>NC_082667.1:121690865-122922949 GCF_025265405.1 Mesoplodon densirostris | reverse complement strand
CAAGGTAGTTTGGGGGACACAAGCAATTCTAGTGATAATCATAGGAAAACCCAGCCATCTCCCCTGAATTTGGAGAGAAATGTCATTCTTTAAGTTTACTGAAGGATAAAGCCATGTTGAAAGTAAACATTAGCCAAAAAATACAAATAGTAATATATTTTTTCATTAGAAAGACCACTGACTTGTGAACAGCACATCATGTAATCACTTAGAGTTCTAGTTTTATGTCTGTGAAATGCAGGTTCTGGACTCTGTATCCTCCAAGTCCTTTTGGTGCCCAATATTGGACAGGTTTATGACCCTAAGGATGCTATGGCTATATGGAACCAAAGACTTTGAACATCGGGATCTCTGCTGTAGTTTTTACTTTCATTTGATCCTTTATTTAGATCTGCTTGACATCACTAATTTCATACAAATGGAAATCGAAATACTCTCCTTTGGACTTGTCAAAGCAGTCTACTGACGAAGTAAAATTTGGTTCCCCATGGATTAAAACAATTAACAATCTAGGTTAGATGTGGACACTCAGGAGGTCACATGCTCACCCAGTGACAGTACCAAGACGGCTGTGGTATGGATGGCAGCCTGCAAAGACGGGCAAACAAGCAGAAGGGCAGAGAGCACAGCTCCGTGATCACAACTCAGCTCGGTAGGTGTATTGAAAGAAATCTGGGAAATAACCCACTGTCAATTCTTCTAATCAAGAAATCCCATGGGTCAGCACCCTCTCCTCGGCTCCACACCTGAATTAAAGATGGTGAACTTTGTTTATAGTAATTTCCTGCCAGGTCAGTTATCGACTGAACAATCCCAGCCAAATCCAATGGCACGGCCTGACCTGCTGACCCCCGTTTGAACATTGATTGTTGCTGTTCCCCTCATTAGACCATTCTCCTGAGAATCCGGTGCTTACCCAAAAGAATTTTAGCTATCCCCTCTTTTTGCTTGTTTCTGGGTTTTCTTTAAGCGAATTGAGAGCAATGACCTCCTACTTTGAAGGACAAGCAGAACTTTCCTACCAAGGAAAGGAAACCTAGCTCACTTTCCCTGCTCTGAATCTCCCTAAGAAATGCATGCTCCTTGGGATCAAGAAGGAAAGGTGGGGCTTCCCTGGTGGCACAGTGGTTGAGAGTCCGCCTGCCGGTGCAGGGGACACGGGTTCGTGCCCCGATCCCGGAGGATCCCACATGCCGCGGAGCGGCTGGGCCCGCGAGCCGTGGCCGCGGAGCCTGCGCGTCCGGAGCCTGTGCTCCGCAACGGGAGAGGCCACAGCAGTGAGAGGCCCGCGTACAGCAAAAAAAAAAAAAAAAAAAAAAAAAAAAAAAAAAAAGAAGGAAAGGTGACTTGCTGGTGTGCAGCAGCCTTGGAAACCTCAGAGCCAAGTGAAGAAGGGAAGGCCAGGAAATAATGTTAGCTTTATTTTTCTTGTGGCTACAGGGAGCTAATGTTCTTCAACAGCTGCTAGGGTGCAGATTTAATCCAATGAATGGAGAAAATGAATATTCATTGTCTATTATGAATTGTGCAGAAATCCTTCACCTCAAGCAGTTTGACTGCTAACCCAAATATCCAAGGATGTGAATGTGAAATGAAAGTGCGTGTTACCTTTCAAGAGGGTGATTTCCCATCTTTATGTTTTCACTAATATTAGCAAGCCATTAAAACTAACCCCGGGCATCAGCCTACTGTTAATGGACACTGTAACCTACACTTAGCATCCTGAGTGCAGACCACGTGCCTCAAGATCAGAGGTCTTCACTAGCATCAAAAGATGAGCTTTAGCTAATCTATAATTGCCCCTGAAATTCTATGCAATATTTCTTTTGTCCATGAGAATTTTTCAGGGAAGGGTTATAGTCCTTAAGGGACCCAAACAACTACTTGATCCAAAACATAGTAGGAAAAACTTCCCGAGCAGAGGAGCTGGGTCTCCATCTCCCTCTAAATTCTTGATTTGTCTAGCACTGGGCTTTGTTTGAAATATGTCATTGGTAGCCAAAATAACTAAGCTTAAAAACCTAACTCATTTATTAATAAATAAATAAATAAATAAATAAAATATTTAAAAAAAACTAACTAGCTTAAGTTCATTTAGTCTCATATAATAATTATTAGGAGAAATGATTATACAGCTGTTTTATAGATAACAATTTTTCTAAGCAATGAAACAACTTGTGTGAGAAAAGTCAACTATTTGGCAGGGAATTACTTAAGGCAGTCTTTCCTGGAAACATTGAAAAGCAGAGTAAATTAGTGACTCAAATAACACACCTTAATTTATGGATAAAAAAACAGTGTTGGTACTTCATAATTAGTTGTGATGTAATTAAAAGAGAAGAGATTCAAAGGAGAAGATCTGGGTCCTAGTTCTGGCTCTGATATTTCTAGAAGTATGACTTGAGGCCAATATGATACCTTCCAGAGTTAGGATGAGAACCAAGGGCGATGTCAGATATAACAGTTTTTTGTAAAATGTAAAGATGGTCTAAATGTTAGTTATTAATAGTATTTTGAAAGTGAGCACACACATTAATGCTATTATCAAAGGTCAGAGGCAAGCGGATCTCTTTAAGAAGCATGGAAGGGGAAGCTGATATAAAGCATGAATGTTTCCTAATGTTTTTTTCTTAACTGATATTCTGTCCTAAATTTATGGCAAAGCTTCTATAATACACAAATCTGCCAATGCCTAGTTCCTTGCTCAGAACCCACCCAGAGGCACTCCATCATCCACAGAACAACACCCAAAGCCATCACCATACCGCAAAGCTGGCCATGCCTGTCTCCAACCTTGCTCTCCAGCTCCATCCACAAATGCATTGATCCAGCAACATTGACCTGCCTGTGCTCCCATGTACAACAAGACATTTTTTCCAAATCCATGTCCTCTCTCTGAATCTTCTGTCCATCTGGTTTTTCTTTATCCCTATCCTGATCTTCATCTCTATATAAAGAACGTTTATGCATCCATTAGGGAGCTTATAGGGCACTAGCTTCTCCAAGATGTCTTCTCTGATCCTCAGGGAAGGTGGGTTAGGTGGCAGTCCTCTAGGTGCCCATACAACCTGGAGCTTATTGGTATCATTTCATGCATTGCATTTATAGAAGCTATATGCCCCTGTCTGTCTCTGTGCTTCAACTCTTAGCTCCTGGAGAATGCGTCTATGTCTCATTCATCCTTTATCCTTAGCATCTATCACAGTGCAGATGTGATAGAACACATCCTGGGTAGATAAATAAAGGGACAGATGGAACCTCACTAAGAATATTTAGAGTGTATTAAATACAATCCCAAGCAAAGGCATTGAACTAACACTAAAGCTCACTGTGGATAAAGTTTGGGTTGGGGTTATGACTACAGTGCAGAGAGAAGAAATTGCAACATGATTTGCAACTAGACAATTTACAGATGAGTTAGTTTGTTCTCCTACCAGAAAAGCTGTTTAGACCACAGATTTTCTATTGGGTCCTAGGAGAACTGCTCAGTCAGGAAGCTCTACTCAGGCATTCTTATTCCACTGGTTGGCTAACTCAACTGTGATAGGGAGTCTCAATCATTGTTCTTTGATATGGGAGACTTATGACTTGGGGTCAACAATGACCATATCTGTTTCCTTATATGGGTAATTGCCTTGTAGATGGTAGGTATGAATTGGACCCTGGTAATATATCCAACATCCTGACCAATAAGACAAGTAAGTGTTATATTTTTAGAGCTAGGTGCAACCTGACAGATGAGGTCTAGACTACTCTTCCCAGTTTACAGAAATGACAGTCTAAATGCACATGTCCCATGTATATGGTAGCCTCCCTGTGGAAACCAACAAAGGCAGGACGCAGAGCTTACTGCCTTTGGTAGAAAGTTGGAGTAGCACAGGCAACAGCAAAACTCTTACCTAAAAGATACAAATAATAGTGGTGAGAATAGGAAAATATCTCCTGCCGAGTGAAAAGGCAATGAAAATAGAAAGTATTATTCAAAATAATTTTAAGTCTCATCAACTGGACTGAAAAACAGGTACAGCAGAAGCCTGCATATGTTTGCTTTGGGCTTTTGGGGGGTGATCTAGATGTATAGGGCTGGTACTGAAGCAATGGGACCTTCCCCCATCACAGAATATTAACACCACTCCCCACCCCCAATTTCGGTTTTTGATCTCAAGCATTTTCCTAGTACCAGGCCCTGAGGCACAATGAGAGGATCATTCCTGGGCTAAGAAATGGTTGGTCTAGTCTAGACTGACATCTGATCTGAGGTTACTCTCACATCAGGTGAATAGAAGGGGACAGAATATTGCTGGATTTCAAGTATTGATATATGGGAAGCAAAGATGATTCCTCCATTCCTGAAGGAACCGCATGATTCCTACACACTGGCTCTGCCCCAAAATGAGGCATACCTTCTTGAATCCTCCTTGCAGGTCTGTCCGCAGCCTAAGTTTTGAGAGCAAGTCAGCTTTTTTTCCTTATTATTATTATTAGCAATTGCAGGTATTTATATTACAAAATTATGTAATCAAAATAATTTAATATGTAATAATAGCTAATATTCATTGAGTAGCCACCAGATTTCAGAGACCAAACTAACCACTTTAGTATTTAACTCTCACAATAACTCAATATGATAAACATGATTATTATTCCTGTTTTATAGGAAAGAAAGCTCTAACCTTGAGCACTGCAATGACATACCTATTGCCCATACAACCAAATGACAGATGTAGTTTTGAAGTTAAATCTATGATCGCAGAATCAGAATCCTTAACCATCACTCAAAATCAAGTTCCTGCTCCAATGGATTTATGCCAGACTCTCACGACTGAGTCCCTAGCCCTTTTCTAAGACATGTTTTGCTTAACTGTCTAGTTCCTGGTTGCTCCAACTCTAATCCATGCCTTGCCCTTTTTTACCCCATTTTCTACCTTCCTTTATTATCTTCCCATCAAAATAACCAGGTTTCAGTTCAGACCCAAACAAATGACTTGGGCCCTTTCCATAATGTCTGCCTCCTCAGCCCAGCCTCAGATCCTGACTTGTCCCCAGGCTCTTCAGAGACTCTGCCCATTGCCTGGCTGGATGCTTATAGAACCCGGTTCCTAACAACTTAGAGAGTGATTAGAGAATACACATTCTTTTCAGGCACACATGGAATATTTAAATAAGTAAATAATATTTATTATTTATACCACAGAGCAAGTCACTACTAATATAAATATACATGTAAATACATATGATATAAAACTTTCATGGATCAAATAAGAAATATGAGTAAAAATTCAAAAATATTTAGAACTAAATGATAATAAAATATTAAATGAAAAAATGTGTAGGATACAGCTAAAACAACACAATACTTACAAGATATTTAAAATTAAAAAAAATCAAAAATAAACAAGCTAATCATCTAACTAATGTAGTTAGAAAAGAACAGAATAAACCCAAAGAATCTATAAAATAAAGAAAATAATAAAAATAAGTGAAGAAATTATCGAATTTTAAAACAAATGAAAATCCTAGAGGATTGATAAAAGTCAAGAAGTAGTTCTCTAAAAAGACCAACAAAACTCTTAAGCCTCTGTTACTATAGGTTAAGAAACATGAGAAAAAAGGCGCAAATATGCCATACTAGGAATAAAAGTCAGTATATGATCATGAATTCAGAAGAAACTTTTAATTAAAAGGAATAACATTAACTGGTAAATTTGAAAATAAATATAGATAAAGAACTGACTAAAAAATGAAACTCAAATCATACATGTGATATTTAAATCAAAATGTTACCAGAAGTTAAAAAATTTAATAACCACCGTTAAGCACAGAATAATTTACAGATAAGGTCTAACAAAATTACAAGATGTGGATAACCCCAAAATTAATGTGTTTCAGAGAGAATAAGAGGTGAAACACTCTCCAGACCACTTGATGAGCCAGAATGGTCTTGATACCAAAGCCAGAAAAGGATAACACCAGAAAAGGAAAATTGAGGTCATTTTCACCTATAGAGATACAAAATCCAGAGATAGTTTTTTTTTTAATGGCCAAGTGCTTTTATCTTAGGAAAGCACATATGGTGTAATTTTAGAAAACATATTAATATACCAGTTTACCTGAATGGATGTGCCTCTGGTGCTGAAGTGTGCTGTCTAACAAGGCTTGGCAAGCTATAACGGGCATACAGTGCATCTGGAATCTCAGTGAATGCAGAGTCTGATTTAGTAGGGCTGGAATGGGCCTGACACTCTTTCTAACAAGCTCCCTGGTGATGCTGATGCCGCCGGTCTGTCAACTACACTTGGAGAAGCCATGATGTAGATGACCAGTTTTGGAGGAGTAGATTTCCATTTTAGTCAGAAATCTCTCCCCACCCACCTTCTAGAATATGAACACCAGCCCATCCAATTCCTATTTATTTTTACTCATGTATTTTCCTTGAGCTAGGCTCCGGGTTACAACCAGTAGATTTATTTAACAAACTTCTGGAATGGTTGGTCACTTTAAAGGAGAAAAAAACCCAAAACTATTATTCCCTTCAATAAACACAGAACAACTATTTAATAAAATGTGATATATTCATGATAGAAACTCAAAGAAAACTACAAATATAAGAGACTTCCTTCACTTAAAAAAAGAAATTCAAGACAAACATCATACTTAATATTGAAACTATTAGAAGCAGTAACTTTAGGGTCAGGGACAAAGTAGGGATGCCCTTTTTCACTGCTTCATTTCAGCAGCAAGTTGGAAGTCAGAGTCACAGAGAGACAGCACGAAGAGATAAAAAAAGAAGCATTAAGAAAGAAGACAATGAAGTGCATTGTAATGTTTCTAATGATATGACTGCCTGTGTAGAAAATCCAAGTAAATCAAAAGAATAATTAGTATTAATATGCAAGTATAGAGAAGTTGCTGAATCTAAGATCAATACAGAAATATTAATTAAAACTTTAAACACAAACTGCACACACATAAAAAATTAATTAGGGGAGGCACTATTTATGATGGCAATGAAATAGGGTTTGTGGGACTTACTGTATAAAACATGTAAGAGATTTACAGCAAAAATAATAATCTTTTATTGAAAACTAAAAAATTATTCCTTAGTAAATGGAAGCACATTGTATGTTCCTGGGTGGAAAAACTCAACATCATAAATAGGTCAATTCACACCAAATTATTCTATAAATTTAATACAACTCCAGTATAAATCCCAAGAGAGTTTTGCACAGTATTATACATTAATTTTAGGAAGATGAACAAAGGGTCAGGAATAACTAAGATGAATTTGAAAAGCAAGATGGGAAGACTCATTCTACCAGATAGCGAGATGTATTTTAGAGCTGCAATAGTTAAGACATTGTGGTATGGGTCTAAGAATAGACAATTGGACCAGTGGAACAGGATACAAGCCCCCAAACAGACCACAATATATGGAAAATGGGTTTAGGAAAGAAATGACATTGCAGGTTCTTGGGAAATCAATAAATGTTGCTGGACCCTTTTCTCAACCATACACAAAAATCAATTGCAGACAGATAGAACAGCTAAACACGAAAAGCAAAGCTTTGTCATTTTTAGAATACAAATAAAAGGTAGCATTTTTATGTGCTTCTGGTAGGAAATGATTTTTTTTACGCAAACACACAAGCACACATACACAAACAAAGAAAAATATAATTTTACTTAATTAAAACTGAAACAAAACCAGAAAACCCTTTTCTACCTCCCCCTTGCCTCCCCAAAAGTAAAGTGACATACAAGTCACAGACTGGGAGAGAAATCTGCAATTGCAATGCATATAAATATAAAAGAATTAGTATCCCAAGTGTGATAAAAGAAAGAAAACAATAGGCAAAATTCAGATAGAGGAAAACCAAATGGTCAATAAGTATTTTAAAAGATGCTCAACAGGGCTTCCCTGGTGGCGCAGTGGTTGAGAGTCTGCCTGCCGATGCAGGAGACACAGGTTCGTGCCCCGGTCCAGGAAGATCCCACATGCCGCGGAGCGGCGGGGCCCATGGGCCATGGACGCTGAGCCTGCGCATCCGGAGCCTGTGCTCCGCAACGGGAGAGACCACAACAGTCAGAGGCCAGCATACCAAAAAAAAAAAAAAAAAATGATGCTCAACAACACTAGTAATCAGGAAAATACAAATTAAAACAACACTAAGATATCATTACACATTCAGGAAATTGCCTACTCTCATGCACCCAAGTGAGAATTTAAACTTGTAAAACCATTTTATCAAGCAATTTGGCAATATCTAGAAATTTTGAAGGTGTGCTTATACAAACCCAGTAATTCTCTCTTAGCCAGTAATTCTCTCTCAATGAGCCAAGTACAAGATTGTTTATTGCAGCATTGTTTGTGATAATTGGAAAAAAACCAATTGTCTTGCAACATCAGAGAGCTGAAGCAGTGTTATATTTATAAAATGGAACACTGTACTACAATTAAGATGGACTAAGTATATATTTCATATACACATCATATATGTGGTTTTATATATCATATATATGGTTACATATATATGTATATATCAATGAGAAAAAAATCAAAACTCAGAAACAAAGTCACATAAGCAAGGCAAATAACTAAAAGGATATCAACAGACAGAGATTGTTTATAAAAGTTCAAAATCATGGAGAACAACATAATATTTTACCTACACAAATGCATTACAATTAGGAAAAAATTCACTAAATTCATAATTATGGCTACCTATGGGGAGAGAAGAAACTAGTGAGGAGAATGGAATTGAAGTAAAATAAACAGGGGAATTCAGCGTGACTATAATGCTTTATTTCACTAACAAAGAGATCTGAGGTAAACATGGTAAAAATGTTAAGATGTCAGAAAAATAGGCAGTTGGTGCATATTTTTGTGTTTTATTATTCATCCTTTTTTCTATATATTTGGAAAACTAATTATAAACATTGATTTTAATTTTAATAGTGTTTGCATAAAAACATATGCAAATTTCCTTACTCAGTGGTTGATATAGTCAATGTACTTCTACAGTGTCTTTTAACAGAAAGTTCTCCATGAAATTTTTTCCTTTCTCCTGGATGTGTGGAACACCCTTCCAGTGTGGCCCCACCCCACGCGTCACTAAGCATCTCTTGCCACTTTCCTCCTACTTCATGCCCCTGCTCTGAACTTACTAAGCCACTCACAGGTTTCTGAAGGTGGCATGTTCTTTCATCCGTAGAGGCTTTGCCACTTCTGCTCCTTCAGCAGGAACACCCTTCTCTCCTCCACTTTCCACACTCACTCTCACTCTTTTTTTTTTTAACATCTGTATTGGAGTATAATTGCTTTACAATGTTGTGTTTGTTGCTGCTCTATAATAAAGTGAATCAGCTATATGTATACATATATCCCCATATCTCCTCCTTCTTGCATCTCCCCCCCAGCCTCTCCTATCCCACCCCTCTAGGTGGTCACAAAGCACGGAGCTGATCTCCCTGTGCTATGCGGCTGCTTCCCACTAGCTATCTATTTTACATTTGGTAGTGTATATATGTCCATGCCACTCTCTCACTTCGTCCCAGCTTACACTTCCCCTGCCCTGTGTCCTCAAGTTCATTCTCTACGTCTGCGTCTTTATTCCTGTCCTGCCCCTAGGTTCTTCAGAACCAATTTTTTTTTTTTTTTAGATTCCATATATATGTTCTAGCATACAGTATTTACTTTTCTCTTTCTGACTTACTTCACTCTGTATGACAGACTCTCGGTCCATCCACCTCACTACAAATAACTCAATTTCGTTTCTTTTTATGGCTAAGTAATATTCCATTGTATATATGTGCCACATCTTCTTTATTCATTCATCTGTCAATGGACACTTAGGTTGCTTCCATGTCCTGGTTATTGTAAAGAGACCTGCAATGAACACTGTGGTACATGACTCTTTTTGAATTATGGTTTTCTCAGGGTATATGTACAGTAGTGGGGTTGCTGGGTCATATGGTAGTTCTATTCTTCGTTTTTTAAGGAACCTCCATACTGTTCCCCATAGTGGCTGTATCAACTTACATTCCCACCAACAGTGCAAGAGGGTTCCCTTTTCTTCACACCCTCTCCAGCATTTATTGTTTGTAGACTTTTTGATGATGGCCATTCTTACTGGTGTCAGGGGATACCTCATTGTAGTTTTGATTTGCATTTCTCTAATGATTAGTGATATTGAGCATCCTTTCATGTGTTTGTTGGCAATCTGTATATCTTCTTTGGAGAGATGTCTATTTAGGTCTTCTGCCCATTTTTGGATTGGGTTCTTTGTTTTTTTGATATTGAGCTGCATGAGCTGCTTGTATATTTTGGAGATTAATCCTTTGTCAGTTGCTTCGTTTGCAAATATTTCCTACCATACTGAGGGTTGTCTTTTCATCTTGTTTATGGTTTCCTTTGCTGTGCAAAAGGTTTTAAGTTTCATTACATCCCATTTGTTTATTTTTGGTTTTATTTCCACTACTCTAGGAGGTGGGTCAAAAAGGATCTTCTGTGATTTATGTCATAGAATATTCTACCTGTGTTTTCCTCTAAGAGTTTGATAGTGTCTGGCCTTACATTTAGGTCTTTAATCCATTTTGAGTTTATTTTTGTGTATGGTGTTAGGGAGTTCTCTAATTTCATTCTTTTACCTGTAGCTGTCCAGTTTTTCCCGGCACCACTTACTGAAGAGGTTGTCTTTTCTCCATTGAATATTCTTGATTCCTTTATCAAAGATAAGGTGACCATATGTGGTGGGTTTATCTCTGGGCTTTCTATCCTGTTCCATTGATCTATATTTCTGTTTTTGTGCCAGTACCATATTGTCTTGATTACTACTAGCTTTGTAGTATAGTCTGATGTCAGGGAACCTGATTCCTCTAGCTCCGTTTTTCTTTCTCAAGATTGCTTTGACTATTCGGGGTCTTTTGTGTTTCCATACAAATTATGAAAATTTTTGTTCTAGTTCTGTGAAAAATGCCATAGGTAGTTTGATAGGGATTGCAATGAATCTGTAGATTGCTTGGGGTTGTATAATCATTTTCACAATGTTGATTCTTCCAATCCAAGAACATGGTATATCTCTCCATTTGTTTGTGTCATTTTTAATTACTTTCATCAGTGTCTTATAGTTTTCTGCATACAGCTCTTTTGTCTCCTTAGGTAGGTTTATTCCAAGGTATTTTATTCTTTTCGTTGCAATGGTAAATGGGAGTGTTTCCTTAATCTGTCTTTCAGATTTTTCATCATTAGTGTATAGGAATGCAAGAGATTTCTGTGCATTAATTTTGTATCCTGCTACTTTACCAAATTCACTGATTAGCTCTAGTCATTTTCTGGGAGCATCTTTAGGATTCTCTATGTATAGTATCATGTCATCTGCAAACAGTGACAGTTTTACTTCTTTTCCAATTTGGATTCCTTTTATTTCTTTTTCTTCTCTGATTGCTGTGGCTAAAACTTCCAAAACTACGTTGACTAATAGTGGGCAAACTTGTCTTGTTCCTGGTCTTAGTGGAAATGGTTTCAGTTTTTCACCATTGAGAACAATGCTGGCCGTGGGTTTGACATATATAGCCTTTATTATGTTGAGGTAAGTTCCCTCTATGACTACTTTCTGGAGGTTTTTATCATAGGTGGGTGTTGAATTTTGTCTAAAGCTTTTTCTGCATCTATTGAGATTATCATATGGTTTTCTTCCTTCAACTTGTTAATATGGTTTATCATATTGATTGATTTGCATATATTGAAGAATCTTTGCATTTCTGGGATAAACCCCACTTGATCATGGTGTATGATCCTTTTAATTTGCTGTTGGATTCTGTTTGCTAGTATTCTGTTGAGGACTTTTGCATCTATGTTCATCAGCGATATTGGCCTGTAGTTTTCTTTCTTTGTAACATCTTCGTCTGGTTTTGGTATCAGGGTGATGGTGGCCTCATAGAATGAGTTTGGGAGTGTTCCTCCCTCTGCTTTACTTTGGAAGAGTGTGAGAAGGTTAGCTGTTAGCTCTTCTCTAATTGTTTGATAGAAGTCACTTGTGAAGCCATCTGGTCCTGGACTTTTGTTTGTTGGAAGATTTTTAGTCACAGTCTCAATTTCAATGCCTGTGATTGGTCTGTTCATGTTTTCTATTTCTTCCTGTTTCAGTCTTGGAAGGTGGTGGTTTTCTAAGAATTTGTCCATTTCTTCTAGGTTTTCCATTTTATTGGCATACAGTTTCTTGTAGTAATCTCTCATGATCCTTTGTATTTCTGCAGTGTCAGTTGTTACTTCTCCTTTTTCATTTCTAATTCTATTGATTTGAGTCTTCTCCCTTTTCTTCTTGATCAGTCTGGCTAAAGGTTTATCAATTTTGTTTATCTTCTCAAAGAACCAGCTTTTAGTTTTATTGATCTTTGCTAGCATTTCCTTCATTTCTTTTTCATTTTTTTCTGATCTGACTTTTATGATTTCTTTCCTTCTGCTAACTTTGGGGATTTTTTGTTCTTCTTTCTCTAACTGCTTTAGCTGTAACGTTAGGTTGTGTATCTGAGTTGTTTCTTGTTTCTTGAGGTAGGATTGTATTGCTATAAACTTCCCTCTTACAACTGCTTTTGCTGCATCCCATACGTTTTGGGTCGTCGTGTTTTCACTGTCATTTGTTTCTAGGTAGTTTTTGATTTCCTCTTTGATTTCTTCAGTGATCTCTGGGTTATTCAGTAGTGTATTGTTTAGCCTCCATGTGTTTGTACTTTTTACAGATTTTTCCCTATAATTGATATCTAGTCTCATAGCATTGTGGTTGGAAAAGATACTTGATATGATTTCAATTTTCTTAAATTTACCAAGGCTTGATTTGTGACCCAAGTTATGATCTATCCTGGAGAATATTCCATGAGCACTTGAGAAGAAAGTGTATTCTGTTGTTTTTGGATGGAATGTCCTATAAATATCAATTAGGTCTACCTTGTTTAATGTGTCATTTAAAGCTTGTGTTTCCTTATTTCTTTTCATTTTGGATGATCTCTCCATTGGCGAAAGTGGGGTGTTAAAGTCCCCTACTATTATTGTGTTACTGTCGATTTCCCCTTTTGTGGCTGTTAGCATTTGCCTTATGTATTGAGATGCCCCTATGTTGGGTGCATATATATTACAATTTATAATATCAATCTTCTTGGATTGATCCCTTGATCATTCTGTAGTGTCCTTCTTTGTCTCTTGTAATAGTCTTTATTTTAAAGTCTATTTTGTCTGATATGAGTATTCCTACTCCAGCTTTCTTTTGATTTCCATTTGCATGGAATATCTTTTTCCATCCCCTCACTTTCAATCTGTATGCGTCCCTAGGTCTGAAGTGGGTCTCTTGTAGACAGCATATATACAGGTCTTGTGTTTGTATCCATTCAGCCAGTGTATGTCTTTTGGTTGTAGCATTTAATCCATTTACATTTCGGTAATTATTGATATGTATGTTCCTACTACCATTTTCTTAATTGTTTGGGGTTTGTTATTGTAGGTCTTTTCCTTCTCTTGTGTTTCCTGCCTAGAGAAGTTCCTTTAACATTTGTTGTAAAGCTGGTTTCATGGTGCTGAATTCTCTTAGCTTTTGTTTGTCTGTAGGGGTTTTAATTTCTCTGTCAAATCTGAATGAGATCCTTGCTTGGCAGAGTAATCTTGGTTGTAGGATTTTCCTTTTCATCACTTTAAATATGTCCTGTCTCTTCTGGCTTGCAGAGTTTCTGCTGAAAGATCAGCTGTTAACCTTATGGGGATTCCCTTGCATGCTTGTTGCTCTTCCCTTGCTGCTTTTAATATTTTTTCTTTGTATTTAACCTTTGATAGTTTGATTAATATGTGTCTTGATATGTTTCTCCATGGATTTATCCTGTATGGGACTTTCTGTACTTCTTGGACTTGATTGACTATTTCCTTTCCCCTATTAGGGAAGTTTTCAAATATAATCTCTTCAAATATTTTCTCAGTCCCTTTCTTTCTCTCTTCTTCTTCTGGGACCCCTATAATTCAAAAGTTGGTGCATTTAAAGTTGTCCCAGAAGTCTCTGAGACTGTCCTCAAAGCTTTTCATTCTTTTTTCTTTATTCTGCTTTGTGGTAGTTATTTCCACTATTTTATCTTCCAGGTCACTTATCCGTTCTTCTGCCTCAGTTATTCTGCTATTGATTACTTCTAGAGAATTTTTAATTTCATTTATTGTGTTGTTCATCATTACTTGTTTGCTCTTTATTTCTTCTAAGTCCTTGTTAAATGTTCTTGTATTTTCTTCATTCTATTTCCAAGATTTTGGATCATCTTTACTATCATTACTCTGAATTCTTTTTCAGGTTGACTACCTATTTCCTCTTCATTTGTTTGGTCTGGTGGGTTTTTACCTTGCTCCTTCAGCTGCTGTGTATTTCTTTGTCTTCTCATTTTGCTTAACTTACTGTGTTTAGGATCTCCTTTTCACAGCCTGCAGGTTTGTAATTCCGATTGTTTTTGGTGTCTGACCCCAGTGGGTAAGGTTGGTTCAGTGGGTTGTGTAGGCCTCCTGGTGGAGGGGACTGGTTATTGTATTCTGGTGGATGAGGCAGGATCTCATCTTTCTGGTGGGCAGGATTGCGTCCAGTGGTGTGTCTTTGAGTGTCTGTGAACTTATTATGATTTTAGGCAGCCTGTCTGCTAATAGGCGGGGTTGTGTTCCCATCTTGCTAGTTGTTTGGCATAGGGTGTCCAGCACTGTAGCTTGCTGGTCATTGAGTGGAGCTGGGTCTTAGCGATGAGACAGAGGTCTCTGAGAGAGCTCTCACCGATTGATATTACATGGGGCCAGGAGGTCTCTGGTACACCAATGTCCTGAACTCGGCTCTCCCACCTCAGAGGTTCAGGCCTGACACCCAGCTGGAGCACCCAGACCCTGATGACATTGTTTGAATCCTTAACTCAGCCCTGGCTGGAATCTATTTTATTCCTTGAGTTTCCAAGTCTCCTATTTATTTCTGAAATTTTGGTAACTTGTTACTCACAATTGAAGACAGGAATGCATGTGGTCATTCAAAATAAATGGCACAATATAAGAAGGATAAGTAATGCCTGCTAGTATTGGAGGGTTTCCTGCAGAGGCAGGGGGTGGCTGTGGCTCACTACAGGGACAAGGAAACTAGCAGCAGAAGTTCGAGGAAGTGCTCCTTGGTGTGAGCCCTCCCAGAGTCTGCCATTAACCCCACCAAAGAGCCCTGGTCCTCACTAATTCTTTACTCAGCCCCGGTGGCTCTTCCTCCCAAGGTGCTGAATCCTAGTATCTTCCCTACCTTACAGCATTTTTCACACCTATATTTCCATTTTCTGTGTTCCTATATGTCACTCCCCTGAGATCAGTAGTCCTCTTCCTTGACTGCATTTTGGAAACACTCGGGAACTTGAAATATTTGACTTATTAATATGGGGCACTGTCTGGATATCTGGATTTTTCAAAACACCGAGGTGATTCTAATGTGCAGCTAAGATTAGAAATCACTGCAGTACTGGCAAGCTCTTTGAGTGAAGAAGTTCTCTTATTTGCCATTGTAGCATGAACACCTAGCGCAGTGCTGGAGTCTTAATAAATGCTTATTGAGTAAAAGAAGGTATTTACAGAGAGTCACATTCTGATTCTGATGTGAAATACCCCACCAGCTTGATGTGTCACTATATTTGGCCACAGCACTTGGCAGTAATTCCCAAATCAATGAGTATAACTCAATTATAGAATTATCACAATTCATTAGGGTTATTGATTTCATATTTCAGTCTCTCTTGCTGTGGGACTGTGAGTTCTTTGAGGGGAGGGACCACATCCTATTCATTTTATACCTCCAGGGCCAAGGACAGTTCATGGCCTATAAAATTTCTCAAAAACTTGTACTTGACTTATTTAACTGACCATAAATTATATAACCTCAGTTTAGTTAGTCATCAAAAGCCCCAAAAGGGCTTCTATTATTGGACAACCTTAGCATCCCACTGGTTCATTCAGTGTCCAACTCCCCACAATGACCATTTCATGAGTTCTCTCTTCTTCAGCCTTAAACCTCCATCCAGCAGCCTCATATTCACCTCATGACCTCACTTCCTAAATCACTCAGAAAATTAAACTGTTCAGAAGAGTATTTGTTAGACTTACCACCCCTTTATCCACCTGCCAGTATCCATACCCACAGTGAACACCAGATCCCACTCCATCTAATGGACAGTCATCCCACAGTATCCAAGAGAGATAGGTTCCAGGACCCCCCGTGAATACTGAAATCCAAGGATGCTCAAGTCCCTCTGTAAAATGATGCAACATTTTCATATAACATATGCACATCCTACCATATATTTTACATCATCTCTAGATTATTTATAATATTGAATACAATGTAAAAGCTGTATAAATAGTTGTAAATACAATGTAAATAGTTGCCAGTGTGGGGCAAATTCAAGTTTTGTATATTGGAAATTTCTGGATATTTTTTTCCTGAATAGTTTCAATATGCTGCTAGTTGAATCCACGAATGTGGAACTTGTGGATACAGAGGGCTAACTGGACTCAAAGACATCATTCAACCATACTTCACACTCTCTCCTACAGGTCATTTTTCCTCTTCTTTCTGGATCATTTCCATCAACATACTAACACATTGTTGTGTATTTCATTTAAAACAAAACAATACAAAACTCTTATTTGACCTTACTTCTCCTGTCATTTTTTGCCCCCCTCCTAGTAAAAGATGTCTCAAAAAAGTTGTCTGTTTTCTATGCATCTCTTCATGTTCTCTCTTAAATTATCTTCAGGCTTCTGCTCCCACCTGAAGAAGTTCTGAAGGCTGCTGTTGAACTCTCTGCCTCCAAATCTAAAGGTCACTTCTCAGCCTCATCTAACGTGACCTATTAGCAGCATTTAATCACTCCACCCTCCGTGATACACCTTCTTCACATGGCATCCATGTTCTTGGTTGTTCCTTTACAGGCTCCTTAATATTGGAGGGCTCAAGGGCTCAATCCAAAGCTCTCTCTCCATTCCTACTCACTTCCTTGGGGATCTCATTTGCAATCATGGCTTTAAGTAACATCCATATGCCAACAAAGTCCAAGTTCACATCTCTGGTTCAAATCTGAACTAGATAAATGAATATGCAATTGCAGACTCTTCACCTCCACCCATGTCAAATAGACACACTAAACTCAGCATCTTCAAAATGGAGCTCCTGACCTGACCTCCCAGGCGTGATCCCCTCACAGTCTTTACTGTCTCTGCTGAAGGCAAATTCATCCTTCCAGTGGTCCAGGCCAAATGCCTTGCAGTCATACATGCCTACATGCCTCTTCCTTTTTCTCACACTCCAAATTCAGTCCTTCAGGAAATCATGTCTCTCTACCATAGATGTTTATCCAAACACTCATCCCTTCTTAATGGCTGCCCTCCTACCACCTTGGTCTACACCACTGCTCTCTCTTCCTGGGTTACTACAATAGTTTTCCTTATCTTTCTCCCCACATTTACATTTGCCCATGCCCAGCCAAGTCTAGTCTCAACACTGCAGCTGAAAAAGTCGTGATTCTTTTCAAATGTAAGTTCTGTGCAAAGCCCAGCAGTAGCTGTCATTTTCTCTCCGAGTAAAAGCCTATGTCCTTACAATGACCTATAAGTCTCTCCCTTTCGAGCTTCCTGTTATCTTTATTACCTTCACTCCCACCACATCCCTCTCACTTAGCTTCAGACACTGACTACCTTGCTACTCACTGAGCCTGCCCCACAGGCTCCTTAGGGCTTTTGCACCGGCTGATTCTTCGCCTGGATTATTCTTTCCCCTGACATCCACATGCTTCATTTCCTCATCTCCTTCAAATATTTGCTCTGATGTCAGGGTCTACCCTGATGACCCTGTTAAAAGTGCCACCTTCCCCAGCCCTGAAACACCAATCTTTAACCCTTTTTCTGGTTCTTTTCTATCTTCTATTACCGTAAAACCTACAGCATGATTCATTTACTTATTACATTACCATTGATTGTTCAATCCACTTTCTACCTTGAGAATCTAAACTCAAAGAAGGTGGGAATATTTCTTTTATTCGTGGACATATACAAGGCACCTAGAAGAGTGTAAGTACATAGTAGGTGCTCAGTAGATATTTGATGAGTGAATGAATAATGGATTTTTTTAATTCTAGAAAATTCATTTTTAAAACTTAAGCCTCTCTTTTTTATTCATCCAGTTTCACTATCTTCTATCTGATCATTTTGAGTACATATTTTATTGAGATATGTGTCTGTGCACACACATGTACATATACACACATGGTCATATATTTTTAACTTTCTTTCGCATGTTCCATATTTTTGCATTGACAATTTTTTAGTGACCATTGAACTAAGGACTTTCCCTACACTATCTCCACTCCCCACAACAATGCAAAAAGGTAGATATAGCTATATTTATTTTAAATATGCAGAAAACGAAGCCCAGGGGAATTTCTTAATTTGTAACACAACTATTAGATCACAGAGTTGGGGTTTGAATACAGCCTGCTGCTCTGATTGTTAGCCCTCACATAGGAATGCAGAATGTGTCTCACAAGGCCAGACACTCACTAAACGGTACTATTTCTGTCTTTCTCACCAGGAGCTCCTTCAGGTCTGTGACATCCTAAACGGCTGGACTCCAGACACAGGAGACAGGACCCGCCCTCCTGGACCAGCAGGCACTGAGCATGCCCACGGTGCAGCGTGGTTCCCCTCCCCAGCCACAGCAGCTGCAAGCCAGGAACCAGGTCATCTTTCCTCTACCTGATGTAAAAATAAATAACCGTGCCAAAAAATCCAATCTCCGTTTGGAGGCACTAAATCCCCTCTCCTTTCCAGATGGCTGGGAGATTTCTCCCAGGTGGTAAATATATTATTAAGAAGTCATTTCACCGTGAAATTGACTATTCAAAACACAGACAGAAGTTAATATATTAGGACAACCTGTCTGAAAACTCGCTTTGGAGAAATTTATTTTTGTTTAATATAAAACCTGGTATGATACAAGACCCCTTTCTACCTCAGGCAGCTAAAGTCATCCTCAGTTAGAACATGTCAGGGAGCCTACCACCAGGAGTCCTACCACCCACCTAGAACCGGTGATTACCCTTCCCTATGTGGAGCCCTACATCAGGGCAGGTAATGTTGCTGGGTCTCCCAAGACGTTATACATAGACTTGGGTGCACAGTAACTTTCTCCATCCGGGAGCTGAGGAGCTTAAACATCCTTTGCTGGTCTTGTTCTAGGTTGGCCTTCAAACTTATGATTAAGGACCATCCTGGGCAAAGGTGGTAGAATTAGCATGACTTTTGTTTCATCATTAGAAAAACCATATCAGTCATGAAACAGAACTAGGGGTCTTAGCAAGGACCCAATTGAATGTGACTCTTCTAAATATTAACTGCTTCATGCATTGCTGATTCACTCTTTAATAGCTGATTTCTTAGATTACAGAGACAATTACTGGAGCAGGTTACCGGCTATCAGTGAACATCTACATTATAATGAGAACAGGGTTTGAGGATTTGCACAATCTGTTAGAAAAACGCAATTTACAGAGTCACTAACCACGTAATTGAGAGGTGAGGGTTAGAGAAGACATGACAGAGGAAGTACCTTTTCAAAGGATCTTGAAGATGGGGTGAACTTCATGGGAAACTTGAAAGAAATGCTTATCTACAAAGGACCCATGCCTGCCCTGGTCTTGACACCAACATCGCTCAAAAAATATTTATTCCTTCCCCCAAAAATCTAAAAAAGGGTGGAAATATGTATATCTATGACTGATTCACTTTGCCATACAGCAAGATACTAACACAACATTGTAAAGCATTACACACCAATAAAAATTAATAATAAAAAAGTATTTGTTCCTTCTCCAGCAAAGGTTTTTCAGGTTAATATAGATGTACTTTCTTCTGTAGCCTGACTTTTATGTTTTGAGTTTTGTCAGTAAAGTTTAAAGACAAAATGCAAAATATTTCATAACTTACATGTAGGGAACACAGAGGTTCTCCACAGGCCTCACAAGAGACTTCCCTTTTGTTTTAAAATGAATCCCCTCAGGAGTGATAGATTTATTACTAATCACACAATGAATTTGTTACACATCACCAGTAGCAAAATCGAACTGACACCTAAATAATGTCTATTAAAGAATTTCTTAATTTAGTCAATTATTTTGATCTAACTAATTACTCACTTAAATAAGAATTCATTCAAGCAACTGCCTAGGCTTCTTTTTCAGAAAGAAACAAAACAAAACAAAACGAAAAAAAACCCAGTTCCAGAGTAATTAGTAAACCAGTAATTTAATAATCCCCTGAGGAATGAAACCATTTTTCACATATTTAAAGTAAATAAAGCATCCCTTAATGGGTAACTGACTTCTGCAGAGACTAAGTAAAGGTCTAGACACTCATAAAATGGAGAGAACTCTACAAGGGACGTCATGCTTATTGGAAAACCATTTTAAATGAGCTTGAATTTCCAGCCTCAGATAGCAGTATAGATACTAAAAAGATGTGTTAGGGTGATTTAGAAACATGGACCCACCCTTCACTCACACACAGCACTAATTGTCTCCTTTCTGTGTTGCAGGCATTGTGCTGTGCTCTGGAATATAAAAATGAGAATTCCCTTAACAATAATTTTAATTCACTCACTACTTCAGTCCATAAAGGTTTAAGGGAGATTTACAAAAGTAAAAAAGCAAGAGCTCTGCCCTGGAGAAGCTTTTAAACTATTCTACAGAATTAAAATTCCATGAGAAACCTTGAAAAACAGAGGAAGAACCAGGAAATGCAAGGTGGTAGATATCCTGATTATTTTGAAGAAAAGTTTTTATTGGAATATAAATACATATACAGTGGGCAGCATGAGCAGTATTCCCACAGAAGACAGAACTGCTTTAGTGCCATCACTGGTTGAAGAAATAGAACATCACCCTTATTCAGAAGCCCCTCTCTTGACCCCTCCCTACCTCTGCTTTCCAAAAGTAACACTATCCTGACTTCTATCAACCGGTTAATTCTGTCTGTTTCATATGCTATATACACAGGATCCCTTGCGGTGAATTCCTCAGCATCTGGCTATCTTTGCTCAACATTCTTCCATGTTATATACAGTTTGTCAGTCTTAGTGTTTATACTATTCCATTGGATGAATATATCCCAATCTATTAGACTATTCATATGAGTTACTTCCAGTTTGAGGGTAAAACAAATAGTACAGCTATGAACATTTTTGTAAACTATATGTTGGGGCATGTCTATATCTAGGCTTGGGGAATCTTCACTTGGAAGAATAACATGCAATTCTGTAGCTGGTAGTTCTACATAATTTTCTAGAGGGTTTGTACCCACTTAGACCCCCAGCAGCAGCATAAGGGGGTTCTAGTTGTTACACCTTCACCAGCACTTGGCAGTGTTAGTCTTTTAATTTTAGCCATTCTGATGAATTCACAGGTAATACATCGTTGTGGTTTTAATTTAAATGTCCCTAATAATTAGTGAGGTCAAGTTCCTTTACAACTATTCGTCATTTTGTGAAGTGCCTATTTAAATCATTGGGTCATTTCTATTGGATGTCTGTCTTTTTATTTTTGATTTGTAAGAGCTGTTTACACATTCTAGGTATGTCTTTTGTCAGTTAGGTGAATATCCCAATTGCTTAGATCAGGAGCTTAAATTCAACCCCCTGTTACTTGGTGATATGTCATAGCCTTTAAACACACATAATATACAAACATATTTGGCAATTTTCATTTGACATTTTGAATGGTTAGAGTGGGATTTGTGCATTAAACTTTGCACTATCACTTAGACCTTAAAAACAGAAAAATGGCTCCAGATCTGAGCTCCAAAAGATAAAGAAAGTCTAAGTAAAAAACAAAGAACAAGTATTTACCATCCCCTAAAATCTATTATTCTTCTTACCATACATTTACTCTACAGGTTAGTAAGCCCCATGAGGGTGGGGACCTTTGCAGATCCGGTTTGCTGCTGTGTTCCTCGGAGTTGAGAACACTACTGAGCACGTAGGAAGGATGTCAAAGACGTTTATTGAATGAAATGATGACCAGGGTCACATGGCAATGACCAGTGTCACATGTCAATGACCTGTCTCAGAGGATTTTAACTGCCTTATACACACCAATAATGATCATCAACCCCATCTTACTTGTTAGCTATTAAGGAAGCAAGCATTTTAGGTCATATAGCCAATGGGAAGCAGTAGAGCAGGGTGATTTAAATCATGCCCTATAGAGCAAAAACACCTAGGTTTGGATCCTGGCACTAGTGCTAAGTAGCTGTGTGACCTGGTTAAGTTAGCTAACCTCTCTGTGCCTCAGATTCCTCATGTGTAAAGTACACATAATAATATCATTTATCTTACTGTGTTGCCGTGCAGATGAAAAATATTAATATATGTGAACTATTTCAAGGAAACTTGGTCTGTGGTAAGAGCTCACTAAGTAGTAGTGATGGTGATGATTTTGGTGGTGATGACACTGATGTTGATGATGAAGATGATAACAGAATCTCTATTTGGTAGACCTGGGTTGTGCATCTGAGATTGACATTGGCATTCTGCAATCTTCTTTGGAGTTTTTCTTCCTTCAGACTATCTCTTTTTACACCCAGCCTTTCCCTTTGGGTGCTGTCTTCATGTCCTGCTCTGTTCTGCAGTGCATAGCCAGCCCTGTCTCTCCACCACACCTGGGCCCGGCCCCAGATACACCTTATCCAGAAACCAGGTGGAGAAACTGAGAGGTAAGTGTTTTCCTAGTAAGTGAAGCCTATTGGAAAAGCCTGGAGGCTGGCAGATCTGGGCACAGATCTTGATTCATCTTTTGTGGCCTATGGGATCTAAATGACTATTTTGACAGTAACCTACTAACTCTACATTGTCTCATCTGTAAAACAAATAAAATTAAATTTATTTCATGAAATTTATGTAAGAATCAAAAATGATTTATTGTATTTTTTTATTATTTTATTATTTTTTTAAATTAATTATTTATTTTGGCTGTGTTGGGTCTTTGTTTCTGTGCGAGGGCTTTCTCTAGTTGTGGCAAGCAGGGGCCGCTCTTCATCATGGTGCGCGGGCCTCTCACTGTCATGGCCTCTCTTGTTGCGGAGCACAGGCTCCAGACGTGCAGGCTCAGTAGTTGTGGCTCACGGGCCCAGTTGCTCCGCAGCATGTGGGATCCTCCCAGACCAGGGCTCGAACCCATGTCCCCTGAATTGGCAGGCAGACTCTCAACCACTGCACCACCAGGGGAGCCCCGATATACTATATTTAAAGCACCCAATTAAGTGCCTGGGTGTAGCCAGCTCTCACAATTGGTGGTGACTGCTAGTGATCCATCAGAGTACCACATGGCACTCTAAGACCTTCTCTCCCAATTAGGAGCATGAGCCTGGAATCAGACGGGGTCCAAAACATCCCTCTGCCTCTTACTAGCTGTGTGACCTTGGGCAAGTCATAGAAACCTCTCTGCTCTTTAGCTTGCTTCCTTGTAAAATGGGGATAATATGAGTACCTACTTCTTCGGGTACTTTGAGGATTAAATGAGATGATGTATATGAAACACATTTCCTGGAGCATATTATATGTCAGCTAATGTTAGTTATTCATAAAAATGACAGAAATGGAGAGTGAATTGCTGGTGCTGACACAGCTAGGAAATGCTGGCTAGGTAGACAAACTCAGGTCTATCTGACTCAAAACCCACATCCTTTCCACTGTGCTACAATTCTTAAATACCCAAATCAAGAAAGATATCTAAGGAAAACATGCAGACAGGTGTAATCTATTTGGTAATACTTATAATTATAAACTTCTGTTCAAGATACAGCCAACAGGATATATTTTGTGAGCTTAATATCTTCTGGCTAGTTACTATTACAGAGGAAAACTTTATTTTGTGGGTATTAACTACAGTTCTAATCCTGCTATTTCATAAATATTTTGTTCATGCTATGAAAAATAGCAAATTAGTCTGTAATTACTAAAGGAAAAACCTCATTACAACAAATATCTTACAACAGAGCAGCCTAAATTATATTTTTAAATTACTTTATCATTTGGATAGCACTTAACAGTCTTCAAAGAGTGTTCTCATATGTGTATGCATGTATGTATGCATGATATATGTATGTAAGTGTATATATGTGTACTGTGTATGTGTGTGTGTTTTTACATGTACACATACATACAGGCATACACTTCCCTCAGTTGATCCAAAAGCAATCCTGAGAAAAGGTTACTAGTATTTTCCTTGCTTTACAGCCAGGGAAGCTGGAGCTTGAAAAGTCTTAGTAACTCATCTGAAGCCACAGAATTAGTAAGTGATGGGTCCAGAATTTTGATATCAGATCTTGCTCCAGGTTTCCCTGCACTGGATTGCCTCATATCCAAGCTGAGTGTGAAGTCAAGATTAATTGTCATAGACTATTTCATAGACCATTCATAGGTCCACATTTGTCCTATATTGGGATTAAAAACAAAGCTCATAGTCAATTCTTTACTGCCAGTGAGTCTATACAGTCATGATTCTTTTTACCATGAAAGAACAAATACACAGGTCAAATCCTCCTCAGGGCATAATGTTTTTTTTTCTCAGAAGTGAGGTTTCTCTGTAATGATTCCTTTGCCAAATATCACATGCTCAGTCCCCTGGCTGTTGCTTCTGAATTTGGTCTCGCAGCCTCTGACATTGACTTAACAGGTGAAGAAATTACTCTGAACTGATGAGTGAAAGGGAGAAGAATCATGCATACATATGACCTCTGCTTTTTCCTCCTCTCACATCTAGAATTCGACCTGAGTGTTTATGCTTGTGCTTGAGTGTGTGTGGCTTGTTTGGATGGGTGGTTTAGGAGTTTGAGTACGTTTTGCAACAAATCCTTTCCCTTTGTTCATCTATCTGTATGCAGACGAATCTTCCCGTGTAGGAGAATTGACTAATATTGGCTTTTCACATATATATGTACTAGGTAATCAGACCTCTCTGCTCTCCACCTTCAGTATGTAGATTAACTTTGGGATCCTTTGTGCTTTCATGAATATTTAAGGGACTCCTATAAACCATGAGTTAATCGAACATGGGGCTGGTCTGAGAGCAGAATTCATTCTCTTTAATTTAGGTCTAGAATATCTGAGACCTAATTTTTACTGAAAAGCCATAGTATGAATGCAATTCAGGAACGCTCTCCTCTGCAGTTCAAAGGGTGGCTTTTCCAGGGAACGTTACCCGCTACACAAGCCATGAGGCCTCCTGGAAAAGATAGGCCATAGAAAATGGGTGCATTAGGGACAAAATGACAGGCAGGTTGTTCTCACCTGAGAGGCATGGATTCTACAATCCTGTCTCCACAATACACAGTGATTCTTTGTCATCTCACTGTGTGCAACCCATGATGACTCCTCATCGTTTTTTCCCACCTCTGCCAGGAACGCTTCATCCCAGTGCTCTGCATGGCCAGGGACAGCTAATTCCCCAAACTCTCTGTCTATATAGACCCAAAGCCTCTATGTAAGTATGTCTCTCCTCTTTTCTATCACAGTATCTTACCTTTTACCTTTATATGCAACATATGATTAGATTTGCATTTGTGGGTTTTGTTTGCTATTCATTTTCTATCTTTCCCAAGTAGACAGTAGGGACCATGAGGGTGGAAATAACATCTTTCATCCATCAATGTATACCTAGAGCCTGGTACAAAATAGGTAATCAACAATGTTTGTTGGATGAATAGATAAACTAACAGATGCATGCATAAGTGAGAGAATGAAAGCACTGCCTGTGAGCACGGCTATCTCCAGCCATGAACTAGAGGGGCAGAGACTCTCAGATCTCTTATGTATGTGCGCTAGTTGAAATGTCACTATCTCATGCTGTGTAAGTGCAGAAACTGTACACCTGTGTTTGTGACCACACTGCTCCTGGGAGCCAGAGACTGCAGATTCAGGGGCTCATATCACAGAAGGTTTAGAAGTCAACTCTCTTGCTGTTTGGAACCAGACTACATCCTCCTCAAAAGAACTATTGAGAATGAACCACTAACAAGCCTGGGTCTTGTTCCTTTGTACCTCTGTTGATATCCACCCCCATCCATCTCTTCTACCCCTGGCCTTTTCTCCTCTGTCTCCTATTCTTCTCTCATCCACCAGGGTTTCCACTGTGCCATCTAGAGTATTTCTTCCATAAGCTTTTCAAGGTGTTATGCTCATTTCCTTAAATTAGCTGGCTGCCGAAATCTGGATATCTACTGAGCACACTGCTCCCTGGAACTTTAGCCTTATATTCTCTCAAACCGACACCTGCTTCAGAGTCTGCAGGTGTAGAGGTGTCCTTCCTGTTGACTATCACCCTTTCCATACAACTACTCACTCACCTTCTTGTTAAAATTGTTTCTTGAGGCCCATGTCCTTTGTCAATTCCACCTCCATGTCTCCTTGTTTCCATCTTACTAACCTCCTTGTTACTTCCATTATTCATCAAGAACTTTGGAATCTGCATAACCTACCCCAAACCCTGACTTAATTCGTGACCTAAGAATCAATAACCCTTTCCCCTCTTCTATCTCAAGGATTTGTTCCCGTAGAGATCACAACTTCTGTCATAACCTGTAACTGATCTAATTGTAAAATCATCGACTTAACCTTCCACTTTCCTGCCATAACATCCTACCTTCCAATCTTCTTTTCCAACTTCCACTAGAAACATTCTTCAAATTCATTGATATCTCAGTATTGTATTGAGATATTGTATTGTATTGAGATCCCTCAATATTTTATTGTATTGAGATCCCTCTTTTCCCCCCCAAATTAACATCCTTTCCACAATTTCTCCTAAATTGTTTAGTTTTCATGACACTTCATTTCAATTACAGTCTTGCCAATGTCAAACTACCTTGACCCTCTTGTGTTTCCTTTGCACCTTTCTTGAACTGGGTAGGAATCCAAACATATGCTTTATCCATGCTTATGAGCAGCCAAGAATGTCAGACAGGAGGTCAGATTGATCCCTTTACAAATTCATTATCAATAACTTCTAATGAATCCACATTAATGCTTGGAAATCCTTCTCTGTAACTCTGTCCAACTAGTATTCCAACTCTCTGCCATCCTTAACTTCCTAATACCTTATCCACATAATAAGATGGGATGAAGTGCTAGTAGACCACTTCAAATTTTTCTGAATTTATCAACCACTGCTTATCCATTCTCAGTTCAAAGGAATCACCTCCTCAAGTGTTTGACTAGAAGGTTTCTGCCTTGCAGCCCCTCTGTCCTGACCTAATATAGAAAGATAGAAAGGAACATTCTTGAGGGAAGTCCTCTTTGTGAGGAAGAGGAGAAGAGAGGGGGATGTCTCTGATTTATTCTCCTTTCTAAAGTGGAATGGAACTGGATTGCTGCAAAAATGTCTCATGAAGTTGATGGCTGCCTGTAATAATAAGGTAATTGCCATCCAGTTAATAGTTGTTGAGCTGCAAGGCCTACTGACCTGAGTTGTATTATTAAAGTGAAGAGATGAGCACTAGAAAGAAATGGGATGGTGTATAACCACAGAAGGAGATCCATACTCTTCCCTGGAGTTCCAATAGTCCTGTAGACTTATGCATGATATATCTAACAGTGTTTGTGGGCCATGAACGTGTGGGAGTGGATAAGGTTGTGGGTTTGAGGATTACTGAGGACTTCATCAGACTGGAACAGAGAGTCTAGAGCATCTGAATAAAGTGATGACTTCACACCAGCTGAGGATCAGCTGGACAATAAGCTAGATGACTAGCTTAGACCCAGAGCTTAGAGTGTAACCAACACTCTTTGGGCAGAGATTGTCCTTTTCTTTTTTTGTCCAACTTTATTGAGATATGATTGACATATAACATTCTGTATGTTTAAGGTATACAATGTGTTGATTTGATACATTTATATATTGCAAAATGATTACCACCACAGTTTTAGCTAACACCTCCAACTAATCACAATAATTAGAGCAGATATGAATTAATACAGACCAGAAAAATGATAGAAAAAATCATTGAAAATAAGCACTATTTTTTGAAAAGGTGAACAAAATTGACAAAACTTTAGCTAGAGTAATTAAGGAAAAAAACAGAGAAGATTCAAATAAATAAAATCAGAAATGAAAGAGGAGACATTACAAGTGATACCCAAAAAATACAAAGGACCATGAAATACTACTGTGGATAATTATATGTCCACAAATTGGATAACCTAGAAGAAATAGATAAATTCTTAAAAACATACAACCTACCAAGAGTGAATCATGAAACAGAAATTCTGAACAGACAGAGAATGAGTAAGGAAATTGAATCAGTAATCAAAGATCTTCCAACAAAGAAAAGCCCAGGGCCAGATGGGTCACTGATGAATTCTACCAAAAATTTAAATTATTAATACCAAGTTTTCTCTTCCAAAAATTTGAGGAGGAGTGAACACCCCCAAACTCATTTCATGAGGCTAGAATTACCCTGATACCAAAGCCAGATAAGAACACTACAGGAAAACAAAACTACAGACCAATAAGACTAATGAATATAAACACAAAAATTCCCAGCAAAATACTAGCAAACTGAATTCAACAGTACATTTAAAGTTTCATGCACCTTGATCAAGTAGGATTTATTCCTGGAATGTAAGAATGGTTTAACATATGCAAATCAATAATGTGATATACCACATTAATAGAATAAAAGATAAAATGATATGATCACCTCAATAGATGCAGAAAAATCACTTGAAAAAATACAACATCCTTTCATGATAAAATAATAATTTAACAAATTGGGTGTAAAAGGAACATATCTCAACAAAATAAAGGCTATATATGACAAACCCACATCTAACATCACACTCAGTGGTGAAAGGTTGAAAGTTTTCCTTTAAGTTCAGAACAAGACAAGTAAGCTTATTGTCACCACTCAAATTCAACATAGTACTGGAAGTCCTAGCCAGAGCAATTAGGCAAGAAAGAGAAATAAAAGATATCCAAATCAGAAAGGAAAAAGTAAGATTACCTTTGCTTGCAGATGGTGTGTTCTTATAAATAAAAATTCTAAAGACTCCACCAAAAACATGTTAGAACTAATAAAAGATTTATTAAAGTTACAAGACACAAAATTAACATATAGAAATCAACTGTGCTTCTGTACGCTAACAACAAGATACCTGAAAAAAAAATCCCATTTACAATAGCATCAAAAACAATAAAACAATAAAATACTTAGGAATAAATTTAACCAGGGAGGTGAAACATCTGTACACTGAAAACCACAGACTGTAATGAAGGAAACTGAAGAAGACACAAACTAATAGATATCCCATGTTCATGATTGAAAGAGTTAATATGGTTAAAATGTCCATACTGCTCAAAGCCATTTATAGATTCAATGCCATCCCCATCAAAATTCCACATCATTGTTCACAAAAATAGAAAAAATATCCTAAAATTTGTATGGAATCACAAAAGAGCCTCAATAGCCAAAGCAATCTTTAGAAAGAAGAAGGCTGGAGCATCACACTTCCTGACTTCAAACTCTACTACAAAGCTATAGTAATCAAAAGAACATGGCTAATAATAGTCATATAGACCAACGGAACAGAATGGAACAGAATCAAAAGCCCAGAAATCAACCCTTGCATATACAGCCAAGTAATATGTGACAAGGGAGCCAAGAATACACAATGGGGAAAGGATAGTTTCTTTAATAACTGGTGTTGAGAAAACTGGATAACCACATGCAGAAGAATGACAGTAGACCCCTATCTTATACCACTCAAAAATTATCTTGTTAAAGACTAAAACATAAGAATGGATACAGTAAAACTTCTGAAAGAAAACACAGCAGAAAATCTCCTTGACCTTGGTTTCAGCCAAAATTTTGGGGGGTAAAACACAAAAAGCACAAGTAAAAAATCAAAATTAGTAGGTGGGACTACATCAAACTACAAAGCTTTGGGAAAAGAAACACTCAACAAAATAAAAAGGCAACCTATGGAATGGGAGAAAATATTTGCAAACCATATATCTGATAAAGAGTTAATATCCAAAATATATAAAGAACTCATACAACTCAACAGCAAAACTCAAACAATCTGATGAAAAAATGGGCAGAGTAACTGGAATAGATGTTATTCCAAAGAAGACATATAAATAACCAACACATACATGAAAAGGTATTGGACATCACCAATCATCAGGGAAATCCAAATCAAAACCATAGTGACACATCACCTGTTAGAATGGCTATCATCAAAAGACAAGAGATAACAGGTATTGGTGAGGTTCTGGATAAAAGGACATTGTGTACTGTTGTGGGAATGTAAATTAGCACAACCACTATTGAAAACGGTATGCAGGTTCCTCAAATAATTAAAAATATAACTACCATATGAACCATCAATCTCATTCCTGGGTATATATTCAAAGCAAATGAAAACAGAATTTCAAAGAGGTAGATGTACTCCCATGTTCATTGGAGCATTATTCACACTATTTGTATTATAGCCATGATATGGAAGCAACCTAAGTACCTGTCATAAGATGTGGTATATAAATGCAATGGGATTTTTTTTTTTTTTTTTAGTTCTGAGAAAGAGGAAAATCCTGTATTTTGTGGCAGGATGGATGCACCTTGAAGACACTTTCTAAGTGAGATAAGTCAGAGAAAGACAAGTGCTGTAAGTACTGTATGATGTCACTTATATGTGGAATATAAAAAAGCCAAAATCATAAAACCAGAGAGTAGAATGGTGTTTACCAGGGACTGGGAAATGGTGGGAATGTGGATATATTGTTCAAAAGTACAAAATTCTACTTATAAGATCAACAAGTTCTGTGGATCTAATGTACAACATGGTGATTACAGTTAATAATACTGTGTTATCTATTTGAAAGTTGCTTTTCTATTGTTTTTCTAATTCATATCTGCTCTAATCTTTGTTATTTCATCTTTTTTATTTCCTTCCTTCTAATAAGTTTGGGCTAAGTTTGTTCTTTTTCTTCTGGTGTAAAGTTAAGTTGTTTATTTCAGATTTTTCTTTTTTCTTAATGTAGGCATTTAATGATATATACACTTGCAGGACATTTGGTCCTGTCCAAGATGTCCATAAGGCATTTAAACCATAGGACACTTGATCCATGCCAAAAGGTCCATGAGCATATTTGGCCCATGCCAAATGGTTTTGGACAGGACCAAATATTGAGAACCTTATGGCATGAACCAAATGTCTCCACGGACATTTTGTACAGTACCAAATGACCAAGAATCATTGGTTATTTTTGATGTAGACCAAATGTCATATGGACATTTTGGACAAGACCAAATGTCAAGGACCTTTTGGCATGAAGCAAAAGTCTGTTAACCCTATAAATTTTCCATTTAGAACCTTTTTTGCATCCTCCCATGGGTGGGTTTTGGTTTGTTGTGTTTCCATTTTCATTTGTTTCAAGATATGATTTTATTTCTTCTTTGGCCCATTGGTTGATCAGGAGTGTGTTGTGTATTTTCCACCTATTTGTGAATATTTTAGCTTTCTTCCTGTTACTGATTTCTAGTTTCATGTCATTGTGCTTGGAAAAGATACTTGGTATGATTTCAGTCTTCTGAAATTTTCTAAGACTTGTTTTGTGAACTATTATAAGATCTACCTTGGAGAATGTTCCATGTGCACTTGAAAAGGATGTGTTTTCTGCTGCTGCTAGATGGAACGTTCTCTATATGCTTCTTAGGTTCATTTGGCCTAAAATATGATTTGCGTCCAGTTTCCTTTTATTTTTTTTCTGTCTGGATGATTTACCCATTGTTGAAAATGGGCTATTAAACTTCCCTAGTATTATTATATTGTTGTCTATTTTTTCCCTTCAGATATGATAGTATTTGCTTAGTATATGTAGGTGCTAAAATGTTGGATGCATATTTCTTTATGATTATTATATCTTCTTCAGGAATTGACTCCTTTATCATTATATAATGATCTTCTTTTTCTCATTTTATCATTTTGGGCATAAAGTCTATTTTTTTCTGTTACAAGTATAGCTACCATTGTTCTCTTTTCATTTCCATTTTCATGGAATATCTTTCTCCATTCCTTCACTTTGAACCTCTGTGTGTCCTTAAAATTTACATGAATCAGGGACTTTCCTTTTCCATTTGCTTCCTTACTTGCATGAATATCATTTATCCACGGAATGCAGGTGGGTTTAAGCAGTGAATGAGAAGACCATACCACAGGCCCATCTACATTTCAAGCCATTCAAATAAAAATCTGAGTCCTTGTGGGGAGGCAGATTTGAATAAAATACGAAATTACAATATTAAACCAGGCTGGTCAGGTTTTAAACATTTAATCAATTGAATAGTTATGGAATTAAACAGATGTTATTGAGAATCCCTACTGGCCATGTGGAAAGGGGATCCTATTTTTCAGAAAGGTTGACAGAAGTTATTAGAAAAGCATTCTGTGTTTATACTCAAATTGTGTACGTCCACTATCACACCTATATTGGAATTCATTCTCTCTTTCTCCTATCACTAGAATATAGGAGTTACTACTTCTCCTAGCTAAACTCTCTCTCTCTCTCAATATTTCACTTGGGTCTTGTCCCCTCCAGCCTTCTCCAGAACCTGATAGTGCTGATTTTCCTTTTTATTCTTCTGTATAGGTGGTTGGTTCCTATAACTACGTTTAAACAAGCTCAATCTATCTTCAGAATCTTTCCCTCGACTCCTTATCTCTCTCCATCCATAGCCCCATTTTTCTTCCTACTTTCACAGTCAAACTTATTCTCAAAATAGTTGTATATATTGTATTATTTCCTCTTCTCCCTATTACTCCTCATCCTACTGCTGTACCTACTGTCTTATGGCACCATGCTAAGGCTTCAAGACTTTCATGTTATGAATCCAATGCCCCCTCTTCTGCCCCCATCACATTCCCTCAATCATCAACACTGTACATTGTTAACCACTTCCCCTTTGTGAACTAATTTCTTCCTTGGCTTGTTTGGCTATTTTTCTCCTGTCTCTCTAGCCACTTATCTTCTGCAGGCTTATACCTCTCTCACCAGTCATTAGAGTTGGAGTGAATCAAAGCATACATCTCAGCCTTCTTCACTGTATACTACCTTCTCCCTAAGACACTCCATTCATAGGCAGAGTTTAATTTAGGAGTTAACATATATGACAATCATCCCCAAATCTATATCTCTAGCCCAGATCTTTTTTTCTGAGCTCCAAGATGTTCCAGCATCATACACAACATTTCCTCTAGGGTATTTCAAAGGTATCAGTACTTTCGACTCTATACATCCAAGGCTAAATTCAAGATTTTCCTTGGTAAATCTTGTCCTGAGTCCCTAAATAACACCGTCTTTCATTCAGTTCTCATCCTTGACCCTATCTCCTTTTTACCACCCAAATCCATCACTTGGTCTATTGACTTTATCTTTTAAACATCTCCCTAATCTGTTAATTTATCTCCACTTCTATTTTCTCCATCCTGGTATATCCTAGTCCATCTTTTCTCACCCAGATGACCGCAATAATCTCCGAGATATCTGTCCACACACAAATTCTCCATAATGAATCCTACAGTGAAGAGGCAGGGATACCTTTTAAAAATGCAAATCTGACTACAGCATCCTGTGCTCAAAAATCTTAGGATAAAGAACCTACTTCCTAACATACCCTATCAGTCCTCAAAGAAGTCAAAGTCATAAGGCGGCAGCCTCACTCCCAGCCTCATTCCGTCATGTTGTGGGTTGAGTCATATCCCTTTCCCAACAATGTCATATGCTGAAGTCCTCACCCCCAATACCTTGGAATGTGTCCTCATTTGGAAATAGGGTCATGGCAGATGTGATTAGTTAAGTTAGGATGAGGTCATGCTAGAGTAGGGTGGACCCCTAATCCAATTTGATTGATGTCATAAAAAGGGAAGATTTAGACACAGACATATCCACAGGGAGAATGTCACCTGAAGATAAAGGCAGAGATCAGCATGATGCTTCTACAATAAAGGGACACCAAAGATGGCCAGAAAACCACCAGAAACTAGAAGAGAGACATCTCTCTCAGAGCCCTTAGAAGGAGCCGATCTTGCTGACATGTGATCTCAGACTTCTAGCTTCCAGAAGTGAGAGACAATAAATTTCTGTTGTTCTAGGGACTTCCCTGACAGTCCAGTGGTTAAGACTCTGTCTTCCAATGCAGTGGGTGAGGGTTTGATCCCTGGTCGGGGATCTAAGATCCCACATGCCTCAGGGCCAAAAAAACCAAAACATAAAACAGAAGCAATATTGTAACAAATTCAATAAATAGTTTTTTTTAAAAAATGGTCCACATCAAAAAAAAAATCTTAAAACACAATTTCTGTTGTTCTAAACCACCCAGTTTGTGGTCCTTTATTACAGCATCCCTAGTAAATGAATACACATACCACATTCCTCCTTGGTCTGTGAGAGACCGTCACACTGGCCTCCCTTCTCTGCCTGCAACTTGCGTTCCACCCACAACAGAACTTTACAGGTGCCCTTCCTTCCATCTGGAAATGCAAACTCCTCTCTATCTTTCACTTTAACTCTGGCTCTTCTCCAGTTCCATGACCAGCTGAGGAAAAGCATTCCTGAGGAAGACCAGCCTAACGAAGGTTCATTTTTCATTTGACTTGTTTCAGTTTATAATTGTGTAGCATTCATGTCATTCTTTGACGAGTGTAATATCTGTCACAGTGTAGGCAAGCAAAAAAATCATTTGAATGAATAAATGAACACTCACATAAGTACATATTCTGGGCTGATTGAAATGCAAGTCTAGGCAAAATTAATTGCTTGCTCATCTGTGCTCCCCTGGTGATTTCTGCTATCCACAATTACAGAATTCTCCACATTACCTCCTGTGCATGTATCATGTCACACGATGTCACCCCTTTGAGAATAGGGGCTGTGACTTCCTTGAGCCTTAAGTTCCCAAACCTGGCACTAATCTGGAACCTAGTGGGCACCCAACAAATATGTGTGGAAGTGAATCGTGTAGCAATTGTAGGGCATGAGGGACTGCATTATGCAGATATGTAAGGGATAATTATTACCAAATGACTTGAATTATTTTTCCCTGCACTGAGCAGGGCTTAAGTGTGCTACTCCTGGTAAGTAAAGCTATGCTCAGTAAGTTCCTCCGTCCAGCCTCCAGCTTCTGTGGAAGGAAATTAAATGTCTCTTCCTCACATTCATTTATAACTCACTCCTCAGCGGATGTGCTCACAGTGCCTTCTGAGAATTCTTTTCAATTCTCTCGATCCTCTTATCCTCCCTCCTCCCTTCGATGTTTGTAACCCAGGGGAAAACAAAGCACTTAAGTGCAACTAACACTGTAATCATACCCAGCCTTAAGCTGCACAGAGAACAAACAGAAATGGGAAAGTCTTCCACTTACTCTCACATCTTCCCAACTTACACTCTTGTATTTGGACACTTTAAATATAAATCCAGGCCAAAATAACAGCCTTCTACCTTTGGGGTTAGCCGTGGAAATCCATTTAGCTCCAGTTGAAACAATATAACTGCAATTACTCCTCTAACTCAAATCTGTTTGTTTTTTATTTTAAGCAGTGTATGTCAGGGCCATTTGAAGAAATATAGAAATCTTATAAATATAGCAATATGATAGGAAAATGCTCTTTTCAATCAAGCAATGATAACATTAATAATAAGGTATATTTTTATATTTTTTTGTATCCAAGTTTCCCAAGGTGCTTTTAAAGACTGTATTCTAGTACATTAAGGTCAAGGAATAAGTATTAGGTACAGTCAACAGAGAATGAAAACCAGACACTTGCTGATTAGCACTCTGGTCACGGGTCATCCAGGTGGTTCATAGCACATTCCTTCATTCAACCGAGATGCCATATGCATCTCCTGTGGGCCAGATGAGCTAAATCTGTTTATAATATAGTTTCTCCCATTTCTAATTTCATACTCAACTAGTGCCTTGGCCATTTACTCTTCCTCTGAAGAACAAAATCAAAAGATTTGGATGAATTCAAAGAAGTGAGTGACTGCAGGGTGAGATTGTGTTTGGTCTCTGCTCTGCTTCCAGTGGCCAAGTTTTCTCTTATCCAACACTGGAGAAGAAAATAACCCTCTAAGGGTCAATGAGGATTTTGCATGGTCTAGAGATGCCCTGTGAGTATCACTGCTAGTGCAACTTATCTCCCAAATAATATATTTTCTTCCCTATTCCTGACACTGACTTTGAGGTGTCTCTAGGAATGCCAGACTCCTATTGGATTAAAGATCCAGCTCCCTAGTCTCCTAACTTTCAGCATTGAAAACAAGAAAATTTCTGCTCTCTGCCCAAATGGATGTTGCCTTGTAGTCTGTTCACAGAGACAAGGTATTTTCTTGTTTATTTGGCTTTCCTTTTAGACCTGCCTCTTTTTTTTTTTGTGGTACGCGGGCCTCTCACTGTTGTGGCCTCTCCGTTGTGGAGCACAGGCTCCGGACGCACAGGCTCAGCGGCCATGGCTCACAGGCCCAGCTGCTCCGCGGCATGTGGAATCTTCCCAGACCGGGGCACGAACCCGTGTCCCCTGCATCGGCAGGCGGACTCTCAACCACTGTGTCACCAGGGAAGCCCTAGACCTGCCTCTTTTGAGAAGCAGATCAGTCCTTGAACATTGAAAACTCACCTCCACCCCACTTTACTTTTCATAATTTCCCCTTCACCATCTGCCTTATCTTATGGAACGAGATATCATAAACCCAGTGGAGAGGCAACGAGCCCTTCACTCAAATATAGGAATGCATATGAACTCCACACCAAAATACACATTACGTTGACACCGGGAGAAACGATTCATCGGAGTTTCCTGCTTTCCTTTTCTTTATCAGATACTCATTCAAGACATTGAAACCAGCTGTTATGAGGGGTTGATATTTGCTTTACAAAAGAAGAGAAGCTCCCTCTGTACACATATTCTTATTCTTCCCACTGATTCGAGCGTTAATAGTATTTGACAGGTCAGTAATTTGTTTCTTTAAAAAACCATAATTCATTTAGTGCCGTTCTGCTTTATTATTGTACGTTTTACACAGTGGTGCACAGAAAACGTTGTTGTGTTTAACAATTCCATTCCTTTCAGTAATCATTCATACAAGGGGGCCACATGAGAGTCTTGGTGAACATGATGGGTGAATTGTGGCAGTGCCCAAAGGCCAAGAGAACCAGGAAGAAAACACCAGAAGAGGGTGAGGAGAAAGAGCACGAGGGGCTGGAGACAGAAACAAAGACAGAAGGGGTAATTAAGTGGGGTGACAACTGCACGAGAAAACAATGAGGATCGTGGAGAAGAAAACAACATAAAAATACCACAGCTGTGCACCTGAGAGTAGGCACTGGACTCTGAGCCCGCTCTCTCTCCCCCCTCCAAAGGGATCTCTGCTGTGTCTTGACGTTACTGAGTTTTTACTGAGAGAGGAAGGAAACGCTCCTGCACCTCCCCAAAGGACAGTTAGGAAAAGGTGAGGAAGAAGGTCAACACAAGCCTGCGTGCACAAGTCTGAGACTTTGTCCACGCAGAAACTGGCTCTACCAGTGTCCTTGGGCAGGTCTGGAAAGGTCTCTGAGGAGTGGCTCCTCCCTAAACTCCCAGGGCTCAGTCCAGGAAGCCAGAAGCCCCAGGAACTGGAGTCTGAAGGAAGGGAGGTGGCGGGGGCAACCCATTCCCCACCCCCCTGCCGCGGGGCACTGGCCACTCCAAGCCAGACGCACGCTTAAAGCCTCGCCTGCCACTTCCTGGATGACCACTGAACGCCAAGCGCGGTGCTTTTGTGAGGTCAGCATTTTACAGATAAGGCAACAGAGGCCGACAAGTTAAGTATTGGTTTGCAATCACAAAATTAGTGAGGGTGAGAACACAAACTCAAGACAGATTCTTACGACAAAACCCAGGTTTTTGCCAGTGTGCCCACCTGACTTGCTGAAGTTTCCAGAGAAACAGAGGAGAGAGTGCCAATCGGCTCGAAGGTCCGGGTAATTGAGCATTGAGTCTCTCACAGGCCGGGGACACCCTGCCTGGGCCACCAGAAAGAGTATGTCTGTGACTATGGACCCTTCCTGTTGATGGCTTAAGACTGAGGTTGGTCACCAAGGAGAACGGGAGGAAGGGTCGAGTCTCCAGTTCCATTAGGAGGATGGTGATGCTTCTGTTCAACTAAAATACACCGGACGGTGGGAGAGCAAGAAGGAGAACTTTGGGGGGTGAGTGGTTTTCCTTCCTTGGTGCTACTGTCTGCCCCGCCAAGCAAAGGCAGAAAGCGTTTCTCTGCACTCACATGTGAGATAGGACTAATAATCCGTACGTTTCATTTCCTTACACTTTTATGAGAAAATCCCTCTCGAGACACCTAAGCGTTACTCACTGAAGGAGCAGCTCTTACAACTCAGCAATTCCACATCCGGGCTTGTGCCTAAGGAAGGGCTTGGTCACAGCCCAGGAGATGTGACCCCAGACACCATGGCAGCAACCTGTGTGACAGCGAAATGTAAGGAAGCAGCTAAACTGCTTCCAACAAAGGAACAGGTGAGTGCATCGCTGTGATGTATCATACGACAAAGTATAGTGCTGGCTGGGAAAAATGAAGGAACTTCAGCTCATGTATCAAATAGAAGAATGTCACATGTAAAACTTTCAGATTGTTGAATACACATGCTATGATAACGTGTGTGCATTTAAAAACATGCCGACAGTATTTTACATTGTTTAGTGGCATGCATGCGTGGTAGAAATATCAGTGAAGGCCTGGGAATGATAAGTATGAAATTTGGAATAGTATGGAATCCTCTGGGGAGGCAGAGAGGTGGAGGCGGTCAGAGGTTGGTCCTCAGGAGACCTCACTTGTACAGGTGACATATTTTTTGTTAATCTGGGTAGTAGATACACTTATGTTCATTTTCCCTCTTTCTCTTTTGTATGTTTGAAAGCTTTCATAGTAAATATTTTTAATTGAAAAATATATAAAAACAAGCAGAGAAAGTCCTAAACACCAACGGGCAACAATCATTGGGATAGGTAATTCCACTCCCCAGAGGCTAAGAGCAGGCCCAGTGTCCAGGTGGGGGGAAGCTTCTCCCTAGACCGCCATGCTGCTTGGGTGGTGGGAGACGGTCCAGTACCAGATAGAGATGTGATGGGGGAGGAAGAGGGGTTGGAAGAGGGAAGACGGGGAACTGGGATCCATCGGGTGAGAGAGAGGAGGGGCCCTTGTTAATCCTGCCAGGCTGTTGTGGTTGAAAGGACCCACTTTGCTCCCAAGAAGCCGCTCATGTTATTATTTCTCTCAGCGGGTTTCAAGCTGCCTGCAATTCTCTGTTAGTTAATAAGAAAAGTGAGAGATGCAACAACTGCTTTTGCTTGGCTGGCTTGTAAAGGCTTTGTCACTCAAAAATGGAACAAAGGCCCTAATAACACCTTGTGCCATAAAGACAAGTGTCAGGAACAGACCAAAATCAATTATCTGGGAGAGACTCAGAGACAGGAGACTCAGACCTGCACACGGCAGCATCCCAACCACATAATCCCATTAACAGGGGGCTGCCGCTCTCATGGGAGGGCAGAGCCACACAGGAAAATGATAATTAAAAGTAAATAATGGGAAACGAGCCCCTAGTGCCCCTGTCAGGGCCCTGAGCACGAGTGTGGTCCCAGCAGACAGCGGCAGGCCTCCCACGTGGCTCCCGAGTAAGGAGGCTTGGGAAGCTGGAAGCCTTCAGGGGCTTGCCAGACAATCCTGCTTGTGAGTGACATTTAGGGACCTGGCGAGGGATTGCAAAGTCCTGTGGTGTGCTGGGAGCCTAGCAGAAGCTTCCTGACACGGGACGTGGACTGCTTTGGAGATTTCCTATGTGCATGTCTCTTGCTAAACTAATACTTAAGGAAATATGTGACATGAAGTGAATTAATGAATGAACACAGCAGTAGAATGCATGGGTGTATGGTCCACTTGAGTTTCCCTAAAAGCAACACATAAGAATCACCTAGGACGTGTAAAAATTCAGTAGCTCAGATCTGACCCAAGTCAAGTAAGTTAACATTTTCTGGGGGGTGGGACCCCATCCTCAGTGGTTTGACGTGTTCCTCCTGGTGACTCTGCAGGGCCAAAGCTGAGAACCTTTGGACCAAATGGTCCCTTACAGCGTCCTTCAGCTGGATGTAAAGGTTCTTGTCATGAACTTATGCAGTAGACAGAGTAGCCAGAAGACAATTAGGATGAGTGGGACGTGATTTCACCTCCACCAATAACTAGCTTTGTGACTTTTGGCAAGTAACCTAAACTCTCCAAGTCTCAGTGTCTTCATCCATTAAAAAAGGTGGGATTTGATTACTAGATCCCTTTGGGTTTGACAGCTCTCTGACCTTGAAACTCCATAACTCAGAACTTGTGTAGAACCTCCAGCACAAATATTTACTGGGTGCATTTTCTGTGTTCTAAATCTCTGAGGGGAGGTCAAAGACGTTTTCTAACAAGGGGCAGAGAGAGGACCCTATACATCCTGGTTTACTCTGCGTAGATTCTGGGTAGAAAGATAGACAGACGATTGGTAAGTGTAGATAAGCAGTATAGACAAGTGCTAGAGCATTTGACACTGTGATCATTTCCCTCCAGTATCTCCGATTACGGACAACGCCTGACATAGAAGGAATTCAATAGCTATCGGTTGAATGACTGATGGAATGGGTGAATGAATGAATGGTGCCTCTCATGGGTAGATCAAAGTGTAGTTTGTCTTTGGAAATGGAGTACTTCTGTCTCACTAGGTATTAAATAATCACCTTCTCCACAAATTTCCAAGAGGATGGCTGCCCTGAATTGTGCTTGATGGCTTCTAATATCCCAACCCAACTACGCAAGTCCATGGATTCCATCAATATACAAATGTATGGCTTTGGAGCCAAGAGGGATAAGGCTTCTCCTCCAGGAAGGATACATTTGCACCCAGTGAGATTTTAGTCTTTGTCACTAGGTATAGATCTTTATAACTCCTTGAAAAATGGTCTTCCCTTTTATTTAAATGTGTTTTATCCATTTACTAAAGTCAGTAGGAGAGTCTGGGTTGAAATCAGGCAGGTCTGGGATACCGGCAGGATAGTAGAAAGCCATTTTAAATTAATTCCCTGGAAATCATTGTGAAGGATGCACTGCAGCGTGAAGGTGGTTCGGGAGCGAGGAGGGAGATTTCAGGTTATTGTCCCTCTCAGACTCCTTCAGCTGATGGCTGCTGGGTGCAAAAACCTGCTAATGTGTGAGACGGTCACCAGCCCCCGTGGCCCTCCCTGAGCCTGTCGCTTTCAGTGGTGCAATATCTCTTTGGAAGGAAGTAGTCAGCTGGATTCTCCCTTATTTGCAAAGACAGTAAGCGGTACAGTTCAAACCCAGCAATAGCAGCTGGCACCAGTTCCATCTACTTCTCAGCCCCGGGGAGGTTAGAAAAGGATCCAGAAGTTACTCGGTATAAACCAGTGACATAAAGGGGCAGTGGTGAGTCTCAGGTCAGTGCTCGCACTGGTGATGATTCATTGGAATGGTGTGGCCAAGGCCCTGGTGCTGCACAATAGGTTCACCCAGAAAAGCAGGGCCAGAGGGGAGGGCTAGGCAGACCACCAGCAAGGAAGCTCAATACCTGCTTCCAGGGCAGCCTTTGAAGGGACCCAAGTGCCCGTAAAAAACACGAGGATTCCCAGGGCATTTGCATTGGCCTCTGCTTCTTTATGTCACTGGTTGAGAGATGACAGAGCAGTGGCAGATTTGAGGCTGGCACATCTGCCGGGAGAGCTGCTACTGAGACGTCCAGTGAGAGACCGGGCTAGTTCAAGGTCAGGCTGAGACCAGGTTCCTATTCCTACTAATAGAAAAGACTGAGAGAAGCAGTTTTAGGGTCAGCTATGTTTTGTTAAAATCAGCACCAGCCATTAAATTCTCACTCTCCCTAAATCCCTAAAGATGATTTTATTTTTTAAGCAGATCTGTTCTATGTGAAATAATTCTTGGTCTTAAATGTTGCACATACCCTGAGGCTGTAATGCTTTGGGTGCAGTAGTAATGAATCAGATACATTATTAATACACAAGTACAATGACACACTGGGGTCTTTCAGGGAAATTCATGCAGGTATGCAGAGTGCTTAGAACAGCCTGGATGTGAATGCAAAGAAAGCCTGAGAACTTCAGGGAGAGATACACCTTAACATGCTGAAATTAAAACCTCAAACAATAGACCCAGCTAAACCAAAATTAAGTGATGTGTCCTCATGTGCCCCTGGGTTTCCAAACGCCCACACAGCCTGCAGCCCAAGTAAGAAATATTTGGAAATAGATTCTGTGCCACAGTTAAAGATCTCAAGGAGGGTTAGGTAAAATATTTGGAAGTTTCAGACACTCCGAAACCCAGTGAGAGTCTGTGAAACTAGAGAGCCCATATTCAACATTAATCCAGTCAATGTTCATTGAGTGCCTGCTATGATTTAGGCTGTGCTAATAACGGACCCTTGGCCTAGAGACCCAACTCTAAGTGTTTAAGATGCAAGGAGCTCGCGTGGGGCATGCATGCCCTGATGTCACTCTGCATAGAGCTCCTGTCAAAGACACAGCCCTGAAATACCCTCCATCTCCAAAGCCTCTAATGTGGTCTGGCAAAAAGCAAGCCAGCTAATTCTAAGCCACCTCAGTCAATAGAGGTTTGTATGATTTGGGGGAAAGACTCCCAGACTCAGGTTCTTCACCTGTCCACAAGGACTTGGACTTTAAACTCCTTTTCCAGCTTTAACATCCAATGGAATTAATATTCCATTATTACTTCCCCATACAGAAGTCAACTGCTTTTGTCTTTAATCATATTAACAAAACCTCTAAAATATGCAGTATCCAAGAAGGGACATACCCAAGATGTTGTAAAAATGTCAACTCTCCCTTTTCAGGGCTTTTCAGAAAGCAGTCATGCTAAGTAATCTTGGGGGCAACTGGCTACTATTTGGGGAGTCGTGGGGGCTGAGGGACACTGTACCCCAGGCTATACCACATGACACTGGTGAAAATAGCAGATGATTTGGGATCAACACATCTGAGATGCACCCATGATGAGTGATGAGCCTTAGCTGTTTCCCTCCACGGATTCACTTGGTGTGATCCAGAATAAATCCTCTCTGCTTCTGTGTCTCCGGGTTTAGTCTTCATTGTTATATAATCCATAAATGTAGAATTTTCCAGCCACTAATGAGAGCACTTCACATTTAGAAATAGGAGAGCTTTCTGAATTGTATGTAAAGGAGAAGAAAGAGCAGATAATTCAGTCGGGTTGTTAAAATGTTGAAATGGAAACGATTGCCTCTTTGCCAGATCTCTCTCTCCATTCCCAGCTCCTGGCTTCCCCAGTGCACAGCCACCCACAGACTGTAACTCAGGGCTCAGACACTCTGCAGCCCAGCCCTGCCCACATGCCGGAATCTTCTCCCACCACCTGGAAGGAAGCAAGATTAAAGGCAGCTGCTTAATCCTCCTGCAAATCTCCTTAAGCGTTTCTAGCAGGGTCAGCTCAGTCAGTGAGCACTCACTCAACTTGCCCCTGGAAAATATCCCAATTTAGGCCCTTCTGCTGACTGTTGAGTTGAGAGAAATGAGAGGCTGGATCCCGATCAAGACAGGCTGGGGAGAGAGACAGGTGGTGGGGAGACTGTTCAACCATCCCCTTCTTGTGCAGAGAGGCGTTCCTGTTCCCACCCCTGGGGTGGTTTTGGTTTCACCCCTGATTGGCTTTGTCTTCCCCCTCAAAGGATTCTGAAAGTATTCTCCCCATATATATGGAGCACCTACTGTGTTCCAGGAACTGGGCTAGCCCATTGCTGTGAGCAGGAGAGGTAATGCCTGTTCTCACTGAGCACAGTCCTGCAAAGGAGACAGCTGGTCGGATAGGCAGCTGCCACAGTGATGCGGTACGTGCCATGAGGCAGGGTTTGGAAAGCCATGGATGCTCATAAACGGCCATGGAGCAGAGCATAGTTGGGTTGGAAAGCTTCCCAGAAGGAGTCACATTTAAGCTCTTAAATCAACAGATAAATTGTAGATGGAAAGTGCCAGCAAAGACAGGGGTGGGAAGGCAGGGGAGTTCCTACAAGTAACAAAGCCAGCATTGGGAGAAAGAGTCATGGGGGGTAAGAAGATCCTTCTCAGCCAAGTACAGAGTCCAAGCTTGATCCCATCCTGAGAGTGACAGAAAGCCATGGAAGTATTTTCAAGTGGAAACCACCAAGATCCTATTGCGTTTTAACAGATGTCTGATTGCTGAGTAGAGAAAGGACTGGAGAAAAGGAGGGGGACCATCCAAAGGCATAGCCTGCAGTGTGCTGGTACAGGAGATGGCAGTGGAGGCACAGAGAGGTGGCTGGTTGTGAGAGACACAGCAGAGGTGGCATCGCCAGGCTCACCCGGCGACGGTCTGGAATGGATGGCTGAGGAAGAAGAAGGAATCAAGAGGAAAGTCCAGGTTTCTAGACTGGGCACCAGGACGGGTGCAGCAACTCAGAACAAAGGGCAGCTGTGGAAACCATGCAGAGATGAAGAGCCGTGCAGTGCACCGTGGAGGCACAGTGCACGGCAAGCAGCCAGAGCTCGGGGGGGTTTCAGTGGGGTGCCTCTCACTGCCCCATTCTGTCCTTTTTTTATGACCACTTAGAATATTTATTTTATTTTTCAAAAAATTTTTATTAGAGTTGCTTTACAATGTTGTGTTAGTTTCTGCTGTACGGCAAAGTGAATCAGCTATACATATACATATATCCCCTCTTTTTTGGATTTCCTTCCCATTTAGGTCACCACAGAGTATTGAGTAGAGTTCCCTGTGCTATACAGTGGGTTCTCATTAGTTATCTATTTTATACATAGTATCAATAGCGTATACGTGTCAATCCCAATCTCCCAGTTCATCCCACCTCCCCGCTTTCCCCCTTGGTGTCCATACGTTTGTTCTCTACATCTGTGTCTCTATTTCTGCTTTGTAAATAGGATGGTCTATACTAGTTTTTTCATATTCCACATATATGTGCTAATATACGATATTTGTTTTTCTCTTTCTGACCTACTTCACTCTGTATGACCCCATTCTGTCTTTTGAATTTTGTTTTGTTTTCGTTTTTTTCACATTTTCTTTTCACTGGATTAAGAACAGGACATACTGAGGAAAGCCTGTTAGGATCCAAGCTATTGATGAAACATTTTTAAAAAGCTGGGAGTGGGGAGGGGTGAAAATGCACTGCATGAAAATGTCCCAGAGGCTTTGTTTTCACGCGACCATTCAGATGTGTGAGAAGAACGTGTTTGTGTGGACTCATAATCTGGTGTTGCAGAAAATGAGCCGGGGGAGGCACCCAGAGGGAGGGAGGCTGAGGAGGAGTCCCAGGTGCAAACGTGCACAGCAGCCTTGTTAATGATCAGAAAGAGCAAGCCAACTGCACAAGCAGGAAGTTTTCACCCGAGGAGCAGAAAAAGGAAACACCAGGGAAAATAGCACAATAATTGGAGAAAAACCCAGGGGGCAAGCAGAGACTAGGGACCATGTGCGCCCACTTTGTGCTGGTGAGTTATTACAGTGCAGCCACGTTCCTCCTGAAGACAGATGAGAAGAGGGCTGTATTAAGGCTTCTAGGAGGTACATTAACCCCAGAACGCTACTGTGTTGTGGTTCATTCAAAGTTTCATTAGGCGTTAAATGACAGATTATGGTAATGGTGTTAACCATACACGGCTAACAATATTTAACTCTTACTCTGTGCTTGACCCCAAGCTCAACACGTTGCCTCTTTTAATATTCTATGAGCCCTATTACAAAGGAGAATGAAGGTTAGAAACTTTAAGTGACTCGTACAAGATCTCATGACAGTTAAGTGGCAAATTTGAACCCAGGTCTTTGTGATTCCAGAGGTTCTGGTCCTAACCACAACCTTACTGCCAATTGCATCATAGAAGTAATGTTACAGCCAAGTCCTTAGAGGAATAAGAGATTATGGGTAGGGCCTCCCTGGTGGCGCAGTGGTTGAGAGTCCGCCTGCCGATGCAGGGGATACGGGTTCGTGCCCCGGTCTGGGAGGATCCCATGTGCCGCGGAGCGGCTGGGCCCGTGAGCCGTGGCCACTGGGCCTGCGCGTCCGGAGCCTGTGCTCCGCAGCGGGAGAGGCCACAACAGTGAGAGGCCCGCATACCACAAAAAGAAAAAAAAAAAAAAAAGAGATTATGGGTAAAGCTGAATAAACCTAATAATTATAGCATCATTTTAATTTTAGTAGTGAAATTCAGTGAAACTCTGTGTGGATCAGCTATTTGCATCAAAACTCCCTTGCTCCCTCATCAGCAAACATTGCCTGTGGGAAAATCCAAAACATTCTTTAAGATAAAGCACAGGGCTTCCCTGGTGGCGCAGTGGTTGAGAGTCCGCCTGCCGATGCAGGGGACACGGGTTCGTGCCCCGGTCTGGGAGGATCCCACATGCCGCGGAGCGGCTGGGCCCGTGAGCCATGGCCACCGAGCCTGCGCATCCGGAGCCTGTGCTCCACAATGGGAGAGGCCGCAGCAGTGAGAGTCCTGCGTCCCGCAAAAAAAAAAAAAAAAAAAAAAAAAAAAAAAAAAAAGATAAAGCACAGATATCTCTTTTGCTGAGAATCCCAGATACCAGCAAAGGCCATAAATCCCTCTACTGTCCATTCTTTACCCAGTCCACTCTTCACAGTAGCTCAGCTTATGATGCGTCTTCCTCATTAGCTTATGAGAAGGACTCATCTTATTCATCTTTGTGTCTCTATCACCTAGGAAAGTGCCTTGAACTTAGTAAATTCTCAGTAAGTATGTTTTGAAGGAGTAAAAGAATGATGGGATGATAAAGCACAGATGCTATTAACTAACGTATAAAATTAATTTTCTGTCACGATAACAATCATCTAGTTATTGAAGAAGTACATAAAACACATTAAACTGAATTGACAAATATGTTTGGTAAATCCTTAGTTCTAAATATTACATGCGTAATTACAAGCAATGAGCACCCTCAAAGGCATGATTTTGATGATACATTTTATTATTGTCAACTTGTCTTTCTTACCACACAATTGGCAATCATATTCAGAACAAGACCCAGGTTATTAGAGGCAAATACATAAATAGAGCAAATATGAAACATTCCTATGTACCAAGGGACCCTTTGTGTGTCCTCATCCACACCTTTTAAGCAGGCGCAGCCAGGCTCTTCGGGACAAGAATGGTTTCTTTAGCTTTATCTCTTTCTGTCCCTTCTCACGTGTCTGTTTCTCTTGCATCACTGTAGATGCAGGTCCTTAAATCTGCTAAATGTTTTCTTGCTCTGGATACATGGGCAGCATATTTTTCCTTGGTAAAATCCCCCTTCCCACTTTGCCTTGCTACCTTCAACCTTGGCTCAGATGCTGATTCCTCAGCGAAGTCCTCGTTCTTTATCAGACAGCCACCCCTCTTCCTTGGTCCCATGGAGATACTCCTCTGCATCCCTGACATTTTAGAGCAGCCTTTGTGAAGAGCTGTCCTGAGGTTCTTTCCTCCTCTGTGTTCCACATGCTAACCTCTGTCTCTTTCACTCCTGTGTCTCCAGGACCTAGCTTGAGGCCCGGTGCACACTGGGTAGGGAGGAAAAGAGGGAGGGATGGATAAATAGAGGAAGGGGAGGCTGACTCTAGTGCCATCCTGTCATTTTCTAATGTTGGGGACAAATATGAAGTGCTCATCAGCCATCCAATTCAGATCTGGAGTCTGTCCTCATGGCTGAATATTTAGCTGACGTTGATCCAAACATCATGATTTGTTGAGAGGATAAGTCAATTTCCCCTACTCTCATATGTAATAGACATTAGCCCACACATGATAATGGCATCCTTATTAAAGGAGAAAGGAAGGGGAGAATAAGACAGAAGTGCACGCGTGCACGCACACACGCACACACATGCAGAGAGGGAGAGGGAAAAGAGAGAGACTGATTATTTTCCTGGAATAGGGCAGAGAAAACCAGTAGAAGGCAAGAGTTTCGGGGGCAAATGGAGTTTTAAAGTCAAGGTACCCATATGATACCACTTATACGTGGACTGTAAAATATGACAGAAACAACTTGTCTATGAAACAGAAACAGACTCACAGACATAGAGAACAGACCTGTGGTTGCCAAGGGGGAGGGGGATGTGAGGGAGGGATGGGTTGGGAGTTTGGGATTAATTAGCAGATGCAAACTATTATATGGAGAATGGATAAACAGCTAGGCCCTACTGTATAGCACAGGGAACTACATTCAATATCCTGTGATAAACCCTAATGGATAAGAGTATGAAAAATAATGTGTATATATATGTATATATACATGTATAACTGAACCACTTTGCTGTATGGTAGGAATTAACACAACATTATAAATCAACTATACTTCAATAAAATAAATTAAAAAAATAAATTGGAAATATCTCAAACATCACAACTATAGAGATAGTTCCATTTAATAAGTAATGTACCTATGTAATTGAAAAAAAAAAAGTCAAGGTACCAGTCATTCACATTGTTACTCTATAAGCATTTTGAGATTGATAGGCTGGGGACAGATAAAAACCATGGAGTGTTTTTATTTTTTGACCATCTCCATACAACTGAATTTCATATCAGCATCACCATCTACTGCAAATACTTGAACCGGGGATGTTACGGTGACTTTATAGAAAACCTCATAAAATATGTAGATTATCTCAGGGATGAAAGTTGAAAAATAATTATATCTTTAAAGTCCATTGCAAACTCCAGATGCTTGCACAGCTGTATTTTAATATTCCAGTATTAGGACAAAAGTGGATCTTGCTATGTGCCTCTTATCTTCCCCTCACATACCAGGGTTGTCAGTACCATTGGCAATTTTACATGTAAATGAGCCTATCCATCACTCCTTACTTTGCAGCAACTCACTTCTAAGCCTGCCATAGAGTCACACCATTAAATATCCCTGCTTTACAATATACATCATGGCATATTTGACATCAATCAGCTGTGTCATCCTGCTCACTGTAAACCATAAACTTGCTCTGCATCCCTCTCTGCACGGGGTGATTAAACCTGCTTGGGGTTGCCTCCTGACTCCAGTGATAAATGGCAATTCATTTCCTCCTTGATCTTCCTCCAAGCGTCCCCAGTCTCTGTCCCAAGCTCTTCATGCCTGCCTGTTGGAGGAGGTAGGGGCCAGGGGAAAGTGTGCACTGAGTGTGAATTTGTGCATTCGCGTTCAAATCCGGACTTGGACCATCACTGCTTGGCTCTGGGTTATGACTTTGTTATGTTAAAATGAGGAGGAGGAGCTGCATCCTTTGTCATACTACAAGGACATAAGGGATGGGTGTTCAGAGTTCTTCTAAAGACAGCCCTCCTGCCTGGAAGAGAAACACCAGGGCAGCGATTCTCACCTCCTCGTGATGGATGCTAACCACATGCCCATCATCCCCCGGCAAAGAATGTGTAATTTCTGCCAGGTCATCTCTCACTACATCCAAGTCCCGTCCAAGAGATCATATCAGAAATAATGTGAGTGAATTGACGCTATTATAAGTATAACCTAGAATGTGTTCTAACTGATGTTTATAAGTAGTTCACTTGCAAACCAGGTCTTTATTAGAAGTAACACATTACGTGTAATGTGAAGGGAAGTTGCATCACACAGTACGGTTGATTGAAACATGCCAGGGTATCATGACGCTCCAGCTGAAATCTGCTAGACTAGATGATGCTTTTTTTCCAGCAGAAAAAGCCATGAGGATTTTAGTAACATGAAGAGATAGTCCACTGAACTGACTAGGCAATTCATCTGATCACTCCAGCAGTCCTTTCGCCCTTCCTTTTGTTTAGTCCGAGATAACAGCTACTTCTTCTGCTTCCTGGCACACTGGCCAGGCCATCTGCTGACCAGTGGAAGCAGCCTCGATCATGTGTGCACTCCAGAATATCTCCTAGGCAGTCAATCAGAAGGCTCTTCGGACCCAACAAAACACTCAGTGGTAAACATTCTTTATCCACGTGTACCCCGCTTCAGCCACAGACCTAGCACCTACCCACCTACCGCTTGCTCTGATTTCTGTCAGTCTGGCCACTCACTCATTCATCTCTTGAGTCCATAGTGGTTTGTCCAAACCAGGGAGGACAAACCCATCTGGAAGGAGCAGAGTGGAGAGCTGTGCTGTTGATTTCAGCCACAAATCCTATTCAATGTCACGACCCTTGCAGGATGCCCACACACACAAAAAAGAACATGTTGAAGGTGGGTGGCAGGAGAGCAAAGAGAAATATAAGGGAACAGGACGGAGATGGGGAATGGGAGTGATTCTGCTTGGGGGATTCAGCTGGTCTCGTGAAGTAAAAGGAAGGGCTGGGCAGAGAACAGGAGGGTGGAGAGAAGCAGAAAGCAAAGGAGGGGCAGGAAGGGAACAAAGGAGAAAGTTAGCTTCGTGCTTTCATTCTTGGGGCATCCAGAGTAATGAACCCTCTTTCTAGAGAAGACGAATGGGCAGCTGTAGAGATTATGAGTGAGGTTTTATTGCAGATCAATAAATCTGCTTCACACATCCCCATCTGGAGGGAGTTTTAATTTAGAGGAAAGAGTGATGAGCTCACGACAACAATAAATCAAAAAGTTGTATATTCATGTATGCATTAACCTTCTATCAAAACATACATCGGCGTCAAGGCAGGGTTTGGTAACAAATCTGGTAGGTGACGTGTAAGGACAGCCACTGGAGGCCCATAGCTCACCTCCCTTGGGACACAGTCAGAGAAGCTTCTGTCTCACTCGGCACCCCAGGCCCCCGTGATTCTCACGAGAACTGAGGGGAAGCCGAGGATTTATATTACTGCCCTTAACAGGAGTTGCCGGTTGTTACCTGAGGACAGCTGCCTCAGACCAACATCAGGAAGAGCTCTGCGCAAAGGAGAAAGGAGATTTCACAGCAACAAAACTGAGATGGCAGCTGACGAAAAGCAGAATGGGGCACATCTAGGAAGTTCTGAGAGCCGTGTGCAAACACAATTTAAGTGCTGGAGGAAACTCAGAAATCCTCCCTGTTGGTGCCAATGGATCATTTTGATTTCTCCCCCTCTGTGGTCCCCTGTTCTGTACCAACACCCTTCTCCCACCACAAGATCATGACGATGACTGGAGGCAGGCCTGGGAAGGCGTGGTCATGAACTAAAAACAGAGGATGCCCTGGGCAGGGGAGTGTGGATGTGCAGAACAGCACTGCAACTTGAAAATGTGAATCCAATCAGACACAGTATTAATCAGCTACAAGATATCCCAGGAAAGCTGGCGTGTGGGAAAGACACCACTCACTTGCTAACCAGCCGGTGTTGGTGTTGCCTAGTGATGTACTGACTATTCTGTTCTCCCAGAGACTTTTATAGAAATCGGGGAAGGAACTAAAGAAGTGAAGCACTGAGTGTCCACCGTCAACTCAATCAGCGTCTGAAAGCATTTTATACATGTGGGATTGCGTATGTGTAGCCACCAAAGCAGACATATTCTGTTTTTCCAAAGACTTTTATAGAAATCGGGGAAGGAACTATGTTGTTCTTCCAGAGACTTTTATAGAAATCGGGGAAGGAACTAAAGAAGTGAAGCACTGAGTGTCCACCATCAAATCAATCAGTGTCTGCAAGCATTTTATACATGTGGTACTGCATATTTGTAGCCACCAAAGCAGACATATTCACTTACCGTATATGCACCTACTAATGCCTTTATTTTCTAGGACACGAATAGACATCTCTAGTCACAGTAGCACTGCTAAGTAGGTGCAATGAATCCCATATTACTGATGAGAAAATTGAGATTCAAAGGGATCAAGAAGCCAGGATTCCAGTCCTGACCTGTCTGACCTCACTGGCTGGGCTTTTCTTCTATACCACCAGCCTCTTGGTGTGTGTGTGTGTGTGTGTGTGTGTGTGTACAGGTGCATTCTTCTACAGACCTGACTCCCTTCCTCCTTTCCAATCTAGTTTCTAATGCGCTCCTCCCATGTGGGCTGCTTCACGGGGATAACTTAGTACAAGCCTTGCACGTGATGTTTCACACTGGGACACCCTCCCTGATCGGACTCGCGCTTGGACACCCAGCTCATGACACAGCACCTTCACTGGACAACACGAGCTCCACTCAACACTTCCTTGTTTTCTGCCTTGTAAGTGTAAGTATCTCCAGCAGAGCACTCTTTTTTTTTTTTTTTTTTAGATGTTGGGGGTAGGAGTTTATTAATTAATTAATTTACTTTTGGCTGTGTTGGGTCTTCGTTTCTGTGCGAGGGCTTTCTCTAGTTGCGGCAAGCGGGGGCCACTCTTCATCGCGGTGCGTGGGCCTCCCCCTATCGCGGCCTCTCTTGTTGCGGAGCACAGGCTCCAGATGCACAGACTCAGTAGTTGTGGCTCACGGGCCTAGTTGTTCTGCGGCATGTGGGATCCTCCCAGACCAGGGCTTGAACCTGTGTCCCCTGCATTAGCAGGCAGATTCTCAACCACTGCGCCACCAGGGAAGCCTCAGAGCACTCTTTTCTCTTCATTGAATCCATCTTTTTACAGGTATGATTTCTTTGTGTTCGCAGCTTACAGGGACTAGGGCTTCTTTACACTTATTTACATCTTGCTTAGCAGAGTGTGTGACCCAAATTAGGTCTTGCTGAGAACTCCAGTCCCGGAAGACTTATAACCGGACTGCCAATCCCTGCCTGTCATTAGGAATCTATGTATTCTCCAGGTGCCCTCCCCACCGACTGCCTTCATCCTCCTTAAACCATCCACACGTATCTGCTCATCAACACAGAAACGTCTATGAGGTCAGCTCATAAATCCCATTCCAGAGATAAGTAAAGCGAGTCATAGAGAGACCATGGCTGGGCCCTCATGACCCAGTGAGTCAGCTGAATGGCCCAACACGACCCTGGACTTTTGAATGATTACAGCTTAACCTTAGCTCCCTGCTCTTCTAAATCAAATTCAAGGAATGATGCTTCCAAAGTGTTCATGTTCAGCTTAAAGCTTCCCAAGCCCTCTGCTGAATACACTGAAAGTGTCAGTCAGTTTTAGAAAAGATCGTGACATCGTGAATAATCTTCCACATATCAATATACAGTGCCTGAGCACCAGTTACCATCGTTATGGAAATAATTCCTGTACAGTCCTATCAGAAGGGTATAAAGAGAGAGAAGGTACAAAGAGAAAACTTTGATAATAACAGCAACAGCAATAACAAATAGTTACTAAATGCCTAGTGAGACACTTTTCTAGCACAGGGAGTACGCTGGTGAGTGAAAAAAGTGCCTGTTCGCAGGAGATCTGCACTCCACATAACATCTTTATACCACCAGCAACCACCAGTGTTTACTGGGGACTTTCTGTGAGCCAGGAACCCTCATTAGCACTTTATTCCTGCAACAGCAGGAGTGGGCACTTTGCAGATTAAACACTGGGGGCAGAGAATTTAAGGAGCCTGTATGGGGACACAAAAGGGACAGCCAGTCTGAATCCAGCACCCGCCCAGGTTGCTAGTTCTCTCCATAATGTTTCTCCTATGTGGAGAAATTCTCCCTGCTCTCAGCACCATTTTCCTTTTTGGAGGGAACTTTTTCTGAATTTTGAAGCAGCTCTTTCACTGCTTTCCCTGCCACCAGTCTGTCCACACTGATCATACGCCAGCCACAACGGTTTTCCAAAAAGGGTAGTGCCCACCTTCAGGCACCTTCAAAGCTCTCCAGGACAGAGCAAAGAAAGGCCCGATTCCCAAGCATGGTCCTCAAAGATCGGCCACATTTACACATCCAGACTGCATTCCACATTCCTACCATGGCTCCTTCAAGTAACAGCCTTGGGAGCTGCAGGACAACCACGTGCTGCCTCCTTTGCTCTCCCAGACTTTTCCTACACCCAGACCGTTCCCTTCTCCTCTTAGCTTATGCCTGCCCCGTGTTTCTTTCCAAAATCAGATAAACTATCACTTCTTCCATGAATACCACTCCACAGCCTTCAACTCTACCCATCCTATAAGCCAATGTATTAACTCCATTCACGGTGAGCCCACCAGCACTTTCCCTATGTCTCCATTATGGTGTTTATTTCCTAATAAGTATTTAGTAACAGTTTATGTGTTTTTCTCCTCCATCAAAATTTGTGAAGTTAAAAGCAGAGACTGTGTAATTCATCTTGTAATCTCTGCAGTGCTGAGCACCATGCCTGGAATATAACAAGAGCTTAATAAATATTAGTTGAACTGAATTTGTTCTTTCTATTATGAAAGAGTGTATCATCACATCTGGGAAATGGCTGGTATGGTGTGAGGTGTGTGAAGAGCATTAGACCAGGAAACACAAAATCTGGAATGAGCTGTTTGTTCTGCCCAGAGCTTGTCATGTGCCATCCCATTATCACATCTAAAATAAGAGGGTGGCACTAGATAGTATGAATTCCACTATGTTACACTATAAAATCCTCAAAAATCTTCCTCGTATGCTTCACCTATTTGGTAAATATTTACTGAGCATCTTTTCTATTCGAGGCACTTTATTAGGCTTTAGGGGTGTGGAAACAGACAGACTCTGGAATCAAGAACCTTACATGCAGTTCTCATATCAACTTTGTGATCCAAGCCAGGTGGCCCTATTGACCACACTTTCTTTATCAAAAGAGAAAACTAAAGTTTGGAGATCTGGTGATTATTAGATTCTCTTAATGCTCTTATGTTCTGAGGCATAGTCACTGAAGGCATATAAACAATTCTTTATAACTTTCCCCACCGTTGAGAACAAAGTTCTTCAAAGATTTTTCACTTAAGTTTATAGAAACACTTAACTACTATATGGAATTTACCAGGTAATCTAATTTACCTCATTGACCACTTTGGAAAAGATGTTGTCAAGTCAACATTGTTTCATTTTTTCATGCTCATAAAGATATAAGAGGCAGTCCTCACAGAGGGAACAAGGAACATTTCCGTTAAAGATACTGAAATGAATTCATGATGTCTAATCTGATTTTCCCATAGAAATATGTTATCATGTAGGTTACATTATTCACCCAAAGAGTGAGGGCCAACATTTTATAGGCATGGTGATCAACATCATACTTAATTTTGTGCAAATGATAAAACTCTATTCTTTGTAAAGCAGAAACTTTTAAAATCAGTTTGACCCATTAAATTCAACAAATATTCTAAGCAACTAAATTATGCAAGGAGCTCTGATAGTCTCTGCTGGGAAGAGAAATGTGAGGAAGATAGTTTTCTTCCACTGGAAGCTTTGTTCTATTATTGACAAGAAGAAAATGACGTGAATATCAGTGCTAAAAGTCATAGAATGATAAATGTCTTAAAGAAGGAAGAACATGAATTAACATTTATCGATCATTTGCTGTGTTCCAGGTTTTATCATCCATAAGTATTATTGCCCTTGAGAAGAGAGTTGTACTGCTAGAGTCATACAGAGTAAACTTTTAAAAAACGAAGGAATAAAGTGCTGTTAGTCTGAGTCCAAACCTACCGCAAGCTGGATAACTACAAATCATGTTCTTTCCATGTTTTGGAGTTCCCATACACACAGAAAAGTTCACTTGGTAAAGAGGTCAAAGACGTCTTCTTGTGGGAGAAGATTTTACTCTGAGCTTTATTGGGATGGGTAGAATTTTGGGGAGTGGATAATAAAGGAGGGATTCCAGCTGGAAGGGGGGACCAGAGCAAAAGCCAGGAGAGACAGGAGCTTGTAGGGATGGTCATGTAATAACAAACCTTCCAGACTGTTTAGAGGTGAGGCTGGTCATTGATCTCATGTCTATTCTACGGTGGGTGCTACGGCTATAAAGATGAAGAAGATGGTCAAGGTGGTCCCACCCTCATAAAAGCAGATACAGTAACACAGAAATACACAAGGCACAGTGAGAATAGAGAAGGACATGACTAATGTCTCATAAGGTGGAAGAGTCTTTGCAGAGAACATAATCTTTGCACTGAGTTTTGAAAGATGATAAAGAGTTTGTCAAGATGGAGGAGATGGAGTGAGTTTGGTGGGGTGCGGGAGGGAACGATAATCTGGCAGAAGGAACAGCGTGATCAAATTCAGACACGTCATCCAGTGGGGATGTCTGGTGCGGCTTGGAATGGTTGGTCCATACAGAGGAAGAAGGAGAAGGCTTGGGGTGGACCGGCACATGCGTGGGGAACCCTGAGCATCAAGCCTGATCCCTTCACCTGTGCCTGAAAACAATTTGGACTTAATATTCCTGGCAAAGAAGGTATTGATACCATGCATTGTTTCTGATAAGGGATGGTTCAGGTCAGAGCTCTTCTTTGGGAAGATTAATAGAGCAGAGACGTGAAGGGGGAGAGATTAAGTGGTTGTCCCGATAGTTCAAGTGAGAAGTAATGAAATGATAAACCAGGATGGAGGTTGCTGAGATGAAAAGGAGGGGTGGGATATTATAAAGTTAGAATCAACAGATCAACAGACCTGAGAGACAGACTTTGGGTAGGGGCAAAGGAGAGAGGGCTGGTGACAGTCCTCAGGCAATTATAAATGTAGGATTAGATTTCAAGAGAGGAGTCAAGGTTGGAGACAGATTTAGGCATCATCCCCGCAGAGGTGTTAATTGGACAGTGAGAGGGGAGAAGAAGGCCAAGGAGGAGAGTACAGAAAAGAAAGGAAAAAAAGCCAGGGACCAAACCCTAGAGAATTCCTTTGCTCGGGAGGTAGAGAAAGACAAGGGGGCGGGGGACAAGTGGCTCCAGAGATAGGGGAAGGACGGGAAAGCCAGTCTCCAGAGGAGCAGTGGACGCCCGGGGAAATATTGCAGAAGGGAGTAGGAGGGGTTGAGATTCAGCCAATTATTTGATGGTTAATAAGTCGGTGACAAACTTTCAGAGATGAATTGGGAAAGAGCGTTATGAGGAGAAAACAGGAGCATAGAGATGACAGAAAACACTAAGTGCTGGATGTTCTCAATGTGAAAGGAAGGCGAACACCCCGCAGAATTAAGCTCACCCCCCTGCTGTGGGGACACATTATTTACACTTGCCTGATTTGCTGTTTGCATCTCTGTGAAATGTTTGGAAACTCAGGATGCCGGACCTACCAAGTGTTAGAATTAAGTGCGTGTGCCCGTGAGTGGCACCGTCCCTGACCAGGCAGAGCACTGGGGTCAGCATCTGCCTAAAGCTCCTCCCCCCACCCCTGGGGCAGCACATCTGATCCTAAGTAAGAGGCAGTCTTTCTCAACAGCAGCAGGGATATTGCACAGCAGGAGGGATAAGCCTCAATCAATAATCCGAAGAGCAATTTTATAAAGTGGGAAAAACAGCACCGTGTTTTTGCTTTTCCCCCGCAGTGGTTCCAGCTAATAGTTGTCTTCTGAAGTGCAGGAAGGAACATGAGGGCAGCGCTCTGGCCGCACAGGATTCCAGCCTCTGCCTTCTGCACTCCCGTCACAGACCAACAATCAAGGATTAATCAGCAGCTCAGGAGCAGAAGCGCGATGCCCCAGGAGAGACACCTTGCTGGCAGCCCACCCTCGTGACGCTGCCCTGACCCCGCACCTCAGTGCCACCCAGGCCCCCGGGGTGCCCATTTGTACCAGAGGGAGGACGTAACCTCCTGCCTGAAGGCACCCACACTTGGTGGGTGCAGACAAGAAGGCTCCATGGGGCATTACGAACTCTGAGGGAGAAGAAACAGCAGCAGATAAAACCCCAAGTAGCTGAAATGCTGTTTTCATGCAAATGGCCCTAAGTGAAATGAAAAGAGGCTGGCCTGGGAGGAGGGAAAGGAATGAGAAAAGGATGTAAGAGAAAAGCGGAGTTAATTCTAAATGGGAGGTTTTTCAGAGAGGCATTAGCCGCTCTTGAAGGAAATAAATAGGCTTTCTCCCCACATTTATTAAATTTCTATGATTCTCTTATTTAGGAGTCCTTTATGTTCAGTGGAAAGAGGATAAAATTCAGGTACATTTCACAAAGAGAGGCTCTCTATTACCTATTTACTGTAAAATGCCCAGAATTATTTCTTCAGGAAATGGAAAAATGAGGAGAAACTTCCCTGAGGGAGAAGGGGGTATGGCGGGCCTGGGGGGCGGCAGGAAGACTGTGCCCCCCTCAGTCAAACAGAGGGAGTGGGAGAGGATTCAAAGACATCAGAGAGTGACATGGGAAGAGCACGGGGTTTGTGGGAAGGAGGACTGGTTCCAGTGCCACCTAATTGGATGTGTCATTTAACTTTGGTTTCCTCATTTACAGCACTGCATTATAAATAGTTCACCTCCCTTCTGCACTGTGAGAAGAAAATGGGATGAAAACATGAAAATGTGCCAGAAAAAAAAATGGTTACAATTGTTCTATATAAATACAAGATGCTAATACACTTGAAAGAAGGGGAAAAAATGTCTCCTGGTAAGGACATTTTTAAAAAATGAAGGGTCTCTCTCCTGGTGCAAAACAGCCACAGCAACTGTCCATCTCCACGGGCTGGATGGAACGCCCTCTCTAAGGGGACCTGGGGCTTCAGCGGGAAATCGAGTGGCCCAAGGCTGCTGCAGGAGCGAACAGGAGGAGAAGCTGCTGGCTTGCTCCCTGGCTCAGGGGGTCCAGACGTCTCAGCTGGGTTCTTTGCCCACCCAACGTGGTAACTCTTAATAGGCAACTGAACCCAGCGAGCTGCCCTATATTCAGGACAAATACATTCTACCTGTATCTGCTGTGTTCTGATTTAAAATCTCAACTTCAAAAAGAGTTTTTGAACTGTTTCTTTTTTTTCTCCTTGACCTGGTAAAAGTAGTTCAGACGAGTCATAATGGGTTTGATTTGATGCAGAAGTGACCCGTTGCGTGTTGTGTAAAAAGACTAATCTTCCCCCAACCATTTCCAAATTCTTTAATTCCCCTGACACATTAATTCTAACTCCAATATAAAATGCCCCAATACCCCTGAGAATCCCAGGGCAGAAATTATAGCAATTTCCTACACTGGAATCAAATTCCAAGGTTGGAGAGCATGGGCCATGGCCTGGCATTAACTCAAACATCCATGTGAAAGATTATGGCAGGCAGCTGTGATTCCGTTAAAGGGGGCAATTTCAACTCCATTTCCTTGATAAACAGACACAAGCTCGCCCCTAAATTGGGCTTGATAGATTTGATTAGGGTAGAGTTTTTGGAGGTTGTGGTTTCTGCAGGAGAATTGCTATTTGATGTACAAGGCCAAATTGCACTTGAAATCTCCTTGCATCCATAGAGGAGGGAGAAGGAAGAGGATGGAACACCTAGCCAATTGCTAGCATCGAAGCAGCAGGGGAGTCAAGCTGTTGTATTCAAAATATCTGTTAGGTATGCAGCCAGTGTGTGCTGTGGAAAGCATGCCAGGCTCAGGGGAAACAATGATTAAAAGCAGCAAAACCAAATATTATTTAAACAAAGCAAAATGTATCCATCCGATTTCTTTAGCCCACGTGAATCTTTTTCAGGGAGAAGGAAAGGTGTGTAACCTCCTTTGGTTCACCTGTGGTCCTGTCTTTCAGAATTCCGAATGGGAGCGTAGGGCCTGGGAGGCAAGGAAGCTGAACCTCATCCTTTAAAGCACGTTCTCCCAGCACAAACACAGAATGATGGGCCAACTGACCGTCAAACCTCCTCGCCTGCTTGTTTCATCATAAATAAATGGGGAACAACACTTGTGTAGGTCAGCTCCACTGATAAGACGATGGGGACTGTAATGACCTCTGAATTCCAAAAGTCGCAAACCCTTGTTGTGGGTAAATCTGTTTGCTTCCTAAGTATAAGCACTCCCAGGAGCGCTCGGACTCCTTCACGAGTGCCCTTTCTGCCTGGTCCAGTGCCAAGGGCACAGGGAATTGAGATTTATTGAGGACCTGGAAGGTGCTAAGATCCACACTTGGGGCTTTATGTGCACCGCCCCCCATTGAATCCACTCACAATCTTGGAGGTGGCTACTGGTTCTTCATTTTTAATTAAAGGTCATCAGTTTCATAAGAGTTAAAGAAACATGCCCTGTTCTTGTAAGTGACAAGAGGTAGACTAGGATGTCAACTGGAATTGCCTGCGGCCAAAGTCCTACTCATTCCATCCCACGGGGCTGCTGCCACAGGCGGTGCAGGTGGGCTGTAAGGGCTCTGGTGGGAAAGAGGCCACACTGAGTCAGTAGTACAGGACGGGTTCCGTCCTTGATGAAAGCATCAGAGCTTGAAGGACAGAGTCAGTATAAAGAGCAGATAAAAATGGTACATGATTTAGATGACTGGAATTTAGCATTATATGAAGCAGTCATCAAATCAGCCTCCTATAAAGAGAAAAATTGATTGGCAAGTGGCTGTCTTGAGGAGACATGAGGAGACAGTGGAAGAGCTCTTAGGGACACGGGGTGCAATGCCTCCTTCTGCCACCTGCCAAAATCCCTGTACTGCATCCTTTGGGAATTTCACAGATGTGGAGATTCATTAAGCAGCATCTTCTGGGTATGTCACTAGGTTTTAATGAAACCAATCTGGTACCCCAAATCGAAGATATTTGAGAACCTGGGTCCCACCCACATGAATCTACTGTTTTACAACAACACTACATTTTTATCTTGCAGCACTGTCTCCTCACATGAATATGTCCAACCTGGATATTTAATAGAATCTACCTTAACCACAATTTTGAAACTTTTCTGTGCTGTTCCCTGTCCTCCTGAACCTTCGACTTTACCGATTCAAACCAAGCCTTCAGAAGTGACTTTCTATATGGATCAAATACGTTCCTAAGAACATCAGAATATACTCTGCCCACCCAGGAACTGAGCCAGACTCATAAATGTGCCAACTCTCTATTTACTTTCTCCTCCCTCTCAGAGCTACTCCCCTGTGTCTGCCTCAGAGAAGAAGTCACTGGCTCTTGTAACTACTGCCTTGATCAGCTGTCACTGGATTCAAAGCTCCAGAACCCACCTCCCCACTTCTGGCACACAGATGGAAACTGAATCTCCACTGAGCCAGGATGGATCAGGCTGGACTCCAAAGCTGAAGACAACCCGATTTCCCTCCTGTCTTCGGGAGCCTTTAATCACCACTCCTCCCCTCCAACTTAGACTTCTGAATGAATCCTACCCTATGGGTGGCCCAGACGTTACCTGAGGATGTAGAACAAATAAATGCAGTCCTTTTGGCTTGATCTGTACACCTGCAGGGTTTCTTCCTGATGCAAGAGTCAAGCATACCTGTTAGCCCTGATCAGACTATTCTTAACTAGGTCCCTGGAGCCTCTCCAGTGTTCTGTGCCAAGTACCACACCCCAGGCTGACTCTGTGAATTACATGGGATGGTTTGAAGCAGCCTCTCCACTGTCATATAGGATGCTACTCAGGATTGGGGTCATACTGGGGTTTGGGAGTGGTGTATAGAGTATGTAGTCACATTTATCTTTCAAGATGGATATTCTGAATTGATTATAAAGGGTGAGAGGCATTGGCAATTTTGCTTCCTGTTCTTTTTACTGTTTTAGAATTTTAATCAACGATTAATTAAACAAATATTTACACTGGTCTAATTGCAGGGAACATATTATTGATTAAGATAGACATGAAGTCTGCTCTCATGGAACTTAATGGTCTAGTAGGCGAAAGATCATTGAACAAGCAGTTAGAAGTTCACTGGTTGTTACCCTCTGCTTCCTGAAAGCACCTAAAGACCCCAAAGCAGGTTCAGGGACAGACGGTCCTTTCCCATCTACATGGAAGGAGACTGCAGTACCCTCAATGGCCCAAGATAATATCTCAGAATCCATAAAATTGGAAATGATCTAGCTACAGCATATCTGATATTCACACACTAGTAGAAATGGACAATTACAACATACTGTTTGATAAATATAGATCAACAGACCTTTAACTGTTGGAGGTGAAAGAACATAGGAAGTGGATTGTCTTTCTTTCTAGAAGTTAGGAAACCTTAAAGTCAGCACCAACCGTAGTACCTAACCCATAATAAGCGCTCATTCGATATTTGTTAAGTGAATCAATCAAAAGATCTGCTCTAAAGTGATCAGGCTTTGGACCCCTCCTTCCTGCCTACCTTCCTACCACATCCTTGTCCTGGTGGGAGCCAGGCTGTAGGAGGGCAGATGCACGGAAGCATTTGGAAGAGCCTCCCTCTGCTCCCTGCACGTAGATGCTGATCCTCAGTGGAAGAAGAGAAGGACATGGCATCACGTGTGGGTCCTCTGACATCTCTGTGATAACAATGGCAACTAGGAAACGGTGCCCAGGGGAACCTGCAGACTGCAGGCTGAACACCCACACACATCATCAAGACGAAGATCACAAGAGCCACTTCATAGCACAGCTCCAGTTAATTTAGTTTATCCTGTCTCCCATTATTACTACCCTTTTCTTGTTCAGGTCTTGTATCAATATGCTTGGCTAATTTTTTTCTGCCCAGCTGCCATCCTTGGGCAGAAAAACATCTGGTGTATCCCCAAAAGGCATTAGCCCATTAAGAAAGGCAAATTGATTTTTTTTAAATTTCATAAATCAGCAGTCAAATGAAAAGTATCATTTTAAATTATAAACATAACCGAGTTGAATACACTGTTGCTACTTGTGCACAATTGGAATCATTTATGACTGTTTAATATCTGTTGGGGGGGCATTGTCATTTTAATTATGTGTCACAAGGTAAGATAATTATTTACTGGGGCTGACATGGAATTGCCAATAATTACTTAATATCTGTTGGAAATTATACAACAGTTTTTAATTAGTGATACATAACTAAAGTGATTGTTATTTTCCAACAAATACAAAAATCCATCCATGAGAAAAGACACCTGGGACTTATATTAGTAATTGTTCTAAAATGCATTATTGATTTATGCACGTTGCCATGCTGTGTTATTACTTTTCAATCTTTGAGGGATTCTTGCCTACATCAGCAAAAGAACAAAAAAGTAAGAAACAACACCCAGAGTGGGCCATCAGCTACAGGAAAAGACATATATGTGAACTGGCCCCACGTGCCTTCTGTGTCCTTAGACTCTCTCCCCGGGATGAACAGATATGTTGCTACAGGCATACACAGCGCTGTTTGTCCACGCATCTCTTCAGTTCAATGATGAATGCCTGGATGGTGGGAATCGGGCCTTTTTTCTCAGGCTCACTGTATCATATCCTCCCTTCTGGGACCACACCTAGAGTAAATGTTCTATAAAGAAGTTTGGATGAAGCTGTGGAACTGAGACAGTCCTTCACAAAATGCCTTTCATTGTTTTGTTGATGTTCTTTTGCTCGCTCTTGGACACCGCAGAGGAAGAGCAATGTAAAGACACAGACCTACTAGAGAATGGACTTGAGGATATGGGGAGAGGGAAGGGTAAGCTGGTACAAAGTGAGAGAGTGGCATGGACATATATACACTACCAAACGTAAAATAGATAGCTAGTGGGAAGCAGCCGCATAGCACAGGGAGATCAGCTCGGTGCTTTGTGACCACCTAGAGGGGTGGGATAGGGAGGGTGGGAAGGAGGGAGATGCAAGAGGGAAGAGATATGGGAACATATGTATATGTATAACTGATTCACTTTGTTATAAAGCAGAAACAAACACACCATTGTAAAGCAATTATACTCCAATAAAGATTAAAAAAAAAACAATGTAAAAATGATCTCACTAGTTTCTAATAAATGGTTTTAAGTCATTTAAACACTTGGTGTAAAGATTACCCAGGAATACCATTACTTACTGAACACATTATTCCGAATCTTTAAAAAAAAAATTTTAAGCATTTAATTAGAATTACATTATTAGATCCTGCTAAGTATTTTCTTTATTTATTCATTAAACAATGAAGCTTTACTAAGAGAAAACAAAAGGAAGAAAGAGATTTCTATTTAATCTTTTGCTAAATATTTCCATGACTTGCTAAGGATCACTTCCAAATACTTGTAAGTGTAATAAATTCAACCCCTCCTACATTGACTTGTTACTGCCTCCCTCTCTAGGAAGAAAGAAGGGAGGGTTTCATCCTCTCCAGAAGGCACTCTCTACCCTGGGTCATGCGTTACAGGGGACCGGGTGTTACCGAGCCTTTGCTCCCTCCCCCGTGGGGGCTCCACCGACCTCCAGCTCCAGCCTCTCACCCCAGCCATTAATGCCAAGGGTGTCCGCATTGCTTATACGCCCTGGGTCTCTCAGCTCCAAGTGCACCCTTTATATTCTGCCTGGTGATGATGCGGCTGGGATTCTGCAGACTAATTTCTTCTGTGCCACCTGGCTTCCTGCTGGCTCTTCGGCAGGGGACAGGAAGGATGGAAGGCAGGAAAGGGGACAGGGACTAGTGCTCCTTCCTGCTGGTGGCTGTTCCGTCAGCCTCACCCCAGCAATGGCCTTTCACCCTGGCAGCAGTACTTAGTTCCAGGAACAGCTGGTCGGTTTCCAGCTTCTTTCCACACTCCCCAACTCAGCTACTTGTTCCCATCAGGAGGACCAGCATGGGCAGTGGCCAAGAGCCCCGCCCCCCCGAGTCTGCTCCCAGCCCCGCATAGCCGGTCCTCCGTGTTCCTGAGACCCTCCCTCTCCTCCTAGGGCTGGTCCCAGTTCGCAGGGTCTTTGTATAGATCCCACAAGTGCTGGTTTCTGACAATCCTAACTTCTTCCCCTTGTTCCCCAGCCCCAAATTGACTCCAGTGTTTCCTTTTGTCTTTTCAGTCTTCCAGCACCTTGTTGCCTGATTCCCTCTATTAGATGCTCTCGGGTGAAATAACTAGAATGGGTTGCATCTTCCTGCCTGGCACAGATGTTACACCTCTACACACAAGTGCCCATTCACAGCTCATGACGTCCTCTCCATCAGAAACATCTTTCCTCTTCCTCACCTGCAGAATGTCTGATCTGCTGTTGTGGTTCAGCTCAGGCATCACCTGCTCCCAGAATGTCACCCTCCATGCTGGCCTGCACATCTTCTCTACATCCCAGAGCGCCCTGTACATCTTTGTGACTGTGCACCTTACTCCATCACTCAGGTGTTTCTACGGTCCTTTCTCCCCAGTCAATTGTCCCCAAGACAGTGTTACAACATGGGTCACTACCTCTCCCATACTTCCGTCCACACCCAGCATCTAGAATAAATATCACAAATTTGTACAGTTTGTCCTGAACTAACGTGCACTAGCCCCCTACTGGCCAAAATGTGAACTGAATTCCTAAGAGGATCCTGGGCCTCTACAGTTGTGGGACCAGGACTCTCACAGGGGAAACACCGGGTGAAAATGGCCTCGCTGTATTCTGACAGGACACTGTTTTGCCATCAGAAAGAATCATAGGATAGGAGGATAAAAGTCAGCTTAGTGGTGACTGGGTATCATTTCCTCAAGTTATATATTAAGTATTTGATCTTAGAAGTGTAGTCTATTTAAGGACAGTCCTGAAACACCACTAGTCCTTTCTTAAGTGATGCTAAGCAAATAGTTGATAAAAATATCCACTGCTGGGCTTCCCTGGTGGCGCAGTGATTGAGAGTCCGCCTGCCGATGCAGGGGACGTGGGTTTGTGCCCCGGTCCGGGAGGATCCCACATGCCATGGAGTGGCTGGACCCGTGAGCCATGGCCGCTGAGCCTGCACGTCTGGAGCCTGTGCTCTGCAACGGGAGAGACCACAGCAGTGATAGGCCCGTGTACGGTAAAAAAAAAAAAAAAAAAAAAAATCCACTGCTTGTTGTTCACAAGCACCTGGACACTGCACTGTCTCATTAAATTCTAACAATGACCTTATGAAGGACAAATCACTAACCTACTTTGCAAAAATCCTTTTTTGCAAAAATAAATCATTCACTATCTTATGATGAAGAAAAAAATGATACTGAAAGGATGGGACTCGGGTGAAGTGAGGGAGACCTCCTTAGGAGCAAAATCTAAGGAAGCAACAAAAAAACTCAGTAATCAACACACATATGTTAATACAATATTTTTACAATATTTTTAAAAAGTCAAAATGAATATAAAAATAAATGATAAACAAGATATGAAAAATTCAGGCAAAGATCAGGTAAGTGTTGCTGATTTTTCCTTTGTCCTCGGGCTCTGATAGGACAGCACTGCTTCTGAAACATGCACAAGATCTCACAGCCAGTGAGCTGTGGAGCAGAAGTGCAAATTCAGGCTCCCCAGCTCCAAACCTTTATTCATCTACTGCTTAGTATATGGCCAGGGTGACCATGACATTTATCTGTAGAAGGCACCGCTTACTGTAGCTTTCTGTGCTCAGTGGAGTGCGATCCAGGTAGGGGCTTTCAAAGGACATGAATGATTTTCACATGTCATATGGAACTTTCTTTAAACTCTACTCAGTCTATCTCTGGTTTTAGGTGCCATGCATTTTAGGGTTAAAAGGTGCAGTTTTGACTTTATATGTACTACTTATTCATTAATTCATACATCCATTTGTTCAACTAATAGCCACTGAGCACCTATTTTGTATTCAGTCTATTACCATTCTTTATTCAAGTACTTTTGGAGTTCAATGAATTAATCAGAAAAAAAAAATTAGCAAGGAGAGAAATTCTATCTGCCTGAGGAAAACTACCAAGGAATAAAGTAGTAAACTGTGGATGAGAAATAAACGCAGACTACTTATGTTATAGTATTCATTTGTACCTGAAACTAGAGACCATGGAGACATCAGGTGACTTGTCTGGCTAATGGCTACTGCAGATATATTATCTGAGTTCTGATTATCACTGAGCTAAAGGAGTGCCCTTTTCCTCTGCTGCCTTAGTTTTAAAGCAGGTCATGACAAAATGATCACCCAGGTGCTAAAGACTGGCTTATACACCAAATGCCAGTGTGACTGCCCAGGGGTCCAATGTAGAGATGGAGTTAGCTCCCTGGCCAGTGGTGCAGCAGAGAACATGGGGTTGTGAGGTGGGAGAGGGGCACCGAGGCGCTCAGCAGGCTGAGGATGGCATCACGTTTCACACCCTCCCAAACCCCTTTCCTTTCTGACAACCAGCATCCGCTTGCTTGGAGAGTCCAGTGGTCTGAGGTGATCCCACCCAGCAGATATCTGTAGATGGGTATTCTGTCTGTCCCACAGTAACAGCTCAGACAAATGTTAAATTCTGAGGTCTTTTAATCTTATCTCACAAATCAATCCCTCCAGCTCTCTAATCATTCTTGTTGCTTTGTGGTGACAACGTTTCCATTTGTCTACCTCGCTCTGACACAGAAATGACAAGAAGCAGAGCCCAGCACAGCAGCTGGAACGTAGCGCTGGACCCCATCTCCATGTTCTGATGCTCAGACCGAAGCAGAAGCCCCCAGACTTTGCATCTCTGCTTTAGAAACCTTCCACCAGGATCTCTTCCTAGCATACTGATTCCCGTTTTTGGGGGGAAGAAAAAAAAAGAGTGGGAGGAGGGAAACATGACACGTCAGGTTTGCAGAAAAGAGGGATTTAAAATGGTCTAAAAGAAGATTCTGCCCCTGGTTCCGAAAGCCGGCACTATTACAGGGCTATGGAAGGGTCTGTACAGATTCCAGTCAGACTACTGGGAGGGAAATACTCAGGTGCTTTGGCTTCAGGAAGTTGTTCAACATCTCTGCTTCTCAGTTTTCATGTCTATTAGACGGAGATAATGCTTCCTAGTTGATAGGGCTGCTTCAAGTTAAAGGAGATAACACAGCAAAATATTGGGCATGGTATCTGGTATGCCTTTATTCAATCATTAACCAATATATATTGAGTCTGTGCCCAGTATGAAGTTCTGGGGTTAGTGTATACATGAGGTTCAGCATATAGCATTATCATCAGTGTCATTAAAAATGATAACAATGAGAGAAGTCATAGCAGCCAGATAATAGTAGCATTTCCATTATTATTATGATGAAAATTATTCTGCAAATATAGCTGGCTCCATATCAGCCTCTCAGACCACATCCCCAGGTGGAGCTCAGTGTTTTGCAATTTTAGTGATGGAGATGAATAATGGAAAACTGAAAAGTCCTTCTAAACAGCGGCAACTCTGGCTAAGGAGAGGTCCCACGGCCTGCATTTAAATGGAACTGTCTCCACTCAACTTCCAGATGTGCATTTGCCCACCTGCATTCTGGGGAATCTGACCCAGACGTTTCCATTTTATAGGAGAGATAACTGCTACTAAGAGAAATTAAGCAGCCTAACTAAAGTAGGTATCATTCATTCCACAAGTATGTGTTGATACTTATAAACAGATATTGGACAAGTTATGCAGACAACAAACCATTTTTATCGCCTAAGCATTCTTCCTATATATCAAATCAACTACCTTTATGTTTACTCTTTTTAACTGGAAAACAAAATGAAAGCAATACCAATTCAAAGAGCAAGGGCCGTGCACAGCATTTCGGGAGGAATGGTGTGGAGAGGCCATGTCCATTTGTTAGGGACGTCTAATCTGCATCCTTTGCTGCCTCTGATGGAATAAGCAATGAGTTTGGAGGTGATGGTCAGAGAGAGAACTTTATGCGGAGGTGGTGGCAGCATTGTGTAGCCGTGGAGAGAGGCGCTCTCCTGGTGGGGGGACATGAGAGGCTGGGCTAGAATGAGACTGAAACCATCAAGGTGTAGAGTTGGAACTTGGGCTTAAGTCCAGTCAGGCAGGCGATCTACCACCAGGAATAAGCCAAGGCTTGGAGGATCAGAAATCCATGAGAACACACTCTGATCACAGGACGCTGCAAGCAGGGGAGCAGGAATCCCGATCAGGACCTGAACTTATTCAAGGACACAAGCCACACTATGCCCACGACACTCTCTATTTGTTGACCTCTTTTTGTTTTTTGCTGGGATGCTGAGTATGGAGAAACCTTTTCCACTGTATTAAAATGTCATTCCTTAAAAGGATTTGAATGTTATTTAAGAGATAAAGATCAAGGTAAGGGGATTAGTCATGTCCCAAATACAGACAGCAGAATCCTTTTCTTGCTTTAACAGTTATTAGGTACCAGTAATAAACAGCCTATTAGGTGCCAGACACCGGTTCTACATCCATTAACTTTAAGGCTTACTGCAAAAAGCCCTAGGAAATAGACTTTGCTGTTTCTATCTTTAGATGAGTAACCTGAGGTTCAGTGAGATTAAATAACTTGCTTCAAATCACACAACCGATTAAACTTGTATCTTCACTTCAGTCTTTAGCTCCAGAGTCATACCTGGCTGTCTTTCACCTTCTAAGCGTCTTTTCACTAAATTCCTACTCACTCAGTTATTCACTGATGCCTTCATTCATTCACTCAACCCACAGATATTTACTAAGCACAGCAAACTTTCAGTATTAAATGCTGGATGTAGCATGGTAAACCAGGTTATTCTTGTAAAAGCCACTTAGGCTGTGGAAGTCATGGTGGTGGCCATCCTTCAAGAGGTGGACAATGACTGGGAAGGAGCACGAGGGGGTTCTCAGATGTTCATAGTGTCCTGTTGCTCGATCTTGGTGTTAGTTACATTGATGTGCTCAGCTTGGAAAATGCATGAAGTTATACATTTTTATGTTACATGGACTTTTCTGTATGTACATATCTATGTAGGTATATGCACACACATACACAAATGACACAGTGAAATTGTAAACACACACAAAAACAAATAAACAAGGAAAAAAGATACTGTCTTTGGCTTTAGAAAGCTAATGCTGTAAAGAATTTTTTAAAAAATCACTCTTCCATACCAGAATGTCTGAAGGTGCTCTATTCATATTGATGTCAGGTGTTGCTTACTTTTCTGTATACTTTGCTCTACTTTATACGTACTTAGCTTGAAGGAGTTAGGACCAAACTAGCCTTGACTCCCTCTTGCTTGTTCAGATAATTGTGCAAAAATCATTGGACTTGGAGAGAGAAAGCCTGGGCTCTGTTGCTGTTCTTTACTAACCTGTACATTCAGGCATTGCTCTAAACACTTTTAACCTGATTTCTCATAATAACACCCACAATACAGGCTGATTTCAAGGATCACATGTGTTTAGTAAACCTTAAAGTGCTACTACTAATTAGTAGTCGTTGTTGCTGCTTGCATTCTCAGTTCCACTAGAGACCTCTCCAAAGATATTTTTAAGTGATTCAAACAGACCTGGCAAAGTGGTGACTGAATGCTTCTCTTTTCTCCTTACTTCCAACTTTAATCTGTCTTTCTTTTTTTTTTTTTTTTTTTTTTTTTTTTTTCTTTTTGCGGTATGTGGGCCTCTCACTGCTGTGGCCTCTCCCGCTGCAGAGCACAGGCTCCGGATGCGGAGGCCCAGCGGCCATGGCTCACGGGCCCAGCCGCTCCGCGGCATATGGGATCCTCCCAGACTGGGGCACGAACCCGTATCCCCTGCATCGGCAGGCGGACTCTCAACCACTTGCGCCACCAGGGAGGCCCTAATCTGTCTTTCTTGAGCCATGTCTGAGGCCAAAGGGAAGGCTGTTGCGAGCAACTCTGCTGGAATTGCTATGAAGAGAATTTCTATTGGACTTTCTCTCCTGTGAGCTGGAAAAGAGCTAGGAATTATCTGCAGGGAGTCTTCGTCCAGACTAGAAACTGTTGGACCTTGGGACAAACCTGTCCCACAGCAAATTGCAGGATTCTAGGTGGAAGATCGAATCTCAGCATCTGCCTGGTTTGAATGGCCTGGTTCTCCCAGGTCCTCAGGAAGCCTTGGAGGAGCTGAACAGGTGGGCTGAGTCCTCCTTGCTCCTGAGGCCAGGAGGGGAAGAGGAAGTGATCCCCAGGAGGAGAGATTGCTTCACCCTCCAGCACCTAACTCGTAATTTCTGAACAAGACCTGAATCCCAATCTACTGAAAAAGAAAAATAATCTATTCAAGGAGCACCAGAAGTTAGAGAATCATATGCTCAGTGAAGTAGAGCTGCTAGAGATGACAAAGTGAATTAAATATAGATACATATTATATATATAATATAATATATACACAAAGAGAGATTCAAGTGCAGCACACAAGTACATCTGAAGTTTAAAAAATTGCATAATTTCTTAACCAAAAAATTCTATTGTTGAACAGAAAGAGAGAATGCCACCACTGAGACTCAAATTAGTTGCCTAGAATATCAGGGGAAATGTATATCTCAAAGCACAGATTAAAAGGATTAAAAGATGACAGTCGGGCCTCCCTGGTGGCGCAAGTGGTTGAGAGTCCGCCTGCCGATGCAGGGGATACGGGTTCGTGCCCCGGTCTGGGAGGATCCCATATGCCGCGGAGCAGCTGGGCCCGTGAGCCATGGCCGCTGAGCCTGCGCGTCCGGAGCCTGCGCGTCCGGAGCCTGTGCTCCGCAACGGGGGAGGCCACAACAGTGAGAGGCCCGCATACCGCAAAAAAAAAAAAAAAAAAAGATGACAGTCATGAGGATAGACACAGGAGTTTAATATGCAAAAAAAAACTTGTTTCATATAGAAAAAAAAAAAAACTGAGAAGAGAGAGGCAAAATCTGAGCAAATAATGGAAGAAATTTTGGGGGAGCTGAGGATAGCCCTGAATCTGAATACTGATGGGTTCACTCTACTCCAGACCGGATTGGTAAGAAAACACATGGCTCAGCATATCGCAGTAAAATTCTGGAATTCTATGTAAATATACAATCATGTAAACTACTACATAGAGAGTAGCTTACAGAGGGAAATAATCATACTGGTTTGAACTCATGGGTAATGCAGGGAGTAGAAGACAAGGATGTAAGACCCACAGATAACTGAGAGCAAAGGACGACAGTGTGAGAATTCTGTGCTGTCTCAAGGTATCATTCACCTGTCAGAGCAAAAGAAACTAGTTGAGACAAGGCAGTCACTCAGGGACTGCTTAATGCATACGGCCGATCTGAAGGAAATGCCAAGAGCAGCTCGGAGCAAACAAGGAATGAGGTGCAACAGAGGCTTCAGGGCAAAGATGAGAGAAGAACAGGAGAAAGAAATCAGCACTTCTCTGGCTCCTCCCAGAGCTGAGCTGATGAGGAGAGCTTGCCCCACAGTGTGTTTAAACCCATCCTCGGCAAGGAAGGCAAGTACACTCCACCCACACACATAACAAAAGATAAAAATTGTCCAGAATGCTGCATCAAAACCTAGAATTTCAGGTTGGGAGGAAAGAAAGTGGGAGAAGCAAGCAAAGAATAGCAAAGATTCGACGTGTGGTAAAAGGGGAGGAGGAAGAGACGTTTTCGAAGCATCGTGTCTAGTCGGGGAGGATTGGAGGAAAAAGAGCATTTTTCTAGATGAGAGTCAGTCCTAGTGTAGAGGTTATATTTTACATTGTTTTCAAATAATAGGGAACAAATATGTGTCTGATTGTGTCAGCAAAGAAGACTATAACTATTAATAATATAGAATGGAACTTTTAAAAATACAAAAGGGGAAACGTAGGATGAATAGTGATTAAGATGTAATAGGTGTATATCTATGTATCTATCAATGTGTCTATGTACCTATCTTGTATCTATGTATGTGTGTATCTATTATCTCTCTATCATCTACGTATCTATGTATCTATGTATGTATCTATAATCTATCATCTATCTATCATCTGTCTGCCTTATACAATATAGTCAATTGTATAAAACAAAATTATCCATGATGCAAGAAACACTTGATAAAAATAGATATAAAAGGAAAGAGTAATACAACTTTCCTAGAATTTGGCCCACTTTGTAGACAAAAAGTGATAAAAAGATAGAAGAATTGAAGAATATAGTCAATAAAATTGACCTCAGGGGCTTCCCTGGTGGCACAGTGGTTGAGAGTCCGCCTGCCGATGCAGGGGACACGGGTTAGTGCCCCGGTCCAGGAAGATCCCACATGCCATGGAGCAGCTAGGCCTGTGAGCCATGGCCGCTGAGCCTGTGCGTCCGGAGCCTGTGCTCTGCAACGGGAGAGGCCACAACAGTGAGAGGCCCGCATACCACAAAAAAAAAAAAAAAAAAAAAAATTGACCTCAGATGTACTCTTACATTCTTATATGTTATATTTACAGAGTATTAATTTATATGCATACAAGGTATCATTTAAAAAACTAATTTTGCACTGGACTACAAGGAAACTTCAAGAAATTTTTAAAATAAAAGATTTTATAGGCAGCATTCTCTAATCAAAATTCCTTAAATTAGGGCTTCCCTGGTGGCGCAGTGGTTGAGAGTCGGCCTGCCGATGCAGGGGACGAGGGTTCGTGCCCCGGTCTGGGAAGATCCCACATGTCACGGAGCAGCTGGGCCCGTGAGCCATGGCCGCTGAGCCTGCGCGTCCGGAGCCTGTGCTCCATAACGGGAGAGGCCCGAGTACCGCCAAAAAAAAAAAAAAATTCCTTAAGTTAGAAATAAATAATGAAAGCATGATGGAAAACCTTTACTTAGAAAATAAGAAACATATCCCAGATCATCTTTGGGTCAGAAAAGGTAATTGCAAGTTATCAAAAAGCAAGATAAATTAAAATATCTCACATCAAGTCTATGGAACACCAGGAAAAATGTATCCTTAATTGTCTTTATTATTAATGAAGAGAAATGAAAAATGGATGAACTAAATAATTGTCTTAAGAAATTAGAGAAAGAACACCTAAATAAGCAAACACGCCTACGAAGAAGGGATTAACATGGATGCAATCATAAATTAATTTAAAAAAACAAATAAAAAAAGGGAAGGGAAAAAATCCAAAGTTAGTTCATTGAAAACTCCTTTGTGAGCCTGATTAAGAAGAAAATGGAAAAAGCAAATATAGGCATAATTAAGAGTGAGGACCTAGAAAGAAGAAGAGAAAAATACTGAATCCACACAAACTAAAGCATTTTAAGAGAGCAGTACATGAAACTCAACAGCAACATGGACAAGATGTACATCCTAGCGAAATCCAAGTTTACAAAAAAATCACCTAAGAAGTGGAAACCCTGAACAGATCAAATTAAACACCTGCTAGTTTTAATAGGAATCAGAACCAGATGGGTTCACAGTTGAAGTTTAACTAACCTTTAAATTCCAATGGTATTTGAAATATTCCAGGTTACAGGAAAAAAAGAAAAAAAAAATTTCCAAATATGTTTTATAAATCCAGTATTACATTAATACCAAAACCTAATAAAAATATTAAAAATCCATTTTACTCTTGCATATAGACACAATTATTAAAATATTAACAGAATTGAGCAATTAACTAAAAAATATTATTTTGTAATAAAGTATGGCTTTCTCCTGGGGCCAGGGGTACTCCAAGTAAAACTCTAATAGAATCAAGAGATTACTGGAAATTAGAATTGGTTGAGAGCAGCAATTTCAGCTTAGGACCTTTGAAAAATAATCTCTCTACCTTAACGAGTGTAGTTTCTGTAGTTAATTAGAGGTTTGGTTTTAGCTCTCAAAGACAATAGTGAGTGCAGATTTAGTAATATTATTGCTCATAAAATGACATATGCATGGATGTTTACAGAAATACAGAGTTTATATAATTCTATTTGTGTCCTTCCATCACTTTAAAAAGAAAAGCACATGACAAAGCTCAATGGACAGGAATAGTCTATGGCCAACAGATTGGATGGACCTCTATGTATGCCTCTCCAGACCTGTATCTAACTTCTCTTGGTAGCCAGCACTTATGATGGAATAGTCTCCTGCAGGTGCAATCTCTAATTTAAATGTTACCAATTAGAGCTGTACCTTAACACAGTTTGGGATTCTCCTTTCATATTTAAATAACATGATAAATCTAAAAGATCAATCGCATCTTTGTACTTATTGAGCTCTTTAAGAGTGCTTTACTTATTTTTTCAAAATTCCCAGTGCCCATTACTGTTTCTTGATCTCCTTGGTTTCTTGCGGGTGCTCAGAAATCATCTGGGACATTAAACTATGCTGAACTAAAGCGTGCCTTCCTCGAGTCTCTGTTTGACTTTAATAATGAAAAATCTCAAAAAGCATCCAAACCTGGGCGTCTCAGCATCACTTTTACCAAAATTGCAAACACTGCACTTGCAAGGCATTCACGAGTACAAATATGTTCAAACATCCCTAACCCCAAGGCACAGGTGAAGCTTTCAGCTCACCTTATAGCGTACTCATGTTGGCAAACACATCAAGAATTAGGCTGTCTAAAAGCTAGACATGCCACATTGTTAATGCTCAAGTCACTTTGATGAACAACGAGGTCAGCTGTAAGACTTCTCTTAAATATTTTCAAGCTAAAGACATTTTTTCCAGGTTGTGTAAAACTTTGAGGTCTTAACCAAGCCCATGCTTAAATACTTTAGAAGACAGAAAGCTCTTCCCTGAAGAAAATGCTGGCTCTACCTGAAAGAAACCCTGCTGTCCCCACCTGTTCTAAAGCGAGATCGCCTTCTGTCTGGTTCCTCACCTTTCACAACAGAATGACATCTTCCTCCCCATCTGGTATGGGAAGCATATGGCCATCCCAGCAACATAGGATGCTTGCACTCCAGGCACTTGTTAAAGGATGCAATCATAAATTGTCAGTTTCAGCATCAGACAGGGGCTCTCCTAATACATCTGATATGAGGAAGACAGTTTAATAGGCATATAAGCTATTTTTTCCCTTTATTCCCTTCTAGTGCTACTACCTCTGTATTAAGTTAGATGATCAGAAAGGGACGCCTTAACCTTGTGTCCCAAACTGACCATTTTTTATCAGGTCTCCATCTTGGCATCACCTCCTTTGCCCTCTTGGGCACAAGGACAGTTTCTATGAGCAGAGTTTCTGACTTTTAAAAAAACTCTCTTCAAGATACCATTTACCTCATTACCAAAAGTTCACTGTCCCCATAATAAAGTCTGTCTTGAGTTCTGCTCTGGAAACACATTTTCTATCAGAAAATTGTCATGCTTTCTTTCAGTGGAAAAGGATAATTAAGTAATGCTACATAATTTCTTTGTTAGCTTTAGCTGCCAAAGGCTCAATTGTAAAATTAGCTTTCCTGGGTATCTGGAAGAATCGACTCTTTCATTTCTGAGACTTTTTCTGATCTTTTTAAAATCTCTGTTTCATTGCACACTATGTTTAACTTGTTAAAATTCATATAATCTTGATTTTTGCTTCTGCTCTGGCTTTGGCTTCACCACAGCTCAGGTGCTTTCATTCTGGCGGGCTTGCCTGGCCCCCTCCTATGGCTCATGCTCTTATATAACAAGACGAGAGGGCTGTACAGTTCAGCTCCAGCAAGACAGATAAAGAAAATTGTAAATCTTAATTCCAATGCACAGGCTGATCATCCTTTTCTGTTTTTTGTTCGTTTGTCTGTTTTGTTTTTAATGACAAATCCAGTATCTTTGGTAAAAGGAATCCTACATATGTATATATACAGTCAGGAAGATTTAGGACTGTAGTCTTTGTAGATTCTGATTATATTTGGTAGAGTTGACTAGGTTGCTCATAAAGAGTACTTACATACTACTGCAAGGGCAATAAAAGTGGATAAAACTAATATTTTAATTAGTTTATTTTGATGAAAATTTGAAAACATGAGTTCAGAGAGAGAGAATTTAGAAAATACAGAAAGGCCAAAAAGAGAAATTTAAAACCATCTGTAAACTCACTCTTGTCAACTTTATTAAGGTATATTTTACATATGATAAAATGCAATCGTTTAAAAGTGCACAGTTCAACGACTTTTGACAATTATATACACCCATATAAGTACCACCAAAATCAGGCTTTAGAACATTTCCAAAACCTCTCCAAATTAGCTCATGTCCCTTTCCAGTGTATTTCACCAACCCACCCTCTACTTCCCCCCCTCCGACTCTGATGCCAGGCATCTCACTCTGCTTTCCTCTCACTATAGCTTGGTTCTGCCATTTCTAGAATGTCATGGGATTGAAATCCAATAATATGTTCTTCTTTGCATCTAGCTTCTCTGGCTCAGCATGATGCTTTGGGATTCATTCATTCTGTTTTGTATTTCAGTACTCAATAGAATTCCAACTTACAGCTATAATACAAATTTTTTATCCATGCACTTTTTGATGGACATTTGAATTATTACCAGTTTGGGGCTATTATGAATGAAACTGTTATGAACATTGGAGTGCAAGTCTTTGTGTGGACAATTTTCATTTATCTTAGGTAGATACCTAGGGATTGATAGGTCATATATTACATGTATATTTACCTTTATAAGAAACTACAAAATTGTTTTCCGAGGTGATTGTATAATTTTACATTCCTACCAGCAATATACAAGAGTGCTACTTTTCTCACATCCTATTAACACTTTCTTTTTTGGTCTTTTAAATTGTATCCATTCGAGAAGGTGGGAAGTTGTACTCTGCTGTTTTAATTTGCATTTGCTTGATGGCTTGTTTGATGCTGAGAATCTCTTCATTTGATTATTGACATTTCATAAATCTTCTTTTGTGAAGGATTTTTTAAACATTGGGCCATCAAAAATTATGTTATTTGACCACTTACTATTAAATTGTAAGATTGGTTTATAAATTATGAATATAAATCATTTGTCAGATACATACACTAAGAATATTTTCCTCCATTCTGTGGCTTGCCTTGCTATATTCTTACACTTCTAAAGAGTAAAATATTACAATTTTGATCAAATTCAATTTATTAGTTTTTTTTCTTTTGGTTTACACTTTACGTGTCAGATCTAAAGACTATTTACCTACCCACAGGGTCATAAAAATTTCCTCCAACTTTTTTCTAGAAATTTTTTAGTTTTCATTTTTACATTTAGATCTGTGGTTCATTGAGTTGAGTTGTGTGCAAGATACGAGGTAAGGATGGATTTTTTTTCCATATTGGTATACAGTTTTTTTAGTATGATGCATTGAAAAGGCAATCATTTCCCCTCACTTAATTTTCATGGAACCCTTGTTAAAAATCAGCTGATTACATGTATATGGCTATTCTAAATCAGCTTATCAATTTCAATAAAAAATCATGCAGAGATTTTGATTGGAATTTTGGTGAACCTATATATATATATATATATATATATGTAAAATTTGGGAAGTATTGATATCTTAAGTGTACTGTCTTCCAATTCATGTGTATGGTACACCTCTTCTCTTTTATTCAAGTTTTCTTTAATTTCTCTCAGCAATGTTTTGTAGTTTCAAGTGAATCAGCATATGTATGTAAAACTACATGTTTTTAAAAATCCACATCTAAATATTTCATGTTTATTTTGATGCTACTGTAAATGAGACTTTTTAGAATAGAATTTTCCAATTCATTATTACTGTACAGAAATAAACTTGGTTTCTGTACATTGATCCTGTATTATACAACCTTTCTAAATTCTTAGGCTCAAAGTGAGGGATGAAAAAAGATTCCACATTAAAGAAAACCATAAGAAACCAAGGGTAACTATATTTATATCAGGCAAAATTAATCAAATAGGTTTAAGTCAAACTGACAAAACTTTAGCTAGACTTACAAAGAGAGAGAGAGGGAGACAAGAACTCAAATAAATAAAATCAGAAATAAAAGACATTACAACTGATACCACAGAAATATTTTTTTTAAATGATGAGACTACTATGAGCAATTATATGCCAAAAAAATGGACAACTTAGAAGAAATGGATAAATTCCTAGAAAAACACTACCTCCCATGTATGAATCATGAAGGATTAGAAGTATGGACAGAACAATAACAAGCAAGCAGATTGAATCAGTAACCAAAAATTTCCCAACAAAGAAAAGCCCACGACCAGATATTTTCACCGGTGAATTGTACCAAACATATAAAGAATTAATACCAATTCTTCTTAAAATCTTCCCAAAAAAATGAAGAGGAGGGATATTCTTAAAATCATTTTATGAGGCCAGAATTACCCTAATACTAAAGCCAGATAAGGATATTACAAGAAAACTATAGGGCAATATCCCTGATGAATGCAAAATTTTCAACAAAATACAAGCAAACCAAATTTAATAGAACATTAAAAGAATCATACACTATAATCAAATGGAATTTACCCCTGGATTCAAGAATAGTACAACATATACAAATCAATAAATGTGATATGCCACATTAATAGAATGAAAGACAAAAATCATAGGGCATTTCAATAATCGCAGAAAAGTATTTGACAAATTCAACCTCCAATCATGATAAAAGTTCTAAACAAATTGGGTATAGAGGGACAATACCTCAACATAATAAAGGCCATATAAGACAAACCCACGGATAACAACATATGCAACTGTGAAAGGTTGGAAGCTCTCCTTCTAAGATCAGAAAAAAAGACAAGGGTGTCTATTTTCACCATCCCTATTCAACATGATAAAAGAAGTCCTAGCCAGAGCAATTAAGCAAGAAAAAGAAACAAAAGGCATCCAAATCACAAAGGAAGTAGTAAAATTGCCTGTTTGCTGATGACATGATCTTGTGTATAAAAAATCCTAAAGACTCCACAAAAACAAAACAAAACAAAACAAACTGTTAGACCTAATAAACAGATTCAGTAAAAGTTCAGGATACAAAAATCAACATACGAAAGTTAGTTGCATTTCCATCTACAAATTCAATGCAATCCTTATCAAACTATCAATGGCATTTTTCACAGAACTAGAACAAAAAATCTTACAGTTTGCTTAGAAACACAAAAGACCCCGAATAGCCAAAGCAATCTTGAGAAAGAAAAATGGAGCTGGAGGAATCAGGCTCCCTGACTTCAGACTATATTACAAAGCTTCAGCAATCAAGACAGTATGGTACTGGCACAAAAATAGAAATATAGATCAATGGAACAGGATGGAAAGCCCAGAGATTAACCCACACATACCTTATCTTTCATAAAGGAGGCAAGAATATACAATGGAGAAAAGACAGCCTTTTCAATATGTGGTGTTGTGAAAACTGGACAGCTACATGTAGAAGAATGAAATTCGAACACTCCCTAACACTAAACACAAAAATAACCTCAAAATGGATTGAATACCTCAATGTAAGGCCAGACACTATAAAACTCTTAGTGGAAAACATAGGCAGAACACTCTATGACATAAGTCACAGCAAGATCTTTTTTGACCCACATCCTAGAGAAATAGAAATAAAAACAAAAATAAACAAATGGGACCTAATGAAACTTAAGAGCTTTTGTATGGCAAAGGAAGCCACAAACAAGATGAAGCAACAACCTTCAGAATGGGAGAAAATATTTGCAAATGAAGCAACTGACAAAGGATGAATCTCCAAAATATACAAGCAGCTCATGTAGCTCAATATCAAAAATACAAACAACACAATCCAAAAATGGGCAGAAGACCCGAATAGACATTTCTCCAAAGAAAATATACAGATTGCCAATAAACACATGAAAATATGCTCAACATCACTAATCTTTAGAGAAATGCAAATCAAAACTACAGTGAGGTATCATCTCACACAAGTCAGAATGGCCATCATCAAAAAAATCTACAAACAATAAATGCTGGAGAGGGTGTGGAGAAAAGGGAACCCTCTTACACTGTTGATGGGAATGTAAATTGATACAGCCACTATGGAGAATGGTATGGAGGTTCCTTAAAAAACTAAAAATACAACTATTGTATGACCCAGCAATCCCACTACTGGGCATATACCCTGAGAAAACCATAATTCAAAAAGAGTTGTGTACCACAATGTTCACTGCAGCACTATTTACAATAGCCAGGACATGGAAGCAACCTAATTGTCCATCGACAGATGAATGGATAAAGAAGATGTGGCACATATATACAATGGAATATTACTCAGCCATAAAAAGAAATGAAATTGAGTTATTTGTAGTGAGGTGGAGGGACCTAGAGTCTGTCATACAGAGTGAAGTAAGTCAGAAAGAGAAAAACAAATACCATATACTAACACATATATATGGAATGTTAAAAAAAAAAAACGGTTCTGAAGAACTTAGGGGCAGGACAGGAATAAAGACACAGACATAGAGAATGGACTTGAGGACTTTGGGGGGTGGGAAGGGTAAGCTGAGATGAAGTGAGAGAGTGGCATTGACATATATACACTACCAAACGTAAAATTGAGAGCTAGTGGGAAGGAGCCACATAGCCCAGGGAGATCAACTCATTGCTTTGTGACCTAGAGGGGTGGGATAAGGAAGGTGGGAGGGAAAGATGCAAGAGGGAAGGGATATGGGGAAATATGTATACGTATAGCTGATTCACTTTGTTATACAGCAGCAACTAACCCAACAATGTAAAGCAATTATACTCCAATAAAGATGTTAAAAAATAAATTAAAAAATTAGTTGCATTTCCATACAATAACAATGAGCTACCTGAAAAACAAATAAAGGAAAATATATTATTTACAATATGATCAAAAACAATAAAATACTTAGAAATAAATTTAACCAAGAAAGAGAAATTTCTATACACAGAAAACTATAAAACATTGATTTACAAAATTGAAGAAGATGACAATAAATGGAAAGATATCCTGTGCTCACAGATTGAGTTAATATTGTTAAAATGTCCATATTACCCAAAGTCATCTGTAGATTCAATGCAATCCCTATCAAAATTACAATGTCATTGTTCCTGAAAACAGAAAAACTTTCCTAAAATTTGTACAGAATGACAGAAGACCCCATATATCCAAAGCAATCCTGAGAAAGAAGAACAAAGCTGCAAACGTCATACTACTTGATTTCAATCTATACTGTAAAGCTAAAGGAATCCAAACAGTATGGTACTAGCATAAAAAATAGACATATAGACCAATGGAACAGAATCAAGAGCCAAGAAGTAAACTCATGCATATACAGTCAATTAGTATTGACATGGGAACTAAGAATACTTAGTGGAGAAATGACAATCTCTTTAATAAATGTTACTGGAAAACTGAATATCCACATGTTAAAGAATGAAATGAGACCCCAATATTATACCACCCACAAAAATTAACTCAAGATGGATTAAGGACTTAAATGTAAGACCTGAAACAATAATATTCCTAGAAGGAAACCTAGGGAAAATGTCCTTGACATTGATCTTAGCAACGAATTTTCGATATGATACCCAAAGCACAAGCAACAAAAGCAGAAATCAACAAATAGAACTACATCAAACTGAAAAGCTTCTGTACAGCTAAGGAAACAAGCAACAAAATTTAAAGACAGACAATGTACATAATAGGAGAAAATATTTCCTAATGATATATCTGATAAGGGGTTAATATTTAAAATATACAAGGAACTCATACAACTCAATAACAAAAAACAAACCAAAAACCCCCACAAAATTTGATTTAAAAACAGGCAGAGGACTTGGATATTTTTCCAAGGAAGACATACAAATGGCCAAGAAGTATGTGAAAAGGTGCTTAACATCACTAGTCTTCAAGGAAATGCAAATCAAAACCACAATGAGATATGACCTTACACCTGTTAGAATGGCTGTTATCAAAAACAACATGATGCAGAGGGTGTGGAGAAAAGGGAAGCCTCATGCATTGTGGGTGGGAATGTAAACTGGTGCAGCCACTATGGAGAACAGTATGGTGATTCCTCAAAAAATTAAAAATAGAATTACCATATGACCCAGCAATCTCACTTTGGGTTCTATATCTGAAGGAGATGAAATCACTGTCTTGAAGAGATATCTGTACCCCCATGTTCACTGCAACCTTATTCACAATAGCCAAGCTATAAAAACATCCTAAGTATCCATCAAGGAGTGAGTTGATACAGAAGTGACATATGTGTGTGTGTGTGTGTGTGTGTGTGTGTGTGTATACACACACATATATATTTATAATGGAATATCATTCAGCCCTGAGAAAGAAGGAAGTCCTGCCATTTGGGATACATGGATGGACCTTGAGGGCATTATGTTAAGTGAAATAAATCTGACAGAGAAAGACAAATACAGTATGATCTCACTTATATGTGGAATGTAAACACATAGGCCTCTAGAAACAGAGAACAGAATGGTGATTTCCAGGGACTCAAGGGTGGAGTAAATGGGGAGTTGTTGGTCAAAGTGTGTAAACTTTCATCTATAAGATGAATAAGTTCTGGAAGCCTCATGTACAGCATCATAAATATAGTTAACAATACCATATCGTATACGTGAAAGTTGCTATAAAAGTAGAGCTTTAATGGTCTCACTATAACAACAACAACAAGAACAACAACAAAATGGTAATATGTGTGGTGAAATATGTATTAACTAACCTTATGGTGGTAAACATTTCTCAATACATATGTGTATCAAATCATAACATTGTACACCTTAAACTTACAAAATGTTATGTGTCAATTATATCACAATAAAGGTGGAAAATATTCAGTCCTAAATATTTCATGTTTTTGATGCTAATGTAAATGGGATTTTTTAAATTGAATTTTCCAATTCATTACTAGCATAGAGAAATAAATTTGATTTCTATATATTGATCCTGTATCATCCAGCCTTGCTTAATACACTTATTTATACTAGTATTTTTTTTTAGATTCCTTCAGATTTTCCAAGTATGCAATCATGTCATCTATGAATTCAGACAATTTAACATCTTTCTTTCCAATCTATAAATTTTACTCTTTTTCTTACATTATTTCACTAGCTTGGACATCCAGTTCAATAATAAATAGTAGTGAGAGCAGACATTCTTTCCTTCTTTCAGTCTTGGGGGAAAACACTCTGTCTTTTCCCACAAAGTATGATGATAGCATTCTGTAGATGCCCATGTCAGATTGGGAAAGTTATCTTCTTGTCTGAGTTTGCTGAGTGTTTATCATGCATAGATGTTTAATTTTACAATGCTTTTTCTGTATCTATTGAGTTTTTTCCCCTTTATTTTGTTACTATGGAAAGTTATATTGATTGATTTTCAAATGTTAAATCAACCTTGTATTCCTAGGATAAAATCCAATGGTCATAAAGAATTATCACTTTCATATATTTCTGGATTCAATTTGCTAATATGTTGTCAAGGATTTTTGTGTCTATGATTATATGTGACTGGTTTTTAATTTTTTTAATTTTTGGTAATTTCTTTGGTTCTGATATCAATGTAATGCTGGCCTGATAAAATTGACTGAGAAGTATTTTATACTTCTCTATTTCCTGAAATTGTTTTCATAGGTTTGGTATTATTTCTTTCTTAACTATTTGATATAATTAACCAAGGAAGCCATATAGGCCTTGAGTTTTATTTGTGGGACCATTTTAAACTATGCATTTAATTTCTTCACTATATTATATATATAGTAATATCTTGTTAATATATATGTATCATTTTTGTTTTTCAAGGAATTTTCCATTTCATCTAGGTTGTCAAATTTATTGACATATTATACATCCTTATCATCATTTTGTTGTCTGTAGAAGCTGTAGTAATACCCCCCTTTCCATCTCTCTTTTGATAATTGTTGTCTTCTTCTGCTCTCTTCCCTGAATACCCCTCATGTCTGATAATGTTGCTCCATGCTAGGTGGTCAGAACTCGAGGATCTCCCGGCCCTTTTCCAATTCCAGAAATTAGACCACTGAGAAATCCCTGACAGTTCTTTTCCTGTCTGTGTGCAGGTCCACTTTTTGCACGAGTCCCTTAGTATTCACCAACAAAATTATGGGGACACCCTCTCGATTTCTGAGGCTCTTTGTCCATGCACTTCCCTCTTCCCAGGCTCCCCAACCTCGCTGGACACTTATCTCTATTCAACTCAGCAAAACTGATGTGCTTCTAGAAAATGCTTCTAAGCCAAAATCAAAGTGAATCCTAGGGTTCACCTCATCTGCTTTCGTGTTTTCAGCGATCACGGTCCTCACCACTGATCGTTGTCCAATGTCTGAAAAACATTGATTCATATGGTATGTACCATTTTCTAGTTTTTGTTATAGCAGAAGGGAATTCTGGCACCAATTAATCTTTTATGGCCAGAAGCAAAATTCTGGAAGCCTCACTATCAACTTTTTTATGTTTGTGGGATTTCTTTCAATATTTTATTAATTAATTCAACAGAATCTTATTTAGCATTTGCTATAGTGCCAAGCATTTAACAATTATAAATTAATATATAATATAACATTTAGACTGGGTTCATATAGATCCCTATGTTCTTTTTTTTTTCTTTGACTTATTTCACCTGGTGTTTGGTAAATGGATTTTTTTAATGTAAATTAAAGTGTTTACTTATTTATAAATGTTTATTTATTGTATATATGTTGTTCTCAATTGGCAAGCTATGTTCTCAGAGGACACAAATTCTCCTTAGGTAAGAACTGTTTTTCTTTCTACTTTTTAAAATTTTTTGAATTTTATTTTATTTATTTATTTTTTATACAGCAGGTTCTCATCAGTTGTCTATTTTATACATATTAGTGTATATATGTCAATCCCAGTCTCCCAATTCATCCCACGCCCCCACCCACCCCGCTTTCCTCCTTGGTTTGTTCCCCCCCCATACGTTTGTTCTCTACATCTGTGTCTCTATTTCTGCGTTGCAAACTGGTTCACCTGTACCATTTTTCTAGATTCCACATATATGCGTTAATATACGATATTTGTTTTTCTCTCTTACTTCTTTCTATTCTAATTCTTTCATTTCTTTGTTCTTCACCTTTTAATTTGGAAAAAGAATTCTCAAATGTGTTCTCTGCATCACTGATTAAATTTTAGATAGTTATTTCCATCCTATCCCCCTTCTCTTGAATTTTAGTTTCCTTAAATATTTCTTGATATAATGGAACACTCTTTTAACACTCTTTTAACTCAGTCTGCTATTACATCATCTTCTATTCTATCACTCTGTTCACAGAATTTTTTTGGCTTTATGGAAATTATATATGTTACTCTCTAAAGTTGTCTTTTGAATTCTGCAGTGTAACTATTTTAAAAATTGTATTTCCTCCCTTGTATCTTGGGTGTAATGATATTCATCTCGTAATTACAACAAAGGCTCTGCCAAGTCTTTTAACAGGTCTCTTATGGTGATTACTTATTTCTTTGCATTTATCCTTGAACAAGAAGGTATATGGAAATTGATGGGTAGGTGGATTTTCCTCCATGCCAGCATCACTTCTGAGCTCCGAGCGGTCAGAATCCTCTCTCATCAGAATCTAAAGTGCTTCTGTATATGCTTATCCCATTTCAAACCTTTTGATATTGGACATATGCTTGTATTTCATAAGTGTTCTTTCAACAAGGCGGAAGAGGGGAAATCAAGTACCAGTGGAAATCTTGAGTATAGAAGTTTCAAAATATTTAGAACAGAACACTGAACAGGATATATCAGCTTGGAAGCACTCACTCACTCTCATGACTTCAGATGTACCCTGCAAATCCTTGGCTTCCAAATTAATGACCCAGACATTCCTAGTGACCTTGGATACATGTATCCCCTTCCTACCAGATATCTTCACCTCAGCCCCAGGCATCTCAAACGCAGTGTGTCCAGGATGAAACTTATCATTCCTCCTACATTTCCTACATTCGAAAATGACCATCCACATAGTCACGTTAACCAGACACCCGAGGTTCTTTTTAAACAACCTCGTGTCCCTAAGTTAGCGCACTTGGTCTGTGCAAATTCTACAGTGTCTTCCTCCTTAAAAATCTGTCTTATTTCTCCACTTCTTTCTGTGCCCACTGCTCCTGCTGTTTTCATTTGGCTAGACTATTAGAATAATATTCTAACTGATTTTTCTTCCTTCTGTATTATTCTCCTCCCATCAGTCCTTCTCCTTTCTTCCAATGTTTTTTCAATAAGATAGGTCTGATTGTGTTACTACCTGCCTTAAAACATTTCAATATCTCCCCCTTACCTAAAGGATAACATCCACATTCACCAGCATCAATATGCTCTAAAACACGAAAGTGCCTGTGAATCAACTGAGGGGATAGTGAAAGTGTAGATTCTGATTTGGTAGATGGAGGTGGGGCCTGAGATTCTGCACGTCTAACAAGTTCCCAGGTGATGCCCATGTTGCTGCTCCTTGGACCACACTTCGAAAAGCACGTTGATAAAATAAGGCTTCACACCTCTCTCTTCAATCATCTTTCTTTTCTGCCCCTTCCACTGCAGGCCTTTTCACCCACTTACCTACTTAAAGTGCTTAGAAAAACATCTCTGTGATTAAGTCATGTAGCTTCTCTGTTTAGACTGCTCTTCTCTCCCCTTTCCACTGGAGAATACCTACTCCTCTCTCACAATTTTCTCAAGTTGCATTTTATAATACAATCTTTCCTTGTATCTCCCTTACCTTATAAGAAGACTTATTTACTTCCTCTTTGTGTCCTGGCTGTACTAGGTATGAGCCAGCTATTCTTAGAGCACGTTACTCATTCTTAACAGATTTAGTTTCTATACCTATTTTCTTTACTAGTCTGCAACACTTCAAGGTCGGGGACTGTGTCATATCACTGGTACATAGCATGCCATCTGTCGTTTTGCAGCTACCTAATAAATACCTTTTGTAAGAACGAATGAATATAAAATGAAATGGTAGAATGAATTGAACATTCATTTGAAATGTTGCATATAGTTATATTAGTTTTCTTTAGCTGCGTAGTAAATTATCACAGATTTAGCAGTTTAAAACAACAAAAAATTTATTATCTCACAATTTTCATGGGTCAAAAATCCCGGAGTCCTCTGCTCAGAGCCTGCCCAGGCTGAAAGCATTTTGCTGTGATCTTATCTGAGGCTCCAAATTCTCCTCCAGCTCATAGGCTGGGACAGACACTCTTCCTGTGCTGTCAGCCTGAGGGAACTGCTTTCTTGCTACCTGTGGGCTGCTTCCACTCCCAGCTCCTACAGCCGGACTGTGGAAACCTTCAGTACATGGTCCGAACAGGCTGTTCACAAGAGTACTGTCGCTTTCTTCCAGACCAACAGGGACACACCTGTCTGACTCCATCCCTCTCTGGTCTGCTATGATGGGAACTTTATGAACCTAACCTAACCGCATCGCCATATAGCATAACCTAGCCAAGGGGGCGATGATAGACGATCTCATCACATTCACGGCCCTGCCCTCACTCGTGGAGGGTTCCATGGGCATGGACAGCAGGGTGAGAATCTGGGGGCATCTTTGAATTCTCCCTACTCCAATAGTTAACAGGAAAACTTGAGGGGCTCATGTCAAGTTTGGGAAAATGGGAAGGGGAGTCAGTATTGAAGAGGAAGATAAAATGAGATCTAGCTATAGGATCAGGATATGAGATTTACCATTATGATATGCTAGAGCTGTTTTCTTTAATATGTTGTTCAATTCTTCTTTTTATAAATGACATAAAATTTGAGGAACTTGTACTTTGTGGTAGAAGCAGCATTCCTGACTGCTATTCAAACGATCTTTCTTCTACCTTATGATTGCCTTCTACTCCAATTCATTGCCAAAAAACAAACAAAAATCCCTCAGCCTTTGTGTAGCTACATGTGTGAAAAGGGACTCTACTGTGGAATAAAGTCTGATCAGCCACTCTTAAGTTTCTTGTTCAAATGATCAACTCTAAAGCAAACCTTAAACTTCAAGTTTAGAACAATGTAGTTGATGGCTTTTGAACCAAGACTGGCAGCTTATCTTTTTGCAAAGCATAAGTGCACGGAGGCAGCTGCATTAGCTTCTGCTTAACCTCCTAGAAAGCCAGGCACCAGCCAGGATTGCAGGTTTCAGCTCCTTGTGGAAGGTGTCTGTTGCTTTTCTACAAATCCATCTGGATCCTGGGATTTGAATGACAGGCACTTAATGTTACTGAACAGACTGGTTTACCTTTTCATCTCCTGCACTGAGTGGGATTAAACTTCTGAGCTGTGACAGGTGATGTAATGACAGTATTATCAGTTTTTAAATTTTTTAACACTTGCTCACTCATGGCTTATTCCCCTGGGATAGTTCTTCTCTTCTCCTGGAATCCACTGATGATATATTATCATGATTCAATATATTCATCCCACACCAAGCCAGCATAACTGGGTCAAATATTTTTGCTCATAGGTAGAACTCCCATAGGCAATTATCAATTCCTTTTATGATTAATGTAAAAACTGTGGTGATTCTATTAATGGAAGTGCATGCTGGGATATTCACAGTCACATACTGGAGATAAACTTTGTCATTACATTAAAAGAATGTAAAAATTCCTGAAGCAACCAGAAACTTGGTAGCACCTGTAATTTCTGAGCATATCAATTTGCCAGGAAATTAGAGTGAACTACCAGCATGACAAGCTATATTTTTGGGAGCCAGTTTTTGCAAAAATGAGAGTGAAGTTCTTTGGTTTTTTGAATCCCATACTTTGAAGCAAAAGCACAGACTCTGAGAGCACACTCTGTTCAACTTCAAACTCCTCCTAAGAATATTACTGTTCTGCAGGAGAGGAGAATCTGATGTAGATGCTTCAGTGCAACTAACACCAGGATTCCATATGGCGGAGCATTTACTCATAAAGAATTGAACATGGAAATTCATGGCTTATATATTTCAAAACAAAACAAAAAAAAACAGCCCTTGAAGCATAAAGATGAATTGGAATCCTATTGTTCACAAAAAGATCTTCACTTACAGTGTGTGGTGTGTGTGTGTTAAGGTGTGTGTTTTCTGCATGGAGCCTCGTGTTTCTCCTTGACAGTCACTCTTCCCAGACCAAGTTGTGTAACTCAGGCCTGCAAAGAGAGGCCACCCTGCCTCTAGAGGGTATTGGTGAAAATGTTATATTCCATATATATATATATATATATATATATATATATATATATATATATATATATATATATATATATATATATATATATGGTATTTATATACATAGTATCCATATGTACACATAATATATGTACAAGTATTATTGAATATTTATTTCCCTTCTGTAGTAGAACTCAATAATTTCTTCAGAAACTTTTTTCCATCTATGGCAGAAGCAGCTTCTGGCCAGCAGAACGTGTGCTGTAACCTTTTGTAGTGTACTGTTGTTGCTGGGAAGTGGCTGCCCAGACAGAGACCACACGTGCCAGCCCCCTCACACATCAGTGCAGCCACTCACTGAGTGCTAGTGAAGTGAAGTCTGAGAACAAGTAATTAACCCCACTCCCAAGGCTGCTCCACAAAGGCCCCACTCCTCTCTCCTGGCTGAAGGCTGAAGAAGTGGAGGCCCTGGGACAGGACAGAAGGAACATGGATCCCTGCATCACCGTGTGGAGAAGAGCCAGCCTTTCCTGACCCAGAAACATCTGCCCTGGAATTTGTATGCAAAAATAACCTTTACTTAGTTATGCCACTAAAAGGTGAGGATTTGATTCTTGCAGCTGCTAGCATTACCTGAAACAATACGGACATCAAGGACTTGAAGTAGGTGCTGCCATAATACATCTAAAATATCTGACAGGACTTTAGCAGTTTTGCAGTAGGCAGGGAGGAAACAGATCAAGCAAGCTGGAAACCCCTGCTCTGCTGCAGTGAAACATTTGGTAAAACGGTCACCCTTGTTAGCGTGGAAGGCAGACCCGGTGCCTACTGAGTCTGTGCATCTTGGAAAAGTGCTTGGAAAGAGCCAGATGCTAGCATATGCTGATCTTCCCTTGCTGTGTTTGGCAAGGTATTTCAAGAAGGAATGAGCTGGTTTGCAGACGAAAAGGAACAGAAAAAATAAAGTCTCAGAAATTTGGAGCTGCACAGGTTTGAAACTGCTTCTACAGGACAAACAATGTGAAAGAAGGCTAAATCTTTGAGCCCCCAAGACCCATTAAGACTTCTCAATTAAACATAGCGACACAGCCCTGCAGCTAAAACCAGATTAAGCCATCCACCCAAGACTGTTGTTCCAGATAGCCTCAAATTACCTACCATTACCTTAACAGAAAGGGGCATAGAGGGTGAGGGGTGAGCAGAGAAATAAAGGAGGCACAGGTATTTTTTCAGAAAAGAGTGTTTAGTGTGAGTTGCCATGATGCTGGCTGGAAACGGTGAGCAGTGAGGGTTATCTTTGTCAAAGCACTTATTCTGTCCTATCCAACACACTGTCCCAAAGAGTCACCAACTTGTTATGCACGACTCCCCTGGCAGCTTGCACTAGCTCACATCCATGTCACGTCACCGTTGCTTACTTGGCACGGAAGCCTTCATTTGGCCATAGGCATCATGTTGACTGAGTTTCTTATATTCCTGTATATTCTAAACTAAAGGCTCCTAGAGGAAATAGACAAAGTACATGCAATTATTTTCATGGTGTGCCTAAGTTACATGTGTCACGTACCAGGAATTTCTCAATGACCATTCCTTTTGGATGGAAGAGATGATCAAAGCTGGAATCTGGAAGAGATGTTCCCTAAATGCAAACCTTCAGGTGCTATCAGGGGAGGGAGGAAGGAAATCATGGGTCAGATGTTTTCCTTTGGGGATTTATCAAGTAATGAAAACTAAAATGATAAAATTTTCAGTTGTGTGGATTCCTATCATCTAAAAATCATCAAAATTTCATCTCATCTTTGCCTGGTAAAGAAGCCCACCTCCAGGGAGGAAACACAGGATCATTTTTCTTGTTAAGCAAGTGCTGTACACAGCAAAAAGTGACCTGATATTAAACTACTAACCAAGGGAACTAATAAATAAAGGTGCCAACCGCAGCTGAGGAGTAATGCTCCCTAGCTAGTATTTTCAGGGGACTGGCCCCATGCAAAGTGTTGCCACATATTTTTCTAAGATGTAGCTGAATGTGTTTTGTAAGTTACAGATTAGCTGGAGGTGTAGCCCTCCCCCAGAGGGACTCTGCGGTGAGCTCCAGTCCAGGGACATGGAACAAAAGCAGTGCTGAGACTGACTGTAAACTGGGCAAGCATCCACCTTTGGAGTGGTTATTTCCAACTCCCATACAAACAAAATTCCCTGAGAGATGTGCATTGCTGAGCCCTATGAATGTGTACAGGGAAGGGAGAGGAAGATAAAAGGGAAGGGAACATATGTACCCTTTTCTCATGAGACATCAAGGGATTTCTCTCAGCAGTTTTGAAATCTGAGTCTCCCCCAAAAGCTACAGGCATCTTAGGAGGGAAAGGAGCCCACTGTAGTACTCAGATCATTAATGATACACTTCTATTGAATGCTGAGACGCAATTATTTTCACCTGAAGTTTAATGCATTCCTGGAAACCACAAGAAGAACTGGTCTGAAGAATGCCCCTTAATGGCAGGTGATAGAAAAAAAAAAATTCTTGCTACAATTCTTGGCACCTAGACAATTACCTAAATCAGAGATAGAAAATTATATTTGGAGCCAAAAATATGACCTCTTCATTTATTCCACATGCCAGGAATACATCCGTGGCAAGTAAATGTTCTATCAGCCTGGCTGGAATGATACAGATAGAGAGGACTATTCCAGAAAGCAGAAGGTGGGGAAATGTATATCATTCTGCCAAAAAGAAGGATGGTTAGGCAACTGTCAAAAATGACTTCTCTAGCTCATTAAGAAAGTGTGTGCAATTGTGTGAGAAGTCAAAGGCTAGTGTGAATGCTAAGAATGAACATCCCCAAGGGGAAGACAGAATGGGGAGGGGGAAGAAATAAGAAGTGTATCCGTGGCCTCCCTAGGATGCTGCTTTGGAGGAAGAAATTGAGGTTTTAAGGGCAAAAACCAGTGCCTAAGGGGTAGGAAGCTTAATAAAAGCTACTGAGATAAAGGAAAGCTCTTGGAACAGATGGGTTTCCCACTGACATTTATGAAGAATTCACTGTTGATTAAGTACACTGAGCTTGGCGGAAGGTTTCAGAGCAATTTTAGGAAAATGGAAGGAGGCAAAGTCAATGACACCAAGGCTATTGACTCTTTTGTTTAAAAATGGCAGGACAGAAGATGTCAGGAATCGGAGGTCCTTCACACTATTGAATTCAGGCTTTAAAACCCTTGTGGGGATTGTACAGTGAGTCCAGCCGTCGTAGCTGACAGAATGATACATGAGGACCCAGACCTTGTAATAAAGGAAGAGCACGCACTGCTTAGTCACCGAAAGTAAAGAGCGGAACACACGAAGTTGGGACATAATCATGTTACCCAGCATTCTTGGATAAAGACAAGACGGTGGGTGGCTTTGGGATGCTAACATTATGAGTTTGAGGTCACATATTAGCCACGTGAGGATGAGGGTCCTCAGAAAAGAGAGACACAGGGCTTCCCTGGTGGCGCAGTGGTTGAGAGCCCGCCTGCCGATGCAGGGGACATGGGTTCGTGCCCCGGTCCGGGAAGATCCCACATGCCGCGGAGCGGCTGGGCCCGTGAGCCATGGCCGTTGAGCCTGCGCGTCCAGAGCCTGTGCTCCGCAACGGGAGAGGCCACAACAGCGCGAGGCCCACATACCGCAAAAAAAAAAAAAAAAAGAAAAGAGAGACACAGACAGGAGACAAGGTCAAGGTGCCCTCCCAACTATTTGCTACAGGGGTTAATCATGCATTTCTGATTTTAAAATGTATTGATGTGAGGCTAATGCTGGGGAGAGGGATACAGAAAATTCTGAGCAGTGACATATGTGGGACATCAGTGACGTGGAAACTCAGATGGCAGTAACTGCACCTCTCTGCCCGTGGAATGTCCATGAGTATGACTGTTGAGTGGCTGTATTAGGGTGGAAGGAAAGTGAGCACAGACATCCCCCGCTTAGTTACACCAGCCCACCAGCTGCTCTGCAGACATATCTTGGAGGATGTCACAGCCATAAACCTCTCTCCCCTTCATCTCTCTGCAAATCTCTATCTTCCATTAAGTCTCATCTCAAATATCCTTAGTCTCTATAATATTCCATTCTTTCTCAGATAGAATTAACTGTTCCCGCCTCTCTGATCCCCTGGTATTTGCTATAAATGACATGTGTCAGTTTCCTCTTGTTGCAGAACTAATGACCATAAATTTAGCATCATAAAACAGCATGCATTTACTTATTCACGGTCTTCATGGGTCAGGAGCCCTTACTCTTTAGCTGGGTGGTCTGCTCAGGATCTCACAGGCTGAAATGGGGGCGTCAGCCAGCTGTACAGTCATCTGCAGGCTCCAAGGGGGAAAGATCCACTTTCAGTCTCCCTCAGGTTCCTGGGGGAATTATTTCCTAGGAAGTGAAAGGCTGAGTCCTGTTTCCTGTTGGCTGTCAGCCAGGGATCTCCCTCGGGTCCTGGAGGCTGTCCTCAGGTTCTAGGCCTGTGGTCCTGCCACAGGCTGAATTCTTCCAGGCCTGCAGGAGAACGTCTCTCTGCCTCTCCACCTTGTTTTAACAGGGCTGACTTGATTAGGTCTGCCCGCCCGGGATTATCTCCTTTTGATGAACTCAGAGTCAACTGGTGAGCAACCTGATCACGGGAGCAGTGTCTCATCACATTCACTGGCCCTCACCCACACTCAAGGGAAGGAGATTCTACAGGGTGTGTATGTGACCTGGAGGAGGACTTGGGCATCCTCCTGGCTCTCTGGCTGTCATGCTGTACAACAGTCACTTGTGGTACCTTATCATACACACTATTATAGTGTGACTAGGATAGATAGGTAGTTAGATAGATAGATAGGGATAGAGATAGATAGATAGATAGGGATAGAGATAGATAGATAGGGATAGAGATAGATAGATAGATAGGGATAGATAGATAGATAGATAAGGATAGAGATAGATAGATAGGGATAGAGATAGATAGATAGGGATAGAGATAGATAGATAGATAGATAGGGATAGAGATAGATAGGGATAGATAGATAGATAGATAGATAGGGATAGAGATAGATAGGGATAGAGATAGATAGATAGATAGGGATAGAGATAGATAGATAGATAGATAGGGATAGAGATAGATAGATAGATAGATAGATAGATAGATAGATAGGGATAGAGATAGATAGATAGATAGATAGATAGGGATAGAGATAGATAGATAGATAGATAGATAGATCCATAGAGCTATAACACAATCTCTTGTGTGTAAGCACCCCTAGAGCTGAGACCATGCCTCTTTCAAATCAGCATCCTCAGCAACTAGTGTGATGCTAAAAATACAGTAGACATTCAATAACTTCTCTTAAGGTCAACGCCAATAGAAAAATAACATATAACAACAACAACAGCCAACAATAGCAAAACTTGGGATGGGCTTTGGGGGAAATAATGAGAAATAGATTTGGAAATGGCATAGGAAGGTAGAGAATAGGAAGGAGAAGAGCATTTCCTGGAGAACATGGAAGATAGCCTCCAGCAACGTGGCCAACCCAGCCTGCATGTTTCACTCCAGGCTTCTGAGTAAAGCATGTGCTACTTTATACCACTCCTGGCAGAAGTGTCAATATGTTTTCAGATATTTGTAACATCAAAGAGAAACAACATGACCACCTCAGGGCAGGGAGCAGGGTCTGCATTCTCTCCTAGTCCCAGAGCTGGGCGGCACTTCCCGGGGGAAGAGCTGGGGCTGGAAGGAAGGTGCAGGCCCAGATGCAGAGCAGGAGGAGGACCTCTGAGCTCAAGGCTGCGTGCAGCTGGGGGTGGAGGTGGCTATGTCTGGGACAGTCGCCTTGGTAGGAAAAAGTCCCATTGACAGCTGAAGAGCCCAGCTGCCCAGCACATGGACAGCCGAACAAGGAGCACCCCAGCCCCGCTTTCTTGAAAACACTGATCTTTGTAACTGGATTATAAGGAAATTATGAAACAGTGTGTCCTAGGGTCCAAAAAAGCCTTAGTAACTTCACTTTCAACTTCTAGCAGGTTTCACTGGGTGATGAAGACAATTAAGGCTCATAACAATACCCCAAGAAGTCCTGACTTGTTACCGGAACAGACTGTGGTCTCAGCCTAGTCGGATTCTGGGGCCATCAGGACTAAAGCCCTGGCATCTTCATTCCCACCTCGTTACCTATGTAAGGGACGCCGCTTAGAGCACAAACACTGAGACCTTCACGCACAGCAGCAGGCTTGCACAATCACATGGAGACCAAGCTGCCTTTTACTGCCATCATGACCCAGAGTAACACACTTTATAAAAACTTTACAGTCCGATAGAAGCAGCATTTTGAGAATTTCCATGATATATCAAGAAATGACATTTTTTTATTGCCAGACTTGTTGTGTAAGTTTTACAGCTGGTGGTGATCAATGTTCACAGCTCATTCGGAGATGTGGGGTCTCCTGTTCACTGGGCACATGCTCAGAGGACCTCACCATTTGAGTTGCCATGGCTACAACAAACGTGAAACAGAGCATCGTCCCAAATCTGTGCATCTGCAAAAACAAGTGTGCAGTGCACAGACCAGCAGCAGAAAGAACAAAAAGCTCTGGGCTTTGTCTATGGGGACAAACATAGACACCGTTTCCTCAACGACGGGCCTTTCTGACCTCAGCCTGACTCTGAGATGAGGCTGCAAGCAGGGACACTCATCATACCATCTGAGAAGTTGAGGAGCAAAGTTGTGAAGGGCCAGTATCCCCAGTCCTTCCAGGGATCAAAGGCAAAGCACTGAAACAGAGACAGTGCATAGGAGACTTCAGGAAGCCCCAGTTCAGTCTCATGCAGCTCAGAATCTGGGGATTTCTGCATGCAAAAACTATCATTTCCACCCTCAAGCTAATTTAGCAGACTTATTTCTTATTAGGAAAATCTGATGACTTATGAAGCCAGGGCTCAGAAGTAATCATAACTCTGGAGCCCGCAAAGTAAACACCTAATCCAACCAGACTTGCCTAAAAACTCAGGCAAAGAAAGCTGCACTGTCAATGGAAGCCCGAGACCTCTTGTTTTATCGTTTGGAACTTGGGTACTTTTGCTGCTGATGGGAGAGTTCCCACTGTGAGGACCACATCAGTTCTCTAAAGCGAGGCTGAGTCTAGAGCCACATCCCCTCATCCTCCCTCTGACCTTAATGCCCTTTTGCACCTTCTGTGCAGACAGAGGAGGGAAGCAAAAGTCTGAGGCTGCTCAGCTCTGTCCACCTGGTCTCCCCCATCGGTGGAGGGGTAAAACAGGTGATTGGGGATGTGAATCGTGCTGTCTGTTGACCTGGGTAAAGGATTTACTGAAAAATAAATGAGCAAACAAATGAGCGACATGGACTATTTGCCTCATCCTCTCATTTCCAAGAGGAAACTTGAGTTGGAGCCATGCTTCTGAGCACCTCCACCCCAGCTCACTCCCACTCACTCTCCCCTGAGGAGAGGACAGCCCTATTGCCTGGTCTGCCTGGGAGAGGTCCTGAGCTCATGTGCTCTGGCTGGACAGGTGCCCCTGGGTGACCCCCCACCATGCGGTGAGGAGTACCAACCAGCAGGGGCCCTGCAACGGCATTGCTAGTCTGCCTGGGACTGCACAGCACCAGGGACAAAGCTGATACTGTCATCTGACTTCTTGGTCTATTTCTCAATCAGTCAGGATTCGAAGGGCAGTGATGTGACTGATGCTCCCCTCGTGGACAAGTGGGAAGAGCACAGCATTTGGAAACCGGGGCCTTGATTCAAGTCACTGGCTGTCACCTTGAGCACTTCTCACCAACACTCTGAATCTCTGTTCATTTGTAAAAAAGAGTCAATGAAATTAGCTCCACAGACAGGGTTGTGCAGAGTTTATCTAGACAGGACAGCATGATCCAAATGCCGGCAGTTAATGAACTCAACTTATTTTGATCTCCTAGAAAAAAAGGAAACAGTAAATGCTTTATAGATACCAGAAGCTAGCTACTGATGGGCACTTAGTTTTCTCCTTTGTTCTTTAATTTCCTTCTTTTCTGCTTCCTTTCTCCTCTTGTTTTTTTTTTTCCAAGTCAAACTGTATCCAGCTTTATTAAAGATACTTTTTATAAACAATCATGGTATTTCAGGCAGGACATGGGCAGGCAATCGTAAGCAGTATTCAACAACTTTCAAACTCCCTTTTGCAATGGACTACCAAAATCAGAAAGCCACTATAAAACCCCATGAAGTCTTCATGTGATGCTCTGAACAGGGAAAGTTTAGAGTGAGGGTTGACATTTCACATTTAGTATGTTGTTTAACAACTTTTCACAAGCCGACTCTGACTTTCAGGAAGTGGAAATGAAAATGGCAAAAGTATCAATCTGAAGATCCACAATCTAAAAAAGGAACCACTGCTCTTTTGAGGGACGCCATCTCAATGGTGACAATGCAAAGTCCAGATTGCCTGACATACTGGTAACCGATTTTTGGGGGTCAGGTTCCAACAGGTCTCTGGGTTTAAGGGAGTCAAGTCTAAGCTGAAGGTGGAGAGGCAGAAGAGGACATAAAAACTAATTTTAGTTTCTCCACACCACAAGGCGTCTGTGCCAAGGTGGCTACTGTGTGTCAATATCAAGGAACCCCTCCTTCCTGGGAACCAAGAGGAAGTCTCTCAAAACCAGACGGGAAAGGTGTTTTCTCTCCATGTCAATCCAGCTTCAGAGACAATCTATTAGTGACATGTGTTCTTCCCCCAAAAAACAACAATGAAGTGTTCTGTATGCTAACAACATAGCTTAAAAAAAAAAAAAAAAGAGTAAAACAAAATTCTGCATTTTTATAAAACTTGATAAAAAATAGTATTTCAAACCGTACAGTCACCAGAAGTACACAGTTATCAAAAATGCACACTTCACTTGGCATCTCCAGCACCTTCAGCTTTCTGTGACTGGTCTGTTTTGGCATCTCCGTTTTCTGCAGGGTTATCCCATCCTTGCCAGCATCAGCTTTCCCCTTTTTCTCTTTGGGTACCTTCTCTCCCTTCTTTGCAGGGGCCTTTTTAGGCTTGGGCTCTGGCTTTGGAGGAAGAGGTTTAGCAGATAACCTTGCAGATCTTCTCTGTGGTTCATCCTTCACCTTGGTTGTGAGAGCGACCCCTGGACTGGCCAAAACCGCATGCCACTGCATCCCCGTGTCCAGCGCCTACGTCCCACCGCCGTCGCCACCATGCCCAAGAGAAAGGCTGAAGGGGATGCTAAAGGAGATAAAACCAAGGTGAAGGATGAACCACAGAGAAGATCTCCTCTTGTTTTTACGCAGAGTTTCTCTGCTGGCATTTCCACAGAGGCGTGAAGCTTGAAGAGGGTTTGAGGGTGTTTTCTTCCTAATTGAAAGAATAGTTTCAGTAGAAGACTTTTTGCCTTAAGAAACTAAAAATATCAAATCATTGTAGAATAAAATAAGAACTGATAGAATGGAAAAAAGTATAGGGGATTCAGAACTGGGTGTGAAAATTTAAATCGAGGAAACTTGAGGAGAATCTCTGTGAGATAAGAACATCAGCTACAGGACAGAAGCCACTAAAACAATTGTTATTGCTGTGATAAAATCGCCTGGAACATGTAACAAACACATGGAATCAGACTCGGCATCTTATGCCAACGCTTAACAACTTGTTCAGATATCAAGACCCTATCAAGACCCTCCACCTCCCCTACTCAGGGTTACTTTTAGTTAATAAAATCAATAGCATTTAAATGAGTTTGTTATTAAACATAACAGCAACTGCACACTTTTCTACAATAGCTAAGACATGGAAACAACCCAAGTGCCCATCAACAGATGATTGGTTTAAGAAGATATTCCATATATATATATATATATATATATATATATATGTATATATATATATATATGTATATATATGTATGTATATATATATATATACATACATATATATATGTATGTATAGATAGATAGATATACATACATATATATATATATATATATATATATATATATATATATGGAATGCTACTCAGTCATACAAAAGAAAAAATACTGCCATTTGCAGTAACATGGATGGACCTAGACATTATAATACTAAGTGAAGTAAGTCAGACAGAGAAAGGCAAATATATGATATCATTCATATATGGAATCTAAAAAATGGTACAAATGAACTTATTTACAAAACAAAAGCAGACTCATAGACATAGAATACAAACTTATGGTTACCAAAGGGATAGCGGGTAGGGGAGGGATAAATTAGGAGTATGAGATTAGCAGGTACAAACTACTATATATAAAATAGATAAACAACAAGGATTTACTGCATAGCCCAGGGAACTAAATTCAATATCTTGTAATAACCTATAATGAAAAAGAATCTGAAAAAATACATATATAAATAACTGAATCACTTTGCTATACACCTGAAACTAACACAATATTGTAAATCAACTGTGCTTTAATAAAAATAATAATTTAAAAATATCTAGGTTGTATCATTTATCCAGCCTGCACTGCCCTGGGGTCTGGGTACCACAGATTGGGAGCAAGGACTTACTCTCTACTGGTACTATTAAGACCATAAATGCTTTCATTATTACAAATAACTCTCTACTGGTGCTATTAGGACCATAAATGCTTTCGTTATTACAAATACTACTACTACTACTACTATTAATGATGTATTGAGAAACCACTAAGCACTTTATATGGATTGCCTTGTTTAATTCTTAAAACCTTTGTGAGTGAGGTAAGATTGTTGAAGTCTTTTAGGAGAAGAAGGAACCAAGGTCCAAAATGTTAAGGTGCCTTTGACCTGAGATTAGGAGCCTGGCCAACTGATTTCAGAGCTTGAATTATTCACCCTTATGTGATAGCTATTTCCTTGCCTACAAGTTCTGGCTATAAAAGAAAACACAGAGATGACATAAACTAATTAAGTGATTCCTTCTTGGTCCCATCAGTGAATAATATAAAAATAAAATAAACAAGGGTGATGACAATTGAAGAAGATAGAGTTATGGTAGCAAAGCCATCGGGAAAAAGGGAGAGGAGCATCCTCTTGAAGATGAACTTAGAAGTAAAATGGGAATTAGAAAGGGGACAAAGAGGGCCAGATCTGAATATTTATGCTCCCTGTTATTCACGTGGCAGTGACTGAAATGTGATGGGTAAGAATAAAGTGTCTGATTGGAAAGGAAAATAATGGAAAGGAGAAAGACCACATTGCTATAAATAATATCACTTATACTTTTAAGATCACACATAGATATATAACCCAAGGAAGGAAAATGCTTCAATAAAATTATAATAAGAGGACAGGTGGAATAATGGAGGTTGGTCGGACTGAGTTCTTTGGTGGCAATTATACAAACAAGAGATATTCTTGGCAGAAGAGGGGTCTGGCGTGCGACCCCTGGAAACGCAGCTGTTCCGAGTCCCAGAGTTTCCACTCCAATGTCAGATTAGAACAACAAGCCTGACTGCCTTCACTTTTATGGGACAAGGAGGTGCTCTCCCCTCAGCCTCCCAGTGCCTCTGATTCAGCTGCCTTCTCCCCACGCCCTCTGTCCCCTGGATGACCACATTACCGTCCACTGTGCTCCCAGATCCCAGACCTAACATACTCTCATCTACGTCTAAGCTTTTGAAGCTGGGTGCTGTGTCATGTCTCAGGTGTGTATCAATGCCCCACATGAGAAAATACAGCCTCTATTCTTCCGATTACACATGAACTATTTAAAGCCCAAGGGCATCTACAGCCACAAAAAGTCAGCCATTCCTTCCATGAATGAATGTTCACCAAGGTCCTGAGCTCTGTGCCAGGGCCGAACTGTGAACAAGCTGGACACAGTGCCTGGCCTCATGAAGTTATATCCTAGTGGGGGACGCCCTGAAGAACACAGAGGATCCGAAAAATAAAACAACTGCAGCGACAGTACATGTTACACATGAAACGAATAAGCTGTTTATTAATGAACAGCAGGACATGGGGCCGGGGTTAATTTAGGTAAGGCTTTTGGGGGAAACTTCTTAGAAGAGATTATAAGCTGAGATGTACATGATGAGAAGGTAGAAAGCATTCCAGGTGTAGGAAACTGAATGCAACAGCCTGAGCAAGACAGGGGTGGAGCTTGGTTGGCATGGTTGAGAAAGGTCCGGGGCCTGGCAAGTGATGGAGCAGCAAGCAGGGGTCACATCATGGAGATGCTTAGATGCAGACCCTGGCAAGGTGTTAAGTTTTAGCTTTTTTTTTTTTTTTTTTTTTTAGATCTTTATTGGAGTATAATTTCTTTACAATGGTGTGTTAGTTTCTGCTTTATAACAAAGTGAATGTGAATTGGTACAGCCACTATGGAGAACAGTATGGAGGTTCCTTAAAAAACTACAAATAGAACTACCATATGATCCAGCAAACCCACTACTGGGCATATACCCTGAGAAAACCATAATTCAAAAAGAGTCATGTACCAAAATGTTCATTTCAGCTCTATTTACAATAGCCAGGAGATGGAAACAACCTAAGTGTCATTCATCAGATGAATGGATAAAGAAGATGTGGCACATATATACAATGGAATATTACTCAGCCATAAAAAGAAATGAAATTAAGTTTTATCTTAAGGGTAATGGGAAAGCCACTGGAGGGTCAAAAAGGAGCAATTACGGCTTCTGATTTACATTTTAAGGTGATTACACAGGCTCTTCTGCAGGGAATGGACTGGAGGGGGGAAGACAGGGAGGAGGGAGCTGACTCCTCAGAAGGTGTAGGCACTCATTTGGCTACTTCTGGATGTAGCTGCTGGGAGGTGCACAGTGTAGCAAAAGAACACCTGCCATGGAGACAGCCTGGCTGGGCTTCTCCCAGGTGCCACCACCAATGAGCTGGGAGGACTTTGGTCAGTTCCTTAACCTCCCTGTATCTCCATTTCCTCAACTCGGTGACAATAATCGTAATTACCTTTTAGGGTGGTTGTGATGTTTAACCAGAGAATGTGTGCAAGGAATCTGACATGTGTCGATTGCTGACCACATATTAGCTATTTAACTATTATGATGACGTTTAGGGGCCTGGGAGGGCGGGAGTTGAGTTGAGAAGGTTAGAGCAAAGTGATCCATGGGAAGGAGAAATTCAATCCATGCTCTCCCTCTGACTCTCATCCATGAGTAGCTCCAAAACAGTAGCTGTCCACAGGCATCCACTGCAGGCCTTGTCATCTGCACCCATTATTTTCATTTCATCCTCACAATAGTCTCACAGCTGTTAGATGTTATTACCCCCATTCTAGAATTGAGGAAATTGTGGTCCAAAGGAGTCAGGCAACTAGTTCAAGTTCACCTAGCTAGTGGCAGAGCCAGAATTCAGGACAGATCTGTCTCTTTCCAAAGCCCATGCTCTTCCCCCCATAACAGCTTCTCCAGGGCACACACCTGTACCCCAGACACATCTCAGGTTCTTAGGATTCTGAGCAATCTGTGTATCTCAGCACAGGGTATCCTAGCTGTGGAAGGTCCCCAGATGACACAGGGAAGAAAGAAATCTGTCTACTCCAAGCCTTATAAAAAAGGACAGAACAGATCTCTTCCATCTGGTATTCTATAAAGCACAGCCTTGCCAGGTAAAGTCTGGAAATGAGGTTGTACCCACTGCTGAGAACCAAATGCTCTATAGCTAATTAACCACAGAGATTTGGGAAGGAACCCATTAAAGGGACCAAATACAGCACGAAGGAAAAGCAAATGGTAATGTTGCTGCTTATTACTGTTATTGCCATTAATATTAATACTATTATTTAGTTTTCCTGTTGCTCTGATATATCATTATTATTGCTGTCTCCTAGCATCTTCCTCATAAATATATCACCAAATGTTTTAGAGGTCTAATATCCTTATAGTTATGTAATTAAACAAATAGAAATAATAGCTGCAGAATTGCAGAGTTACATAATTATTGCACTGTGATGGAAACAATAAATAAAACTTACATGCTTCCATAACAGTTACATTAACAACGATAGAAACACTGAAGGCTGAAGCTGAAGAATTATGTAATGGTTACATAATTAAATAATAAATTATCACAGAACTACAGGGACGTGCATTATATAAAGCAGCTTGCAGAATGGAGGAGAAAAGGAAATTGTGAAGGGATACCAAAAAAAAAAAAAAAAAATTTGCCTGTGGATCCAAAGCAAAGCAACATGGGCCTAGGAAGAGGAGCCTGGGGTTTGTAATATGTTCTCATTCTAGATTTAGACATGTGTGTGAATTTTACCTCCAGATCACAAAGTAATTTGTCTATGGCTATAAATCATTCAGATAATATAATCCCCTTAACTGAATGGCTTATCACATGTGACATACATTTAATCTCTGTGTTTTAAAGTATCTCAAAATGTAGCTTTAATCTCGGCTAAATATCATATCACTACTCTACAGCTACCTGCACTGAGTCGGTGACTAGCGTGTGCACCAAGGATGGAATGCTTGCCAGAGGTTGAGAATGATACTGTTGGGAAAATTATTTGAGATTTTATTGAAACAATCACCCTCACGATGTTTCTCTGGCTGTGTTATCACAATATTAGCATTCTCAAATATTTGGAAAGACTAAGATGTTTGATGTTAAATCAAATCTCCGATGACTGACTTGTGAAGTTTTTATCCCAAAGTTTTGCAGTCAGGCTGCCTAGATTTTATAGAAAGGTGTGTTCCTCAAGGTCCAGAGGGAGGGACACCATCATACACCTGAAGACATGAAAATGGGCACCTGCTTTAAAGGTTGAGTTCAGGTGGAGATGCCGGACTGACAGCAACATTTTGCCATCCGAATCCACCCGTCTCCCTCAGTGTTGGCAGATCGAGCCCATTGTTGGAGGGGATGGCACAATGGGTATCCCTGGGATGCCAGCAGCATGTGGCATGAATCAGCACATGACATCACTCAGTGGTGACAATGGGGAGGCAGAAGGCTCCTGTCCAGAGCCAGCAGGGACAGAGCCATATCTGCCAGCCTCTCCATAATGCATGTTTCAAGGAGGCTTTCACTTCTCCATCAGACCTGTTCTGAGAGTAGCCAGGCCGGGCCACTATCATAATGGGGTCAGCTGGGAGGCTGGGAATTGACAGGGGAGCAGTCTATAGGGGAGAACGAATTGACTCCTGTGTCATTACTTGGTTCAGCTTGACAGGCAGACCTCGTGATTGCAGAGGACAGCCTCGGAGGAGGTCTGCACCAGGGAAAGGCCAAGAGGCCAAGGCACCTGCTGGGCCTGGGGGGCTGTGGATGCACTGCCCAGTGTCAGTCCCACAGATTCTGGCTGTAACTGTCCAGTATGCAGCTCTGACTTGGCCCCAGCCGACAGGGACACCACGCTGGGCATCTGCCTGTGTCTCTGAGCTACAGTGAAAAAGAGCACTCAGAATTCAGACCCCTTGGCCTCATTTTGAACCCAGGCCCCAATATCTTAAATCTTTTTATTAAGATTGTTTTTACCCTCCCCAAGAGGAAGGTGAAAGTAAGGTCCTTCTCCAGGTAAGCAGGACGGATTTCCACCATCCAAGGGCGTCCTTACCCACTGTTACATTGAGCCACATGGGAACTTGGGCAGAGGATGTCCAGTTTCCCATTACCATTGAGGGAGCTCCTGGGGGCACTACAGTGCTGCTGAAGGTCATCGGCTTTGGGAAAAGCAAACCTAGTGCATGTGAAAGGAACGTTGAAATGGAGGCAGTGTTGCTAAGAGAGCTCTCAGGAATGGAGCCGGGAGCCATTGAGGAAGTGTGACTTATGCACATCTCACCTGGGATGGAATCTGACCTTTAGACCACCCATTGTCCTAACAGAGGCATCCAGAACACCTGCCAGAAACTCAAGATACTTATCGAACACGACCCCCAAAACACTTCACGAGTCCTTAGGGACTGACTTGTGTCCAACGCAATTTTCGCCGCACAACTTCAACAGCCCCTGCCTGACGCTTTCTCTTCCCCAGAACACTCTTTTGGTTTAATCTGTGTCTCCTGAACTGTGATTCTTTTTTTTTTTTATATACAGCAAGTTCTTATTAGTTATCTATTTTAGACATATTAGTGTATACATGTCAATCCCAATCTCCCAATTCATCCCACTCCACCAGGGTCGTGGTGGTGGTGTGATGAACTGATTCTTAAGACCCCAAATAAAGCTCATTATTCTTTGCAGCCTTGATGTTGATGACTGTTGGACATGGATTAGCCCTGACTGCTCTAACAAAGAGACTGGGTGACTTGAAGAGTAGAAATGTATTTTCTCAAGTTCTGGAGGCTGGAGTGTGAGGTCAGGTTGCCAGTGGGGTCAGGGGCTAGTGAGGTCCCCTTCCTGGCTTGCTTGGGGCTGACTTCTCACTGTGTCCTCACATGGCTTTTCCTCCCTGACTTGAAGAGAGACAGAGAGAGAAGAAATGTCTCTCTTCCTCTACTGCTAAGGATGCTCATCTCATCAGGAGGGTCCCATCCTCTTGACCTCAGCTAGCCGTAGTTACCTCCTTAAGGCCCCATCTCAAAAACCATCATACGGAGGGGAGGGAGTAGGGATTCAACATATGGATTTGGGGAGACACGTTCAGTCCATATAACACCTGGGTTTGATTTCAGCTTCTTATTATTATTAGGTGTGGATCCCATAGGACTTCAGTTCCCAGAATATCAGTTACCTCACCCGTATAATGTGTCTAACACCACCTAGTACATTGGACTGCCCTGAGGGGTAAGATGAGTTCACATAGAGAAAGCCTCTGACACATACGAGGTATAAAAACTGTCCGTCCCATCCCATCCCTCTTGCTTCCTTCAAGGAGTCTCTGATCCATGGTAGCATCTCTTTTCACCAGAGGTTTCACCCTAACCCTACCCCACATGGAAAAGGTCTCTTCTTTGGCGATTCTCTCCATCCTGCTGAACTGGGCTGGGTTGTACCTTACATTCTCGGAAAATGACAAGAGCAGTAGGAATTATCCTCTAGGAGCTGGAATAGCTCCTCCTCTCCTGGAGCCCCACTGAGGAGGGGTCACGTTAATAGGACCTTTGGAGAGACAGGGAGGTCATGGGCAGAGTCCTGTGCATGTGCTCTGACCTCTGGGAGCAGGGTTTCCCAGCCCCCAGACCGTCCTGTGCATCTCCTTCTGGGGCCCCTCCTGCCTCACTTCAGACTCCCAGTGTCTGCAGCACCAAGTCCTGTTGCAGAGCCCAGTTTCCAGAGGAAGAATCCCTGGCCTTTCCTCCACAGCCCGTCACCGCTGACTCTCTCATCAGCATTATCTCCATCAGTTGCAGCCAATGTCAGTGCATCGGCACAGCCCAGTGATCGACACTTCCCCTGACTGACGTCTTTGTCCTGAGCAGGGGAATCAGAACGGAACAGATGTTTTAAGGACTCTATAAATCCAAGAAGATAAAAACCCACCCACTCAGCACTTTTTAACAATGTGCCATGCAGATGAACCAGCATATCGGAAATGCCAAAATAAATATAAAATCCCACTGGAGTCTCAGAATAAATCTTAGGTTTTTTTTTTCTCTTTTTTCTCTTATAACATACACCAGATATCATTTTTAATACTCAGTGAAGACCCACCACTGGGAACAAAAAGTCTATAAAAATGAGGCTGCTTCCCTCTGAAGTGACCCAGTGATCAACTGCACTGAGCGTGAATCACCCTCCAATCGCTTCCTGAAAAACTCATTTCACTCTCCCCCAGAACCTTCTCCCTCTCCCACCACAGCCACTGTTGTCATGTTGCCTCTCATAACTCCTTGCTGAATTCCAATGAGGTTTTCTAATTAGCCTAATTAATTTTCTTCCCAACTTAATAAGACTGTCTCTGGTTCAGAAATAATTGGACTTCCAAAACACCATTTTCCCTCCCTCTGTTTCTCAGTGGTGAGTTGTGATCCAGCCTCCTTTAATAATTCAAAATTAGCTTCTGTTTTTCAGATGATGGGTTCATGTTCAGAGAGTTATTTAGTTTTTTTCATTAACACTCTGATGTCACACTCTCCCTCCTATGAAGAATACCTAAAAAAGCACTAAAGATAAAATGAAACTTGGATTCCTTCCTGGAGAGAGAAATCCATCTGGGATCAAAGTTTCAATGGATTCTTGCTTCCTATCTTATCAATTTCAGGAAGGTAAATTAGTGATGTGGATGAAATCTATTCTTCCCTGCAAATTTTGGTAGCAGCTATGAAAATAAGCCCTAACAAGCCCAAGTATTAACATCATGAGAAAGGTCTTAAACACTTTCAGGCAACTGGTCTCCTATGGAAGAGTGGCCTTCTTTCTAATCTCTTACAAATTTGTTTTATATGGTTATGAATTTGTTACTATATGCAAACAGACCGTTATTATAAACATAGGTGTGCATTCTCCAAACAACTGAGTTAGAAATAAAAAGAGCAAGAGATAAGAGCTAGGAAAAGAAGGTGATGAAAGACCAGTTGTTCAGCCAATGAAAATGTCCATGTTCCAATTCATATTTGAGTAAGATCTGCAGGGCTGTGTAAATTGAATATTGTCTTCTGTTTGCTCCCAAGTTCCAGAATGCTATGCAATCTTAGCCTCTCTAGTATTGGTTTTGCAGCCCCAGGAATACTTCACTTGGAACCATGAACCTGGAATTATTTTCTTATTCTCTAAAAAGACTGAAGCACTTTTTAGAGGACTTATAAACATGGCAATGAGTAGTACTAGAGAAAAAGGAACATAGTAAGATGGTATGCTTTCAAGCTTTCCCTTGCACAGCTGTGAACCTTCTCATTATGGCTGCCATGTTCTCCGTGGAATCATAGAGGTGTGAAGGTTTTCAAAGAATGTATTCCAAACAGTAGCTATAGAGGTGCAGCCCTCCTCTTCTCTTTGGATTATACTAAACTAAACTTTTCAAAGATGAAGTGCCTGGAGTGGTTAAGGTTGTCTCCTTATGTCAGTGGAGTTGCGTGATCTGCACATGTTCCTACAGTCACTGCTTCTATTAGGACCTATCTAGGCAGATAAATGTTTTAAGAATATATCATTCGAAAAACTCTGAGTATACCAAACTGGTAATTTTGGGGATAATAATCTTCTACTAAAAAAAAGAATCAATCTTTCTCTCTCTTTTTTTCTCTCTCTCCATCTCTCTCTTCCTCCCTCCCTCCCTCCAAGAGCTCTGAGGATGTCACTTCAAAGACAGTATTTTGTAGCAAATGTGAAGTATGACTCAATTTTTTCAAATGTTAATAACATTCAATTTCCCACAAATGTCCAGAAATGAAGCATTCCTATATTATGAGCCCACATCAGAGTTTGCTGATGTAAGTAGGTAGGAAAAAAAAAAAAGCAGAAGTTGGATTATAGGATCAAAGATGAAAGTGAAAAGAATGGTACCATTTGTAGCTATAAATTTAAATGAACCACCAACTAGAACAATATGAAACTGTATAAAGTAGTCTATATTGGACTTAACATCTTGGACTTTTCTACTTGTTGCTTGAGGCCACTTGCTCTCAGCAGAAACCTGCAATGTCCCGTGGTCACTGGGGGCTCTTTGAAACATGACCCATTTAATCCCATAGACTATTCAATGGAGGTCTGTTTAAAATTTATAGCTGGTAGAATAATAGCTAAACCTTAAGTCCTTAATCCACATTTTATCCCTAGAATACACTTTTCATAACTGTGTTTTTTTCAACGCTCCCTGCATTTTAATTTGGGATGGGTTTCCTTCCTCAACTGGGTACAATTTTACTAATCTTTGTCCTGCTGCCTCTGCTCTGGTTAAGTTTCTCTGTAAGATCACTAAATTACCCTGAATCCTGATTTTGTATGAATAGCTTAGGGATAACCTCCCTGTAAGAAAATAAAACATCAAGTACAACAACAATAGCCAACTAATGATTTAACTTCAAGTCACACAAGTAGAATCCGGAACTTCAAGTCCTGGCACCGCTGTCATCCCCCCTGAGTTAATGGGATATCTTCAGTCACATAGCACTGACTGTGGAACTGGTCCACCCCTGCAGTTGGACTCTAGAAGAGCAGGAAGAGATTCAGTTCCCATATCTGCTTCCATCCAAGTTTGCCCTGACTATGCAGCTACACAGACCCTGCCTAACCTATCCATCCTATTCAAGACTGGCAGAAATACCCTGGGGGAAATGGCATGTCCAGGTGCATCCGTCAAGGGCCAGTCAGACAGAGGGCATGTATGACAGGCCTCCAACAGAAGGAATTTCACACTGGGAACTAGTTATAAAGTTGTTGGAAAAAGCAAAGGAGGCAATGATACGGCCACCTATAAATGAGCAGCCAGAGGAACTTTATACCAGGCCTAGGACTGAGGGGCCAAGAAAAAAGTGATGTTCCCAGTGCCAAGAGCTGCTCAGGAATGTACTGGACCAGGAGAAGTGGCCCAAAGACCGGCCTGCACTCCTGAAGGCAGAAGCTGTCGCTCTGGGCTTCCAGGTGGCACCTGATGCTCTGCGCCAAGCTGCCTAACCAGCTAAGATTTTATGGCTCATAAAATAGTTGGATCCCCTTTCTAAACATAGCCCCTGGTTCTGCTTCGGTGACCTCCCATGGCAGCCAACTGCAGAGCAGATAAAGAAGCATTTCCTTTTAATGGCTGGAATTCACTGGCCATAAATTTCACCGAGTGCCCTCAAGTCTATGCGTTGTTGACAGGTAAAGTAAGTCATGGGAGTAAGCAGTTTTCACTATTCCCCTTGAACATTTTTTTTTTTCCTTTTTCTTCCTGAGATAAAATAATTCCCTTCTGTAGCAAAACTTTAACCGGAGGAGACTCCCTCCAATTTCTCCAGAGTAGATCAAGACCTTTCTTTATTCTTCCTCAATTTTACACACCCTTCCTTTCCTTTAAGAAGCATCAGCAGACGGTGGAAATGACATTTCAGTCTCATTCTTAACCCCACCACTGCAATACTTACCTGTCCACAAACACCAGTGAGTCTGAGGGATACTAATGCTGTAACCAAGATGGCAGCCCAGAGCCGCTTTCAGAATCAGGGTCATTGCCAAGGTTATAGCCAACAGTGAGCTCCTCCTCTCACCACAATGTTACAGTTTCTGAAATTTGAGACCCTAAGCTCTACTGGCCAAAGCATTGCAGCCACAGAAAAGAAGCAGTTCTCCAGATTAGGGATGACAAATACCTGGTCCTTCTACTGGCACTCCTCGAATCAAACTCTGAGTTGGATGTTATTATCCTCACTTTGCAGAGATGTTAAACAACTTGGCCTAACTCTCAGAGTGAGTTAGGAAGAAAAATTGGGATTAGAATCAGGTCTGAGTCACTACAAAACCCACATTATTTTCACCGTATAATATTGATGCCAATTTTCCATGTGAGCAGCATCATAAAATGCAAAATGTGTTGTAAAGAAAATCTTTCCACACGTGAATTCAAACATTCTGGTGATGATATGGTACACTGGAAGAGTTGCCAGCTTTAGCAAATAAAAATACAGGACACTCAGTTACATTTGAATTTCAGATGCACAACAATTTTTGTGTTGTTTTTTAGTAAAAGTGTGTCCCAAATATTGCATGAGACATACTTATAGTAAAAATATTTGTCATGTATCAAAAATTGAATTTGGATGGTCATCCTGTATTTTTCCTGGCAACCCTAAAAGTAGTCCATCTGTATCTTAATGCCTTGAGACTCTAGCTTCACTTTGCCATGACAAACTGAAAATACCATCAAGGAAAAAATAATCTGTCTCTCCCTTGCATCATCACTGGTCTCCACTCCCTGGAGCACTGGGATTCCTCCTATGTATGACCATTTAAAACTGATGTTCCCAGATGTGCCCAGTGGAGCTTTTTAAACCAACTTTATCAAGGTATCATACATATATATGCATACACACACACATACACACACACACACACACACACACACACACACATATATATATATATATATATATATATATATATATGATACTCTATACACACACAGTAGAATGTATCCATTTAGGAGTGTGGTTCTATGAGCTTTGATGCATGTATGTATACATCTATATAACCACCAAGATACAGAATGTTTTCCTCACCTCAGGAATTTACCTTATATCCTTTGCAATCAATCCCCACGCCCCAACCAGCCCCAGAAAACTATCGTTCTGCTTTCGTCACTATAGGTTAGTTTTGCTTTTCCTTGGAGTCCATAGAATGGAATCAATAGAGTTGTACCATCTGTGCTGTTCTGTATCTGCTTTCTTTCGCTCAGCATAATGGTTTGAGATCCATCTCTATAGTTGCCTCTATCAATAGTTCCTCCCTATTGATTGCTGACTCATATTCCGTATACAGATTTACCATCATTGGTTTATCCATGTATCCATTGATGGACATGGATTGTTCCCAAATTTGGCTAATTTAAGTAAAGCTACTATTAACATGTGGGCACAAGTCTTTGTACAGTTGTATGATTTTATTTACCTTAGAAAAATACCTAGGGATGAAATGGCTGGGTCCTACAGCAGGTATATGTTTAACTTTTTAAGGACCTGTCTTGCTGTTTCTCGAGTCGTTCTAGCACTTTGTATCTCCACCATCATGCCTGCTTGTGCCAGCTGCCCCACATCTTGGCTAACACCTGGTTATTGTGGTCAGTCTTTTAATATATTAGTCATTATAATAGGTGTGTAGTGATGTCTTACACTAGTTGCGCTTTACTTTTCCCTGAGGTCAATTGAGTTTTAAAACACCCAGAAAAATAAATTAAATGTTGGTGTCTCCACTCATTAAGCAATTTTTGAGCATCTATCCCTCTGGCAGGTATCAGGCTACAGACATTGAGTTTAAAATGTCAAATAAGGGACATGATCCCTGCCATACATGAGGCTTATTTATAATCTAGTGAGGCAGACGTGAAGCAAAATAGTTATACGTAGATAAATACATACCTACGAATGCTAAAAATTATCATTAGGAAGAAATAATTCACATGGAAAGAGGATAACAGAAACCACCCAACTGAGACCAGGAGGTGAGAGGTTAGCCCTCTGGAAGAAGCACAGTGGAGCAGCCTGGAGGGTGATTATGGGACAGGGCGGTAGTGAGGGTGAGGGCAGAGGAGGCGTCTTTCAGATGGAGGGAAAGATGCAGCAGATGGTCGAGCTGGGTGTCTTCTCCTCAGGACTGAACGGAGGCCCCTGTGACTGAGAACACTGTGAGGGGCCAGAGGTGGGGAGAGGGCAGTGTGAAGACGCTGCAGACCTGGGCGAGCCTGGAGGCTGGGGAGTTTTCCAGGGGCTGGAAAGCATTTAGGATCTCATCTGAAGTGGAGTGGAAGTTCACCACAGGGCGAATGGGAGTAACAAAAGCTAATTCATGCTTTCAAACTCTCTTCCAGACTCCAGAGAGCAGAGGGATCCGAGTGAGGCTGGGGGTGAGATGTTGGTCAGTGGCTATTGCTGTAGTTTAAGCAGATGATGGAGGCATGGGCCATGGTGGAGAGAGGGGAGATGTGGGAGTCCAAGATGAATTTTGGAGGTGAAATCAACAGGATTTGGTGATGACCTAGATGACAGGACTGTAGGAAAGGGAGGGCCAACAAGCCACTGGGTCTCTGCCTTGAGCATGTAGGTTGGTGAGGTACCCTGTAGAGAGTTAGGAAGACAGGGGGCAGAACAGGGAACCCTGCAGTTATTGCAGGAACTTGTACGGCAGCGAGAGAGGCTACAGGGAAGGAGGTGATAATCTTGTTACCAGAGTAACATTTTTCCTGACTGCAAAAATAAAGACAGTAAAAATACACGAGCACGTGGCAGTGTGCCCGTGACTTCATGTAATGTCTTAGGGTCTCTCTCTAACTAGACACTGTCTAACTGGGGAGATTCGGGGCTACCCCATGGATGTGCAGATTGTACCTGGTCCAGCTTGAACAACCATGTACAATAGCCCTGGACAACCTTGGCAATACCTAGTCTTATGAATAGAAAAAAAAAGATGTTTCTCAAAAGGAAAAGCAAGGCAGGTATTCTAAAAGACAACTGTAGAGAGAAATGGGAACATTAGGGTAATTGGTGCTTTTTCTCTGTCACATGTAAGCAGGCACCTAATGGCTTGTCACCAGAGGTCTCTTAAGTGGGACCTTAAGTAAACACACCAAGGAGCAAGTGCCCTGCTTTCCTTGGCTGGTCATCCATGGAGCCGCTCTTCTATAGCAGAACACTGCCTAAACACAGCAGAAGACTCAGCCTCCACCTGTACAGCTGACAGGAGGAAGTCCAGTGGCCCTGCATGTAAAACCATGATAACGCATAAAGTGATGACAACACAGGGGTATAAGTGCAAAACAGACCTGCATCCTCAGGCCAAAGGTATCAAAGCAGGACCTCTATCGAATAAGCCAAATTCCTTCAACTGGAAAAAGGAAAAGAAAGCCTCCCCTGTAGCGTTAGCTCTGTATGTTTAATAATAATAACTGTCAGGCTCATTGCTACTTTTGGATGCTTGCTCTGTGCAGACACAGGGCTGAGCACTTGGCAAGTTCTGTGCATTTACTCTTCAGGGCAGCCCTGGGAGGTGGGTGTTACTGTCATTCCTCTATTAAGTGCTAGGAATCTGTGGCTTCATTTGCCCAGAATCACATTCTTAGGAAGTAGCCAAATGGGGGTTTACACTCAGGTCCATGTGACTCAGAAGCCCTGTTCCTGATGACGATGGCTGTTGGCTGTCAATGTTGAATATATTCAGAACAGATTTTTTTTTTTTGCAGGGGGATGAGGTTGGCAGCATCTACTACATCTTCTCCAGCACTCACTGATGCTTCAACGGCTGACCTGATATAACCCAAAAAGGGTTTAAGATTCCTGGATCTAAGTGCTGAGGACATGGACTGCTCTATGCCCTTTTTTTCTCCAGCCAGACCAAACAGGCGTCTGGCCACAGGGGTGGGCCCAAGAGCAAGGCCACACAGGCCCCTCAGATGTCAAGGACCCCACACTGCTGGGGAAGCACCTCTGCATCCCCTGCAGCAGCACATAGCCTCACGCGGCCCCCAGGCTTTGTGTACAGAGCCCAGGTCTCCACGAGGAGCAGAGAGAGAGCTGGTGCCTGCCGTGCAGTCCCCTCCCATCTGTTCTGCAGAAGAGAGAGGGATTCTGAAAAAGCACATCAGATTAAATAAATTAAAAGAATCGCACCCCCGTGGGAACACTCTCAAAACAGAAAGTCATTTGAACTGATGTACGATTCACTCACAGCCTCTCTCCTTATAGGAAATGAATACAATCAAAATCAAAATCACTCCTCACTCGGTGTAGTAAGAGGCAGTAGACGGCTAGGGAGCGAGGGAGGAGGAGAGTGGGTCACAGAAGCCACACTGTTTACAAAGCCATTAAGGAGAATGAATAGATCCAGTCTGGTCTCAAAAGGCAAAGAAATGTGAATGTTCACATATAAATAGAAAACGTTTAGAATGTTATTAATTCAAGGCAGAGTTCCGTCCCCTGGATGATGGATGTCTGGGTGTCTGATTGGCTGCAGTGACACCTGCTGGTAGGAATCACTCTCTGCTGCTCTGATCCCTAATTTTCAGAACTTTCAGTGGTTCCAGGGACCAAGGGAGAAGACTACGTCCATGCTTATATATTACCTGAACACTCTGGACATCCACCCCAGAACCCCGTCACACTGTGTGACCTGGAATGTGTTCCAGTACCTCGCACATAGTAAGCCCTTAACAAAGCTGGCTGAGTGACTGCATGACCAAACACACACAGCACTACTGTAAAATTGAGAATATTTGGCCCTTGGTACCTTAATCTTGTATGAAGAGTAACACTGAACCCCTTGAACCCCATCAATGGATTCTGCTAAGAAAGATGTGTCAGATAAAACTAAAGTCACCGTGAGAGGTGACAGGTGCCATGGGGTGCCCTGTGACACAATGGTGATGGGGTGACTGTGTCTTGGATCAGGCACACCTGAGGTCACAGAACAATGAGGAGCTTGCCAGACAAAGGAAGAGGGGGAAGGGAATTCCGTGCAGGGGAACAGAGCATCAGGCAGGACAGGTGCATAGGGTTTTCAGGAAAGAGATGTGGTACTGCTGGAAGTTCCAGTGGGAGGAAGGTCTGGTGGTGTCTGTGTTTGGGAGGCCATGTAATAAAGAGCCCTATTCATCCTGAGGAAAAACTTGAGATTATTCTATGGTCCATGGGGACCCCAGGAGGGGAGAGGGGTTACATTTAGGATTGATCTGGTTTTCTTGCACTTTAATTACATAGCTCTGTCGAGATTGTGGAAGACAGTTTCAGGGTTGAGAAGAGGCAGAAAGCCCCACTACAAAGCTATTGCATTTAGTAGAAACACAAGAGGCACTTCACTGAGATATCAGTATAGGAATAACAAGGAAGAGACTGATAGGAAGAAGGCCTTGAAGGTATAATTTAAAGGTCTAGGCCAGGCCTGTCTGCTCTACAGAAGGGAGGCCAGGATGTGGCTCAGACTGCAAGAAGGAACCCAGTAGATTGGTTCAAGGTAGTGGAGTAGAAGGACATGTGCTCACTCTCTCTTGTGAGAGCACTGGAATCACAACTAACTGCTGAACAATCATCGACAGGAAGACACTGGAACTCACCAAAAAAGATACCCCACATCCAAAGACAAAGGAGAAGCCACAATGAGATAGTAAGAGGGGCACAATTACAATAAAATCAAGTCTCATAACTGCTGGGTGGGTGACTCACAAACTGGAGAACACTTATACCACAGAAGTCCACCCACTGGAGTGAAGGTTCTCAGCCCCACGTCAGGCTTCCCAACCTGGGGCTCTGGTAACAGGAGGAGGAATTCCCAGAGAATCAGACTTCGGAGGCTAGCAGGATTTGATTGCAGGATTTTGACAGGACTGGGGGAAATAGAGACTCCACTCTTGGAGGGCACACATGAAGTAGTGTGTGCATCGGGACCCAGGGGAAGAAACAGTGACCCCATAGGAGACTGAACCAGACCTATCTGCTAGTGTTGGAGGGTCTCCTGCAGAGGTGGGGGGGGTGGCTGTGGCTCACCCTGGGGACAAGGACACCGGCAGCAGAGGTTCTGGGAAGTACTCCTTGGCGTGAACCCTCCCAGAGTCTGCAATTAGCCCCACCAAAGAGCCTGTAGGCTACAGTGCTGGGCCACCTCAGGCCAAACAACCAACAGAGAGGGAACTCAGCCCCACCCATCAGCAGACAAGTGGATTAAAGTTTTACTGAGCTCTGCTCAGCAGAGTAACACCCAGCTCTACCCACCACCAGTCCCTCCTATCAGGAAGCTTGCACAAGCCTCTTAGATAGCTTCATCCACCAGAGGGCAGACAGCAGAAGCAAGAAGAACTACAATCATGGAGCCTGTGGAACGAAAACCACATTCACAGAAAGATACACAAAATGAAAAGGCAGAGGACTATGTACCAGAAGAAGAAACAAGATAAAACCCCAGAAAAACAACTAAATGAAGTGGAGATAGGCAATCTTACAGAAAAAGAATTCAGAATAAGGATAGTGAAGATGATCCAGGACCTTGGAAAGAGAATGGAGGCAAAGATCAAGAAGATAAAAGAAAAGCTTAACAAAGACCTATAAGAATTAAAGAACAAAAAACAGAGATGAGCAATACAATAACTGAAAATAAAAATTCACTGGAAGGAATCAATAGCAGAATAACTGAGGCAGAAAAACAGATGAGAAACCTGGAAGACAGAATGGTGGAATTCACTGCCATGGAACAGAATAAAGAAAAAGAATGAAAAGAAATTAAGACAGCCTAAGAGACCTCTGCGACAACATTTAATGCACCAACATTCAACTTACAGGTGTCCCAGAAGGAGAAGAGAAAGGACCTGAGAAAATATTTCAAGAGATTATAGTCGAAAAATCTCCTAACATGGGAAAGGAAATAGCCTCACAAGTCCAGGAAGTACAGACAGTCCCAGGCAGGAAAAACCCAAGGAGAAACATGCTGAGACACATAGTTATCAAATTAACAAAAATTAAAGACAAAGAAAAATTATTAAAAGCAATAAGGGAAAAACGACAAATAACATACAAGGGAACCCATATGGCTAACAAGTGATTTTTCAGCAGAAACTCTACAAGTCAGGTGGGAGTGGCACGATATATTTAAAGTGATGAAAGAGAAGAACCTACAACGAAGATTACCTGGGAAGGATCTCATTCAGATTTGATGGAGAAATCAAAAGATTTACAGACAAGCAAAAGGTAAGAAGATTCAGCATCACCAAACCAGCTCTACAACAAATGCTAAAGGAACTTCTCTAAGTAGGAAACACAGAGAAAAAAAGGACCTACAAAAACAAATCCAAACCAATTATGAAAATGGTAAAAGGAACATACATATCAATAATTACCTTAGACCAGAGGACAGACAGCAGAAGCAAGAAGAAGAACAATCCTGCAGCCTGTGGAACAAAAACCACATTCACAGAAAGGTAGACAAGATAAAAAGGCAGAGGGCTATATACCAGATGAAGGAACAAGATAAAAGCCCAGAAAAACAATTAAATGAAATGGAGATAGGCAATCTTCCAGAAAAAGAATTCAGAATAATGATAGTGACAATGATCCAGGACCTTGGAAAAAGAATGGAGGCAGAGATTGAAAAGAGGCAAGAAATGTTTAACAAAGATCGAAAAGAATTAAAGAACAAACACATAGAGATGAAGAATACAATAATTGAAATGAAAAATACACTAGAAGGAATCAATAGCAGAATAACTGAGGCAGAAGAATGGATAAGTGACCTGGAAGACAGAATGGTGGAATTCACTGCTGCAAAAGAGAATAAAGAAAAAAGAATGAAAAGAAATGAAGACAGCCTAAGAGATATCTGGGACAACATTAAACACAACAACTTTCGTAATATAGGGGTCCCAGAAGGAGAAGAGAAAGAGAAAGGACACGAGAAAATATTTGAAGAGATTATAGTCGAAAACTTCCCTAACATGGGAAAGGAAATAGCCACCCATGTCCAGGAAGCACAGAGAGAACCATACAGGATAAACCCAATGAGAAACACACCAAGACACATAGTAATCAAATTGGTAAAAATTAAAGACAAAGAATACTTATTGAAAGCAGGAAGGAAAAAATGACAAATAACATACAAGGGAACTTCCATAAGGTTAACAGCTGATTTCTCAGCAGAAACTCTACAAGCCAGAAGGAAGTGGCATGATATAATTAAAGTGATGAAAGGGAAGAACCTACAACCAAGATTACTCTCACCAGCAAGGATCTCATTCAGATTCGATGGAGAAATCAAAAGCTCTACAGACAAGCAAAAGCTAAGAGTATTCAGCACCACCAAACCAGCTCTATAACAAATGCTAAAGGAACTTCTCTAATTGGGAAATGCAAGAGAAGAAAAGGACCTACAAAAACAAACTCAAATCAATGAAGAAAATGTCAATAGGAATATACATATCGATAACTACCTTAAATGTGAATGGATTAAATGCTCCAACCAAAAGACACAGGCTCGCTGAATGGATACAAAAACAAAACCTATATATATGCTGTCTACAAGAGACCCACTTCAGACCTAGGGACACATACAGACTGAAAGTGAGGGGATGGAAAAAGATACTCCATGAAAATGGAAATCAAAAGAAAGCTGGAGTAGCAATACTCATATCACATAAAATAGCCTTTAAAATAAAGATTATTTATTATAAGAGACAAAGAATGACACTACATAATGATCAAGGGGTCAATCCAAGAAGAAGATATAATAATTGTAAATATTTATGCACCCAAAATAGGAGCACCTCAATACATAAGGCAAAAGCTAACAGCCATAAAAGGGGAAATTGACAGTAACACAATCATAGTAGAAGGCTTTAACACCCACTTTCACCCATAGACAGATCATCCAAAAGGAAAACAAATAAGGAAACACAAGCTTTAAATGACACATTAAACAAGATAGACTTAACTGGTATTTATAGGACATTCCATCCAAAAACATCATTATACATTTTCTTCTCAAGTGCTCATGGAAGATTCTCCAGGAGAGATCAGATCTTGGGTCACAAATCAAGCCTCGGTAAATTAAAGAAAATTATAATCATGTCAAGTATCTTTTCCGAACACAACACTATGAGACTAGATATCAATTACAGGAAAACAACTGTAAAAAACACATAGGGCTTCCATGGTGGTGCAGTGGTTGAGAGTCCACCTGCCGATGTAGGGGACACAGGTTCGTGCCCCGGTCCGGGAAGATCCCACATGCCACGGAGCGGCTAGGCCTGTGAGCAATGTTTGCTGAGCCTGCACGTCTGGAGCCTGTGCTCCGCAACGGGAGAGGCCGCAGCAGTGAGAGGCCTGCATATTGCAAATAAATAAACAAATAAATAAATAAATAAATAAATAAATAAATAAATAAATAACATAGAGGCTAAACAATACACTATTAAATAACCAAGAGTTCACTGAAGAAAACAAAGAGTTAATCAAACAAAACTTAGAAACAAATGACAATGAAAACACAACAACCCAAAACTTATGAGATGCAGCAAAAGCAGTTCTAAGAGGGAAGTTTACAGCAATACAATCCTACCTCAAGAAAAAAGAAACATCTCAAATAAACAACTAACCTTACACCTAAAGCAATTAGAGAAAGAAGAACAAAAAAAAAAAAACCCACAGTTAGCAGAAGGAAAGAAATCATAAAGATCTGATCAGAAACAAATGAAAAAGAAATGAAAGAAAAAAATAGCAAAGATCAATAATACTAAAAGCTGGTTCTTTGAGAAGATAAACAAAATTGATAAACCTTTAGAAGGACTCATCAAGAAAAAATGAGCAAAGCCTCAAAGCAACAGAATTAGAAAGGAAAAAGGAGAAGTAACAACTGACTGCAGAAATACAAAGGATCATGAGAGATTAGTACAAGCAACTATATACATAAATTGGACAACCTGAAAAAAATGGACGAATTCCTAGAAAAGCACAACCTTCCGAGACTGAACCAGGAAGAAATAGAAAATATGAAGAGACCAATCACAAGCACTGAAATTGAGACTGTGATTGAAAATCTTCCAACCAAAAAAAGCCCAGGACCAGACGGCTTCACAGGAGAATTCTATCAAACATTTAGAGAAAAGCTAACATCTGCCTTTCTCAAGTTCCTCCAAAATATAGCAGAGGGAAGCGCACTCCGAAAATCATTCTATGAGGCCACCATCACCCTGATACCAAAACCAGACAAAGATGTCATTAAGAAAGAAAACTACAGGCCAATATCAGTGATGAACATAGATGCAAAACCCTCAACAAAATACTAGCAAACAGAATCCAACAGCACATTATAAGGATTATACAACATGATCAAGTGGGGTTAATCCCAGGAATGCAAGGATTCTACAATATATGCAAATAAATCAGTGTGATAAACCATATTAACAAATTGAAGGAGAAAAACCATATGATAATCTCAATAGATACAGAAAGCGCTTTCAACAAAATTCAACACCCATTTATGATAAAAACCCTCCAGAAAGTAGGCATAGAGGGAATTTACCTCAACATAATAAAGGCAATATATGACAAACCCACAGCCAACATTGTTCTCAATGGTGAAAAACTGATACCATTTCCACTAAGATCAGGAACAAGACAAGGATGCCCACTCTCACCACTATTATTCAACATAGTTTTGGAAGTTTTAGCCACAGAAATCACAGAAGAAAAAGAAATAAAAGGAATCCAAATGGAAAAAGAAGAAGTAAATTGTCACCGTTTGTAGATGACATACTATACACAGAGAATCCTAAAGATACTACCAGAAAACTACTAGAACTAATCAATGCATTTGGTAAAGTAGCAGGATACAAAATTAATGTACAGAAATCTCTTGCATTCCTATACATGAATGATGAAAAATCTGAAAGAGAAATTAAGGAAACACTCCCATTTACCATTGCAACAGAAAGAATAAAATACCTAGGAATAAACCTACCGAAGGAAACAAAAGACCTGTATGCAGAAAACGATAAGACACTGATGAAAGAAATTAAAGATGATACAAACAGATGGAGAGATATACCATGTTCTTGGATTGGAAGAATCAATATTGTGAAAATGACTGTACTGCCCAAAGCAATCTACAGATTCAATGCAATCCCTATCAAACTACCAATGGCATTTTTCACAGAACTAGAACAAAAAATTTCATAGTTTGTATGGAAACACAAAAGACCTTGAATAGCCAAAGAAATCTTGAGAAAGCAAAATGGAGCTGGAGGAATCAGACTTCCTGACTTCAGACTATACTACAAAGCTACAATAATCAAGACAGAATGGTACTGGCATACAAACAGAAATATAGGTCAATGGAACAGGATACAAAGCCCAGAGATAAACCACACACATACGGTCACCTTATCTTTGATAAAGGAGGCAAGAATATACAATGGAGAAAAGACAGCCTCTTCAATAAGTGGTGCTGGGAAAACTGGACAGCTACATGTAAAAGAATGAAATTAGAACACTCCCTAACACCATACACCAAAATAAACTAAAAATGGATTAAAGACCTAAATGTAAGGCCAGACACTATAAAACTCTTAGAAGAAAACATAGGCAGAACACTCTATGACATAAATCACAGCAAGATTCTTTTTGACCCACCTCCTAGAGAAATGGAAATAAAAACAAAAATGAACATAGGGGACCTAATGAAACTTAAAAGTTTTTGCACAGCAAAGGAATCTATAAACAAGACAAGGCAACATGTCTCAGAATGGGAGAAAATATTTGCATACAAAGCAACTGACAAAGGATTAATCTCCGAAATACACAAGCAACTCATGCAGCTTAATATCATTCAAAAAAAAAAAAACCAATCCAAAAACAGGCAGAAGACCTAAATAGACATTTCCCCAAAGAAGATATACAGATTGCCAACAAACACATGAAAGGATGCTCAACATCACTAATCATTAGAGAAATGCAAATGAAAACTACCATGAGGTATCACCTCACACCGGTCAGAATGGCCGTCATCAAAAAAATCTCAAACAATAAATGCTCGAGAGGGTGTGGAGAAAAGGGAACCCTCTTGCACTGTTGGTGGGAATGTAAATTGATACAGCCACTATGGAGAACAGTATGGAGGTTCCTTAAAAAACTAAAAATAGAACTACCATATGACCCAGCAATACCACAACTGGGCATATACCTTGAGTAAACCAGAATTCAAAATCAGTCATGTACCACCATGTTCATTGCAGCACTATTTGCAATAGCCAGGACACGGAAGCAACCTAAGTTTCCATCGACAGCTGAAGGGATACAGAAAATGCGGCACATATATACAATGGAATATTACTCTGCCATAAAATAAATCGAAATTGAGTTATTTGTATTGAAGTGGATGGACATAGAGTCTGTCATACAGAGTTAAGTAAGCCAGAAGGAGAAAAACAAATACCATATGCTAACCTATATATATGGATTCTAAAAAAAATAAATGGTTCTGAAGAACCTAGGGGCAGGACAAGAATAAAGACACAGACGTAGAGAATAGACTTGAGGACACGGGGAGGGGGAACTATAAGCTGGGACAAAGTGAGAGAGTAGCATTAACATATATACACTATTAAACGTAAAATAGATAGCTAATGGGAAACAGCCTCACAGCACAGGGAGATCAGCTCAGTGCTTTGTGACCACCTAGGGGGCTGGGATAGGGAAGGTGGGCGAGAGACACAAGAGGGAGGGGATATGGGGATATATGTATATGTAAAGCTGATTCACTTTGTTATACAGCAGAAACTAGCACAACAATGTTAAGCAATTATAGTCCAATAAAGATGTTAAAAAATGCTGTATAAAATAAATAAATAAATAAATAAATAACATTTTTTAAAAAAATTAAAGTTAAAAAAGAAGGAACCCAGAAGGCGACACAGGTCTGCAGGGGAAATTCAGAAAAGATGCTCTAGTTGGGTGCTTTAAGTTATTCAGCTGACATCTTGACATCAGTTTTAAGCTCATAGAAGTTGTGGCTGCAGTAATACTTTTGGGAATTGTGAGTTTATAGACTGCAGTAGGAAAAGCTACAGTTTTCATCTGTGCCTTAGTTTCCCTCTGGTGTATTTACATAAAAAGGAAACTGTTCCTAAGGGGACCAGTGACTTCTAAGAAATGTTTATAACAATCATCTTACATTTGTATAATGTTTTACAAAGAAATAGGTTATCTATTTTTTTTCCTTACACAACCCTACAGGTAAAATATTTTTACCCCAATTTTACAGGTAATAAAATTGAGTGTCTAAGATGAGGTGACTTGGATAAAAATACTACAGCACATCTGTGACTTAGTAGGGATTTAATCTCTAGTCTTCTGCTTCTTTTCTATATGTGTCCTTGAGTTTTTGTTACAATAATTTGTTAACTTCATTGTTATCTTTTTTTCCCTTGATGGTACAGTAGACTCATGAAGGATGATACTGATATTCAAAGTTTTATAAGAACACTAAGTGTTTGAAGAAGGAAAAAAAATAAAAGCAATGTCCCATCATTTATAACACTCTGAGCTCCTTGGAAGATAAAGGTTATTTAAATGCATAGGCTTACTAATGTCTCTGCAAACTCATAGTTCTATTCATCTGAGCACAACCTGAAACTGCAAATTGACAGGAGGAGACAGACAACATGCTTAATGCTTATCTTGATGTGGAAAATTACGTTGTAAAGATCAAGAAAGGCAAACTTAGACCCTGGGTGCATAGCAAAGAAAGGAATTCCTGAGCAACTGTCTTCTTTCCCTTTGCAGCCTCCTCCCTTCCTGTCTGTGAGACTTCCACCACACCGATTTGGCTACATGCAGAGCTCCTCGTTGGGCGATGCTCCACTTTTCCAGGGTTGGAAAAGAGCAGCATGTGCCCCAATCCCACCAGCAGGCAGGAAATTACCCAACCAGCTCTGCAAACAACTGCCATCCCCAGTGGTTGCCACGGAGAAATAAATTACATCTCGCCAAACCTGAAAGTCACCTTCAGAGGGAAGATGTTTTCCTGCTCTCCACCATATCTACTTACCTGTCCTTCTAATTATCCATGGGAGCAGGAGGGTATAAAGAATCCCCAAGAGGGCAAGTGAAACATCCCCTGGTGGGTGATGCCACAGGCTGGGGGGCTGGAATCATCTGGGTCCCCTCTCAGTGCCCTGTCCTCTGCCCTGGACCACCCAGCAGCCCAGGCGAAAGAGGGTTACCAGTTAGAGAGGGAGCATATTCCCTTGAAATGCTTCCTTTGGTGAAATTAAAAGAAACAAATAAAACAGGGTTTCTTATGTCCAATGAGAGGGATTTATTTCAGTGCTAAAACCTCATTTATGCTCTGTCAGGATGTGAGGTTCCCCAAGAGTGAACCACAGCAGAGGAGGACGCAGTGATGGACCCGAGGCATTGTTAAACCAGGGAGAAGGCTCTGCTCCTAGCAAAAATGGTGGTTCCCTGGAGCATCAGAGCACCTATGTATTTGCATAGGGCGTTTATGATTTCCGATGCCTTCACAGTTATTGTACCATGTTGTCCTCCTCCTGGAGGTTGGAAAGTAGCTTTAATAACCCTCCCAATTTGAAAGATGAGGAGACTGAGGGGAAGAGCCCTTTCCCTGGCCTGGCCCAGGTTCTTAATGGGGCCTCCCAGCTCCCACTGCAGGACACAGACACTCCGGTCTCTTGAGGAGTCCTGCACAGCGCACAGGGACAGCTCCAGGAAACAGCCCCAGCGATGCGAGCAGTCAGCGTTTTCACCCAAGGCTCTAATTCCACAGAGTGGTAACTGGGAGCCCCATCAATGAGTAAGTCATCACAACCCCAGAGAAAGTCCCTGCTGCCTGTGCCAGGGTTTGTTTAAAGAACATCACCCCTTTATAAATGCCAGAGATGGCTTCAGCTGAATCCTCACTGGGGGACCGTGTCAGTGGGCAGTGCTTGCATTTGCCCTGGAGATGAACACACGTGCAGCCACTAGCCCCGATGGCCTAATATTCAGTGAGTCACCAGTGACCTGGGCATGACACACGGCGGGGCTGACGCACCTTTGCAGTGTGATGATGTCAGCGGGACATGCAGTAACCAGGGGCTGAGCATCCCTGGGGCTAAAGGAAGTCCAGCCAGTCTCCTAGTCTATTCCTGTGTCTTGAAGACGTTGGGCTTGAGGGCAAGCACCTTATGCTTATTTACCAAAATTGTTTCAGAGTCCAGAAAGCACCACAATTAGGAAATTCTTGATTTTTTAACATTTTAACATCATCTAATCCATACCAATTCCTTAATAGACTTCTCTGTTCCTCTTACCTTCTCCCGGGAGGTTTTCTGCAGATGGCTGGAAGAGGAAATTGCCAGCAATGTTTGAAATTAGGAGGTTTTTCCCGTGGGACACTCACTTTGCATCTAAGGACAGTCATTTCTTTTACGTTTTTATGAACTTGAGGAGGAAGGAGTGGATTTGCATGTTCTATATTACACACAATAGTAATCTCTGTACAAATGTTAGATGGAAAAAAACCCACTTTTTGGTAGATTTGCTGAAATATTATAAACTCACAAGAATAAAGTCAATTATTTAGCCCCTTTAGAGTCTAGATTGCAATTTATTTGTATGGAATTTAAAATACTTAGCATTTTTATGTATCTAAAGTACTTTACAAATATTAACATACTAGTTCTCTTATCGGTCCTTAAAGTTAGGAATAATTGCCACTGATTCAAAGATGAAGAAATCAGGAAAGCTTAACAGTCTTCATTCAAGTTACAGAGAAAGTCAATTAAGTCCAAACACAGGAAGCAGAAGAGGACTTGCTTCTCAAAAATGGGCTAAGTTTGGAACATCAAGAGCTTGTAGTATAAAAAGACATTTAGGTTTCATCCTGAGAACCAATCAAATGCTGGCAGATTATCAAAGTCAGAAGATACCTTGAGGAAAACAGAAATGACCACCAAGGCTATATTTGGTGTGGGTGCAGGAAATGAGCAGACTAGATGGTATCTAAGAACTGGGGATTGTCCTGCATATGACAGCACTGCCCTGAGTTAAAAACTCTAGGTAAAATTCTATTTTATCTGTTTCATGCTGTAGAGTGTACACATTTTCAGAAAAATAAGAACATCTAATTCCACTGTTTCACATGACTTCCCATCCTTATTGCTTTTTGCCTGTTCTTCTTGAGATGTGGAAATAATGCTCAAAGGGACAGTGGCTTGCAAATACATTTGGGAAGTGGGATGTCCTCATTCTTCCAGAGATACCTTTATTGTGGTCAAGCACTTAGTAGGGACACTGCGTCTGGCAACTAAGGTTCATTGAATTCATGATCCTGAACGCATTTAAAATCCACATAGCTAATTACCCCTCTGAGGAGGAGTACTAAGAAGGTCCTAGCATTATATTTTGTTTGGTTTTATTTTGTTTCACAGTTTGTGCAGAAACTTGCCATATCTGGTTTCTAGAAAATAGGGTGATGATTTTTTTTAAAGGAAATTTTGTAAATGTAAATCCCATAACACATTTTATCTTCACTTCCATTCTATCTCTGCAAAATTATTTCTTAAATTATTACCAGATACCAGAAATGGATCTATCCTAACCAAGAATTATAATTTTTAAAATGTGAAAAAAACACCACCAATGTTAACAGTAGCCAGTGAAACACACAATTAAGAAAAGTTAATAATAAAAAGAAACAACTTGTTAAGACTTGAACATGTGCCCAGGCCTGCATGGTTACCACCAAGTCTCAGCTCTTGTAGAAACAATTGCACACTTCATGAGCAGGGGAAAAAAGACAGAGATGGTTTTTCTGAAATCCCTTCTTGAAATAATTGACTGAACAATCAAGTATAAAGACCTCAGATGGTTCATATAAATGCATAAAGTTGAAAAAAGTGAAGTTGAATCTTTCAGCTTCTCGTGTCAAACTTCAGAGATGCCTCTTCACAAATTTCTTCAGAGACAGTCAGCACTAAGGCATTCAACTCATACAAATTTAATTTGTGCACTTGCTGGATTGTTGCTATGAAAAACAAACTATTATTTCATTTCTGTGTTCTTGCCCTTCACCTAGATTCTATTCTACTTGAATACATGGCCTTTTTGTCTGTTTCTCCCAGAGCAATCAATTCTACTTACATTGGTTTTTAACCTGACCAGCTTGTTTACAAGGACTTCTCCTGCTCTTAGTTGAAAGAAATTAAAAGAAAAGAAATAACTTATGCTCCTCTTCTCATATATTTCACTCAGAGCTCACAACATCTTTCAACTGACATAAGTGCCCATTTGTCTAATATTGGAAACTCCTTCGCTAAAATCACAGTTTCTATGTAATACACATAGGTTTTTTCTCCAGCCACAATGCAGATTACAGATAGCAAAAAGAGACTCGTGTGCTCTTTAGTTGTATTGGCGCTTTCTTTTAAAAAGGAAAAAAAAAAAAACATTTACATGGTGTTTTTTTCAATATAAATAGTTGAACTCAAGGATCACAAAAGGAATAAGTGTAAGCACAACCAATGAAGTAAAAATGTCACTTATAGAATGAGGTAACATATTATTTAGAAATATTTTCTAAAGGCCACAACAAATTTTCCCCAGAACTCATACATTTTGAGTTTCTTTATTAAATATATGGTATTCAATGACTATAGAGTCCTGTTTTCTTATTTCATTAGATAATTCACAAATTATGCAAAATATAGGCCATCATTTATTCATTCATTTACTCATATTCTCCTTTTCTTTGAGTTTCTTCTTTAGTCTCACCTTTCAACTACCTTGTTTATTTGCAATTCCACTTGCAAGCAAGTTGTTTATAATATTGAAATAGTAAATTAGCATAAATATATTTTACTTCCTAATTATGTTTCCATCAGAAAGTCTGTAATCATCTCAGTGAATGAAGAAGGCAAGTCAGTTTTTAGGAAAAATTCCCAGTTGCCAAAGATGATCTGAAAAACAGAGTGTTTTTCTGTGGCTCTGACACACTTGAAACTGGGGGTCTGTATAACCAGTGGAGCTCAGTCGTTTCTCGGCACTCAGTCACCCGGGTCAGGGGATGCAGAGTCACGCCCACAGGTGAGTGCAGAGGTCAGGCTCTCACCTGTGATCCACCTGCCTCCTCTCCACCCAGGCCTCCCGTCCTCTGGGGACGCTGTCTCCCTGGACTCTGGCGTGCTGGCCAGGTTGCTTGCAACATCCTGTCTCTTAAAGGTCACTGACACGATCAAAGATGATCACACTTCCCTTGTGACAGTTACACTGTGCCCAAGCCTAGCCTGCCCTCAGTTCCAGCTGCCACATTCAGGGTCAATAAACTATTATTGTAACTGCTTTTCATAGCCCACTGGCTCGAAAATGACTGCCTGCAGCTCTGTTTTACTGCATGGAGGACAGAGAGGGAGAAAGAAAGAGAGAATCATGGATTAAAGGAAGGAAACTCTGGGCTTCCCTGGTGGCGCAGTGGTTGAGAGTCCGCCTGCCGATGCAGGGGACGTGGGTTCGTGCCCCGGTCCGGGAGGATCCCATATGCCGCGGAGCAGCTGGGCCTGTGAGCCATGGCCTCTGAGCCTGCGCGTCCAGAGCCTGTGCTCCACAACAGGAGAGGCCACAACAGTGAGAGGCCTGTGTACCGCAAAAAAAAAAAAAAAGTTCTCAGCACACTTGCTCCAGTACCATACATTAAAAAAAAAAGGAAGGATTCAGATTCAAGAAAAAAAATCCAGAAACAAAAATTTTCTAGGGATTTTAATTAGTATAAGCCCTTTAAAAGCATACACATGGTTTAACAGGCATCCTAGTCTAAACCAATTAGTGGGTAAGAACTATCTTGCCTTGTGTATAATAAGCTAAAATCAATAAAATAATAGCATCAATAATGGCCACTTACTAGGAAAGAGGGGTATATTCGTGGACTGTTCATTATGTCAGGCACTGGGCACCTTAGGATTCTTGGGTACATCATATTGTTTAATCCCCACGATGCCCTTTGAGACAGGCAAGAATTATTTTCCTTGTTTCACAGATGTGGGAATGGAGGCGTACAGATGTAAGCAGCTTTCCTGGAGACCTGCAGGTGTCATTGGTGGGGCTGAGATTTGAACACTTACTCTGTAGCCCTGTGAGGGAGCTATTACTCTGGTCTCATAAAGAAGGAAACTTGAGTCAGTGAAGAAAGCCGTTGACTCAGCATTCTGCCAGGAGAGTGTCAGAGGGAAGCTTCAAACCCAGACTTGACTCCTAAACCATCGATTCTTCCATTAAACCAAGATGTCAGATAATTGCACACCTGGGTCTCAGGGCTGAGCATTTAGCTCCCTCCTCATTACCAGTGTTTCCCCTTCATTTTTGCCCCTCACTCGGGGTTTTTGCAGGGTCTTCACCTTCGGCTGGCTGCTGGGTGTCTGTCTGTATCTGAGGACTGAAGAGAAGCCAGAACCTCAGGCAGCCTTGGGCAACTTCAGTTTCTTGGCTGGGACTTATTGCAACATTGCGATGGTTCTCCTCTCCTGGGAGGGGAGCAAACACTGCAACTAGAACCAGGAGTCCTCATGTGACAGCAGTGCCTGCCCACCCTGGACTGGGAAGCATAGGACAGGGTCCAGCACAGGGTGTTTCTCAGTTACATGGCGCTGAGCTTGCCGGGTTCTGGAAGCTTCTGCAGGCATTGGAAAGGAAAGGAGAAGAGGCACAGGCAGGCATACTGCGATCCGTGAGTGATGGTGAGAGGTTCGTCGTGGTTATAAGGCAGCGTAGACACAAAATTATTTCTCTCAGTGTTGAAAGAGTACTGATGTAATAAAGATGGTTAATTATTCCTGCAGCTTTCCATGGGAAACATTGTTGTCCCCCCTTTTAAAGTTGGGAAAATAAAGTCCCAAGAGACTGAGTAACTTGCCTGTGAGTGTACCAAGTGGTGAGTTTGGGATACAAACCTTAAATTGCTTGATTCCAAAACCCATCTTTTTTGTTTATTCCGTTCTGACAATGAGCCTTTTTGACTTATCAAAAGCCGTCCAACTCTGTTAATATTGATTCCTTTGAAAACAATGATGGGGGTAGGGGTGTGAGAAAGAACTTTTCCTCTTGAGAGGCACTGAAGCTCAATCATCTTTAAAATGTTGCTGTGAGTGTGGCCGGGGGAGGGCCTGGTACCTCACTTGGCAGGTGGAAAACCCAGATCAATAGCCACTCTGGGCCAGTGACACAGCTTCAGGGATCAGAGCCCACATCCCTTGGCCCCCAGTTCAATCTGAGAGAACAAATAATCTCATTCTTGAGCTTTGGCTCCTTTGATGGGAGTTGTCCACACCTCCTGAGTTGATTTTCTAATGTATAACTTATGTCCGAGCAAACCCCTCTCCACATACAAATCATGTGGACCCAACATATTATGGGGAAATTGGGGGAATGCTAGTCACATTTGTGAATAACTAGTTTGTATCCACCTTATAGGTGTCAGAATCAAATAGGTTTCTTTGGGGAGTGATGGATAGCTTATTGGCAAAGAGTAGATGCCCACTTGAGGACCATAGATCTTGGTGTCTAATTATACCAAACAGTGGTGCAGCTACATATACAAAAGCAATTTAGAATGAGTTATGGCAGTTAGGATATGAAGAGAAGCCATGGTTTTCCTGGAAATTCCTCTGGAAATCACAATACTGAATACAGCATAAAAGCCACTTCCTTTTCAGTACTCTGGAAAATTTCTCATTGCTTCTGCTCTATTTCACAACTTCTTACCTTGATTAATTCACAGTGACCATTTTTAGCAGGTGAACACGGGCTTCTGGAAGGCAGGGTGGTAATGGGAAGTGTGTAGAGACCACGGGATATGTGTCAAAGCCTTCTTGTTGATGACATTTCGAAGCACAAGAGATGTTGGTTGTAGTGCTTACAATCAACAGGGCAAAGAGCGCCTCCATCCTCACTACCCTTCACCCTCAACGCTGTGGCTGGAGACCTGAGCCCTGGGTCCATCTGCATTTGTCTGGATTGGATATGTCCATCCAGAAAAGGAATTTGAGGAGAGGGACCTGGGAATGATGGCTAGCCCAGCCCATGCATTGCCATCCCCTTGTGCCACTGATAATGAAACCCACAGCTGCTGGTTATCCTGGCAGCCTCAGGACCACAGAGAGGGGAAAAAAGCCCTGAAGATGAGGAAGTCAGTTTGATCTACAGTTTAATTACAGCCGTGCTGTGAGACAACACAAATTTGGCCCCTGTGCAGGCATATTTCTTCTTGTCCAGAAATTAATTTTCATATCAAAAAATAAACCATTTTACTCCTAAAACTGAATTGGACAAGGGAGAGAAAATGCCGAAGATGGCAACCTGGGGTCTGGGGTGTCAGCCGTGTACTGGGCATTAATATTTCCGACAGAGTTTGAGAAGAATGGGAACTCCCCCCATACCTCCCTGACTCACTCGAGGGCAAAAACCAAGAATCAGATTCGAAGTGGAAGATACTTGTGGAAGCAAGGGGAGGGGAGGGGAGGGGAAGGAGGCGCATAAAGGAGAAGGAGAAAGGGAGAGGGAGCAGAGAGCGCAGACGTCATAAAACCAGATCTATTCATCTTCCCCCAGGATCAGGAAGGGAGAAGGAAAATGATGTTTGATGCTCTTTTCTGAGGTCTGGAGGGCAAATGAAATAACAAATAAGAAAATGCTGAAAAATCAACACAGTTTATACCAGATAAAAATAGAGGCGCAGGAAAACAAATAGCATGAATGGTTCCTCTTCTACTGAGAAGTGGTGTGGAACAAGTGTGCTCACTGAACTTCAGAACAGAGGTTTCCTTGATGTGGGCCGTTTGTGGTCAGACTGGGGTGGGTCCTAAGACTAAAACAAAGGGATGCAATCCCCCAGTCCCGCTCCTACGCTATGCCCCTCCCTGCCAACTCACTTAGAATCCTCCCAGCCACAATGTGCCTTTTCTTGGCCCTCATTGCACTGAGCGGGTGTGGCTGATCTCACGTGCCCAATTGTCCCCTTTTAAGTGAGCTGCCATATTTAAGGGGATGCCTTACCCAATGCCAGATACATCAGAAACCAGTGAGTGTCCATTCCCCCCTCCCCTTGACACCATTAGCCTGACAGCTTGACATCCAGAAGAAGCAGCTTTCTCAATACTAACAGTAGAGCACCCTCATGCCTTTGAAGGAGCCGATGTGATTTTAAGCTCCCTGAGGATAGTTATTTTGTGCAAGGATCTTGCAATGGCACTGCTCCCCGCATAAGAATAATGGCTTATTTATAAAGTAAACACGGGCTTCAGTAAAACATGAGAATGTGCTGGAGCAACACTAAATTCTCAGCTAAGATGGACAAACCTACCTCCTTCCAGGACAGAAGCAGGGATGGTAATTCTCTCCTCCCTCATCCTCTTCCTCCCCCTTCCCCCCTCTCCTGTGCAACCCTTAGAGAAGCCAGGGGAGTTTTCGCACGACTTTAACAAACTTGAGTTAAGCTGATCATCTACCACTTTCTCTCTCCTTTGTTGTTTGTGTCTTGGGCTGCCTTGCCAGGGGGTGAGCAGTTTTCAGCAGATATCTCGGGAGCTGACAGAATACCATCTCCCCATCATCTCCAGCTGATAAAGTGTCAAATGAGACGGAACAGAAAGTGAGATCCATTTGAGTAGCCGCCGACACTTGGCTGACCGATGGGAGGAGGAGAGAGGGGGGAGGCGGTGGGCGGGGCTTCCCTGTCCCTTCCCACGGGTGCCTCAGTGCTTTTTTTTTTTTTTACATCTTTATTGGAGTATAATTGCTTTACAATGGTGTGTCAGTTTCTGCTTTATAACAAAGTGAATCGGTTATACACATACATATGTTCCCATATCTCTTCCCTCTTGCGTCTCCCTCCCTCCCACCCTCCCTATCCCACCCCTCTAGGTGGTCACAAAGCACCGAGCTGATCTCCCTTTGCTATGCGGCCGCTTCCCACTAGCTATCTATTTTACGTTTGGTAGTGTATATATGTCCATGCCACTCTTTCACTTTGTCACAGCTTACCCTTCCTCCTCCCCATATCAAGTCCATTCTCTAGTAGGTATGTGTCTTTATTCCCATCCTATCCCTAGGTTCTTCATGACCTTTTTTTCCCCTTTTTTTTCTTAGATTCCATATATATGTGTTAGCATATGGTATTTGTTTTTCTGTTTCTGACTTACTTCACTCTGTATGACAGACTCTAGGTCCATCCACCTCACTACAAATAACTCGATATCGTTTCTTTTTATGGCTGAGTAATATTCCATTGTATATATGTGCCACATCTTCTTTATCCATTCATCTGTTGATGGATACTTAGATTGCTTCCATCTCCTGGCTATTGTAAATAGAGCTGCAATGAACATTTAGCAGAGCAGAGTTTGTGTTTCAGGCAGATGATGCCACTTCCAGAGCTGCCTAGAGGATTGCATCTGCTGAGGACTTTTGAACCTGTGGGCAGTAGAATAGAGATGGCAGACAGGTGGAGGACAGGTAAAGGTGTGTGACTCTGTAAAGGAGAGATGTAGCTATTTCCATGGCATGCTGGATACAAAGGAGCTTCAGTAATGTGGAAATAACTCTGGCATCTAGGACTGGCTCTACAGGGGTCTAGATTTCCAGCATCCATTGGCATCTGACCTAGGAAAAGTCACCTTTCCTAGATCTTTGAAAGAGTGGGAATAATGTCTGAGCTGGGAGGGACAGCTTGCCCAATGTCTCCCTGTTTTTCTTTTATGTGAGAAAACTGAGACATAGGGAAGTGGAATTTGTGAAGGATTCTACTGCTTTGAGTGTTTACACAGAATGGTTCAACCATACCCAAGTATATTTATGTCTTGAATGGAAAACTAAGGAGGGGCCAAGGTCTCCAACTCCCACTCCAGTGCTCTTCCGCCAACATGTGCATGGCCTGGCAATGTTCATCTCTGTCATAAAATTAACAGAAGGAGCAACCGAGTTACAGAACACAAAAGCACTCAAAGAAACTGCCAAGCATCAGGTAAACACAGGCCACAACTGAGGGTTGATTAAAGGTAAAACTCAGGCTGTAGCTCTTGTTCAAAGCCAAACACCTTGCCAAGGGATACGTGAAACAGAACTTGCCTGTTCTAGCTGTTTATTTTTTTCCTCCTGATTTTGTTTCAGACAGTAAATTGCCATCCCCTCTGACTTCTAATACCCATGTGCTTCATCAAAATGACTGTTGTGTTGCTATTGTATAAGTTTCATTTAGAAACAGCCATTTTCCCTGGCTTTTCTCATGAGTTGTACGCCTGGGAATTATATCCATTTCTCAGATGGAGAAACTGAGAGTCCAAACCGACAAAGATGCATAGAACACGGCGGGTGGGGAATGAAGTGTGAAGTTTCCCTTAAGCCCTGCAAAGCATTCACAGGACCTGGAGAACTGTGAGGAGTGCCTGGGAGCCTGGCCAGCGTCTAGCCACAGGGGAAACATTCTTCAGTGTGGTTCTCATAATCAAAGAGTTGTCTTTCCTTTTCTCGATATCTTTCCCCCCTTGCAGCATATTTTTGGCAGGATCAGCTAAATAAGTGTTATACAATCTAGTACCTCTTGAGACCTCAGTGGAAAAAAAGGCTACTGAGTAAGGAGAGAATTTTTGAGCTCTCAGGGAGGATTTTGTCACATATTCCAAGCTGATCCTATTAGCATCTGTCACAGGGAAGTTAGCCTCTTGGTTGTGTTTTCTTGGCTCTCTCCGTTTTTGTCATCTCATTTCTATTGTTCTTGGTGTTATTTTAATTATTCTTCATTCTTATTATTGGATTTTAATTTTCTGAACAGTCCCTGGATGATGGTAGAAAAATAATAAAAAGAGGTAAAATAATAACTATTGTGAGTAGAGGCAAAAGGGATATTGTGCTCCTGGTCATACTGATATTGTTATTGGATTATTAATAATGATACTAGTCGTGGCAATAATGAAAGTAGTTTGCATCTAGAAGCTCAGAGCACGTTAGAGAAATATTAACTTGTGCACACTTGCACATCTTGGGGTAGAGCAAAGGGGAGGAGTCTGGGTATTAACAATGTCTCTACCCTAAAGTAAGAGAAGACAGGGCAACACAAGCACAAGAAAGAGCTGGGAGTCCCTGACACGAAGAGGGACAAGACTAAAGATTCTTGACTCTGTGTCCTATGACTGATGACTCCTTTAGCATGGGGTCGTGTCTCATTCACTTCTGGGTCCCTCTAGCACACTAGCAAACACGTATTTACCCCACAATTTATGCTTGCTGAAAGGGTGGAAGGAAGGGAGGTAGGAAGAAGGAAGGAAGGACTCATGAAAGTAGAAAGGTATCAATCAAAGTCAGAAAGGAACAAGGGGGAGGTACTGGATCCATAGCTGGGCTTTATCAAATATTCCAATGGCATTATGGTGGTGATTCAGCCACTCCAAAACCAGGCTTATTTCCAGAGTGACTGTTCAAAGGACAAGTCAGCTTCCAAGCTGGGGGATGAGGTGGTAGAATGACAGATGGGAAATCATTGACTAACAGGTTTGTGCCCATCTTCCCATGTCTCCCACCCTGTACTGCCCCTGTGTGTGTCCTTTGTTGTCAGGTGTCTATGTTGGGCAGGAGTCGCCACCCGTCGCTATTTTAAATACACTTTCAGGTTGTCAATCAGTTATTCCAAAAAACTGTCTATTGATGTAGACAAAAAATTATGAACAATGATGTTTTTTATAACATTATTCATAATACCAGATAATTGGGAATTATCTTAATGGTCAACAATATGAGGATGTTACATAAATTGTGGCCAAATGATATGATAGATTATTATGCAGCTATTAAAAGAGTACTTTTAAAGACAGGGAAAATATGATGGTGTTAAATGGGTTAAAAAAAGCCAGGAAAGAAAACTAGAGGGCAAGGTGCTGGTTAGTGGAGCAAAAGGAAAGAGGAAGTTGGATTAGTAGATTCTAACATACCTTGAATACCATGCTATAGGGATTTGGATTTAACTCATGGAGATGGGGAAGCAGCAAAATTTCTTTGTAAAAGAATAACATAGCTGTCATTTTTCATTAAAGCAAGGCTTCAATATTTGGTTAATAATTATATTCATCATGCTAATGTTATAAATTAATAAATGATTATCACCATAATAATGTTAATGTAAAGCAGTATATTATATCAACAGAATCAATCAAAAAAGAAACCAAAACTTATAATTAGGAACAAATGACTAAAGCACATGAGACTTTAACTTTTCCAGGTATATTTTATTTTGCAGGATGTAATAGTAATGGATATTATTAATTGATTTGATTCTTCTCAGAGGGTGCAGCTCTTTAATAAAAATGAAAATTATAGCTCATTTTTTTCTCCCACTCTACTTTCTATAACAAATCTGTGTTTTAATGTTAGTATGTTCTTTATAAAATTGACATGTGATTCATCATCATGTAATGATATGTATGTAATTATGATAGTATGGCCCTTGTTTCATATGGGAGTATAAATAAAATAATATTTCAAAGGTAAGAAATGCATATGGAAAAATATACATTATCTACAGACCTGGACCATGAATCCTGGCAAAAGAAAAATGTCCACACAAATAGACATCATCCACGAATACATAAACCTAAGACACAACCAGGACGGAAGAATATAGCACCAGGCTGGAGATTATGAGACTTTGTGTGACAAAAAGACCCATGAAAATCAAAAGTGGCAGGGGCGGAGGGGTGCAGGGGGATTTGATTGTAATTACAATTGATATATTGCCTTAAAATTTCCACTAAGGCAATCTCACAGTGAGAAAGTCAGTGCTCAGTTTGACATGGCCAACTCTGTGGTTAAGGAGAACAAGTGTGATGACACTGGAAAGAGAAAAGGAACAGGGCAGTGGAGGGTGAACGGCAGAGCCACGGAGACGGTGAGGGCCTGAGTGAAGGCGCGGCAGTGGGAACAGGGAACCGAAGAGGTGACGGAGCTGGAGATTGTCTGTGACACCATGAAGAGGAAAAGGCAGCCAGTTAGATACTAGTGAGGATGAGGAGAGAAGTGGATATTTATAAAGACTCAGAAGTTTCCAGCTTGGACATTTGGGTGACTAAATAACCAACTGGGCTAATAAATAACAAAATGCACGATGGATTTTTGTACTTTCTATTGTACTGAGAACTTGCTATAGCTTCTCTCATTAATTCTCATGACAGCCCTATGAAACAGGTTCCTTAATTATCTTCACTTTACAGAAGAATAAAGCAGAGGCCCAGAATGTTTACATAAAATATGCCTAAAATCGCCCAATTAAGAAGTGGCCGAGATAGTGGAATTGGGAAATGCATGCCTTTTCCAGACTTTTATGTTACACCACACATAGTAGGACATCAGATGGACAAGCACATGTACAGACAGAGGCACTTGCTGGGGTGGCGGGTGAGGGAATGGCACAGAGGGATCACAAAAGCACAGAGCAGATGCCGGCAACCACCAGCACACACAGCCCAAGAAGCATTTTGCAGAGAAGAGCAATTCTCCACCGCTGAGGCTGTGTGGGTCTGGCCCTCACCTCTGTAAATACATTTTGATGAATTCAATCATGAGGTCCAGCCAGCCAGCTGCCTGCCCACTGGTGAACTTTTTTAAGGAATCTTGGCAGCCTACATTCAGGGCCAATTCTGTTATGATTGCTTCCACTAAATCAGGAAGAAAATTGAAAAGATTGACATACACACACATGAGCCTGTGTGGAAGTCTGGAAAGGCGATAATTGGTGCCCCAGCCGTGACCTTTATTTTCCATTAATGGACCTGGGTGAGTGTCAGTTGTGTTTGAAGCTGCATAAAGTGAACTGAAATAAGAGGGATAAACGGGAACAGTTAAGAGCCTTTTTCAGAGGAATTTGGAGTTGATTAGATAACATCGTATACAAGGAGATGCTCTGATTAGACACAAATGGAAAGTCGGCATCAAAACCAAGCACTGACCTGCCCAGCCAGACTGCGTTATTTTAAGCAACATGAAAATGGGAGCTGATCTACATATCCTTGATCTAAAGAAACCAGATAAGCATAAAGTCCAGAAAGATCCGAAACACTTGTGATTTTCTTTGGAGTCCTCTAAATAGAGCAAAATTAAGGTCGAGAAATTGGACATGAAGGTACAAAGAGAAAGCACATGTTAGGGGAATGAAGTTGTGGGCCCTTAAAAAGTTTAGAGCCAACAGTCAGGCCTCCCATTAAACTAAAAATTTTTTCCTGGCCTGAGAAATGTAAGGGAAAACAATTCTATACTCTGAATCTCTAAAGTATTTCATTGATTTTTAATAAAAGCAGCCCAGCAGTCTGATGTAAGAAGTATTGGGGAATGTCCTACAGAGAATTATTTTTTTTTATAACAAAACCTGATGAGATGCTACTGACTGGATTCTAGAACTGGTAAGGATCTTCCTGTGGACTGGTCTATTTCAGAGCGAAACCACTGATCTCCGGCAGTTTGCTGATCCTAATAGAATTCCTTGAAATTTGAATTTTGCTTTCCAAGAGGCACCCTAGATCCATTCCTGACTTTTGCAGATCCTTTTTTTTCTTCTTCCCTTTCTCTCCTTTTACTCTTCCCTGAGCAGGGAATCCTGGATATATACCCAAGAGAAATGATGACATATGTCCATGAAAAACTTGTATACGAATGTTCATAGCAGCATTTTTATTTTATTTGCGATGGGCACCAAAAATATTAAATCCATCCTAAGTCTGAAAATACTGGAAAAGTATCTGGGCAGATCAGGGCATAATCTACAGAGAAGAGATTTTTAAGTAGATATATGATCCAAAGAAGGAGCACTGTTGAAAGTGGCAGGTGTGATTTCAAAGGGGACTTTCAAAACGCTTTGCCTCTAGCGGAGAAAAAAGGCCAAAAAGGAAGGTAGAAATACTCTTTGGCAATAGAATTGTGTAGAGGAAAAGAAAACTAAGAAGGCAATTTTAGGATGCTATAGGATAAAAGAAAACCGTGAAGCTGGAGACTTATTAGCCTTCCCTACCACCCAAACAACAAACACACAAAACACTTGGCTTGTGCTATACTAACTAAAGGTAGAAGGTGTTTATGGATCATGCTCTGGTGTGAATAAGAACTCTTTGATTAACCCTAGGTTACAAATATTTTCTCCCATGTTTATTTTTTAAAGTTTTGTAATTGTATATTTTAGATTTCTGATGCATTTTGAGTTAACTTTTTGTATGAGGTATAGGGTTTAGGTTGAGGTATACTTATTGGTTTGTCTCATAATAGCATTATTAATGATAGCCAAAGAGGGGAAATATCCCAATTTTCTATCAATTAATGAATGGATAAGTAAAATGTGGTATATCTACACAATAGAGTATTATTTAGCCATGAAAGAGAATGAAGCACTGATTCATGCTACAACATGGATGAACCTTGGAAACATTATACTAAATGAAAGAAGTAATATACAAAAAGCCACATATTGAATAATCCCATGTACCTTAAATGCCCAGAATAGACAAATCCATAGAGAAAGAAATTAGTAAACACTATGTCAGGGCCTGGGAGGAGGGGGAGGGTAGGTGATGGCTAATCCGTACAGGTTTCTTTTTGGAGCGATTAAAACAGGTTTTGGAGATAGTGGTAATGACTGCACAATTTCATGAATATACTAAAACCCACTGAATTGTATACTTCAAAAGCATACATTTTATAGTATGTGAATTATATCTCAACTACAAACAAACTAATATACTGTGAAGACTAACTTGTTTTCACAAAACAACCCTCATCTCAATATCCCATTTTCATTGGTGAGACCCTGTCACCTCAAGCACCCAGGTGCCTGCATTCACCCCAGCAGTATTTACTGGGTGTCCATTGTGTGTCCTGGCCCTAACAGCTAGCACTTACTGACCACTCAGCCCATTCCAGGTGTTCTTTGATGTACTTTACATGGATTAACTCATTTAATTGTCACAATGACCCCTTCCAGCAAATGAAAAACTCAGGGCAGAGAGACTATGTAATTGCCTAAGATCACACTGCTTATAAACGTCAGGGCATTTCAGATTTCAAATCCATAGAGTCTGAGTTCTAAATTGATACTTTTATCATTAAATACTGTTATCCAACCCTATACTACATTATCCTACACCTACATTATCCACTACCCTCCAGGTGTATACCTGGCAAGCGAGCCTAGCTGAGTGGTTAATGGTTCAGTAAGCATTTGGTTCTATGACTATAGTTTTTGTTATTATGAATACACTCTAGTCTACCTTAGGCAAAGTGGGATAAGAGATGGCCCCTGCTTTCATAAAGCTTATTTTCTAACAAACATTTTCACAAATACCTACAGTACAGATGTACCAAGTGGAGTGTGCTGTGTTCTACAGAAGAGCAGAAGCAGAGTGATAGCTTCCCTGCTGGGCGGGCAGGAAGATGATGGTAGTGGTCACGTGGACGCTGGGCTTGGCTTGGGGTCTGTGTGCCAGCAGGTAGGCTGGAGAATGGGTCTAGGGGCACTGGGAGCCTTCACCCGGATCTGCCCGAGCCTGAGCCTCAAATTGGCTTTCCTGCTTCCAGACTCTCTACCCTACAGTCTATCTTACAGACTTTTTTTTTTTTTTAAAGATGTTGGAGGTAGGAGTTTATTAATTAATTTATTTATTTTTGCTGTATTGGGTCTTCGTTTCTGTGCGAGGGCTTTCTCTAGTTGTGGCAAGCGGGGGCCACTCTTCATCACTGTGCGCGGGCCTCTCACTATCGTGGCCTCTCTTGCTGCGGAGCACAGGCTCCAGACGCGCAGGCTCAGTAGCTGTGGCTCACGGGCGTAGTTGCTCCGCGGCATGTGGGATCCTCCCAGACCAGAGCTCGAACCTGTGTCCCCTGCATTAGCAGGCAGATTCTCAACCACTGCGCCACCAGGGAAGCCCTATCTTACAGACTTTTGCCGGACTGTTTTTCTTTAGATGTTGTTTAAAACCTGTCTTTCTTTGAACAAAAACCTTAAAAAGGGGGGGGGTGCCTTTTCCTTCATGCTGAATCTAACCTCCTCTCCCTGGCGTGTTTAGAAGAGGGCCCCTCTAACTCGCCTGATTCAAATTACTCCTGCTGCTGCACGAAGCTGTTCTCACTACTTCACAAATAGGTCCCCATAGTTTGATGCTCCTCTTATTTTGAAAGCCACAAAAAGCCAAGTTTGTAACTGTCTTCCAGCAACGCTTAGGATGGAAAAGCATGTGTTTTGTGTACTGGCTTCACATTAAGTTCCTATTCTTGTTTTGGTTCCCCTCACTGTTTCTGCACTATTTAAGGTATATTTGATCCTGTGTAACTAGGAGGTGTGGGTAAAGGTGTTCTTATATAAATTGGCTGCTTTGGAAACCAGATGCCCCAGGAGGACCATGGAATTTGTCTTCTTAAGAGACCTCTGTTTTTCTTTAGGAAAAGGCCTTTCCAGGCTCTTTGGTGTGATGACAGTTCAAGGTCCCAAAGACATGACTGGAGGAAGAGTAAGAAGACAGCAGTCGTTGCTCTGTGTAACAGCGTAAGAAGAATTTAGGAGTCGGCCAGGCCTCACGGGAATCAGCTTCAAGAGCAGGGGGCAGTGCATTCTTGGGAGAGGGAAGTGGGCCTCATTACAAAGTAGCAGACGAAGGCTTGGGAAGGACGATCAACAAGAAATTTCCAGAGTCAGGGATGTTGAGTAATGTTTAGGACTGTGAAGTTTGGTGCTCAGGTTTAAGTTGCTTTCTGTTCTGTGCTCTTATGACTCTCCAGACTCAGCAAGCCTTCCGTAAAAGCCTGTCATACACAGCAGTCCTGGGCTGGGGTTGATTTGGGCAAGAGAGCAAAGTGGATTCCTGCAGAAGAAAAGTGATGCCAAATAGGGCTGGTGGGGTGTGTGTGGAAGGGAGGTGGCTGCCACAGACCCCAGAGGTGAGAGCTACTAGAGGTCAGTGAGAGCAGTGGGCTGCAGGGTAGACTAAGGATGATACTGATTGGAGATCTCCCTTTTCCTTTAGACATAATACAGGAAGGAGAACTTTGAAAAGGGGCACCAGGCAGACTAGAAGTTGCCACAACAAACATAAGGTCTATATACATAAATCATAGCAATATTTTCTTAGATCAGTCTCCCAAGGCAAAAGAAATAAAAGCAAAAATAAACAAATGGGACCCAATCAAACTTAAAGACTTTTGCCCAGCAAAGGAAACCATAAACAAAACGAAAAGACAAACTGGGAGAAAATATTTCCAAATTATGCAACTAACAAAGTGTTAATTTCCAAAATATACAAACAGCTCATACCGTTCAAGATCAAAAAAACAAACAACCCATTCAAAAAATGGGCAGAAGACCTAAATAGACATTTCTCTAAAGAAGACATATAGATGGCCAACAGGCATATGGAAAGATAGATGCTCAACATCACTAATAGAGAAATGCAAATAAAAACTACAATGAGGTACCATCTCACAATGGTCAGAATGGCCATCATCAAAAAGTCTACAATTAATAAATGTTTTAGAGGGTGTGGAGAAAAGGGAACCCTTCTACACTGTTGGTGGGAATGTAAATTGGTGCAGCCACTGTGGAAAACAGGATGGAGGTTCCTTAAAAAACTAAAAATAGAGCTACCTTGTGACCCTGCAATCCCACTCCTGGGCATATATCTGGAGAAAAACATAATTCAAAAAGATACATGCACCCCAATGTTCATAGCAGCATTATTTACAATAGCCAAGACATGGAAACAACCTAAATGACCATCAACAGATAATGGATAAGGGAGATGTAGTGTGTGTGTGTGTATATATATATATATATATATATATATATATATATATATATATATATATATATATATATATATATATATTACTCAGCTGTAAAAAAGAAAGAAATATTGTCATTTGCAGCAACATGGATGGAGAATACCATACAAAGTGAGGAAAGTCAGACAAAGACAAATATTATATGATATCACTTATATGTGGAATCTATAAAATAATACAAATGAATCTATATACAAAACAGAAACAGACTCACAGACATATAGAAAACAAACTTATGGTTACCAAAGGGGAAAGGAGGGGTTGGGATAAATTAGGAGGTCAGAATTAACAAATACACACTACTGTATATAAAGTAGATAAGTTACTGTATAACACAGGGAATGATATTCAGGATCTTGTAATAACCCATAATGGGAAATAATCTGAAATATATATGTATATATATATATATATATATATATATATATATATATAACTGAAGCACTTTGCTGTATCCCTGAAACTAACACAATATTGTAAATCAACTATACTTCAATTAAAAAAAAAACAGATATGGTCTATAGAGAGAGCTCCACATAGATAATCCTGTTCCACATTTTATAAACTGCCCTCCACCTTTTAGCAGAAGATAAAATGGAGAAGAAAAAGCACACCACTCTGTGTTTGCTCATGTAATTCCTCTTTTCTTGAATGATTCCACAGTTCACTCTCCCAAACCATACCTGTTCTGCAAGGCCCAAGACCAGTCTACCTCCCCCTGTGCTTTGTCTCTCATTTCTTCCGACGGTCTCTCCAAGCAGTTCTCGAAGTGAACTCCTCCAGATCAGAGGCAGCAGCACGACTTGAGAACTTGTGAGTGGGGCAAAGTCTCAGTCCCTACCCCGGACCCACTGGATCTAGGGGTGGGGGTCAGCAACACATACCTTAGCAAGCCCTGCAGATGATCCTGATGCACCAAAGTTGGAGAACCAACCCAGGGGCCAGAGACATCAGAGTGGCAGTCAGATCATCTCTCTTCAGCACAACACCATCCAACAGATTCCCATCTCACTCCTAGCAAAACCCAAAGTATTTGTAACAGCCTTCAAGGTCCTACACGTACCCTTGTTCACCTTTACCTGCCTGACCACATTTGCCCCACCTACCACTGTCCCTGTCACTCACTCCACCTCAGTCATGGAGGCCAGTGACTGGAGAATGTACCAGGCTTGCATCGGCCTCAACGCCTTCGCGGGGGTGGCTTCCTGAGCCTGTCACATGCTCCCCCAATGTCTGCATGGCTCAGTCCCTCCCCTCCTGCAAGTCCTTTCTTTTGTGACGTCTGCCTTGGTCATACTGCTTGTAATTACGTTCACCCCCATCAGGACGACTCATTCCTGTTTTCCGATTTTCCTCCATCACATTTATCTGTATATAACATTGTGTATATTTTGCTTCCTCAAATTTTTTATTGTTTGTCTCACTCTGCTAGAATGTTAGCTAAGAGACCAGAGATCTTACTTCATGTTTTCCTATTTTGTTCATTGAAATAGTACCTGACTCATGTGGTGATGAATATTCAATACGTGTTTGCACAATGTGTGAATTTAGCACTTATTTCCTGTCTGCCCTGTTCAGGAGCTACCCCATCCATTGTAGTCTTTGTGGTTAACTAGTTTGTAAGCTCCATGGTAGAGATAACCCATCTTGGATGCCCTTCCTCCCCACCATGCCCAGCACCATGCTGAGAAATTAGAAAGCACATGATACTTCTTAATTATAGGTCTGACCATATTGTCCCCTGGACTTGGGGTTCAAGACAGAAAGCCCGTGCGATGCCCCATATTCATCTGGAGCTCCCTCCTCTCCACTCCCTCTGATCACTACTCAAAGCTCCCAGCCTGCTTCCTCTTCCTTGTCCAGCCATAATTCCCAGTCCTTTCCCCTGATATGTAAAGAGTCCACTCTCACTGGCTGCTGTCCCTGCCCCCAGGCTCTCCCTGCTCAGGCAGCCTCCATCTGTCCCTCAGCCACGTTCCAGTGACCCAACGTGACAGCCGAGATCCATAATTTATTAGAGCCCTTCTGCTGGGCCTTCTCTTCCTTCCTTCCTCCTTTCTTCCTCCTTCCTTCCTTGCATCACTGGTACCCAGGGTTGAGTCAGCAACATCAGAGGGGCTGCAGGTGTTTGAAAGGCCCCCAAATGAAGGTAATTTGAGTCAGGTATTGGGCTAAGATAAGCAACTAGAGACTCTGGAACATGCTGTGCAGGGGGATAAACATCCTTATTACTTTAAATAGTGTCCTGGAATCTCTTCACCACCCTTCTTATATGCATTTGCCTGAATGTATAGTAAAATCACATTTTGCTCTTTGAAGAAACACGTACATGGTTTGAGGCTAAGAATCTCTGCAAGGGGGCCAGTCGGCACGCATGAGTTGTCTTCTCAAACCTCAGTAGGAAATATGTGTTTTTAATAATCATCTGGTAATTAACAGCTGTGATTCCAAGCCTTTCATTAGGAAAAAAAATAATAGTTTTACTTCCTGGTGCCAGGAGCCAGATGGGCAGCCGAAGAGAGAAGCCTCCAGCTATATATCAGACAAGTAGAGAAGGTGGGGTCCACGAGTTCTCTGGCGACCCTGCAGCTGGCACAACATCTGGACGGGAGAACAAAACAACGACCTGGATACCTGCACCCCGCCCCCCATACACTGGTCCACTTAGCGCTAATCACAGTACTGGCTTATAATCCTGGCTCTAAAAGTTATAGCCCCTCCCTCTGCTGACTTGTTTGAAATGACCTCTTAAAAGATGCACTACTTGATAAATAACGTCAAACTGGGAAATTATTTTGAAATATCACATGTTCATGAATTTTTTATTTGGTTTAAAGAAATTGCATTGGCCCTTAGGCCTTCTTGGTGTTGGCTACCACCACCTCTGCATCCCCCCTTCCCCTTGCTGGTTTCTGTCACCTCAGGGTCAGTGAAGAGCCAATCACCTTTGAAGCATCACCTGTCTGTAGCAGATACTCTCAGTATCTTCACAAATCTCTTTCTCTCTAACACAAACACATAGTTGCATACACATACATCCCTTGCTGAAGATATCAATAGTGGGGAAATAAGAAAAAGAAGGAGGGTGACAATAAGCAAATGATCTGGATATATTTTTACTATATTTCTCATCACCCTAGTGTATGGCCTCTTAGAAGCTTGGAATATGATCACTGGAGTTTATCTGCTTGGCTGATACCATTTCAAACTTGACATGGATTTGAGGCTGTGTTACCACTCTCGTAGAAAGAAAGAGAGGAAGAATGGAAGGAACAAAGAGAGGGAAGGAGGAAGGGAGGAAAAAGGAAGGAAGGGTAGAAGTGGTCTTCTGTAACCTACCATGTTTGTTCCTGTCTTTGTTTGCAATATGTTTAATATGAACGTATCACAGGATAGATCCCATACGGCAAAGCCATCTTACAGGTGACTGAATTCTGGTCCAGTGGCTGTGTGATCTCCATCAATTGAGTGGAAAAGGACCAGTGGTAACTGATTCTTGACTCTGCACTATTCCCTCCATCACCAGGAACAATAGCAGAGCTCTAGGTGACTTTCCTATCCTGCTTTCAGGGGCTTAATATTTTGATGGTTGCCATGGCAAGAAGACTTAAAACACTACTGGGCGATATGAAAAGCAGAAGTGATGTTTTGTAACTTTCAACAGCCAGAGTCTGAAAAGAGGATTTGGGGTTTTCCATTTTATATAGTGGAAAGAATAGAAAACTGAGGATCAGAAGAACTGGATTCCAGGTTCAGATGGGGCATTAAATAATTACATGACCCTAGATGGCTTGTCACTTCACCTCTGGGCAGAAAGGTTCCTCTTCTGAAAAATTAGAAAATAGTCATGAATGCACTAAATATTGGGTTAAGAGAGTAATAATGTAAATTGTGGTCAAAGAGTTGGAATCTCTTCCCTCCTCTCCATTAACGAACTATGAGACTTAACTTTGAAGAACAATATTTTAAGCATATAGAGGTTTTGATACAGTGGAAACCAGATGATTGAAAAAATAATAATGAGAGTAATTACAGTTGTACTTGCATCTGTTATTATTTATTGGACACTGACTGTACACCAGACATTGTGCCTGGTGATTTACAAGCATTATTTGCTTGAATCTTCATATCAACCCTAAGAGAGAGACAATTCAATCCTTACTGTACAGATCAAGGGACTGAGGGGAGGTCTAGGGAAGGTCATTACCTTCAGGGGATCACACAACCCTGGCGGGGGAAGGGGGAACTCAAATCCAGGCATATCTGACTCCACACTCTGTGCTCTTAGCCATTATGCATATTTAGTATTTATCAAGCACTTATGATGCCAGCTAATGTTCTAAATCTATCACAAACATTATCACATTTTATGATCACAAAGGTCTAATGAGGGAAGCATTATTATCTCCATGTCATAAATGAGAAAACCGAGGCTCAGAAAGTTTAGGTAACTTGCCCAAGGCCATTCAACCAGTAAATAGAGGTGCCAGGAATCTATCCCTTGTCCCTTTGCCCCCAAAGCCACTGTGCTAAGATAAAATTTGAGAGAGGCAAGGGGAGCATAACAGTATAAAGGAAAGAGAAAGCCTGTAGTCTCCTGGGATCCAGTAGTAATTCTGACGCTATTAGCTGGGTTATTCTGGTTCCCCACTGTCACTTATTCTAATTGGGCAAGAGGGTTTTTTGGAAGGGTAAAACATTATGTATCTTAAAAGATATTTTCTATTGTTCTTTCTAGTTCTAAAAGCATTAATTTAAAGGGCATTAATTTTTTCCACAGGAAAGATAAACAATTTCCATTAACTCTAAAAAGGAAAGTGTTTCTATGTACAAACCGGGAAGAAAAAGATGACAATAATGATCATTTAAGTACTTAGAATGGACCAAATCTATATGTGCTCTACTCATTTAACCCTTACAAAATCCCTACAAAGTAGACACTTCTATCATCCCTATTTTATCAATAAGACGACTGAGGCAAAGGGAGGTTAAGTAATTTACACGAGATCTTTTAGACAGTAAGTAGCAGAGATGGGTCCTGAACTCAGACAGCCTATTACACAGTCCACACTTTTCACTACTATAATATATTGCTTCTGGAGTCAAAATAGTTCATTAGCCTAACGGGAATCAACATGGTACTAAATTGTGTTGGGAATGCAGGGAGCTGTGGAAAGATTTCAAGTCTAGGTGACAGACAAAGTTGGGTTTGAATCTCAACATTGCCACCATCACTAGGCTGCCAGCTTTATTGGACTATCTGATTAATCTCCCCTGAGCACCTTCATCACCTACCCTATATATCTATTGAATGAATGAATGATTTTGGGGGGGGGGGTTGAGCCAGCCTTTGAAATTACACATGTCTGAGTCCAAAGTCCAAGAGCTTTCTGTTTTCCAGGACTACCTCACAGAATACATTCATATACAGCTGTCCAAAGCTGAGGGTTCTCCTGGCAGCATAAGCAAAGAGCTTGAGATTCAAAGACAGACACTCTGCATTTAACATGGTGTATGGCTTCTCTGAGTCTCCACTTACTTCTTCATAAACTTGAGAACATGTTGTCACATGTGCTTGTCATGAGAATTAACTTATGTCAAGCACCTAGCACTCTCCTGGCACAATGTAGTCATATAGTAATTGGTCACTTCTTAACTGCCTTTCTAAAAAGCATGTCAACTGAAGCAATAGTATCTGTAGCCTGGTGCTTTTTGAATTGTGGTGCTTCTTTGCTCTAAGGAAGCACCCACTGAAACACCAGGGCAGTGAGCCCTATGTTTCCTCCCACAAAGGTTTTCAAGGACGCAAAATATACAAAAAGTGAGAATGAACATCAGTGTGAGAATGACACCTTGTGAAAAAAGGAAGTCCACCATTTGGGCACACTCAGAACAAAGTAATTTCCCATTATTTGCAACTCCCCCCCTTATGAGTGTGTCCTAAAGTTGAAGCTGTTGTTACTCTTCCACTTAGATCTCAGAGAGTGAATTTCCCAGTGGGTGTAACGTGTGATGCTTTGGCTGCTCAGTTCCCATTAACGTTGATGGAGCACAACAGGACGCTGCAAATAAACAGGGTCCCCTTGGCCTCCATAAATGTCTCCACACTTACCAAGTAAGTAGCACGTTCAGCTTGGAATCACAGGCATGGAACGGCTTGTTGTCAAGTTCCTATGGCACTCAGAGGGTCATCTGGGAACTCATCATTTCCCTGACTCAGCCCTCCTGAGGCATTGTCCCTTCACTATATTAAGCCTCCAAAGCTATGGGGCCTCCTGCTTCTGTTCTGAGCACCCCCATGTGACCTCTGCGTACTTTATTGCAGCTTTCACTGCTATGGGTCATTAGTAGCTCTATCTGTCTTCCTCTCCCTGAAAGTTTTCTCTGACATCATGGACGTGGCACAGCCAAACGCTGCCTCTCCAGGATGACACTGCATGGTTTCCCCCAGATTCAAAAGCTAACTGCCAACTTCTGCTTCTGTCCAAGATAGAGTGACAGGCACAAGACTACCCTCCTATCTGAAACAAAAACAGCAACAAGAAAGAAAAAATATATGAAACAGTAGTTTCCAAGACACTAGACATCAGACAGGGAAAGACAGTGATCCCTGAGAGATGGAAAACAGATGAGGTGCGCCCTGCCCTTGTCCCAACTTACTGCAGGGAGAGAGCTCCCCAACATGTGCAGGGTGGGTGAAGGGGACCAGGCAGAGCCCAGAGGACTCTCAGAATTGAGCAGCTGGGGAACCAGGGAGATGGCAGCAGTCAGAGTTCTTAGGATAGAATACCAGGCAGGAGAGACCTGCACAGAGAGAACTCCAGAGATCTGTTGAGGTCCCTTTGAGTATTCAGCAGAATAGTTAGTTCATATGTGTAATGAAACTGCCAAAGTCTAGGGAAAGAACCCTCTAGAGGATTGGAGGGCACACTGCCCAGTCCACACACAGGGTCAGGAATACTGCCTGTACCTACCAGTCAGACTGGAAAACCTGTGACTCATGACATTCATAAGCATCTCACCTCAGTAGCTGGTCCCAGCACTAAACATTGCATTGATTTCACCAAACAAATCTTACAAAAGTAAGACCAGAAAGAAATTGAATTTGTAGATAAAATCCCACCACAAAGAAACATGCAAGCCCAGATGGCTTCATTGGTAAATTCCACCAAACATTTAAGGAAGAAATAATATCAATTATAAATAAACTCAGAAAACTGAAGAGGGGGAAATGATTCCCAACTCATTCTATGAGCTCAGCATTATCCTGACACAAAAATTGTAAAGAGACGTTACAAATATCGATCAATCAACCAATAACTAAATAAATAAAACTACAGACCAATATACTTCATGAACATATATACAAAAATGCTAAGCAAATTGAATCCAACAATATATAAAAAAGATACATCAGGACCATGTATCTTTTACTCTAGGAAACCAAGGTTGGTTCAATAGTAAAAAAAAATCAAAACAATGTAGTTCACAATATTAACAAACTAAAATAATAAAAGCATATGATTATCTCAATAGGTAGAGAAAAAAAAGACTCTTGACAAAATCTAACATCAATTCCTGATTAAGGAAAAACAAAAAACAACTGTCAGCAAATTAAGGTGAGAAATTTCTCAATCTGAAAAACCTATAGCTATCAGCATATCTAAAAGTAAAAATCTGAATGCTTCCCCTAAAAAAATAAGAAACAGGTAAAGGAAGTCTGTTTACATGATTTCTACTAAACATTGTACTGGAGGTTCTAGCCAATGCACTAAGGCAAGAAGAGGAAACAAAAAGCATCCAGATTGGAAAGAAGTAATAAAACAGGTATATGTAGGTGACATGATTGCCATTATAGAATATCTGATGAAATATATCAAAAAGTAACAACTAATGAGTGTAGCAAATTTTCCAGATAAAATATTTTATGCAAAATCAATTGAATTTCTATATACTAGCAAAGAATAATCTGAAATTTAAATTAAAAATAATTCCATTTAAAAAGCATTCAAAATTTAAATATGAATACTTAAGGTTAAATCTATCAAAGTATGTTGAAGACCTGTACCTTGAAGACTGCAAAACATAATGGAAGAAAATTAAAGAAGACCTAAATAGAGACATACACTCAGCTAATCAGTCAGAAGACTCATTATTGTTAAAACTGCATTTCTCTCAAAATTAGTCCATAGATTTAATACAATCTCAATCCAAATACTAGAAGTTCTTTTTAGTTTAAATTGACAAACTGATTTTAAAACCCATAAGGAAATGTAAAACACACACAATAACAAAAACAATTTAGGAAAAAAAATTTGGAGGCTGAATGTTACCTGATTTGAAGACTTGCTATAAAGCTACAATAAACAGAACAGTGTAGCATAAAGATAGAAAAATAGATCAATGAAACAAAATAGAGTCCAAAAATTGACCCACAGTTATGAGGCCTAAATTTTTTAAGTGCTAAAGCAATTCAATGTAGAAAAATATAATTTTTTTCCCACAAATGGTGCTGGAACAATTAGATATCAATCAGTTTAAAAAAAAAGAGTTTCCATCCATGCTTTGCACCATAGACAAAAATCAACTCAACATGGATCAAAGACCTAAATATAAAACTTTCTCGAAAAAAGCATAAGAGGACACCTTTGTGACTTTGGGTTAGACAATGATTTCTTAGGTGTGACACCAAGAGCACAATCTATAAATGAAAAAATAATACTACACTGGACTTCAGAAAAACTTAAAATGTCTCCTCTTTTATGGGCACTGTTAGGAAAATAAAAAGATAAGCTACAGATGGGGAAAAATATTTCAAATTATATACTTGAGTAGGTTTAGGGGACTTCTGGGGAAGATGGCGGAAGAGTAAGACGCGGAGATCACCTTCCTCCCCACAGATACACTAGAAATACATCTACACGTGGAACAAGTCCTACAGAACACCTACTGAACGCTGGCAGAAGACCTCAGACCTCCCAAAAGGCAAGAAACTCCCCCACGTACCTGGGTAGGGCAAAAGAAAAAAGAATAAACAGAAACAAAAGGACAGGGACGGGACCCACACCAGTGGGAGGGAGCTGTGAAGGAGGAAAGGTTTCCACACACTAGAAGCCCCTTCGCTGGCGGAGACTGTGGGTGGCGGAGGGGGGAAGCTTCAGAGCCATGGAGGAGAGCGCAGCAACAGGGGTGCAGAGGGCAAAGCGGAGAGATTCCCACACAGAGGATCGGTGCCGACCAGCACTCACCAGTCCTAGAGGCTTGTCTGCTCGGCCGCCGGGGTGGGTGGGGCTGGAAGCTGAGGCTCGAGCTTCGGAGGTCAGATCCCAGGGAGAGGACTAGGGTTGGCAGAGTGAACACAGCCTGAAGGGGGCTAGTGTGCCACGGCTGGCCGGGAGGGAGTCCGGGAAATGTCTGGACCAGCCGAAGAGGCAAGAGACTTTCTTCCCTCTTTGTTTCCTGGTGCACAAGGAGAGGGGATTAACAGCACTGCTTAAAGGAGCTCCAGAGATGGGCGCGAACCGCGGCTAAAAGCACAGACCCCAGAGACAGGCATGAGATGCTAAGGCTGCTGCTGCCACCAGCAAGAAGCCTGTGTGTGAGCACAGATCACTATCCACACCTCCCCTCCCGGGAGCCTGTGCAGCACACCACTGCCGGGGTCCTGGGATCCAGGGACAACTTTCCCGGGAGAGCGCACGGCGTGCCTCGGGCTGGTGCAACATCACACTGGCCTCTGCCGCCACAGGCTCACCCCACCAACGTACCCCTCCCTCCCCCCACCTGAGTGAGGAGCCCCCGAAGCAGTGGTTCCTTTAACACCGCCCTGTCTGAGGGAAGAACAGACGCCCTCTGGCGACCTACACGCAGAGGCGGGGCCAAATCCAAACTGAGCCCCGGGAGCTGCCCGAGCAAAGAAGAGAAGGGGAAATCTCTCCCAGCAGCCTCAGGAGCAGCGGATTAAAACACCACAATCAACTTGATGTATGCTGCATCTGTGGAATACATGAATAGACAACGAATCATCCCAAATTGAGGAGGTGGACTTTGAAAACAAGATTATTATTTTTTTCCCTTTTCCTCTTCTTGTGAGTGTGTATGTGTATGCTTCTGTGTGAGATTTTGTCTGTATAGCTTTGCTTCCACCATTTGTCCCAGGGTTCTATCTGTTTTTTTTCCTTAATAATTATTTTTTATTTTAATAACTTTATTATATTTTATCGTACTTTATTTTATTTTACTTTATCTTCTTTCTTTTTTTCCTTCTTTCCCTCCTTCCTTCCCTCCCTCCTTTCTTTCTTTCTTTCCTTCTTTCAACTTCTACTAATTCTTTCTTTCTACTTTTTCTCCTTTTTATTCTGAGCTGTGTGGATGAAAGGCTCTTGGTGCTGCAGCCAGGAATCTGCTGTGCCTCTGAGGTGGGAGAGCCAACTTCAGGACACTGGTCCACAAGAGACCTCCCAGCTCCACGTAATATCAAACCGTGAAAATCTCCCAGAGATCTCCATCTCAACGCCAAGACCCAGCTTCATTCAACGACCAGCAAGCTACAGTGCTGGACACCCTATGCCAAACAACTAGCAAAACAAGAACACAACACCACCCATTAGCAGTGAGGCTGCCTAAAATCATAATAAGTCCACAGACACCCCAAAACACAGCACCAGATGTGGACCTGCCCACCAGAAAGACAAGATCCAGCCTCATCCACCAGAACACAGGCACTAGTCCCCTCCACCAGGAAGCCTACACAACCCACTGAACCAACCTTAGCCACTGGGGACAGACACCAAAAATAACGGGAACTACGAACCTGCAGCCTGCAAAAAGGAGACCCCAAACACAGTAAGATAAGCAAAATGAGAAGACAGAAAAACACACAGCAGGTGAAGGAACAAAATAAAAACCCACCAGACCTAACAAATGAAGAGGAAATAGGCAGTCTACATGAAAAAAAAATCAGAATAATGATAGTAAAGATGATCCAAAATCTTGGAAACAGAATAAACAAAATGCAAGAAACATTTAACAAGGACCTAGAAGAACTAAAGATGAAACAAGCAATGATGAACAACACAATAAATGAAATTAAAAATACTCTAGATGGGATCAATAGCAGAATAACTGAGGCAGAAGAACGGATAAGTGATGTGGAAGATAAAATAGTGGAAATAACAACTGCAGAGCAGAATAAAGAAAAAAGAATGAAAAGAACTGAGGACAGTCTCAGAGACCTCTGAGACAACATTAAACACACCAACATTTGAATTATAGGGGTTCCAGAAGAAGAAGAGAAAAAGAAAGGGACTGAGAAAATATTTGAAGAGATTATAGTTGAAAACTTCCTTAATATGGGAAAGGAAATAGTTAATCAAGTCCAGGAGGCACAGAGAGTCCCATACAGAATAAATTGAAGGAGAAACATGCCAAGACACATATTAATCACACTGTCAAAAATTAAATACAAAGAAAACATATTCAAAGCAGCAAGGGAAAAACAACAAATAACACACAAGGGAATCCTCATAAGGTTAACAGCTGATCTTTCAGCAGAAACTCTGCAAGCCAGAAGGGACTGGCAGGACATATTTAAAGTGATGAAGGAGAAAAACCTGCAACCAAGATTACTCTACCCAGCAAGGATCTCATTCAGATTTGATGGAGAAATTAAAACCTTTACAGAAAAGCAAAAGCTGAGAGAGTTCAGCACCATCAAACGAGCTTTACAACAAATGCTAAAGGAACTTCTCTAGGCAAAAAAACACAACAGAAGGAAAAGACCTACAATAACAAACCCAAAACAATTAAGAAAATGGGAATAGGAACATACATATCGATACTTACCTTAAATGTAAATGGACTAAATGCTCCCACCAAAAGACACAAATTGGCTGAATGGATACAAAAACAAGACCCATATATGTGCTGTCTACAAAAGACCCACTTCAGACCTAGAGAAACACACAGACTGAAAGTAATGGGATGGAAAAAGATATTCCATGCAAATGGAAACCCAAAGAAAGCTGGAGTAGCAATTCTCATATCAGACAAAATAGACTTTAAAATAAAGACTATTAGAAGAGACAAAGAAGGATACTACATAATGATCAAGGGATCAATCCAAGAAGAAGATATAACAATTGTAAATATTTATGCACCAAACATAGGAGCACCCCAATACATAAGGGAAATATTAACAGCCATAAAAGGAGAAATCGACAGTAACACAATCATAGTAGGGGACTTTAACACCCCACTTTCACCAATGGACAGGTCATCCAAAATGAAAATAAATAAGGAAACACAAGCTTTAAATGATACATTAAACAAGATGGACTTAATTGATATTTATAGGACACTCCATCCAAAAACAACAGAATACACATTTTTCTCAAGTTCTCATAGAACATTCTCCAGGATAGATCATATCTCGGGTCACAAATTAAGCCTTGGTAAATTTAATAAAATTGAAATTGTATCAAGTATCTTTTCTGACCACAATGCTATGAGACTAGATATCAATTACAGGAAAAGATCTGTAAAAAATACAAACACATGGAGGCTAAACAATACACTACTTAATAACGAAGTGATCACTGAAGAAATCAAAGAGGAAATTAAAAAATACCTAGAAACAAATGACAGTGAAAACACTACGAACCAAAACCTATGGGATGCAGCAAAAGCAGTTCTAAGAGGGAAGTTTATAGCAATACAATCCCACCTTAAGAAACAGGAAACATCTCGAGTAAACAACCTGACCTTGCACCTAAAGCATTAGAGAAAGAAGAAGAAAAAAACCCCAAAGTTAGCAGAAGAAAAGAAATCATAAAGATCAGATCAGAAATAAATGAAAAAGAAATGAAGGAAATGATAGCAAAGATCACTAAAACTAAAAGCTTGTTCTTTGAGAAGGTAAACAAAATTGATAAATCATTATCCAGTCTCATCAAGAAAAAAAGGGAGAAGACTGAAATCAATAGAATTAGAAATGAAAAAGAAGAAGTAACACCTGACACTGCAGAAATACAAAAGATCATGAGGGATTACTACAAGCAACTCTATGCCAATAAAATGGACAACCTGGAAGAAATGGACAAATTCTTAGAAATGCACAACCTGCCAAGACTGAATCAGGATGAAATAGAAAATATGAACAGACCAATCACAAGCACTGATATTGAAACAGTGATTAAAAATCTGCCAACAAACAAAAGCCCAGGAGCAGATGGCTTCACAGGTGAATTCTATCAAACATTTAGAAAAGAGCTAACACCTATCCTTCTCAAACTCTTCCAAAATATAGCAGAGGGAGGAACACTCCCAAACTCATTCTACGAGGCCACCATCACCTTGGTACCAAAACCAGGCAAGGATGTCACAAAGAAAGAAATCTACAGGACAATATCACTGATGAACATAGATGCAAAAATCCTCAACAAAATACTAGCAAACAGAATCCAACAGCACATTAAAAGGATCATACACCATGATCATGTGGGGTTTATTCCAGGAACGCAAGGATTCTTCAATGTACGCAAATCAATCAACATGATACACCATATTAACAAATTGAAGGAGAAAAACCATATGATCATCTCAATAGATGCAGAGAAAGCTTTCGACAAAATTCAACACCCATTTATGACAAAAAACCCTGCAGAAAGTAGGCATAGAGGGAACTTTCCTCAACATAATAAAGGCCATATATGACAAACCCACAGCCAGCATCGTCCTCAATGGTGAAAAACTGAAACCATTTCCACTAAGATCAGGAACAAGACAAGGTTGCCCACTCTCACCACTCTTATTCAACATAGTTTTGGAAGTTTTAGCCACAGAAATCAGAGAAGAAAAGGATATAAAAGGAATCCAAATCAGAAAAGAAGAAGTAAAGCTGTCACTGTTTGCAGATGACATGATACTATACACAGAGAATCCTAAAGATGCTACCAGAAAGCTACTAGAGCTAATCAATGAATTTGGTAAAAGGCAGGATAAAAATTAATGCACAGAAATGTCTGGCATTTCTATACACTAATGATGAAAAATCTGAAAGCAAAATCAAGAAAACACTCCCATTTACCATTGCAACAAAAAGAATAAAATATCTAGGAATAAACCTACCTAAGGAGACAAAAGTCCTGTATGCAGAAAATTATAAGATGCTGATGAAAGAAATTAAAGATGATACAAATAGATGGAGAGATATACCATGTTCTTGGATTGGAAGAATCAACATTGTGAAAATGACTATACTACCCAAAGCAATCTACAGATTCAGTGCAATCCCTATCAAACTATCACTGGCATTTTTCACAAAAGTAGAACAAAAAATTTCACAGTTTGTATGGAAACACAAAAGAACCCGAATAGCCAAAGCAATATTGAGAACGAAAAACGGAGCTGGAGGAATCAGGCTCCCTGACTTCAGACTCTACTACAAAGCTACAGTAATCAAGACAGTATGGTACTGGCACAAAAACAGAAATATAGATCAATGGAACAGGATAGAAAGCCCAGAGATAAATCCATGCACATATGGTCACCTTATCTTTGATAAAGGAGGCAGGAATGTACAGTGGAGAAAGGACAGCCTCTTCAATAAGTGGTGCTGGGAAAACTGGACAGGGACATGTAAAAGTATGAGATTAGATCACTCCCTAACACCATACACAAAAATAAGCTCAAAATGGATTAAAGACCTAAATGTAAGGCCAGACACTATCAAACTCTTAGAGGAAAACATAGGCAGAACACTCTATGACATAAATCACAGCAAGATCCTTTTGGACCCACCTCCTAGAGAAATGGAAATAAACACAAAAATAAACAAATGGGACCTAATGAAACTTCAAAGCTTTTGCACAGCAAAGGAAACCATAAACGAGCAAAAGACAACCCTCAGAATGGGAGAAATTATTTGCAAATGAAGCAACTGACAAAGGATTAATCTCCAAAATTTATAAGCAGCTCATGCAGCGTAATAACAAAAAAAAACAATCCAATCCAAAAATGGGCAGAAGACCTAAATAGACATTTCTCCCAAGAAGATATACAGACTGCCAACAAACACATGAAAGAATGCTCAACATCATTAATCATTAGAGAAATGCAAATCAAAACTACAATGAGATATCATCTCACACCAGTCAGAATGGCCATCATCAAAAAATCTAGAAACAATAAATGCTGGAGAGGGTGTGGAGAAAAAGGAACACTGTTGCACTGCTGGTGGGAATGTAAATTGATACAGCCACTATGGAGAACAGTATGGAGGTTCCTTAAACAACTACAAATAGAACTACCATATGACCCAGCAATCCCACTATTGGGCATATACCCTGATAAAACCATAATTCAAAAAGAGACATGTACCAAAATGTGCATTTCAGCTCTATTTACAGTAGCCCAGAAATGGAAACAACCTAAGTGTCCATCATCGGATGAATGGATAAAGAAGATGTGGCACATATATACAATGGAATGTTACTCAGCCATAAAAAGAAACGAAATTGATCTATTTGTAATGAGGTGGATAGACCTAGAGTCTGTCATACAGAGTGAAGTAAGTCAGAAAGAGAAAAACAAATATCGTATGCTAACACATACATATGGAATTTAAGGAAAAAAATGTCATGAAGAATCTAAGGGTAAAACAGGAATAAAGACACAGACCTACTTGAGAATGGACTTGAGGATATGGGGAGGGGGAAGGGTAAGCTGTGACAGAGCGAAAGAAAGGCATGGACATTTATACACTACCAAACGTAAGGTAGATAGCTAGTGGGAAGCAGCCGCATAGCACAGGGAGATCAGCTTGTTATTTTGTGACCACCTGGAGGGGTGGGATAGGGAGGGTGGGAGGGAGGGAGACACAAGAGGGAAGGGATATGGGAACAGATGTATATGTATAACTGATTCACTTTGTTATAAAGCAGAAACTAACACACCATTGTAAAGCAATTATACCCCAATAAAGATGTAAAAAAAATTATATATTTGATAAAAAGCTTATATTCAGAATATACAATAAACTGTCAAATGCAATAAGAAGAATAAAACAAATTTTCAAAAGATTTGAACAGACATTTCACCGACGAATATATACAATTAGCAAATAAGCACACAATAAAATGCCGAACATTATTAGTCGTCAAGGAAATTCAACTTAAAGCCCTAATGAAGTAACATTACACCCGTGTTAAAATGACTGTAATTAAAATTCCAAATGTTGGCAAGGGTATGGAAGGACTAAAACTTCTCTTAAACTGCCCATGGAATGTAAAATGGTGGAACCGTTTTGGAAAAGAGTTTGGCAGCTTCATAAAAACGATAAACATACACTTAATGATATGATCCCGCAATTCCGCTCCTAGGTATTTACTCAAGAGAAATAAAACCATATGGCTATACAAAGACTTGTTTATGAATCCTCCTAGTAGTCTTATTTCTGCCAAGCACAAACTAGAAACAACCCAGATATTCATCAATATGTTAATGGATAAAGAACTCGTAATTTATTCATACAATGAAATACTGTTCTACAATTTAAAAGAATGAACTGTTGATAAATGCAACCACATGCATAAACCTCAAAATAATTATGCTGAGCAAAAGAAGTCAGAAAAAAAGTGAATACATAATGTGTGATTTCAGATACATTAAACTCTGGAAAGTACAAATTAATTTATGGTGACAGAAAGGAGATCAGTGGTTGCCTGGTCGGGGAGGGGATGGCAGGAGGGAGGATTACAGAAAGGAACAAGGGAACTTTTGACATGATGGATCTGCTCACTACCTTGAATGTGGTGAGGGGACCTCAAGAGAATTCATGTGTGCAGACATATCAAAACTTACCACATTGCACACTGAAATATGTTGTTCATTGTATATCAATTATACCTGATATCATAAAGCTGTGAAATATATGTAAAAATAGCAAATAAAAATTGGTGGAGGAAAGAGTCTGAAATGCTAAAACAAGACAAAACAAAAACCTTTCACCTATTTGTCCCATACTCTCCTTCAGTCTGGAGTATCACAGTCTCTGCAAACCAACTTGCCTTTGGGAAGTATTGCTAGGTTCATTACACAGGGAACTTAGGGTTTCCGTGGTTTGGTTTTGCTGTGCATAGTAATAGGAATTCTATAACTGGCTCCCTCTTTGCAATGCCTCTTTTGCTGGTGTCACACTATTCTTTAAACACAACTGTGTTTCCTAATGACATAATATGCAGAATACTTCTAATAGGCTCTGTGGTGAGTTGCATTGGATTCCCGCAAAAAAGTCCCAACCCCTGGTACCTGTTTATGTGACCTTCTTTGGGTATAGGGTCTTTTCAGGTGTAATCAAGTTAAGGTGTGGTGTAATGAGCTGCATTATGTTCCCAGAAAATTCATATGTTAAAGCCCTAATCCCTAGTATCTCAGAATTTGCATTTTTTCCAGAGTTTAATATGTTTGAAATCACACATTATATATTTACTTTTGTCTGACTTCTTTTGCTCAGCATAATTATTTTGAGGTTTATGCCTGTGATTGCATTTATCACTACATAACATTATGTAACTGTTATGGAGATAGGGCCTTTAAAGGGGCGATTAAATTAAAATGAGGCCATAAGGGTGAGTCCTAAGGCAATCTGATTGGTGTCCTTATAAGAAGAGGAAATTTGACCACACAGAGAGAGCCCAGAGGTAAGCACACAGAGGAAGTGCCATGTGAGGACACAGCCACAGTGAGAAGGTGGCCGTCTACAAGCCGATGAGAGAGACCTCAGGAAAAAAACAACCTTCTGCCACTTTAATCTTTGACTTCTACCCTCCAGAACTGTGAGAAGACAAACTTCTGTTGCTTGTTTAAGCCAGCTGGTCTGGTATTTTATAACAGCAGCCCTGACAGACGATTACAGGTGTTCCCATGGGGTCAGGGGGGTCCTGACAGCCAATGGCTGGTATCTTTACAGAGGAAAAAGAGGGGGGTCTGGATATTGACATGGGGAGAGAACACCACATGGAGATGGAGGCGGATCCTGGAGTGTTGTGTATACAAGCCAAGGAACAGCAGGCATTGCTGGCCACCCCCAGAAGGAAGAAGAGAGATCGGAACAGAATCTCCCTCACAACCTCCAGAAGTAACCAAACATGCCGGCACCTTGATTTTGGACTTCTGGCTTCCAGATCTGTGAGAGAATACATTTCTGCTGCTTAAGTGACCCAGTTTGTGGTAATTTGTGATGGCCGCTCTAGAACTGACACAACCTCCTGGAAACCATGTTTGCTTCCGAGCTGCTTCTCCCCTTCTCCAGTTTCAGATGGGCATCTGGCTATGCAGTTACAGACCACAGTCCCCAGGCTTCCTGCAGGGGTCTTCATGTGACGGGTTCGAGCCCACGGCGGCATATGAGCAATAAAGGTGCAAATCGCTTGTCTTGCATTCTTCCTTCCTCCTTACTAACTGGGAAATGGTGATGCCAGGGCCCTCATGCAGCCCTAAGCCCCCTTTGTCCTGACCGTCAGGTGAGAGGCAGTGGAATCCTATCTTTGTTAAGCCACCATATTGGGGGGTGGCCTGTTCCCCACCTAATAACCATGTGTCCAATAACCATCTCTTCCTCTGTCTTGCATCATAAGCTTCTAGAATCTAGTGCTTGTTGTGAATTGTCCTGAAGCACCAGGCACAATTCCATGTACAAACAGTTCTTCCTTCTTTCTATTGTCATTAGAAAAGCATTTATTAAGGAAGCGTGAGTCTAGGACTGTTTCAGCTGGCAATATCTTGGAGGCCATTTCAATAAATGTCAATGAGTATAAATCAGGTGAAATAGCATCACTCAAGCCACAGTACCTCATTTCTCGGCCCTGGGAAACAGCAAAGGCTGGGGGATTTGGCCATGTCTCTGCAGAGGGCCAGCTGCAAGTAGTATCTAATGTCACAGACATAAGAGGGTTGGTAGTGGACTCGAGAAGGACACCTCACTGTGAAGACAGGACGTATGCCTTCCACGTGGGCTGCTGCTAATGACGGCATTTGCTTCATCTACGACAAAGCACATTTAAATTAATTCTTAAAAGAGGGGAGCGGGCCTCTTTGGAAACAAAAAAGAAGAGGATATGGTCGCCGACCTGTAGTGTAAAACACACTTTCTTGGGGATTAAGAGAAAAGGAGAACATGCAGAAAAGAGGAGAGGAAAATCTTTCAGAGACTAGCTCTTTAAAACATGGAGAAGAATGAACTGGACTTAGAGAAGCTGAGAAAAATCACTGGAGACACAGCTGCTCCTGGTGGCAAGAGGTGTGAATGAGGCATTTAGCATTTGGACTTTGCTTAATAGCAGAGGCTACACTGAGACAGACTAGGCTGAACCATGTAGATAGGAGGATAGTTAATGGTGAGAAACAGAACTTTATCACAGTGAAGTGACAATACCCTTTTCTGAGCAGTGGATTGTTATCTTCCCCCTCTCTCTTTTACTTGCGTGTATGGTATTGTGGAGTTTATATTTAGAACATGTACTCAACTATTTTCTATTTTGTTGTTCCAAAAATTTCCATTTCTTTATAATTACAAACCCAGTGGGTAGCATGTTGTCCTTGTTTTCCCACACAAAGGCAGGCTCCATTCCTCGTTTCACGCTGCTCTACAGAGGTGCTGGGCAGCTGCTAGAGTGGCTGAGATGGAGTTCCAGGGGCATACACATCACCACGAACTGCTTAGACCTCCACATACCTCCACCTGGACCAGGCTTAGCCTCCCTCTGACCCTCCACGGGCTCCCCGCTGCAGTCAGAGCACACCGACCCCTACATTCCACGGAGGGGCTGGTGAGTCTCTCCTGTCCTTTCCTTTCTCCTCCCTTCCTCCCTCCCTTCCTCCCTTCCCTTTTCCCTCCCTTCCTTCTTTGACTCATTCATTATTATTTCTTTCTTCGTTTCTTTACAGTTTTCACTCATTTTATCATATAAGTGAAATATGTCTACTGCATTTTACCATACAAGTGAATACGTCCACTGAAATATGTCGACAGCAGAAATTTTGGAAAATGTAAAAGAAGGAGGAGGAGGAACAACTGAGGAAGAAGAAGGAGAAGAAAGCCATTTACTGTCCTGCCAATTCTGGATAATTGTCCACACTTTGTTGTGTTGATACACAGATATATGAATGATGGTCCCTATCTATTTGTAAAATGTGTATATTTATATATGTGTGTGTATATCTACAAACACACATACACATTTATAAACACACATGCAAATATATGATGTCCTAACAGTTGACAGCAGAATCTCTCCCCTTAAGGGAGACTATTTGTCTTTATTTGGGAGGCTATTTTGAAGGTACAAATGTTGAGAAGAGAAAAGACAACACAAGTTACATGCAGCTGAACTGCTCTGTAAAAGACACCTGGAAGCACTGCTTTTATCCCTAAGAGAGTGAGGAGAGGCAAGAAGAAGGGGAAGAAAGGAGCCCTGAAGAGAAGGGAACCAGGGAGGTGACCGGAAACACCCCATGAGGTGGGGCGGGCAGAGGGATTTCTAGCAAGAGAAACACCTATTCGTCATTTTTGTGCAGTTTGCAGTGTGGCTTGAGATGAGAGCCTTCCAGGTAATGCACAGGTGCCTTCCTCACATTCCCCATGGACCGCAGCCTTGACCGTGCTGAGGCTCTGGGATAGGGCCTCCGAGTGGCCTGAACGGCCTGCGACCACAGATTGCTGGGTCCTGCCCCAGAGTTTCTGATTCCTTTAATCTGGAGAACTGGGGGCTGGCAAATTTGCATTTTTTACAACTTCCCAGATGCTGTTCATGGTGAGGTCTGGGGGTCCCACTTTGAGAACCACTGGATTAGCGAATTAAGGAAAAGAGACTGAAGCCTATGTTTGGGTAGGTGGTGGCATCACACTGGGTATTCTATTTGGTGTCATTTACGTCCTTCAGCACGGGATCCTGAGCATTTTCTGATGTCGTTAAGTAGTTTTAAAAACCAGATTGAGGCATTGCAGGACCTTTATATGCTGATGGGGATGATCCAGGAGGAGAGTGATGGTGTGGGAGAGAGGGTGGAGGGTTTTCTTTGAGGAGAAGGAGCCAGGTCTGTGCACAGGTGAGTGGGTTAGTGCAGGCTTTCTCTCTCCAGCTGCCTCCTCTGCAACCCTATCTGCCCCCACCATCACACCCACCCCGTGCCTCAAGGTCACTAGTGGCCTCCACACTGCTGATCCAATGTCCCATCCAGTGTAAGTCTCCACCACACTTGGGATTCACGCAGATTCTAGCACACTTTCTTCCCTCAGCCTCCAGGACACCACGTCGTCCTGTTTTGGGCTTGGTTTTCTCCTCCTATTACAAGGATGGCCCCCCTTACCCTCTTTTGCTGGTTCCCCTGCCCATGCCTGGTGCAGTGCCTGAGGCTCACACTTTGGACACCTTCTTTTTTGCACTTCTGCAGCTTTTTGTGATCTCATCCAGGTTTTTAGCTTTAAATATCATTTACATGCTGATGACTCCCAAATGCGTCAATCCTGCAAGACTTCTGCTCTAAACCTCAGACTCACGCAGCCAACTGCCCATCCCACATTTCTACTTGAACCGCTAACGGATGTGTCAAAGTGAACACCTCGAAGAGTGACTGCTGGTCTTGCCTAATCAAGGGTCCCCCCATTCTACATTAGTAGCAGTGCTGTCCTTCCAGATGCTGGAGCCAAAATCCTTTAGCTCAGTTTAACTCCTATCTTTCACCTACAACTGTCAACCAATCCTTTAGGGAATCCCATTGCTTTTGCTTTTAAACCTACCACATCTACGTCTATCTTACCATTTCTACTGCTTCTACTGTCATCTCTTTCCTAAATTATTGCAAAATAGTCTCCCAACAAGTCTCCCTGTTCTACTCTTGCCACCTGCAGTCGAAACACAACAGAGAAGCCGGTGATCCTTTGAAATCACGAGTCCTTCCATTCCACTCCTCTGCTCAGAAGTTGCCAATGGATTTCCATTGACCTAGAGTAAAAAAGCAGAAGCTTCTCCCTCGACCTACAAAACTCTACCCTGTTTGCCTATACATTCATTTGTTGTATTTTTTAGATTCCACATATAAAGGAGATCATATGGTATTTGTCTTTCTCTGTCTGACTTATTTCACTGAGCATCATATTCTCTAGGTCCATCCATGTTGCTGCAGAAAACAAACTTGTGGTTACCAAAGGGGAGAGGGAAGGTGGGAGGGACGAATTCGGGGTAGGAGATTAACAGGTACACACTACTAGATATAAGATATATAGGCAACAGGATATACTGTACAGCACAGGCAATGATACCCATTATCTTGTAATAACCTATAATGGAGTATAATCTGCAAAAATACTGACTCACGAGGCTGTACACCTAAAACTAACACAATATTGTAAGTCAACCATACTTCACTAAAACAAACAAACAACAACAACAAAAACCTCTGCTCCGAAGTAGTGCCTCTCTGGACCCTCCTCCCCTGGCTTACACATCCCCCTGTCCTGGCATCTCCCACCCCACCCCGTCTCACTCTGTTCTAGCCATACTGTCTTCCTTACTTGAATACAGCAGACAAGCTCCCATCTCAGGGCCTTTGCAGCCTCTTTTCCCTCCGTGGAATGCATCTGCTTTCCACACAAACGTCCACAACACTTACTGCATTCGTTACTGTCATGTGTTTCTTCAAATAACACCTTCCCAGTGAGAGCAACTTTGATAATCCACTTGAAAAGTGCAACCCACCACCTCATGCTTTGTCTCTCCCCATCTCCTACCCATTTATATTTTTCTTCTTAGCACTTACATCTTCCAGCCTTTGCTTTAATTTGTTTATGTTATTTTTTAAATCTGTCTTCTCCCCACAAAAATGTAAGCTCCCCAAAGACGATTTTTGTTGTTTGGTTCATTGATGCATTTCCAGGATTTAGAATCATTTCAAACACATAGAAAGTCCTCAATAGAATTTTTAATGAATGAATGTGACTTCATAATTTGCATCATATTCACTGTATATAACCATTCTCCTAAGGCTGGGCGTTTAGGTCCTTTCCACTATTTTGGTGTTTTATAGAACACTGCAACAAATAGCCTTTTATAAAAAACATTTATTAGTTCCATTTTAACCACCCAAGGATATAATCCCATAAACGGGAACACCAGGTAAAATGACATAGGTATTTTAATACCTTTGTCCATGCAGCCAAACTGCTTTTCAGTTTAATTTTCCAACTGTTTGAGAATACCCACTACTAAGGCAGAGTTAGCATTTTTCTTACCTTTGCCAATTTGTCAGGCAAAAAGAGGCACATCTCAATCTTCCATGAATTTGAGTTTCTTTGATGCAAAGTGATTTTAAGTTTTTGTTTTTTCTTACACATTAACATCTTTTTAACTAGCTCTTCAGTTCCTTTGCTTATTTTGCTACTGAAATATTCATGTTTTTCTTATTGATTTTTGAAGTTCTTTATGTATTAAAAATATTGTTTGTCATATTGTTAAAAATACGTACTCATATTGATTATTTTTAAATTTTATGTTTGACATTCAGAAGGATTTATTGGGGTGGCCAAAAAGTGCCTTTGGCTGTTAAGTAAAAATAAAAGACACATTTTTCATTTTCACCAAGAACTTTATTGAACAACATATTCACCCTTTTGTTCCACTACCTTCTGCCATTTTTCAGTCAACTTCATAGTTCATCTTCCCAAAACTTTTTACCTTTTTGAGCAGAGAACTGTTCCAGGTGCCTTTTACAGTCTTTCAGGGAATCGAAATTTTTTCCATTTAGAGAATTTTGTAAAGACCCAAATAAGCGGAAATATGAAGGTGCAATACAGCAGATGAATCTGAACTTCCCGGCCAAGCTGTAACAGTTTTTGCCTGGTCATCAAAGAAACATGTGGTCTTGCGTTATCCTGATGGAAGATGATGTGTTTTCTGTTGACTGATTCCAGACGCTTTTCGTTGAGTGCTGCTTTCAGTTGGCCTCATTGGGAGCAGTACTTGTTGGAATTAATCATTTGGTTTCCCGGAAGGAGCTCATAATAGAGGACTGGCTTCCAATCCCACCATATACACAACATCACCTTCTCTGGATGAAGACCGGCCTTTGATGTGGTTGGTGGTGGCCCAGTTCGCTTGCCCCACAATCTCTTCTGTTCCACATTGTTGTACAGTATCCACTTTTCATCGCCCGTCACAATTTGTTTTAAAAAAGGAACGTTTTCATTACGTTTAAGTAGAGAATCTCATGTGGAAATATGGTCAACAAGGGGTTTTTTTCGCTTAACTTAAATGGAAACCAAACATCAAAGCGATTCACATAACCAAGCTGGTGCAAATGATTTTCAACGCTCGATTTGGATATTTTGAGCATGTCGGCTCTCTCCTGCGTGGTATAACATTCATTGTTCTCAATTACTGCCTCGATTTGATGGCTATCAACTTCAACTGTTCTACCCAACTCTGGAGCATTGTCCAGTGAGAAATCTCCAGCACAAAACTTCAGAAACCACTTTTGACATGTTCGATCAGTCACAGCACCTTCTCCATACACTGCACAAATCTTTTTTTGTGTTTCAGTTGTGTTTTTACCTTTCTTGAAATAATGAAGCATAATATGATGAAAATGTTGCTTTTTCCTTCCATCTTCAACATAAAAATGGCTACACTAAAATTCACCAATTTTGATGTTTTTTTTTTAATGCATGCTGATATGACAGCTGTCACATACCATCTAGCAAAATTGTTTTGAAGTTAAAGACAACTAAGTGCTACTAGAGCCATCCTACAGAAAAAACTGAATGAATCTTTTGGCTAACTCAATAATTCTAATGTTGCCAAATTCATCAGTCTTTCTGCCCTTATTATGCCATTGCTTTGGGACACAGATAGACCTGTAAACTTACTTATATTTACTTCTAGTTTTAATGGTGTTGTATTTTACTTTCTTCTCTGTAATCTGTAATGTATTCTGGAATTGGACTCCATATAGATTTCTCACTATGAGAAAAATCTACATCACTTATGGAATATCCCTTTCTTTCCTAACTTATTTCTGAAATTGTCATATTCATATCCCCAAGTCTTATATTTCATAAAAGTATTTCTGGGCAATCGATTCTGTTACATAGACCCATCTATTGATTCCTATGCCAGAAGCCCACAGTTTATATTACTGTAGTTTGTGAAATGACTTAAAATAGGCAGGGCTCTTCCTCCCACCCTCCAGTTGGTTTCTCTTTGGGGGTTTTCTTGGCTAAAGCTAAAAGTAAACACTATCCTCCCCTGACAGCTATTCCAACAAAACAAAACATAACTATTAGCATTTTGCTTAGAATTGCCTTAAAACTATAAAGTCACTTGGGAAAAACTGACATCTTAATAGCCTTCAATCTTCTTGTCACAAATATAGTTTCTCTCTCTCTCTCTCTCTTTTGGTTTGCTGTTGTTGATTCTGTCCTATTCCACATCTCTCCAGACCCTGAAAGCTCTTCACTTGCTCCGGAATCAGAGAACTTGGGTTCTAACCCCAGCTCTTCCACCTGCTCACTGTGTGACCTTGGACAGAATATTTGATCTTTCTAAATCTATAACTTACTCCATAAGATGGAGGTAAAGCAGTAACTACTGGTGATATGGTCTTAAAGATTAAACAGGGAAATTATGTTGAAAGCCCTTTGTCTGGAACTAAAAATCACCCACTAAATATTGACTTTCAAAAATCACCACGTCTTCACTCCACTGTACGGTAGAAACTAACACAGCATTGTAAAACAACTATACTCCACTAAATAAATAAAATAGCTAACCAACAAGGGCCTAGTGTATAGCACAGGGAATGAGGATCAATATTCTGTAACAACCTAAATAGGAAAAGCATTTGAAAAAGAATAGATACACGTATATGTATAACTGAATCACTCGGCTGTACACCTGACACTAACACAACACTGTTAATCAACTCAACTCCAATATAAAATAAAAAGCTAAAAAAAAAAAATCAGCACGTCTTTATTGTTACCATCTTTGCTTTTTATAAAGAGAAGGAGTGAACGTCACTGGAGGAGCAGAGATCGGAGGTCTGATGTCAGGACTCTGCTTCTTAAGGTCAGCTTTTCTCAGGTTTGAGTTGGGCAGTGGGTGAAAAGATGAAGCCAGGGCTTTGGAAGAAAGTTTGGGGCGATTTACGAGCATTAAGGGGAGGCCACAGGGAGCATGTGGAAAAGAGAGCTGGGTCCTCCCTACTGGGGCCACTGCATAGGTGGGTGCCCCGGGAAGTCCCACAGGGTCCCGGCTCACAGGGGCTCTGAGTTTGGTTTCATGCTCTGCTAATGCCACCCTGAAATGCTTAATAATTTTTGAACAAGCATCCTGCATCTTCATTTTTCACTGGGACCACACACGATGTGCTAACCCGTGCCCACTGCTTCCATGGTGGGCCTGGCCTTCCAGCTGACGGGGTAAGGATGGTCCTGTGTCCCTCTAGGCCCTTCTCCCCCAAAACCCCACTGACACACCATTAAATTAGGAAATGAAAAGGCACCCAGCAGTGCACTTGTTGTGAAGCAGCTGGAGCTGGAGCTTGTGCTTTTTCAGAAATGTGAGTTTTGGACATCAGTGCACAGTCAGAACATAGGTCGTGATTTACAAGCTAACTGGATACTCAGCTCTCTTAAAAAAAAATAGAGGATAAAATGCAAGAGAGATGGGAATGTCAGGCACAATTCTTGCCCAGGATTCTAAACCCCGTAGTTAATGACAAAGCTGACAAATCTGCTGATTTGCTCCCTCTCTCCTTCCCATTCCAGATGCTTCTCTGGCAACTAACTATTTTCTTCTTAGATGTGGATGGGGTGAGTAACTGCCATGAATGGGGGAGAAGAGGAATAACATTTATTGTGTGACTATTTTATGCCAGGCATTTTGCTGGGGACTTTACACCCAGTTTCTCCTTTATTCCTCACAATGGCCATGTGAGTGGGTTGTAGCATCTCCATGTTACAGATAAAGAAGCTGGGCCCAGTGAATCAACCAACCTGGGCCAAGTCACACAGATGGTAAAGGGCAAAAAAGGATATAATCCCAGGTCTGTTGTCACCATTTGCCTTGTTCTTTTTAGTGAAACCGAGACAGATGAAGACATACTTCATTACTATATTCCAAGCACCATACTAAATGCTTTCTATGTTTTAACTCCTTTAATTCTCACAATGAAACTGGGGCTCAGGGAGTTTAAGTAACTTCTATAAGGACTTGCAGTTGTGAAGTGGCAGAATCGGATTCAAACCTAAACTGTCTGGCTCCAAAGACAAAGCTTTAGCCATGACCTGATGCTGCCTCTCCTAATAAAAACTGGGATAGCAGAACAAATTTGGTGACTGAATATAGATTGAATATAGAAAAGGTCAAGGAAGATCTCCAGGTTTCATGGTTGAGCACCCAGTGGGAAGATGGTATCATTTAATGAAATGTGAACTGTATAAGGATGAGGTGCAGGGTTTAGGGGAGTGATTGTGACATCATTTGTGGGCATGCTGAGTTTGAGGTATCTGGAAGGCATCCAGGAGGATGAGCTACAATGATGGCCCCTTCCTTAAAGGGTTGCTGCAAAGATTGAATGAGTTAGTTCATGAAAGTGCTCAGAATGGTGCCTGGCACAGAGTGAGTGCTACAGAAGTGTTTGTTATTATTATGGCCCAGTAAACAACTGGGTCATTGTGGAGCTAAGAAGATTATTATGACCCAGTAAGCAACTGGGTCGAATGGAACTAAGAAGAGATGCAAAATCAGGAATTCTGAACGTGTAGATGGTAACTGAAGTCGTGGGAGAAAAGGAGAAAGGATGGAGTAAGAAGATATCCTTAGGACAAGCATCTTGAGAGATACACAAATTGTCTTTGAGAAATTGGATAAAGGCTGGCCATTAGAAAGCCATTTCCAAAGTTTCAACAAAAGAGAAATCTTTCTTTATATTTGCAATAAAACATTGAGTCTCTGACCAAGGAAGACTATTCCTTGACTGGTAACCAACAGAATCAGAAATAACAAATGAAATTAGATGAAACCAAACTCCTAGAGAAAAGGGACCACAGCTATCCTGGCTGCTCTGTTTAGCCCCCCGAACAGAATGATCATGAGTTTGCATACACTGATAATTTTCCAGTCCCTAAATCAGCTTCCAACCCAAATGTGATACCCAAGCTTCTATATGGTGAAGCGTCCCAGGACTTCAGAGCTGTGGTCCAGTTCAAGAGACTGAACATGTGCGCATGTGTGCGCGCGCACACACACACACAGGCACACATGCATACACGTGTCCGGTACTTTCTGGTTGCTGCTTTGACTAGTGATGCTGGGTGATCCCTCCTGATCCCTAGGGCTCATTATGGGCTTCCTGCAGAAAGACTTTTGTGCTTCAGCTGGGTTTGATCACCTCCCTAGTTCCCTACTCTTGCCTCTGTCTTAGCAATTACCCACTTTATTGGAACTTTCTACTTTTCTGTCTTCCATATTAGACTATATAAGCTTATATCAGGGATAGTTTTATTCATAGACCCAGGACCTCCCTATCATAGGTGCTCAGACTCTCATTTAAAAAATTTATTCCTGGAAAGTGCACTTTTAATTTCTGCAACTTCTCTGTAGTCCAGCCCAGTTTTGTTCCTATATTAGACTTAGAGAATATGTGACAGTATCAGTGACCTAGGCCCTTCTTTGTCCAACATGGGAGGGTTTTGGTGGGCATGTGGGCAGTCAACTTTGTTGAGGTAAAATTTACACAGATTTTAAGTATACCAGTCAATGAATTTTAACAAGTGTATATACTTGTGTCACCACCACCATAATCCAGATGAAGATCATTTTCATCGCTTGTATGTTTCTGCCCATCATCCCAAGAAGCAGCCTGCAAGATGGATGCTTAATGCATAGAATAGATGGGGATGAGTAGACCTCGGGTTTTATGAAGGGAATGAATGACTGCAGATCAGAACGACTGCTGTTATGTAGGAGGTGAAATACATGGTTTGGCTCAAAGAAAAGGTGAAAAAAAAAATCACAGGTGGAAAGCATCCTGGCAAAGCCAGGAAAGCAGGAAGCCAAACCTAGGGTAGTTTAGAGCAGAGGTTTTGGGTCAGGAGGAAGCAACGCAGTGATGAGACAAGAATTGTTTGGGGTAGGAATGCAGGTTTCCACACAAGCGGGGAAGGTTGGAGGTGTCTCATGACCTCGCTGGCATCTGCCCTTGCCTGGGGAGGGTAAGGTCACTTGTGGGCACTGGACTCTTACAAGCTGTAGGACACACAAAGCAGCACAGGGACCCAAGAGCTTTCTCCTGAGATGTGAAGTCACTCGGCTGCTCTGGTTGATTCTTTGCCTTCTTCAACCCAGAGGGTTGTTGTTCCTGGCCTCTACCTACTCTTTCGTGCCTTATCAGACCTGGCAGATCCCAGGCAGGGATGACTCCCCATCCCACCCTTTCTTACTCACCCTACGTGGCTCTCAAAGCCCAGTCTTCTTGATGAACAAAGAGAGAGAAACCTTTGGGCTAAAAGAAGGAGCCTCTGTTTCTCTGTTCCTTTTAATTTTTAACCATCATTCTCTGTAGAAATAGAAATATAATTTCAAAGCATAATCCAGAGACTAATTGATTTCAGCAGATAGATTTTTGTTTTCAAAATGACTCACATTAAGGGAGGGAGTCCACATCAACTTTAAGCCTCTCATTTAGAGATGTTCTATCTGTATTTATAAATCTCTCTGGGTTTGTAAGAAACACCCTTTGTGGAAGACAAAATTTAACAGCCAACCTCTTATAACAATTTTGTGATCAGTTGATACAGTCCTTTTGGTATCTTCCCTAGTACCAAGGTTGGTTAGAAAGATTAGCCGTAATATAGAGACACCTGAAACAGGTGAGCAAGCCCACCTTTATGAAGAGGGTGCCATAAACATTCTCTCCGATTTCCCTCCACAGGTACGACTTTGATTACAATATAAGAAATGAGTAGAACTTCATCAAAGGAAGACTCTTTAACAGGGAAATCTGGCTCTGGGCTGAGGGTCTGGTTCTGACTCTGCTGTGAACTAACTATGAGAACCTGGGAAAATCATTTTCCTTTATGAACCTGATTCTTTCCCCTCTGCTATAAAACTATTACCTACATCTTTAGGATGTATTTTTTTTCTTCCAATGGGGAGTGCTTGTTCTTTAAAGAAAATTCCAATTTTATCATCTGGAAAATGAGGATAATTATAGCATCTGCCTCGTAGTGTTATGAGTGTAAATGAGTTAATTCATATAAAGCAATTAGAGCAGGGCCGGCATGTAGCAAAAGGGCTCAGCAAATGTTGGCCATGATAAGGCTGCTGCTGAGGATGATGATGATGATGGTGAGAAAGTAAGGGAATTCTCCAAGACTAACACTAAAGACGGTGTAAAATAGAGTGGCCAGGGCATGAACTGGTGCTTCAGCTGCCCGGGACCGGGGGCGGGAGAGTCAACTTGTGGTGACATAAGCCAAGGGGCCACGACCTCACAGGAACTTGGAGAGCGAGGTCAGGACTGGAGGACATTTCCACAGGAGGATGGAGCCCTTGAGAGCCTCCAAGTGTTGGATTAGGAAAAGGTCCCCAAATTAACACGAGGACAGCAAGGAACCTTGTCTGTCCTGACCTGGCTCTGGACGGAGCAGCTGTGTCTCCCCAGGGAATTTGTAATTGCAGGGAATTTGTGTGGTGAGAGGTTCGGGGGTCCAATTTTTGCTTCCGGTGCTGATTCACTCCCGCTGTCCCCGCCGAGGTAAACAAAGAGGGAGAGACGTGCTCTCATCCCAGGCCACACAGGCGTTCCAGGCCGCACAGGCATTCCAGGCCACACACTCGCCTGCTGAGGATGTACTCCTGATCCCAAATCACCAAACACACGAGGATGTAGCCACATCCTCTGAGGCCCCTGTGAATTTCAGTAATCAAAAGACTAAATCGATACTGGAATCGTTCAGCTTTAAAAGCAGGTATCAAACACATATGAAATGAAGACATAAAAAAAGTAAAGCCTTAAAGAGCTGTAGGAAGTAAAAATTGAAGTCATGAAAATTTTAAAATCTCAATGAATGGTTAAGCATTATCTGAGAAGATAAAATTACCAAAGTGGAAGATAAACCTGGAAGTCATCCAGATACATAGAAATGAAAAATATGAATAGCAGTTAACAGTGAGAGGACCCAACACATGCCTCACAGAAGCTTCAGAAAGAGAGAGCTGAGAAATAATATTTGAAGAGACAATGGAAGATTAATAATTCTCCAAAATTATTAAAGGACCTAAGTATTGCAAGTAATCAGCCAATATGTCAAACCATCAAACGTGAAGTATTCTGGACTAGGCTGCAGTGGCCCCCCCAGCACAACTATCAGAACGGACACCATGCCAGCAGGGACAGCACAAGCCTCTGGGGATGTCCAGGACTCTGAGAAGTACAGTCTGCACAGCTCTGGACTGATGCATCCACATTTGCAAGCTCATCCCCAAATTTCACTGACCGTGATCTTCGTGTGTACCACACGCAGGGCCATCCTTCCCTGTATCCTCATCCTGAAACGAAATCTGGGAAATTAACAAGCGTGGAGTCTGACAACTCACGGGCCAGTCTCTGTGCCCGCAGTGGGCTCCCTGCAGGCCCCGCTGCCCCTCCTGTGGGGAGAAGGCTGTCTCTGCTGCCTTCCTCCACACACTCAAGGCTAGTCCACTAACATTTCAGGTTCTTGTTTTCAGTGCCAGGGGCAAGGTGACATTCCTTAAGATTTATTATCATTGTTTTCCATCACCTGAGGAATGTCAGTCCTCTAAAAGCCTCTGCACCAGGTCGATTCTCTAAGTTAACTCTGACTTCGCATAGATTTATTGGTGAGGTTTGTGGTTTGCCCTGTGTGTGTGTGCACACGCGTGCCATGTTTCAGACACAAAGGTGAAGGAAGAGAGAAAACCTATATTTATTTAGCTTTAATCTATGCCATCCCCTGAACTAATTGCTAACATATACACCGATTCTTTGCATCCTCAGGGCAGGTACGGGGAAGTAGTGCTCATTTATCACACGAGGACAATGAGGCTCAGAGAAGTTAAGGAACAGGGAAGGGTCACATAGCTAAGCATCTAGTTCTGTAGAAAAAAAAAAGGAGACCAACAAGATAGAGAGAGAGCCACATGCTGCAAGGAACCCAGAATCCACGAGTAAATGGAAACATAGCGGTGTGTGGTCTGATGCGGGCTTGTGGGGAAAGTGGGTCCATCTAACAGGGAGTGATGTTCTCTGCAGGGCCCACGGAGGAAGCGAGTCACGGTGCTGGCCCAACCCCTTAACCCAGGATATGTGGAGACTCCGTCCAGAACCGCTGAGGCTGCGTGCATCCAGCTGTGTGGTCAACTCTGTGTCCTGGGCTTGCTTCGCACTCTCCTTCCTCTCTGCCTGTGATCTCTCCTGGCAGGTCCTGGACCGTGTCATCCTTGTCCCAGTCCACACAGTGACAGGGACCACCTGCTATGGTCCCGATAGGCGATTCTGCTGAGGAAACATGTCTGTTCCCTCTGAGGACAATAATAGCTCTTTTGGTCCCAAATGGAATTAGCCTGCTCTCTCCTTGGCCTTGGATTGTCACAGGTCTACTGTGTCAACTGCACTTTCTTTTGGGAAACTACTACTGAAATGTTAAACAGGTGTGTACATTTCTGGGACACAAATTCAGCCTCCCTCAGCCCCACCTGGCCCAGGGGGCTCGCAGACCCCAGCGGTGCGGGTTCACAGACCTCGGTCGCCCGCTGGCTGTGCTGGCTTGGGACAGGAACCTCCCTGAGCCTCAGTTTCCCCATTTGAAAACCGGGACGTAATCCTTCCCATGCGGTTGCCTCGAAGATCAAGTGGGAAGTGTCCCCGTAAGCGTCTCAGCTACAAACAACGCCTGACATCTAGGGCTCTCCGTTCCAATCTGCTTCATTATACCCTCCCCGGCCCTCAGGAAGCAGATAATCTTCTCTGAGACACAATCCGCAGATTTGCCACTTACAACATAGAAACACACCCTGTTTCAAAGGACAGAGGAGATTGAGAGGATTTGGAGTGAAATGGCAGGAAGCCCTTGAGTCCACAGCACTGCATCATTTCCTGGCAGATCAGGTAACTCATCTGAATTGCATTTGTGAAGTGTTAACCTGCACCTCTAAGGGTTACCCCGAGGTTTCAAGGAGACAGCACGTGGGAAAGCACACTGGACACGTGAACTCATCCTCTTGGAAGCCTCTGGGCAAGCCCCTCCCATCTCCAGCATTGTCCTGGGGGAGCTGATAGATGCGACAGGTAATGCAATAAGCATCAAACCGGGGGTCTGGACCACAGGCGTCCCGGCTTCTCATACAAGCCCACTGTGCATCTTGTCAGTGGAGCACAGAGATTTTTTCAAATTGAATCCTTGGCCTGACCGTGCCCCAGAACAATTTAAGGTGAAAACGGCCTGGATATCACATCAGCACTCCCCCAATAGAGAGCTCTCTGCCCACCCTCCCTGTGGCTGCACCTGGACCTAGCGGCACTGCCTGCCTCTAGGCCTGCACTGCCTGCATCTAGGCCCTCCCGCCACTGCCCTCCGGTGGCTGCAGCTTGTAATGCCATGGCTCTTCTGGAACCCTGGGGTGGGGGCCTTCCCTTCCAGCCCCAGGCCCTGCCAGGCTGCCTAATCTGGGGGCAGCCCCTGGGTGCTGACAGCTGCACTAGGGTGTGGTGTAAGATTTGCTCTCTCGCCCCTCCCTAAGGCAGGCAGCTTCTGGATCTCTGTATTGTCAGCCTAGCTGATCTTTTCTCTCCATCCTGGTCCCATCCAGTCCTGAGTGATCTTCTAAGCTAACCTTACTCCTTGTGGACAGGACTGCGGTGCTTCGTTTAAAAGCCTTTGATGACTGTTGGTGGTGTATCAATATAAACTGATACAGCCACTACGGCGAACAGTGTGGAGGTTCCTTAAAAAACTACAAATAGAATTACCATACGACACAGAAATCCCACTACTGGGCATATACCCTGAGAAAACCATAATTCAAAAAGAGTCATGTACCACAGTGTTCATTGCAGCTCTATCTACAACAGCCAGGACATGGAAGCAACCTAAGTGTCCATCAACAGATGAATGGATAGAGAAGATGTGGCACATATATACAATGGAATATTACTCAGCCATAAAAAGGAACGAAACTGAGTTATTTGTAGTGAGGTGGATGGACCTAGAGACTGTCATACAGAGTGAAGTAAGTCAGAAAGAGAAAAACAAATACCGTATGCTAACACATATATATGGAATCTAAGGGAAAACAAAAAGAAAAAGAAAACCAAAAGATCAGAAGAGCCTAGGGGTAAGATGGGAATAAAGATGCAGACCTACTAGAGAATGGACTTGAGGATATGGGGAAGGGGAAGCTGGGAAAAAGTGAGAGAGTGGCATGGACATATATACAGTACCAAACGTAAAATAGATAGCTAGTGGGAAGCAGCTGCATAGCACAGGGAGATCAGCTCGGTGCTTTGTGACCACCTAGAGGGGTGGGATAGGGAGGGTGGGAGGGAGGGAGATGCAAGAGATATGGGGACATATGTATATGTATAACTGATTCACTTTATTATAAAGCAGAAACTAACACACCATTGTAAAGCAATTATACTCCAATAAAGATGTTTAAAAAAAAAAAAAGCCTTTGATGGTCTTCAGTGCCCTGTAGCGAAGCTCAGAATCCTCAGCATCAAATAAACATGCTCCTTCTGCAACATCTCCCTGTTTATATGTCTAGTCCCAGATGTGGCAGTGGGGCACCCTTCAGGGGTACCTTGGGCCCTGTGCTGCTCCCAGAGACCCCTGATCCCTGTCCTGCCCAGAAGTGTTACTGAATGCAATTCCCACTTGAATGCCCTATCCTGACCCCAACTTCAACAGGCCAACCCTTACAAAACCCAACTCGAATGTCACTTTCTCAATCAGGACCTTCGCTAGCAATCCCACCCCCCCTCCAAGTGAAGTACATACCTAAGCATCCTGTTCTCAGCTCCTCCGGGACAGGACTTCCCACCAGATTCTGTGCTCCCAGACCCAGGAGCTACCATCTCTGCTTCATTATAAAAATCTCCGCAGCCCCAGGACATATACAGCATCTGGCACATAGAACTCGCTCAGTAAATGTTGAATGAGCAGCCCTATCTAGCTCGGGAACCAGAAGAATGGCAGATGCTGCAAGGGTAGAAAATAATCTCTGCTACTTCCATTTGCATAATAATAGAATGGTAGTTATGGAACATTTGTTATCGGCAAGGCTGTGTTAAGTGCTTTAAATTCACTTTCTCATTAAATAGGCACAGTCTATCTAAGGCACGGTCTATTATACTATCTCATTTAATCTTTACAACAACCCTGGCTGGTAGAGGACAGCCAGCAGCAGATCTATTACGGATGAGAAGACAAAGCTGGGAGAGGTTGATGGTCAAGCATCCAAGGATAAGGGGAGAGCCAGGGCTTTCGCATAGGCGTGCAACCTCTCTCCCTGTGACACGAGTCTGCTAGCCCCGTTATCACTCTGCCACCCCTTCCTGAAAGAGGCAGGTCCCAGGAGGCAAAGCCAAACACAGAAATGTGCTTTGCCTGCAGACTCAGGCTGTAAAAGCAATCACAGCTTCTCTCTTGCCTCCAGTTCCTAATCAATTATGGAGGAAATGACAATGAGGCAAAGGAGAGAGAGACTCAGGCTGACTGCAGTTGATTGAAAAGATTCCCGAGGCTTTGTTTCTGCAGCTACGCTGCCTGGCTGGGACACCAGGGCAAAGAGATGTAGGGTTTGGTGCATGACACGGAGACAAAGGAAAAATGACCAACCAAGTGAATTAGTGAAGGTGAAACAAACGGTTCTCAGCAACAGATGGGGCTGATGCTGGGTAATTTTCTCCTGTCACCTCCCCTCCGGTAATAGATAATCCTGCAGCTGCTGGAGTGCCAGGGAAGGCAGGTTCACAGCCTCGGTCCCCTTCTTGTTTGGAAGCTGTGCCCACCCCCATCCCTTAACCTGTCTCGATGATAAAAATCTTAAGAGCCCAAACTTTTTGCAAGACGTATAGTGGCGATTTAACTCAGTCCTGGCTGAGGCTGTGATCCGTCAGGCTGTCATGGCGACAGGCAGATTTGTAAATGCCCTGGCTCCAGTGTCAGGTTGAAGGTGACATTTTTCAGCTGGAGATTTTTTTTCCCATCCCTCACAGAGACGGAACAGCTCAGAACTAGAAAGCAGCCCCTGAACAAGCCTCCATCCCACTTAGGCCACCCTGGCCAGGGCTGTTGACCTTTGGCTCCGAGACTGTCGCTCCCTTCCTCTGGGTCACCTCTGCCCTGTCCCAGAACACTTAAAACACAGTGATTCCTGTAACGCCAAGCCCCAGACCCACGCCCCTCCCAAACCCAGTCCCGGGCATGGCCTGATTTCACCTTACAATGACTTGTCTTGGCTAACAGTCGCTCTGCCATTACCATTATAAATACTTACGTAGATTAATTAACCACAGTATGAAAACCCAGAATCCCAGCTAGGTTCATTAATGACCTGCCAGGCTCTTTCTTGGCTGAAGCATTGAAAACTAACCCAGAATGTTCATGACATTCTTCCCTTTGATTTCTTCCTGGAATCAGGAAACCTTAATCATGGTTCTGTTTGAACCCTTTCTTTCCCCACGATTTTATTCTCAGTGTCTTTACCCCTGAAGGAGCCTCATGAGGTGGGGTGACCAGGTTTCCTGCCCAATTCTCCTGCACTTACCTGACTTCCTTTATGAAGTTTGGGAAGACACTTTCTGCCCTGATACTACATCGGCGCTCGGGCAAGGGTTCCATTGTCCCTATTTCTTGGCCCGGATGCCAAAATGGAATCTTTCTCTCTCCCTCTCTCTCTCTCTCCCTCTCTCTCTCTCCCCTCCCTGCTCCTTCTCTCCCTCCTTCTCTTCTATTTTCTATCTCCCCCTTCCCTCTCCCCATCACCCCCCCACCACTTCTCTCTCATTCTCTGTCTCTCTCCCCCTCTCCTGTTTCTCTCCTTTCTTTAAAGAGGAGCCAGCCTGGTCTCAGCACCACCCAGAGGTCTCTGCGGGGAAGGTGGCTCTCACATCACCTCCAGGAGGGGTCCAGGTAAACCTGGGGAAGGTGTTGGGGGCCAGCAGGGAGGGAAGAGGCCGTGGAGGTTGTCAGTGCAGAAGTGTGAGCCTGTGGTTCCCACCCCTCGCTTTGTCTTCCCCCCTCCCCTCCTGAGCCTCCTGTCTCCTTGGTTGCTGTTTCCACCCCACCTGCAGGGCCACCCAAAGGTGTTCCAGACAGAGCACCTTTCTTCCTTGACCAGGTGACATGGCCATAGCCACGCTGCCATCATTTTATCATTTTCAGTATCTGACATGATCACTGAGCATCTTATCTTCAGTTTCTTCATTTGAAAAGAAAAGTTAAAGGTATCTACCTTGTACCATAGTGTGTGGGTGTGTGTGTGTATGTGCATATACTGAGTAATGAGTGGGGTTGCATATGACAAGCTCCTAAGAAACAGTAAAAGCTCAGTGGATGTTGGTTCTCCCCACCCGTAGCCTCCGGCAGCTCGTTATTCTCCACCAAGTTAACACTGAAAATACTAATGCTTAACGAGCTCCACCCAGTGGAGGAACCTGAGATCAGCAAGGTCACTGTTGAGCAGCCTGAGCCTCTGGAGTGTGGTCAGCATACTGTCCCCCCTTTGGGGGTTTACATTAAAGGGGAGGAAGAAACAAAAGAGGAAAAAGAGAAGAGGAGAAAAGGAAAGAGATGGGAAGAAGGCTGGGGACAGGCTCTCAGGGAAAAGAAGGCAGAGGGAATCTATCAGAGGTCGGCGCCCACAGAGTTCCCTGGACGGGACACGGGAAGAGGAGGGAGGGGCAGGGCCTGCTCAGGCGCGCCCCCGACTCTGGCCCTGATGGCTCAGCTCAGCCAGGCTGGGCCCCAGGGTTCCTGCCAAGAGACCTCCTGGTGGACCCTGCAGCAGGGCAGGGGCAGCCACAGACGATGCTGCTGAAGCAGCGCCATCAATGCGGGCAGGAGAGGTTTGCACAGGAGGCAAGAAGAAAACCCACCCGCAGAGGCAGCGCAGACCGCATGCCACCTCCTGACCCCCAGGCCGCTCCACAGAGGGGCTGTCGCTGCCCTCCCCTGTGAACCGCAGTCTGTAAAGGTTGAAGATGAGGGAAAAGCGCTCCCTCCCGCACTGACGGGAGAAGGGGCAGCGCTGCATCCAGAGCGGGGGCGCATCCCGCGCATCCGCGGGCAGGGCCCTGCCGCTGGTACCTGAATCCTCCGGAGCAGCTGCTGGAGGAGACGCAGGGCCCGTGTGGGGATGGGACGGACTCCTCTCCTCTGCCGGCCCGAGCCCCTCAGCTGCGCTCCAGCCCTGCACACCCTCCTACAAAGTGAGAGGCCGTCTGCTGGGTCATCAGCCCCTCCCCTCCCCGGGGCATATCTGAGTGTGTCCCCTCCAAGAGCTGTCTTATCCCTGACGAGGCTCATCAGAGGCAGGCGCTGTATCCCTTTTGCCCTTTATGGTCAGGAGGAGGGGCTGGACATGAGACCGGAGACCACCCACAACTTCCCCAGGCCTCATTTTCTCATCTACAGAATGGGGTGATGACAGCACCCATTCCTGAGGGTTGTCACGAGACAGGGATTAAAGGATGAACACAGGGGAGGTTTTTAGCACCCTGCCCACACAGCACCGGTACTCAACCTGCGGCAGGTATACTTAGCAGTCGCGCTCTGTGCTATCTCCTGTGATACGAAATGGAATAGCATCAGGTGTCGTAACGGTAACAGTAGTAGCACCTCCTCAGAGGCAGTGGGACACTGCAGGAAGGCAGAAATGACAGTCGAGTACCTGGGAGAGGATGAACAGGGTATCTAAAGAGGGGGGAATGCCTTCTGAGTCAGCCTTCCCAAAATGCATGCAGGTGGACCCATGACCTTCCCAGAGGCAGACAGAAAGCAGCAGAGGAACTGACGTCTCCTGACGCTGAGGCCTCCATCCCCTCCTTGCACAAGGACACCCCAATCCCACCCCTCCTCATGGACTTCACCTCAGAAAGAACCAGTGCTTTGGGGGAACTGGGCTAAAAGCAGCATTTTTGGGGAAACTGAATTCCACAGGATGAATGTCATTAAGTCTGGCCTAGGGACTGAGCCAGCCTTTGAATTAAGGCCTGAAAGTTAAAGAGCTATTGTCCAGCCCTGGGACCCAAAGGGCATGAATTCACCTCCACCTGCTCCTTCATCCCTTCCTTCCTTCTCCTGTCCTCCCAGCCCCTCCTGGGCGATCCTGCCAGGAGCTCCTGGGTTCCCAAGGGTGGGGTCTCACTGGGGAAGTTGAGGCAGGTCAGGACCACCACCCCACCACCCCCAACCTGCCTGCCTCTGTCCTGGCTCTCCCTGGCTCCCGGCACAGACCCACAGGTGGTGGCAGAGGTCCCAGAAGAAAGAGCAATCCTGCCCCGTGGCTTCCTTCCTTCCTTGGCCCCCAAGGGCCTGTGGGCATTTTCCTTAACAAACATCCAACTCGTTTGCTAGCATTTGCTCTTCCTGAAGAGTACGCCCGTGGAAAATTAAAACTAACTGAACACACTTTAAAAAAAAAAAAAACAACTAAAATAAACCTTGAAGTCTCGCGAGTGGTCTAGAAGTCCTAAGGCAGCACCTCTAAGGTGTGCTGGGGTCCGTGGGCCTCTGGGATTGGGTGAGACCATCTCAGAGGGTGACTGGACGTCTGTCCTTTGGTCTGTGAGACTGAGGGCTGCATTTTCCAATACCAAATGGTGTCACATAGCCTGAGGGCAGGATCAAGGATTTGTTGGTCAGACCACAGGGAGCGGCTGGGATCTTCCGCACAAGCATCACTCCACCCCACAAGAAGCAGTGTCAGGTTCAACTCAACATGAATTTCTATCAGCATCATAGCCAGGCGCTGGGGATGCAAGGTGGATAATCCAGGCTCTGGCCCTGCCGGGAGCCCCCAGGGGAGCGGGGTGTGGCTGAGGGCGTGCCCTTGGGATGCCTGGGTCACGTGTGCCCCAAGGGAAGCAGATGGAGGTGCGGGAGTTGGAGACCAGTCTGGCCTTTGGGACTCACCTCACAGACTTCTCCCAAAGAAAAGGATACATTCAATCACATTTGGATGTGATTTGAAAGGATTTTTCGGGCGCTTTAAAAATCATCATGCACGTGCTGCTATCTGATTTAGTGATGTGTTTCCCAACCTCCTCCAATTGTACCTGTGTGGTTGGCTTTGCAAACCATTGTTTGGACACAAAGCCAGGGGCTCGGGGAGTTAGAGAGCAGGGCAGGCTGCCCTCCCTCCGCGGAGCCCTCAGAGAAGTGCCCCACGCCCAGGTTTAAGGTTTCAGGGGTCCGCGAGCCGGGAGCGTAGGCAGCGGCGTGGGGAGCGCAGGCGCGCCCTCCGGTGGCCGTCCCTGGAGCTGCAGGCTCGCCCCACCCCCGGCCTCCGCAGGCTCCCGGATCCAGATGTGCGAACCAGCGGGCCTTGCCGCACCCCATGGGGTTTAGCCCGCCGTAATGTCAGCGCAATAATAGTCCCGGGGAGGCCATTGCACCACTGTTTTCATCCAGAGGAGGGCTATTCCATCAACTGCTCCAGAGGCCTGCTTGGTAAATGATTTTTCTTTTAAAAATACATTTACTTGATTGCCTTGCTAGAGCTCATTCTGGCACCAGGGGACGTGTCTGGGGCGCAGGGCCCATGGGGGCTGGGGACCACCCGAGGGGGAGCAGCAGCGGAGGCCAGGAAGTGTCAGTTCACAGCCCTCCTGATGCCCGATTCTCGGTGCCGTTCCCCTCCTGTGATCCTTTGTCCCTCTCTCCCTGGCGACAAGAGGTGGAGTCGTTTTGCTCCCTGGGGAGAAGGGTCCTATATCCACTGGTCCCATGCCCCACCTGGCACGGTCTGTGCAGGAGCCGGGGGAGCATCAATTCAGGGAATTGCGGTTGCCGGGTTCTGTCCTCAACCCAGGAGACAGGGTACACAGATCGGTGGGATTCCAGGCTGGATGCCCAGGAAGGTCCCCTCACCCTGGGACCAGCCTGGTGACGGAGTAGGGACCCTGGAAGCCCCAGGCCGCAGCAGAAGCCAAGCTCTCGCCCTCGTGCCGCCCTCATTAGGGTCACTGGGTGATTGAGCAGGCTGGACGCTGCTGGGGACCCAAGCTGAAAGGGGCAGACATCTCTGGGGGCAGAAACCCCACATTCACACAATTGGGGTGGAGGCGACCCTGGGAGACGCCGTGCTGCTGGCAGCTGTGATTCGTCCTTGTTCACTACCGACCGTATAACATGTGTTTCACCCTTGATGCAGCTGCACTGTTACTTTCCCAGGAACATTGGTTAGTTCAATTGTCTGTTACCTGACAGCAAGCAAGCGGGGAAGCGGCAGGAGGCGGTGAGGGGTAATTAATGAAGCAGGAGCACTTTGAGGCTGGGCCCCGCCCACCCTGAGTGCGACTCCGGGTTCAGGGTCCCTGCTGCTTCCAAATGCAGCTGCCCTTGGGCTGTCTGTCCTGGCCTTGGAGGACGCAGCCTGCGGGCCTGGCTCCAAGGCCCCCTCAGCCCTAGGACAAGGGCGTTTAGCTCAGGCTGCTTCACTGAGGTGCGCTCCGGCAGGTCACGTCTGGGGTGTAATGGTCTCTAATTAGCATTTCCCACAGATGGAACATTCCCCAACCCCCAGCCTACAGCTAAGTGGTTCTCAGAAAAGCACAGAAATTATATTCTACCTTTGAAAACATCAAAGGAAATTAGCCTATTCCCATGGGTGTCTCTGGGCCAGCCTCGCTGTGGCACCCAGGGAGGGCCCAGCCTTTAGAGGTGAAGAGAGGGCATCTCTGAATGAGATAATCCCTGACAGGAAAGTGAGCCGGTGCCCAGCCCTGTCCTGCTCTCAGCCCCTCCCAGGCAGCTGTGTGGCCCCCTTCCCTGTGGCTCTCTCTCCATTGGGTCTCTCATGGGCGCCTGCTGGCTTAACACGGGTGCTTCCCTCCCAACCCCCCACCATCTCCTTTGGGAAGATAAATCCTGGGAGCAGGGCCAAGTCTAGACTTTGCAAACATTCAGTGCCAAATGCAGCACTTCTTATGCAGCGTAAGGTCAACTCAGAGTCAGAGAAGTCCCTCGGTTACTGTGACTAGATTCCCCAAATTTACTTTCTAAGCCTTCTTCTGCCAACATTCCAGACACTGTGGATGGAGACATGGCGATGTCTCTGAGCATTTGGAACTTTAATTCTAGGAGAGAGAGACTGACCCAATGGATAAACAAGTACATTCATAACATGCCAGGTGCTAGAAACAGCTAAGAAAAGTGATAAACTGCGTTGTGGAGATGGGGAGGCGTTTCTAATAAGGTGTCATTGATGAGACGGGGGGGAATGAGGAACAGCCCACCTGACATACGGGGGGAGCGCTGCAGGCAGAGAACCGGCAAGTGCCAAGGTCCCGGGGTGAGAGTGTGTTTGGTGTTTTCGAGGAACAGCTGGGAGATCAGTGAGTGACTAGAGGACAAGGCTGAGATCAGACGCACATCATCCAAAGGCAAGAGAACAGAGTTACAGCTTGGCTGGGTCTGCACCTGCCAGCCCAGCTCTCCCATCAGACCCCACGTGTCTCCTCCAGAGGCTGGCCGAGCCCCCCAGCCTCAGTGTGAATGTCCTGGGGACAGTGGGCATGAAGGGACTTGTTTGGCCAGGATGTCCTAGCCCCTCCCCAAGCTAGGGGGCCTCGTCAGGTTACCGAGCTGTCCGGCTTCTGCTTCCTCGTCTCTAAAACTGGCATCTTAAATCTCTCCACACAGGAACGCTGTAAGAATTAAGTGAAACACCTGTGTAGGGCACCAAAGGAAAGCCAACCCCTACCTTGTAATTTCTAGAGAGCTCTCTCTTAGCCTGAGCTTTCCATCTGGATGGGTCCGAGTTCTGGACCCCGAGCAACACCAAGCAAGCCCCTGTCTGGTCTCTACCGAGGTTCCGCAGAAACCAGCTTTCTTTCAGCCCTCGCTCTGGGAAGCTCAACAACCCTCTGAGGGTCTTTCTGGAGTTTCCTCCCCTCCAGGCTCTGCTCATCTCTCCACCTCCCTCTCTCCTCCCCCGCTTCAGCGAGGGACGCTGAGTCCCAGAGGGATGTTATCTCTCTCAGGGCATCACCTGGGCTGGGATTGAAACCACAGCCTCCAGACACCTCCCTGGTCTCTAGGAATGTGGGATGTTGGGACAAGTGGGGCCCACAGAGGGATGAGGAATGGGAGGCAGGAGGCAGGTGCAAGAGGCCTGAGTGTGGAGGCCAGAGAGCCCCAACCTGGGCTAAGCCCAGCTGTGCAGCTTCAAACCCAGAGCTAAACAAACAACATGAAGAAAGCCAGTGCCCTGGCCAGAGGACAGGAGACTGGCCGGGACCGAGCCCAGGAGTGGAGGCTGTGCCCACCCCCTGCCTCCCCATCAGCACCCTGTAAGCTGCAGCCCAGGGCGGGTGAGGGCGTGAGAAGGAGGATGCTGTGAAGCGCTCAGAGGCTGTTGAGAGGTTTTCCACGCAGGGACCCAAACCCATGCTGCATTTGCCCTGGAAGCACAGGGAGAACCACCTTCCCACAGTTTGTAGGTGGTGAGTGGGGTCAGGCTACCGTCCTATGATCCAAGACGTCACCAGTCACCCATGCAGGGTGACCCTCCGTGGACCGCTCTGGAAGGGTGGGGGGAGCCAGAGGGAGCTGCCATCCTCGTGTCAGTTTGCATCAACACATCCATCACCCCTTCCCTCTCTCTATGCCCGGCACTGGGGTCAGTGCAGTCACGGAATCACTTCACTCCCACAACCAAGTCCAGGGGTGAATATCCCCATTTTACTGATGGGAGAAAATGAAGCTGGGCAAGATTAAGTTAAACACCACCAGCAAGTCACAGAGTTGCAGTTAGAACCCAATTCTGTTGAACTTCAGGGCAAGAGAGAATTTGTTCGTTCACGAGAACCTCCTCTTTCCACGGCCTGCCCTTCCTCGGTGGCCCTTCTAAGCCCCTCGGCCTCCCAGGGAACCCTCTCCTTACAAGCAACATGGCAGCACAGTCGGGAAGATTGGAGGTGTAGTCAGCCTGGGCACAATCGGGCCCGTGACATGTGACATGGGGAATCCAGAGGTCCTCGCCCACCGGACCTTCCTGAGCCGTCTAGCTGCCTGCTCTGTGGCATCTCTCCTTCTGATGCCCAAATGGGAACATGGTCTGCGCCTTGGAGGTGGGGGTGCCTCCCCGGGAGCCCAGCCCCTTTCACAGCGCTGATGCTGATTGGCTGAGTCACGCAGGTTTGCTGCTGACGCGTCCGGAGCGCATTTCCGCAGGGATCACAGAGGTCTGAGGGCCAGGCTGGCACATAGAACCGCGTTCTCTGACCTATGACACCCTCATTCCTCTCACCTCTGGTCTTTCCATCTACCTCGTCAGACTCTGGAGCCAATCATATGGTTTCATGGCTTCCCAGGAGGGACCGTCCCCTGGGGCTCAAGCCAGGCTCATTCCCCCTCCTCCCTGTGCATCCTGCACGGCACCCGGGACACGGACTCATCTGCGGAAGCGTCTCGTGTAACACACGCACCCTCGGACCCTTTCCTGTCTTACGTCGGAGGAGCAAAGATGAGGGGGTGAAGTCAGGGAAGCGATGCTTGGCTGGTGGGGCATTGATTAGGAATAAAACGTGCAGACCTGCAGGCTGGCCGGGCTCAGTAGGAAGGAGGAGAAGCTGTACTTTAAAGGAAAGTTCAGTTATAATGACAAAGGAGAGACATGCAGATGACTGAGTGGTTATTTACACCAGCAGAGCTTCTGGAAAGCTCTACGGGCCAGTGTCCGTGTGTGTTTCTCTGTGTGTGTGTCTGTGTGTGTGTGCACGTGTATGTGTGCATATGTGTGGTTGAGAGAGGAGAAGAGGGGAAGCTGCTGTCCTGTCTCTAACACTCACGTGCCTTGAAATCGGGTTCTATGTCACAGGCAGGCCTGGCTGGCAGGAAACATGCACATGAGCCATCAGCACAGAGACGTCCTCACACACAGTGCGCAGGTGCTGGATCCTCCCCTCTCTGGGCCACCAGGAGCCAGGAGGGACCCAAACCCCAAGAGGAGGTGAGTGCAGAGCCGGAAGATGACACTCCTGATGCGGGAGGGAGCCAGTTTCAGATACAGCTGTTAGAACGGGACTGAACTGGGGTAACTTTCATTTGTAGATACTCTGTGGACTGGAGCAAAGATGCACCCAGCGTGGAGTGAGAAGAAAGGACCGGCCCCTGCGTAGGGGCCTCCAGAAGCAGGGGGCGGGTCCTCCCTCCTTGCCCGGTGATGCTGAGGGCCTGCAGCATCCCCAGCCGCCACCAGAGGGCGCAGCCCTCCACACCGAGACTGAGAACAGGGTGTCCTGCTCTTACTCTGCAGCTGTGTTCAAACTGTGGGCCCAGAGACGGACTGAGAAGGGGAGAAGGGACCACAGGCAGCCTTAGTTCCTTGCACGCCTGGCCTCTGCGGAGTTAAGGAAGTAAGAACACACAGAGGACTTGAGGACACGGGGCGGGGGAAGGGTAAGCTGGGACGAAGTGAGAGAGTGGCATGGACATATATACACTACCAAATGTAAAATAAGATAGCTAGTGGGAAGCGGCCGCATAGCACAGGGAGATCAGCTCGGTGCTTTGTGACCACCTAGAGGGGTGGGATAGGGAGCGTGGGAGGGAGACGCAAGAGGGAGGAGATACGGGGATATGTGTATATGTATAGCTGATTCACTTTGTTATACAGCAGAAACTAACACACCATTGTAAAGCAATTATACTCCAATAAAGATGTTTAAAAAAAAAAAAAAAAGAAGAGAGCATACAGAGGAAGGAACTGGGACCCGGTCCTCCATGGGACCTGAAGTATGTCCCCAGAGGAGGAGCTCAAAGCGCCTTGAACTTCAGTGGCGATTTTATGGCCACAGATTCTTAGATTAGTTCCTCACAACAACCTTTGAGACAGGTATCACCCCATTTCCAGGTGAGAAAACAGGCTGGCCAGACGTATGGCAAGCCAGCAGTAATGCACCCTTCTCTTAGTAGCTGACGAAGGACTTGAAATCAGAAACCTGTAGATGGAGTCAGAATTCAGCCCAGTGGCCCTCGTGGCCTGTGAGGTGTCTCAGCCATGGTGCAGACATTGAGGCCGGCAAGAGGGGCCACCTAATGTGGAGGTTTGCCTTTGGCCCTCGGGTCTGGGCCCTGGATGTGGTCGTCCCAGAGATGTCACCTGAGATCAGGTGGGTGAGCTTAACCTCTGAGTTCATTGACCTTGATCCTCCAGCTGTAGTGTCCAAGGAGGGGAAACACACACACACACACGCACGCAGACACACACACGTGCACAAGTGCACACAAGCATTCATGTCGATAGGTACTCCACTTCCCCCCAAAAGCCCAAGTCTGGTATCTTCTCTGGTTCATTCCGATGAAATCCAAAATGCCAATTTCATGAGCAGGCATGACCCGGGGGAGGGCAGGCCTGGTGATGCGATGGCTGGAACAGCGGCATGAACCTGAGAAGCATGGGGTCAAGGCCCTCCTGGAATGTCTTCATCTGGGTTCACATCCAGGAGGGATTTACTGAAGCTGATAAAATCTGCTGCTGAATATTGCTATAAAATACACTTCACCCAGAGAATCCTAAACCTGTAGATTCACCTTCCATGACTTTGTGAGAAGGAAGGACTTAGTCACAAGCCAGCACCAGCCTTTCCATTTCAGCCCCACATCCCGTGTCCCTCCTGTCCTATTACTCACTGGTTCTCATGTGCTCACCTGTGTCAGGGGGGCCTGGGGAGCTGGTCACAGATTTCTGGGTCCCACCTCTAGTGTTTTAAAGTCAGTACATTTGTGCTGGGGCCCAAGATTTTGCATTTCCAGGAAGTTTCAGGTGATACTGATGCTGTAACGTTTTTATATTTCCTACTACCTTATTAGAGGAAACTCACTGTCCCAGAAGCTGTCAGAAGAAAATGGGAGAAACTGGACCCAGAGAACAAAGGAGATAGCGGACAGCATACTCAGAAGTATGACATCAGCTCCTGGATGACCAAACACCAGTTCCCTCTGTCTGTGCCCACGGCAGGCATTACTAATCAATCACGGCCTTCCTTCTTGTTGAGCCAGACTTAGCTTCAGAATCCTTCTCCACCTACTGGTCCAGAAACCTGCTAAAACTGACTGGAAACAGCAGGCAAGATGACAACCCTGCACTGTATTTGACCGAGAGACCGGACCACACTATTCCAGACACGCTCCCCATCACTCAGTCCTTCTCTGCTGCTTAATACTCCGCGCTGACTTTGAGCACGAGGGCCATCTGGACCCGAGAACAGAAGCGGAGACGGAGGAATAGCCGGGGTGGGGGTGGGGGGGCGTGACCTAATGTGAGAGGGACAGACCGGAGGACGGGAAGGGACTGGGTGGCCAGTCATAGAGCCAACCAGCATCAGGGGACCCAGGCCCAAGGGACGCAGAGCACACAGGAGGGGGCCAGGAACAGTGGCTGCATTCCTAGAGCACTTTCTCCAGAAATGGACTATTTCCCCTTTTGAAAGTGATTATGTGCCATGGAGGACGCTTGCCTAAAGTAGCAAGGCATTTGCGCAGGTGGTCCTGGGACCCTGGAAATGTATTCACGCCCCCTACGCCAGTAGTGCAGGCTGTAGGGAGGGGCAGAGGTCAGAGACAAAAGGTCAGCCATGGAAGGCCAACTGAGCCAATCTGGAAAAGACACAGGAAATCAAAGGGCTCTTGCTGAAGAAAGAGGCAGAGAGAGAGAAGGAAAGGGCGAGCAGTGGCGTGGCAGAGCTGTGACAGGAAGAGGCGTCGGGGCGATGAAATGTCCAAAAGCCAAACCCAGCGGCCAGGCCTTTCCTGAGCATGTGGGGCTCAGCACGGGTGGGGATGGAAGGCGGTCGGGCACCCCTAGCACATGCTTCCTCTGTCTGCTCACACAGGACGCAGAGGCCTTGCCCACAGATGCAGCCTGCCTCGCTGGCCTCTGCGTTCGGCCAGGGCAGGAAAAACGGCGAGCAGCATTCTGAGTGACCCGTGCTGTCCCCGACGGGGCCATGCCACCTAAAGGTGCGCACGGCCTGAGGACTGGGCCGCCCACCCTGTAACGTCAGGCAGTCTGTTGGCCAGCTGCATGGCCGGATGTTTCCAACTTTAATGTCTGATGTCCATTCCATAAGCCTTGATGGAGAATCACCCCACTGAAAGCAGCATGGGGACAACTGGTGAGAGCCTAGGGTGTGCTCTGCAGACGGGTATCCAGGACCCCAGTCTTAGCGTGATCCAGAACATCTGTTTTCTGTTGCCCCAAATCCTGGGCAGGCCCCCAGGCAGGGAAAGAGAGAGGAGGTGCCTTCCCAGGGGCCCCAGGAAGCTGGGATGCTTAGGATTCCTTAGAGAGTTCTGTACACTCATATCACTTCACAGAGTCAACAAATGAAGAAACTGAGAAGGTCAGGAGTGATTGTAGAGCCACAGCTTATTAGCATAATCTGCATATCAGGAAGGAGCCAGGTCCTGCTTTAGAGCCAGTAATTTACAGATTCAAGTAAACTGTTATTTACTAACAGTTCGTCACTGGGCCACCCAGCATGTATTGGGAAGAGTGTAGGAAACACAGTCACCCCCCACACACACACACACACATACACACACGCACACATCGATCCCTTTGCAGGAGGGGTTGGAAGTGTGCTTCCTGCCTCCGCTGCCCTGACTGTGTGACTTTGAGGCAATAACATCATCTTTCTGAAGCTCTGCATTTTAACAGAGGGATCCTAAGACCTTTCGGGTTCCATGCGCTTCGGGGGCTTCTCTAGGCAAAGCATTTGGCTCTCGGTGGAGGCTCAGTCCGCGCAGCCACTTCTCCTGCACAAGCATCGGAAGGTCGAGCGGAGAGGAGGCGCCACTGAGCCCCAGGAGGAGCCGGGATGCCAGGTCCAGCCACCGGGCCAGCAGCCCCATCCAGTCAACCTGCTTTTGCTTTTGTCCACAGCGTTTTACAGACTTTTCAATCTCACCATGAGAGTCTAGCTGCAGGCTGCCTCGCTGGTGTGTTAATAATAAATTATATTGTACTGCGTGGGTCTAGCTCTTTGCAGTAGTTTACTAAAAGCACTTTTCCCTACAATATGCCACTTAATTCTCATGACTGCCGGGAGGTGAGGGAGCTGAGGGTCATGGGAGGCGGGGCACGGGCACAAGCTCAGAGTGCACACCTTGGCCATCCCTGCCCTGCCGGCCAGGATGACCAGGGCGCAGGGGCCATCAGACACGGAGCTGTCTGCTGGGCATCTGAGCAACGTTTGAAAAGCACCAGGTACTATCAGTCTGTCTGTCCTCTGCAAAAACATCAGTGTCAGGACAGACGGTGGCTAAGGAGACGTGAGATCGCATCCAGTGGCATGGACGGTCAGTGGTGGGACGGTGTGATGTAGGAGGTGTGACTGTGACTGTGTGAGGTGACAACAGCCCCGTATCTGTGTTAAATGTCCTGAATTTGATCATTACTTCGTGATTACGTAAGAGAATGCGTGGTTCCTAGAAGGTGAAGAGCAAGTATGGGTGAGGGCTGCTCGTGTGCTATTTGTGTTACTTTTTTAAAGGTTTGAAAATGTTTAAAAATGTGCAACAGGCAGGTTTCTTGAGTAAATACATGTCTCTGATAAAGAGTGTGCTGCCTGAAGGCCCATCTTAAAATTGAATTATAGAAATAATTCTGTAATTCTAACACATGGAGTCGTGAAAGTCATCTGATCAGATCTGTTTGCCCCTTCCCGTGTGGGCATGAGAATGTGCATGCATGTTCACGTGCACGCACATCCATGCTTTCACGCACACGCACATTCACACCCAGTGCTAGAAAAACTCCAAGGCAGCCCTTTACCTCTTTGGGCACCTCTGACCTTTACATTTATTTTATATGGGTCTGACAGTCCCCATATAATGTAAGCCTACTGGTCTTGGCTTTGCTTGACGTGATCCTATAGAAAACATCTCATTCTAGCACTTAAGTATTTGAAAACAGCTACGGGTTCTCAGAGTCTCCTCTTTCTCAGTTGCTCTCCATAGTTTTGCATATTTTAGAGCCAACATGGACCTTAGAGCCTTCCCAGAGTCTCCTGTCAGAACTCAAATTTGCCAGAAGAGAAAGACAGTGGTTCAAGCCCAAGGCTCTTATTACAAACTTTGCAGGCGTCAGTGTTCTCAGACTGAGAGATACAAACCAGCTCGGTAAGTTCCTAAGAGTCAAACCAATGGACCACATTTCTCTGCTGGAGCTCTCACCCCCAGCACTAAATATTAGAACAATAAAAACCCTCTCAGGTTACGTGTCTGGGCCCAGATTCCTGCTCATTAGGAGCTAAACCGAGGTCTGAGCTTTTCCCTCCAAGGGCAGGGCCATTCCTGGGATGTTAGCAGGACTGAAAATGCACTCTGTTCAAATTCCGAGTCACCTTCACAGGAGAGGCCACGTGAATCCATGGCCTAACTGCTGACCGGCGGACCTGCCGCTGAATCAAGGCCCAGATGGAATTTCAGCAGAGGCGGGACTACGGGTGGAGGGTGAGTGTGAACAATGCATGGGCTTTGGAGCCAGATCTGGGTGTAGGTCTTTTCTCCTCCAGGTTACAGTAGCTGTGAGAACTGAGGAAGCAACTTAGCCACCACCCCACGCCTCAATGTCCTCACCTGCGACAATGAGATAACTTTGTCTCCCTTCCAGGGCTGTAACAAAAAAATAGAAGAAATAAGGCAAAGCTGTGTGGCCCTAAGTAGGCACTCAACAAGTACGAATTATTTATGGATGTGATCACCATTCCAGAAAGGTTACACATGATGCAAATTTGGCAAATGTCTACTCTGTGTTTTCGGCTATGTAAGAAACAAATTAATTATGAGAATAACATCAGTGAAAGCACATCATAGTCAGTAATAAGAATTTTTAAAATGTGTTGGGAAAATAAGCCATGTATATTGGGATAAAGCCAAGACAACCAGTAGACAAACTGTTGTGGCCAAACAGATGAGCTTCTGTGTTGTTTAATACACTTAATAAAACAGTGTAGCTTCCTGAAAGTGCTGTCTTACCAAACCGAAATATCCCAAGGGTTTAAACAGAAAAGATAAATGACCCTGTCTGCCTTATGCAAGAAGTAAGGTCTGTGTGAGCTGGTCCTGCTCAGGACCAGGAGGTAAGGGCAGCGGGTGAGGGTTGACGTTTGCTCAGCTCACACGGGCTAAACGTCTGAAAAAAGAGGGAGGCTTTCGGTACAGAGGGATTAATGCAGAAAATGGTAACTTTTCTTGACACAGTGCTCACTGGGGAGCTTTCTTGTCGAGCAGTAAGTGAGTGAACTGTGTTAAGATGCAGATGAAAGGGGAAAATGTAAGAGCAAATACCGCTAACTGTGACCCCCAATTCAGAGCTCAGGGTGCCACCTGCCCACCAGCCTTCTGTGGGTGTGCACGTCTGCAGCTGGAGTGAGTTTAGGTATCTGATAAACCATAGTCCCCAGGAAAGGTTCCCTCTCTCTCCAGTTTCAGAGGCAGCATTACAAGTCACAGACAGGGAAGTCAGGCTCCATCATGACAATGGCGACATTCTTGTAGCAGCAGGGGGAACAATGGGGCTGGTTCTGTTACACTGAGCTAACAGGGTTTTCATCGGTGAAAGGCTGTCCTAAGAGCACTGAATGAGTTTAATGCAATGAAGGAACCCCGTACAAAGAGTCCCCCCTAGACTGACATCAGTGACTCACCAGGTCTCTGATGTCTCGGCATTTCTCAAGGGCTGCTGAGACCTGACAGACACTCCCAGCTGGAAGGAACCAGAAGCACTGTCCATTTCTAGTTTATCATTTTGCAGGTGATGGAACTCAGATCCGCAAAGGATATGGAGCTGTAAGTCACAAAGACCAAACCAAGCTCTGGATGCACTTGCATTCCTACTATAGCTTCCTCTTCTCGTGGAGAATGCCAGCCATCCTGGGAGTGATAAAATGTCTTGTGTGGAGAAGGGAGGCTTTTAGGAACTTCTCTCCTTTGGAATCAGGGGCACTTTCTGGCTTTAATTCAGGCGGTGCTGCTGGCTTCTCTGGGAAACAGAACATGGGATGGCCACGAGACGGCGCCAGTGCTCCGTGCTAGGACCCTCTTCCCTACCTGACTGCCCATACAGCGTGTATATATTTATTTTCAATGAGGTCAGGAGGATCAAGGTTGTAAAGTAACATATTTTCACTTGTTTTGTTCCTACATCTCAGACATAGCTTTTCTGAAGTCAATTATCTCCCTGAGACGCTGTTCTCCCCGCCCCCTTTCTCTCTGAGCTGCCTTTCAACACATCAGAGTCTGACACCAATAGACTGAGAATTGGGGGGTGGGCGGGTCGCTGGGAGGAGGGAAAAGAAGCAAATTTTTCCCTGACTGTCTCCCTGTTCTGGCGTTTTGTTTTAAATGGCAGTCTGCAGATGTAAGGCCTCTGTTCTCCAGCCCCGTGGTGGGGAGACTAGAGATGGCTAGGGCTGTGATGCTGCCTGGGAGGGGTTGGGTGTCAGCTGGGAACCTCCCCTGGCCCCCCACGGGCACAGGGCCTCCAGCACCATTTCTCTGGCGCCCCTCCTGGCGAAGGATGGAGCAGCATTCATGGAGAGGTCCCGACAGAGGACAAAATGAGGGCAGTGAGCAGACACCCCCCAGACTGAACTGTGTCGATACCTGGTGCCGTATTTCAATGGAGGCTTTGTCCAGAGCCGGGTGACCGGGATGGTGAGAGGGCGCGAGGAAAGAACACGCGTGTTCACACACACACACACCCTCACACACGCAACCGGGCAACAGCTTACAGCTCTTCCCAAGTGCAGACCTGGAGCCTGGCAGACACCTGAGTTGCATGTGGTCCAAAGACCACGTGCTCCTTTCAGGGCTGCCATTTCTGGTGCTCAGAGAAGGCCACTGGCTTCTGTGTGTCTAAGGCAGTAGGGATCCTTTGAGTAAACTGCAAGCCCCACCCTCTCAGTCAGGACCCCTACGCCAGCCCTGGGCAAGTGTATGCCCTGGTTTACCAGCAGTACGGCAGTGGGCAGCCAGTGGGTGGGGGGATCACTTCTGGTCCCATCACTGTCCCCACAGTTCATCACAGGAACGCCAGTGGGTTTCTGACCCTGCCCAGCCCTCTCATCAGTCTAGATCTATTTTGATATTTTTAGGCTTCAAATAACACAGTAACTTCTTACTCCAATGCACGGTGATCTTCTCTGTTCTAAGGGAAAAGGTCATCGCAAAGCCTTAGTTTTGGGGCTGGGAAGAGGAGGTCTGGGTGCGTCCATGAGTATTTTAATTCCATAAACCTCTACTAAGTTCCTAGTAGGTACCAGCAGAACTAAAACCTAAATAAGATCATGTCCATTTCCTGAAAGTACTAGGAATCTACTGGGAAAGAAAAATAAATACCAATACCGCCATCCCATTAAAGCCATCCTAGAGCTATGGGAACAAAGATGGGGGCTGGGGAGGAGGCTTGACCAGGGTCTTGAAGGATGAATGGGAAGTGTCCAGTCAGAGGAGAAGGAACAGGAATCACAGGAAGATGGGGCCTCCTGAGCAAAGCTGTGTCACAGGAGAGTCCGTGGTGCTTGGGGCCGGGAGGGGACGCAAGCTGTCCGGGGTAATCAGTATGCCCAGTGAGGTTTCTCCAGGTGGCAAAGCCGCAGGGCACTTGGCCCAAATCCTCCCCACACATATGCCTTGTTGAGTGGTGTTAGGGTTTAAAGTCAGCTCTGAATGCCCGCAGGTGATCCTTTAGATGAGGTGCATTCGCTCTAGTCTGTAGCCCCCTGCCACTCCCCGCCTGACCCCTGAAGGCACTTGGGACAGCAAGTTCTGTGTTAAGCCTCCCAAATGGAGCACCTCTGGATATCACGGCCCTGGGGCTGCAGATAGGAAGGGAGGGATGCTTGTGCCAGCACTGCTCAGAACTGTTCTCTTGCCTCTGCTGAAAAGGCCTGTCCACCAGGACCCAGGGTGTCAGCAAGTCCAGTCCACTCCCAAAACAGACAGGTTGTTTGGCAAGAGGAAGAGGGTTGGGTCACACTGAGATGAGCCTGTACAGTGCCCATCTCAGGCCCTCACCACCTGTTGCCTAGTGGAGCCCAACCCGGGGGGAGCCAGGACCCAGGGTCGGGCGCTGGGGCTGGGTGGGCCGGCTCCTAAGCCCGGTAGCCGCCGTTGTCAAAGGTGCCACATTCTAGAGTCTCCAGACCTCGACTTGACCTTCAACGGGGCCTCAGCCCCCAAACCAAGAAGTAGCGTTGCCTCAGCCAGCCTTCCAGGACCTCATTCTGGACTGCGCTTGGGGGACACAGTTCTCTCTACAATTTTTTTTTTTTTTTTGTGGTACGCGGGCCTCTCACTGTTGTGGCCTCTCCCGTTGCGGAGCACAGGCTCCGGACGCGCAGGCTCAGCGGCCATGGCTCACGGGCCCAGCCGCTCCGCGGCATGTGGGATCTTCCCGGACCGGGGCATGAACCCGTGTCCCCTGCATCGGCAGGCGGACTCTCAACCACTGCGCCACCAGGGAAGCCCCTCTCTGCATTTTTGATGTCATCTTTTTGATCAAATATTGTCGATTGACACTTTGTCACCCTCTGGTGACCTGCAGGCTTTAGCAGCCTTAACTTCTTAAGCCTCTGAGTCCTGGCCAGTCCTCACTAGCTAAGCCACTTGCTAGCTCCACCAGGTTGCAGAGATGCCCTGTACAGCGTGGGCTCCCGAGGAGGGTGAGGGTCCTGCTGGCGCCACCCACTACCCCACCAGACCCAGAGTCTGCACTGATTCTACCACATTCTCTGCAAAGCCCAGAGCTGACAAGGTGAGTGCAAGCAGGAGCTGTGAATTAGTCCCCTGAATATGCAGGTCATTTAGATGGAAGGAGGTGGAAGAGGACAGGTGCTTCATAAATATTGTGCAGCCAGGGGGTGGAGTGGGGCGAGGACAGAAGCCAGAGAAGGCCCCAGGGAGCACAGGGGGCGGGACTGGCCTTCCAGGCTGATTACTCCTTGCACGAGGGGGCAGAGACAGCTCCACCTTGACAGCCATAAAGTTGCTGAGTGCAGAGCTTACCTAGAAAGGCAGGGAGCCAAGAGCTACACAGCAAATTCTTGAGCTGAGCCTTCTGTGGAGGAATCCCTGGCCCTTTTGTGTAGAGAGAGAGCAGGGGGAGGGGAGATGAGAAGAAGGGTGATGGGAGCACAGGCAGTTGAGGACAGGGGAAGATAAGATGAGGGCGGAGGAGGGCTGATGAGGGAGAGCTGAAAGGTAAGGGGCTGGGGTACCAGCACTCCCGGGCCCCACCCCTCCCCGGCCCTCAGGGTTAGCATCTAGCTGGACACCTACATAACCCCTCAGGGAGGGGCTGCAATCTCCACTCTCCCCACTGCCTAGGCTTATTCAGAAACATCTAGTGACCTGCCATGTCCCAAGTGGCTCAAGTATCCAATATCCCTAGGCCTCCCAGCTCTGCGTCAGAGCAAGGAGACCTCCCTGACCCTGGAGGCCCATCCACGATGTCCCAAATGGCAAGGTTCCTTCCTTCTTACAGCTAAGTAATATTCCACTGTATGGATGGATATACCATGTTTTCTTTACCCATTAATCCATTTGTGGATGCTTAGGTTGTTACCACATCTTGGCTACTGTGAATAATTCTGCCATGAATGTTATACTAAGTGAAATAAGCCAGACACAGAGAGATGACCATTGTGCCATCTCTCTTATGTGTGGGATCTAAACTAGTGGAGCTCATGGGGAGGCAGATGTGGGGAGATGCTGGTCAGAGGGCACAAAGTTTCGGTTATCAGGATGAGTGAGCTCTGGGGATCTAATGGACAGCAAGGTGTCTATAGTTAACGATACTGTATTCTACACTTGGAATTTGCTAAGAGAGTAGATCTGAAGTGTCCTCATCACACAAAATGTGGTAGCTGTGGGATGCCTAAGTTAGCTTGATGGTGGGGATCATCTCACAATGTATCCATACCTCAAAGCACCATGTTGTACGCCTTCAACATGTACAAATTGTACCTGCCAATTATACCGCAGTAAAGTTTAAAAAAACCAGTTCACTTTGGAACGATAAGAGGTGGGTGGGGTGGGGAGAGGAAGAGGGGAAAGTGGCCCCGGTGGTCCTTTCCCGAGCCCCCTCCTCTCCTTCTGCCCAGCCGGGCTGATCCTGGGAACCTTGTGTAGTCTCCCACCCCGCAAAGCCGCAATGAAGAGCTGACCGAGAAGCTGCCCAAACCCAGCTGAACCCTGCCTCTCTGCACCCCTCCTACAGCTCCCAAAACGCTCAAGAAGAGAACAGCCACACAATCACCAACAAATGCAGGTATTTGTTCTTTGGGGGTCGGGGGGAGGGAGGCGGAGATTTCGGCAGCAAGAATTTTTTCTATTTTTTTCCTAATTGGTTCCTTTTACTTAAAACCCAAGAACCGAGTTTTTGCCCAAAGGGGAGGATGGCATGGAGGCTGGAAGTGGATGAGCACTTTGGTGTGGCGGGGGGGGGGGGCTTCCATCTCCTTAGGATGATGCAACCCAAAGCGATCGCTTAACAGGGACTCATTTTAATAGCCTACAAATGAGAAGTCGGAGACAATTAAGATTCATTCCCAATTAATTGGGTTTTTTCTTCTTTCATTACCAAGAGTTGCCAGTCAGATAACAACAAAGCCTTAGAAACAAAGCAGCCAGCAGCCTCCACTTCAATGGTGCCACCTGGAAGGAGGCTCGGAGCCTTCCAGCCTCTGGGGTTCAGCAAATGACTTCCCAACCCCTCTGTGGGCAGGAGTGAGAGGACATCCTTAGAAGCTGAGGAACCTCTAAGCTGTGAAGTCACGGACGCGTTTATTACCAGGATGCTGCCGAGTACTTTTTTATAGTTTTTAATTCCGGTTTATTTACCCTTGGGGGTAATGGCCTCAGCAAGCACAATTTATTACTGACTCAGTCTCTGCTGTGGCTCCGAGCAAAGGCCCCCTCCGTCTCCCCTCCACCTTCCCTTCTCGGATCCTACCAAAATTCTAGGCGACAGCCAGCCTGAGATGACAGCCCTTCAGGAGGCTGGCGCTCACCCCCCAGGGACAGTGGCTGGACAGTACCTCTCTCTCTCCTATCCTCCTGCCCACATCCCTGCCCCAAGGGAACCACCCGCAAAGCCCCGCACCCCTGCTGGCTCTGCAGCCTTATACTGACATCAGAACATGTGCTGATGGCATCCACCCAATGCTTGATCGGTGCCAACCTGACTTAATCCCCACAGACAGCCCTCCTAACCAGACACCTCCACTATCACCAGTTCTCTGATAAAACAAACAAACAAACAAAAAACAGGCTAAGTAACTTTTTCAAACACACAGAGCCGGCATTGGAACTTAGCTAACCCCCGACTCTCTATTTCCTGCACAGTTTTGATCTCTGACCCTCTTTTTAGTGCACTGGAGTCACTGGAAAAACCCTGACCTCGCCCCCGACTCCTGCTCTGATGTGGGAGAATGTTCCCGCTGAAATCCTGGCCTCACCTTGGTCTAATGGCCCCAAGTGGATGGCTCTGAATAGCCAAGCTGCAGAGACACAAGGGCTGCAGGTCACAGAGGGGCTGGGCTAGGGAATCATGTCCTGGGACAAAACCCTGAGATTCCAGGAGATTCGAGAATCTGCCCCTTTAGAAAGCAGGGCTGCTCCTCACAGCTCCCACCAACAGCCAGTCTCCCCGGGATTAGGGTTCTCACTGAACCTTTACTTTATTATTATTATTATTATTATTGTTGTTGTTGTTGTTGGTTGAAATGCCTTGTGAAAACTGGGAGAGATTTCTTAGGAAGGCAAATAATGGGATGCATTTCCACTCTGGCTTTATAATTAATGTTTGCATCATTTATCTTTCGTGGAAAGATTATTCTGACTAACAAGGTTCTGGGCCACTAATTCATTACACTGCCTTGTCACTTCCTGGTCCTTCTTATTACCCAGAAATAGACTCATTAGTCAGAGTTCAATGACGGGGAGAAATTGTCTTCGTTAATTTAATTCCCTCACTCATTCTGGGTCCCATGTTTGTCCGAAATTGGTCTTTAGTAGGGGGAAACGTTGGTTGTCTCAAGTCTTTGCTTCTGTCTCATTATACCTTCCACTTTGCCCCTGTTCAACAAGAAAAAGGCCAGGACAGCTCAGAGCAGTGGCCACATAGGCCACTCAACTCAAAGCTGTTGAGTGGGGCTTCCCTGGTGGCGCAGTGGTTGAGAGTCTGCCTGCCGATGCAGGGGACACAGGTTCGTGCCCCAATCCAGGAGGATCCCACGTGCCGTGGAGCGGCTGGGCCCGTGAGCCATGGCCGCTAAGCCTGCGTGTCCGGAGCCTGTGCTCCGCAACAGGAGAGGCCACAACAGTGAGAGGCCCACGTACCTCAAAAAAAAAAAAAAAAAAAGCTGTTAAGTGGTAGGTGAGGGGACATAGCCCAAGGGTTTAGGCACTTGTAACATATAATTGAGGTGCTGAGATTTTTTTAACCTCTAGTCTCAATTTGTAGTACTACCTGGGAACCCTTAAGAATACCCAGGCATCACCCCCAGCAGTAAATGATAATATATACACATATTTGTATATGTATTATATATTATATATTACATATTATATATATACACGTATACACACACACACACACATAGGAATGATACACAGTGTCCCCAGAATCCTCTACCTTAAGCATGGCATGTAAGGTGACGTGATACAGTATCTATAGGCTGGGCTCTGGAGTTAGAGAGACATAAGTTCATGTGGGCGCTGTGTGTCTTTACTCCAGATGCTTAATCTCTCTGAGCTGTACTTTCTCACCCATGAAACAGGAACGCCAATAGCTATCTTTTGTTATTATGAGGATCAAGCAACATGAGGCACCAGAAGCAGTTCTCGCAGTGTGCCAGGACTCTTAAGAACTTGGAGGAAAGATGCACTTGGAGTTAAACTAATCAAGACTCAGGCAATGGGAAGAGGAAACGTCTTCCAGCAGAGCTCCAGAGCTGGTGCACATGGAAATGTCCGAGGACTCCCAGGGTCACCCAGACTATTTGAGTGGGCATCCCCAGGCACAGGATGAGGGTGCCAGTGCTTTTATAAGCTGCTCGGTTGTTCTAAGGTCAGGGTTGAGGATGACTCAACCTCTTGAGGTCTGCAGGGAGCTGCTTCAACCTCGGTCAAGCAGACAGTAATAACCCCATTGCATCTTTTTGAAAGGGCTGCCCAGAGATGTTCTACTCCCAGAAGGAGTTCACTGCTGTAGGACTGGGATATTTCCCTGGGTGGCTCCACGGGCACGATTAGGACCGACGTGGTTCCAGGAGCTGGGCGGACCACAGGAAGCAAAAGCAGTCCCAGCACCTGGTGTCCTGGGGCTGCCAGTCTCTCGGGGAACTGGAGCCAACTCATCAATGGATAAACTTAAGTACAAATCAGCACAAACACGCCGAGGAGAGCAGGCTGATCCCAGGGCCGTGACCCAGCCGAGGGACCAGGAAGGCTTTCCCAAGGAAAGGCATTGGACTGAGTTATAAAGGATGCCTAGGAGCTCCTAGGGAAAGAGCAGGAGTGCTCTCCAGGCAGAAGAATCAAGGACCAGTGCAAAGCCCATATGGCCAGATCAAGAAAAGCGGGGGAAGAGATAAGCTGGAGAGAGCAGAGACCAGGACGTGCAGGGCCTGAAGGTTTGGTTGAGGGTTTTGGTCCTCCTTCATAAGGGCAAAGGGATGCTCTTAAGTTGAGGTATTTTAAGTGGGGCAAACAGATGGGATGGCAGGATGGAATAAGCAGTTCCTCAAGCACACTCACTTCCTGGCCTATGGTCCTGAGGGTCAAGATGATGGCATGACGGTGAGGCCAGGTAAACACTCCCCCACCCCACCCCCTGCGCTGAGACCCTCTGGTCAGCCCCTTATGGGAATCACGATGGTCCTGATATGCTCCCTAGTGGGTGGGGCTGTATCTCTCAGACATGCAGGAGAGAAAATATCAGAGAACATCTGCTCTAGATCTTTACCCACCAAGAAATGGACCAACAACTCAGCTTCCAGAAGTGTTGATACCAGCAACCTCTAGAAAGCCTTGTTCTCCCCATGGTAAATTATTCATTTGGAATTCTGGTATGTCCATCACCTGTTTGTGATGGTAGCTCTGTGAGTCTGTCACTAGGAGTCTGGCCATGTCTGGTGGACTGATTCACCCATTTGTGGACTTGAAAGGCTGAAGACCATGTCATATTGGTGAGTGCACAGTGGGAACATCAACTGGGACTTCATGGCTTTCAATCAGTCTCTGCCCGGAGGTCACAGGCTTCTCACATGTCAGGATGTCAGAGTTGTGTGTGTTCACTGAGTATGTTTCTTCATTCTGAGACCCACTGATCTGGGAGGGTGTGTTGCAGGCAAAGCGCCATATCCAAAAAGACCAGGACATTGGAAAAACGGTTGACCCCCATCCCTTTCAGTGCCCGTGTGTTTGTGGTGCATGATGTGTTCACAGTCAGTAATCTCATCCTCAGTGACGTAAATAATTATGTGAACCCTTCAAGTCTGGCCACACTGTCTGTGATTGTAACTTTCATTTAAATAGAGGAACATCTGGAGATGGTAAGAGAGGAGGCAGGCCAGGGACAGGGGTGTGGACCTGTCATGACCTGTGACCAAGGCAGTCCTTCTCCCCAAGCCAGGAAGGCTGAGATCTGATGGGTGTCAATCAATGAGGTGAAGAGTAGAAAGTTCAGAGGCCCCCATTCAGACCCTGGCCTTCCGGTAGATGAATTCAATGATCCCAGGCAAAGTGCCCTGAGACCAGACTTGTTGTTTTCAATTATGAGGGGAGAAAAAGTCCAGATTAAATGAAGTACCCTGGGTGAACATTTAGCATGATGCCTAGCACACACTGAAAGTCACAATAGTATACCTACAATTAGTTTTTATTCCTATCACTATTAAGAGAAATAAGAGTTAGAGAACTTGATGTGTAGCACTATGTTACAATATTTGTTACTCACTATCTCAATTAATTCCCAACGCAGCAGTGAGATATATATCATACCCATTATACAGATAAGAAAAGTGAGGATCAAAACAGTAACTTGCCAAAGGTCAGGAGAATATGGTAGGGCAGGGATTTGACTTGCAAGCCTGCCTATTTTTTTTGATCCACAGGAGCCTCTGTTGTTCCCAGACACTTGTGCTGAATCTTGATTAATTCATTCAGTGACTGTGTTAGTTTGCCTGGGCTGCCATAAGAAAGCACCACAGACTGGGTGGTTTAAACAACAGAAATTTACTTCCTTACAGTTCTGGAGGTGAGAAGTCCAAGATCAGGGTGTCTGGTGGGTCGATTTCACTCTGGGGGCCTCTTTCCTTGGCTTAGAGATGACCATGTTCTCCCTGTGTCCTTAGATGGTCTCTCATCTGTGTGTGTCTGTGTACTTATCTCTTCTTGCAAGGACACCGGTCAGATTGGACAATGGCCCATTCATGTGACCTCAGTTTACCTTAATTACCCCTTTAAAGGCTCTATCTCTGAAGACAGTCACATTCTGAGGTACAAGGGTGTAGGCTATCAACGTATGAATTTTGGAGGGGACACAAGTTACCCCATAACAGTGACCACATAGTCCAGATAAAGCTCTGTGTCCTTCACCCACCATGGCTTTTCATATCAACGCAGTGACTGTGTATCTAAAATATTTTTCGCCCCGTAGTGCTAAAGAGGCTTTTCCTCTGAATGGTTAGGCAAACGTCAGGATGAAGACCCCTTACTCCAGAGCTGAGGTATGGAAAGGTTGGGTAAGCAAGTAGCTGCCTCAGCGGTCAGTCTTCAGAGGAGATCCTCTGTTAATCTTCCAGAGGGGTGGGAGGGAATATGTGAATACAACTGGCAAACACAAGAAGCACTGACAGACAGGCTAGTTCCCCCAACTTCATGCGGGGTACCCGTCCGTTGTCTGCAGAGAGCAGCTGCGTGGGTTCTGTCCCGGGCACCAAATAGATGCACAAAGGCATCAGCTCAGGAGAACCAAGTCAGCCACACAAGCTCTGAGGGTGTGCTAAGTGGGCCTAGTCCCTTGTTCATGTCTCTGCTTTCAGTTGGCCATGAAAGGATGGTGACCAGTGTAAAAAGAGGCTTTTAAATAGTTCTGGAAAAAGAAAATGTTCAAATCCAAAAGAATGATGTAAGAGAGGCATACCCACCTTCCCACTAACTCCGTCCTATAACCTTTGGCTTTGGGGGATAATGAACTACATCTCAAATCCACTAGGTTTGTTCTGTTCTACTTAAATGATCAAATGAACGTATAGGAGGAAGAGACGGGAATGGAAACGCCTGGCCTGCGTATTCATTTGGTACCTGGCACTTGTGGGGAGACAGCTGGAGAAAGGGGGAATTTAATTTCCTGGGGCCCACACTTTTCTGAGTGATTGGCAGGCTAATTTTGCTCTCCACTAGGCCTGGTATTGAAAGGAAGTGAAGGCTCAGAAACCTGCCAAGAACTGTTCTTTGCTTTTGGCAAAAATTCTAGACCTCATCAGAAAAATTAAGAACTAGGCTTAGAGATGTGGGGAGCCAGGATGAAAGGCGATTGTTCAGGTAATGATAATGAGTAGGTATTGTTAGAGCATCCTTACATAGGTACTGTTCTCTGATGTGGTCTCCTATTAGGCTTATAAAATAGAACTATACTTCATATGCCTTTTTCATGATGGAAGAGGCTAAGAGAATTACATAAATTGCCTGGAGTCACACAGTAAATTGATAGTAGATTCAGACCTCAAACTTGAGTTTGAATCTTAAGCCTGAGCCCAGTTCTTTTCCACCTCCCTGGGCTGGTGCCTCCAAGACCCTGTCCAGAGGGTGTCTACTTGGTCCGGAGTTGGGCTGATCTAAACAGCTAGAAAGGAGCAAGCCCTGTGTGATTTAAAGACTTCCCCTCCCTGTCACCCTGTCATCTTCTGGGACAGTGTAGGTGCTCTAAGTGGGATACAGCAGTTAAGAGCATGGATATAATAATGAAAGAGGGGCAGATTCAAATTCAGCCTTCAAGGTCACATGACCTTGGGCAAATTATCTCATCACTTTATGCCTTGATTTCCCTGTCTGTAAAAGGAAGATGATAACGCCAACATGAAAAGGAAGATGATAACGCCAACATGATAGGATCGTTTTGAAAATAAACTATGTGAGAGAGAGAGAGATGTGTGTGAGTGTGTGCGTCTGCATGGCTTAGCATGGTGTCTGCACTTCAGGAAGGTTAGCTTTAAAGAAATGTAACAGAATGGTCCTTGTCAGAAGTGTGGGGCTTCCTGCCGCCCCCGAAGCAGGCCTTGCAAAGGTGGCAGAGGAGTGGCTTGTGGAATCTGACCACCTCACACTCACTGCTGCCTCTGGACACCCAGAGAACCCAGGGCCCAAGAAGCACAAACTCCATCGGACTGCCTGGCCCTCCTTCCCGGCCAGAACTGGTGCGGACGGACAGAGCCAGCAAGGAAGGCCACAGAGCTGAGGGTGGAGAGAAGATCAGGGAGGGAGATCAGTGCTAGACCCTGGTGGCTAACTGTGCCCACCAGGGGGACTGAGGTGGGCAGGGGGACGGATCAATGCAGTCCAAAGCAGATGAAGAAACTGGCTTTTGGCGACCAAGCTGTGAAGTAAATATGGTGACTGGGCCGGGCGATGGGGAGGTGATGGGGCAGTGAAACAGCAAGGTTAAGCTGTCTTGAGAAACAACAATGAGAGGACCGAGCTGGTTCTGAAAAAGGTCTTTGCTCCTTGTCCCCTTTCAAAGGCAAAAATCACAGCTTTGTGTGTTTGCATCTAAAAATATGCATTTGTGTGTTGTATGTGCAAGTGTTGGTGTGTTTGGGGATGTATGTGTGTGCAAGCCCTGCCTGTTTGTCCTCTGATTCCACAGGACACAATAATGCTGTGGATGTGCTGCTTATAACGCAAAAGGAATTTTATTCTCATAGTTCTGAGAGTCACAGCGTATGGAAACTATTCAAATATATCCATTGTTCTTATAAACCCTGTGGAAATTTTTCTTGTGAAATTCACATATACTCTATTACCTCCTTATTAATAGGAAATTCCAAGGCACTGACTTCATCCATTCCAGCAGACTGGCTTTTCAGTACCCCTGTCTCTGACCATCAAGGCAAACCAGTAAGTCCAAAGGGGAAGCCTGGGGGTGAAGGCTGCCCCTCCCCCCCCAACACAACACCTGCCATCCGCAGAAAAGGCAGAATATCAAGACAAAGAAGAAATTATGTTGCAGCCCTTATTCTGTTGACAAATTCCAAAAAGAGATGAACTTTCCAACAAAGTCAATGACTCGATCAACCTTGATCCATAGGTAGCAAAGAGAAATCTGCATTTTGTGACAAAGGGGCTACAGAAAGCCTTATGGCTAAGAACCCCATCTTTGTATTGCCCTGTCAGGCAAGATTCTAGGTTTACTTCTTTGGTGCAGTTTTTCTGCATTTTCAAAACAGGTTCAGGGTGTACAGAGCTTTCTCTTGGACTAGGATCCCAATAGATGCAGCCTAATTTTCCCCATTTTGCAGGGCAAATACCAAGAAGCATTCCCAGGCCTGTCTACAGCCATGAAAATGCAACCTGAGTCACCGTGCCTTCAGTGAAAATATAATAAAAGAACACAAGATTGGGATATGATGTCATAAAAAGAGATGCATGGCGATTTTCTGGATACAATGAAACTTTTCACATTTCAGAGGAGGTCATTGCATTTTGAGCTTTTTTTTCCCCCCTCTGTGTTGAAATTGAGGAAAAGAGAATTTAAAAAAGCAACCATGTAGCCAAAATTTAGAAATGGAATTAAATATCTTAAACAACAAATTCTTGTATTTTTGCCTCTTTCTAACATTTCTAATGTCTGCAGATTTGTCTCCTGTGTGTGGATGAGAATTTCCCCTCTGAGGACCACTGACTGAAGTGGTTTATACCTTTCTCTCCTTCCTCCCAACCCATCCCTCAATCAATTCTGTTTATCTCTCTTAACTGGACATGATAGGACCCTGCATTTTAAATATTTTTATTGAGTTGAGTTGTATGTTCCCCACCTAGATTTACAGACTATTAAATAGAATGCTTTACATTTCTTTCTTTCTCTCAAAGAAAATAGCAAATACACGTGGGCAGAATCATCAGCCAATTATTTTAGTGGATCGTTCACAAGTTATAGGAAAAACAGAAGTCCTTCTGCTTTAATCTTAGGGGAGAGCAATTGAATTTCAGAAGAGTAGAAAGCCCAAACTCATCTCAAACTTCAAAATACCTTCCCTGAATGACCAAGAAGAGGTAAGGCGGCTATAATGACAAATCAGCCTCCAGCTTTAGGTGCCGCTTTGCTGCAGGCCAAGGAGAAAATAAGTGGTGTCTTAGCTGCAGCACCCAGGCAGGGATAGAAAAATATATCCATAGTAACTAGACAGACCTTGAAGTTAAGTAAATGATTCTTAATGTACCAGAGGATCTCAGTTTCACCACAAATCTCCCTTCTGTCCAGAAATTTCCATTACATTTGCAGTCCTATCACAACAGGAACGTTCACCTTCCACTTGTCTAATTCTCCTCCTCAGGATGTTTGTTCCGCCTCTCCAGATGCAAACACGTTCACCTCTATCTCCTCTACCAGCAAACCACAGCAACGTAGCTGATACACAACACCGGGATGCAAAACCTGACGCGTTTCAGGATGGGAATCTCACCAGGGAAAGACTTCTTGGCAACAGCCCTGGGCATCCAGTGCTGAGAACAGACCTCCTCCCAGGAGCAAAGGCGCTGCATGTCAAAAGCCACAGCCACGACTCGGACCTCTAGTCCTGGGGCAAGGCGTTCACCTCCGTTCGGGGGCGCCTCCCCCTCCCTGCCTGCGCAAAGGATGCCGATCTCGTGGGCACCTACCTGCACCGCCCTCGACGGCCACCTCTTCCCACCTTCCCCGTTTCTTTTCCGATCATTTTTTTCCACTTTAAAACCATCCAACTTTGCCTTGGGGATGAGCAGAATGAAATGTCACTTACCTATAAAAAGAGAAACAGAAGAGAAAGCCGTGCATCACATTACACGCAAGCTCTTTGAAATCAAGGCCAACTTCCGACTTTGAAACTTTAACAATGAGTGGATATAATTTTCTCATCCCACCTTTCTATATTTAATGAAACTCGGGATTCTGCAAGAAGCCCATCCGCAGGGCCCAGCCTCCCCTCGTGATTTCCTTTTGTTTTGTGGCAACTGCTTGTCCCTCCCTGCCACCCTGGCCCCGCGCTGCCTGTTCCCTCTCTTCATAGAGAAAAGGGCAGGAGGATGAAGGAGGACCAGGCACCATGGAGACCAAGGGGCTTGGATGTGGGCACTGAGCTTGGACAGTGTGTGGAGCCTCTCCTCTCAGGGGAGGGAAGAGGGGCGCACCGGGACCTGGGGTCAGTGCTGGCCAGTGCCTGCCCGGGAACAGGGTGGCAGCTCCCACAGGGTGACTTTCCTTGGAGGTTCTGGGGCCTCTTGGATGACTCTGGCTCTGAGTCTTTCTCTCTCTCCCTCGCCCACCTCCCCCTCTCTCCTCCCAGCTGGGACGAACTCACCCAAGGTCTCTATCCTCCCCACAGCTGCCTACATCACACAGCATCCAAGGGTCACTTTTGTGCCCAGGGTTCACACCTGTTTCTACAGAAATCGCTACTTATCTCAGTGCCGTGAGGCCAGCTGAGACCTGCATGGGTGATTTTCTCTGGTCCCCTCCCTTCAAGCAGGATCCAGCCTGGTCCATCCACATCCTAGGAGACCCTCTGTCTTTGAACTAGGGATGCTGGGACCCTTGTCTGGCCCCTGGGCTCCAAGGCGCCCACCCTTCACACCGCAGGTTCCTCACAGCTGAGCAAACCCCCAACCCCTCACTCTGCTACCAGGATGCCCGGCTCAGTCCCCTGTTCTTCCAAGAACAGCCTCTCACCATGTCAGGTCCCAAATCCCCTCCCGTGCTCAGTAGTTTAAAGTTGATTTTAGTGGTCTGCTAGTATCTTTTTCTTATTATGCCTGAATAAGTCAGTTCTTTTGAGCCTCTTCTTAGAGATTTTGTTTTCTGTTTTTTCCCCTCCAAGCTTCTCTGAGAACCTCTACAGAGGACACCCCAGAGCTGAAGGTTGAATAGAAAGGTTACCACTTATTCCCTGTTTGACCAGCTCTAAGGTTGCATTCATTCCCCAAAGAGTTTTCCACTCAAGAAGCTCTGCTAAGTTCAGAATCGTGGTTGAATATGGACATGCTGTGTCCCCTTTGCCTTGGAGATTCATGACCACATCAGTATATTAAAGGCTTGGAGGAGGTCCATAGTGAAGAACCACGCTTAAGCTTTTCCTGAAAGTATGTGACTCAGAAACTTTTCTTCCTACACACAAATTAAAACCTTCTCTGCTTCAGAAGGATGGTTATGTTGATGTCTTTTATGGGTGTTACACTACAAGTAACTGATCAGGTTTTATCACAGACTGTGGCCAGAGACCAGGAGAGCAATGCCCCCTCCCTCCATGCCCTGTAGGAAGCACGGCCCAGGACCTGCATCCCAGGCTCTGGCTCCATCCCTCACCCAGTGTGAGACGTCCACCAGCTTGCTTGGCCTCAGCGCCCTCATCTGAGAGGTGGAGAGGTTTCTACACACCCTGTAAATTCCACCAGGATGTGATGAGGCTGTTATGATTCTTTAAATGTGCTCTGTAAACTGTAAAGAGCAAATGGTTTTCAGGGCTTGGTGTCCAGTACTGGTGTCTTTCGGCTGCACTCCTGGCAAAGGACAGACAACACTGGGCTCCAGCTGCCCCAGGGAGATGGTGAAGAACACGGCTTTTGCACTCCCAGTGAGTGAGAGGTCTGGACTGGTGGGCCTTGACTACTTCCCCAACTCTGCTCCCCAAGGGAGGGAACTGATCCCACAGGTGTTTCTCCATCTTTAATACCTATGCCTATGAGTTTCCCTCTGCTGCACAAGAATGATTTCTCTGCCTTCTCCGTGTTTACACCTTTCAAAGCTTGTCATCCTGTCCCGTCTCTGCTCTGTGGCATTGCAGCCGGGCAGGTTTCTCAGTAGGCAAAGAACCTCTAGGTGGGGGAAGTAGAGAGAGGTGCTGAATCAGATCGGGGGAGCAATGCCTCATCTGCCTCCGTTATTTCTCTTACGTGAGGACAAACAGGCATTAAAATAATGACGTTTCACGAAATTGAGCTATTTGTAATGAGGTGGATGGACCTAGAGTCTGTCACACAGAGTGAAGTAAGTCAGAAAGAGAAAGACAAATACCGTATGCTAACACATATATATGGAATTTAAGAAAAAAAAAATGTCATGAAGAACCTAGGGGTTAGACGGGAATAAAGACACAGACCTACTAGAGAATGGACTTGAGGATATGGGGAGGGGGAAGGGTAAGCTGGGACGAAGTGAGAGAGTGGTATGGACATATACACACTACCAAACGTAAAATAGGTAGCTAGTGGGAAGCAGCCACATAGCACAGGGAGATCAGCTAGGTGCTTTGTGACCCCCTAGAGGGGTGGGATAGGGAGGGTGGGAGGGAGGGAGACACAAGAGGGAAGAGATATGGGAACATATGTATATGTATAACTGATTCACTTTGTTATAAAGCAGAACCTAACACACCATTGTAAAGCAATTATACTCCAATAAAGATGTAAAAATTAAATAATAATAATGACGTTTTAGTGTAGGTACATGGATGCAAGGAATGTTCCACTCTGGTGGGGCTGTTGATAACCGGGGAGGCTTGTATAAGGGGGTGTGTGTGCGAAATGTCTGTACTTTCTGCTTGATTTTGCTGGAATTTAAAACTGCTCTAATACAAATAAAAAATAAAGCTCATTAATGTAAAAAGTCACACGTTCTAAGGTTTCACTTATTCAAGAAAATACAATGGACCCTCGAACAACACAGGGGTTAGGAACGCCGACCCTCCCCCCAGTCAAAAACCCTCGCGTAACTTAGAGTCGAACCTCCTTGTCTGCGGGTTCCACATCTGGGGATTCAACCAACCCACAGATTGTGTGGTACTGTAATATTTACTACTGAAAAACATCCAGTGTAAATGACCCTGCACAGTTTAAACCTGTGTTGTTTAAGGGTCAACTGTATTCTTGGTCACAATCTATGTGCAAGGCCCAGAATTCTTTCCTGCAGAATAGGAGGATTCTGGATAGTCCTCAGAATGCCTTTTACTGGGCCACGTGGAAAGAATGGGAAAAAATGGGGCAACGTCCCAGCCCTGGGAGAGCTTGGAAACTCCATGGGAAGAGAAGAATACAGAAAGTTCAGGAAATCCTTTTACATGATGTTCCAAGTTTATCTCCCCACCATCCCCTCATCTTTGGGAATCGGACCTACGATTTAAACCCAGCTCAAGTGCCGGGAGGTCTCTGAGGCTGTCCTGTCCACGCCCCCAGAAATATTAGCCCTTCCTCGGAGCCCTGCAGCTACTGCTTGCACCAGCTTTTAGTGTTTCTTCCACAATGTCATTGGTTAGAGTATGTTGTCTCCACTCTGCTGCTACATCTTGACTCTGCAAACCTACCAACACCTGGCCCAGATCTTACTGCAAAATGAGTTCTAAGAAAACTTTAGGTTTTCAGAAATTTTGAATTCGGAATTGCAAGTAAGGGACTGTGGATCTATATACACCAGGTACTGTGATAGCTCTGGGGCTGCAGAGATGAAAGATGTGATCCCTGCCTGCTTGGAGTCTAGAGGGAGAGTGGACCAGGAAGCTCTGAATTACAAGCCGGCATCAGGTCTGACACGACGGGACAGGCACAGGGTGCCACGAGAGGACCGAGCACCCACGTCTTTCACTTGGGTGCTGAGAAGAATATAAAGGGAAACAGATAAACTGGAACTCAGTGGAGAGGATCAGGGAAAACTTCAAAGAAGAGGCTGGCCTTTCTCGAGCAGCTCCAGCTGCAAAGCTGCATTAAAAATCCGCTGCTCACCCTGGGTCCTCCATCCCTCCACAGCAAGGTCACGCTCACCTTCGTTTTCTGTCTCCTGCCTTACATCATTCTTCTGCGAAGGAATTCCCCACTGACCTGTCTCGGAATCTAAGGTGGGGCTCGGATGTTGCCTTTCTGAAGGGCTTGGGATGCAGACAGGAGCTACCTCTGCAGACAGGCTCGCCTGACATTGTCTCTGCTCAAGACACTGCAAGCCCAACCCATTTCAGTGATTTTCCTGTCTGCTCTTTATAGGGCCATCGTAAAACCACAAGTGGTGACAGCCTGACTGCTCACGATAGTTTCTCAACTGCAGACGGTCTTCTGCAGACCTCCATTCCTCATTTTAACCTGAGTGTCAAGGCGGCTCTGTTAACCCATTGGGTCCCACAGCCAGGACACTCCTTAGCCTTTGAGAGTTAAGAAAGGATGCCCGACCCCCAGGGTGACTCACCGAGCACCAAGGACTCAGGCAAACCTGGAATGTACACATTCCAAAGGTAGTTCAAGTGCTCTCCCTGGAAATGGGTCTTCTGACAGTAGAAGTGTTTATACTGACAGTTACATACTTATGCCAAATTTGAGCCAAGACTAGCTCTTCTCAAGTCCTCCCTCTGATGGCCTTTGGGCCTCAAGGGAAGGGAGACAGGATGAAAAGGCAAGGGCCCAGGTCCAGAGCTGGCAATGCCTGTCCTCTCCTGTCCTGCTCTTACACCCACTCTGCAAAGTGGGAATCTGAAAATCCATCCACAGGAGCCACATCCCACATCCTTCAACAGCATCTCTGTAACAGGCCACACATGGCCAAGCCTTCAACTCCTCCTTGGCATCCATCACAGCTTTGTGCCAGCTCCCACCAGGAGGGATAACTCCTAAAGACCTGTAGTTATTCTCTTGATTCAGAGACACCACACCACAGCCTGTGCTGTACTGCAGGAAAGAAAAGCAATAAGAATTGCTTCTGAGTCTTTTGAGGTGGGGAAATGACGTGGGATCATCTAGAGATGGAGAAGTTATAGGCAGGTGTTCTAAAAGGCAGTGGGTTGGATTTGAAACCTCTTTTCCAGCCAACCCCCGAATGGGATGGGGGTGGGGTAGAATCTCTCGGGCTCATCTCTGTGCTCCCTTCTCCCCAAAGCAGAACTGCTGAGATGCAAGAGCCTCCACTTTTGCTACCCACATCCTCTCCCTACTCTGGAGACAGAGGGCTGGTACTAATACTTTATTAGTGGGAAACCCTAGGCCCAGGGACGTGCCAGCTGGACTCTGGTGAATGCAGGGGGAGCGAGGGAAGGATGGGGAGAACTGACTGCCAGTCTGGCTGTCGCTCACGTGTCCTCGCATCCTTTCCTGGGTGAAGCAGGAGCTAGCAGCGTGGCCAGCGGTGGGTGGGCACAGATGCCAAGACAGGCAAAGCATTTCCTCCCAGCATCAGAAGGGAGCTGTTTTTATGCTCTCTGAGGCTTCCACTGGAGACCAGAGCTCCTCTGGGTAACGCCTTTCCTTCCTCCTCACTACCTCACACAGAGCTTGGCTGGGTAGATTTTTTTTTTTTCCAGTGAGTATATTTCCTGATTTTTACAATCAGACATGTGCCCAACCTCCAGGAGAGCTGCATTTTCCTCCCTGCCAGCCCCAGCCTCTTTTCTCCACCACTCCTCAGGGTGGGGTGGGGGGGGGGGTTGGGGTGGAAACTATGTCAGGAGAGGGGTCTGGGACTATAAGCAGGGACGCAGCCCCGTCCACTCATGGCACAGGTAGGGGACAGCCACCGGTGCAAAGCCAGATGTACCAGCAACTCCCCTGCATTCTAGGAAACCCCAGGAACGGGTACTGACTTCACCTGGCCGCACAGTCCCCGTTTACCTGTGACTGTCTCTATAAAGGAAGGTGAAAGGTACCAGCTTAGATGGTACTAATTAGCATCTTCTAATGACTGGGCAAACGTCCCCAGATTGCTAAGTATTCCAGAAAACAAAAAGCATAGCAGCCAAAATTCTGGGATGGGATAAGGATCCGAGGCCCCCTTTTCTGTGACATTGGTGATTCTCCACTTTCAATGCCCATTAGAATCACCTGAGCAGATTCAAAAATCCCAGTTCCCAAGCTTCGTCCCAGTCTAATCAAATCAGAATCCCTGGGAGCAGGACCCTAGCATCACTGTTTTTGAAAACCTCCCAGTTGATCCCAACCTGCAGTGCAGTTTGAGAATCAGTGAGGTAGTGCAGGCCTGAGGGCCCCCAGGGGGCTGGTTAAAGGACAGGCTGCTGGGCTCCAGCCCCCACTTCTGATTGAGCAGGTTTGAGGTGTGGCCTGAGAATCTGCATTTCTGGGGAGCTCCTGGGTGAGCGCATTAGACAGACACTGAGGCTCTTTGAAAGAAACATGCCCTGGAGGAGTTACTCTCCATGACAACTGCAGTTCCTGGGGCTGTGAGGACCCTGCACATCCCACCAGGCTTCTCTGGAACAGACGTAAGGGTGCTAGCCCTGCCACAGAGAAAGGGGGTCCACCTGGCTCGTCCTTATCTTCCCAGGGCTGTGCCAGGAAAGAAACATTTCTGTGAAAGTGCCTTTACCAGCAGAAAGGGAAGGAGGCTGGTGTTCCCTTGTCCCACCTCCCCTGCTGCCAGAGATGGACTTTACTCCTTTAAGAAGGAGCTGCACAAGCCTACCAAGTAGTGTCCTCAGGCAGGAAGGAGGTTGTCTTGCAGCATGACCCTGGGAACAGCCGTGAGCACAAGGATATATGTGTTCTATGTCTGCTGAGTCAGTCTGTGAGTGGACGACCCATTAGACAGGCAGGAAACCATGAGGTTGTCACACTGCCTTCTGGCAGAGAGTAGGGCAAGTGCTCAATCAACAACTGTTTCATAAACTCCTGTGAGCGCCACATGCGCCTTTTTGATAAGGCTGGAGGCCGTGATAACCTGAGACGAGGTTTTTATTTGCTTGGACTTTTGTAATCTACAGCCCTCTTTCAGCAACATTTTCTCACCAGTGCTTCTCGTCACCCACAAGTCAGTTCCCCAGGAGAGCCTAGAAGAGGCTGAGAGGGCAGAGCCCGAAGACAGGGTTCTTGGCTACCATCTCCACCTGTGTTCTCGTACCGGAAGCTGCTCCAGGAGCCCACACATGCGGGTGCTCCCGGGCTCTCTGCCCAGGACATTCTGGCAGGACCTGAGGGCAAGACCCCCTTCTGCATCTGGCTAAACATCTGGGGACAGCAGCAGCCGGGCTGCCTGCTGAGTGCACAGCCCCTGTTTCCACCTCTTCCAGGACTGCTCTGTTCGGGGCAGACCCCGGCCCACGGCAGGGAGGTAGAGGAGTCTCCAATGCCCTCCCCTCAGCCACACTGCAGCAGGGGATGGGCGAGTGGGGGGGCTGCATTTTCTCCCTCCTTCTGAGCTTGTTCACACAGTAAAACACAGAGGCCCCGCTGTGACTGTTGATCACATCCAAAGCAAAGGCAGGTTTTGAAATTCATCCGAGATTTCTCCCACAGCTGCAGCCAGCCAGGCCTGAGCCTTGCCATCCCCCCACCCCACAGGGCCTGCTCACTGCTGCCAGGCCTCCAGGGGGAGCGGCGAGGGCTATGAAGCTGTCTTTCTATCACCCCACATCTGCTTCTTGAGGCTAAGAGAGACACTAGGTAGAGGAAGACTGAAAGAACAGAGGGAGAAAAAAAAAAAAAAGAACACATTCAGCAAAAAAATGCATAAAAAGGGAAAAAATTTAAAAAGAGACTGCTGAGATCTCTTTCTTCCTTCCTTCCCCCTTCTCGTTTCTGGAACTGGTTCAATGTTGCACACAGTGTACATCACTGGGGACCTGGTGACAAAGGCCTGCTTAATCCAGCCCCTGGTGAGTAATTGCAGAGGCTCATCATGCAGGCTGGCAGTTGTACTAATGTTATAGCCTATGATCTATGGAGTTTGTGGGGATTTTAGGAGATTGGTAATAAGGCTGCCCAGTAAACAACCTGGCAGTGCAGTAAAAGATGAAGGCAAATCACAGGTTGCATTCTAAGTGGATTTGGGAAGGCGGAGTGACAGCCACCAGCAGCCCCTGAATGCGCTAAGAGGTCAGCCCGGCTTCAGGGAAGAGGAAGAACAGAGTGCGATGCACCTTCCCTTGTTGGCTGGTTGATTCATGACACAGTGGGGATGGCTCTTCCCTCTTCCCTTCTGGCTGCCCCGCAGCCAGGGGAGGGCAGGCTGGGCAGGATTGAGCTCCAGAGCTTCTTGCCCCAGACTTCTGACTTCCTGGAGCCCCTAAGGAGGTAAAGGATGGACCCTTTCCCAACCCAGGACTTACTCTGGCTCTTTCCAGAGTGAAGTGAGTCAGCTGCTGTCTTGCCCCAAGTTGGACTGCTACCTAATTGACAACACTACCAAGGCACAATCTTCCAAAAAGATCAACAACAAGAGTGGGTCAAGCACTCAGGAAGGTAAGCCCCCATCTGTGTGGACTTGGGCCTGGGGCCCCTGCCCCGGGAACCGAGACTGGACCACCATCTTGCATAGTTTTGGTTTGTGGCCACTGGAAATCTGAGTATTATCTGGACACCTACCTTCCCAGCAAATACATTTGGTTGCCAAGGAAGCCTCATCAGAAACCTGAATGTATTATCTCAAAGCTTTTCTCCCTGGAAAGTCATCACAGCAATAGCTCCTCTATTCATGTGCTGTACAGCATCCAAGGTCCTTTCATGCCCCTCCTCACTATCACATTTGATAAGAAGTCTAATGACGTCAATATTCTTTTCCATTTCCACTTCACAAAGGAGGAAACATGTTAGAGAGCCCGTCAGTTGCCCAAGGTCACAAGCTGTTAACTCCTAGACCTAGAACTCAGTGGCAGACCCTGACTCTGTGCCCATATTCTGAGGACTCTGATAGAGGGCTGCCAGCAGGGGCCACCTCACTGGAGATCACCTCTAAGCCTGTGGCCGACTGCTCATGGAGCTCCTCAGAGCAGCACAGCGGATCGGCTGACCTAAGTGTCCCTTCCTCGTGGGCTCCAGTTTGGTTTTTATACTCTCTTTATTTATTCTCAGCCTAAGAGGCCAACACTGAGACTTGCTAGTTAGCCCCAAGTCGGATGCATATCCAGGAATCCTATGGATATCGGTGAATAAGCTTTATTCTGTGGCTTCTACCAGGGAATCCCACACATTAACTATCAAATGCGTCCAGTGGATTTGGATCCAGATAGTAACACGGAGTTAATTCTCAATAAATGGTTTTAATAACTGGTTGGTATTTATTCAACTTGTTTTTGTCTAGATATACATGACTTGAGATTATATGGTGGTTACTATGTGTTAAATGAAAATCAACTGATTATCAAAAATGTATTTACTGAAGACTAATTCTGCAATCACCCCCTACACAGAATCTATCAAAGCAAATCCTCAGTAAATGCATATTTGGGAGCTTAATTTAAATTGTTTTTACAAAGCAAACTTAAAGAAAAACGTTTCCAGGGGAGTTGGCAGTTGCAGAAGCCAGGAACTAGAGTTTCTTGTTAGGTTAACTATAAAAATGATAGCTTTCTTGGCTTTTTTCAGCTATAGATTTGTATATCACACTGTACCACAAAAACAAGAAACAAACAAAAAACCTAGGATTCCTGGTCAGTAGATTTAATTTTACATGTAATTTATGGACAATAAATGGTGTCTAAATGCCTGAAAACATTTGGAGCTGGCACTGGAGTCACCCCTTGGCTCCAAACATTTATCATCCCAAGAGGATTGCAGAGGGATTTTTAGATATCTCCTTGGAATTGAATAACAGAATTTCCCAGTAATTTTATTTTTAAAAAATTAAATATTTTTTCTGCTGCAGTGTAAGCCCATTTCCTTTAATGAGGCCACAGCAGTGATGAAAACGAGTCAATCACTTTTTCCTAATAGTCCTCAACACAACCCTTCTTAAACTGATGATGATGATGGTGATGGTAACTGTTTACTGAGAACTTTCTGTGAATCAGGCCCATAACCTCATTTTAGCTTCATAAACATCCTTTGGGCAGTTCTGTTAGTTTTGCTGTTCTTCAGTCTTTACTGAGAAAACAAGGAAGTCTAGATCTAGTCTTCGATGTAGATCTAAGTCTAGCTTCTTGGCATCTTTGAAGAAGAATGGGGAGCCGGGGTAAGTTGAGGGCCTGGAGAGAAGGCTGAGGGCCAACGTCATCAGATGAGGCCAAAAAGGCAAGAGCAGCAACAGCTCCCCTGTCAGGCTGCACAGACGTAACCCTAAGGCCACACCTGAGGTGTGTGAGGATGTGAGAATCTGACCTCCACCTTTAAGAGGACATTGCTCTTTGCATCATCAGGGAATGAAGAGATTTCGTCTCCGAGAAAAGATATGTGCTGCCCTCAGGCTGTGCCTTTCCCTCTCCGAGAACATGATCTCTTAGTAAAATGAGAGGTTTTGCACTCAGCAAGACCTCACAGTTCTGCTACACCTGAAACAACCCATGGGACTTTAGACAGCCCTGCACCTACCTGGACCTTGTTTCTTTCATCTGACAGACGTGGAGGTAAGAGCACGGGATACCTAAAACTCCTTCTTGTATTACTGCCTATGGTGCACTTCATCAGGCCAGTGGGAAAGAAGTTTGTTTGTCCAGATTCTAAAGCCATGGCCTGGCTCCACTGTTGACTTGTTGACAGCTTACTTGATCTGTATGGGAAGGGCTCAGTCTAGGGAACACTAACTTTGCAAAGCAAACACCCCAGATGCTTTTGCTCCAGAAGTTAAAAAAGGAAAGCACAAATGACTGGTTATTCAGAGACTGCTGTCCACTTTCCTTTCACCTACCTGGCCATCTCTATTGTCCTGGATTCTAGGGAGATTTAAACAACACACACACACACACACACACACACACCGTTTCTTATCTATGGTACTTCTACTGAACGAGGTGATTAACACCTTGACCTTATGGAGCTCTAACATGACCTTGGAGAGCAGATAGAATCTTGTTATCTTGTAATGAGTTTTATGGCTTATTTCAGTCCACTTTAGCCATGTTTCTCTAGTGATTAAGGCAATTATCAGCCTATGCATTTCAAGATTATGAATTATGGAGCTCTCTCCAGGTACTGAAAGGGGCTTGGGAATGCTCAGACTGTTTCTCAGCCCATTCAATACTTATCCTCCCCATGCCCCCATAAACAGACACTGCATTCTATTTCTGGAAGCTCCACCCTGTACTCAGATATGGCTATCAAAGCAATAACTTTAAGATTTAATTGATTTAAGTAAATTCCCTGATTACCATTAATTGGCGCCATGCACAGTGTTTTAATTACTATCATTATTAGGATTTAGGGAAAGAAATCTTTCCATCTTCCACTGCAATGTCACAGAGGGAGGGGCAGTGCTAATCTGAGCGCAGGTTGTCAGCCTGTCTCCAGGCACCTGGCACGTGACACCATGAAACGAGCAACACTTGGTCCAACATCGGAGACATCATGGGCCCCTTTTGCCTCTGAACTGCTTCCGTACCGCAAAAAGCAGTTCACCTTAAGAACGTCTCCAAGAGAAATGGGCCACACGTCTCGGGTTCTATGCCTCACGCTGTAAAATATAGAGAGAGGACAGGAATGTGACAGGGGTTTACATGCCACTGTCCACACCTCCACGTATGATCGTTAAGGTACTTTAGTTTTACAAAGAGATGGGCTGCTAAGAGTATATGCTACCATGGGAAACTAGGTCCTGAGCTGTACTTAGCCTAGGACACGCAATATGCCTAAAGGCAATTACCTAAAGTATTAAAATCATCATTTCTAGTGGGCTAAAAACAACAACAAGTTATTTATAAGCTACATAAAAGTTAATGTGTTCTCCCAGCTTTGGTCCCCAGGAGAGCTTGACACTAGTATTCCTACCCAGGATGGTGAAAACTCAGATAGGAATTTATGTCCTGTTCCATCATTTACAACTATATGCCTTCGGACAAATTGTTTGATTCTAATAGGGCTTAATTTTATCATTCATTTAATGAGGATGATGTATAGAATTCAGAAATTTGGCAAACGTCTACTGAGGTTGTGTATAACAAATGCTCAGCAGACTGGGAACCTCATTGTCTGTGGGATCACTCAGCCCTCATGGTGTTTTCTGTAGCCTGCGCTTCCCTGTACTAGAGCTGAGCAGTACCCCCAAAGGCATCTTCCCTGTGAGTCTACATGGTTGCCCCTGCACACAGTGTGGTGAGTGTCCTCTGGGAGGCCATTCTCAAAGGCTGGAGAGGCACTGAGCCACCCCTATGCTCTTTACTAACCCACTGAGGTCCATCCATGCACTTCAGAAAACCCTTAATGGTGAGACTCTCAAGTTTGCAGTAAGCTGTGAATTACTTTCTTTGCCCAGGGCTCCTGTTTTCCCTGCACCAAATGCTTCTGAGTCTAAAGGACATGCCTTGCTATTTCTAGACCCCTCTCCATGATCCACTTGACCTTTAGCTAAGGAAGGTTGGTGAGGAATATAATCCTACCAGTAAACGTGTGAGATTTGAGATGCATTAGCCCAGAGTTCTCAGGTGGTACTGTATGGGTCTGAAGGCTAAACGTCCTATGCACAGCCTACGGCCTGGGAGCCCTGCAAGCAGTTGCATTGGTTACATGTCCCCTTTCACTTTTTCTGGCTCCATATAATTCAGGGCTTAGGGCTTTTACACATTCCTTTGTGAACACACGGTAGTGTGAACATGGCCCAGAAACACTGAGCACATCCTTGTATTTCTTCTGTAATATAAAAATCAATACCGAAAATTAGGAAATATGTCTTATTGGGAATAGTAGGTTAAAATGGAAACAAAACTCCAAATGTTGAAAAAGCAGAGATTGAAACCTCCCCCCTCCCCCGAATTCATTTCTTTTCAATTTCCCACCATACAGTTCTGGTTGGAGGTGTCAAGAGGTGTCAAGGATGTTCTGATGGCTATCAACACGTACCCCAGAAATTCCTGGTCAAATTGCAAGATTTGGCAGAGAGATTCTAAGTGTGAGACGATACACAAAAAATTTTAGTACCATTTATGCTAAAATGTACTTATAAAAAAGTAGAGCACAATAAAAAAATTTTGGAACCTCATCTAAAATACGCTTCTAAGTAGACCATGGCTTTGAATATTCTGAGAAAAGAATTGACTTGCAGGAATGTAAGTTCTGGACATCTTTTCAAATTGATATTTGTAGAAAGAGAAGTAAATGGCTTAAGGTCTGGAGAGAAAGTTGGATTTTCAGAGATTTTTCCTTGTGAAGTTTAGAAGTTGTGTGTGTCAAAAGTAGAAACAGAAAGGGCTGTGTAATACAGTTGAGGCTTTTGGGTCACAGTCTCTGCCTCAGTCCCGGACACCACTGATGCAGTGTGAAGCAGCCCTGGATCACATGCCACAGGCTGAGCAGGGCTGTGTTCCTATAAGACTTCAATGTAAAAGCAGGTGGACAGGCCAGACTTGGCCCACAGGCCAGAGTTTGCTGAGCCCAGTCTTAGATAATCGTTGTGTATCTGCCCTTGAATCCTATCCATAAAATAAACTTCCATACTTGTCCATTTCTCTGTGTTGATTGTGTAGGTACACTTTTTTAGTACATGCTTCTGTAAAGTACACATCTGCAGTTGAGCTCAGTCTTGGGGTTTCATGCTCTTAACCGTTAGAACCTAAACTTTGTATTTCTCCTTGCAAAGGCCAGGCATCATGGACATTTTTGATGGTGTAGAATGGTGTCGAGGCCATGATCCAATCCCCCAAATTAGTTGTTCATCCATTCTGTGTGCCCCATATAACCTAGTATCTACAGACCTATCCAAGTTCCTATTGGGAGAATCATATAATAAACAGAATGTTTGACCTTCCCAAGGGGAGCCTCCAATCCAACGGAGGAGACAAGAAACATAAGTACATATTTTTAAAGACGTAATAGAGTTGGTCCTTGAATAACACGGGTTTGAACTGCGTGGGTCCACTTGTACACACATATGTTTCAAAAGTAAATACACAGTCAATGCTTGGTTGAAACCACAAACACAGAGATACTGTGGATATAGAGGACCGATTATAAGTTTTATTCAGATGAACCCCCATGTTGTTCAAGTGTCAAATGTATAATTATGTATAAATATATAAATATATATATATATATATATATATATATATATATATATATATATATATATATATATATCCAAGAGCACCTACAAATCTAGCCATGGAGACCTAAATGCATAAGAACTAGAAAAACGCAAAAATAAAGCATTGGAAGAACGCTTCACGGAAGAGGTGAGTTTTAAAACCGGTGATTGTATTTAAAGAGGAAGGCAGGGATTGAGGGTAGAGAAGATTCCCCAGGTTGCCTCCTGCCTTTTCCATCCCTCCAGCCACGGGGCTCTGATGCAGCAGGACTCGGTGCTTTGTAGAAAGGCTGAGAAGAATCAGCACATTTGAGAAGAGAAAGGAGGCATCTCTAAAAGCATGATGGGGATCTCAAGTACATGGCCTTGTCATTGAAACTAGACCTCTCACCTCTTTCTTATCACCTTCGGGGGTCGCTTAACCTCTCTGTGCTTCAATTTTCCTAACTGTTAAATGGCTACTAATAGCATCTACTTCCTGTGGTTACTGTGAAGTTTCCTTACTGTAAATGAAGCACTTGAAGGAAGGCCTGGCATGCAGTGAGGGCTCAGTTCCTGGCACCTTTCTGTATGGACAAGAGAACAGAGACCCCCAAACTTGAGCCCGGGAAGCCCTGGCAGTGCACTCATTTGGCAATGTTTCAAGCCTGTCCTCTGCAGAGGAAGTGTTTGGAAACAATGCACAAAATGGAATAAATGATGAGGCACGGGCTTCCATCATAAAGCACCTGAACATACATGTGCTTATTGCCATCCTAAATTCTTTTTCAGGAAAAAAAAATCATTTCCCTTCTAATCCAATATTTTATGCTGATAAAATATTCAGGGAAAGAAATTGAGAAATGCTGTAAACTAAGTCCCTTATAATAAGTCTGTCCCTAAAACATATATATGATTATGAAGAAAATCCATATATGAAAGGATTTCCCAAGCAGTGCTGGTGTACTGCAATGATCTTATGTAGTATTTAGTACAATAACGTTCTGTGGCAGGTAACGAATTGGGACCGTCCCTGAGCAAGAGCAGACCTCTCAGCAGAGACCCCCTTCTGCTGGCCTCGTGCTTGTTTTTGGCCATGAGTCTGGGATGGAGGGGACATCTGGCCAGTAATCAGTCATGTGAATTGGAAGAGGAAATACCTCCCAGCAATGTCAGCTACAGGCCCTCAAATGAAGTTTCTCAACGTCCCACCACTTTCTACTGGAACCAGAGTTTCAGGTGGTCACATAGATCACTTATGCAGGGATCACCACCTAGGTTCACACAGATGCACACATTCTATGTGGCTAGCAAAACGGTTAGGTACTCGGTCTAACTGGTGCCTTCAAGCATCTTCCACCTCCCTCGGCCCCTCCCCCCGCCACATCACTGGTCTTAGCTGGGAAAGAGAGAGGAGCCTGAGGATAAAAGGAAGGAATCTCCCAGGGAGACGGCACCTAACCTCTTACACATCTGGCCAGAGCCAGCACCTCTGGGAAATTCCGCAGAGGTAGTCTTATGACGCATGATGATAGGATGATAGGAGTGCAGAATTTCTGTGCACATGTGATTATGGCCATAATGCAAAAACCCAAGCCAGTCCCATTGTTTTTTAGGCAGCATTTATCTTCAGGCTACACCTCAGGTCTCTGTTGGAGGATTCCCAGGTCTACTTTGTACATCTGTCCACGCACACACTCGGAATGAGTTTGGTCAAGTGAACTCTCGGCCCCCTCAGTTTCTGTGGCCCACGGAGCTTCAGGTTGACGAAGGCAGCACTCACTGCCTTGTACTGTTGTTTCAGCAGCTGGACACAGTAGGAAGTCAGTGAATAGCTGGATGGATGACAGACAGGGTTGTCGGGTGGGACCAGCCGCCCTGCCCTGCACCTCCCTGTGGAACAGCGGGTTCCCTGCAACCTCAGGGTGAGTGTGAGCACAAGACTCTGCACCACAGTGAATGGTGAGAGCTGAGCGGAGCCCCAGGGAGTGCCTGGGCCGGGGCACAGGACAGTAGTCAGACAGCTCTAGAGGCACAGAATTAACATCATTCGTCTCTTGGGTCTCCTGCCCTCCTGACAAGCACACGGACCTCCGACCATGATAGTTCACAGGTGTACCCAGGTACACGTGCTCTGGAAGAGTCAGCAGGTTCCTCACAGCCCCCCGCCAGAGCAGGCACAGCCAGGACAAACCGGGCACACGGAAAGCGTCAGAACAGCAGGTGCCTCCTGATGACAGAACCATCCCTTAATTCACTCTGAGTTGGGCCACTTAGTTACCTTGATCCATGCTTTGTTTTACTAAAGTGAATGTCACAGATTGGGTGTTGCTTGCTGGACATAGCGACGGAGGCTTGAACACGTCAGCAGTGGGAGATGAAATATGATCTCTCTTTTTCCCTGAATCATTTTCTCATTCCCCTCTTCTCGAGTTCCTTTCCAGGCTTTTTTGTTTCTTTTAAGTGGAAAAGGTAAAATATTAATTTTAAGCAGAAGTAAAATTAAGCCCTCTGGAAACAATTCTGAGAAACTGAGCCATAGCCTGACTTAATTAAGAAGCGATTATGCTGAAGAGCCTACATTAAGACTTCACAGTTCTGGTACAGAGAGAATTGTTTTTAGAAAAGTCAAGTCAGGCAGCAAAGGGGCACTAAGGGAGGGGCAAGGATGATAACTGGATAGATGAGAAAATGCAGTGTTTGTTGTAGTGATGGGAAAAAATAGTAGAGGAAGTGTAAACTGGTTTGGAGATTTCTCAAGTCCACTTTTCAGGAAGGTCAAGATGAGAACATGGGTGACCATCCCTATTGCATCCAAGCTCTTTGGACCACTCCAGGAAGGGCCATCTCCATCCCTCTCCCTTCCCTTCCAGCTCAGGTGTTGGAAGAGGCAGGGAGAATGGGCTGTGCATGTAACAAAACTCCAGGGAACGTGGTTAGCCCCCTGCTGCTCTCAGGATGGCAACAGCAAATTAGTCCCACAAATTTATGGGCTCCAGCGACGTGACCAGATGGGTATTTAAGTTAACAGCAGATTCGATTTGTCCTCCATTAATTCCAGAGTGATACCTGAGTTTATTGGAGTTTTATATTGTTTCATCTATTTCAAAGTCAGTTCTCCCACTTCCCCAGATTGTCATTCTTTTGACAAGCAACTGTCTGGATCTCTCCAGTTTCTAGAAGGGAATACTGACTCCCCTCCAAACTGCTTTGCCTTTCTCATATGCCGGGGACTCCTGAGGGGGCTTCAGCCCGGAGCTCTCTTCCCAACCCTTCCTGTTTTCCAGGCTCCATTCAACCTGATCAGTTGTTCCAAAGTTGTGCCAGGACAGGGTTCTCTTGTCAAACATTTAAATAGACGTCTCTTTTTTTCTCCACTTCATTTAAGAGGTATTTTAGGGATCAGAAATCTTAAAATCCAGAATATTGGAGCTTTAATGAAACTCAGGGATTATCTACTGCAGTGGTTTATAAGCTGGTGTCCTGCTCATGGCCACCAATGACTCTCATCCGTGCTGTTCTCTCCCAAGAAGGAGGGGCTGCAACCCAGAGTTCTCCTGGGAGAAGGCAGGCAGGCAGACAGCGCACACGCTCACAGGGGCCTCAGTCAATGAGGTTCAGCTCTGCCCGCCCCTCCTGAGCTCACGAGGGTTCACACTGGGCTCAATGAGACTTCACAAAGGCAGAGCTCTGCTCTCAGCTCCTAACACCTGGCTGCAGCCAGAGGAACTCCTCCATAAACTTCTTTATTTTAGAAGGGTTCCACTCTGAAATAGCTGTGGAAAACCCATTTCGTCTATCACACCTCTTCTTATAAATGAAAAAAAACTAAGGCTTAGAAAGGATAGTGACTTGCCCAAGGTCACAGTGGTGACCAGCTCTTGAAACCCCAGAGTCATGCCCATCGTTTCCCAGAACTGCTCAGCCTAGTGAATTGGGTAAACATCATCCTCACCACCATCATCATCCTCACCACCATCATCACGATCATCACCGTCAACATCATGTTGATCTGGGTACCAAACATAAGTCTGATCTGAGAAGTTAGCAAGTAATGACAACTTGGCCGCACATTAATTGGCCTAAGGTGGCCAACGAGAACAGAGGGATGGCTCCTAAGAACACTGTTTACTTGTGCAGACTCACTTCAAGTCTCTTGAGCAACATCATTCCCATAATCCCCTTTGTATCTGTACTGACAGCAAACACTTGGTGCTGATCTTAGTGTCTAGAAAATTCAGGTGACTTGTTTAATAACATAATCTGCAAGAGAACAGAAGGTAGACACTAGCAGCCTTTGGTCACTGATGAGAAGTCATAGTCCCAAGTCATACTCAACCTGGGCTGAGCATCAAAATCACCTCTGAAAATTTTAAACAACACGGATGTTTCGGGCCCTCCTGGAGATTCTGATGTAGTCGTGCTGGGGTGGGTGGGACCAGGGCATCTACCAGTTTTAGAAACCGTCGCAGGTAATTTCCATACTGAACTAGGATAAGGCCACAGGGTTGTGAGTCCCAGCACCTAACTGAAGTCACCTGTGCAGGGCAGCATCCTGCTGTCTGGCCTCTGAACTAGAATTTCAAGGTTTTTTCCAAAGCAGTGGGATAGTTATCCTCATGAACAAGACAAGAAACAGCAAATTAGATGAATCCCATGGTTCGGGCAATGCCAAAGTATGGCTTATGAGCACCCTGCAGGGCAGCCTCTGTTGGGAAGGGTAACTGTCCTCCCCAAGTGTTACCTTAAAGGATGAGAACAAGCCAGAAGCTCACGTTCTACTAATCATCTACTCTGAGATACATGGATCTGAGCCTTTCATGAACGCATTCTTGTTTTCAGTCTTTGTCTCATTGTCACAATAATAAGTTGCCTGTGTTGATCCCTCTAGCAGGAGGAGGTACTGCTTCTTTTGATTTGGCCTCATACTTTTTTCTGGCCTAAGGAAGCCCTTTGAAGACTGTATTCTTCCCAGCTACAGGAAGGTTACAGAACCAGCACGGAATCACAGAAGAAAGAAAACACAATCATTCTCAGAATCGGGGCTCCCCTGCTCCAGTGCTGTCCTCTCCCAGGTGGCTCTCCGTCCTTCCCAGCACAACAGAACCAAAAGGGGATTTGGCCACAGCCCCTCTTTGAAAGGCTGCCAACTTCCCCCAAGAGAGTGTCAGGAGAGGCCTCTGCCCAGTGGGCAGGGGCAAAACTTGTGCTTTGGGAAGAATCTCTTCTACCTGTTGGTTTAACAGAATACTTAGGTCTTGCAATTCCCGACAATGTGAGGACTAAATATTTGGCCCACAAGGTAGGAGTCTGTGGTGTGAGGTGAAAGGCAGCACACAGCATTTTTTTAGATTTTCTACACTTCCTTATTGAAAGCTGCATTCCCACTTCAACCATCAAATCCTATCTCATATAGAAGCAATTTTACTTGTAAAATAAATGCTATTAGCAAACAGAGAAGGGCCAATCAGCAGCTTCTTAGGAAATCCCCAAACCAGGAAAAAAAAAAAAACAAAACAGTATCAGCATCACTTTACATCCCAAATGGTGTGATTGTACTTTTTTCTATGCTGGCAAACATGTTAACATTCTAGAATACCTCTGTGTGAACTGCTGTGACCACCACCTTCTTTGTTAGGGAGGCAGTGTGAGATAGGAGTGCCAGTGTGGGTTCAGAAGGCCTGGTGTGAAATCCCAGCTCTACCACTTATCACCTGTGTGACCTCAGGCAAGCGGCTCAACCTCTCTGTGCCTCTGTTTTCTCATCTGTCAAATGGGGATAATAATAGTGAACAGACTTTTAAGGTTGCTGTGAAGACTGAATGAGTTAATTCATGCAAAGGTTTCTAGAAGAGTGCCTGTAAGAACTCCATGAGTCTAAACTGTTATCATCGTTGTTAGTATTACTATTATTCTAAATTCCAGCTTTTAAAAGTGTTTTCATATGGCATACGGGGTGAATTACACTGTTTGATTCTAGAGATAATAAAATTATGACCAAAGAGATTGTGCAAGATCTCCCAGCTATTTGGTGGCAAAGCCTGGAACTAAGATCTAGCTTCCTAGAATGCAAACCTCACATAAGTCAGGACCTTCAAACCATACAAAAGGGGGTGCAGCTCGGGTGACATAAGAGGGACGTCTTGAGATCAGCATTCCCATTTCAGCCAGAACAATTCCAGAGTATAGCTTCTTTATCTGATTTACTTATTAGGCATCCTTCTATGCCTGCTTTTTTTTTTTTTTTTTTTTTTTTTGCGGTACGTGGGGCTCTTACTGTTGTGGCCTCTCCCTTTGCAGAGCACAGGCTCTGGACGCACAGGCTCAGCGGCCATGGCTCACGGGCCCAGCCGCTCTGCGGCATGTGGGATCTTCCCGGACCGGGACATGAACCCGTGTCCCCTGCATCGGCAGGCAGACTCTCAACCACTGTGCCACCAGGGAAACTCTACGCCTGCTTTTGAATAAAGTTTTCCTACATTTTTAAAATTCAGTCCCATTTGACTCTTTCCTATGACAGTAGGGCTCCTAACCCTATCAACAGGGGCACAATTTTCCAGTCATTGGTAAATTTCATGAATTGATACATTCACACTCATCCTTCCAGAAACGTTTACCCTGCATGAGAACCAGGATTTCTCGAACTACAAGGGGCTCTTCAGATAACAATGGTCACTCCACTGAGGCTGTGCTGTGCCCGGAGCAGCAGTGTGACATGGTAGGGTCTGGCCGTTGAGGACAAGGGGTCACTGGGGGAAACTGGTACTTGGTTATCAGACCACAGAGGAGCTGAGCTACAGGAAGAGGCTAGAATCAGAGTCTGAGAAGCAAATAGAAAAGTCTACCATTTTATTTTTGAGAGCGTATTTGCTCCAAGTTCTTTCATTTTTGCCTCAACCTTGCAACTTCTCTGCAAGATATGTTCTCCTGTGCACCACCAGGACTAGCTCGGCTTTCAGGAGGTAAAATTTCATGCAAAATATCTATTTAAGGACAGTGGTTTCGAATTTTTGTTTTTATCCTTGTGACTTGGGCACAAGAACTGGAAAGAAGGTAGGTAGTGGAGGAGGTGGGCAGAGAACAAAATTAGGGGCAGATAAGACTCACCATTGACCATGGTAAGAGGGGACCAGTTATTGCCTTGCAACTCATGAACCTTAATTTCAGGCCAGGCTTCCTTGTCTAGCATAAGGGACAGGAATGAGTAGAGAAAGCTGCTGGTCTGGCAAACACAGGGGTGACCTGGGCAGCATGGCCTGGACAGTGAGCCAGCTGGAGAGGACCTGAGAATACAGGTGGGTCAGATGAACCCAGTTTGGGAACTAGGGGAGGAGACATGATATAGGTGTGTGCGAGGCCTTGAATACATCCATAATATCCACACACATTCCTTTGAGACTTTACAGATTATTTCCCTAGCAGGTGGGATGTCTCTCCTGCTATTTGGCTTTTTAAAATTTCATTTAATGTTTTTCTATGGAAAATGACTCTGGCCTTCCATGGAGAAAACAATCTCAGGATCAGCATGCATAGCTGGCCAGAGGCAGGTGTCCCAGCCGCACAGGGCAGACCTGACTGGACTTGGTTGTTGCAGGGACTGAGCACTGCAGTGTCGGGCAGGTCACCAGGAGGCAGAGTGGATGGCCTGGGCCTCCATGCTGGCATCCACTGCCTTGGAAAAAGCAGCAAATGTTTTCTGCAGAAGCTGAGAGGTGAACAGGGGACTATTTCTTTGGTCACTCCTGAGCAGAGGTCACTATGAAAAGAGCAATGTCAAAGTCCAACTCTGTCCCAAACTGGGCCAACTCCAACTGCAGGGGAATTCAGGAGACAGCTGATGTGGGTTAGAATCCCTTGTGACGTAGGCACGGCGGCCTCGCAGAAGATGTGCAGGGACTTGCTCAGGCTTACGCAGTTGTGAGGGGAGGAGTTGGGAGAGCCTGGATCAGCCTGATACTGAAGCCTGCTCTTTGTTCACCAAGCTTGGCGACAGCACAGAGATTGTGTTGCTGCTACTGCTGTAGCTGCTGCTACAGGTGCCCATTTAAAAAGGACTTCATATATGCCAGGTGCTCTGTATGATTTTATTTAACACTTACCGCAGCCTAATGAAATGTAGGACATTATTATTTCGATTTTACAGATGGAAGAATTGAGGCTTAGAGAGGTTAACACCCAGGGCATGATTGGAACTCTGATCTTTCCAAATCCAGGACCAGAGAGTTAAGTTTCTCTTCCAGGTGGGGCTAGATATCGCCTCTTGATTCTCCTACAGAATTGCTGCCTGTGGTTGTGTGGAACTGGGTAAATATTTAAGCAAGATATGACTGCATGAATTACGGCTGAATGAGTATATAGACTTTACATGTGTATACACATATCCATATGTAATTTCTACCTTGTGTGGAGTGCCAACTCTGTACAAGATACTGTTCATGTAAAAGTATTATTTCTCATGTTTACAATAACTACACAAAGCAGAGAACATTAGATTATATTATTAAATTCATTTTACAGAGATAAAAACGGAAGCTCAGAAAACAAAAAGTGAATTGTCAGTGGCACACAGTAAAGACTGGAGCAAGGATCCAAACTTTGGCTGTTTGAAGAAAAAAACTCGCACCTTCTTTTTCCCCCCTGCTGGGTTGTCCTTGTGTAAAATGATCCTAAAGTGGCCTCAGAGAGCAATGGTAAGACCTCTCCAGCACAAAGCCTTGGGAAGCACATTACAAAATAAGTTTATGAGTGTTCAGTATCAACCTGCTTTTGGTCAGTGCATTGAAATCACAGAAAAACAAGTTTCGGCTTAGAAAGAGCTTGTTTTCATTGTTACATCATGCAGAGGAAGAGTCTCGGAGAAAGCTTTTTTTTTTTTTTTTTTTCAGGGGGCTTCAAATTTCCTCTGAGCAGCCCTTTGGAGAAGAGTTATTAGAATTTATTTTCAATTATACACCAGAATAAGCCTCCTGCAGTATAGTTAACTTTCAATTTCAGCCAATTTTCGACGCATTCAATCATAGATGCCTCAGTGGTTAAGAATCTATGTTGCAAAACAATTCCCACTTTGCAGCAATGCAGTCAAACAGATCTACAACTCCTAAGATACTATCCAACACTTTTTCAGCTCACTGGTGAAGTGAAATAGAATTTACCAACCATCCCCGTTTACCCAGTATACTCCAAGCTCATTTGCAAACAGATCTGCAACTCAAAACATCTCACCAGGGGGGTTTTGGTTTAGCACAGCCTGGAAGAGAGGAGCTGGTCTGCTTTGGATATTTATGACTTCTGGCTGCCTGTTTCCTCCTTCTACTCCTAATGTACACTGGCTGAACTTCATACCACGAGGAAGGGAACTCCTCCCCATGCAATTCTATAAGTGCTCTCCATGGTAGGGGTTCTGATTCATTAGGAAGACCCAGACAGGTTTATGTCCAGCTGTTTGCTTTTCTAAATTGCATGGTTGTGTGTGTGTGTGTGTGTGTGTGTGTGTGTGTGTGAGAGAGAGAGAGAGAGAGAGAGAGAGAGAGAGAGGGAACCTTGGGTGAAACACTGAGAAAGATATGCAGCCAACTTAAACTCTTCCTTTAAAAGTTTGGAAGACAGGACGATCTTAATAAATGTATAGAAAACTGCATTTCAGAGACTGAATCAAGCCATACTAATCATTTGTGTTGGGCCTCACTTTTAATACAATGCCTCAGACATGAAGTTCTGATTGAAGTCCATGGGACAGGCAAGCTGGTAAAATGGGTGATGAGGAGGAATAAATTGGGAGTTTGGGATTGACATACACACACTACTATATTTAAAATAGCTAACCAACAAGGGCCTTCTGTAGAGCACAGGGAAATCTGCTCCATATTCTGTAATAACCTAAATGGGAAAAGAACTTGAAAAAGAATAGATACTTGTAGATGTAGAACTGCATCACTTTGCTGTACTCCTGAAACTAACACAACATTGTAAATCAACTGTAGTCCAATATAAAATAAAAATTTTTTAAAAGAAAGAAAAATATGGGTGAAGAGGAACAACAGCCTCTCAAAGAGGATTAGCTTCTCATCGACTGAGTGAAGGCTCCAATGTTCCCAAATGAAATACTCCTGAGTTCAGGACAGTCCCCTTGGGAATGTACAGCTAACAAAATATGAGAGGGTAAATCAGAGCTCAGTTATTGAGAAATACTTCAAACGGACTCATTTGCCCTCTCCCCTTGCTGCCCCCCCCACAGGCTATGGTGGGGTAGAACGCTGAAGGCCTGTCTCTGAACAGGTCTGGGGGGGAATGAGAACATCAGAACAAATAGATGGGCTGCACAAAGCTGCCCAAGAATGATCAAGATGAAAGGGAGTGCTATGGCAGCTCTGCAATCACATTACAAAAAATAAAAAGGAAAAAACGAACAAATTAGAAATAAAGAAATGTTGCTTGCAAACATCAAATGAAGAACCCTGTATGAAAGAAAATCTCATTTGAAATGCATGAGAACATTCTCCATGCGTGCTTTGTGTTGTACAATGACTTGATAAGAGCATGAATGCAAAATAAGAATTACAAGAAAAATTGGAAAACAGTAGACTGAGATGAAAAAGTAAGTCTTGGATCTAAGACCCAAACTGAAGATCATTTCAGGACTAATCAATTGGGGCCATTAATAAAAATGAGGACATAAAAGACATTTCAGTTACTGGCATAGAGGAAAGACTTGGGATATTCTTAGGACGGAGAAAAAAAGACAAAGTGATTAAAGAAATTAAGCAGAAGATAATGAATATGGAGGGGAATCCAACATAAGAGAAAGTGGTTTCCCTGAACCAAAAAACCTAATAATGCACTGAAAATGTATTCAAGTATATAATACAGAATAACCCTGAAATAAAAGAATAACTGAATCTACAGATGAAAAAAAAGCACTTTGTGTTCCTTGAACAACTGTTTCAGAATGATTGGTGCTGAAATATATCTTTGTCATATAACGCTGAGGATAAGGTAAGAATTCTGTGGCATCCAGGGGAAGAAAAATGAAGTCATCAGTAAAAACAAAGTATACAAGCTAATCTCAGACTTCTCCAACGTAACATTCAATGCCAGATGATATGAAAGCAGTGTTTACCAAAATTTGAGGCAAATGAAATGTGACCCCCAAATTTTATGCAGCCAAGTTGCCCCAAAGGCACTAGCAGACGTTCTCAAACATGTATGAATGTGTGAGCCAAAGTGAAGCAAAGGAGGTGAAGGACTCCTTGGGTGTGAAACTTCGACTTAAATTTACAATTAGGACCAAACAATTATGGAAATTGTTGTAACAAGAATGAAGGACAATGGAAAAATAATGACATAATTAATAGGAAAATGGGAGGAAGTATCAGGGTGCTTATTCCCATATCCTTTTTAGTTGTGAGTCACTTGCTACTGTCTATAGTGAAAACATGAAGTTTAAAAACTATTCCAACATCTTAATGATTTTAATCTCTTTTATCAACAATAGAGGAAACTTTAAGAAAAAAATATGCATTATAATTTAAAAATCTGTCTTGGCTTTGAAAGTAACCACATGGACCTCTCTCTAGGTACTTTCGGTAGTAAGTTCATTTATTACCCACACAATTTATTGAACACTTAGTAAGGTAAGTAATCTCCATACATTGTCTCATAAACTTCTCACAATATCCCAATCTAGGTATTATTATTGTGAGTGAAAAATCTAAAATCAGGGAGGTTAAGCAAATTGTTAACAGGGACCAGAGCCCTACTAAAATCCATATAGTATATTTCCAAATACCTCCCCGAGTCCTTAACCACTATGCTAGACTTCCTCAGTCTGATTTCACTCTGACCAATAGAACCAAGTTTATGCAAGGATATTAAAAAGCAGGCTGGCCATTGTGGAACCTGTAAGACAAAAATTGGGGCAAGCTTTTGGTTTCTGAAAACATGGTTTTACTTTTAGAGTTTTTTATCCAAACTTGCTTCTTGCTCTGAAGAATAATGTCAGAGCGACATCATTAAACTTTAGGTGTTTTGAAGGAAAAAAACTCTAAATCCCTAACAAACCCTAGTTAAAATTTCATGTAATGTACCAGAGATAAAGAGAGAAAAATATTCAATAAAAGGCTCAACCTGAGATCCAGATAACTAATTAACCTCCAAGATATCCCAGTGCGGAAGGCGATTATCGTGATCTGACCCAGGAGGGATATAACAAAGATAAAACCTAAGTTTCTAAAAGAGCCTGTTGGATCGTATATTAAGAGTCCTCAACTCCTGACTTGTTCTCCGATGGCAGATCTCATTTTTATCAGCTGTCTGGTCCATGCGTGGAGGATAACGCTGAGGAGTGAGAGGATATTTTGAGGAACTGATCATCAGTCTGGTAAACTCTGACCACACAAAGATTGTTATTCAACTCAAAGGGGCTTACCCAAATCTTTGAAGCTAGGATTAATCACAAGAGACTAAGCTGGGGCTTGGAAGATAGGGGGGGTTAAAAAATATATATATATTTGAGAAGCATCTTCTCCTGGAAATATCAGATTTTGGAATATTAAATGTAATAGATTTCTCCTGATCCAAGGTGGGTATTGCTAACTTTCTATCCCAATATCCATTCTGACCTTCATAGACTCATCCATTTTTAGTGGAGCATGTGGCCCAAACTCCTTTGTAATTAGATATGATTAAGTTCTAGCCAGCAGGAGGGTTGCATGGAAGCTTAAAAGAATTATCCTAAAACATAGCTGGTTTGTGCCCTTTGACTTTCCTTCTTCCCTCTGTGCTGCTTGGAAGGTGAATGATATGATGGCTGGAGCTCCAGCTGAGACCATGTAGCCAAGTGTCACACTTGAAGGGTGCATTGGTCCTGGATGAGCACAGAGCCACCAAACCAGCACTGCACTGCCTATCTTTAGAATTTTACATATGAAAAATGGAATTCTATATTATTTAAGCCATTCTTTTCTAGGTTTCTATTACTTGCAGCTGAACCTGGGGCTAAGCGATACATCTTCTTTAGCAAAAGCAAACTTTATTCTTGCACACAGAATGTGGGTCTAACAAAAGCAAGTAAGGTTCTGTCCTTTGTTCAACCAAAGGAGCCAAATGTAAATACTCCCATTTCTCAATTGTGTGCATGTATCTGTGCATCCTCCAGAGTGTTTCTTGTAAGCGACCTGCTTTCTCCCTGGGGCCCCCCTCAGTAGGAGCAATTTTAAGCATATAAGTGTGAGCAAGAGGCAGCCAAACATCCCATTCTCTGCAACCAGCCAATTAATCAATGTATGGATAGCGTTGCTGGCACACTTCCTTGTCACAGAGCTGCCTGTTCTCAGAACTCTGTTCAGAAAGCAGGTGTCCTCAATGTTCATTGCAGCTCTATTGACAATAGCCAGGACATGGAAGCAACCTAAGTGTCCATGACAGATGAATGGATAAAGAAGATGAGGCACATATATACAATGGAATATTACTCAGCCATCAAAAGAAATGAAATTGAGTTATTTGTAGTGAGGTGGATGGACCTAGAGTCTGTCATACAGAGTGAAGTAAGTCAGAAAGAGAAAAACAATATTGTATGCTAACACATATATATGGAATCTTAAAAAAAACAGTTTCTGAAAAACCTAGGGGCAGGACAGGAATAAAGACACAGACAGAGAGAATGGACTTGAGGACATGGGGAGGGGGAAGGGTAAGCTGGGATGAAGTGAAAGAGTAGCACTGACATATATACACTACCAAATGTAAAATAGATAGCTAGTGGGAAGCAGCCGCATAGCACAGGGAGATCAGTTCGGTGTGTTGTGTCCACCTAGAGGGGTGGGATAGGGAGGGTGGGAGGAAGACGCAAGAGGGAGGAGATACGGGAATATATGTATACGTATAGTTGATTCACTTTGTTATACAGCAGAAACTAACACCACATTGTGAAGCAATTATACTCCAATAAAGATGTTTAAAAAAAAGAAGAAAGTAGGTGTCCTTCAGCTAAGGATGCCAGTCTTTTCCATGTGTGAGACCATTTCAGAGGCCAGGCAGCCATGCAAACTTGCAATGGTGGAGGGTGAGGAGTGATAGGGCTTCCTTGGGCTTAGGTTGAAACTGGACTCCATTCAGGCATGACCAGAAATGATCAGACTAAAAGAGCCTTGTATAAAATGACTTACGCATTCTGTACTCGTTCTAAAGATTAAAAAAAAAATCTTTAATGTATTTGCAGCCACACAGCTTTACTTTTCATTGAATCCATTATTAAGTCCCTGGGAAGGAAGACCTCTGTCATCTTCATTTAAAGGGATGATAGAAAAATTCCCCAAACTCACAGTTACAAGCTTCACAAGGACACTGCCCAAGATCGCTCGCCTCCCAACCGACAAGCCTAGCAGACAGCTAAGCCACAGGCTGCGGTGCCCTATCAATGGCTTCTCCCTTCAGCTTGGCCCCAGCCCTCACACACCATGCGCCAAATGCCCCCAAAATGAGGCACCAACCACCGCTTTGCAGGACCTGTGCCCATCTCCTTTTACTCTGTTTCCTTTGTTCCACAGCCCTGGCTCTTGGGCACACAGCTCACCACCCCAGCTGGACACTGGCCTCTGCTTCAAGGGTGCAGCTGTTCCTCAGGGTCCCCTTTTGACTTTTGGTAAAACTTTGACAGTACATCAGCTTACTCTTTTAACTGTATGTCTCCAGTGATAAAGGCCTTTCTGCAGACTTCAACTCAGATAACCCTTGATGTGCATAGACCAACAACACTCTGACACATAGTGAGATTCAGATGGAGACTAATTTCCTTAGAGAGCTGGATAATTAGCATCAGGTATGAGGATGAAAGACACGCATACCATTTGGGTACCTGACTCTTGACTACAAGACATGTCCAAAATAAAACTGATGAGCAGTTAGTTCTAAAACACACACACACACACACACACACACACGCAGAGGTGTGTATTCACACACTGTGACTCTACCTAAAAGCTTTTTAAACGTCTATATTCTCAGGCAAAGGATCCAAGAATGTTTAAAATATTCTTGTTAACAAAGATGTTTACTAAGCACTTATTGCATGCCAAACACTGTGAGAAACACATTTTCACATGAAAATGCTCTTTGTGAAGTATGAATAACTATCATCTCCCCATTTTGCAAATGGAAGAACAGACATCAGGACGCTGAGGGACTGTCCCACGCGTGCCCAGCTCGTGCTGTGAAATGAACGGGGCCTGAACTGTCACTACAAGTGGAAAGGGTCACCAGAGGAGAAACAGGCAGAAGTTAGGGGGTCTTCTCGTCACATCCTGCTGATGCCAGAGTGTCAGGATTTTGTCTCCTCTTCCCTCTATGTTCCTCCAGAAGGTGAGTTGTCTATTTCCTCACCTGGCTTGATGAGTCCTCCAACCTTTCTGAATAATCCTGAAGCAGAACCAAAGTTTCCCACCTTGGATAGTCCATACATCCTTCACACACACGGCTACTGCCATAGACACCGGGACTTCATCTGGGGACTTAGGGCATAAGGTGTCTGCAGTGGGAATAGGGGTTCCTGTCCTCTCCTGTGGGGGTTACATTTCCTTTGACGTTAGGACTTGTATTTCTTTCCCAGGGGAAATCCTTATTATGAAAAGGACTAATAGGACCCGGGAAGATGAGACTTAATTTGTCCTCCACTAGGGGCCCTTTTCTCCAGTAACCATAGGGGTGGCACAGTCTGGCAGCCAGTGGCCAAGAAACAGAGATTCTGGTTCACTTCAGCTGATCTCCTTTTCCTTCATCTTGCCTCAGTCACACGTCTTATAAAATCCCAATGCCAAGTTCACTTTCCTCAGAGAGGTACTCCGGACGCCCCCTTGCTTCCAGGCAGGGCAGTGCGCACAGTCTTCCCACTCCCACTACGTCCACTTCCATCTGCCTCCAACCCCCGTCGCCCCAAAATGCAGTCTGCTTTATTTCATGCATAAATAGCAATTGCCAACCAAGAAGAAACACCTGGGAGAGTCAGGGCACTCGTGGTACAAGATAATTAGAGATTATTATAATCGAAATTTCATTGCCACATCAAACTGTGTCTTTTAGCATTAATTAATCTCCAATCCCAGCCCCTGGGCCTCTCAACTCTTCTGCTGGAGAGAGACCAGCTTGTCAAGCACGCCCAAGCCTTGCATCTCATTATCTTATCACTGGTGCAGGGCAGAGAGAGAAGCAGAGTGATTCCTTGGGGGCTTTTGCCCAGGCAGCTGTGATTCACAGGGCAGTTTCCCTGGTAAGAGGCAAGTGGAGGAAGCAATTTTGAGGAGGAGAGCTGGGCTCTTTATTTATTTACTTATTTATGCTTTCTCAGCAAACTCAGAAGCAGAGGATGCACATGGCTTCCATGAGGAGAACTGTGTCACGTAAGAAGGATATTCGTCGCTCACAGGTGGAGACTAAGTGCAGGTGGTCCAGGAACCCTCACCCCTTGGCTGATCCTCTGATTCTATCCTGATCATTCAAGTGATAGCAAGCTGTCTGCCAAGTCATGCCCATCCTCTCCCTCTGCCCACCACTTACGGTTTGCAATGTTTGCTGTCACTTTACATATAGAACATTTCCAAACCAGCATTTTGAAGACTGGTCATTTCTTTTTGAGAACCACTCTGCCTGCAACTGAAGTAAGCTGACCCATCTGGATGAACAGCTAAGTGTCCCAGAGTTGTGGTTCTATGACTATGTTTTTCACACGCTTCCCCAATCATTTTGGTGATAAAATAGAACTCTTTACCAAAATAACCAAGCATTAGGTTTACATCCTTTCTGTAGTATTACTAATGATTAGTACTGCAATAATTACTAATTATTACAAAGAAATAGTGGAAGAAGTATAAGTGCCCTGATACAGTTAGATTATCTTTCTCACTACTATAGTCTCTGCAAACTTTTAAAATACGTTTCTATGAACCTTTGATACAATTCCCATAATGTGTAGCATATTCACCTGAGAGAATACTACCAAGCATTGAGAATGGCAACCAAGAATACAGAAGCACAAATGCTGAACATAATGCATAGCACAAATGCATAACACAATGCTGAACAGAAGCCAGTCTCAGCAGAGAACATTCTGTAAGATCCCTTTCAAGTAAATTGAAGAGCAGACACACCCCTGGTGCTGGGAGTGGAGACAAGATTAGCTCCCCTGCGGGGGGAACTGTGACTGCGAGTGGTATGGGGATTCTGGTGTGCTGTGTTCTACTCCTTGATCTGAGTGCTGGCTATCTGGGGGTGTTCAGTTTGTGACATTTCATTGAGTGGGCGTTCGGGGAACTTGGCTGTATGTATGTTATACTCAAAGACAGTTTTTCAAAAAAAAGGAGTATGTGAAGCCTTTCTTCTTTCCCTCCCTCCCTCCCACCCTTCCCCTTCCTTCCTTCCTTCCTTCCTTCCTCCCTCCCTTCCTTCCCGCTTTCTCTAGGAAAAGTCTCCATAGAACTCATTTCTATGAATCTCAAGAAGTGAGTGCCTTACCTTCTGTTCCTTGGTCAGCTCTGCATCCTAAAGATTCCTGTTCCTTCCTCTGCCAGTTACAGGAATGGAACCTGAAGGTCACTTCCTCTGCAGGGGGCTCCCTGTGACCAACCCGGGGAGGACCCTATTAGGGTGACCAACCACACCTGCATCTTGGCCACTGATGGAGCCACACGCCTTTGAAAGGCCATTGTCATTTCCAAAGAACATGATGATTAAACACACTTACAAAAGACCATGAGTATTCTTTTAAATGAAGTGGGTTCTCCACCTTGCTGCCTTCTGTGCAAGAGACGAGGTTGAAAGGGAGTGCAGAGCGTCCGAGTTGGCAACTCTGTTTCTAGTTTTAATGACAGGTAAACATAATAAGGCGCAGGTTATTATTTACATACCATCAAGTTTTTTAGGTTATGGAGACCTCTAAGGACTTTGGATCATGGCTAATTTCTGTTTTGAAGGAGCAAACATACTTAAAGCAGATCAGCGACTGGAACCCACTCACTCCTCTGCAGCCTCGTGGAGTCAGGACCCTGGCTGCCTTGCTTCTCACCACCTCTCAGATCCTGGCTCTCAGGAGGCAAGCGGGATGTGGTTAGTGAGAGAACCAGGGCCCGCACCCAGCAAACCGAAGCTCAGGCCAAAGAGAGAGTGCTTTGTTCTCTCCTCAAGCCTTGGAGAACTTCACGGTGAGCAGGCAGGCGTATTTTGACTTTGCTGTTCCACTGTGCATGAAGAAAATCAGACTTGTGTTAACAAACCAACGTTTTGTTAAATGTCTATCCCATGCTCAGCAAAGTGCTAAGTGCTACACGTGTGACATGATTCCTACCCTCAAAGGCAGACACTCGTGAAACAGCAAATAATACAAAGAGCTCACAAATGGTGCAAACATGCAGCAGGGCCCTGTGGTCGTTTGGGAAGAGTAGTCAAGGGTGGTGGAGCAGACAGGGGAGACATTCTATGACGTCTGTGGCTTACAAGGTGGCAGATGCCGTCTTGGCTCCGTATTTGGATGACTACACTTAATACTCAGAATTACTCTGTGGGTGAATGGCACTGGGTCCATTTTATTGACAGGAGCCCTAAAGCAACGTGCTTTAGATCGCAGAGCTGGTCAGGTGTGTTCTAAGTGCAGAGACACAATCCACGCTGTCGCCGGAAGATGTGCCGGGTGAACTGGTCTGTGAAAAATGAGCAGGGCACCGATGGATAGGATGCCCAGATCAGACCTCACCAGGGAATCACCCCATGAACTGGGAAAATGGGCTCTGAGCCCTGCCGTCCACCTGCCCCTGCAAGCACAAATAGGAGGACTCACCCGGGAGCAGAACTCAGGATGCCCCGAGAAAAGACTGGGGCAAAAACATCCCACCATGGCCCCATCAGCTCTTTTCACAGGAAGAATTAAGAGTCTTCAGCTACCTTTGTCAAAGCAGCTGCCTTTGTTGGATGAGTGTATGTGGTACACAAATGCTGAACTGCCAGGGCATGCCCTCCATTTTATCCTACCCCAATGTGAGGTTTTTACAGGCTGAGGAAAAGCAGGACACAAAAAGGATACGTTAAACAGACACACACCGTTGACTTCTCCCCACTGTCTACATATGCATTAGATGCTTAACTGTGCAGTGCGCCTTCCTCGCGGGAGGCAGAGTGGTCCTGGCCCAGAGGGTGACACGCTGAAGCACGAGGACCATGGGCTCTGATCACTCCCAGGCTGGGCCACTGCACATGCTCTGCATCCTCGTCTGTATCAGGGCCTAATCGACTGCTGATTATTTGTTTATTTAGTTACTGCTCTCTTGCTCCAAGCATGCTGTCATCCAAATGAATTTCTACTTAAATATGCAAGCAGTGGAAGATGGAATATTAACATGGAAGCACTTGGACTCTCTAACATGATTTGGTACAAAATGGAATTTGGTGTCCATCATGGGGTCTGTCTTAGACTTTAATCAAGCACTTCTAGATAGTGAACAGCCAAAAGGATCTCAGTTTAATGATAACCAGTATTTGTATAAAGCTTTAAATACGAGAAGGTATAAAGCCTTCTCACATGTATTTTCATTTGATTCTCAAAACAGTCCTGGGAGGCAGTGTTACCACCTGCACTGATGATACAGGGGCTGAGCTAAGGTCACCCAGCTATCACATGGTAGAATCAGGACTCAGCCTCCATCTTCTGATTGCAAACTTCATACTCTGCACTGTGTCCACACCACCACCTAACGGGGTCCCTTCACCTCATGTTGAGCTCATCTTGAAGGAACTTACACAGTAAAATTCCAGTTCAAGGGGTAACTGTGCACTCATGGAGCCCCACCTCTGCCATGCTGTAGGTCTCTGAGTGAGTGACTTTTCTGAAATCTTCTGAGATAGCCATTTCCCACTTTCTTTTTCTTCTTCTTCTTCTTCTTCTTCCTCCTCCTCCTCCTCCTTCTCCTCCTCCTTCTTCTTCTTTTTTTTTTTTCTTTTGAAGAGCTCTAATTTGAAAACCAATGTACCAGCAAGCATTCCTGAATGGAAGTTGTCTTAGTGACAAACACAAAAACATGATTTAATTGACAAATGCCAACTGACTTTGACAGTCCCCAGACTATCAGCCAGTTTGATTTCCTCTTTTATTAACTAAAGGGTCCAACACAGACAATCTCTGGTGGGTCACTGGGATGTGGACTCCCTGGGGGGAAGTCAGAACACTGCCCTGCATTTTCATCCTGTCTGCTTCTGAAGAAGACAGGGAACAGGGGCCTGCAGGCAGAGCCGAAGCTGTGTGCCCCGGTTTACTCCTTTTATGTCCAGGGCTTTCTGAACTGGATTGTCACAGAATAGATATAATCAGTTTGTATTCTGTTTGTGCAGTAAAAGTTTGGTTACCTAATAATGGTTAATTTAATAATCTGGTCAACTTAGAGATAATTGACAAAACGTTAATATAAATGAATTAACTTTTCAAGCAAGAAATAAATTATTTGTTCATTCTTTCCAGAACCGTTTTTGAATACTGGCCTACGTTGAGCATACAAATGAATGGCTGTCCCCGCCTAGCGTAGTTCCTGACAGAGCTGGATATGCTTGGGTTTTTTGTTTGTTTGTTTGTTTTCTGGCCACACCACACAGTTTGCAGGATCTCAGTTCCCCAATCAGGGATTGAACCTGGGTCCTGGCAGTGAAAGCCTGGAATCCTTACCACTAGGCCACCAAGGAACTCCCTGAGCATGTCTGAGGATCAGTCTCAGCTCTCGATGATTCTTTACATGAGGTTATGCGTACGGTGAGATAAACAAAACACACGTTCACCTACTTTATTTCTATTCATCTTTCCAAAGTCCTCATCAGCTGTGGGTACCCATGAGGTCACATTACTGTTAATAATAAATCTTGCTGGCTTTTCACGCCTCTTACATAATTACAGGGACTCAGTCACTGGCCATATCTTCCACACTGATTGGTTTGGATCCCTAGAAGGCCCCCTCCTGCCCTCACGCCTGGCCCTTGCTGGTGTCCATGCCTGCAGATGGCTGGAGCAAGGCCCCTTCCGCGCCCGCAGTCATTGACGCCCTCCTCGGAAACTCGGCTTTCCTGGCTCACATGCTGTTTCCCACACTTCCAGTGAGAGACTGGACAGACATTTTGTTCCTCTCTATCGTTCTTTGCAATTTAGGCCCCCAATACAGGCTGCATGTCTCATAAAGTCCCGCCTGGAAACAGTCCTTTCTGTTCCCGTCAGCAGCTCCCTTTTCCACAGGGGTGACTCTTGAGCTGTGCTCTGGCTCAGGGACAGACACTCACTCTCCCTTGCATATGCTCACGACTGCCCCTCGGCTGTGCACCCACGGAGCTCCCTCACCGTGTCCAAGGGGCTCCTCTCCTCTCCCTCCTCACCTCCTGGTCACCCACCACTCTGTCTACGGTACTTCACAGATGCTCTGCAGTTACTGTCTAATGAATACATCTGGTCTTCCCCATTACAATCATATTTTTTCAGAGGACAAATAGCTTGCTGACTAGTGTAAACAAGCAAAACTCTGGCCAGTGAATAGAAACCTAATTTATTGTCTGGACACCACTTACTAGTTATATGAACATCAATGAATAAGACATGTAGGGTTTCATTGTCTTAACAGGAAGTGGGCTCCATCAGCTCTGAATTCCCTTCGTACTCTCTTACATGACATCATTTAGGGCTCCTGTATCCTTGCTTCATACGCGTTTTAGAACTCTGTGTTCTGGCAGCATCCAGTTACTGGAAGTGACGGGTGTCATTGGTTAGCATCATTCCCAGTTATGATTGATTATTAGTTCATTCATTTCACAAATAGTTACTGAACACCCAACTACTCTTCTGGGCACTGGGGATCTATCAGCGGACCAACAGAGAGAACTGCGGCTATTACAGAAATTACACCTTAGCCTAGGAGAGAGAGACTGTAATACATAAATACGTGATTTAAAGTCAGATAGCAACACGTGATGAAGACAGAGCAGGGCTGGTGGTGGAGGGTGTGCGACATGAGGAGGAAACATACGAGCACAGACTTGAATGAAATTATCGAGTAGCCCTGTGACTATCTGGGCTCAGAACATTTCAGGCAGAGGTAACAGCCAGTGCTAAGGCCTTGAGGCAGGTGGATACTTGGCGGATTTGGGGAACATCAGGAAATCCCATGCAGCTGGGGCTGAGAGGGCATGGACCGGGGGTAGGACAGGAGGCTGTGGAAGGGTTGTCAAAGTCTTGTGAATTGGGCTGTGGCATTTGTATTTTATCTGCATGAGATGAGAAGCCACCTGGAGATTATAAGCAGGGAGAAACAGCATGTTCATATAACTAGTAAGTGGTTTAAAATTTACCTTTTAAAAGGATAACTCTGTCTGGTGAGTAGCGAATAAGAGAGAGGGACGGGCAAAACAGGAAGATCAGTCAGGGGTTTTTAAAGAAGATGAGGACTTTGAAAGGGTTTTAACAGTGTCATTAGGAGCTCCTTGGTGCGAGGAAGGAGCAGAGAAATCAGAGAAAGTATGTATAAAGAAAACGTCAGTTCAGCTACTCCTGATGGGGCTAAATTTAGAGTGACAGAATGTACCTCCTTGGGTGAAATGTCATCCTACTTTTATTTACTACCTATATTCGTGCTCTAGTATACAGATATTTGAGGTAGAAATATTGCTTCTATATTCTCCCCTATTATTTTCCTGGACACCTCATCTACCACATTTCTTTCTACAATATATCACACCTGCTGTTCTCTGTAAGATTTGATGCTACAGTGCCATCAGGCATTTTTCTCCTTTTCCCACAAGTTTTGCTTCATGATCCTCTTAATCGTCAGGCCAAATGTGTGCTTCCTCTCCCTCCCATGGGTACATTCCATTTATTGCCATGCCCACACTTTTTGTCTGATAAACTATGGTTTCACAGACAAAATGCTGGGTTGTAGTACCAAATATATAACCAATTTTTATTTTTTCCTTTCTGCATCTTATTCCTGCTCTTCTCTTCAGTGTTAGAAAGGATGAAAACCCCATCTGTGCTTCCACTGTGGTATCTTGTCCAAGCCTCCACTGTCACTAGGACATGTCTCTTCCAGGTTCTCCTGCCTGGATCAAGGGTTTTAATATAAAACCAGAGTGGGGGCCATCGCGGGATCGGTGAGTCTTGGCTATCTCTCCATGTTACCATACAGTCCGAGAAGAAAGGAAACTTCTTAAATAACCATGTCAGGTTTCCATCTAATCACCTCCATTTTCCTTATTAGGTAAGACCCACCACTGCAAACACTTCTTTTCTCGTCCTCAGCGGGCTATGCCTGGGCATACTCCTTTGAGCTCATTTAATCTGGAGCTACTGCATCTCAGAAGTGCCACCTACTTCCATGGGCAAAGTTCTAACATCTTCCTTCCTTTTTTTAAAAACATTTTTGCATACATCTTTAGCTTAGCATTAATTCTTTCATTCTTAGTGTGCTTTTACTCACGAATTTCTGTCCTATCTAATCACTCGCTTTAAACACATTCCAGGTAATTATTCCCTCTATTTCCTCACTGTCACTTCCTTAGGAACACCATCTTGCATTGGTAGCACAAGTAATTGGTGACTAATGCTTATGGGCAACCAGATACAGCACATAACTTCTAGCTCATTAAAACAGATTCTTCTGTATCCATGCATGGAAGATGTTCTAAGCCTTCTGTTTCCAGAACATATTGATTTTTGGTACTCACTTGTACCTGAATGAGCTAAAAATGCAAGCTGACTATGGACTGAGTAATCGATGATTAAATTCCAATTTCTCCATCTCATCTGAACATCAAGGAGGCTAAAGCAGGTCCTGATGTTATCAGGAGCAAAGACTTCTACCCACCTCTTTTCTTTGAATTGAATATGTTGTTCCCATCAGAATGAATCAGAGTCCAACAGGAGCATGGAGCCATATCAAGCTAATTTAATTTGGAAGGCATGTCGCCATAGGGCACAGAAAAGAGGTACATTGGCACATTTGCTGACTAACTGACTGCTTTTGAAATATCTGTATCCATCTTGGATTGTGTTTGGCTATAGTACAGAGAATATGTTGTTCTTTTTCTGCTCAGCTTTGTTTTGGTACCAGTGCATTAGGGGGTTTGTGAAATATCCTTCCTGAGAAATATTTAAAATGAAACACCATTGCTCTGGAATGGTTGTAGGCAAGACCTGCTTAGGGGAAGGGGCTGCACTTAGTAAACTCTGGGGGACTTTTGAAGTCTTGGATCTGCTGAATTTCTACTGTAACTTCTTCAGTAAAAATCACCCCCAAAGGCCTTCCTTACTGTAAGAGAAAGGCCCCAAGCCTTTCTGGGATTGCTATTTTGGCACTAAGTCCCTACCCATCTCTCTGCCCAGTTCATCCCAAAAGCTTGGTCCTGGGCCACATCAGAGTAGCCTGGCTCTGGCCCAGAAGGGCGTGTTGAAAGCCCGCTATTGCTCCTATGATGGCTCCATTACAGCCTGCCTCAAAGTCAGATGGCACACAGGGTGGGTCTGTGCCCCACCCCCGCCCTTCCCCCTGCCGCCTACCTGCCTTCTGGTCTACATTCACCCCCATCATCTAGAAAAGGCATCTGGCTGTCTTTGCAGGGATCTGTTTCATTATTTCAGCCTCAATGACAACAAAACTCCCTGGGGAAAGACCATGGTTTCAACAACATTTTGTGTTGTGGAAGGTGAAAATGGGGGGAGAACATCTGAGCTCTGCTGACAGGAGCCCCTGTATTGCTAGTTCAGTTCATGAACAATGTAGCTGAACTCGGACACATTAAAGCAACAGAAATCACCTTCAGAGAGCTGGCACCAGGACTGTCTAACACTCAGCAGTCTTGCACACACCACTGCGTGCTGAGTACAACTCCTTCCTTCTTTGCAAGTCCGCCGGGCTCACGTTCTCCCTTTAAGGCAGTGGCTCCCGGCCAGGCACAGGGCAGATGCTCAATGCACAGATGCTGTCTCTGGTTTGGTTACATCAAATCCCTAAATTACAATCTCCATAGAGTAACGCTGACATCCCATGGACACAAAAGACACAGAAAGGTCAGAAGCTCAGCAAAACTGACGCAAAGATAACCTTACCAAACACAGGCCTGGTGTAAATGTGGATAAATGCTGGCTTCCACCTGTGCGGCTGAGCCTGCACATAACACACACTCTCTTCCCATACGGCAGATTCAGTTTCCCTGTGACATGGCCCATTGGTGAGCAGTTTCGCAGCCTTGTAACCCTAGACATTTGCAGTCCCAACCGCCCAACCCGCACTGCACAATTCCTGAATACAAGCACAGCCTCAATTACAGGTACACACACACACGCACACACATGCAATCAGAAAGCAGAACCAAGGCAACACTGACATCTGTCACACTCCCAACCCTCGCCTGCGGCAGCTTCCAACTCAAGTCTCCAACTTTGCTATCAGGCTGACAACTGGCAATGCCAAGCCTCCCACCTCCCACCCCTTCCAGATTCCTGTGATGGAGCCCGTATCTGCTGAATGAGCAGACTGCGTTCCAAACCCAGCATCTGAGGTGTAAGAACTCAGATCCTGGAGCTTATTTCAAGGTCAATTTGCTTCAGAATCAAAACGCATGTGCCATAAAGTAGAGAGATGCTAGGGAGAGGAGGAGGGCCTTAGGAAGGGAAGGCCCAGTCATTAAAACGGCTGTGGGAAATCTACACACACACACACACACACTCACACGCACAACCTGGGTATTTCGAAAACCCTGTCTTGATCTGAGTTTCCTCTCCACATTCTCTCTGTCCCTATGGCTTTTCTGAATGGATGTGTTCAGCCAGCAGAGGAGTGGAGCTGGGCAGGAAGACTGTTTCTGCAGCCCATCATCTTGGGTTAAAAACAGGAGCCATGTCCCCTGGCACAGCTTCAGCCTGCCACCTCATTCCAAGCCATCAGGCCATTACTAAACTATTACCAGTTCCTTGCAGACATTTTCCTGAGCCGGTGACAGATTTCTTAGAGCCCAGGAGTAAAGCTCAGGGTGTCAGGGAGGTTTGGCAGTGGCAATTTTCACCTCATTGTCAAATTGTTTCCTCTGTTTTGTGGTGGCCTGGCTCCTCCGCCCTGTGTCTCAGGTCATTTCCTCTCCCCTAGTTTTGAGAAATGTTTCTTTTCCCTCTGTCCTTTAACTCTCAAACCCTGTTCCTGGGCAGTGGAGGCCTGCATTGAGCAGTTTGTCCAGACGCTGCCGTGGTCAGAGGAGGAGATGGGGTGCAGGAACGTGGCACAGGATAGGAGGGTGAGGGGAGTGGGCCCTGGCCCCCCATCCTGCATTGTCTCACCAGCCTGCCATGGACACAATCTGTTCTTCGCCTCGTTCTCCTGAGCAGAGCTGGTGATTGTTATTTGTATTGATAGATGAGCTGTACCCACAGAAGAAATAGGCTCTGTAAGTGCATGAAACTGAGGAAGCCGTCAAGAGCAGCAAAGAGCCGTAGTTAGCTTGTTGTGATGACTCCACTGAAGGCCAAGCGAGAAAATGAAGAAAAAGCCAATTTGCTGGATATACTTATCGAAGTGCCACATGCTGCTCTTCGTGGTGACCGACGCTGGGTGTGCAGATGACAGTCTCAAACTCAGTTCTTGTGGGTCCCGCAGGGGAATGAATACGCAGGCCATAGATAGCCAGGTTAGGCCAAAAGCAGCAGAGGTTCCACCTCGCTCACCTGTCCCAGGGCTGGGCTGTCCATTCTTCAGCTGATTCAACAGTTACTCAGTGACCCTGAGTATGTACATTTTCAGCACCACGCAGGGTACCAGAGGGTTCACAAAAGAAGCCTGGGAGAAAACCCTGCTTTCTGGGAGCTGGGAGCCCCCAGGGGTCAGGGCCTAGGCATCCTGTGTGCAGTTGGGGCCAAGGTTTACCAAGAGCTTCCTGGGAGCCAGGTGTGGTGCTCAGCTTTTAACCCCGCGCCCCCTGGCCCTGGGAAGCAGGCATGATCGTAATCCCCGTATTGCCGGCGAGGAAACCCAGCCCGCGAGCGACTTAGTAACTTTATCCGGTTCGCAGAATGAGTAGGTTCTGATGAGCCAGGATTTGAACGTGGGTCGCTCAGACTCTTGTCCCCGTGCAAGTGTGTAACCACCCTGGGTACTGCCTCGGGGAAGCTGGGTCACTGCTGTGACTAGGAGGGTATCTGCTCACCAGCACCTTGTGATGGAGAGAGAGGTTCAAGGTGAAAAAACTCCACCTGGCTGCAAGACCTCCTGCTCCACCACCTCTCAGGGTCGGGGCGGGGAGGCGGGGCAGGACGAGGGGCGTGGCCCAGAGCTGGGATCCGAGGGGAGGAGCTGGAAGGGGGCGTGGCCCACGGAGACACAGGTCAGGTGCTTCCAACAAAGCACGTTCCAAATCCGAGCGTGTCCTGCAATTTCACAGTCATGGTGGTCATTGCGGCTGCAACAGCTTTTTGTGCTGAGACCTGGGACAGACAATGGCAGTTTTATAACTCAGGAGACCTTGAAACAAGACCTGACAAAGCAGTGGCAATCTCAGTGAAAAGTCATCCTGAGCTAGCCAGGAAAACTGGGCCAAGTCTCGCGGAAGAGCTTCAGGCCAGCTTTGGCCTCGGGGGACAACTTCCACCTCCTTGGCCGTGGCTCCAGGGCCTTCTTCCGAGGCTGTCCCTTCCTAGGGCGTTCAGAGGGTCCCCGCCCCACGTGCCCCACCGCGCGCCACACTGTGGGAACATCAGCAGCTTTGCCCCCCTTGGGAAGAACAAGAGATCAAAAGAGAAAAAAAAAAAAAAGCTGACCCATTTTTGGGAAAGTGCCTATTTCCAGCGCAGGTCTGTAATTGCTAATAGTAGGGCTGGAGCGGGGAGCGGGGCCCCAGGGGATGAGAGACAGGAACTCCTTCCGACTCTGTGCAGCCCTCCGGGCACCAGGACATCGACAGGAACTGCTCTCCGGTCAGGTCACGCTAGGGACAAGTCTAGAAATAGGGCCCTGTGACTGACCCACAGTCCCTGCAGAGACTTGCCTATGAGACGGGAGCTCCCCGCACGCGTCCTCCCGGTTCCAGGCGGGCTAGGTGTCACCCCAGAATCCTGGTGGCACTTGGCAAGCACTGAGCCTCTCCACATCCTGCACCTGTGTTAAGTAAGAGGCACTCGAAGTCCGGTGATGACACCACTTTTGAGGTTTTCTTCAAAGCAGGGAGGGACACGCGGGATGCATGTCTGCAGAGGAGAAATGGCATTTCACAGGTAAAGGCAGGCAGGTGGGTTGGGAGAAAGCAGGGCAAACGAGGCATTGCCCGGTAGAGTACCTCTGCTTCCCCAGCCACAGACTCGAGGCTGGTGCGCAATGCTCTCTCAGGTCCTTCCAGCCTTGTGGTAGTGGAGCGCCCAGGGACCTCCAGGTGGAGACGCTACTGAAATGAAAACACCTCAGGTCCCAGAGGCTGTGTGGCTTTAGGTAAATACTTAACTTCTCTGAGTCTCAGTTTCTTCTGTGAACCAGGAATGGTAAAAATCTCTCTCAGAGGCACAGTGAGCATTCAGTGTGACCATGGACGCACTCTTCCCGGCTCTTCGTCATGCCTTATAAGTGGAAGCTGTAACTATTCATATTTTAAGATTAGACTATTGAACTTGAGTCACAATATGTTTTTAATTTTTACTAAATCTGAAGGAAGTGCCCAACAGATCATGGATTCCTCTTCAGTCTGACATTTGGGCATCAGCGTTAGAAAGGGGAGCACAGCACACCCCAGAAGGGCAGCCTGAGGAAGGGGCCGAGAGAGCTTCATGGTACCTACTAGAAGAAAAACATACTCTTCACAAGGGTTCGCAGGGGACCTTCTATAATTAAAAATTCTATTTCAGAGACATCACTGTGAGGATGCCAGGCTGTGGGCAAACTAGGAACTGGCTTGTGTCCACAGTTCATGGGATGGTGAGTGAGGTCATAAGGGGTCCGATTGTAGGAGTGACCTAGGAGCTTCAAGGGCAAGGACAATACCCAGACATGTGGGCTGATGGCTAGCTCCCAGGTGAAAGGTCTCAAACAGATTCTTTCAGCAAGAAGTGGACCAGATGGGAAAGCAGGAGCTCCTGTAAAGGAAGCAGGAACTGGGAACAGAAGCTTGAATGAAGACCCCTTGGGGAGGGACAGACCAGGAGGCTTCCCTGAGGGCAGCTGAGGCTCTGTGTCCTCAGACGGGCCTGGTTCCAAGGACAAAAGCTTCAGCTTAGGGAGATGGCATCAGATATGATTCATTTCACCTGCCTGGACTGAGGTGACGCTGAGCTGGGTGGGGAGGGGTATCACAGAAACACTCCTGCAGCAGAGGCCAAGGGAGGGGGTGACAGCCAGGCCACGGGGGAACACGGCAGGGATAGGATAGGGCTGAGCTTCCTCCTGCTCTGGGCGTGGTCCTGGGCCCAGAGAAGATGCTGTCCTATCCGTAGAGTCTGCCACTTGCCTTGCTCTGGTGTGGCTGGGCAAACTTGAGTTCCACCACATTAACCTAAGCCACGGAAGTGTTTCACGTCCTACACTGTTGTCAGTAGTTCAGCGTTTGATAAACATGTGAGGTGACAATGTAAAGTGCTTCATCTGTAACTGTCTGCAATTGCAATTCAATTTAACTCAATAAGCACGTGCTTGACATCTAATATGCATCCATTTCTCTTCCTGAGCTCTGCTTCCCTCCATGAGACTTTGCACATTTTTGGATAGACTTTGGGCTGAAAACATTTATTCATACATTTCAATAGCTTGGCGATGCATTACAGCAGCCAAAATATTTTTCGCATCAAACATTGAGAGGAACATTCTAAACAGTTCTTGTACATTTCTTATGACTCTAGTGTATTAGTTATCCATCACTGTGTAATGAATCAGCCCAAATCTTAGTGGCGTTGACTACAAGAATCCTTTATTATCTCTCACAGTTTCTGTGGGTCAGGAATGAATTCAGGAGCAGTTTGACTGGGAAGTTCTGGTTCAGGGTCACTTAGGAGGTCGAAGTCTAAAGCCTGTGGGGCTGAAGTCATTCATAGGATTGACTGGGGCTGGAGGACCCACTTCCAAGGTGACTCCCTAATGTGGCTGCTACATTGGGGCTGCTTGTTGATGGGGGCATATTGGGTGTGCTTTGGACTTGGGGGGTGGCTTACCCCCAAGCAAGTGATACAAGAGATCAAGGCAAAAAGGGCAATGCCTTTTATGAGCAAGCCTCTGAGGTCACATCCCATCCGTTCCTCCATATTCTAGCATTGGGCTAGCCCTGATTCACTGTGAAAAGAGACTACACAGGGTGTGCATTCAGGAAGTGTGGGTCACTGGGGCTCATCTTGGAGGTTGGCTACCACAACTAGCTATTTGGAATCTACTTTTGGACTATCTTCAGAAGCATACGTTCACATACAGACACACAAATAGACAATTCTATCTCCAAGTGGCAAAAGTCTCAGTTGACATATTTTAGTGTGTTTCATTGGTTCCGCCAGCTTCCGTTCCATCACCCCATTCCAGTTGAGTTCAGCCCTGCCCTCCTTCCTAAGACCTGTCTTTTCTCCTTCGTTCCCTGCTGGTCCTAGCTCTCTGGTTGCTACTGCAGGACTAGTGTCTGGTCAGCTCCTTTTGAATTGCAAACCTTTTGTCTTTGTTCCTTGTTCTTTTTGTCTTTCCTTACATAAGTGGATTCCTCTTTGATCAATTGTTCTCTGAGTCCCAGAGCAATATGATTCCACACTGAGGAGCAGGAGAGGCAAAGAGCTAGAGGATCTATCCTGTAATTACCAAATTCACATGCATATGCACAGTGTGGCATATTATTATAAAATGCTATCTCATGTGCGGGCACCAGGACTTAGTTCTGCACAGATCCAAGGTGCCACTTGAAGTTCAATTTTTCATTGTGTTTCTCCACCTACCTGTGCTAGGATGCCGGGCTATTACCTCATACTTGGCATATTTAAGTAAAGCCAAATTCATCCTCCTCCTAAAGTCAGCTTCTCCCCCTGACTAACATTTTTCTGCTCATGTTTCCACCTAAAAAGGTGCAAAGGTTGAAAACCTCAGTGTCTGCTTAGCTTGCCATGACCCCCTTTGCCCTGTATTACACACAGTGGTCGGTGCTGAAATGCTTCTCTTCTCATCCCTCTTTCCTTTTTATCACCACCTCCGTCCTGGTTTCGTTCACCTCTCAACACGCTATCTGCACCTGTATGCCAAGTTGTCTGGCCACCCCTCATGCTCCAAATCCAATAGATGCTGCATGCTTTGACCAGATCAATTTTTCTTAAAGGCCACTTTCATCATTTCATTTTTCTGCTTGGAAAAACCTTCCAGTATTTTTCCACTGATGTCCGGATGAAGTCTACACTCCTTGGCCTGACATATATGATCCTTACCATTCATTCCAGAGTATATTTCAACGTACATGTCACTTGCGCCAACCTAAGAACTTCACCAGTGCCTCTCTGCAGAATGTTCTCCATTCCTGGTATTGCCCTGTCCCTGCCCATCCCCCCAAGCTCTTGCCTTTCTTAAACTCCAACCTCAGTTATTGTCTGCTCTGCCCATTTGCCCCAGTATATAATCTGTGTTAAAGTCAAGCTCTTCTTGCTCTGGGGGCAGACCTCCTTAAACAACAGTCTCCTTGTAGACTAGATCCTGGGTCTTCTCCACACTTGAGCAACTGTTCTATGTCGGAGAAGCTTTCAGTACTTATTTACTAACAAATTCTCTGGGCCAAAACCCCAACAAAAGCCCCAGAAACAAGGTTTTTAATGAATTCCTTTCTTCCTCTTCTGTCTCAACAGCTACTTTGGGTGGAAACGGCTGAGTTTCCCATCATGGTTTAAACCCCGTACCTTGGCTTCTGCATCAGTGAGGGGCGTGGCAGCATCCCGCCCCTCCCAGCACTGGAGGGGGATTCCATCTACTCTGCCATCGCTGACGCCCCAGGCTCGTTGGTTTGCTTGCACTGGGCTTATGTTATCTCTCAGTTTACCCTGTTTATTGTTTGACAATCTAATGATCTTTTCTGGTGCCACTGGCAAGTGTCCTATTTAGGACTACCCACTGTGGGAAGCTGGAGTAATTCGTTCTTGTACATGTGTGTTTTCCACAAGACGCTGCCCTGGTGATAATGCCAGAACTGTGCAAGTGACTGAAACAAAGGAATGTGTTTCTCCTGCTGCCAGGGGCAGAGACTCCCACCTCCTTTGCTAGATGAAGGGATGGAGGCAAGAGGAAGATAGGCATCCTGAGACCCACCATCCTCTGGAAGAGGAAAGCCTATGTTTGGCATCTTCTCCCTTTGAGAGAACAACGACCTTAAGCCCACATCCTAATGAGCATTTATGTTAAGTGAACTAGGGACTGGGTAGAAGGGTTGAAGACAGATGCATGTTTTGGCTTTTCGGGAGGAGTGAATAAAGGGGAGCAGTTATTTCCTCCTCTAGTTAATAAGGATCTGTTAAGTGCCAGACCCAGGGACTACCACTGCCATTCAAACAAAACAAACAAACAAAAAAACCCAAGACATAAATCCAGCTCAAATGCAAACCACAGTCTGCTTTCTCAGTGCCCCGCCCCATCACGGAGTCTTTGATCTTCTCTGGATTAGGTCAGAGGCTGTAGAAGGAAACCCAGGCTGAGTCACAGTCAGGGACCCACACAGCATGAATGCCGAGGAGATTGAAACAGGAGGTGGAGGAGGCTTAGGTCAAAGCTTCCATTACCAGGTGTGGGCGGGGGCTTCCCCATGGCGCACTCTCAGACTTGGTCTTGTCTGGGTTTAATGACTTGAATAATACAGCTCTGACCATCACCCCACACCCACTATTAAACCAGGCACAAAGACAGTGAAATAACCCACCACGCCAAGCAGCCCAGGCCCACACTCTCAGCGTGGCCGAGACAGACCAAGTCAGGAAGATCGTACCAGCCTGACCCAGGGATGGAACCCGGCGGTCACTCCTCACCGTGTCCAGCACGTGGAGACCCTGACCCTAGGCACAAGCCAGCGTCCCAGGGTTCAGAGGGAAGCTGAGTGGGTGCGTTTCCTGTCCACACCCTGACCCGAGCTCATCTATTTTTCTTGGTTTTAACTATTGGGCATGAACATAGATTTATTTTGATAAAAGGAGTTCCCTTGGTTGAAAAAAAAAAAGGTTCTACATAATTCTTTTAATCAGTATTTCCAGGTACTACAGGTAGAATAAATACAGGAGAGTCAAAAAGTTCAGGGATTAAAGGTTTGATATCTAATCTAATCGTGATTTTGCCGCCAACTTTGTGGGACATCATTGAATCCAATGTCTCTGAAAATGTTTTCTTGTTGAACAAATGAAGCACCTCCACCAGCTGGTATCAGAGAAGAATCCCCAAGCAAGGCATAAGAAGAGAGAGGGAGCAGGAAAGAGGGGGGCAAGGGTAGGAGAAAGGGAAAGAGAAAAGGGGGGATAATTGGCAGGCTGGAAGGGAAACGGGAGCTGGTGCACACAGAGTTCCTTCAGGTGCTCCCAGGAACAGGCTTGGAGACCAGGACAGAGCTTCATCTGCATCTGATCAACCACAGTTCCCAGGTCAGGAAGTATTAGACTCACTTATGAAAAATGGTGTGACACTCTCGCATAGAGAAGGCTCAAAAAGAAGGCGCTTTCTCCTTAATGGAGATTTTCAAATCTGCCAGTCTGTAGACAGAATCTGAGAAACATTGAAACTAGTGAGAGGAATAGTTAATTTTATAAATACCAACTGTGTCACCCGGAGCACTTTCCCATTGTTTCGTCTCATTCATTCATTCAAAAATGTTTATTGAGTGAGTGATGTGTACTCAGTTTTGCCAAAGAAGGAAACAGAACAATCACTCCCTCTGCCTTCGTGGAGTTTATGGTCTAGTTTACAGTATATGTTGGGAGGATGACAGTAAGTAAATCAGTACAGCAATCATCAATTATAATCTCTTTTTTTTTTTTTTTTTTTTTTTTTTTTCCGGTACGTGGGCCTCTCACTGTTGTGGCCTCTCCCGTTGCGGAGCACAGGCTCCGGATGCGCAGGCCCAGCGGCCATGGCTCACAGGCTTAGCTGCTCCGCGGTATGTGGGATCTTCCCGGACCGGGACACGAACCCTCGTCCCCTGCATCGGCAGGCGGACTCTCAACCACTGCGCCACCAGGGAAGCCCTATAATCTCTTTTAATAAGTGGTACGTGAGTATTAGGAACTTCGTTTTACAGACCACGAGACTGAGTTTTACCTTGTTTGGCATTTTGCAGCTAGAATCATCACGGACAGAATTTAAACCAAGGTCTGCTAACCCCAAGTGTCTACTCTTTCTATTTCACACACTAGCCACCTTTCCTCCCCCAGGAGAGAAAATGTGTTAACAAGAAAATAAAGAAATAGGAAAACAACAAAATTGAAATTACGGGTCATGTTACTGTTGGGGTTGATTGGTCCAGGAGAAGTTACCATTTGCTCAACAAAATTTTCAAATGTATAATTTGGCCACTACAGTGACCAGGATGACCTAGCAGAACAAGGCTGTGATGAAACAAACAAACAAAATAAACCACGGGGAGGGTGCTATCAACAAAACTGCTGAGAAGCACAGGACCCTCTTCCTCCTCTCTCTGAGGAAGTGAATAGACCATTGCAAGGAGCCCTCCTGAGCTTCCCTCAAAGGCAATTCCACTAACAGATTCATAAACCTTCCAGCCATGGATGTGTCTTTTCTGCCAGGTCCAGGCTGTTTGCAAGCAATGCAGACATTTGTGTGAGATATACAAAGCCATTTCAGCTGCTCAAAAGCTATCAGCACGTACATGCTAGGTTTGAGCAAAACAGATCCTGCAGTACTCAGGGCATCAAAGGGGATTACCCAGAAACCCATAACAGATTTTAATTTAGATGATCATGATGGAGGCTCAGGAGGGGGAGGCTGAGAAACGGGCAGATTTAACTCCAGGGCGGTGAAGGGAATAAGATGAAATGGATGATAAAGGTACATTTGGAGGTTGATTTACCCGGCCCCTATGCCGTCTCCTCTGGCATGGCCTTTCCTTTGTGACATGCAGCAGTCTGGGGTAGGGAAGCCCCCAGAGCAGGCTGGCCCCATGCCTAGGATGCTAGCCCACTGGGGAGAGAGTAATAGCTATTATTGTTCTTTGTTACCCTGGAAAGAAACAAAACATCCTCTTAAACAAGTATATCCTGGACTTGGGGTGGGGTATGAGGGTGTCCCACTTCAACAGAGCTTCTCTTGCAGTCAGTCTTGGCTACCATTTGAAATCCTTCATTGTAAAAGATTTTCTACTATTTTCCCGACTCGTTACTTGTCATCTCTACTTCAAGTCCAGTCACTGGCCATCAGTCTTTTTTGCTTCTATCTCCTGAGTGACCATTCAGTACTATCTGTATTCCTATATAGGACACATTCATTTCTTCACTTATTCAACAATATTTATTGATTGATCAACTACTATCTCTCAGGAACTGTGGTAGAATCTGAAACTACAGCAGTGAACAGGGTAAACTTGGTCCCTGCCTTCCTGGGGAGAGTTTCATGGACATGGTAGGATAAAGAAATAAAACAAAACAAAAAAACACAAGGAAGGTGAAAAGTGCTTATAATTTTTAATAAGTCATATATAAAAAGAAGGACAAGGCTGAAGCAATGATTATAAAGTGGGGCTGGGGAAGCTGACTTAGATGATCTCAAGGAAGGGGTCCAAGGAGCTGGGATCAGGGCTCTCAAAGGAGAGAAGTTTTAAGCTGACTTGAAATTGAAGAAGATGCTTTTCTGTGATAAAAACATTCTACAAGCCAGGAATAGATGGGAACACCCTCATCTCCATAAAGGACATCTACAAAAGACCCACAATTAACATCATCCTTACTGATAGGAGACTGAAGGCTTTCCCCCAAGACCAGGAACAAGGCAGGGGTGTTTACTTTTACCACTTACATTCAACATAGCACTAGAGGTTCTAATCAGGGCAATTAGACAAGAAAAATAAAGGACATGTAGATTGAAAAGGGAAAATTAAAAGTATCTCTATTTGCAGAGGACATGAGCTTATGTAGAGCTAATCCTAAGGAAACCACTGAGAAACTGTCAGAATTAAGAAAGGAATTTAGCAAAGTCACAGGCTACAGGATAAATATACAAAAATAAATTGTACTTCTATACACCAGCCATGAACAATCCAAAAGTGAAATTAAGAAGACAATCTCACTTACCATAGAAACAAAAAGAATAAAATACTCAGGGATAATCTTAATACAAGAAATGCAAAATGTGTACTCTGAAAACGACAAAACATTGCTGAAAGAAATTTTAAAAGACCCAAGTAAATGGAAAGGCTTTCCATGTTCATAGATTGGGGAACGTAATATTGTTTAAATGTTTAATTTCCATATTTGTCAACAGATTCAACATAATTCCTACAAAAATCCCAGATTTTTATTGGAGAAACTGACAAGCTGATTCTAAAATTGATATGGAAATACAAGACACCCAGAATAGCCACAACAATCTTGAAAAAGAAGAACAAAGTTGCAAGACTCACATTTCCTAATTTCAAAACTACAAGTCTGTAGTAATGAAAACAATTTATTACTGACACAAAGAAAGACATATAAATCAATGGAATAGAGTAGAGAGTAAAGAAATCAAACCCTCACATTTATGATCAACTGATTTTTGACAAGTTCATGAAAAAAAAATCAATGGGACAAAGAGTAGTCTTTGAAACAAATGGTGCTGGGACATTTGAATATGCACAGGCAAAAGAATTAATCTGGACTCCTGTCTCACATCATATGTAAAAATTAACTCAAACTGATCATGGACCCAGACATAATAGCTAAACATAGGAGCACGTATTTGCAACCTTGGGTTAAGAAATGGCTTCTTATATATGATAACAAAATACGACTGATGAAGGAAAAAACATAAATTGAACTTCATCAAAAGTAAAACATAGGGCTTCCCTGGTGGCACAGTGGTTGAGAGTCCACCTGCCGATGCAGGGGACACGGGTTTGTGCCCCAGTCCGGGGAGATCCCACATGCCGCAGAGCGGCTGGGCCCGTGAGCCATGGCCACTGAGCCTGCGTGTCCGGAGCCTGTGCTCCGCAACGGGAGAGGCCGTGACAGTGAGAGGCCTGCGTACCGCAAAAACAAACAAACAAAAAAAGTAAAACATTTTGTGATGCAAAGGACACCATCAAGAAAGTGAAAGGAGACCCATGGAATGAAAGAATATTTGTAAGACATGTATCTGATAAGGGACTGGTAACCAGGATATGAAATAAAACTCTTATAACTCAACAAAAAGACAAATATCCAATCTAAAAAATGGACAAAGGATCCGAAGAGACATTTCTTCAAAGAAGATGTGCAGATGGACAACAAGCACATGAAAATATGTCCATCAACTGATGAATGGCTAGACGGAGTGTAGTATGTCTATGTAATGGAATGTTATTCAGCCATAAAAAGGAATGAAATATTGATACATGCAACAACATAAATAAACTTTGAAAAAATTATGTCAAGCAAAAGAAGTCAGTCACAAAAGAGCACATGTTGCATGATTCTATCTACATGCAATGCCCAGAACAGGCATGTCTGTAGAGAGAGCAGTAGACTACTGTCTGCTTAAGACTGTGGGTAAGGGGGGATGTCAGGATGCCTGTTAGTGGGTACAGGGTTTCTTTATGGGCTGCTGAAATGTTTCAGAACAGACTGTGGTGATGGGTACACAGCTCTGTCAATATACTAACCAACACCGAATTATACACTTTAAACTTGTGAATTGCAAGGTGTGTGAATTACACCTCAATCAAGCTGTTCAGAATTACCGAGGAGGGAGGAATGCCAGCATCATGGTGGTATGAGTACACACCCTTGTCTCCCCTTCAATCTACGACCAGTGAAACATCCGCAACTCAACAAAGGTGCCCCTGACCAACACACCAGGATGCTGAAGAATGCCACACATCTATACATCTAGAGGTGGGAGGACTGGAGAAACAGCAGAGGTCATGCCCACGAGCCTGGCTTACCAGCTGGGGAGCTGCGCCCACAGCTCCAGAGAAGCAGGCAGCAGCACACACGACTTTGGACTCCTGGTTGCAGCAGGGTCCACGGCCACAGGGAACAGGCAGCAGTGGTCGTGGGGCCAGTGACCTCAGTCCCTGCAGCCATGGTGGCACCCGTGGCACCAGCCTCCCTGACCGCAGCAGTGATACTCGTGAACCTGACAAACACAGACTGGGCAGAGGTGTCCACAGCCCTGGCTCCCACCCCCTGCTGTCACTATGGTGCCCGTGACCCAGGCAACCCTGGACGCAGTGGAGGCTCCCGCCATCCCAGTGCCCCTATGGCAACACCGGTGACAGCAGCAACAAGGCACCGGCAACCCCAGAGGCACAAAGAGCAACAATAAGGGCACCAGGCAAATCTTTGGCAGAGTCAGTGGAGAATAGAAAGTGCAGGTTCTCAAATACCACCAAAGGCAGCTCAGGTGGAGAAACCAAAAAAAAATTTGTGATACAGCGCCACCTACTGGAAACCAAAAGAAAGGCCTCTAATTACCAACCTACTGAATTGTTAGAATCGAGTAAAAAAAGCTTTACCTAAGAAGGTATCGGCTACTTCAAATGGGCCAGCAGAAGAACAACTCACCAAGCACCATGCAGAATCACGGTAACACATGGTACCACAAAAAGATGGCAATTCTCCAGAAACCAAACTTGAAGTCATGGAATACTGGGATCTAACTGATGGAGAATTCAAAATAGCCCTCATGAGGAAACTTGATGAGCTACGAGAAAAGTCAGACAGGCAGTTCAATGAGCTCAGGAATAAAACTAATGAACAGAAGGAACACTTTGCCAAGAGACTGAAACTCTAAGAAAGAATGAAACCAAAATTCTGGAGCTGAAGAACTCAATAAATGAGATGGAAAATGCATTAGAAAGCTATGGGGATACAGCCGACCACAAGGAAGAGAGAATTAGTGAGCTCCAAGATGGAAATCTAGAAATAATTCAGGTAGGAGAGGAGAGAGAGCTAAGATTAAAAACACGAAATCCTACGAGAGCTATCCAACTCCATCAGGAAGAGCAACAGAAGGACAGTGGGCATCCCAGAAGGAAAAGACAGGGGAAGGGAGCACAGAGCTTGTTTACAGAAGTAAGAGCTGAGAACATCCCAAACCTGGGAAGGAACTGGATACACAAGTCCATGAACCTAAGAGAACACCTAATTACCTCAATGCAAAAAGATCTTCTCCAAGACACATAATATTAAAACTGCCTAAAGTCAATGACAAAGAAAGAATTTTAAAGGCAGTTGGAAAAAAAGACAATAAGCTACAAAGGAACCCCATTAGGCTAAGAGCAGATTTCTCAGCAGAAAATCTATAGGCTAGGAGAGAGTAGAATGACAGACACAAAATACTGAAAGATTAAAAACTGTCAGCCACGAATATCTATCTGAGAGGGTTATCTTTCAGATATGAGGGAGAAATAAACTCTTTCCCAGACAAACAAAAGCTGAGGGAGTTCATCACCACTAGACCTGCCACGCAAGAAACATGGAAAGGAGCTCTTCTACCTGGAACAAAAAAGCAAAAGTACACAAACTTTGAGTAAGGTGATAAATAAATAGACAAAATCAGAAAATTGTGATCAGAATAGGTTGTTAAACAATTATAGCATAACGTTTAAAGGGGAAAAAAGAAGTAAAAGTAACCATGGCTACCTCAATTTGGTAACAAACTCACAACCTGAAAAGGGATAATTTGAGACAACAAACACATAAAAGTGTGAAAGGACAGAACCCATGTAGACAAATGAAGATAAGATGGTATTAGCAGAAAAAGGATGGTTTTATCTATGAGACATTTAATACAAAGCTCATGGTAATCACAAAACATAAATCTAGAGCATGGATGCAAAACATAAAAAAAAGGGAAAACTAAGAAAAACACCATAGAAAACTACCAAGTTAAAATGACAGACAAAAACAGAAGGAAAAAGAAACAATGGAGATACAGACCAACCAGAAAACAAAAGATAAAATGTCAGCACTAACTCTTCATTTATCAATAATCACCCTAAGTGTAAATGGGTTGAATGCACCATTCAAAAGACACAGAGTGTCTGGATGGATTAAAAAAGAAGACACCCAACTCTATGCTGCCTCTGGAAGACTTATCTCAGCTCTAAAGACAAATATAGGCTCAAAGTGAAGGGATGGAAGATAATTCTTTTTTTTTTTTTTTTTTTTTTTTTGCATTTCGCGGGCCTCTCACTGTTGTGGCCTCTCCCGTTGCGGAGCACAAGCTCCAGATGCTCAGGCTCAGCGGCCATGGCTCACGGGCCCAGCCGCTCCGTGGCATGTGGGATCTTCCCGGACCGGGGCACGAACCTGTGTCCCCTGCATTGGCAGGTGGACTCTCAACCACTGCACCACCAGGGAAGCCCTGAAGATAATTCTTGAAGCACATGGAAGCCAAAAGAAAGTGGGTGTAGCCACATTCATATTAGCCAAAAAAGGTAGCAAGAGACAATGATGGACGTTATATTGTCATAAAGAGGACAGTTCATCAAGGAGATATAACAGTTATTCAAATATATGCACCTAACAGAAGCAACAAAATATCTAAAGCAATTATTAATGTACCTAAAGGGAGAAATTGACAGCAAACAATATGGAACTTTAACACCCCACTTTCATCAATGGATGGATCATCCAGACAGAAAGTCAACAAGGAAACACTGACCTTAATGAAACATTCAATCAGATGGACTTAATGGATTTATACACAACATTCCATCCAAATGCAGCAGAATACATGTTCTTCTCAAGTGCACATGGAACTTTCCCAAGGGAAGACCATATGTTGGGACACAAAACAAGTTTCAGTACATTTCAGAAGTTTGAAATCACATCAAGCATCTTTTCTGACCACAATGGGATGAAACTAGAAATCAACTGCAGGAAGAAAATGAAAAATCACAAATATGTGAAGACTAAACAGCATGCCACTGAACAACTATTGGGTCATTGAAGAAATCAAAGGGGAAATCAAAAATTACCTGAAGATAAATGAAAACATGACATACCCAAATCTATGGGATATAGCAAAAGTGGTTCTAAGAGGGAGGTTTATACCAGTCCAGGCCTATGTCAAGAAACAAGAAAAGTAGCAAATAAACAACCTAACCTTATACCTAAAGGAACTAGAAAAAAGAACAAACAAAGCCCAAAGTCAGTAAAAGGAAGAAAATAATAAAGATCAGAGTGGAAATAAATGAATGGCTAAAAAGAGAATAGAAAAGATCAATGAAACTAAGCACCGGTTCTTTGAAAAGATAAAAAAAACCTGACAAACCTTTAGCTAGATTCACTAAGAAAAAAAGAGAGGAGGCTCAGATAAATAAAATCAGAAATGAAATAGGAGAAATTACAAGAATACCACAAACACAAAGGATTATAAAGTAATACTTTGAACAACTATACATCAACAAATTAGACAACCTAGAAGAATGGATAAATTCTTAGACTCATAACCTTCCTAATACTGAATTATGAAGAAAATAAATCTGAATAGATTGATCACTAGTAAGGAAATTGAAACAGTAATCAAAAACCTCCAGAAAACAAAAGTCCTGAACCAGACATCTTCACTGGTGAATTCTACCAAACATTCAAAGAAGATTTAATACCGATCCTTCTCAAACTTTTCCAAAAAATCGAAGAGGAGGGAATGCTTCCTAACTAGTTTTATGAGACCAACCTTACTCTGACAGAGATGTTTAGTTTATTTTAAACCTAATTCTGTTTTTATTTGTAAAAAAAAAATTATTTGTACCTCCAATATCACCCTTATTTCCTGTGTTTTGAACTATAGCAAGTTGTTTAGGTGCCTGTTGCTCCATCTCTTACACATGTTCTACATTCAAACATTACTTAACCCAGTATTCTACATGCAATGCATGTGCAATGCTTGTTGAGTAAAAGATAAATATGTGATGACTCTAAATAAGTGGGAGTAAAACTGAGGCCAGAAGAAGCCATTCTCTCATTTCAACAAATCACACACGGGCCGGAGTTCGATAGCAGAAACTTATAATTGAAAGAGTACATTGGTTTTTACCCTGTACTCCAGGAATCCCTATGAAATCAGAGCTCTGGTCTTCCTGGAGGTTGCCTTGGAAAACAGGAAGGAAATTGGTTTGAGGTAAGAGGCAATTTGATCCCCTGACTCTTCTTTAACTAGAGAAACAATTTTATCAGGTTGCAAGTGAAATTCCATTAGAACAAATGGCTTAACGATCTATTTTTATAATAGGATAAATAAGTAAAAATATTAAAAATTATGATCTCGTGAAAAGCACCCTATTTTTTATTATTAAACTGAGACCCAGAGAGGTTAGGTGATTCTGGCAAAATTACCCAGTTGCTAAGAGAGAGGGACTATGGATGTGCTATTTGTAATACCACGTAGTTTCCACCTGGATTCCTATACCAACTGCTGGATGACCTCTGGGCCACTGCTGTCTACCTGTACACTCACTGAAAGGCCATCAGACCACTGGCTATAAAAGCTGAATAAGACCTTGTGGTTGCTAGGATGTGGCCCATCCTCCTCCACCCCCTCCCTTAACTGGTGGGGAAAATTCACCCTGAGAGCTGTCCCGTCCCAATCCCCAAATCTGAGTCTATTCGGAACCCAGCTTTGTATTTTACTGGGAATGAGAATCTTCAGACTGGGAAGCTACACCCTGCTCAGTAGCAGATGGATAAATCAGATGATCCCTGCTTCTGACGTCACCATTTAGAAGCACACCTCAAAGAACTCCTCGTTTCACAGGGAAAACACTGGAACACCCATTAGAAAAGTAGCCACATTTAGGCTGGCAGGGATTGCAGGCCTTTTACGCTGAGGCTTTGCTCCTTGTTTTGCCTGGACGAGCAAATCCATTTCCCACCCTCTGTTCTTTCAACCCATAAATACTGGTCAATGATCAGTTTTCTCTCTTGGCAAGTGACATAATAAATGTAGGCAGGATATTTACAGTCCCTATTATGTGTTTTTAAATTTCTTTGGCAAAAGAATTGTAAATGCAAAGCAAGAGTATGGCTGGGAGGCAGGGGGCCATAATTAAAATCCCTTTTTATTTTTTAAATGGCTTATTAAAATGCTTGTGAAACCTGCGAACACAAAGCAGCAGCCAAAACCCCTTTGCTGCTAAATGGAATGAAATGGATTTTTCAAATGTCACGCTAGTATCCACTTAATAATACATTTTCCTATAGACAGGACAATAATATACATTTTAATCACTTTTCTACAGGCAAATAGACTGTACACCATCTGCCCTTCACTGGCACTTGGAAATTATGAATTTTTCAATAACCTTTTCTATTATTCATCCTGTGTTATTCTGTAACATTTCTGCATGAGGAATGTGCTTCCCAGACACTTTATGAATCTTTTCTATTATTTATTAAACAGCAAGGTGTCTCCCCACAGCCCTCACACCAATCCCCCAGAGGAAGCTGCTTGGGGAGGGGTCCCGACATGGAGAGCTACACCTCGGGTTATTAACAATTTCAAATCTATAAGAGGTGCAGATTGAGTGGCTGCTTCTGTGTGACTCAGCTCTGGCCACCAAGAGGTGTGCTGGCTCTGAGAGGGGATGCCTACTATTCGGGAGAAGTCTAGGAAGATAATCAGACTAATACAGTCACTTTTATAGCAATTGGGCTATGTGCTCAACTCCTAAACTGTGTTTATTCCAGAAGGATGACCACCTGGGGGTATAACTCTGACCACAGAGATGGGAGCCTGGATTTCACTCTCTGCTACAGACATAGGCTCTGATTTGGAGAAACCTCAGTTTTTTCATCACCATCCAACCACCACCACCACCATTTCCTCTGCCTGGAAAACTCCAGCTCCTCGAGCACATTGACTCCTGCCAGGTGCCTTCATGGTACCCTCTGTCTTCCCTATTACAGCATTCGTCACATCACGTTATTTAATTGTTGTGAGCCATTTAGGGAGGGATGGGATCTCTCCTGTTCACCATTATAACCACAATGCCCAGAAATATATTTAGCACAAGGTAGGTGTTCAAGAATTATTTAGAATGATTGACTAGATATATAAAAATATGGTGAACCAAATGCTTCTCTCTAAAATGGCACTTAAGAAGGTCTAAGATGCTAAAGACCTATGTGGCAGAATCGAATATCCTTGGAGCTTGGAGGAACAGAACGAGATCACAGCCAAAGGGTGGAAGCTTGAGGCCCTGAGCTACCCAGGCTGGCAATGTTTAGAGTTTTGCGACTTGTCCTTCTTGGGGATTTCCTGATAAACTGTGGAATTTTTCTTCACTTGGGTGAATGGACTGTTCTGATTTCTTCTGAATGTAGTTTCCCTAAATCTAATAATAAAGAACACCAAAATGATCTTATTTGCAAAGCAGAAATAGAAACACAGACGTAGAGAACAAATGTATGGATACCAAGGGGGAAAGGGGTGGGTGGGATGAATTGGGAGATTGGGATTGACATATATACATTACTGATACTATGTATAAACTCGTTAGCTAACTAATGAGAACCTACTGTATAGCACAGAGAACTCTATTCAATGTTCTGTGGGAACATTTGTTCTCCTTCCCTAAATAGGAAGGAGATCCAAAAAAGAATGGATATATGTAACTACCACAACATTGTAAAGCAACTATACTCCAATAAAAATTAATTTAAAAAAAAAGAAAAAGAAAAGAAAAAAGAATGATGTGGCCACTTTTGCCAGGAGGTTGATCTGGGTGTCACCCTTAGGAAAGAAGACATTCTGATGGAACGTTTCCCCTGCTTGCTTGCCTCATCCCCGTCCATCTGGGGCGACATGAAAAGTGGAATCATTATTGTGGAGACCTCAGAGTGCAGAGCTCAGGAGGCTAGACCATGACCCATTCCTTCCCCAGGAACAAGGGTGCAAAGCAGGTGCAGTCCACACAGCAGTAGGAAAAAGGACTTCTGAGCTCGGGGCTGGAATGCCCAGTTGGGGTAAAAGGGGATCCCTGCCTAGGGATTGGAGGAGTTGAAGTGAGTAGGAGGGCTGGAGGTGGAAGTGATTCAGGCTAGAGTGTGAAGGAAGCCTTTGCAGATGTTTCACCACCAACACATGAAGGATAGGCAGTGAAAGTGGAGGCTGGACACGGAAGAGGGGAGGAGAGAAAGGGGGAGGGGAAGAGGTTGAGAGCTTAAGGGAGTGGAAAGAGAGGGGAAGAGGGAGGGGAGAGAGAACAGCAGACGGCTGAAACATCCTGAGTGGCATTAAAGGGGCCCTAAGTTTCCTGAAGGCCCAAACTGAGCCTCAGATGATTAACTGGTAGAATAAATCAAGTTTCAACCCCAAGAGGAAGCCTGATGGAGTCCTGGGGCCACGCCACAGAGATGCAGGTAGAAGACCTGCAAGGGCTTAGGAGGAGGGCTCATCCTCCAGGGCACCCTCAGACACTCACAAACCCCAGAGGAATCCTGGCTAGCAGAGCACAGTGGAGGGAGCTGGAGAGGAGGAAACCTTGGAGGGGGTAAGTGAGGGTCAGCCCACTATGGCCCTTGTGCTCATTCTTATAAATTAAGTTTTATTGAGACACAGCCACTGTCATTCATTTACCTGTGTTGCCAAAATGGCCAAGTTAGGTATTTGCAGTATTTGGCCCTCAAAGTCTAAAATACTCACCATCTGGCTTTTTATAGAAAATGTTTGCTGATCACTGGACTTTCCCTTAAATAATAATCTTGAATTTGACTGAAAACGGAAGATACACATTAGACTGAACCAAGTATACTTGGAGGCATCTAGATCAAGCATCCCATCATCCAGGGAAGGAGGAGTCAGGTCAAGCACTCTTAGAGCCCATCCTGGGGCTCGTGAAGGGGTCCCTGGAGACGCAGGCCTCTCTTTCTCCATCTCAGCCAAGCCTCCTCCCCAGTCAGCTGCTCTCTAAATATCATTTATTTATGCACGTTTAGAGTGAGGGGGGAACACAGTCACCGGAGATGGAGATGTCATTTGCAGAATGATAACAACGTATAAGGTCCCAGCTGATGAGAGGCAAACACCCTGGGGGGTCAGTTCTGCTAAATGATACATATTTCTTAACTATTTAGCTTGTGAGGATATCTGAGGAGAGCACTTAGACTAATTCCAGGGTCTTTTCTTCCCTCTGTATGAACTGCTCAGCCCTCTTGAATGCAGACTCTGTTTTCCTAATTGGGTCTCATCAAAGCTTTCTCATTGCCTTCAGCTGCTGGAGGCCCATGGCGATGTGGAGGGAGGGGCAGCCGCCAGCAGGTGATCTGCTGGTGGCCGTGCCTGGGTGGTGGCTGCGTGAGCACCGTCTGCCCCACGTAGAGCCCACACAGAGCAGGAAGTCTCGCGCTGAGACTCGGCTGCAGCCACCCAACCGCCATCAGGGCACTGTCCTCACTCGCAAAGTGTGAAAACAGCCACGGTATGAAGAGCCTCCTTAATTGAGGGCTTACTGTGTATTCGACACTGTGCTAGGCATTCGTCATACATTTTATGATCGATTTAAATCCAACAAAATTCTATAAGGCAGAGGCATCATTAGCTCAGGTTTACAAATAAGGAACTAGAAGCACAGAGAGGTTGAGTAAGTGGCTCAAAGCCACACAGCTAGTGAGTGGCTGAGCAGAGACAGAGCACCAGCAGAGGGAGAGGGGAGGACTGATTGCTGGGACACACTTACAGCATGTGATGATCTACCTTCCTTCCTACTGACTGCGCTAGGTCTTGTGCAGGTCCACAAGCCAGAGCATATTTCATCCCTTCAAGACGCTGCAATATTTTCCTTGGAAAAAGATTGCTACCAATCTTTCTTAAATTACTAATTTTTTGTTACAGATATAACATGAGAACATTATGTAAGACTGGGGGTGGGGGGAAAGAGCCGCAAGGACACCCACTCCTAATTCCTCCGCCCTAACACAAACATTATTATTACCTGGACAGACACAGGACAACTTTATGTATATTCCCCAAATCTGCAGGACACACCAGAATTTCTCTCCCAAAACCTTTTGAGTACCAAATTAAACAACATATTAAAAAAAATTAAACAACATATAAATGAGACTATGGGTATGGAATTTTTTTTTTTTTTTTCGGTACGCAGGCCTCTCACTGTTGTGGCCTCTCCCGTTGCAGAGCACAGGCTCCGGACGCGCAGGCCCAGCGGCCATGGCTCACGGGCCCAGCCGCTCTGCGGCATGTGGGATCTTCCCAGACCAGGGCACGAACCTGCGTCCCCTGCATCGGCAGGTGGACTCTCAACCACTGCGCCACCAGGGAAGCCCTGTATGGATTTTTTTTTCTTGAATATAATTGTCATGGGGTATATACTCTAAATTGTCCTGCCTTCTAACTTTGTCTAAGACAATCAAAATTATGCATCTTGAATTTCCCACGTTCATCAGAAACAAGTGTATATAAGGCTGGTGCACAGAATTTAGCAACTGCCAGACAGCAACCCAACCAATGAAATATCAATCCTCTGAATACATTCATTCTTAACAAATATATGTAGAAGATCCACTCAGCGTTGGCCACTGTGCTGGGTGCTGAAGGGAGTAAGAGAAAGAAGAAGTAGGCTCTGCCCTGGACTATTCTGCATCTAGTAGCAGACAGACAGACAAACAGGTCATCATAAATCAATATGGTAAGTGCAGAGACGGAATGCACTCAGAAGTGCAGATAAACATGCAAAACAAAACAATTAAAACACGGGGAATTGGGAGACTAGATGGCGTTGGTTTAGATCCCAGCTTTCCCACACACAACTAGCTGGGTGACCTTCCACTGGGCACCGAGGTTTGGTTTCCTCACCTGTGAACAGGGATAATAATGCCCTCTTTGCAGAGCTATAATGGGGCCTGGGTAAGGTGGCCTGCGTAGACTGGCATGGGGTGGGTGGGTCTTTCTCCTGCATCTGTTCAGATGTGCTGATGAAATCACCTTGAGCCCATGCACTCTGGACCTCAGCCCCCTAACCTTGCGGGAAGACAGCCTGTCTTCAGGAGATTCCCACGCCCCGCCCTCCAAAGATCAGCAAGGAGGTAAATGGCTTTCCAGCACGTCCGCCTCTAATCTCCAAACTTCCTGGAACAAAGTCCAAGCAGAAGCCCAGGTGACTGGAAGAGCTGAGGAACCCAGGAAAGGAGGCGTGGGGTGGGCAGGGCTGCAGGAGGGCAGGTTTGTTCTTGGCCTATTTCCTCTCTTGAGCAGAGAGGGAGGGAAAGAGAAGAGATAATAGTTGGTTTCTTGCTGGATATTGGAGCACATTCCCTGCCAATACTACCTCTCGCAAAAGCAACTGCTTGACACCTAGGCAAGGGAGTGTGCAGGGAGAAGAGGACAAGATAAAATTACAAGTGACAGCAGAGCCTGTGTCTGCAATTACAATGCATTGTAAACAAGACGAATTGCGAATCCAGCTGCCAGGCATGGCCAGAGAGTGACAGGAGAAGATGGCGGGCTGCTGCACATCTGCCTCGAGCCCAGGATGGTGGGGAGACAGGGCAGGGAGAGAGGACCTGGGGGCTGCCATGTGGGAACTGTGGTGTCGAGGGCTGGCGGGGAGACTGGGAGGATCATAAAGCAAGAGGTGATGGGGAAGCTGGGGTGGGGGGCGCCAAGAGAGCAACTTTGAACAAAGGAGGGAGAGTGTGTGCTTGTGCACGTGGGTGTATGTGTGTGCACTCACGCACATGCACACATGTGTTATGCAGGTGAACAGGAGAGAGGAAACTTCAGCCTCTGGTTGCGTGACCCCACCACCACTGCAGGGCAAAAGACACTAGCTTTTGGAGAACCCTACTGTACAGCAAGCCTTGTAAAGCATTTCAAATGTGCTATTTCAAATGTACCACAATCGTTCAAGCATCAACCTGTTACCAAAGCAGTAATTATTGAGCATCTATGACTCCAGACCCCAGGCTAGGCTGTGTGAATATTAGATTAAGGGGAGGCAGCAGCTGCCTTGAAAGAGGTAGGCGTGATCACCCCATTTTACAGATGGGAAAACTGAGTCTTGGGGTTGTTATGTGCCCAGGGCTTCTCAGCCAGTGCTGGGGGTGCAGAGACTTGGCCAGGACCACCGCTGGCACTCAGCAGGCTCTACGAGAGTCCAGGAGTTTGTCCTCCAGAGTCGAAACGGCTCCTCTGGTTTCATCAAGTATTAAATTAAATAGAGTGCATCACAGATGCTCAATGAAACATAGTTTTCTTCACCTCATCATTGACTTGACCAATACAAGCCCCTGTCCTGAGGAGCAGCACTGCCAACCCTGAGCCATATGCATCCCCGGTGCCCGTGGAGGGAGGAAGGTTGTGTGAGTCACAGGGGAGGGACAGCAGTGACCTGCTGCTTCCTGGGGATGAAGGCCAGGCCACCAGCCTAGCGACACCAGAGGGAACACAGGCTGACGCTGCAGCAGAGATCTCTTCCAAAAAACTGCAAAGGAAGGAACACCCCCAAATTCATTCTATGAGGCCACTATCACCCTGATACCAAAACCAGAAAAAGATACTACAAAAAAAGAAAATTATAGACCAATATCACTGATGAATATAGATGCAAAAATCCTAAACAAAATACTAGCAAACAGAATCCAACAACACATTAAAAGGATCATACACCATGATCAAGTGGGATTTATCCCAGGATGCAAGGATTTTTCAATATATGCAAATCAATCAATGTGATATGCCATATTAACAAATTGAAGAATAAAAACCATATGATAATCTCAATAGATGCAGAAAAAGCGTTTGACAAAATTCAACACTGATTTATGATAAAAACTCTCTAGAAAGTGGGCATAGAGGGAACCTACCTCAACATAATAAAGGCCATATATGACAAACCCACAGCCAACATCATTCTCAATGGTGAAAAACTGAACGCATTTCCTCTAAGATCAGGAACAAGACAGGGATGTCCACTCTCACAACTATTATCCAACATAGTTGTGGAAGTCCTAGCCATGGCAATCAGAGAAGAAAAAGAAATAAAAGGAATCCAAATTGGAAAAGAAGAAGTAAAACTGTCACTGTTTGCAGATGACATGATACTATATAGAGAGAATCCTAAAGAAGCCACCAGAAAACTACTAGAGGTAATCAATGAATTTGGTAAAGTAGCAGGATACAAAATTAATGCACAGAAATCTCTTGCATTCTTATACACTAATGATGAAAAATCTGAAAGAGAAATTAGGGAAACACTCCCATTTACCATTGCAACAAAAAGAAAAAAATACCTAGGAATAAACCAACCTAGGGAGACAAAAGACCTGTATGCAGAAAACTATAAGACACTGTTGAAAGAAATTAAAGATGATACAAACAGATGGAGATATATACCATGTTCTTGGATTGGAATAATCAACATTGTGAAAATGACTATACTACCCAAAGCAATCTACAGATTCAATTCAATCCCTATCAAATTACCAGTGGCATTTTTTACAGAACTAGAACAAAAAATCTTAAAATTTGTATGGAGACACAGAAGACCCCGAATAGCCAAAGTGGTCTTGAGGGAAAAAAAAACAGAGCTGGAGGAATCAGATTCCCTGACTTCAGACTATACTACAAAGCTACAGTAATCAAGACAATATGGTACTGGCACAAAAACAGAAATATAGTTCAATGGAACAGGATAGAAAGCCCAGAGATAAACCCACGTACCTATGGTCAACTAATCTATGACAAAGGAGGCAAGGATATACAATAGAGAAAAGAAAGTCTCTTCAATAAGTGGTGCTGGGAAAACTGGAGGGTACATGTAAAAGAATGAAATTAGAACACTTCCTAACACCATACACAAAAATAAAATCGAAATGGATTAAAGACCTAAATGTAAGGCCAGACACTATAAAACTCTTAGAGGAAAACATAGGCAGAACACTCTTTGACATAAATCACAGCAAGATCTTTTTTGATCCACATCCTAGAGTAATGGAAATAAAAACAAAAATAAACAAATGGGACCTAATGAAACTTCAAAGCTTTTGCAAAACAAAGGAAACTACAAACAAGACGAAAAGAAAGCCCTCAGAATGGGAGAAAATATTTACAAATGAATCAACGGACAAAGGATTAATCTCCAAAATATATAAAGAGCCCATGCAGCTCAATATTAAAAAAACAAACAACCCAACCAACAAATGAATAGAAGACATAAATAGACATTTCTCCAAAGAAGACATACAGGTGGCCAAGAAGCACATGAAAAGCTTCTCAACATCATTAATTATTAGAGAAATGCAAATCAGAACTACAATTAGGTATCACTTCACACCAGTTAGAATGGACATCATCGGAAAATCTACAAACAACAAATGCTGGGAAGGGTGTGGAGAAAAGGGAACCCTCTTGCACTGTTGATGGGAATGTAAATTGATACAGCCACTATGGAGAACAGTATGGAGGTTCCTTAAAGAACTAAAAATAGAATTACAATATGACCTAGTAATCCTACTACTGGGCATATACCCAGAGAAAACCATAATTCAAAAAGACACATGCACCCCAATGTTCATTGCAGCACTATTCACAATAGCCAGGTCATGGATGCAACCTAAATGCCCCTCAACAGACAAATGGATAAAGAAGATGTGGTACATATATACAATGCAATATTAGCCATAAAAAGGAACGAAATTGGGTCATTTGTAGAGACATGGATGGACCTAGAGATTGTCGTACAGAGTGAAGTAAGTCAGAAAGAGAAAAACAAATGTCATATATTAATGCATATATGTGCAATCTAGAAAAATCATACAGAGGAACTGGTTTGCAAGGCAGAAATAGAAACATAGATGTAGAGAACAAACGTATGGACACTAAGAGGGGAAAGCAGGGGTGGGGGTGGGGGTGGGATGAATTGGGAGATTGGGACTGACATATATACACTAATATGTATAAAATAGACAACTAATGAGAACCTGTTGTTTAAAAAATAAATAAAATAAAATTCAAAAAAAAAGTGTGTGAGAAGGGTGTGCATGCATGTGGTGTGTGTGGGTCTGTGGTGTGTGTGAGAGGTATGAGGGGTGTATGCTGTGTGTGTCTCTGGTGTGTGGTATGTGAAGAGTGTGTGTGAGGGGTGTGTGTGTGCCGAGGAAGGGGCAGTGCCTCCCTGCAGGTGTGTGTCCTGATCACAGCCTCTGAGCTAACCGTGGTGACCTGGGACTGGACACCTGGGGAGGAGAGAATGGCTGTGGCTGCCTGGTGGGCCGTTGTGGCGGAAGGAGAGGCCGAGGTGCTCCCACGTGTGTGGAGCTGGCCTGAGCAGCGCCCTGTCACCCCCTGAGCCAGGGGAGCAGGTTGTGGACCACGCTGGTGGTGGAGGCGCTTCCCGGTGAGCCCTGGCCCCCTCGCTTCCTAGTGAAACGTGTGTCCTGAAGAGGAAGCCCTGCCCGCCTCTCCCTCTGGGTCTCACAGAGGGGTCACTGGGAACAGGATCTCCTGCCCTCCAGCCTGTGTCCTTCCTGTACCCAGAGCCTAGATCTCCTTCTCGGGGTCACCACGTGGCTCCCTGTATAACTCGGCTTTCCTAACCTCCCTTCACTACTGCTTTCATCATCCCACCTGTCAACTCAAAACCTCCCGCAGCTCCCGGGCCTGTGGGACAGAGACCAGCCTCTGTCCCCCAGGCACCCCAACTTGGAGCAGGCGCGGCCTTCTCCCCGACCCCGCTTTTGTGTTGACACCAGTTCTCTTTCTCTCTGGCTCGCTCAGTAAGATCTCCTGCTCAAAATTCCAATCACAGCTCACAGTGGGCTGTTTCTCCCAACTGGTCCCAATGGGGTTAATATTTTCACCCAATTTAGCCAGGATGACACATCACCCTGAGTTACAGATGTGTAAGGGCTGTCTTCCTAAACAGGGTCAGAACCTTGTCTTATATGCCCTTGCCCATGATAGATACAAAGTGTTGGATGCCTGGTAAAATTCTACCAGGGAAGAACATCTACCTCCAACCTTCTGATTCCTTTTGATGGTCTGCTCTTACTCTAGGTGGAATCAGGTTGCCGAGATGTGAGATCCCTCTAGCTGCATTTGGGTTTTTTGTCCCTGCACGACCTGGGTCCACCACCTAGAGAAGACATCGAAAGATAAATATTCCTATTCGTCACTTCAAACTGCTTCAGAGCCTTGGCTTTCTAGTACCACTGCTTCAAACTGTATCACCAAGAAAATTTAGTGCATTGGTGAATAGGAAGGATTTTGGATTCAGGCTGTCTTGGATTTGTATCCTGGTCCTTCTATTCCCTAATTGTGGTTTGGGATTAACAGTAATCTCTCTATGCCTCGGTTTCTTCGTCTGTGAAATGAGGGTCCTTTTTAGTGACCATGCCATACGGTGACATAAGGATCATTGTCCAGCATAGTGCCTGGCACGTCACAGGCATCCCATAAAGGTTGCCTTCTGAGTCCTTGTCTTACTTCATCTTCAATGTTGGGTCACTCTTATCAGTTTCCTAAAGATAGTGATATGGTTTTCCTCTATCTCACTTATTTTACTAACACTGAACTTGTTGGGGTCCCTGGCCGTCTTTCTTTAATACTGACAACTACGATGTCGTGTTCTCTCTGTCTCTGTTGGACCTACTTCCTTCCTCTCATTGTTTCTGGTGCATAGTCATGAAAGAATATCGTTCTGTACCAGGCACTGTGGAGCATTTAAGGTACAACTCCACTCATATGGGTGTGTGTGATGACTGAGAAGTGAGGTTTACATACATGGAATGAGGTTAACATACAAAGAAAGAAGGTAAGAAAAAACACTAACAAATGACTATGGCCTGAAGCCAGGGTGGGGACAAAAAGGAGAATGTATGGAAACAGAGAAGCAAAAGACTGGCTTGGCCATAAACTGCAGTCATTTAGGTGGGCAGTGTTTTCACACCTCGTATATCTTGGTGTTTTGATGAAATGCCCTGCTTAGAAACAGAGGAAGGAAGGGGTATGGCTTACACGGCCTTTCAAGATGGACTTTGGGCACCAGGGATTCTGCCGGGATGGTGGTCTCATGGTGGAGAGGAACGGTCTGCGCTAGTCACTGTCTGCTGAGTGGACCAAGGTGAGGTGGCGGTGGTGGCCTTGGCACCCTCCATCCGTGGGCAGAGATGGGTCCAGTCCTGCTGGGGGGTCCCCTCTGCCCTCCTTCCCTCCAGGCACCAAAGCCCAGACAAGGGTCTGGCAGTGTCTCCGAGGCAAACTTCCTCCCACGAAGCCTGCGAGAACTTGTCAATGGCAGTCAGCCACCAGCATGGGTTCCCCCAGCCAGGCCAGCTGGGAGGAAGGCTGCCAAGGCAGCAGATCTGACGAAAGAATTCTCAATCACATTTACATGTGCATGGTGCAAAAAGGGAAAGGAAGGGGAGAAAAACCCCTCCGGAATCCAAAAAGAAAGTCACTAACTAATCCACCAAAAAAAAGAATCAAGCGCAGATTTGTCTCAGATGTTCTCAAATTGCTGTCCTTAAAAGCTCTGCTTCCCCGTCTTCCTCCTCCTCCCATCCGTCCAATCGCCCAAAGAAAGCCTCTAATTTTGCCTTAATTTGTGCCTTGGTTGCAAGAACAAAACAGGACGTCACCGCAGCTCCTCCCACCCCTCCCCTAGGCCCCTCCACAGCTGCGCTTCCTCAATGGCCTGATCGCCTCCTTTCTGTGCCATCATCCCCTATTCTCTGCCGAGCTGATCCTCGCACTGCCAGGCCCAGTGTGCACTGGAAGCAGGGTGGGAGGGAGCCCTGAACCGGCAGCCCCCATTCTGACATACATCAAAGGGTCACATTTACACCAACCATGCCCTTGACCTCCCAGGGAAGCAGGGACTGCAAGCTCTGGGGCAGGGAAGACCAGAAAGCGAAATGACCCAGCCTGCGAGATGCAAACTGTCCTCTCGCAAGATTACAGATATCTTGGGCATCTTGCCAGGACCCCGGCGGGGGGGGGGGGCTGTAACAAATTTGGGTATTTACATCATTTTTCAAATAAAAAATAAACACACACAGCCTCCTTCCTTCCTTCCAATTGAATCCTTTTGGAATATCAGATGACATGCTTCTCTCTTGCCTACTAATGGGACACAGGGTTTTATTCTCAGATAAAGTCCTGGCTTCAACCAGACAAGCCTTCACTTAGAATCCTCACTTCCTACTCTCCGGGGAGGCTAATTTAACTCCCCTCTCATGGCCTCCGCCCATGCCTCCACCAAGTATGAGTTTCCGAGGCGCTTCTAATTAATCTTCGTAAATTGCTCTGCGATCTTGGGATATAAAGGCAAAGTATTATTAGAAAATGCTGGCTGGGTTAGTAGCCGGTCGTAAAAGTGAGATGCTGACCAGTTCACTTTTCAGGCTGCAATTATTGGGAACGGTTGCAAGGGGTTTTATGTGATGGGCACACTGTAAGTCCTCAAGAAAAGCACAGAGCAGGGACCTAGGAACATACTCCCACGACTCAGGGTGTGTGTCAGCAAAATGGGTTTGCAGCCAGTTAACTCTCGGCTTTTTGCTGTCTTAGTCGTGGGGTAGCAGCAACCTGGGAGATGCTGTGGACCTCTGTGTCCTGTGTTCTCCCACAGCAGCACTCCTCCTTCTGCTTTTTGGCAGTTAGGCAAAATCACTCGTGGCTGAAATGGCCCTCAAAATCAAGTGGCCCCCATCTTACTAGGCAGGGGGAGATCCCCATTGTAACATCTTTTTTTTTTTTTTTTTTTGCAGTACGCGGGCATCTCACTGTTGTGGCCTCTCCCGCTGTGGAGCACAGGCTCCGGACACGCAGGCTCAGCGGCCATGGCTCACAGGCTCAGCCGCTCCGCGGCACGTGGGATCTTCCCGGACCAGGGCACGAACCCGTGTCTCCTGCATTGGCAGGTGGACTCTCAACCACTGAACCACCAGGGAAGCCCCCCATTGTAACATCTTTTAACTGGAGACTTGGCATAAGTGAATTTCTGATTTAAAGGGGGCAGATGAAAGTGCTTCTCAGGGGGTTCATCTATGGGGTTCATGCAAATCAAAAAAGAGAATAAATCTCTAAGAAATTTAGGATAAATAACCTTTGATCTCTCAGCCCCACTTGTGACTTATTTCTGGTCCATTCATGTGGATTTAGGTTAAAATTCCTGCCTCAGAATCATTGTGTGATGTGAGGCCAACTCAGCCTTACTCTCTCTTTGAATCTCCATCTGCATTAAGCAGATACTAATCCACACCTCCTAGGATGTTTGGTGGAGTAACTAATTAACATTTAAAGAATGTTCTTTGAACACGAAAAAGCACAGTGTCTGAATGTAAGGTGTGATTACTCTTCCAAATTGCACATTTGCCAGGGTGATTTTTGCAGAGGCATATGACCTTCAGAAGAAAAATATCCAATTACTGCAGTTTGTTTATTATCTCATGTTAAAATGTTGTTAACACAGACGTTTTCCCTTAATTTTTTATGAAGAAGGTATCTGAGACAGATTTAATATTTGAATATCTATTTGAAGAATTAGATGATGGAAAGCATGTATTGTGTGTGAGGGTGTCAGGGGGAGGAGGGACTGTTAGGAGGTTTCAAATTTCCTTGAAAGGAGTTAAATTCAAGGCTTCAAGGCGCTGAGAGACCATCCTCTCTACTCTGGAGGGCCAGCAGGATTCAGTGTAGGGTTCTGAATCCAGTCGGAAAACCAGAGAACATAACTGGTTCTACTGGAACTGAGGACTTGAAGAGCATCCTCCCACACACCATGGAAATAGGTTATAATGCGTTTGGGGTAAACAACGTGAGCAGGAAAGACGGGCCCATACCGGAGAGGAACAGGTAACAGCAGAGTGGCATCTGGAGCCGTTGTCCCAAAGGAAACGCCTTCCGTTCGATTTCTTTAGAAGCCGAGATGAGTGTGGCCGTGATTCCCAGACGGGACAGGGGGCAGCTTCGCAGGCAGAGCTTAGGGAGGGGGACGCACAGGGGCCCAGTTCTGGTGCAAGGGCACCACCCCTAAGCGGGAGACATCTGAGAAGAGCCCTCTTTGGGATTTTTGAGGTGTTTGCCCAACAGAAAAGTAGTGGCCGGGGGGATGTGACATTGACTATGATATAAATTACTGAGTGTTAACTCGGTACTGAGGGCTGGCCCAAGTGCTTTGAGGGTGTTCATTGAGGCTTCCTCCCATCAACTCTGAGGCAACCGTGATTCCCTTTTTCAGAGGAGAAAATGGAGGCTTGTCCAGAGTCAAAACAAAACAAAAACAACACTAGTAAGTGGTGAAGCTTAGATTTAAAATGCAGGCAGCTTAACTCCGAAGCATAGCTTAACGGCTAAGTTAACTTTAGCAGTGTATCACTTAAATTTAGAAGTGAAGATACTGCTATGGGTCTAAAAAAAGACAAGGATTCATTTCCATACGGTTGGGCCCATGGCTGACAGGCAGCAGAGCTGGGCTCCTTTTTTTCTCCAAGTTTCTCATAAGCTGGGTGGTGCCAGTTGGTGTAGACTCCAGGTCCTGTTTTCCCCCTCAAGGCAATTCTTGATGTTCGTTTACAACAGATTTTGCTAGTACAGGAAACCCCTCCAAAGGGCGTAACTTTTAAAGCAGCAGTACTCTTGCATTCTGGGGGTGAAGGAGGCGCAGAATTCATATGCTGAGTAAAGCTGGCTTTTGGGGGCGTGTGGAGGTTGGGAGTTAGGTTGGTAAGGACTTTAACAGACTTTTTGATTTGCAGAGTTAAGGGCTGGAGCCCCGTCTAGAAGGAGACTTTGAGCACACCAGGGTGGAAATGTTCTACACAATAACATCAAACCCTGTGTTCTGTGTGGGCAGGGCAACATTCTGCGGAGTTAAGATGGCAAAGGTAGCTCATTGTCTCCCTTGAGAAGGGAGAGGTTGGGCCCTGGAATTCAGAGAAGACCAGGGCTCCAGAAGAGACAAGACATCAGGTCAAAGCCAGAGTGACAGGTGTCATAAGTGTGATGTCATGTATCAAATTAGACTTCTCTTTCCCGATGTAACTCCCCTGGGCTACCATCATGTGGTCTCACCTCTTTGGAGAAGGAAAAGAATAGTGCCTACATTTGGGGATAAAGTGGGAGAGAGAGGTGGAAGGACAGAGTAAAGAGGTGACAGACCCGCAGGGTGATGGAGCCCTGAGCAGCCCGGGCGGGTGGAGACCCAAGGAGGCCTGGGAAAAGCCCCAGAACCAGAAACAAGGGGAAGGAAAAGCAGGCGTCTGTGGTTCTGTGAGCAGAAAGAAGACAGCATGGCCGAGAAGACTGAAATGCTGGGGTTTTCCAGAATGAAAAAGAAACATTTTCTTTGAATATGCCTGTGACATCCCCAATATTCTACATGCTTCTAGCCATAACTCAGGATCCTACAATTCTCTAAAATGTTATTGCTCACCCCACCCATTTTTTTGTTTATCCGCAGACAAGTATAACTTTATCTCTAATTTTTGACGGCCACTGTCTTCCAGGAGAGGGACTTGTGGCTCCTTCCTGTGTGACTATGGTTCCAAGGGTTCATTCATAGGACCCTCAAGAACCCAAATGCAATGGGACCCCCCCAAAATTTTTTTTTTCCATTGCTGTAAGAAAAGCAATCTTACGAATGTGGCAAGGCTCATGCAGGGGGTAAAAAGAAATGCTTACTTAGGTCCCTGATTTCAGACACAAGATAAAGAAAATCTATTGCCCCTTTGTCAGCTGTGAGATCTGGGGGGTCCTGAGAAAGGTCCATTCAAGTACAGACTTCTCCCCCTCATCTCTCTTTCCCTTCCATTAACTCTCTCCCTCTGGCAGGTCACTTGGCCAAAGGAGACAGGCCTGTGATGCTCAGCCCTATGGAGCAGCTCTGGCCTCCCTGAGTCCACGTGAGAGTGCCTGGCCCTTTGTTCGCTCTCTTTCTCATAAATCCCGATTTCCCTGTGTCTGTAGCCTGAGCTCTAGCTGTCTGTGGAGGGCAGGGGTGGCAGGTGGGTGGGTGTGGGCCAGGTCACTGTCTGGGGCCTTACAGTGCTGACGTGTAATCACAACTCAGGCATATAGCGTAATGTGGCCATAAAGACCTCAGAACCACAGTATAGGAGAGTTATGCCTGAAATGAAGTCCAATCTGTGATAAAGCTGCCAGCATCAACGCTGCAAATATGTGACAGCGGGCAGAGAAATGACTGATTGGGGATGTTTATAAATATAGGAAGTGAGCTGCTTGGGGCATCCAATACAGAGGGTTAGCAAAATGAAGACAGATGGTGGCTGATTAGCTCTCAGGCTCCTTTACAGCTGCCAATGCACAGGAGCCCCAGAGTTCACTTCATCCCGAGGCCCTCCTGGTGGGGTCCCCAGGCACCTTACAGACCGGCTCCACCTCTTGGCTAGGCCTTGAACTACAGCTCGCGTAATAAGAACTTCTGAACAGACAGCAGGGAGAGATGCAGCCCAGCACCGCCATTCCAAATATGTCACTGCTGCCTTGGCACTACAGACAAAATCCTGGGATTTACGCAACTGTCTCCTGTTGGTTGTCATAAAAATATAGAATACTACATTTGGAAAAAGATTTTAAAGACCCCCGTCTAGCCCACCTCTTAAAGCAATGCTGAAATGCCCGGGGCATCTTGGCTCTGCCTGTGGGAATGATGCCCTTTTCCAGGAAGTGGCTCCCTTCTTTGGCATTTCTCTGACATTGAATTTCAGAATTAAAGTTCTTTCCCTGGAGCACCCATCCTCTGGTCCTTAGCAGCATATTGAGCAAGGATCGGCCACTCTTCTTTCACAAGACAGCCCTGAAAATATTTGAAGAGGTCTCATGTTTGTGTGTGGACATGACTTTGTTCCCCCAGTGGACAGTGCAAGCTCTATTGCTTTTTGTTCACACACCATGTGCTCTCATTGCTTTAGCAATCCTGGCCAGCGTGTGCCATTGCAAACCTTTAACTGTGGTGCGATGGTCAGCAAAGCACTCGGGGTATTGTCTGACTGGCTTACAGTAATGCAGCGCTCGGGAATGTTTTGTTTTATAGAATATAAAAAGGGGAAGGTGCTGCACTCCCGTAACTTGTAGGAAATTAACAATCAAGAAGACCACTTGAGGATATGGGGAGGGGGAAGGGTAAGCTGTGACAAAGCAAGAGAGAGACATGGACATATATACACTACCAAACATAAGGTAGATAGATAGTGGGAAGCAACCACATAGCACAGGGAGATCAGCTCAGTGCTTTGTGACCCCCTAGAGGGGTGGGATAGGGAGGGTGGGAGGGAGGCAGACGCAAGAGGGAAGGGATGTGGGAACATATGTATATGTATAACTGATTCACTTTGTTATAAAGCAGAAACTAATAAAAAAATTCTAAAAAAATAAATAAAATAAAAATTAAAAAAATAATAATAATTTTAAAAAAAGAAGACCACTACGTTGTTTTTTCCCTCTTCCTTTTCCACCCTGCTAACACCAAACTCTTCTTCCATCTATTGGCCTCTTCCTAATTTCAACCTATTTGCCTCTGGGCCCCACTATTCCTGAGAGCAGGGTCCAGAGCAGGAACCATCCATGATAGCTTCCACCTTGATTTTGTCTCTATGATCAAACACAGGAGATTTAAAGTGTATTAGCCCAATACCTCAGGCTCGCCATCCATTGCTAGCTTGACTTGGACGTTGCATTCCTTTCAGTTGCTTAAATTCCATTTTAGTTCCCAAACCCAGTTTGCTCCTAGTTATGCAGTTCTGGTTACTGGCTCCCTGTGACTGTCTGGGTAAGTTTCCAGGCCTTGGAACCTTTAGCATAGGGTGCTCTGCCTTGATGGACCAACCTTTCCTCCAAAGACATCACATGTCTTACCCTTCCTCCTTCAACCGAGCTGTGCACCTAGTAAAGAGGAGTCAAAATAATAAATGATTCGTGTGCATTCCTGACCTGGATCTCACAAGAACCCTACAAGGTAGGCAGCTAGCTACAAATATATCCCCATTGTATAGAGGCAGACATTGAGGCACGGAGGATTTAAGTATTTGGTTGGTCAAAAAGTTCATTCGGTTTTTTCCATAACATCTTATGGAAAACCAAACAAAATTTTTGGCCAACGCAATAACTTGCCTACAGTATGCAGCTGATAGGTAGCAAAGCCAGCAAAGTCCTCCAGCAAAATATTTAATCCTGCAGAGTTTGGGTCTAGAGCCTGGGCCCTTAAGACCCTACACTGTGGGTTCATGAGGATTATATTCAGAAAATGAGTGCAAACCTTCTTTTCTGTACCTAGATCTCATCCTGGAATGGTTGCCAGTTCTGAAACACCATCCTCTCCTGCAGCCACCAACCCACACTGTCCCTGATGCACTGGCCTTTCTCCTAATGGCATCATCCAGTGCTTAGTTCTACCCGAAGGACCCTCCCAAAAGAGCCCCTACCCTGGGGAAGTTACTGCAGTTAGCTAGACCATGCCTGAATCTAATATAAGATTTGACAAAAATCTATATTAATCTACTTTTTTAACCAAATTATAAGATATGACATTTTTTCCCCATGTTAAATTTCATCATCTGAGATTTGACCCATTCCTCCACCCTGACAAAATCTATCTAGATGCCATCACCTGTTACATTTGCTTTAGCTCCCAATCATGTCATCCACAAATTTGATAAGTGTCATCTCTATGTCTTCATCCAAGTTGCTGATGGAAACATTTAATGATACAGGACACAGCCTGTGTCTCTTGCAACCCACGCTTGACATTGATCAGTTACTTGTTCAGGACCTGTTGGCTATAGGTGTTCATCCACTCACTAATACACCTAATTTTACTAGTAGTATTCAGCCTAAATTTCTTCATCATTCCAACAAAGCTATTACAAGAGCCTTGTAAAATGCATTCCTGAAATACTGATTCACCACGCCTACTGCATTTCCCCACAAAACACTGTCAAAGTCGGAAATGAGCCTTGCCTGATGTGACCTAATATTAATAAATCTAAGACAGTAGGAAATCACTATTAATCCACACTGTGCGTTGTAAGAGTCTAAAGAAAATTCTATGCCTTCAGCACATTGGGTTCTGAACTGTCGTGGAGTCCTAGATTTCCTTAGAGGAGTTCAGAGGTTACTGCAGGGCCTTGGCGGGGGGAGAAATGGAGCAGGCACCAACCAGCCCTGCTTTCAGAGCAGCTCTACTAGTCTGTATGTTGTAATGATGTTCTATTATAGATCCTTCTTGAAAGAGTGAGATGCAAAATACACTTTGAAAACTACTACTTTAAAGGAAGAAAGCAATCTCTCTGTCTAAAGTTGTACTTGATTGGGCTATATTGACTGGTGCTTAGGACAATAACTTTGTTAATAAAATCGAGACACCATGATCTGCATTTGCTCTGTGCCTCACAGAAGTGCTATAAGCGTTGATAGATAGCCTTAGGACAGAGCGACGAAGCAAGTCCTTTATTGAAATGCACACATTGAAATGCCCAAAAAAATCCTTGGCATTTTTTTCCCAGCGATCTGCTCAGAGGATGTTTCCCCCATCCCCAAACATTTATTGAATGCCTCCTAGCTTCAAAGTGTTTTCAAACACATGATTTCTTCAACCTTTGCAACAATCCTAGTGAGGGAGACACGATTATTCCTGTTTACCAATGAGGAGGAAGGTGATGCTAAAATGAGGTTAGACAAGTGGTTTATAATCACACAGCCAGTAATCAGAGTCAAAATTCAAACTCAGGTTTGCTTGATCCCAAAGTCCTTGAAATTTGCCTTTGTATCTCACGGGCTCATAGCATTATCAGCAAATCAAGAGCTAATAGTTTTGAGTGTTTACTGTGAGCTAGGCACTATGCTGAATGTTTACAAAGATTATCTCATTTAATCTCACAGTAGCCATACTGTGGGTGATGGTATGATGCCCAGTTTTGCAGATGAAGAAGCTTCCCAGGGTCACAGAGAAAGAAAATGGCAGAACTGAGATTCAAGTCCACATCACCTGATTCCAGAGACCCTGCTGTCAGCAGTCATGCTATCGTTGTTTAATCAGGGCTCATCTTCTTTTCAAATGACACAGGCAGGTGCTCACTGGCTGTTCTTTGAGGGGTCTTGGAAGCTGTGTCTGTTCCCATGAGCTCTCCTAGGTGAATTTAATATTAGAGATTACTTTTTTCTGTTGAGTGAGGCATTGGCTTATGTCTAAATGGGAGCAGTTTCCATCAGTTATTAAAAGTTTGGTGAGAAGCGGAGCCTCTCGACGTGTCCAGTTGAGAGTAGAACATGGAAAGCGAGGGGGCAGCCAGTCAGGTGAGCTTTGACAGGCTTAGGGGTGGAGAAGAGGGCAAAAGCTCAGAGGGTGGGTGGAGGTAGGTCTGGACCACCTCCAGACCTACTGGGAGGGAAGAGGGGACTAAGGCAGGCTTTATCGTCAACACATTTAGCTCCAGACTGATCCTGGGTCTTTTGAAAGAAGACCCTCAAATAACCACATCCTGCTGTTTCCTCTCGTCTTATTCCAACTGTGCTGCAGAAGAGCTGAAAGGATGCAGGCCTGTAGAATCTGTAGGCGATGCGAACAGAATCGTACTTGGAGGAAGGGGCATTTCAGGGGTGTAGCTGTTATTTATGGTCTGGGGCCGGCTCCCTCCCCCATCATTGGCAGGAGCAGAGTGCAGAAGGGAGTACAAATGACAATGACTCCCTCCTGCCAGCCCATCTTTCTAGACACTGTGTCAGAGGCTGGCTTTCTGCCGACATATATATTTCTATTGCTTATTGAGCACAAAGGAAGAGAACGGTCCTGAATCGCACCAGACAAGGAACAAAATGAGATTTTAACACCGGTAATGTAAGATGCTTTGCACTTTTCCTCCTTTTGGAGTATATGTGCCCCTTGAGATAATTTGGCTGGAATCCACAGAGGACCCGGGGAGCAAAAGCATGAAGGTAGCAGAGACAGGATATTAGTCAGTGAGAAGAAATGGGATCCAAGGGGTGGTCTGTGTAAAATCCCCTGCACCGTGGACTCCTTCAGAATTGGGGGAGGTTGAGCCCTCACTGCCCATACCACTGCCCAGTGATTGCTTTTGAACCCCGTTAAACGGTTTTCTTTTATTTAAATTAAATTAAATTTATTTATTTTTATACAGCAGGTTCTTATTAGTTATCCATTTTACACATATTAGTGTATATATGTCCATCCCAATCTCCTAATTCATCACACACACACACCCCAACCCTGCTTTCCTTCCTTGGTGTCCATATATTTATTCTCTACATCTGTGTCTCTATTTCTGCCTTGCAAACCAGTTTATCTGTACTGTTTTTCTAGATTCTACATATATGCATTAATATGCCACCTCGCTATACAAATGACCCAATTTCATTCTTTTTATGGCTGAGTAATATTCCATTGTATATATGTAGCACATCTTTATCCATTCATTTGTTGATGGGCAGTTAAGTTGCTTCCATGACCTGACTATTGTAAATAGTGCTGCAATGAGCACTGGGGTGCATGTGTCTTTTTGAATTATGGTTTTCTCTGGATATATGCCCAGGAGTGGGATTGCTGGGTCATATTAAATGGTTTTCTGGAAGATACTCAGCTAAAACATAGGAAGAAATGGAAGGAAAGCAGGAGGAACAGGCTGGGAGTGACAGAGAGGCAGGTTCCAAATCAATTGTCTGAACTCTAAAAGTTCTAGTGATCTGACAATGAACCAAGGTTATTCCATTAAGTACACTATTCAGTTAGAAAGTATTATTTCAATTTCCTTATGTGTCCTATTAGAAAGAGCAGTATTGAGCCCCTCTGTGTGTTCTGTACTATGAAATTAATAATATGATATATAGTTCTCGTGTTAAAGAAACATCTGGACTGGAAGAGAAGATAAAATGTCTCTCCTCTCAAGACACATACTATAACACGACTTTAGGAGCAAATTTTATTGTAATAGTGGACTTCACGTCTCTGAAGCTGTTTAAACTGTGTCTGTATAAAATTCTGTTAGTCTCACCATAATTTAACCATGCATTCCTGGTTGCAGACCTTCTCAGAACCTTGATAAGCCAAACTTCACTGTGAATCTTTCAGAGGAAGACGGGTTTCCAACAGTTTCATAAGCTGGTGAACCACACAGCCTTCTCCCCATTTTATTTAAAGAGCCGTCCAAAGGGATTGATGTTTTGGAAATTTGGGAAACCCTGCTGGATATGGTGTTCTTGCGCTAAGCAGAGGTTGAAATAGATGCCACCTAAGGTATCCTCCAAGCCTGAGAGAACACAGACCACCAGCCAGGCAGGGGCCTCTTTGGGGAGGGGCAAAGCCCAGGAGAGGCCCGCTGCTGTTCAAATAGCCCCATGGCCCATCTCGGCTCCAGCCCCCAGAGGCAGCTCTAGGAGAGGAGAGACCCCCCTCTCTGTGTGAGACCAGGGCTGAGTGATGGGGAGTCTGCTCCTAGTGCAAATCTGGGGGAGGAAGAAGACCTTCTCAGACAGATCATATTGCTTCTTTGACCAAGTCCAGGTCACTCCTCTTCCTTTAAATCTGCTGGTCTCCTTCACCCTGACTGGCATCCATCAGCATCAAAAGAAGGGATCCTAGCATCACTAAGTGAGTATAAATATGCACCTGTTTGCACACACACACTCATATACACACCGACAGACAGGCTCTGGTTTGCATTTTGTGGCTCTGTCAGTGAGGCCCAGTGGGGACTGAAGTTCCCCCCTCACAGGAGTAACCTTGGACAAAACACATCACCGCTATCCAGGTCTCAGGTTATGCAAAATAGAGAGAATATGAATATCCTTTTTTTCCATAGGATGCGGAAGAATTTCAAGGGAGTCTTGGACATGAGAGGCGTTAAAAGTATGGTGTGGCTTGGGGTTGCTCTTGGGTCATATTTCACCAAATAGAGTTGGGAGTACAGTGATACTGTTTTCTAAATTGCAGCCACCACTGAACGGCTCACCTGCAGCTACAAAGAATAAAGTTGTCTTTTCAAGGTCATTTGGTTTTTAAAAGGCTGATCTAGGTCTGTCTCTCCAAGCACTTTACAGAACCTCTGCAAAACCCAGGCACACACACTGGATTTCTAGCTCTCCCACCCTCAAGTCCAAATCCAGCCCTAACACCTATCCTGGAGCCACTGCAGGGAATAAGGGAAGTTGCATTAAAGAAGGAGAAGGCACATGCTTTTATCATCTAAGTCAGCCCGAATCCTCCTTGCTCTCCAACAGACAGACCATGTCTGGGGGCTCAGAGAAGAAACCCCTGGGAACTTGAGTGTTCCCAGGTGGAAAAGTCTTCTGTCACTCCAGGAAAAACCCTCATTCTCATCACCAAGCCCCCAGAGATGACAGAGGAGCTGTCTTCAGGTTCTGATTCTTTAAGACGATTGTTCCCCAACCTTTCTTTGAAGTAATTCTATTGGGTATTACCCAGATTCAGGAGAGATTTGTGGGCAGGAAAATGCTGTTGGGAAAGAATGCTTCTGCTGGCTAAAATAATCCCCATTCATTTTCCTCTCAGCTTCTCCCTGGCAATCTTAGAAGAGGGAGCTATTTAGGAAGAAGGGACCTTGGCCAAGCTGGGCCTGCCTGGGAGAGGTATCAGTCTCCCCCATAAGCCTTCGGGAAGGAGGAGAAATTGTCTCACGTCAACAATTGGAGGAAACTGAAGTTACCGTCAATTGAAGTGAGCCCTAACCCACTGGCTGGGAGTCCTTGCTTTTGTTTTCTTACCATTTGAAAACACCACCCAGGCTAATTTGTACTGGCTTTCTACAGTGAGGCACTTTATGAAACACATTTCATCTGTTCTTCTCTTCAGTTTCAAAAGGCAGACATTTTGCAACTGAGCAAACTGAGGGATACAGTGATCAATTACAGCGATGGGAGGTCAACCCCAACTTTCCTGGTTCCAAAGTCACTCCCATGGGTCAAGTTTAACTTCTAAGAACGACGAAAAAGCACTTGCGCTCCAGCTGGAAGGTTGGAATCAGGGGAACTTCTGTAGCCCTGTCCCAGCGGGTCACCAGGCTGGTTGCTGCCACGTTGTGTTGAGGATCTCCTGGCCCCCAGGAGGTAGAGGGGTGCAAAGATGGGGTGGTCTGATGTCTTTGCTGGGTCCGAGCCCCCTCTCTCCATCCCTCCTGTTGGTTGGGAGACTGAGGGGAGATGACAAGAGGGTAGACACAGGTGACAGTGAGTCTGCAGGCTCTCCATCACGTGGCCGACAAGGAGCCGGGAGCCTGCTTCCCATTCCGCCTGCATCCCGGCATGTCCTCCTTCATCAGCACAAGAGTTAGATATCTTGAAACACTGAAGTTTTCATCTCCTCTTGATTGGGCTCTATAGCAGTTTAAAAAGTTTCTGCCTGAAAGTGAGAATCATGTCACACCTTAATAGCCTCATTTCTAGGGCGACAGGAGCTTTTTAAAGTCCCGAGCCTTGGTGGGGATGTCTGAGCAGCGAGCTTTGTTTGTCTCCTGTGCATTTCTATTCAGGGAGCCGTCTCTGAGAAGCCTTTCATTGAGCTCACAGTCATCCATCCAAAGGGAAAGAGAAACATGCTCTACATGAACATTAGTGGCAGCCAAAATTTGTCACACCAGAGATCAGAAAGCACAGCCAGGTAAAGGAAGACAAAGAGAAGAAGGAAGGGGTGGGGGAAGGGGGGATGCCCAGAGGGTCTCAAGAGTTGGGTGGGCGTGGTGATGTTTCAGGTTTGGGTTTTACCCCTCTGGAGAAGAACAACAGACACAGACTAGAGTTTTCCTTGAAGGCAAACGTATTCAGTTGCTCTGAGTGTCAGAAGGATCCTTGGTCCTGAGAGGGGGCCCTTGGGATATATGCCCACTGTGATACATGAGGGCACCTCCGACTTGGCCACTTTCTGGGGAAATCTTGGGGCCACAGTGTCCTTTCTGCAGGCAGTGGTCCTGCACATCAGGGGCCCTATGCACCATTTACCTGCAAGACAAAGCCCCTGGGTCTGGCTGTACATGTGTGCCTGATGCGTACTGACGTGTGTTTGTGAAGCCAATTGGTACCAGTCAAATTTATTTCAAAGGGACCCAACTATGGTCTCAGATTGCTTTTTAAGACTGTCCGCCCAGCCTGCGGTGCTCTACGGGAGAGAAAGCTGGCATGCAGGATGACACATCACATAGGAAGGCAAACATCACCTTTTCACACGCTCTCTTCCTCCTAAAGCCTGTATCACCAAAAAGGAGTGTCTGCACAGAGGTGTGTTTGTGACCTAGTTCTGAAAGGCTGGGTCCTATGTTGCTTTAATTAAACAGTACATGACTCAGACGGCAGCCTCCTGTGCTGTGGGATCGGCTGCGGATGGGGGGATCAGGCCCCCCTCTGTCTTTCCACACTGTGCTTTTTAACAAGGAGTATGAACACGGAGGGGCAGAACAGAATTCCTTCTCTGGAACACAGTACGGCTTCTCCTGCCTAGCCTTCTCTGACCGTGGTACCAAGAGGCTTGTGCAAGAGAGCACGGTTCCCCAAATCTCTCAGTTCTCTCAATAATCATTATGCAGCTTCCCTCCCTCAATTGCATCTTCACCGGAGTGACGTGCAGGGAATGTGCCTGGTCTTTGGAGCAGGACTCGGCTCCGTTTCCCATTAGATGACCTTGGACAACCTGCTCAAACGTCCCGAAAAATGTCAGTTTTCTCCTGGGCAAATTAAAACAGGCAGAATACCTACTCTGCAGAACTTTTTTGGATTTGTATTAATATATGTAAATCATCCTGTAGAATGCTCAGAGCCACTGCAATGTCACTCCATCAGGAGGCTCTTCCAGCCCAAGTAAGGAGTTCCTGCTGCACCAAGGATTCTACCTCCCCCTCTGAGCATTCAGCAAAACTCAGGTAATTAATCACCTAGTGGTTAATACTTACTGAGCACTTAATGTGTGCCAGGCATCCTTTGAAGCTCTTTTCTTCTTATAATAACCAATGAAGCACTACTGCTATCCTCATTTGCACATCAAATTTGAGGCAGAGAGCAGTTAGGTAACCTGCCCAAGGCCACACAGCAGAACTAGATTTAGCCCAGGGTGGTTGCAAGTCACTGCTCTCACACACCACACTGCACTGCTACGGGGCCCCAGTCACTTCTTTGGTGGCTGCCTTCTCTGTTACCCTGTTCATTCTGGGAGGGCAGGGCTTGTACTGCCCTTGTTCAGTTCTGAGTCTGTAGTGCCGGCACATAATACGCAATGGTGTTTATTGAGTGAATGGTTATTATTTTTAAATTATTACTTTAGCCAGCATTATTTCCTGCGGCTAAAGGACTCTACAAATTCATGACCCACTGTCACTCCATTAAATGTGTTCTCAATGCATTTCTTTCAAGGTTCACATAGGGCTTCTGGGTTTTGGAATTTTTCAGAGTTTGTGAAGAAGTCCAGCCCACGCTACCCTTCAGACATAATAGGCATCTGTCATCTGTCTGCTCAGCATCCACTTTCCACCCAAAAGATCTGGATAGACCTCAGCCAGCACCCTGTCTCCTCCGCGGGCTGGCTTAGCTCTCCTCCCTGCCTGCTCCAGGGGGATGTCTTCATGGACCTGTGCTCCCATGGGGGCAGGTGAGACGAGCTCTTCTCCAATCAAGAGAAGGGGCACCAGCCTGCGAGGATGCCCCTGGCCCCAGTGGCCTTGTCACATCACTCTGATCTTGTGCTGGCCTGTCCCTCTCACATAGACCATCTTCCTGTGATCTTCTGTGAGACCTGATCTCATTTCCTTGAGGCTCAGCTCCAAGCCTCTTCTGAGGGGCCATTCCTGACTCCCAGTCTAGAGAAGTCTGTCTCACCCCATCTTAGTTTTCCCTGCTGCACTTAACACCCTGAGGATAGCTTCCTCATTTCTGTGTCGTGTGTTTATTTTTAATCGCCCCCGTCTGTCTTGTGTGCTGCTGTGGCCTTGATGCTCAGAGCACGTACGGCGTTTATAGGCACACAGCCAGGTAGGGGAAGGCAAGGAGGAGTGAGTTACACACCTGGATCCCTCCCAGTAGGGTGACCTCCTTGAGGGCAGGGGTCAAGGGTGATTCACCTCAGTGGGCCTTGCACCGAGCATACCTTAAGTTCAATAGATACTTCAGGCCTGGCATGAACAAATAACTGAAATTTTGAGTTTTTCAGCAGTGGGGTGGGAGGGAAGGCAGTGGTGAGCTGGATGGAAAATGGACATGCCTGTCCCTGGAAAGGAGTTGGTGACGAGAGATAGAACCAGGGAATAAAAAGGCTCCTGGAAACCGTGTGAGGAGAGGATCCGGTGATCAGGAGAGGGTAAAAGAATTCTACCACTTCACACTAATTTCCTGGAGACCTTGTGGGAAATGCTGATTCCAATGAAAGGAATGAAAGTCCTTGAGATTAAGGTCCAGGAATCAGCATTTTAAATCAACTTTGGGTGGTTTTTTGCACCCTGCAGTTAGAGGAGCCCTGGGGGAGAAGTTTGAGAGCAAAACTCAGAGGGAGGGGAGGAGTGAGTGGACAGACTCAGTGACACCTGGAAAGGAAGTTGGAAGTAACGGAAGGAAAAGCCAAGATGGGAAGTTAAGGCCTGGCACCCTGCAGCTGCTCTGCACAGGGACCAAGGCCCCATCAGAAGCTCAGCTTCTAGATTCCACATATGAGTGACATCATGTGGTATTTGTCTTTCTCTTTCTTTCTTTTTTTTTTTTTTTTTTTGCATTTCGCGGGCCTCTCACTGTTGTGGCCTCTCCCGTTGCGGATCCCAGGCTCCGGATGCGCAGGCTCAGCGGCCATGGCTCACAGGCCCAGCCGCTCCGTGTCATGCGGGATCCTCCCAGACCGGGGCACGAACCCGTGTCCCCTGCATCGGCAGGCGGACTCTCAACCACTGCGCCACCAGGGAAGCCCTGTCTTTCTCTTTCTGACTGACGTCACTCAGTATGACAATCTTTCTGCGCATCCATGTTTCTGCAAATGGCATTATTTCATTCTTTTTTATGGCTGAGTAACATTCCATTGTATATAATCTTAAAAAATGGTACAAATGAACCTATTTACAAAACAGAAATAGAGTCACAGATGTAGAAAATAAACTTAGGGTTACCAAGGGGGAAAGGGGGAGGGGAGGGATAAATTAGGAGATTGGGATTGACATATACACACTACTCTATATAAAATAGATAACTAATAAGAACTTACTATGTAGCACAAGGAAGTCTACTCAATACTCTGCAATGACCTATATGGGAATAGAATCAAAAAAGAGGGGATATATGTATATTTGTAACTGAATCACTTTGCTGTACAACAGAAACTAACACAACATTGTAAATCAACTATACTCCAATAAAAAATAATTAAAAATAAAAAAAGAAGCTCAGCTGCTTCTAAGGAGAATGATTTCCGAGACTGGGAAGGGTTCACCCAGAGCCTGAGACAAGACCCAGGTTTCTGGACTGGAAAAGTGAGAGAGAAAAATCTGGATCTGTAAGTAGAAATAAAAAGAAAGTTCAGTGAAAGACGGTGAGAAGGAGAGAGTGTCTGATAAAGAGGAATGAGGCACAGATCCATGGACAGACCTTGGAAACGTGGTGCTAAGTGAAGGAATCAGACACAGAGGATCACATAGTGTGGAGTCCATATATGCACGCTGTCCAGACTAGCAACACTGTTACCCCCCACGGCAGTCATCCAACCGGCGATCCCTGAGTTCGGACCCTGCACTGTGACAACACCGCTGTCTATAAACGTTTGTAAGGTTTGGGTCCGTGGGACCTGGGTGATGTTCCACCCCCCACCAGCCGGCCATGGCTGGTCCCATCCTTCTCACTGTGATGGACCAATGGGAGGGACCCAGGGAGCATCCTTGTGAAGTGATTTGGGGCAGAGAGTTAGCATTTATACAACTGAGCTGATACAGGACCACATTTCCATTTAGCATGATTATCATTTCCAAAAAAGTAAAGAACACATTTTTAATGTTTGGGGTGAATTTGATTATTCATGAAATGAAAGGACTCATAGAACAGGCCTGAACAGCAGCACTTCCAATGAGAGTTTTGAGTCTTCTGGAGCCAGAGGTCTGTGCAGTGCCTCCGACCAGATTCCAGAATTTTCCTTATCCCCCTCCCCAGCCTGTCCCTCCCCCGGCCCCCAGGCCCCGTCAGATCATGAGGACCCAGCCCCGTCCTTACCCAGATGGACGAGAGCAAAGCAGGAAGCCTTCTGTTCTAACCCAGCCCCTTGCCCCGGCTTGGCCCTGTCTTCCCAAGCCCCCTGCCTCTCTCTGCCTGCCACCGTGAAGGCAAAATTTCAGCTGCACCATTTTTCCAAATCTAAAATATGCGGCTTCTCCGAGGAGCCGTTCTCACTTCTAAAGCCTCTGCCATTCCAGGTAGTACCTGCGGGACTTTTAATCACAGGCAATTGATATTCCACTGAGCATCTCCGTAAAATAATCTGCAAACAAGAGGCTGTGGGCTCTAACAGTCTCTCTTTCTTGCTTCCTTTTCTCCCTCTCTCTTTAAGAAAAAAAGAAAGAAAGAAAAAGTAGCTCACAGCTTAATAAAAATACAACCCGAGCAAGCGCAGGAGCCCTTCGCACTTTACCCAACAATATTATCCTTTTAAGAGTTTTATTAATCGGTTTAAAGTTGTGCCGCATTTGGCTGAGAGGTGCAAGGTGCCTTCCCCTGCTGACAAGGTTGTCCTTGCATTTCAGGGGCTGGCACGGTTGGTTCAATTAACAGAATGGCCAGAAAAAGAGGGTCAGCCTGGGAGAGCTCAACACCCACACCGCGTGTGTGATGAGATGAGCAGTGTGGCTCTCCTGCTGCCCACCCCTTGCAACACACACGCGCGCACACACACACACACACACGCAGGCACACCAAGACTGCCTCTTGGAGAAAGCAGCATAAAGGTAGAATAAAGGAGTTCCTGATTTGTTTTTATCTCCTTGCTGTTAAGGAAGTTGTAATACATTCTGCTAGGAAGACTTACTAGCTTGCAAGAGCAGACAAATGCCTCTGTCAGTTTAACGGCATCATTCGAGCTCAATCAGTGTGGCACGGGAGAAGTCCCCTAGATGTTTAATTTCTCCCAGCACCGTGAGTGCTGCAATAGGTCTTATCAACATCGTATTGACTGCACAAAATGAGTCGTGGTATGGGGCGGTTTTCTTGAAGGGAGAGATGTTAGAAGCACGCGCCAGGAACCCATTTAAGAGGTTTCTAATAATATCATCTTCTATCGGCATCACATGTCCATTCCCAACCACTTCAGCCGTGGTGTGTACACACAGACTACTCATCCTCCTTGAAAATGCGGTGTGTTCTAGCTTGGGGCTGCCAGGACTGAGGGTAGAACAAAGGTAGGACTTGCTGCACATGTAGATTAGTTGGCAAAAGGATCAAGATTCTCCCCTGAGAACTGACCAGTGAAGCCATCACTACAACATGCCTCTGATTTTTCTGGGAAAAAGGGAGTGTGGTGATGTTGGTAAGATGCACTGGACCACATCAGAAGCCACACGAGAGTGCCGGTAGGGACTCACTGCCTGACACGGATTCCTTAGACATGTTTCTAGCACATATGCAAAGTACATCAAATGTATGATTACTTTTTGCTTTAAAAATGTGGAACAGAGAGGCACTTGTTGGCTCACACATTCATTCATTAAATATTCATTTGGTGCCAAGGAAGGCCCGGGCGCTGTTCTGAAGATGCTTCTAGATTAGAAGGGGAAGGAGCCCTGAAAACACACATGCTCAGCCCAACACTGAGCACGGTAACCATCCAGTGACCCCCAGGTCAGCGGGGGCACACAGGGAGAGGGACCCCCATGTCCAGGGGGGCACACAGGGAGAAGGACCTGCTCCTCCAAATACCTGGAAGAATGGGGGGCGTGGAGCAGACCTGGAAACCTAACTGAGGAGAAGATTGACCTGGGCCAAGACTATTGGTTGGATCTCTCTGGACAGAAAGTGGAGTTACTGCCATTCCAAGCAGAGGGACAAGCAGGGAGAGAGGCTCAGAAGAGCAGGACCTGGCATGTTCACAAGACACCTGAGTCTCCTTGAGGCTGGAGGCCGACTCTGAGTCAAGAAACACCTGTAGACAACATGAGAAGCCAGCCCAGGGAGGTGGTCGGCTGCCCTCGTCCAGCACAGCAGTGCTGGGGACAGTCACCACAGCCAGCATGCCGCCATCGGAGAGGCGTCTGCTGAGCACTCGGCCTCACTGCGGTTCTCACCGCACTGGCACCTCATGGCCACGCGAGGCCAGAGAAGGACCAGAGTTGGTGTGTGTCTTCCAGGGTGTCGCAGATTGTGATGGAACCCGTTACAGGGACTAGGAGTCCGGCAAAGTGCAGATGGCTGTGGCCTGGGTCATATGTGCATGCATGGAGTCGTCCTAAAGAAAGCCAAGGGCTCAGGTTACAGGAGAAGATTGTGTGTGTGTGTGTGTGTGTGTGAGAGTTGATGAGACTGTATGTGTGTGAATGTGTGTGTGTGAGTTTTTGAGAGTGTGTGTGAGTTGAAAAGACTGTGTGTGTGTGTGTGTGTTGATAAGACTGTGTGTGTGTGTGTGAGTTGATGAGACTGTGTATATGTGTGTGAATGTGTGTGTGTGTCAGTTGATGAGATGGTGTGTGTGTAAGTTGATGAGAGTGTGTGTGTGTGTGTGTGTGTGAGTTGAAAAGATTGTGTGTGTGTGTGTGTGTGTGTGTGTGCGCGCGCGCGCGCGCGCATGTGGTGAGAATGTTCTTGAACAGAGGAAAGTGGGAGTAAAGACTCAGGCAGGAGCAGGAGCATTGCAGGCCAGGGTTGCAGTGTCAGGACTGGCCGCACCAGGATGAAAGAAAGAGCAGCTGAAAAGCTATGTTTTGTTCTTTGGTTTTGGTTTCTTCCTCAGTAAAATGGAGTCAACACTAACCTTCGGATTCGGAAAGCTCACGCAGCGACAAGGGATGTACACGTCTGGGAGGAAACACCTGGCACAAAACGCCCACTGGGTGCCCCATCACAGTGCTCCTGGGGCAGCTCAGATTGGTCTGACTTTGCGTGATGTTGGATACAGGGCAGGGCAAGGATGGGGACCAGGAATGTCCCTGCCCTGCAGAAAAGCAGCACGCAAGGCCTGGAAGGTTGTGCGGAGAAACAGGGGAGAAGCCCGGGAAGTCTGCCGGAGGGGCGGATGAGGACCTGGGCCTGGGGAGCCGGCTGGTCCATCAGGCCTCACAGACAGACAGGAAAGTGAGAAAACAGCTACCAGCGCCTCACACTACTTTTATCCCCGTGGAAAACGTGGGGCCATTGTCTTGGGGGAGGGGTTGTGGTTTGACACCGTGAATTAGTCTGATGCTTTTAATAGAGACAGTGCCCGGTTATTTGAAATTAATCCAAGGGTATTGCATGAAGTCTTGTTTCTTAAAAACACTTGGCATTTGGCTTTTATGCTGAGCCAGAGGAAACATCCAGAGCTGGAGGGACGGCTGCTTAAAGGGCAGTGGGTGGAGCTGGGGACCCGGGAGAGGACCCCATGTCCCAGAAAATCAAAAGCACACTCAGCAGATGGTCGCTCTGGCTCACCCAGGCTAGCCCCCCAACCTGGAGAGACAGCCAAGAACAGGGACAGGAGAAAGGCACAGACAGAGGATGCCCAGGGGAGATGGCAAAATATGACGAGTCTCTTGCAAACGTCCCCTGAGACGGGCCGCTGCAACCTCCATTTAGACAGGGCTGCCCTTGACAAATGGTAAGTTTCCCCCTACTATCTGATAAATGACTCGGAGTTAAAATTAATATTTTTTTTCTTCAGGAAAGAAATAATCATTAGCCTCAGCAGCAAAATTGGAGTTAAGGCTTCTGTGATATAATAATAATTTGAGCTCACAAGGCTTCTTTCAAGCAAAGGTCTCAGAAGCTTTGCCAAAGCATTAATTAATTAAGCCCTGCAGATCCCCCGCAGGAGGCAGGTAGCTATTATCTCAGCTTTCCAGATGTGGAAACTGAGGCTCAGGGAGGTGAAAGCGATTTGCCCAAGGTCACTCTGGGAATGAGAAGAGGGACAGAGACTGAAATTGCAAAACCTGCCTCGTGACCAGAGTTGGGGGAGCCTCTTCCACCCCCACCCCCACCCGCCCTGGGGTGCTGGAGTGGGGAGGTCTGTAGAGGAGGAAGAAGGAGGCGGCTGGTGCCTCGTGTCTGTGCAGGACGAAGAGGATTCCAGCCCACGAACTAAAAGCACTAAAAGTGACAGCAAAGGCTCCCCAAACTATGAAGTTTCCTTCGCAAGATTCAGGTTGGCTGTGACGAGGCAGCCACTCTGCTAAAATTTGGAAATGAACAGGGAGTGGTCAGGGAAGTCATGACTGCAGAAGGTTCTAGAGAGAAAGCTCCATGCAACACTTTTCATGGGATTATTTTTACCTAACCTTGATGCAGAGCCTGAAAGCAAGAAGCACAAAGAAAGGGATGGCGCAGGTGAATTGCAGACGGAAGGAGAGCCTTCAGGGAGGTCCCCTGTGTCTGCTGAATCCCCTAACTTCATTCTGCATGAGATGCCCTGAGCTCTGCCTGGCCTCCTCCGGAATCGGGTGGGAAGGCTGTTTGCTGGCAGAGCCGCAGCCCAGTGCCTCTCGGCCTCCACGCCTGGTTTAGCAGCTGACAAACACCATCAGTGAATTTCCCACCCTCTCCCCTACCCTCCCGTCTTGGGTGCTGCTGACATATTTTGATATTTCCTCGTGAGATTATACTTCACATAATGAATTTGATTCTTCAGTTCTTTCTCTCTTCCCCTCAAAACTCTGCAGCTTCTGAGAGTTCATCTGTTGCAAGATGAATCGCCCAGAGACTCCTGGTGCATCTTTCTTTACACTATGCCTCCCCCTACCATGGACGAGAAATAGACTTTCCCCTCATCCATCATAAGTCAGTGTGACAGAGCTGTCGGTCCCCAGGCCAGGCTCACTGTATCATCCTTCTCTCTGTCCTGCTTCAGTGCATGACCTGCTTTCTTGGGAACAGTCAAGACCTTTATAAAGGACTTTAAATTGTAGTAGAGCCAGATCAAAAAAGAAAAAAAAATACTAATAATAATATGAGGGAAAAAAATGAACTTTAAAAATAATGTAAGAGAAAGTTATTTCTAAATTTATTTTCTCAGTGGACTATTCTCTGTTTAAATGGGATATTGTGAAATTCTAATAAATCCAGTCTTTTCCTTGACATGTTATCAATCTTCAAACATCCCTAGAGGGTGAAAGGTAAATCCTATTTGCCTGACTGTACAGGTTGGGAAAGTGAGACAAAAGGAGGTGAAGAAGAAAGGGTATAATGGAAGACCAGGGAATCCAGAGAGGGTACAGGAGGGGTGGTGTAGTAACACCCTTGCGTGATAGGAACGGGAGAGTATAAGTAGGATGCTGACAAATTGTCCTATCACTCCTCCTCCTGCCTGTCCCCCGACGGGAGCTAGAGGAATAAAAATAGATTCAGATTTTAACAGAAGAAAAATCCATTTACAATGCTGAAGCCAAAGGTCGCTGGACTGGGAGTTGGGAGACCTAGGGCCCAGGCCAAGCTTGGATGCAAACTACTGACCTGAATTTAGGTAAGTATTCAGCCTCTGGGTGAGTGGGGAATGGGATATAGTGTCTTGTTTCTAAAAAGATAGGTCCAAATGGAAGATTTCTAATTCCTTTCCAAATCCTAAATTCTTCGGTTTTATTACTAACAGGGTTATGGACATTCAAAATTACCAAGGAGGGGTAAGGAATGCTGCTACAATGGAAGGTTTTTAAAATCAAAATAAGCATCCATGGTGGGAAGAGTTTGATGAGGGATTCTCTACAATCCAGGACCAGCTCTGAATGAGCCCAGGTGGCCAGCCAGCAGTCATCCCAGTGATCTGGACAGTGGTAAGTCTTCTCTTTATGAAGACAGGGTCAGGAGAAGAGCCTTCTAAGACTGTGTCATCACACCCCTAGCAGTTCAGCAGGGCAGGGCAGGGTGGTGGTGCATCCATTCTCATAGGAAATACCTGACTATGCTAAGGGAGCCAAGTGAGGGTTAGCTCCACGGGAAGGGCTGGGTGTGGAGAATGACCTAGGGGTTGCGATTAAGTGAGTGGTCGTAGCTCCTGTGCTTGGGTCCGTCTCCCCACTGCCACTGCCCGAAGATTCCATCCACTCTCTGCGTACTGTTTTTTTCTTCATGGCTACAGCATGGGCAGGCTGAACCTTTGCTTCCAAATGTTATTGGAAGATTTAATTAAGCACCATTTGAAATTTTTGAATGGGAATTGCCACATTACTCATGATTATTACCCACTTTCTTTAAACATAGGGCCAACTGCTAAGCTGTTAGGCACAAGCATGGAAATTACAAAAATATTCAAATAACCATTATCTGAGACTCTGTTTGCCAAGCATCCTATCTAATCAGGGAGAGCCTGCTGGAACAGATGGGCCTTACACTCTGCCCTAGAAGCCAGGAAACTTGGACAGGCTAGGAACGAGTGCATGAAAATGCCAAATGTTGCCGCTACTATGGAGAACTCATCTTCCACCCAGCCAAAGACAGCCTGTGCTCTGCTTTTCAATGACCGCCCGTTCTCTACCTGCAGCAAGTCCCCTGACTCCAGGAAGGTGGACATCGACATTCCTGAGAGACAAAGACCCAGGGTCAGATGGTCTGAAGCAGGAATCCTGAGCTATTTGCAGGGGGGACAGGAAAGACAGCAGACTTTAAAGAGAGGGCTATTCAAAGCCGCCTAATGCAGGTGCTTCAACATAGAGAAAATGCCTTCATTTCAACTTTATGAGTAGTTTACAGAAAGCTTTCCAGCCAAAGGAAACAAAATTGGTAAACACAGTAAGTAATAGATTCAACGAATACAGCTAAGGATAAAGAACTCATTTACATTTAATGAGTCAGCAATTGTTTATTAAATAAGAAATGGCAAATAAGACAGGGCGGTGTTTATGAAGATGGCCTTAAAGGTTTCTTGGGAATAATACATTAAGCATTGAATATAGCTTTTCGTACTCAAAAGGTGCGACTTGAGGAAAGGGGGAAAGGAGGGACCAGCAGAATAATGAAGAAAGCAAGTGGCTGATAACTCCTTCTGGAATATAGGGCATCCACCAGACAGAAATTGAATGGAAAATAAATTCCACAAAATGTTCCCTTCCTTGGATGTTACACCACAGGCTGACTCCACAGTATTGATGAAAAAAAATAGTATATGATTACTAGAGAATGTATGGCATATTGGAACATATATTCTGGCCCTGACCCTGTATAATGGATTTTCGAATCAAAATTTCTGCAGCTGTGTTTGCATATAGGGATATATGTTAGTTGCAACTATATAATTTCTAAGTGAGGAAAAACTAGGGCTTTCCATCAAGAAAAGTGGAAGACTCCCTAACCTCCCATGAAAGATGAGACCAAACAAACATGGTGACAGCATAGCAAAGTCATTTCGGTCTAAGATTTGCAAAGACTAGCTGAATCACAGGATTTATCTGTGACATTTACCTGCAGGGTCTTCTAGACACATGTGGTGTGGCAATGGTGCTCATTCATTTTGGGGGCTAAATCACTTTTTAACTTGTTCCTTTATGTCTTTAATAGTACCATACACAGAGTCAGAACACCTGAATTTGAGTCCTGGTGGGCCACTTGCTAGCTGTGGCAGAAAATTCTAGTTTTCACCAATATCTTCTCTTCCTATTTTAATAGCTGGTCTACATTTTCCATCCATTGCTTCAGTTAGGTCTCCCTTGGGCACTGTTCTGACCAATAGGATGAGGGCAGAGGTGATGTGTACCATTTTCAGGTCATGCTTTTAGAAGGAATCAATGTGTGATTCCCTTGTTTCCTTACTCCTCTGGGCTGTCTGGGTTACAGATGTGATGGCAAGTGCTGAAGCAGCCATTTTGGAACTGGAGTTAAAAGCTGTGGCTGTCAAGGTCACTCCACCAGGCCTAGGCCATCTACCTACTTGAAAGAGAAATAAATGCATTCCTACCTTGATTAAGCCACTGGATTTGGAGTTGCCCTTGTTAAAGCATTTTTTCTTGACTAATACAGAACTCAATTATAATGGCCTTTGAAACTAAGACATTATTTTACACATTTACCTCTGGGTTTTAAACACAAACTTCTTACGTGTCAGGACTATAATAAATTTGAGACTGTAAAGCAAACATACTATGCTCTTCCCATAGCTATTAAGGAGAAGGATAAGAGCAAAGGAAGGAGAACAAAGCCATATACTTGGAAGTAAAAAAAGAAAGCCAGTTAATCACTTTACAAGAGAACTGTGACGAAACACCACACTGAAATACCAGGAGTAGTTGTAACATGAAGAATACTATTTGTAATACTGACATGTTTCACTTAAGGGAAGAAAAGTTTTAAGTCAGGCCTTTGGGTACAGGCTGAAAATGTATAAAAATGGAGGTTGACTTATCAAGAGAAATCCAAGTCAGCCAGAAGAAGTGCTGGTTACATGAAATAAAAGCAAACAGAAAAAATTTTTTGTCTTACCATGTACTTCATAATTATCCCTTCAATTATATTTTGAACTTATTTTTATTAAGATATTTAAACATTTACAGAAAATGACAAAATAAACCCATACATCTATCATTCAGACCAAAAAATTATCCAGATTTTGCCACGTTTTTTGCTTATCTATCTTTTTGGTTTCTTTCTCTCTTCTTCTTCCTTTTTTTTTCCTTTTGATTTTTTGAGGTCAGCATGAGTCACATGCAAGTAGAACAGCACAAGGGAAACCAGAAACTGGAAATCTCTCTCCTTCAGTTCTAGTCAGTGTTTGCACAGTCAATCAGGGAAATCCAAGGAGGGGAAGGAACAGCATCCTCTCCCCTCAGATTGACCACTGTCCTCTTAAAGACATGAAAACTATGTCCAGCCATCCTGATGGTACTTGGCTGACTTTCCAATTCCCTACTCTTCAGGCCAAGGAAGGAACTGCTTGGATTATTAGAATATTGCCAACCGCATTAACAAAGGATAGTCTAAAAATCTCCAGAGATCTTCTTGGAACTGTGTTAATAATAGGATGGGTATGTATACAAAAAAGGGAGGAAATCCTGATAACCTGAGAACAAACACACTGGTAGCTCTAGGCAAAAGAAATGAGGCAGCTGAGGTTTTGGGAATAAGTAGCACATTTTTATATAAAAATCACTAGCATTTTTATATAAAACTCTGAGGACAGGGGAGCAGACCTGTCCTCTGATTCCCTGAAAATCTGAATAATCGTGGGCTATGGGACAGTTATATATGTTTACAGTCCCTGAGTGTTAAGCCCTCCAGAATGGGACTGTCATAGTGCAGGTGGCTATGCAGAGCCAGGGGCCAGGTGGGAAGCACCAGAGGGGACCACTGGGGACTCTGTTTCCCCCAGTGCACAGGTAGAGAGAACTAAACAACAGAGGGTAACCATCGTTCCAATCCAGCCCATCCCTGTACATGGATGGTTTCTGTTCCCAAGTGGCCAGACTCAGAGGGTAAAATCTCTGGGTATAAAAGGCTTGACCCATTCTTTAGGGTGGTTACTGTTTGTATGTCAGGATGAAACAGAGCATGTCAGGAATGGCAGGAGTTGATGGGACTTCATGGGTGGGTAAAATTTTTCTTTTCGGTGGCCTTGAGACAGTCTCTATAGGTAGCAGCAGTGGTACCAGCCCCCAAAGCCAAGCTGCATGCTGCAAAATGAGTCATGTGTTGGGCTCTGGGGCTTAGCTCTTTTAGTATTCCAGTCTTACGCTGACATTAACATTGACTCAGAGATACAGGCTTGATAAACCACCACTCACTGACCCCCATCCTCACCTCCCACCATCACTACCCTGCCCTCTACTCCACTAGCTCCATCATCAAAATGCTCCAAGAAGCATCTAATGGGTCAGACAAACAACTGGATCAACAACAGAATCCCCTACATTCAGGGAGGTGACAGTGCAAAGCACTGACCCACACACTTCTGTGTGTCACATAATAGAGCTGATAAAACATCATCAACTTAGTTTAAAAATGTGTCTTCCAAGTAGAAGTAAAATAAAGTAAAATAAATTTACTATTGGTTTTAGGTCAGGAAGCCTAGGTTTCCAGAAGGAAGAGGGTTGATGAGCATGAAAAGTTCGGAAGACCTTGACACTGTAATTCAGTCATGATGAAGGAAGGAGGCAAATCTCTCCCACGTCTGTAAAAAAAGGATTCTCACCTCCTTCAAAGGAGGAGCCTGAAGCACAGAGAGGTGAGGAAGCTCTCGGGGGCTCAGGAGTCCATGCAGAGCCGGAGGTGACGGCAAGTGTTCTTGGATCCCCCTCTCCTTTCCGTTTCTCTGAGCCAGGCCATCCTTCCTGGAGCAACCCATTTGTGGCACCCAGGTCTCAGCCACAAGGACTGTGTGGCAGTCACTTACTACATGCTAAACAAGCCTCTTCCTCCCCCAAGGCCAGTGGCTTAGCTGGGGAGAGAAAATTCATCTACATATTTGTTTCTAGAAGAGTGGTCACTGCAGCGGCATCTGGGGCCAGAGTTTTCTGTCCTCTGAAGCCTCTCCTGATGCTCAGAGCATCCCAGCCCAGCCTCACCCTGCTCCTCCTGGACCTGCAGGTACCAAACACACACCCGAAGCCACAAAGCACAGCCCGAGGGCTCCTGCCGTGCCCAGCTTCCCTTCCTGGGAAACACAGAAAAAATAAAGTATTTGCTTCGAAACACTAAAACGAGCTTCTCCTGCCTGTCGTGATAGACTGTTTTTTAAAACTAAGTTGCAAATCACCTGAAACTCACCTTTGCAGTCACACACACACACACACACATACACACACACATATGTGTACAAGATAGCATGTAAGTTATCCCATCATTAGCACTCTGCCCCAGGATGGTATAATAATAAGTGATGACAGTCACTAACATTTACAGCATTGTCTTCTAAGATATACAGATGTTTTCCCCTTAATTCAGAAAATTCCCTACGAAATAGGTGCAATTTTTACAGTCTTTTTTCACAGAGGAGGGTGCTGAGACAGAGAGTTGCAGTACTTTTCCAAAGGATTCACAACTTGTAAGTGGCAGATCCTCACTTTCAACCCAGATACTCTGACTTATCCATTATTAAATACCATCTCAAGTAAGAGTGTAATCTGAAGTATTAAGTGATACTACTCTGCTTTTAATGTAATCTACATATATCAGGTTGTTTTCCGAAATTTATAGTGGTGGATGACATTCTGTCTACCTGCTTTACTCTAGGGGTTGGGGAGGGAGGTGGTGATGACTTTTTGTGTGTGTTCTAATGGCCTGATTCTTTCTTTCTTTTCTTTTCTTTTTTTTTTTAGGCCACACTATGCTGCATGTAGGATCTTAGCTCCCCGACCAGGCTTCGAACCCGTGCCCCCTGCATCAGGAGTGCAGAATCTTAGCCACTGGACTGCCAGTGAAGTCCCAATGGCCTGATTCTTCATGTGGGAAGGTGACTTGGGGGCTGGACATCAATCAGAGGTGGACATCAGAGGCATCCTTGTTTCTCCTCTTGCACTTGTGTGGCTTTCACTCTTGTCCCCAATCTTCCATCTCTGCCTGTTGCCTTCAGCCCCAGGACATGTTCTCCACCGTGAAGCTCTCACAACACAAACTTCCCCCCACAGGACACTAAATCATCATTTTCCAGTGAAAGCAAGAGTCTTTCCTTGCACTTTGGTCCCTTGGTGGCTAGTTAACCTCCCCTGAGGCACGTGCACAGAGCTGGAGCCCACCAGGCAACTCAGAGGCAGGGTCTTTGCCCCTCTGTTGTAGGGAATTCTTCATTACTTGCTACCCATGGGCCGGGGCTGGGGGCTCAAAGTACAATATCACTGCTTGCATTTAAAAATATTCTTCTAAGTCCATTCCCCGAGGGCAGCAACTGCTCTGAGGAGCAGATGCTGGCAGAGAAAGTGTGTTCTGTGCCCCATGGGATTGTCATCTTCCTCAGAAAGGAAAGATAAGGCAGGAGCAGGGACCTTTCCTGCCTGGGCAAGAGCTAGAAGCACTCCTCTCCCCAGACACCATCTGAAAACCAAAGCTGACAATTGAGCTGGGACCGATTGATGAAAGTGAGGAAAGAGCCCCTCAGAAATGTTCCTAGATGGCTCTATGCTTCACTCATTGCTAATCTACCTGTAATTGGGTTTGCCACAGGCTGGAAATTTGGGTACATACAAGCAGTTCAGGACCATGAGTTAGTTCTCCTGTACTGGGGCTCTGCTTTACAATCCATGCCATCAGGAAAAGACTTGTGAGCTACCAATGGGTTTCAAAGATATTCACCCTTAGAAGACTATCTCCAATATAGTTTTAGTCATAACAATGAAGGGACCACTTGTCTAATGGAATTCTACTCAGTTTATCACATCCTTCCCCTAAGAACCAACCAAAACAGACAAACAAACAAAATGGCACAAGGAATAATTTGACTTTGATCTGAGGTTGGGAAAAAAGTTTGTATCTACCTTATATTCAGGATATGTGGAGTTACCTAGGTTAAATACATATTGGTGACCTAGAAAATGCGTGACTCCTTTAAAAGAGCTGGCTTCTTTTGTCTGGTCACCCAGAGGCACCCTGGGTGGTTTAATTAGAAAGAGCAGTTGGGGCAGATGCCATGCTGTCAACAGCCTCCATTCCCCAAGGAGGAGGAAAGCTGGGAGGCAGTGCCCTTCTGAAGGAAAAGCAAAGCACAACCAGGTAGAGATTGGGTTTCTCCAAGAAATATGGGGAAAACAAGTCCATGTGAAATCAAAACACTTTTTTGAAACTTAATTGCCCTTGGTACATAGAAAAGTAATGTTAATATATAACTTAATCTTAGAGATGATTTTGCTTTTCACTTGTCAACTAAGACAACAGTCCAAAGCAATGGAAAAGCCAAGAAAAATTAGAACAGAGTGTTAAGAAGTATATCCCATCTTCCTTTGTACTTATGAGTTATCCCTTCGTAGATGTACGTGTGTGTGTGCGTGTTTGAAGGTGACCTAAGTAAACTTTGTCTGCTGTATAAAAAAAAGAGTATTTGTAGTAGCACTTGTTTGTAAGTTGTTACATCCCTGAAGATCTTGATTTTCCCTGTCTGCCAAAAGTCATAACTGACTAAATATTGTGTTTGGGCAACAAGGGCTATGACACCAAGATAAGGCACTTATCTTCTTCATGTTGTGCCTTAAGCCTCAGACTATCACAGGGTCATCATGTAAGTCATTTACTGCTCACTCAGTCATTCAGTAACTTTGACATCATACATTGTGCCAGGCACTGTCTTAGGAACTGTGGACATACATGTGACAAGGCCGTTCAGAAGTTCACATGGTCAGATAGGGAGACAGATATGTCAACACACTGTCCACAGAACATGTTAAGTAACAAAGTTAAACTAAGTCCAAGCTATTGGAGCAGTAAAAAGGAGGAAAGAATAACCCTTACAAGATCTAACAGAAGGAAGACGAATATCCATAGAGGAGGCACCATTTGATTTGGGCTTTGAATAATTGATAAATGAGTGGGATTGACTAGGCAAAACGGGAATAAGCTATTGGCAGCAGAGGAAACAGGCACATGGGCTAAGAGGATTTAAAAGAGGAAGTGGTCAGGTTCACTGGAAATGGGAGTGAAAATATACGTAGGTGTCAGGTTTTAGATAACCGTGTGTGCCACACAGAGAGGTCAAAACTTGGTTTTACAGATGGTGGAGAAATGGTGAAGCCCTTCAAACTATGATCTAACCTAATAAGATTCGCATTTGAGGATGATCTCTCTGGGAATAGAGAAGTGAATGAAATTATATGGAGGGGAGAATGGAAACAAAAAACATTGGGAAATGTTACTATCATATAGGTGGGAGATTATGAAGTTCTAAGATTGTGGTGTGGGCATAAAGGGTAGAGATACATTTTTTAAATGTGTAGGAGTTGGAAATAAATTGGGTTTAGGACGTAACTGGACATGAACAGTATGGGAGGAGGAGACTGGATGACTCCCAGGTTTCTAGGAAAAGATGTCCCTGCCATTCATCAGATCAGGAAATGCAAAGGAAGGGGCAGCAGTGGGAACCCCAGTGATGACTGCAATCCCAGTCCCTAGAGTTGAGGCTGTCTATGGGGCTCCAGGTCAAGCTGCCTGGCGGACTGTTGTAAATTCACCTAGCACTCAGGAGTGCAGAATTGGTCTCTGTTCACATTTAGATATTTTAAATCTTTTTAAAACTTGTGGAATATAAAATAAATGCCTAAAACATAGATGTGCAACTTGATGAATTATTGTCCACTAAATGTCCTTGTAACCTCCACCCAGATGGCACCCCAGAACCTAGGTGCCTTTTTGCCCATCCCATACTCTGAGCATCACCCCATCCTAAACTTTATCATGACCACTTCCTTGGGGTTTTGTTTGTTTGTTTTTGTTTAGTTTTGTTAGTTTTACCACCTAAGTCTGCATCCTGAAACATAAGAGTTTAGTTTTGTCTGTTTTGGAATGCCATACTGTGTGTGTCCTTCTGTGTCTGGCTACAGCAGGTCAGCGTGATTTCTGTGAGTCATCCTCACTACCTGCAGTTAGAATTGACTAATTTTCAAGGCTGTTTGGCATCCCGTTGAACGAAGGGACAACAATGTATGTCTTCATTCCACCACGATAGACATTCCCATTGTTTCCATCTTGAGGAGATTTTAAATAACATTGTCAGGAACATTGCTGCACAGTTCCTGATGCACGCGTGCACACGTTTCTTATAACTCAGAGTGTAATTTCTGGGTCATACAGTGTGCATATCTTTGGTAGATAAACGCAGACTCTTTTCCAAAGTGACTGCCCCAATTAACAGTCCCACTGGCTGTGCGTGAGGCATACGTTACTCTAGTCTCACCAACACTTGGTGCTGGCAGGTTCCTTTTCTGTCCAAGCTCTCCCTCTCCCTTCTCCTCTCCTCTCCCTCTCTGTCCCTCTCCTTCTCCCTCCTGCCTCCTTCCCTTCCGTCCCCATTCTGTGAGTGTACCTTAGCATCTTACTGTGGTCTTAATTCACCTCTCCCTGATACCTGATGATGTTGAATTGGCCTTTTGGGTGCCTTTTCATAAAGTGCCTGTTTAAGTCTTTTGCTCACTGGAGTCTGCTGGATTATCTAAAAATTTAGACTTTGATCAAAACACGTGAATTGCAGAACACTTATTTTAAAGGTATTTGCAGCAACTGGAGCTGACAGAAAGCTTCAATCCCCCCTCCTGTTCTTTAATGGTGAGGGATGGCCAAAGCAGCTCTGATCCTTTGTTCTGCTCCATCCAGTGTGTGGTAGTCTTGATGTGAGAGGTGAGAATTTACCCACAACAACCTTATCAGCTGGCTGGCTGTGGCACCTTGCTTTCTTTCCCTACCCGAGGGCTCAGGGTTTGCTATCATAGCCATAGCTTTTGACTTTGGTCCCTGTCTCTAATCACCCAGAGGAAGTCCCCAAAAGGACATCTGTGGGTCCTCTCAAGGGCAGAGCAGGCAGAAAAGAGACCTTGGGAAGTTACATCTTTCCAACAGAGCAGTCTCATGTATAGAGGATTCTCAAATATCTGCAAGGATGATAATGAAAGACAGAAAAAATGGTGGATGAGTTGGCTCAGAGTTCCATGGGTTTGAAACACATCAGTTTTAACAAAGTTAAATTGATTTCTCAGTTGCACGACTTCCTGGAGCCTTTATGTACACTGAGGATGGAGCTTTCAAGAGGGTGATAATAGTAGAAACCATGTTCTTAAACATCTTTGGCCATTGAGATCAATCATGAGATTGATTTTTATTTATTTATTTTTTTGAGGAGCATTGCACAGTATTTCCACACTAGATGTGTTCCCCTCACCTTCAAAGTCCATTCGTTTTTGTTTCCATAGTTCTGACAGGTTCACTAACTCTTGGCTACCTGAGGAGTGTTTCCATTCTGAGCCATTATCTTCACTCTAAGGCTATCACTCTAATCTCCAAAGGTGGCCCCGAATCCCTCCTCTCTATGAAGGGGCGGGGGGTAAGCTGGATAACGCAGTTATAAGACAGCACTCTAGGGAATTCCCTGGTGGCCCAGAAGTTAAGACTCTATGGCCCCAATGCAGGGGGCCCAGGCTCAATCCCTGATCAGGGAACTAGATCTCACCTGCATGCAGCAACTAAGAGTTCACATGCCACAACTAAGGAAACGGCAAGCTGCAACTAAGGAGCCCTCGAGCCACAACTAAGGAGCACGCTTGCTGCAACTAAGACCCGGTGCAGCCAAATAAATAAAATAAATAAATAAAAATTTTTTAAAAAAAGAAAAAAAAGACAGGGTTGTGGAGTAAAAGGCTTGGGTTTGAACCCAGGCTCCGCCACCGCCAGCTGGTAGCATTAACAAACTGTTCTACATATCTAAACCTCCCTCCTCTAAAAAGGGGACAAAACAGTGTCTATTTCATAGGGCTTTCTTTTCTTGAGGCTTAATGAACATATTTCATGTAATGTGTTCAGAACAGAGGTTGGCACATAGTAAATATTTAATGTAGCCATCAACTGTCCTTGTGATTATCTTATTATTATCCCTGCTTCTTCTGCTAGTGTGGATCCCTGACTCTCCAGATCCAGAGCCACATGCTCCCCTGGAGTGATGCAAGCATTTCACGTGTGCTCATGGGTCTGCCTTGTAGGACATGAAACGCACATCATCACATGTTTGACTCCACTAACATGACTCAAGATGGGCACAGGTGCATATGGAAAGGACACTCCCTGAAATGGTGTGTTATCACTTGAAGGATGGGACCTCATTGTTAGTGTTAGATGTTAATCATCTTTGGGGCAGAATTTAATTTTCTCCTGTGAATAGTTATCCTCCCACCCCACCTCCTACCAGCATCACTTCTCCAGTCTTCACTAACAAAGACTTTTGAGAGGCTGCATGGAAGGGCTTTGAATTACCTCCAATAGAGCTTGTCCTTGAATGAAAACCCTTCCTGGGAGTCCAACGCACAGGAGCACATGGTGTCAAAAAGCTTGGGGACAGAAAACACAGCTCTTTGTGGCTAGGGGAAGACTATTTCCCATCACTGGATCACAGTTGTGTCTTTTTGTTTTGTTTTTCCTGAGGAATGAAGGATGCCATTACTGTTCTATGGCTCATTGTGGGATAATAAGTATGAAAGGTTCAGCTTAGTGTTTGACAGGTTGTAGGTGGTAAGAACTCTTGATTTTCTCTCCTTCTGTCCCTTTCTACCTGGAGTTTCTTCTACGTAGGGTGTGACCCCAGACAAATATTTCCTTATTCACCTGATGGCAATATCCTGACACACCATCCCAGATACATGCAGATTCTTTCCTACTTACATGGCCTAACCTCTGTGCTTCCATGTTTCCATGCTTCTGCTGTCAAATGGGATTGAGGATATTGCAGAAAGGGGGAAAACTTCCTTCCCCAAGCTGACTCTGAACTGTGCCCATACTTTCTTGGTATTGCTTTCTGGACACTAAGAAGAGTAGTGAACAGTGAAGATAAGGAGCTTCTCTGCCCTTGGTCATTTATTCATCCATTCATTCTTTTTAACCATCATATACGCACAAGTGCCACATATGAAACAAAAATGCATGAGACATGAATTCTGGCTTCAAGGACCCCCAATTTTGAGGGCAATCAGATCATTGACTATGAACTCCTTTATTATTATAGATTTCTTACTGCTACCCTTTCTGCATCCGTGTTCCAAATTCCCAGTTATCTGGTAACTGACTTGACATGATTGGTCCATAGTGGAAGTGTGCTGTTGGGTTATTTCTTTTCATTTGATGTACACGCTAACTGCTGGATTTAGATATACTAAGAGGCCTGGAGGCAACGGGTCATTCTCTCATCTCCCCACCTCCTTCTCCCCCAGGGAGCCCTGCTGGATCAGAATGGAGAACTCAGTCCGGGTAGGAAATCATTCCAGTGGGAATCAGCAAATTTTTGTATCTCCTGAAGCCTTGTCAGTATCACATTTAATCTGAATGTTATCATAATTATTATAACTTTACATTTATATACACTGAGTCTCTGAGGAGAAAAAAAGCACCATGAATATAAAAGAAGATGATTAAGCTTCACCCCTCCCTTCTAGGGAGACAGAGAACATTTTTATAAAATTCTTTTTCTGCCTTCTCCTGACTCACTCCTTGAGGTATCACCTGGATGTACATACTGCCTGGGGGCTATTTCTTTCCTGGGTGGGACTGGCTTAGAAATAATGCAGAAGAGGAGGGTGATGATGGAGGCAAAACATGTTTGTGTCCAAAGGAAAAAAAAATTCTTGCAAGGATTCAACAAGAAAGGAAGATGTATCAACTACCTAGTGAAACCCAAACCCTGAGTCACTTCCTTTACATTCTAATTCAGCAGTCACTAAAATTCTCAGAGAAGTAGTACTGTCCCTATTTTATAGTTACAGAAACAGAAACGCCTTTAAATTCAGGACCTTGCCCAACATCAACTGATCTGGGGTAGAGGCTGACTTCGAACCTCTCTCTGTCTCTTTCTGAAGTTCCTGCTATTTTGGTGTGATCTTGAAAACATGTTTCAGACCTTATTCTGATGCCTCCTAGTTTGAGAGATACTGATGACTTATAAGTCCTGTCTCCCACCCCCAAGGATCTTCCAAAGAGGAAATGGGATTGACGCAGAGAATCCAGGAGCAACCAATCCAAGACAGATGTGAATTAGGTGTGAAAATGAAACAGGAAGTGGGCAGAGCACAACCTTTAAAAGAATGACAGCCAATGAGGACATAACATAACCTGGTTAGAACCAGCTAAGTCCAAGATGGCGGATGAGTCGACTTCCACTAGACCTTGAGCCTCATTATACATTCATTGTAATATATCAGCATATGATTAGTGACACACCCACCAGCGCCATGGCAGTTCTGAGGCTGACCATAAAAGGTCAAAAAGTGGGTGGTGGCCCAATTCCTGGAAATTCCTGCCCCTTCTCCAAGATAGTTGGAATAATCCTCCCACTTATTAGCCTATGAAATTATCCAGCCCATAAACAAAGCACCCCATATTTTGGGGCCTCTCGCCTTCTGAGATGACCCACACCCTGTCTATGGAGTGTGTATCTCCCTAAATCAACCTGCCTTCTCTTTACTGTGGCTTGCTCTTCAATTTTTTCCTGTGAGAAGCCAAGACTCGACAGCCATCCCAGGGACTCACCTGAGACCTAGGACATGACCATACTCTCCTTCCCCACTTTCTTTCTTGCAACAAAATCACATGGTGAGCTCAGCAGGAGATGAGATGACAGGAGATAAATGAGAACTATAGTCCTAGGACAGTCTTCATGGAGGAGCAGGAACTCATAGAACAGGAGCACCAAGGGGCCAGCATCATGGAAGGCAGTAGGATGGCAGGAAGCCCCAAGACAGGACTAGGGCTGCAGGGACAGGGAGAAAGCAGCCCTGCCTGGCAAATAAGGGCAGCCCAGGGGAGCTGGGGCCATACGAAGGGTCTGAGGCCTGGGAGACAGATTCAGAGGAGAACAAAGGCACAGCTTGAGAAGCAGGGAAAAGAAAGAAGGAAGGTACTTCCTCTGGGCCTCTGCTTTCCTCACAACCCCAAGGCCAACTGCTTCCTCATTCCCCCCTTGGGTCACTGGGCAGCTTTGCAGAGAGGCCAGCACAGTGCCTGTCATTCCTGGTTTCTGTGGTTGCTTACGTATGTTCCCCCAGTGGCTGTGGCAGCTGCAGAGGCTGCTGGGTCTCTCTTGCTACCGGGGATGGTGGTAATGCCAGACAGGAAAGTTCCAGGTGAGAGGAGTTGGTGCATCGGCCGGTGCAGGGAGCACGGCTGGCTGCCAATTCTGGAAGACATGGCATGGTTTATGTCGGCCAGGGATTCATTGGTAATTTTTCAGCCTGAGCAGAAATCCCACTGTGCAGAATGTAAAAGGAAAGGCAGGTGTCTAGGAACGGGATGACAGGGAAATGGGAGGACAATCTGGGCAGAGTGGAATTGCTAATGGAGCAGCAGGGAGCCTTGTTTCTGCTGCAGGTCACTGACAGAAAATAAAACCAACCATTGATCTATATTTCTGTTTCTGTGCCAGTACCATACTGTCATGATTACTGTAGCTTGTAGTACAGTCTGAAGTCAGGGAGCCTGATTCCTCCAGCTCCGTTTTTCATTCTCAAGATTGCTTTGGCTATTCGGGGTCTTCTGTGTTTCCATACAAATTGTGAAATTTTTTGCTCTAGTTCTGTGAAATATGCCAGTGGTAGTTTGATAGGGATTGCACTGAATCTGTAGATTGCTTTGGGTAGTAGAGTCATTTTCACAATGTTGACTCTTCCAATCCAAGAACATGGTATATCTCTCCATCTATTTGTGTCATCTTTAATTTCTTTCATCAGTGTCTTATAATTTTCTGTAAACAGTTCTTTTGTCTCCCTAGGTAGGTTTATTCCTAGATATTTTATTCTTTTTGTTGCAATGGTAAATGGGAGTGTTTTCTTAATTTCACTTTCAGATTTTTCATCATTAGTGTATACGAATGCCAGAGATTTCTGTGCATTAATTTTGTATCCTGCTGCTTTACCAAATTCATTGATTAGCTCTAGTAGTTTTCTGGTAGCATTTTTAGGATTCTCTATGTAGAGTATCATGTCATCTGCAAACAGTGACAGCTTTACTTCTTCTTTTCCGATTTGGATTCCTTTTATTTCTTTTTTGGAACAGGATAGAAAGCCCAGAGATAAACCCACGCACATATGGTCACCTTATCTTTGATAAAGCAGGCAAGAATATACAGTGGAGAAAAGACAGCCTCTTCAATAAGTGGTGCTAGGAAAACTGGACAGTTCATATAAAAGAATGAAATTAGAACACTCCCTAATACCATACACAAAAATAAACTCAAAATGGATTAAAGACCTAAATGTATGGCCAGACACTATCGAACTTTTAGAGGAAAACATAGGCACAACACTCTATGACATACATCACAGCAAGATCCTTTTTGACCCACCTCCTAGAGAAATGGAAATAAAAACAAAAATAAACCAGTGGGACCTAATGAAACTTAAAAGCTTTTGCACAGCAAAGGAAACCATAAACAAGACCAAAACACAGCCCTCAGAATGTGAGAAAATATTTGCAAATGAAGCAACTGACAAAGGATTACTCTCCAAGATTTACAAGCAGCTCATGCAGCTCAATATCAAAAAAACAAAAAACCCAATCCAAAAATGGGCAGAAGACCTAAATAGACATTTCTCCAAAGAAGATATACAGACTGCCAACAAACACATGAAAGAATGCTCAACATCATTAATCATTAGAGAAATGAAAATCAAAACTACAATGAGATATCATCTCACACCAGTCAGAATGGCCATCATTAAAAACTCTAGAAACAATAAATGCTGGAGAGGGTGTGGAGAAAAGGGAACACTCTTGCACTGTTAGTGGGAATGTAAATTGATACAGCCACTATGGAGAACAGTATGGAGGTTCCTTAAAAAACTAAAAAGAGAAATACTATACGACCCGGCTATTCCACTACTGGGCATATACCCTGAGAAAACCATAATTCAAAAAGAGTCATGTACCAAAATGTTCATTGCAACTCTATTTACAATATCCAGGACATGGAAGCAACATAACTCTCCATCATTGGATGAATGGATAAAGAAGATGTGGCACATATATACAATGGAATACTCAGCCATAAAAAGAAATGAAACTAAGATATTTGTAGTGAGGTGGATGGACCTAGAGTCTGTCATACAGAGTGAAGTAAGTCAGAAAGAGAAAGACAAATACCGTATGCTAACACATATATATGGAATCTAAGAAAAAAAAAAAAAAAGGTCATGAAGAACCTAGGGGCAGGACAGGAATAAAGACACAGACCTCCTAGAGAATGGACTTGAGGATATGGGGAGGGGGAAGGGTAAGCTGGGACGAAGTGAGAGAGTGGCATGGACATATATACACTACCAAATGTAAAATATATAGCTAGTGGGAAGCAGCCACATAGCACAGGGAGATCAGCTCGGTGCTTTGTGACCAACCAGAGGGGTGGGATAGGGAGGGTGGGAGGGAGGGAGACGCAAGAGGGAAGAGATATGGGAACATATGTATATGTAAAACTGATTCACTTTGTTAAAAAGCAGAAAGTAACACACCACTGTAAAGCAATTATACTCCAATAAAGATGTTAAATAAATAAATAAAACCAACGGCCACCCAGAGGTAAAAACTGACTGGTTTAGCTTGTTTAAGAAATATATGAAAAGCTTACACTCAGCTACTTTAAAATGAAGGGATAGGAAAACAACAAGTTCCTACTGTATAGCACAGGGAACTCTATTCAAAATCCTGTGATAAACCATCATGGAAAAGAATATGAAAAAGAATATATATATATATATATATATATAAATATATATATATATATATATATATATAACTGAGTCACTTTGCTGTATAGCAGAAAGTAACACAACACTATAAATCAACTATACCTCAGTAAAATATTAAAAAATGAAAAAAAATAAAGTGAAGGGATAGGAAACATGGCACAGTTACAGAACTCTGACCACACCACTGTCCTGCTTAAACTCTTCCCGTCCCCAGCTCTCAATTAGCAAGAGACCTGTGGCCTTGACTCGGCACATGATGCTCTAAAGTACTAGTGTCACATTTTAATAAAAGTAAGACAAAAGTTCAAACACCACAGCAGGGTATTTGGTGAAATATAAACACCCCCTCTCCACTCCCTCAGCTGAGAACCCACGTGGAAATACTGTGTGCGTTTTCCAGTATCCTGCCACATTCCCGATGATCAAACTCAGAAGCCACCCCTGACTTGGTTCTCATTGCTGCCCTCCCAGCCAGGTCAGGTTGCTTTCAGATACTCAGAGTTCCAGGGCTCCTCACCTCCAATGCTTTGCTCAGGCAGCACCCTCTGCCTGCAAACTGTCCTCCCACCAGCCCTTGCCTCCCACCTGCTACTTGGTGACACCTTCAACACAGTTGAATATTTACCCCAAATGTCACATTCTCTATGAAGTTTTCCCTGATATGACCCCATCGACCTGCTCATCAACTTAAAGGTCCCATCATCCCCTGCATGTATTTAATAGTTGCCCTGATTTCATGTCTTTCTCCCCTTGCTGAGTCAGTGTTGCTCCAGTGCAGAGATTGTTTATGCATCTCTCTGCTCTGAGAAACCAGCCAAGAGATGGATGAAGAGTGAGAGCTATGGGAGTGTTGGTGGAATGAGCTAATAGATGGATGAATGAATGCATTCAATGTATCGAACCAAATTTAGAAATGCCCTTAAATTCCTTATTCTTGTCAAAATGGGAGGGGAGACACAGAGAAAAAGAAGAGAGAGAAAAAAAGTGATAGAGAAACAAATGGAGGAAAGACTGATAGCCATAGAAAGGGAGACAAATAAAAGGAAAAAAAAAGAAAAGAAAGAAACAAGGTAAAGGTCCCAAACATTAAAAAAGACAAAAAGGCACAATCAGGCACTCTGCTCACACCCTACTATTTACTTGGATCTGTTCATTAACACCCTTAGAAATGGTACATGACCACTTCTCATAGTTCTTTCTATTCTCTTCATTCTTAAACTATCAGAGAACCACTTCTGGGTCGAGTAGATTGAACAGTCCTTTAAGGAACAAAGTATTGTTTGAATTGCAGTGATGGTGCTAAAAGAAACTTTATCTTTGCAGCCAAATGAAGTAGTGTCTGTAAGAAGGAGGATGGAGTGAACAAAGCAAAACATGACAGATTGAGAGGGGTTCAGGTCCTCCAGCAAAAGATCAAACTATGGATGAGATTTGGATTGTACCATGGCTGCTCTATTCCTCTGCCTCTGCCACTACTGTATCATCACTTTGTTGTGCGGCCAAAGATCCGTTTTTACAATTTGGCTGTGGGACCACTTAGGGGCTCACAACAGGGAGCTGACCGCCTACCCGAGGAGGAGCTTTCAAAGCCACCCAGAGGCCTGGGGTCAGGTACTATTTTGAGAAGCAAGACTCTCTCCAAATTTAGATTCAGCCTGAATGCAAGGGTGTTTATGTAATTATGTTTAATTGCCATGACCCCTGGAAGTCAAAGGAGAAAACTTTCCAAGATGAGGTGTCTTCAGGGCCCCACAGAGCTGGGATGCTCCTCATTTCTCCTTCTTGGTCCTAGAATATGAGCATGTGAAGAACCCTTGAGTTGGGAAATAGGACCAGAGCTAGAGGACGGGTAAAAGCCCTGCAGAACCAGGAGCGCAGGGGTTCATGATGGGGATCATTTAGTCATTGGATGAAACCATGTGTGCACCAGGCAGAGGAGGGCACAGAATCAGAGTAGGAGCTGGTGAGAGGAGAGGTGGAGGACCCAGGGACACGGAATGTGGGCAGACCCGCCAGCGACAAACCCCACCCCTGGAGCAGGACTGAGGGAGGCTCTCCCTTCTTTACACACTTCTGTAGTATTCTAATTTTCAAAGCAAATTGTATTACTTTGGAAATTGGAATGTCACTGTTTGCAGATGACATGATACTATACATAGAGGATCCTAAAGATACTACCAGAAAACTACTAGAGCTAATCAATGAATTTGGTAAAGCAGCAGGATAAAAAATTAATGCACAGAAATCTCTGGCATTCCTATACACTAAGGATGAAAAACTCTCAAAGAGAAATTAAGAAAACACTCCCATTTACCATTGCAACAAAAAGAATAAAATACCTAGGAATAAACCTACCTAGGGAGACAAAAGACCTGTATACAGAACACTATAAGACACTGATGAAAGAAATTAAAGATGATACAAACAGATGGAGAGATATACCATGTTCTTGGATTGGAAGAATCAATATTGTGAAAATGACTATACTACCCAAAGCAATCTACAGATTCAATGCAATCCCTATCAAATTACCAATGGCCTTTTTTACAGAACTAGAACAAAAATCTTAAAATTTGTATGGAGACACAAAAGACCCTGAACAGCCAAAGCAGTCTTGAGGGAAAAAAATGGAGCTGGAGGAATCAGACTCCCAGACTTCAGACTATACTACAAAGCTACAGTAATCAAGACAATATGGTACCGGCACAGAAACAGAAACATAGATCAATGGAACAGGATAGAAAGCCCAGAAATAAACCCACACACCTATGGTCATCTAATCTATGACAAAGGAGGCAAGGATATACAATGGAGAAAGGACAGTCTCTTCAATAAGTGGTGCTTGAAAACTGGACAGCTACATGTACAAGAATGAAATTAGAACACTCCTTAACACCATACACAAAAATAAACTCAAAATGGATTAAAGACCTAAATGAAAGGCCAGACACTATCAAACTCTTAGAGGAAAACATAGGCAGAACACTCTATGACATAAATCACAGAAGATCCTTTTTGACCCACCTCCTAGAGAAATGGAAATAAAAACAAAAATAAATAAATGGGACCTAGTGAAACTTAAAAGCTTTTGCACAGCAAAGGAAACCATAAACAAGATGAAAAGCAACCCTTGGAATGGGATAAAATATCTGCAAATGAAGCAACTGACAAAGGATTGATGTCTAAAATTTACAAGCAGCTCATGCAGCTCAATATCAAAAAAACAAATAACCCAAGCCAAAAATGGGCAGAAAACCTAAATAGACATTTCTCCAAAGAAGATATACAAATTGCCAACAAACACATGAAAGGATGCTCAACTAATCATTAGAGAAATGCAAATCAAAACTACAATGAGGTATCACCTCACACCAGTCAGAATGGCCATCGTCAAAAAATCTACAAACAACAAATGCTGGAGAGGGTGTGGAGAAAAGGGAACCCTCTTGCACTGTTGGTGGGAATGTAAATTGATACAGCCACTATGGAGAACAGTATGGAGGTTCCTTAAAAACTAAAAACAGAACTACCATACAACCCAGCAATCCCACTACTGGGCATATACCCAGAGAAAACCATAATCCAAAAAGAATCATGCACCACAATGTTCATTGCAGCTCTATTTACAATAGCCAGGACATGGAAGCAACCTAAGTGTCTATTGACAGATGAATGGATAAAGAAGATATGGCACATATGTACAATGGAATATTACTCGGCCATAAACAGAAAAGGAATTGAGTTATTTGTAGTGAGGTGGATGGTCCTAGAGTCTGTCATACAGAGTGAAGTAAGTCAGAAGGAGAGAAACAAATACCGTATGCTAACACATATATATGGAACCTAAAAAAAAAAAAAGAAATGGTTCTGAAGAACCTAGGGGCAGGACAGGAATAAGGACATAGACGTAGAGAATGGACTTAACATGGGGAGGGGGAAGGGTAAGCTGGGACGAAGTGAGAGAGTGGCATGGACATATATACACTACCAAATGTAAAATAGATAGCTAGTGGGAAGCAGCTGCATAGCACAGGGAGATCAGCTCAGTGCTTTGTGACCACCTAGAGAGGTAGGATAGGGAGGGTGGGAGGGAGATGCAAGAGGGAGGGGATATAGGGATACATGTATATGTATAGTTGATTCACTTTGTGATAAAGCAGAAACTAACACATCATTGTAAAGCAATTATACTCCAATAAAGATGTTAAAAATAAATAAAATAAATAAGGGAAATAAATAGAAAAATTTGTTTAATCCCCAGTGCCGGGGAAAGCTGTCTCAGAACCGAAAAGGACCCAAGGACCTGTCTCCCAGCCCTCTTTCTCAAAGCCAAGGATTCTTACCATGTGCCTGGGCACACGGGCCTTGTTCTCTTCTTATTTGCCAGGAATTGGGGTGAGGAATAACCCACGATTTACTCCACATTGGGTGGGGCTTTGAGGAGGGCTGGCATCTCTGCAAGCAGCAGCCCCAGCCTCCTTCCTGGGAGGGAGGGGGCCACCTGCCTGTGTGTGTTTGCTCACAGGCAGGAGCTGTGGCCTGTAATCATCATTAGCTCTCTTCGGTGTTTACTGACTGTTATTAATTAGAATGAGCAAACTTGGCATTAATGTGCCTGCCATAAGGATGGAGGCTCTTACCACACAGCCATCGTGCACAGGCAGCTAGACAGGGGCTCATTTACCAACTGTTACCAGGATGATGCAGGACCGTGGGCGCCAGCTGATGGAGGACTGGCCAGAGGCGGGAGGCTTGGACCCGCATTTCTCTGGAAATGTAGAGTTCAGGGGAGCTTTGCCAGAGGAGAGGGGAGCAGGGCGCCTGCTTATCTCATGTGGGAGCTGCTAGCTGGCTCCCGGTAGCTTCCCAGAGCAGCCCAGGCAAACCAATGTGGCTCTTGGTCACCACATAGAACTTCCCTCTGGCTCTGGTCACAGCAGCCTTCTCCTCAATCAGAACCCTGCTGAACACAACTCCCTTTCCAAGTCAGTGGGTGAGGGTCCTGCTGCCCTTGATGAGAGACTCGGACCTCCAGTGGGTCTTGGGAAAGATGTTAAGGGTGGGTGCAGTTGCCAAGAAAAAGAAAGCATTGTTTGGGGTTCTGGTCTATCATAGAAGGCTAATATTCTTTGGTTTCTTTGGAAGTGATGCTATACTTAATGTATTTCCTCCCATTAAAAGATCAGCCTTCGAAGAGGAGAATGCCACCATGTGGGACATTTGGAAGACGGGAGGTAGAGTAGGGTTGATTCCTCCTGCGTGGGTAAGTGGCCTGGGATGTGGAGAGGTCTCAGGGCAGAACAGAGACGTTTCCACTGGCTCAGAAGTAGGACACACAAGAGCCTTGAGGCAGGAGAGAAGAGCATTCTGCCCAGAGAAGTCACCTGTTCCCCTCCAGCTTCCCAGAAAGAGGCAGAACATTTGCCACCACGTGGGCAAGGGCACCAGGGCCATGTCCTCCGGGCTCTGGGTCCCGTGTTTTGGGTCGTGTGGGGACCATTGTTTACTTTCCCATGGGATCTAGGCACAGATCAGACCCACTGCAGAGCTCAAGTCTGAGCAACCAGGGAAATGAGCAGCAGCTCTCACGTGGACAAAGACCCGACCAGCAGCCAGGCGACACGCCTCCTTGCCCACAGCCTCCATCCTTCCCTCTCTGCTGTGTGAGGGTTCTGCGTCTGTGTAGGCAACAGCTGCCCTGAATGCCTCTGTTCCCTGCGGACACTTATGCCCTTTGAACTGAGTCCTAGGTGGAAGTAAGGGTACCGTAAAGAGTAGGAGGGCTGATGGATGAGAGCACTGGGGCAGCTGGGGGACCTGCGGACCTGAAAATTGGGGGAAAGGATGGGTTAGGATCCTGCATCATCAAAGGCCTCAAAGAGTCCACAGGAAAAACTCTCAGACAACCCCACAGTTCTGAGATCTCAACGGCTAAGGAAGGGGAGGCCCCTTGGTCATGGAGGTTTTAGCCTGCAGGGGCAACTGGGGAAGGGCACTTAACATCACCGCGGTGGTCACGTACCCAACACCCAGCAGCGCTCGTGCCGTGCCGCTCTGAAATGGTGCTCCTTTCTGCCTCCCTCTTTTCAGGTCCTACTTGCTCTGCTGAAAATCTAGCCACTCCTTTAGGCATTTGAAGAGATACATGCAGTTCCAATCTCAAATTCCACATCTACAAAGCCTTCTTGACCCTCCAATCTGAACTGGGTTTCTCCAGCCTCTGTGGGTTGATTAGACCTTGTATGTTCCTAGAAGGCAAACAAAGCGTGGAAACAGGATGGACAGTCTTTCCCATTTGGTCGTGAGCTGTTCAAGGTCAATACCTATGATTTATTTATCTCTCAGCTCCTCTAGATCCAGAGCCTGGCACGCTTATAGGTACTGAAGAGTGAGCCAAAGAATGAAAACCGCCATGCAGAGCACGTGGCTCTCCTATTACAGATACTATAGGGAGGATACATTTACAGTTAATATTGAACCAGTGTATAAAGAATAAGGAAGAGAACTTTGGAAGATAATGTAGATGCTAAAGTATGGAGGGAGTGGGGGTGGGGAGGAAGTGACATTCACTGAGCAGCCACTCTTCACCTGGAGCAAGACACGGGCTTTAAGCGTGTTGTCCAATTCAGCTGTCGGCACAACCCCCTCAGGTATTCCCTCCTCCCCTGGGCATCCGCTCTTCCTCTCTGCCAGCCCTGTTCTGGGTGACAGAGTCCAGCTGTGAACAAGAGGAGCCGAGGAGCTCTCATCACTGTTTACTCACTACCCTTAGGTGATTCTACAGCTCAGGCAGGTAAGTGTCTTGCTGGGCTCTGTGTAGCTCCCAAGGGTTCAGCCAGAACTGAAAGTCTGGTCCGTGTGGCTCTCAGGTCAATTCTCTTTCCACATTCTGGCTTGTATATATTCCAGAAGAGTTGGGCCAGGGAACTCTGATGTTTCCACTATGCAATCAAGGAGGGCACCCTGGAAGAGCTTGCAGGTCCTGAGCATTCTGGGGGCTCCAAATAGCCTTTGGTGATGTTGAACCGATTCCATTTCATGAGTCAGCACTGGGCTTGGCATTAGCATTCCATGGGGAAGGAGAGGGCTGCCTCTCTGTCACTTTAAGTCCTAAATCGTTTTCAGGTTCTCATTTAGAGACAGCCCGGGAAGGTCTCCTGTCATGCTGGGAAGAGGGTGGACGTGGTATCCTTTAGACCTCTCCTCTAGACCTCTCCTCATCAGAGTTACTCAAGAAGCACGAGAATTGATTTGACGCCGAATGAATAATCAGCAGCCATCAATAATTGTAATCACTAATCTGGTGCAATTAGAGGCAATTATAATAAATGCAATTTCCTCCCGAGCCACTAACGAACTACAGAAATATGAATTGACTTAAGGGGGCTGGCAGTGATTTATGCAATTGTGAGATCACAAATTTCCATTATCCTGGTAAAGATTCTTAAAGGAGCCAGGTACTATTTTGATTTCACACCTAAGTAATGAGAAACTAGAAAATACAATTTCAAAAGTGATGAGCACAGAAGCCACTGTATTTCTCTCACAGCCAGGTTTAGATAATCCTAGAGACCGTGCAGACTCAGCTGGGGCTGTCATGTGAAGGCCTGTTCCTTTAAGTTTAGCTTACTATAGAGATATTCTGAGTTCAAACCTTCAAGTCTTAAAGAATGAGGACTAGAGTCCAGTCAATTCTGCAAGAGGGGGTGTTGACAGGAACATCTGGGTGGAGGTGACCTATTTTTATTCCCAAGGAAGGCCTGCCTATTGGCCCATTAGCCTTTCCACACCCAGATGAATCCCAGATTTCAACAGAAAGCCATCTTTATGTACATCGAATGACCTCAGAGCTTTTCGGTATCTTAAAAATGCTTAAATAGCTTTAATTATGTTATTCCTGTTCTCAGAAATTTTGAATGGCCATCTATTTTCTAGGGAATCAGCCAGAGGTTTTTGAGGGGATCCACAACACGGCCCCCCCAGACTGTGGTAGGAGTGTCACAAGTAAGAATGAGGGTGGGAGGTGAGATGACTGATTCCCCCGTCACGCTTGCCCGGGGAATGACGGTTTTCATGGAACACTGGGCTTTCAGAGCTCAAACAGGGAAAGTCTTTGGCCAATCAAGATGAGTTGTTCCCATGGAGACAGAGGCCAAGGCCAGATAATGCAGGGAAAGAGGTTAGACTTTATTCTCATGCTACTTAGAACCAAATTCAGTCTCCCGGCCATGGACTAGAAGGTTCTACCTAATCTGACCCCAAGCTCCTCTCCCGCTGGTGGACTCCACCGAACTTTATTTCACACGGGCCTTTTCTTTCCTCTTTCTCCAATGAGCCAAGTGTGTTCTTGCCACACGCCTTCCCCTTGTTTTTCCTTTGCCTCTCCTGACCCTGATTTTCCCACGGCTGGCTTTTCCTTGTCATCACCTCCAATGACCCACGTCACAGCAGGCTCCCAGGCCCTCGCTGTCGCATCAGAGTCTGTGTGTGGTTCTGTGCCTCCTGCACTCACCCTCTCTGTCTCATTGGCTGCGAAATCCCAGGCCTACAAGGGTGCCTGGGTAACATCAATCTCGTGAATAGCTGAGCCTCACCTCGTTTCCAGCCCCGCCTTCCACCACCTCTGTGCATACACTCACCTCCACTCACACTTGCGTACATGTTGGTCCCTGAACACACCCCAGCTCATTTCTGCCTTTTGCTGGAAATGTCTTCCCACATGGCCGTCAGCTGAAATTCTTCCAGCAGGAAACTCAGTGCTGATAACTTGAAAAGCCTTTCTTGGTCCCTTGGTGGGGGACGGCCCCCTCTTGTCCGTTGACAGACATCTAGCTTGTACTGCGTGCCAGGCACTGAGTGCTTTATCTCCCGACTCGCTCCGCTCCTTATTGTGTCATGTTTGTTCTATGTCATCACCTCCACTAGATGGTCGGGTCCTCCCTGCCTCGCCCTCCGCCCCGAGGCCCTGGCTCTGTGTCACCTGCTCCAGGATCCTGGCACTTCACCAACTGAACTGATGGGGGCAAATCCCCACCTTTGTGAGGGATAAAGCAGGAAACGCTACACAGTACCTTACACACGGTGGGATCTCCTGCACAAAGTAGGATTGCGACTTGAATAGGAAAAGAGCCTGCATGGTGCAGTGATGGGGAATTTACTTAAGATTCTGTGGGCATAAATTCTAGTCTCAGGGCTGCCACTAACTAGGTAAGTGGCAATGACTGAGTCCCTATATCCCCTGCCCGGGCTTTCCTTGCGTGCAAAATGAGGAAATATTGTTTGGATTTCTTGAGTGTTTCCAGGTCTAACAGTCCACGGTTCTCTGCGTTGCTAGAACTGCAGGGGGACAGGGAGGTGGGAAAACTCACATGCTCATGTTTATAATTTCAAATGGAGGAAGTTGTTGTTTTCCCCCTTCTATTCTCCCTAGTGGTAGCAAACAAGCAATAAATATGGAAATCCTAAAAGCCAGAGAAAATAGTGAGTATTCTCCATCTTGCTGACAAAGTACACAGACGCCGCATCACAAAATGAATGGGCTTGTCCTCCACTGCACTTGCATGAATTCCTCCCACCCGAGCAAGAGCAAGCGAGCGTGGCTGGACCATCCACAGGACAGGTATCCTTTGTTCTGTAAATGCCAGGCCCCCTGGCCCTGCTCCAGCCAGCGCAGCAAGGGCGACCACTGCAGAGGGAGGGTGCCTTATTCTACCACCAGGGAGCCCCACGGTGGCGGGGTGGGGGGGGACTGCATCCAAGGCCAGGAAAACAATTCAAAGGGGACAGAAACAATGCAGGGGAAAGGGGAGAGCGGTTTGGGGAATGAGTGGAGGAAAAGAGGAAACACAAGGCAAGGCATAGGTAACCAGCTTTCAAAACTGTGCAGACTGCTGGATAATTGCTCTGCACGTTCGCTGTCTGCCTTTTAAGCACAAGCCTAGACCGCGGGTGACTCCCATCACCAGCAAAGGTCCCAGTAATAACCAACGTTATAAGAGCCTTTTGAAGCTGATCTTCAGAAACCTTTTTCCCCAGATGGCGCTGGGTGGACGGCTGCTTATTTGGTGGGTCTGCAGCTCCTACCTCCACCTGATGCCGGGCCTGCTCCATCTGGTACCCAGGAAGGTGGCTGCTCTTCCCGAGGCCAACACGTTCCCCTCTGACTGGTCTGTGTGACCTTCTCTACCCAGGAGGCAGGTGGCAAGCTCTCTGGTCTTCACCAGATCCCTTCAGAGGGAGTCCTCAGATTCCCTACCTACTTCCTAACCATTTCCCCAAGTTCCTACATCTCCCACACATCCAGTTAGATCTTTGTTCTGTAACTTCATTCTGGGTGAAAAAAGGCTCAACCCTCTGGACCAGTGTCTTGAATCCCACTACCTATGTGTCACTCAACAAGAAAGATACCCAGCTTCCTCAGGGTCTGAAGCCCCCAAGGCATTCACATCCAGGTTTTGTCCTCAGCTCTGACGATGACACCAGGCCAGCATCGGGCAGGAGGAAAGGGATAGTGTAGTACCCCTCGGAGCAATGGGATCCTACCCCACTGAGAACCACACTCTCTCCCTCTGGCTGTCCAAATCTTACACATTCTTCCAGGCCCAGCTGAAGACCTGCCTCCGTGAAATGGTCTCTGAATGCTGTATTCCTCATGGAAGATCACCTTCTCTGCTCCAATCATATGTGTGCCTATATCTCACTATTTAGCACTGCCCTGTAAAACATTGTGTAATTGTTTCACATGTACATGCCTTGTTTCCTTAAGTGGAACATATCCTTTATAAAATCAAAAGTGTCAGATTGATGGATGGATAACAGATAGATAGATGAACTTCTGATAAAGAAAACTGAATAAAATGTTAATTGTAGAATCTAGCGATGGGTTAGTGGGTACTCACTGTAAAATTCTTTCATCTTTTCTGTATGTTTGATGACTTTCATATAAAAATGTTGAAAAACATTGAACAGTTTCTTATCTTCTGCTTCACGCCTTAATCTTGAGAAACTGCCTATGAAGTGCCTACTATATTCTGGGCTCTGAACTCTCTGTTCACTTTTCTTCTCCTCACCAGGGCGATGCTGAGAAAATTTAGTGGGTGCTCAGCCAGTAGTTGCAGATTGTCAGTCCTGTCCACTTAGGTGCCCTTGATTCACCTTCCATGCTGTGTCTGCCTTCTGATTTGCTCACAGGGTTGGACAACATTCACATAGTAGGCTTGGGAAATTGTCGGGGTACCAGGCTACATTGCATCTTACTCTCTTGGGTCCTGCCCATCTCTTCTGCCCCAACCTGATGGAGAAACAGCCTGTTCCCACCATGGTGGGGCACCCATGACCTATTTGCCCCTGGGACTGTCTCAGGGAAGATATAATTGAGCAGGACCCCCTCCTCTAAGTTCTCTATCAGGTAAAAGAGGAAATAAGGTAAGTCCCCCCAAACCCCCAACCTCTACTTTTATTACAAGCTTTCTGACATGCAGAGAGTTATTCTTTCCAGTAAAGCACTGTCCACTCCTAAGAGTTGTGTTATAGATTCAGACAAGTTTGGCAGTAGCAATGCATTAAGCCAGTAGCGTTCTATAAACACCCAGTCAACCACGCTTTGGGAGTGGTTTCTGTGTGTCGGTCATCATATTAAGCAGTGGCAAAGAGGAAGCTACAAAAACAGGGGAGACAAGGCTGCCTTTGGTCTGTGCTCTTATGAGGGAGACACATGCATGAACAGTCTCAAGGCTGTGATAAGGGCTCCAAGGAGATACACACGGAGGTCGCGCTAACCTCTTCCTTGCCTCCTGCCCTTGGGGGACTTAAGCATCAACCTTGAGCACCTGGAACAAACTGGAGGCAATAGGGATTCTGATAAGGACCTTTATGCCATTTGCCTAGCGCTTAATGCACTGCCAAGAACTTCAAAATAATGTTGGATGAGGAGGCCAGGGCAGGAGTCCTGAGAAATATCTGGCTTGTTTCATGGTCGTAGGCCTGCAGGAGGTGGTCAATAAACACACACTGATGGATTTCTTCCCATAGCACTTCACGTCCGCACCTCTCTTTGGGTAATTCATCATGGGCTGGAGTATTAGGTGACATCATCGATATTGAATTGAGCTGTTATTTATTTCTTATATTCCTATTTAACTTTTTACACACTTATGTATTATCACCCGTGGCTAGAATTTAAGTCACCAGAAGACAAGACTCTGCCTTGTTTTCTATCCCCCGCAGTGCCTAGCACAGTGCCTGGCTCACAGTAGGCACTCAATCAATGCACTGATTAATTAAGTCCTCCTGCCGCCTGGGGCCCGTCATGCTTCAGAGCAGCACCTGTCACATGGACCACCCCTGGCTACAGGGGCACACAGACAAATGAGCTTCAGCTACCTTCCCTCCGTGAGCAGCATCAGGACCCTGGGAGGCAAACCCAACGTGAATTTTAAAATCACGCCCAGTGGTGGTCGCAGAGCAAACATGCTTGCAGGGAAAGGTCTTCTTCCTTCTCTCTGCAGGGGCAGCAGAGCGGTTCCTTCCACTAAAAATATAGGGATTTGTGCCACATGGTTGTGCAGCAGTTGGGCGGGTGAGGTTCACCCCCATCATCATGGGCTCAGCACCGGCTGATGGGCTTTGGGCTGCAGACACTCAGGCAGCCCGGCCCTGGTGAGCACAGCCTTCCTCCCGTCCCAGCCACGGTGCCACCATTTCTCTAAGTGACTTCTCAGTCCTGGCCCTGTGCCCCAGGGGGATGCCAGTGCGACCGCTGGGAAAGTTTCTTTTCTCCCTCCTACCCCTGTCCTCTCCCAAAAATATCATAATAAGGCTTTTTATTTAGGCAAAGAAATAAGCCCAGGATTTGCTTCTATGTTGGGTTAGGAGCTGAAGAATAACATTTATTCAGCACCAACAAAATGCCAGAGCCCCTCTCCTCTGCCATCCTATTTGAACCCAACAGGGAAGCTGGGGTAAGATATTGGCCCCATTTCACAGAGGAGGGAACCAAGATTCAGAGATGCTTTACAACTTGCCTAAGGTCATGAGCTAACAGGGAAAACTTGATTCTAAAGGCTGTGTGTGTGTGTGTGTGTGTGTGTGTGTGTGTGTGTGTGTGTGTCCCATGCTGTCCGTAGGCCCCTGGCTCTGGTCCGATGTCACTGTTTACACAAGTTCCCTGTGAGCATTAGGAGAGGTTGCACTTTACCCGAGTTTCAAGCTGTAGAGAACCTGTCCACGCTGCCAACAGCAGAGCGGTGGTAGGGTTTGGTGACGGGTGTTTCAGATGCTTTCAGAAATGTCATAGGCAGTTCACTTATTATTCAGGGAAACACCCAAGAAACTTTCCTCACTATCAGTATCCACTACCAGCTGCTCACTTGGACTGGGGGCTGTGAAGGATTTAACTCTGAATTCATGAACGCAGCTAAGCCTCCCTCCAAGAGGAACTGTAGGGATTAGTGCTTATAGAGCAGGACTGCCTGGCAATTCCAAAGCCCAGGGGGAAGGGAGTGCGGGTGGGGATCTGCACCATAGAGAGTGGCCTTCAAATCTATGGGAAAACACGGCACATAACAGTCCAGCTGCTGGCTAACGCTTTCTTTGGGCTGGACGAGGCTGCAGTTGCTTCCTATGTACACGGGCTTTGCTGCCGAAGCCCATCTGGCCTGGCTCTGTGCTTTTTCCTTCTTCTGCAGCATCTCTCAAACCCTGTTCCCCATCAGATCAACTGTATGCAGAACATGCTTTGTTTCGTAGGAATCATATCACAATCCTAGAGCTGCAATTCCTTTCCCCATTTTGCAGAAGGGAAACTTAAGGTTCAGGGACCTTCAGGGTCACCTGAGAAACAGGGCAGACCAGGATTTGAAGGCAGGAAATCTGCCCACCAATCCTGGACTAGATCCATTAGAGCTAGCAGGTTGGCCCGCCTGACCATCCAGGATCCAGCCAGGGCAGGCAGAGAAGCCCCTAAGCGGATGGACACAGGTCGTCCTTGGCCCAGGTCCCACACGATATGGTCGGGACACCTACTGCATTGTTCTCCAGGGCTGGACTTAAGGACAGAGAGAGGCAGCTTCAAGGCCAGGCCAGATCACCCTCTCCCGTTTCCTTAAATGCAGGGATGTACATCAATCACACTTGAAACTTACTTGAAACGTATGGGCCTTAGCGAGTCAGACAAGGGTGATGTGTTTCTAATCCAATGGCTTTCACCATGGATGACTGACACCTCAGAACACCTTAAACACCTTAAAACATCATTGGTTCCATTTAGTTCCTGTCCCATAGTTCCCAAACACTCAAAACTTATATATTCAGCCACAAAAAACCAAACAACCCAATTCGAAAATGGACAAAGGACTTGAATAGACATTTCTCCAAGGAAGATATGTACATGGCCAACAAGCACATGAAAAGATACTCCACATTACTAATCATGAGGAAAATGCAAATCAAAACCATCAGGACACTTCACACTCACATTAGGATGGCTATAATTAAAAAAAAAAAAAAACAGAAAACAAAAAATGTTGGTGAGGGTGTGGAGAAATTGGAACTTTTGTGCACTGCTGATGAGAATGCAAAATGGTACAGTCACTGTGGAAACCAATTTAATGGTTCCTCAAAAATTTAAACATAGAAACACCATATAATCCAGCAATTCCACTTCCAGGTATATACCTTAAGGAATTGAAAGCAGGAACTCAAGCAGATACATACACACCAATGTTCATAGCAGCAATATTCACAGTTGCCAAAAGATGGAAACAACCCAGTTGTTCATCAACACGTGAATGGAGAAACACAACGTGGTGCATACATCCAATGGAATATTATTCAGCCACACACAAACAAAGAAATTATGATGCATGCTACAACCTGGATGAACCTTGAAAACATTATGTAAGTGAAATCAGATACAAAAGGACAGATATTGTATGATTTCACTTATATGAAGAATTGACAAATTATCATAGAGACGGAGTAGAATATAGGTTACCAGGGGCTGGAGGGAAGGGGAGATGGGATATGAATTGATTAATGGGTAAAGCGCTTCTGTTTGGGAAGATGAAAAATTTCTGGTGATGGATGGTGGTGATGGCTGTACAATGTTATGAATGGACTTAAGGTCAATGAATCGTACATTAAAAAATGGTTAAGGGCTTCCCTGGTGGCGCAGTGGTTGAGAGTCCGCCTGCCGATGCAGGGGACACGGGTTCGTGCCCCGGTCCGGGAAGATACCGCATGCCGTGGCGCGGCTGGGCCCCTGAGCCATGGCTGCTGAGCCTGCGCGTCCGGAGCCTGTGCTCCACAACAGGAGAAGCCACAACGGTGAGAGGCCCACGTACCACAAAAAAAAAAAAAAAAAAAAAAAAAAAAATGGTTAAGACGGTAAGCTTTATTTTTTGTTTCAATTTATTTAAACTAAAAACAAAAACAGTTTACCTATCTCTGCCACTCCCCACCTCTGGCAACCACCAATCTGTGCTCTGTGTCTATGAGCTCGTTTATTAGATTCCACATATAAGAGAGAGCATATAGTATTTGTCTTTCTCTGTCTGATTTACTTCATTTAGCATAATGCTTTTCAGGTCCAGGTAAGATGGTAAGTTTTATTTTATGCATATTTTGCCACAATTTAAAAAACAAAATACTCCCTCCCCAACAAAGGTTAAGGCAGCAGAGCTTGAAGGCCCACTGTAATCTCTGCTTTCTCCCCACCAAACAGCCTGGATGACTCTGCACCCCAAATGCCATAGTCTGGGCCTTTGTGCTGCAGCTCCTCTGTCTGATGCCTCTCCCACCCTGCCCTCAAAAATATCAGCTTACCACAGACGCTTAGCCAATTCCCCTGACATCAGAGATCTTAATGCTTTCCTCCTTGTTTTCTTAAAGCTTTTACACATGCCTTATTAAATCACTACACTGTTTTACAATGATTTCCTGACTTGGAATGGGAGTTTTCTATGTAAGGGACAATGTTTTACTCATTTTTGTGTCTCCAGCACATGGGGGCATGCCTAACTCGTAGTAGAAGTTCAATGAATATTTAATGACACTGGTGGGTCTTAGAAGTGTTTTTGTTTTGTTTTAGCTCTGTGCAGGGCGGGGGCAGGCCTTCTTAACTGCTCAGGGAAAGCTGATACAATTGTGGCCAGGGAGGAAACAGAAGCCTCGGGGGAGATAAAGGGAAGTTTCCTCCCTTCCTAGGCTCTGCTTCAACAGCATGGCTGTGGCATCTAACTCCTGGGGTGAAATCCCTGGAGTCCTGGTCTTGTTATTTAACCTGGCTGAAACCTCTCTTCCTCCCCAAGAATGTGAGAAGAGCAGGTCCTCAGTAAATGCTGATGGTGAGGATTTGGTGAGCTGGTCTGGGGAAGCCCCTGGCTCAGGGTGGTCCCTCCAGGTGGGCAGTGCTGTTGATTGCAGGCGCCCCACCTTGGAACCCTGCTCATGGGTCATCTCTCCTCCCACCGCTTTTCTCGCTTCTCCCCACCCTCAGTTCAGCTTTCTTCCTTAATTGCCTCCACATTTTTTCTGCATAGGTCATTCCATCAGCAACACAATCTTGTTCTTTCTAGTCTCATAATTAACTCTTTATTTTGCTTCCTTTCACTATTAGGAGAGAATTAGGGAACAAGTTAGGATGCGGGCGCTTCTCTCCAAAATGGCCTTCATCGCAGCTGTTCTAAGGTCACCACTGGTCTGTTCAAATCCCTTCCCTTGGCTGCATCAAAGGGCAAACGCCCCACATGAGCCGAGGTTGGCAGGACCTTGGGCGCCTTGGCACATATTTGTGGTCCTTTAAGCTTCTATTCTTGGGTGAAGCACAGCGCTTTTGTTCCTGTCCCAGCCCTCCCTATAGTGGGGAAGTAGTTTTCCTCTCCCTCCTGTTTTCCCACCCTCCTTTCTCTTTTGTGAACTTTCAAGTCCCCCAATTAAATAACTAGTAAATTTTTCTTTGTGAAAAGCACTAAACTTTACTGGATGACTACCGTGGTAAATGTACTTCTTTCTCTTTTCTTTTTGCCCTTGAACGCTCATACATTAAACCTTATAGGGGAAAAATAAATTAAAACGGGATATAAAGCATCCATCTAGGTAATCTGGGTATATCTCAACCCCATGTAGAATTTCTTTCCTTCGTGTATTCAGCAAATGTTTATTAACGCCCACTGTGCACCAGACACTGTGCTAGCACCAGAGGGTCCCAGAGCAATGGAACATGGTCTCTGCCCTAAAGGAGTGTCTGGTGAACATATATGTATACATAGAAGGTGTGGGAGTGTCTGAAGGGGCAGGCAGAATAGGATAAGACCTCATTCCTCCCAGGGGTAAATTATTCATGAATTAAAAATTCAGGACCGGGGGGTTTCACATGCTGTGAAGCGGCTGGGCCCGTGAGCCATGGCTGCTGAGCCTGTGCGTCCGGAGCCTGTGCTCCGCAATGGGAGAGGCCACAACAGTGAGAGGCCCGCGTAACGCAAAAAAAAAAAAAAAAAAAAAAAAAAATCTGTTTAGCAGAAACCACATGGCAGTTTCTTTGAAGAAACAACTACAGCCCAGGAGGTTACTGCTATTTCAGTGTTCCTTCTGGTTTGATGTGTGCTGAAGCAATACTCAATTCCACTTCAGTCTTCACTGAGCACTCAGTATACTCTGGACACCGGACTAGGCACCAAAGGGAATGCAAGGGACATATAATACAATGTACTAGGAATACAAAACACACACACTGAGCAGTTAGAATCAGCAAGGGTAGAATAGAATCAAATGCCTACACATGGCGTGTGGTGTGCGTGGTCAAAGAGAGATCGACCCAAGCTGCGCTCACAGACTGCTGACCTAGAAAAGACTTCCAGAATCAACCATTCACTTGGCCATTTAGTTAGTGGTCATTTATTAAATATTTACTGAACACTTGCTATGTCCTGGGTCCTGTGGAATTTGGTAGATAAGAGAATAAAACTCAGTTATTTAGAGGAAATGTTCAAGTTAGTAGCAGAACTGGAAACAGAATTCTTGTCTATTTTTTTTAATAAATGTATTTATTTAATTAATTTATTTTTCGCTGCCTTGGGCCTTCATTGCTGCACGTGGGCTTTCTCTAGTTGCATTGTGCAGGCTTCTCACTGTGGTGGCTTCTCTTCTTGCGGAGCATGGGCTCTAGGCACACAGGCTTCAGTAGTTGTGGCATGCAGGCTTCAGTAGCTGTGGTGCATGGGCTTAGTTGCTCCACAGCATGTGGGATTTTCCTGGACCAGGGCTCGAACCCGTGTCCCCTGCATTGGCAGGTGGATTCTTAACCACTGCACCACCAGGGAAGCCCCAGAATTCTTGTCTTAATTCATCATTTGTTCAACTAACCTGACCAAGAATCTCTTGCGTGTCAGGCTCTGGGGTAGATTCAGAAAAGCTGCACTGCACACTGAGTCAGAGGCTCTGATGCTCACTCAGGTCCAGAAATCTGCACCAGGTTCTTAACATCTCCCAACGTCTTTCTCCTCAATTAGAAAATGTGGTCCCAATAGCACCCCCCTCAGAGAGTGGATGTGAGCATTCAAAGAAGTAAACATGTAAAGGGCAGAGCACAGTCTCGGACACAAAGTGCTTAATAAATGTCAGCTTTCATTATTATCTTGGAGTGACCTCAATGGATAAAATATGGTCCCCATCCTTACAAAACATATAAATTTTGAGGGAGAAAAAGGCATATTCTCATATCAAGGTGTCTCCCTGATACCAGAGCTTTGGGGAAGACATAAAAAACATGAAAATAGGATGGACCTAGAGATTATCATACTAAGTGAAGTAAGCCAGACAGAGACACACAAATATATGATATTGCTTATATGTGGAATCTAGAAAAAATGATACAAATGAACTTATTTACAAAACAGAAACAGACCCACAGACATAGAAGCTAAGCTTATGGTTACCAAAGGGGAAAGGAGAAGGGAGGGATAAATTAGGGGTTTGGGATTAACACACACACACTACTATATATAAAATGAACAATAAGGACCAACAATATAGCACAGGGAACTGTGCTTAGTATTTTGTAATAACCTATAAGGGAAAAGAATCTAAAAATGAATATGTGTAATATGACGGGCTGGGCAGAGTGTTATGAATAGCCGTTTTATTTATTGCTTTCCAAACCTACAGAGCAGTCAGATCTTTAAATCCCGGAAAGGAAAACATTCAGAGGCCACTTAGTCCATGCCCGTGTCTCCATCTATTAATATATTAAGAGCACCAATTAAAAGCCTATTATCCTCTAGTGCACACTCCAGTAACGTTGTAAGTACCATGAACCGTGGTCGTTTGGCCCCGAACTACTGTAGAGTGCTGGAATCTTGAAAATAGCCCAGGAAGAAAAAATGTAATAGAAATGGCTCTTGCAAGGGTGGGTCTTGGGAAGCTAATTAAACAATGAAGCTTCTTCCTTTGATATCCACAACAAGGGCTGAAAAATAGTTCAAATGTCGATGTACGAGAGAGAAAGCAAATCTTAGGTAACAGTACGCTGGGGAATTATTTTTGGGAATAGGATGGGCATGGCAATGGGAATATCCAGGGAGTGATGGGAGTGGTGATGCTCATTGAATGCAGAAGATAAATTGTGATCATATGCTTGATCAAGCTGATATAAGACTAGAGGTGAAGCAAGGGGAGCAGGGCACCAAATATGAAATCCAGCTCCCAGGGGTGGGAGAATAGAAGTTGTTTTGTAGAAAATGCTGGCAGCAGTCAATCAAGCTGGAGTTCAGAGTAAGGAAATGTTACAGGAACGAAGACAAAAGCCTATACGTTTAAACCAGGCACAGAAGAGGAGATGAGGTGAGAAGCCCTAGATGCTGGGGATTTACATACAGACACAGGAGCCTCAGTGGGAACACAGATGCTCCAGATTCTGTTTATGAGTATAAATGAGACCTCTGACGCTCGTTAGACTGAGTTTTCACTGCTTGGGACGAAATAGGACTGAACTGCCAACTTTATTAACTGCCCCTGGCCAAGCACGAACATGGAGGACAGTGTGAGTGACTGATTGCACAAATGCACACCTTGGGGGTCCCCCCACCCAATACTTAGTAAATTAAAGAGCCCTCCCATTTGTGCATGGAGAGACATAGAAACTCCTTTGTCTCCTTGGCCACAGCCTTCTGGGACCACCCCCAGGCCTGATACGCACTCAGTCCCCTCCAGCCCTGATTCAAATCAAATGCTGACACTTGTCCATGTTGCTCTAAATGTCACCGCCTGTGGAGACGACCCCGCCTCACATTCCTTCCTGCTCCCAAGCTGCCCCCAATATACAATTGTTTTAAAGCAGCTCGTGTGTTAATTAAAAAGTAGGAATCAATTGTCCTCATCTCTCCATTGCAGGCTGCTGTGCACACAAGGATTAGACCTGCCTCAACTTAAGTCAATTAGAGATAAGGAGAAGCTGACATTTCCACAACCCGCCTTATCATTCTGCTCAAAAAAATGGCTCAGATTAAAATGTACAAAGATGATTTCTTTAGTCCTTTTCCTCCTCCTTTACCTTCTTTTAATCATTACGAAGAAAGCTGACAGTCCAAGCTGATGACAAAGATGCACGTTCCAGCCATCCTGAAACACCCATGTGGCCAGCCTGGCGTGAGCCCGGCTGCAGACTCAGGACCTCGCCCGAGGCTGTGCCTCAACTTAGGGCAGGTGATGGGGATGCAGACAAAGGATGGACTGGGAGTCAAAAGCCATGGCTTTGATGCTGCTTCATGAACTACTTAACCCCTTAGGCCCTCAGCTTCCCTGAGCCTCTGTTGCCTTATCTGTGAAAGGGAGCAATGATGCTGCCTGACACCACTGTGAGGCTCCGGTGAGAGCACACGTGTGCAAGCGCACGGTACAGAGCCTGACATGAGGCACACTTAATCCACGTTTAGGTTGAATGTAAGCGCTCTGGGGTTCATCATAGGTAATTTCTGAACAGAGAAAGGAGGCCTTTCACACGTGATCCCATCCATCATAAACATTGCTACTTGTTGATCACATGCCTTTATTCCAGGCAATTTAGATATACATTACGGCTAAGCAACCCTGCAAGTTGGCCACTGTCATCCCCATTTTAAAATGAGGAAGCTGAGGATCAGAGAGACTAATTAACTCGCTAAAGTTCACACATCTAGTGATCAGCAGAGCTGGGATCTGAACCCAGAGCCCATTATCTTTCCATTACCTCATGCCCCAGCGATGCTGAGTAATCTCAGGAAAGAGAAGAAGCATGGTCCCCTGACCTCTGCATTCATTTGCGAAGTGAAGAGAGTGCTACCTTATTGACACTGGCCTGTGAATGTATTAGCAATTTCTCAAATTTGCCCAGTCCATTAGCTGAGCTTTTGCTGGCTACCTTTGACTCTGTTAAATGCTGATGCAGCCCTTGCCCACCTCACTTGCTATCTTCTGGTCCTTCTCCACATCACCATTCAGCAATTGCCTCTCTTGTCCAGCTTACAAGCACTACTGGCAAACAACAGTTGGCACGCAAAGCCGGGCTGGTGCCTGGATGCATCATGAACGCCCCACAGTGGGCACTGGGTATCCCACCCAGATCCCCCTCCGATGATGGATTGTTGTTCCAGGTGCCAGGAGTGTTACTGGCAGATGCCCTTGGCTGTCAGCCCTACAGGGATCCCTCGGCTGGAGAGAAGCATCTTGTTCAAGGGCCTGGTCCCCTCGCCAGGTGGCCACATCCAATGACTCAGTAGAGACCTGGCAATCTCAGCCTACTCAGAATTAGCTGGATGGGCCCTCCTCATTCCAGAGCTCCATCCTGTGTGGTCCACCAGGTGTTACAGGCCTGCACCATGGTTTGAGTTACCCCTCTGTCCCTCTGTCCTCTTTCCTTCCCCACGTCCCCCTTCTGTACGTGGTGATTTCAAGGCCATTCCCCAACCAACAACTTTTTGCTCAGTTTTGTCCCAGATTCTGCTTCCTGAAGAACCCAGCTTCAGGCTCAGAGAGGTCCTACCATTAACCACATTTTACAGATGAGGAAAGAGTCCAAGATGAGTTGGCTAATAAATAGCCAGGGTTAGAAACCAGATTAGTCTTAAGCTAGAGCCCCAAATACACTCTTTTGCCTAAGTCCCTCTTTTACTAACATGTACAGGCTCTTCAATACTGAATTTTCACTATTTTCTGCCTCCAAACTGCGCCTTCTACGATCATCTGTTCTTTCTAGGGGGTGGCTGCGGCAGATTAATGTTGGCCACCCATTATTTGATAGCCCTGCCATTGAGGGAGTTCCCCTCCCTCCGAATCTGGGCCAGCCTCAGAGCCTTGCCAGACCAGGAGGCTGGAGCAGAAGTGATACCATCCCAGGATCACAGGCCCAGCCTGAGAGGACTGGCAGCTTCCAGCCGGGTGCCCTGGAGCTCTAGGCTACCACCCATACTGGAGCTCAGCACGCACAATAGAGAGACCACATAGAAAGGTCCTCAGTCTACAAGCAGAGGGAAAGGAGCCTGAGTGAGCACGGCCTTCCAAAGCAACAAGGCATGCAAAGTAAGTGGCCTTGGACCCTCCAGGTCAACGTAGTCACCACCCAAATTCCACCAACTGACTCTATTTGATACACGAGGGGCAGGAGAATCACCCAGCAAGTTCTGACCAAATTCCTGATCCAAAAGTCAGGATGGTTTTAGGTTAGTTTGTTTCACAGCCATAGCTAACTGGGCCAGAGACGCCACCTGACTTGCTCTGAGAAGACTTCTACCTGTCTTCAATCTCGTCTCCTCTGGAGACTTCTCTCAGCTGTGCTACCCTGCCCAGCACCTGACCTCCTCCCCACCTACCCCTCCTCTCTATCTTCAAACTTGCACAGAAGATGTTTCACCCCCAGGTGTACCTTGCTGTCTCTTCACTCTACTTCGAAACTTCACCAATGACTTATCAACAACCCACCACCCACTTCTACACCACCCACTGCCTTGGTGTCCTTTGAATTCTGACTTCTATTCTGACTTCTATCACTATGACTCTTGGGTATGAAAGTCTTGAAGTTTAGCAGATATTTTTGCATCACAAAACCCCGTGGCATTTTCTTTAAGTATCGCTTGCCTTGGGGAAGCCATTCCTGAAATTCACCTCTGCAGACCAGCATTGCAAACTGCCAACTTCCCTCCCTTGAGGTCCTTTAGCATTCATTCATTCATATCTCCATTCGACACATATTGACTGAAAATCTATGCTGAGATATCCTCTGTGACTTGAGGTTCCCAGGCCACTAAGTAGCTGAAGTAGATGGTCAAGTCAGAAACAGGTTTACTAAAGTCAACTGGCATGGCCATAACCAGTGCAACTCAAGTATGACTCACCTAGATTTAAAAAAAAAAAACATCTATAGATGATTTCCTGACCTGTTTCTGAGACCCATGTTTCAGGAAATCAGCCCCTTTATTCAACCCAGTAGTTCTCAACTCTGGCTACACATTAGAATCACCAACATAACTTAAAGAAAATGCTAATGCTTCGGTCTCACCTCTGGAGATTCATTAGTCTAGGATAAGACCCAGGCATCAGTATGGCTTACACAGTTGCTGAGTGATTTTTACATGCAGCTGGGGCTTGAGAGCCATTGACTGAACTGAATCCCTAATGATACAGCTTTAGATCATCCCTCCTGCTCTATGCTCTGTGGAGATAGAGGAAAACAGTGGTTGGAGAATGTTTGGGACACTTGAAGTTTTCCTGAAATCTCTGCAGCTTTTCTGCCCCAAGTTCAATAATCCCACTTCCCCAACCTTTCCACACAGGTCTTATTTGCAGCACTTTAATCACTCCTTAATCTTGTTTTGATTTAGCTCAAATAGCTCTGTTTCCCTGGAGAAAGCTTTTCCAAGTTAGAGGTCTCTGTTTTACAGAAATGCGTAACCCTGATAGCGCATCAATTCAGCTGTGAATTGCACAGTAGTTGTTATGAAATGCATATTAGTCGAGATTTCAGAAAATCATCTTGTTTTATTTCTACACTTAACATTAGTAAAAATGAAGCCCCACAGGTATCAACAAGGGGGTTCTTCTCTGTTGTCCTGCAAATATCGTTAACAATGCACGTGGTCACCTAATGCACGAGTCAGCTGATTTGTACAAGGCTGGACTTTGGTCCTCCCAAACCTTCTCTCCTTCTTCCAGTAATTGCAGTTATCAATGGTCCTAAGAAGAATAAGACTTGCTCAAAAGCCAGCCCGTGGATGATGAACTCAGAAGGAGAGAGGGTCAGGAGTTACGCCAGCTGTTAATTTTTATACACCCCCGAACTTGACTAACAACCATAAAATTGCTCATCTCTTTCATCCAGGAACCGGAGCCACTCACCCTTCACTGTTGTCTTTTCATATATGTCTGCATGGGTGTCCTTTCACATAAATCACATCAATTTCTATTTTAATTTGCTTATGATTCCAAGAGACTTTTGACTTATATTAGAAATGAGGGAAACATGGATTTATGAAAAATCCAGAAATAGACATCTTCGGAGATTACAAAGGGGAAGCAGGAGGTAGCAAGGTATGGATACAGGGGTCTTAATAACATGCAGAGAAGAAGCAAGCATGTTTCAGCTTCCTAGCTGTGCAGAATCCTTTCAGTACATACTTGGATGGAAGGGTACACACTTGGATGGAATGTTACATACTTGGATGGAGGGGTGCTAAGTGGTGGATTTCAGGGCATTTTTTTTTCCTTTAAGGTAATATACATATAAAGCTTTTAACTCATTAAGTCGTTGAGGTAAAGGTAGGATCATGGCATGGCAATGGCGACTGGGCTGTCATAAGACACATAAAGCATAAAATCGGAGTTAACCATCATAGATCACTTGTGTTTGGAAAGATTTTTTAAAAAGCTTAAACTGCTCCTTGAGTGTCTAAGAAAGAGTCAAGGTCTAAGGACATTCATAAATCAAACTACTGTCTTGGACACTACCTAAGGATGGTGGACAGACACTAAAGAGAATGAACACTTGGTGTTTCTCAGAGGCCTTTGAACTTCTTGGTGTAGTGAAATCAACAGACTCCTGGTTTCAAATCTCAGTGCTGCTTTGTAAGCTTTATGGTCTTAGGCAAATGACCTAAACTTTTCAAACTTAGTTTACCTCAAAACTGTGATAATATCTGATTGCCAGGAGGACTCAAAAGAACCTTTACAAAGTATCTAGAACAGTGTCTCTACATGTTGGATGCTGGATAATAATAATAATTACAATAATTATTATTATTATTATCATTGGCAGCTCCTGCTTTACCAACACTATAGGAATTTTAGGATATTTTTTTGGCGGTACGCAGGCCTCTCACTGTTGTGGCCTCTCCCGTTGCGGAGCACAGGCTCCGGACGCGCAGGCTCAGCAGCCATGGCTCATGGGCCCAGCAGCTCCGCGGCATGTGGGCTCTTCCCGGACCGGGGCACAAACCCACGTCCCCTGCATCGGCAGGTGGACTCTCAACCACTGCGCCACCAGGGAAGCCCTAGGATGTTTTATACTCTGGTGATTCCTGTTCCCTGTGGAACAGGACAGAGGTTACAGCCTCTAACCACCACCTCCCAGGCACTAATGCAGAAACAAGACAGAAGATGCTGAGCCCTACAGATAAAGAAGAGTTGGGTTGGTCATAACCACCTCCATGCAGGTTTCAGGTCCTAATGAAGCCCCAGATGGGAGACGGGGGCAGAAGAAGGGAAGGAAAGGTACATCCCTTGGGTCTCAGTTTTGAAGTTTAGGCTTTTCCTCATGAAGCAACCCTGGAAGCAGTTCAATGGATCATTGTTCAGACGTGTGGGTGAGACATGATGTTTCCCTAATGTTGCTTCAATGCATCAAGTGGCAAAACTCCTGATCTCTATTCATTTAGTCTCTATTAAAGGCCTCAGAGGTTATTTATGGATGCTACTAAAGAGAAATAAAAAGAAAAATACGCTTGCAATATAGGATGTTCGGAATATGTCACATCTGAATTGCCCCCTGGAATCAACTTTGGGAAACATGTTGGTCCAATTAGTTATTGTGATCAGGTATCTATGGAAACAGACATACATTTGTCCTTAAGCCAGACAATCACTTCCTCATTTAATAGCATACAATCCACACAAACCAAGCTTGGTGCTTGTATGTATGAGCTCCTTGCAACACCTACAAAATTAGAGAGAACAGAAAATATAAGGAAAATAAACAAACGGGGGAAAGTAGGTAGGCCTGTTACACTGAGAGGATGCCCTGCCTATAGTAAGGAAGGCAATCCAAAGGCCAAAAATCGATTGTATTCACCCAGCACCAGTTTTGAATGAGCCCAGAGAAAGTCCTCCTCAATGGTGTGGCAGTGGAAGGGATTGTCCTATTAAGAGCATGCTTCAGCTACATTATGGGTTAAATGGGTTAACTGGGCTTTTGTGGAATGGGCTTGTAACATAGTAACCATTCATAACATAATCTCTATGGGAGAATGCATCCTGAATTCCAAGTACTCAGCTTCTGAAACACAGCCTCTGTGTGTGGTGAGGACTTCCTGTATCCTCAGAGAAACAGCCAGGTGAAGGAGAGGCAACCCAGGAGTAAATTCCACAAATCTGTTCTAGCCCTCACTCTTGCACTTACTATGTGAGTGACTAGATTCTAACGTCTCTGGGCCTCATTTACTCAGCTGTAAAATGCAGAAGGTAGCATCTATCATATCCAGAATGTAAGCTGCACCAGGGCAGAACCATGCCTGTCTTAATCACCTCGGCTTCCCCAGCCCCTCCATCGATATTTGGTGAGTGAAGGAATGCATTAATAATTGCCTACATCCCAGCCTTGTAAGCAGAACCAAATGGGGTGATGCATGTGAAAACAATTCAAGAAGCTGTAAAATGGAATACAAATGAGAGACATGATAATTATAACCTATTGTTACAGACAGAATGTCACCTTCTGTGCATTCCATGTAAATGAGGATGTTTGTGTTAGTGCTAATTCGAATGGCTGAACTGATATCCAGAATACTGAGTGCTACAGATGGGCCACGTGACCTCGGGTAGCAGCAAGGGCTGGGGCTAGAGGGAGGGTGGAGAATGAGAAAGTTGGTAAGAGAAGTTAAATGAGTGGAGATTTTTGCTAGAAAATAGGCTCATTAGACCTAGGCAGGTCTAAGCCAGTGAATACAGGTGCAGGGGTCTTGTAAAGTCTCTCCAGGGACCTGCCAAGGAGTAGAAGGCCCTTCTGCCTGAGACAGAAACAAAGAAGAGTTAGACCAAAGAGACTGGGTACCACTCCACTCAGCTAAAAAAAATAAGTGATGCTGTGCAACCAGTTAGGAAGGATATAGAAAGGGCATATGTGAGACATTGGATTTAACATGTAAGCAGAATGAAGAAGAACTCAGTCAGATCACCCAGCACCACCGTTTGCCATCCTGCATGTTATTTTTGCCTCTTACTAATGACTCTTGTGATTAAACGTTTGGGATGCACCCAGTGCTAATATTCAGGCTGGGCCGCAGAGGAAGGGTGGAGTTGACCCTGAAAGGGAAGGGTTGCCCCGGTACCACGACCCTGGAGGCTTTGTTTTGCATGTGACTCGGGCAGCCAGATTCTGGTTTTTCTACACATTGTGCAGAATCTTACACAAAGATTCTCGGTGCAGTCACAATCAAGTTCCTTGAAGGGCGTGGTTAGGATTTCTGTAGATGAGACCCAGTCAGCAGTTCAGACCTTGGCCACAGTATAAGCAATGAGACGACAGACTTTCTGATCACTACCCTCAACATTCGAGTCTCTGCCGACACTGGGAAGACTCTTCAGTCCGCCTGCATATCCCCCCTAGGCAGGCATAGAGCTACCTCCAATGGTGACCCTTCTCCTGAGTCTGCACCACCATATAAGATAGATGACCACCTGCTCTGCCATGGTCACCTTTCCTGCTCCAGCAACCAACCCTGAAATGCAATCTGCAGTGACTTTATATCTACTTCTGTGGAAATTACTTTAAAGGGCCCAAGAGGAGGTAAAAAAAAAATCCTTTTTACATTATAGAAGAGGAAGAGATAGAGAGAGACAAGCAGAGATGACCTCCCTGGGCAGCGACACAAGAAATTCTTCTACGGTAGTTTTCAAGGTCTCCATCCCCCAAAGCCAAGTTAATACAACACATATTTTCTCATAAGGCAGGGTGTGACTTTCCAAGAGGGCAGTGTCATCCTGTGGAAAGGGAACAGCTTGGAGGCTCAGAAGCATGGGGTCCCAGCTCTGGCAAGGCCATCACATCCCCTGGCCTAATTGCTTAAGGAGCTCAAGCCTCTATTTCTCCATCTGTTATATGAAATGAAATAATGCCTGCTTCCTGCTACATAAAACCATGGTGTAGATCAAATCAGATAATATATGTAAAAGCACTCTGGGAAATTACAAGCACACTCTAGGAATAGAACACTGATTAAAGGAAATCTATTCAATCAAGCGGTGCTTTCTCTATATCTAATGTGCTTATTAAACAAACAAACAAACCAATACACATTGTTATCAATGGGACAAATAGGTTCTACTTAACTCATTGGAAATGCTACAAAGTTTAGGAAATTGTCCATATTTTCTAAACCCAAATTCCATATGAGTCTTCTCTTTATGACTATTTCCCCACCTGGAAACTAGGTAGAAAATATTAATTTGATCATCCCTACCATGGCAGTACATAGTATAATTAAACAAAAATGGCCTAAATTAGCCTGGACATTCAGAGGAAGCTTTATATGTGCAATCTTTCTGAAATGTTTCTCATTTCTGTGCTTAAGCACCTGATCCAAGCAAACTGGCTAAATGAACAAGAGGAAAGCTCTGATTCTAGGGCCATGACCCTGTAAGTTCATTAACTGTGAATTATTATTTTGAACCAGGCTTAGCTTCCAAGGCCAGAATTGCACATTCCTAAAATAATGTGCCTGACACCAACAGAAAATGGTCTTCACGATTCTCACTTTGAACTCATGGAGAACTCCTACCTCATCTGTTACCTGCTCTCTAGATAGGTGAGTCTACCCAGGTCTTCAGTGGTACCTTCATTATCCCAACATTTAAGGGCTGTGTTAGTGGCCAAGGATGCAAGGCACCAGATTGTTCAGCAGATGAGCAATGTTCGCAGGAAGGCAAAGCACCACATCCACGAGCGGAGAGCCCTGTTCCTGCCCAAACAAATACTGAGGCTCCACTGTGTGCTGGCCACTTGACCTACATCATCTGAGTTAATCCTCACAAAACTGTGAGTCGGGCCAGTGGTTCTGATCTTTGGTGAGAAGGAGATTCTGCTTCATTAGTCTGGGGGGATGAGCCCCTACATCTGCATTTGAAAGACATCTAGAGGTGACTCTGAGACTTTGCAAAGCCTGGCAATAGTACCAACGTTAATAATAGCTAACAGTACTTGAGAGTTATCATGTGCCAGACAGTCAGCTGAATGCTTTACATGCTCCTTCCCATTTGAATTTTAAAACAACACGATGAGGTCGATATTAATATTATCTACACTTAAAGAACCTAAGACTCCACGACTAGCACACATCAGGGCTGGATTCCCACCCCATTTGCTCCGACTCTGAGATGTGTGATCTTTCTACTTTATCAGCTGCCGCAGGATCCTACTTTAGGAACTTAAATCAAAGTGTTTATGTTAGGGGTGAGTTTCTTCTGCTTTCTCTTCTGACACTCTTCTTAGTGAGAGTGTCAGCCGACTTATCACTATTTTATTATTATTATTATTATCATTTATAACTATTTTTCCTGGTGGTGCCTGGTGATGGCTTGGGAGCCCACATGCCTGAGGGAGGATCCATGGTGAAAATGGCACAGAGTCATGGTGTCTATCAGGAGGTGATGGTGCTGCGGGAAGGGGGTACATTTGATTCTCTTCCTCCTGTGAGTTGGCAGAAAGCCACTTCCCAGCACACGATTAAGATAAAACTTCACCTCTGGCCCTCCACCACCTTTATAAATCTTCCTCCGAATCTCAGTTGCCAAGGACCTTTACACAACAAGACTTATAAAGACATTCAGCTTCCAGCCAGCCAGCCGCAGAGCCCACCATACTCCATAGAATCAATATTATCATACGGTTAAAAGATAATCATAATACTTTAGATCCTTAAAGCTCCTTTGAGCCTAAAAAAAGTTCAAAGCACTTTCATATTGGTTCTTTCATTCTACCATCACCCCCTCTGACAGTGGGAGGAGGATTCAAGGAAGGAAGCTGCTCGTATTCCTTAATCCCATCTCCCACGAAACTGAGACGCCTGCCACTGCCCCTCACGTCACAGCTGACAGACGAGCAAACCCCTGACTTGTGTTCCACGGTCCTTCTGGGTGACGGTTCAGTGTTTCTGGTCCGGCGGGCTTGCTCCCCGCCACTCACCCCACAGTCTATCACCATGCAAACCCCAGAGGCTGGGTGCAGAGGCCGTAATCCTTCCCTGTGGCCTCAGCACAGCATCCCGCCAACACGCTGGGAAGGGGGGCGCTCCCTGGGGACAGCACTGACCAGTCAGGCTGCTTCTTTCTAGCAAAGAGGTTTGGGTTCACACCCTCAGCGGTGGATCGGATCCCGCTTCGGCATTAATGTCGCGCAGAGTGCGACGCCTGTTGTGTGATGTCCTGATGAGGGCCGTTGGAGCCTTCCTGGAGGAAGTGAAGGGGATGCAGCGTCGTGGGCAGAAATGCTGTGACCACGGAACAGAACACGGAACTGAGCGCAGCTGGAGGAAAGGGCCGGAGGCGACAAGTCAGGACACCAGGACCGGCCTCTAGGGCACATACAGAACCAGGCCCCAACCTCAGTAGTGCCAACTGAACAAGACTAAGGAAGGGGAAACTTTCCAGAAGACACACGTGGGCCAGCACAGGGAGCGAGCAGACGGGGTGGGGCTGTCCCATCAGGGACTACACAAGCGACCATCTCCTTCCACCCAGTGGTGAATCCCCGTCTGGTTGGTGGCTAAGGAAACGGGAGAGGGCACACAACAAAGCAGATCACCTGCAGCCGGGCAGCGCCGCTGGGCCTGGTCGTGAGCTCATGCCCACCCTGTGAGTCCCAGCCTCTGCGGTCATTAGCTTAGGGGCTCTGGGCTGGCTTCAGGAAGAGCCGGGACAGGTCTAGCTGGAACTCACCCCAAGGAGAAGGAAGGAAGCACAGCCGGGCCCTGTTACCCGGCTCTCCAGAGCCAGAGTCTTCAGGGAGGGGGCAAGGCCGCAGGTGGCTCAGGGCCCCAGGTGAGACGGGCCGGGGCCCAGGAGGCCAGGGACTGGCAGGTCTCTGCACTTCAGCGGGTGGTACCTCTCTGGCCCCTGGCTCTCTCCTTTCCCCCTTCCCATGTCCCTGGAATCCGTGTGGATGGTAGGTGGGTCTGGCTTCCCTGTGGCTGGAAACCCAGGGCCCCAGGTCTGGGCCGCCTGCCTTTGGCCCCAGGGGTGGGTCAGGCTCTCCTGCACTCCTGCTCTGAGAGGTCACCCTATGACACGGAGACTGGCTTTGCAAAGTGCTTCCAGTTATAATGGGATTGAGTAAGTGCCTCGTGCCATACGAGCTGGGGATTCTGGCGGTAGGATGGAGCTACATGTTGCCTGTTTACAAGGGTGTAGAAAGAGGAGGTGGAGCCCTCAGCTGCTAGGTGCCTCAGCTCGTGATTGCCCAAGACAGTAATCCCATCCTCCTGGCTTCTTGCAATTGGGGATGGAGAAAAATCAATCCTCAGCAGAGATTGGATGCAGTCATGTAATATGTATAACCTCGGGATCTTTGTTTTGGTTTGGTTTGGTTTGGTTGTTTGTTTCTCAAGTGCAGGCCCGAAGTCAAGCTGACATGAGGTCTTAGGCTTCAGATTGAAGCCTGGCACCAACATTGCTGTATTCAAATCATCCTTAAGACCGGAGGGAAATGAGGTGGGGGGTTAGAGATTGTAGGGAAATAGCATGACTATCACGAGTGCCCTGGCCAGAGACAGACCAAGGGCTGCTGCAGCCAAGCCACCTCCATCTCACTTTAATTCAATTAGGGCCTGGGACTGCTGTGCTCTTCCCACTGGCTGTCGTCCCAGCCTCACCTGCCAGGCTCATCCACTTGGCTCTGGCCCTGAGGGGCTGGCGTGGTTCCTTTCGAACCTTTGCTGCTGGTCTCGGAACCTGTGTCCACCAGCCACCTGGCCTCCCTGCTCAGATGCATCTACGTGTGTGGGCATCAGAGGGATTGGTGGGGAGCTCCTCAAAGCATCACTTAGAGACTGCCTGGCCTGGAGCACAGGGCTGTACGGCTTATGAAGTGTGGGAGTTCCCTCCCTCCATCCTCCCAATAGCCTAGAGGGGTCATATTCTCTTCAAAATGGTTTTCAACCTGAAAAACTAGAGTTTCTGAAACATTAAACGACTTCCCCAAACCGCACTGAAAGTTGGGGGCAGAACCTAGGTTAGGACGCGGCATGCCAGTTTCCTTCCACCCAGATGGCTTCTGGCTCGCTCCAGGGAATCGGGACGCAGGCTTTGTTGCAGCAAGCTCCTCTCACAGCCGAGCAGGCATGGCAGACCCTGCCCAGCCAGGTTGAGCAGAAGGCAGAGCTCTGTGCCAGCCCCCTGGCTAAGCATCAGATCCTCCAGTTCCACAAGCCCCTGGGCCTTCCAGAAAGGTCTAGTGATAATAAAATAAATACAATAAGAACCCAATGATAACAATGGTTATATGGCAGGTAGGAATTGTTATTCAGATTGGAAAAAATTGAGGCTAAAGTTATTACTCAGAGGAAGCTAGTAAATTGAACACAATCGTACAGCTATTGAGAGTTGGAGCTATATTTGAACCGAGGACTGTCTGGCTCCAAGCCGCATTCTTTGGGTAGCTAGGAACCAGGAGGGGAGAATGCACCGCAGGTCCATCCGTTTCCATCTAGACCAGTGAGTGACACAGAGAGAGGGGCTATGCAGGGCTGGGTGCCTCCACCAGGAAGAGGCCACCTTGGCAGGCTCTGTCTCTCTGGGCTGCAGCTGCAGGACCATGGAGCCGGGTGGAGGGTGGCAGGTCTGTGGTGCTGGCCTACCAGACAGGGAGGAGGGGAGCCTGATGCTTGTGCTGAGGGACAGAGCCCACCCCAGAACTGGAACTGCACAGTTGTCCCCCTCGGTGGGAGATCCTGGGTTGCTTCCTGCAACTTGTGAGTCCTGGTCCCTGTGACATGACGGCCATGTGGCCGCAGCCCAGGGGACCCACAGCCCTGCTCTCCACAGACTGCTGTGCTCACTCATCGAGCCAGAGAAATGGAAAACACAGTCTCCCCCTACACATCCCTGCCTTGGTGCAGGCAGTTCCTTCTTGCTTGATGATTTCGTTCTTCCGCTGATGACTGTGCCATGTGCATCTATATCCTGCAAACTGGCAGCATCTTATTTGCCAGCCCATCTACTTGAAACGACAGGCCTAAGATGGAACTGTAGTTAAAGAGCTTTCTAACATCATAAATTTGGACCAGCCTCAGTCTACCTGTTTTCCTTATCTTTAAAGAAGGAATTAAAATCCTAATGTCCTCTCCCTAACAGGAGGCTGGGATGAGATGCTGTCATAAACGTGTTGCACAAGAGGGAAGGGATGTGGGAACAGATGTATATGTATGACTGATTCACTTTGTTATAAAGCAGAAACTAATAAAAAAAAAAAAACGTGTTGCAGACTATGAAGAAGCTAAACAATGGCAACAAATTGCTGTGATCTTTCACGTATGGATGGATATAGCCTATCGATCCAGGACATTTGTAAGTTCCTTGAAAACTCGAGCCGGGTTTTATATTTCTTCATCTCTTCCATAGGGTCCAGTTATGCAAATAGTATTTACTCAGTAAAGGCTTGCTGCAGCCTGGCCCCGGGGAAGCTGACATTTTGGTCTGGACAAAGCAGGCTCACGACACAATGTGAAGCTGCCAAGTTACCTGTCTGTGTCGGGGTGTGGTGGGGCGGGGAAGGCGGAAGGCAAGCAAAGCTCAGAAAAGGAGCCCCAGACCAGAGGGAACTGCAGGTGCGCCGCACGTACGGCGTGAAGGGGAGCTCGGAATGGGACCTTCAGGAGGTACCCGTGGACGGCGGCACCAAGGTCAGGTGGTCCTTAGACATCCCCCTCCCCACTCATAAGCAACCCAGCACCCCAACTTATGACACCCTCCTTACTGATGCTTACTTTCTGAGACAGCTTGACCTCAAGGAGGAGGCTTCTGCCTCCATCTTCCTGGAGAAAGCACCGTGGCCAGGCGCGGGGAAGGTTGGGTTCAAATCACAAAATCTGGGGTTGAGTCCAATCTCAGCAACTGAACACTGGTGTGTCCTGGAACAACTTATTTCAGGTGTCGAGTTTCATTGTTCATCTCTACAATGGGAAGAACATAATCTGCTCGGCTTTCTTTCTCCTCCGTGGCAGGGATCTAATGAAGGCTCTCAGTAGATGGTGTGCTGACATGGGGACCCAGCTTCACAAGGAGCCTGTGTTTATAGGGTAATTAGCCTGACTGTGAAGTGTCTATCTACCTGGTTTTCACCATGATTTTACCCTGAGGCACCTGTTTGAACCCAACGTCAAGATGGGGCCATTGCTGTTCCGTCTCCACCATACCCACCATGTTCTTGGGGTCCTGCCCCACTGAGCTCGAAAGCACAGGGGTACCTGCCTGTGGAAAATAACCTTAAGTCTTCCGTCCAGAAGCCCTCAAAACAGAGGCCTTAGAGAAGCAAATGTAAAGGGACCGAGGCAAAGAGTAAAGTGGATTTCTTGCCGTCCTCCTCCTCCTTTCCATCAATTTCTGTTTCTTTGAGGCCCTGGGGCTGTGGACGCTGCCATATTGTCACAGCTTAGCTGGGCTCTCCAGGGCAGTTAGTGACTCATCCTGAGGACTGGATCCAGAGCGGCGCCCCCAGCGGGCCCTGCCCCACACGTGGTCAGCGCCCCAGAGTGAGCCAGCCCTCCCTGTGGTCCCTCTCCCCACCCCGCCTCCTCCTCAGAGTGACTGGCAGGATTTATAGGGCCGTCCCAGCGACACGCCATCTCAGTAACTGCAGAATGGCAGTTGTAAAAAATCCCATTTGCCAGGGTATTAGAATCCCATTAGCACTCCCGATGGAGAAATAATTCCGACCCTTCGGAAGGAATTAAAGATATTTGGGCACCAGCACTTGGAGTGTTATAGGTCCTTCCCCCCTTTGGAATGATCATACCAACAGACATAAAGCCTCAGGCACCAGATGTCCTTGGTCCATAAACCCCTTGAGAAAAGTCCTAGGAAAGATGTATGAAAGGGCCTCTGGTCCAACAAACAGGCTCCAGAATAATCACAAAAGGTAACTGACACAGGGCCCTCTGATTTGTCTGTGCTCGAAAGGGAGTGGTTTTAGGGGAAGCCAGGTTTGGATTTCAGAACCCCACTGCTCTCTTACAGCCTCTCACATCCGCTTTGCCACTCCCCACACCATTGCCAGAGCAGTAACTGACATCGAACAGAAACACCGACAAACTTCTCGGGCCCACAGACGTCAAAACACAGTCATCTGCAAAACAAAAGGATGACCACCAAGGGGCATTGTTATAGTGTCGGGTTCAATCACTTCACTTTATCAATGAAGCAACAGAGGCCCAGAGAGGTGAAGCAACAGGTGCAAGATCACGCAGCTCGTTAAACTGAAGTCTCCTCATTCCCTGTCTGCATTTTAAAAATTCCCAGGTAATATCAACGCTATTGTTTCTGGGACCACACTGATAATCCAGGTCATCGGGTTTTGTAAAAAATTAAACACAACAGGGCTTCCCTGGTGGTGCGGTGGTTGAGTCCGCCTGCCAATGCAGGGGACACAGGTTCGTGCTCCAGTCCAGGAAGATCCCACATGCCGCGGAGCGGCTGGGCCCGTGAGCCATGGCCGCTGAGCCTGCACATCCGGAGCCTGTGCTCCACAATGGGAGAGGCCACAACAGTAAGAGGCCCACGTACCGCCAAAAAAAAAAAAAAAAAAATTAAACACAACAAAGCATATAAAGTCTTTAACGTGGTGAGAATAATTACTCTATAAACGGTTGTCATATTACACGTTTGAGATTTAAACCATACACCGTAGTTTCAAGAGCATTTAAAAGACCGACTATGTGCCATAAGCTGAGCTAGACATAGAGTGACATCTTGTTATCTAAACTTCAAAGTACTCCTGTCTGACAGGGCACATGGCCCTTACTTCTCAGATGGGGCAGGTGAGGCTGAGAGAGAAGAGGAAGGAGGAGACAGCTTAGTGGCTCTAAGATCGGATACCTGTCCCCCCACCCCACCTGCTGTAGGTGCAGAGCAGTGTCCTGACTCGTGCTGACACCCTCTGCCTGCTGTCCAGCCGGGGACGATATGGCTGAGGACGACGTGGGTTGATTTCAACACGCACACGTTGATTCTGAGGCTTGAGTGCCAACTGCCAGAGGAAGAGACGTGGCCGCCACGGGATGGCGTGGGATGCCTGCACATGTGCAGACGGAAGCAGCAGAAAGGGGTGGACAGACTGACAGGATGCACGATGGCAGGGAACTGCGTTGCATACTGAACCTGCAGATCAGTACAGAGATGCATATCCGGGGAGTGTGGCAGCCCACAGCTATGTGGAGGTGCAACAGACCAGGGCGAGTGTGGAAGGCTGCGAATCTAGGGAGACACGGTCCAGCCCAGAGACAGGCAGAGAAGCATCACACGTGATTCAGGCAATGCCGTCTGTGAGAGAGACCCCCAGCGCCCTGTGAAGTGAACCCCAAATCCCACCTGGAGCTGGGAGCGGGCGTCATGCTGCTGCTGAGCTATTTTCAATCCCTTCAAGCTCTTTTGCCCCAAACCTCCGCCTGAAAAATCCATCCTTGTCAAACTCCGAGGGATTAAACCAGGGCAGTGATGGGTAGCTGCAGCCCCACCTGATTTGAGGGCATCTCCCGGCAGGGGAAGGTCCGTTTGTGCCTCTGGACCCACATTCTGACGTCAGAAGTGGGGTGGGTCTGTGGCGACAGCGGAAGGGTCAGCGCAGGCAGCTGCTGGCTGGGCACAGCTGGGCCCGGCTGTGGAGGGAGGAGCGCCGGGTCTACAGCAGACGGGGCGGAAGAGGGGCCTGGGGGGCCGCTGGGCCGGCTGGTGCTGGCGGGGGTGGACCTCGGGGCTGGGTCACAGGTTCCCTCTGAAGGCCCTGGCCCAGGCCTTCCTGCTGGATGGCCCACTCTGGAGGCAGGAACAGCCCTTCTGACACTGGCATCTGAGTTCATCTCCACTCCAGGTAACTTTGCCTCTAACAGAGCAAGTGAATGGGTCAGAGAAGAAGGAAAGCCACGCCACCTGGCCTAATTCAAGCCTATGACCTCAGAGACCGAGTGGGCCTGAACTGCCCGATGATCCCTGTACATTTTCACAGCGAATCCACTTTCCTTTCCCCCGGAGGGGACCAGCTTACAGCTCCCACTTTCTCCAACCCTCCTTCCTTCCCCAGGTGGAGACCTCATTTCTCACACCAGTGAGGAGCTGGACACAATCCGAAGAAAGTAAGCCATCTTCCCCCACCCACTGCCCCAGCAAACCCACCCCCATGTGTCTGCTCTATGTGTCCTCCTGTTTCCACTTCCACCTCAAGTCAAGCCCTGCTCTGCGCTCGGGATTCCACATGCATCCCCTCTGCTTCCCCTGCAGGCCTCTTCCTGCCTTCATCCATCTTTGTTTCCTCACCTCCAGGGGTTCCCCTGCCCTGGATAATCCCGTCAGCCTGCAGACGCCAGGCCAACATGCTTCAATGTCTCCCAATGAAAACAAAGAAACATCAACCAGCCAAAGGTCTCCCTGAAGCCCCCGAAGAAGTTCTCTGTCTCCCCCATCTGCACTTCCTCAGTCTTCATTTTCCCTTGGCCGGAATTCAGGTCGTCACGAAAAACAGTGACTTCTGACCCGTCAAAGCCAGTGGCCACTTCTCAGTCCTTATCTTACTCGGTCTCTCCCTCAAATGACATTCACTCAGTGGGGTACTTTGTTCAATGTTGGTGACGTGCTGGGCCTGTCCCCAGCACCAGGGATACGTCTCTAAATGGACAGAGAGGCAAAACTCCTTGCCCATCTGCCCATGAGGCTGTGTTCTATGGGAAGACTGACCTCAGCCTGAACAAACAGGTGCCTTGTATGCAGAGGGTGAGTGATGGAGAGAAATAAATGGGGGAACTGGGAGCGAAGGGACCAGCGTCAGAGATCCCGGCAGCATCCTGCCCGACGGGCTGTCACCCCTCTTACCATCCCTCCCTCCCTTTGCTGTGCTGGGTGCACACGCCTGCATCTCCTCCCCGCAGGTCACTTGCTGGCTTCTCCTCTTTCTCGTGACCCCCCCAAGGACTGCAGGGCTTCATTCCTCCCCACAGCCCCCTCTGTCTACACTCTCTCTGAGCTCTAACCCTGTCTGGCGCTTTAAGGCCGTCCTAATGCTGCTGTGTCCAGCCTCCATCCCACCTTGAACTCCAAACTCACAGATCCACTGATGGCACCTCCACTCAAGTCTAACAGAGAACGTCAACCTCACAGTTCACAGAAGAACCCTCGACTGAGGCCGACCTGCTACACACACACTCCTGCCCCTCCCTTGTGCTTCCCATCCAACCAGCTGCTCAGGCCAAAACCCTGGTGACCATCATTGATCCTGCTTTCTCTAACCCACTGTCCCGCCTTCAGTTCTATAGCAAATGCTGTCACAACAGGACCTCAAAAACACGGTCTGAGTCTACTGAACTTCCACGTTATTTCTTACCTGGACAAGCAAAAACCTGCTCACAGGTCCTCCTGAGTTCATTCCCCAAAAGCAGCCAGGATGGCCTCTTCAACATGCAGGTCAGATCTTAGCATCATTCTCTCAAGGACCCTCCAGTGGCCTCCCCTCCCCTCCCCTTCCCTTACCGCTCCCTTCTGGGCTCATCCCCTGCCATGTCCCTTCCCACTCCCAAGCAGGACAAGCCCTACCCCACCCTGCCCTCCACCTGGAACCTTCTTCCTCGGGATAGCTGGGCAGCCAGCTCCTCACACAGGTGCTGGTCAACCATCCCCCCTGCCCACCCCACCCCCTGCCAAGCCACACTGTGTCCCCTCCCTCCTCCAGACCAGCCCCCACACCCAGTGCTCGCTGCTCCCTGACAAACAGCCTTTGCTTCTTGTCTTTATTGACTTATTTGCTGTCTGTTACTCTCACCAGAGTGTAAACCCCGTGAGGTCAGGATGTCGCCTGTCTGGCTGGACAGCACAGGCGCTCTAAGCAGGCTTGCGGTCAGACTCTGCATTATTTCCAGTTGCACCTCTTACTCACTGGGGGGGTCCTAGGCCCAAGACTTCACCTCTCTGGGCCTCGGGGGTCTCAGCTGTAAAGTGAGGGTAAACATAACGTCTGCCGCATGGGCGTGTTGTGAGGGATGAGAAACAGATAAATTAGAGGATGTGGAGCAGAACTTCATGGGAATATGCACTCAATAAATATTTGTGCAACAGGTAACCCCTCACTCCTAATGGTCCCCTTGGGGGTAAAGATTTAAAGAAGAGGCAACGTGCTCCCTGCGGGAGTGAAATGCATAACCTGGCCAGAGAAAGAAGAAGAAAGCGTGGAGCCCTCTCAGGACAGGTCTTCCCAGTTCACGTCTTGGGAGGTTTGTTTTCTCTAATATCCACCGTGGTCATGAGGGGAGAGAGCCGCTGCAGGGGGGACCACGGGGTCTGGAGCCCAGGGCCATCACTGCTGAGTTGGGACCCCCAGGATGGCACCCCTGCTGGGAGACAGGGCAGGGGGCACACGAAGTCCTCCCAGGGAATCCCACCCCACCCCGACTTCCAGGGACACGCAGCACTTCCTCTCACTTCTTTGACCCCTGATCCATGCCGGAACACACGTCACACAGGGGGTTCTCTGCAGGAATGCAGTTTCTCAAAGAGGGCGAATGAGTCACAAAATAATAAAATATAAATGAATCACGGGAACTACGTGGATAGCTGACGACGCACAGGCACACAGTAACAGCATGGGACAGACCCAGAGCTCAGTAAAGGGACTGAATCTGCTTTGGGGGCTCAGGAGACTTTTCCCTGATGCAGAAGGAATTTGGCATATTTTTAAAGATTGCAATAGGCCAGTGTGTGAAACAAGAGTGGAAGGGCCCAGAGGACAAGTTAGAGATTTTGGACCTTTTTTCCCCAGAGAAGGGGGGCCGATTTAGAGTTTAAAACAAGTGAATGACAGGATCCAGTTTGTGTTTTGAAAAGGACATTCTCTACGGTGTGGAGGAGGGATTGGAAAGAAATGAGAGGGACGTGGGTGGGAGGACTCCAGGGGTGGTTGAAGTGATGCCGGCCGGAGACAGGAGCAGCCGGGCCCAGGGGCTGTCAGTGGAGATGCAGGTGGTCACTCTGTGGGCAAGACCAGGACCTGCTTCAACACCACTTTACCTCCACGGGGCAGTTACCACTGGACCCATTCTAAAGGTGAGGACACTGAGGCTCAGTGTAGTTGAGTACCTAGGTGACACAGCTGTTAAGTGACAGGGTTGTATTTGAACCCATCTATGGACCCCAAGAATGTTTTCTTTGTCTACCACTCACTCTAGAAAGAATGTGTAAAATCACTGAATCCGTGCTCCGAGATTCTCCCATGAAATTAAGGACACCTGCTCAGTGGGTACACCTTCCAGGCTACACGAGCTGCAATAATCATTGTGTTTAGTGCGTGGCTGCACTGGGCTCTGAGTGGCCTCCAAGTGCTGGAATGGAATGTTCTGGGATCACTCTGCCACGTGATGCCGCTCCTGGAATGGCAGTGCCAGGACCAGCCTCCTGTACTGAGGAGAGCACAGGTCACATCTCCTGTCTGGACCGGACGCTGGCAAGACCACGCTGCTTAGAAGCATCGGTGGCAGGAGCAGGTGCCTCCAGAAAAGGGCACGTGAGAAAAAGGAGACCAGAGGAGAGCTGAGCAGTGGCCCTTCCTGGCAGCCTGGCCGGGGCATCCCAACCAGCCCTCCCCAGCGGAGCTCCCTTCCAGGCCCAGCGCAGCCCACTCCAGCCTGGGAAGGAGCCACTCATGTATATGCAAATGCCAAGGAGGGATGGCAGGCTGGGGGAATTAGCATTTTGAATGAGACTAGACAACAGGGAAAGACCGAAGTAATGGGCAACTACTTGCCATGGATATTGGAGAAAAAGGAGGGGAAAGGTCCTGGCCCCAGGGCAGAGGTCACAGCTGTCTTCAGGAGTCAGAAGAACCTTGTAATAACCATCATAAAAATAACAATAACAGAATCAATAAAACAACAGTACAAAATAGACAGTTATTTCAGTAACCCTTAACCAGCACTTAGCAACCTGCAGGGCGGCAAGTGCACACACCTCCCAACCACTCCACAAGGCGGGGAGCGTCCGCTCAGTGTCAGGGAACGTGGAAACAGAGGCTCAGGTCTGTCTCAAGTCATGAGACCAGCGTGAGGTAGAGCCGGGACTTGAGCTTCGCTCTGACTGACTGCAGAGCCTGTGTCCCTAACGTCCAGTCAATGCCGCCTCTGCCCTCTTTTGCACCATCCAGAGCACTGGAGCACGGCAGACACGGCTCAGGCAGCAGCAAATGCAAGGATGGGGGTGGGCGATGGCGGGCAGGAGATGGGGGGAGCGGGAGATGGGGAGTGGGAGATAGGGTCCCACTCACCAGGGGCTAGTGGTGGGGGAGGTGGAAATGGTGACCCTCCTCCCTGACCAGAGCATCCCCTAGAGCCATGTTTCTTTCCCCAAACCTGAACAGCCTTGTTGTGAGGCAAAGCCCAAAGTCTGAGAATTCAGTAATAGCAAATCCCATCTCTGTCCATGGGGGACCAGAGGTAGGGGCATGGGGGTGACTGTGGGCTGGGATGTGTGGGCGCCTGTGCTCCGGGGTGAGGCCTCTCAAGGCCCCTCCGTGCCCATTCAGAGTCGCAGCCATGACTCCTATGGTCCCTGCTTACGATGTTCACGCCACCTGGTTTTCACTCGCGGGGTCCTGTGGGCTGGTGGTGCTGCGGGCCCTCAGGAGGGGTGGCCAGTGGGCCTGGAGCCACACACCAATCTGGGATTCCCATCAGGCACTACCAGATTTACTGAGTGGAGTACTGAACTGGAACAAACTAACTGCTCCCAGATAAGCTGATGGAGATGCTGGGTCAGGATGCTCCCCAGCGAAAAGGGACTGGCTGATCTTTATCCACTTGGCACGCAGCTTCCAGGAGCTTCTGCACCTACCCCCTGCCCCCCAGGTGAGTGATGATGGGCACAGGGTGTGTGTGTGACCCAGGCCGCAGCACCCCTGACCACCTGATCTTGGCTATGCAGCCCTGGCCTGCTGGGGTTTGCACCCTGCTTTGTCTGCAGGCAGGTACTTGGCCGCTGTCCCAGGTAAGGCCCCTCCAAGGTGAATTCAAGTGCCCTAGAGCCACAGCAAGGAGGAGTTCTCGGAGATGCCGGGGACGTGACAGGAGCACAGCTTCAGAGCCTCCAGGAGGCCGCCCCTTCCACAGATTGAGTCCGTACCCCGGCTGGCTGCCAGCAGGACCTTGAAAGCACCATTCTTTGGTGTGAGGGGGTGTGAAAACCATCACCTAGGTTATTCTCAGCCACGAATTCTAAATCCCAGAACAGGAAATGACCCCAGAATGCCCCTGCGTCCCCAGGCCTCTTGCAGGGGCTACGCCAGACAAGCCAATGTCCAGACAGGGGAAGGGGCATCTGTTTCATTCTGAACATTTGCCTCCACAGATGCTAACTTGTGTTCAGCCCTAAGGAGTTCAGTTTTGGATTCAGCCAAACATCTCACGTTTGCCTCTCGCTGGGATTGGAAGACCATTCAGATCTCTCGCCATCACTTTTCAAAATCTTGTCATCCATTCTGATAAACTAACACCTCTGCCACCCTCCGGCGATCTCTTTTGTTGACAAAGCCATGGCGCCAGTGAAGTGGGATGCAGCATCTGGGGGGGAAGGGGGTTGGTAATGAGACATTCTGTTGAAGTGCAGGTGGTCTGGGAATGCAGCTAGGACACAAACTTGAACCTGAGGCTTTTGCTGAGCCTGGAGTAGGGCTGCTCCCAGGGTGGGAACAGGGCTTTGGGGCAGGAATGTCTGCCATGGGCTCTGGGGGTGCTGCCCTGGGGCAGCTGGTCCCCCTGCCCAGCCTCTTGCCTGGCTGGTTCCTTCTGGCTCCAGGCCCAGGCCGCGGGCCTGATCTCAGACTGGGAGAAGGGCCATTGGGAGTGCGGGGAACCTCTGCTGGGTGGGAGGAAGTTCAAGGGGAACATGGCGGGCGGGAAAGTCTGTAGGGCAGAGCAGGGGCCCGGGAGCCTCACCACCACGCCAGGAGGAGGAGCAGGAGGCCTTGGCCGCCGCTGCTCCCAATCAGCCTGATTGCAATCAGCCCGAGAGCCGCATGCATTCAACGGAGCAGGTGAAACATGCCATCTGCAGAACGCATGTCAGAAATCACAACACAAACAACAGCAGGGCGCGTGGACGAGAGACGCCCACAGCAGCCTCTGGCTGCACCGTCCTCCTGGCCCCGGTGACCAGGCTGGGGACGAGGGGCTACGTGGAGGATGAGAGACCCGAAGACCCCAGACGGCGTGCATGATGAGCTCAGAGTCGGGCCACGTCAGCCCTTCAATCAGTCTCTTTTACTACTAATTTCTCCTCATGTTTTTTAATTTAATCCTCGGCTTCCTTCAAATACCAGTCAATGAACCATCCAAATTTCCTCCAAATACCCTTGAAAATGTTGAATTATGCAATTAAGGTTGGTGTAATACAATAATACGAGGAGAAATGTTGTCATACATATTTTAATGAAACGCACAGGCTTGGGAGGGAGAGATTTCCCAGAGCCGTCCTCTCCCACCTCTGGTGACTGTTACGTCTTCTTCTCCATCTTTTGTTATTAAAACCCTGCCATCAACGCAAACCCCAAATGAGCATCACTGGATGGGACCCTGCAGGGACAGCTGCAAAGACTCAGCAGATATGGGTTTGCGAATATCAAAGGGAGGTCACTGGGAGTGGGATTCTGCTGCCCACGGACTTAAGCATGATTTACTCATTCATTCAAAAATATTTGCCACGTTTGCCTGGGACTGTCCCAGTTTTAGCACTTAAAGTCCAGTGACTCAAAAAACCCCTAATCCTAACATGAAGCTGTGTTTTTTGGCTAATTCTGACGTGTTTATTAGGCTCAGAGGTACCTCGTCTGGAAAGCTTTCTCTGATAACTGCGAAATGGACTCCATCCTTTCTCAGTGCCATTAGTCACTCCAACACGCTGTACTGTGTGTCACCACACTGGCTTCCACCCCCACCAACACACACACACCTCACCATGGTTCCTTGAGGCCAGTGTCATGTCTTATTTGTCATTGTACTCCTAACACCTCACAGAGCTTGAACAGGTTGTCGGCACTAAAATATTTATTGGATGGTCGATAATAATGATGTAAATAGCAGTAATGATAGTAGTGATTATTTATTCATATTTACTATGCACCTGACACATGAGAGCAAAACCTTAAATGACATATAGGGGTTTGATAGAACTGGAGAGAAGCATATTTGAGAAAGAGAGAGCTGTGTACGTGTTGAGAAAAGTACTTGGAAAAAGCTGGGTTAATAGAACTTATTGAATGACAGACACTTAGGGGTATAAGAAGAAAAGATGTTTGAGGAGAAATGCTTACAAGTTTGTAAGAGAATAAAGTTGAAATAAGAGGTTACAGGGAAAAATGGTAGGATGGATATGTAGGTTAGGCTCAAGTGTAGATGTCATAAATATGTAAATCAATTGCTCAGCCTTGACTGAGTAGAAAATAGAATCCCAATACTGGTTTCTGGGCAAAGGAAGGGGGAGGTAAAGTGCAGGGAAAAGGTTCTGAGGTTTATGTCCTTTTTAATCTGACTTTAGCTCTGGATTACCCCTTGGGAAACCACTTATGTTACTGGGCCTCACTGCCTCATCTGTAAAGTGGGGGACTGGTACTTAACTTGAAGAGTAGTTTTGAATCAGGGGCAGTGCCTATGACCTACAACATAGCCAGCAATGAACAAGAGAAGCCACCATCACCATCATCAACATCATCATCATCATCATCATCATCATCACCATCATCATCATCATCATCACCATCACCATCATCATCATCACCACCATCATCATCAGCATCATCATCATCATCACCATCACCACCATCATCATCATCATGATCACCATCACCACCATCATCATCACCATCATCATCATCACCATCACCACCATCATCATCCATCATCACCATCATCATCAGCATCATCATCACCATCACCACCATCATCATCATCATCATCATCACCATCATCAGCAGCATCATGATCATCACCATCACCATTATCATCATCATCATGATCACCATCATCATCATCATCATCATCACCATCATCAGCAGCATCATCATCACCATCAGCAGCACCATCATCATCATCACCATCACCACCACCATCATCATCATGATCACCATCACCATCATCATCATCATCATCATTATCATCACCATCACCACCATCATCATCCATCATCACCATCACCCCCATTGAGGAGTTTAAGGGAAATTAATCTAATGGACTATGGGACGAAGAGAATTCTCCCACTTATCAATGGCCACTGGCAAAGCTACAACCTGGGTCACCTTCTAGGTCAACTTTAAACAGAAAATATTTAGTAAGCAGTGTTCCCATGCATTCCCTGGGGCATTTTAAATATTCTGGTTATTGTATTACCCTTTTATTTATAGTTCTGTGATCCTAAGACTCAGTAGATAAATACTAATTTTCTGTTAAGAGACTGACCTATTCTTACATTAATATTTTTAAGTTGTTGCTTTCTTGTTGTTTGTCCTCCTTCCCTTATAAACATTTAATATCACAGCCTAGACTGTAGTTTGTAGCTAAAGAACACACTTTGATTTCTTTAGTTTATTTACCACTGTTTAGTACAGATTTCTGTGTGTGCCCGATACTCACTCCCTGCAAAATAATGCTCACATCATGCTAGTCAAAACCTCTGCCCTCTGGTCTTAATTGTTTTTCAATTTGACATCCATCCACCCTATGCTCCAGCCACATCAATCCTCTCAAATTTTCCTGGGCCCACCAGGCACTTCCAAGTCCTGGGGCATTGGTTCTACCCTCTGTTCCCCCAGCATCTGAAGGGCCGAGCTGTGCTCAGGATTTGGCAAGCAGACGGGAAGCACCACCACTTGTGAGGGAGTGAGTGCTGCCTGGGAATTTGGAGTAAGAAGCTAGGGCTCAGTGCAGCTCGTGTGCCATCTCTCTGACTCAGTCGTTTCTCTATAGTAGCATTAGGATAATAATACCTTTTTATAAAGTGGTACATGTTATTACGTTAGCGTTATACATAAAGATGTTATAGAAACTGAAAAGTACTCTGGCTGAAATGTATTAATCCACAGCATGATATAATGAAAAGCGCACAAGAGTCTGCTTTCAGTTCTAGTACCAGCGCTTACTGGCTACCTGATCGTGAATGAGTCACTTTGCAGTTTTAGATTTCAATTAATCACCCATAACATGAGAGGAGCAGCAACTGTCCTGCCAACTTTTCAGGGCTATTAGGATTGCAAGTGAGACGCTCTCTGTAAAACTGCTTAGTCAGCTGCATGTTGCTAGACTGATGCAAATAGGTAGGTAAGGAAGCAGCCCTAGCTAGCCCCACCACACAGAGACAGCGTGCCCTGGGCGGGGGCGGGGGCAGGGGCAGAGGCGGGGGCGGGTCCCTCCCCTCTCTGTGTCTGCTTCCCCAGGTTACAAATGGAGGGGACATGGAGATTTACAGCGCTGTTAAGGGCCCAATGAGTTAATACACACAAAGTGCTCAAAACATGCCTGAAACAATAACTACATAAGTGGGCTGAGCTATGTTGTTGGTGCTATTATGAGCAGTATTATTATCCTGTGATCCCAGATCTTAAGGAGCTTCAGGACTGAAAGTGTCCCATGGTCACAAGGCAATGTTCCCCCCTCTGCCTCGGCAGCCACCAGGTAAGGCAGCTTTCTTCTTTGCTTTTTTCATAGCTCATCTTGTCTCATCTTGCTCTGGGATCCTCTGATTCTCTATCTTCCCAGAAAGACAACCCAGATAAGTCATTTACACTGAGGATGGCTCCTGCATGCTGAAAGACATCACCAGCTCCAAGATGGTATTAGTGAACATCTTTTATGGCCCCTGGTCTAGGTGCAGACATGGCCCAGACTCAGTGGGACTGAATCTTATACAGTTTTCAGGTTCTCTTTAAAAAGAAGAACATGAGATTACAAATATAAAAATAAGTATGGAGGTAATCTTTAAAGATTGTGAATCACTATATTGTACACCTATAACTTATAGGATATTGTACAGCAACTATAGTTCAATTAAAAAAAGAAAAGAAATTTAACATTAAAAATAGTAACTATGGATGTATTTATTTAAAATGAGAAACTGCAAGTTGTAAATATCTGAAAGCTAAAAAATACCCATCAATATCAGAAAATCTAGAAAAAATAATGTATTAATATTAACTCTCTTCCAATACATTTCAGTAATATTTTCCTACATTCTTAGCTATATATATTTATCAATTCTTCACATGATAATAATTTTATAATATTTTCTATAGAACAAGATGAAAGATAATCCAATGTGTCCTCTAGCATGGCTGATTTTTTTAATTGGTAGTTCAGAACAGTTTATTTTGGCTTCTCAAATCATGATCATTAATGTCATGAGAATTCTTAAGATTTGGGCCAAATCTGGAAGCACATCTATCAAATTTCTTTCATTTGTGTGCTGTGATATTTGGAAGAATTTCCCACAGTCTACTCTGTAGCTTCTTACCAGTGGGGGAGAAACCAGTGTTTCTCCCCCACTCCCCACATATTCCCAAGCCAGACCCTGAGGACACACTCACATAGCAGTGTGACATTGGGTAGCTGGGTGTCGCTGGCAGTCAGAGCACTCTGGGAGCCATCTCTGCATCAGAACAGCTAGCAAGGATCTCATGTGCATGGAAGTGACAGGGAACTGTGAAAAGTACATCTGACTAAACCCAAACTAGTTGTATCCCCAACTCAAATTCCTCTGAGGTGGAGTCCCAAAACGCTTATGGCCATTCAAATGGCACCTGACACAGGGAAAGTATGAGGAATGTTATGTCAGATTAGAAGTAATAAGAGTCCTGATTACTTACAGCTAAACTGTCTTACTTTTCTATAGTTTACAAAATATATTTGACTAGATGACTGTTTTCTTCCCCCAGGGCCCTGTTTCTGTTATCTATTGCTATAGAACAGACTATCTCAAGACATAGTGGGTTGAGCCCTTCTTAGATGTTCCAATCCCAAAGGAGCATAGATGAATGCAGCCGCACGGATGACCCGGCCATCGCCTTGGGGAGCGCAGGTGAGTTATCCCTGCTGAGCTTTAAATTAATTGCAAAGTCATGAGTAAGTAAGTAGTTGTTGTTGTAAAGCCACTAAGATTTGGGAAGGTTTTCTGTTCAGTAATAAATAATTAAAGCAGTAAGAGACAACTAAATGCACCCAGGAGTGTGACACTGTGGTAGACACGTGGCTTGGCTCTGAGGTGATGTGGCAGCAAAGGCTAGAAGGGGGGCATTCGTAGGGGCCAGAAGAGCAGGGAGGTTAGTGGGTACATCACAAACTTGGCCAAGACAGTTCCAGGCAAAATGCTGCCAATGCCAATTGGCTCCTTCCCACAGAGTATGTTAAGGTGCTGCCGAAGAAGAGATGACCTGTGTCCGAACAGAATTTGGAGGAAATACAGGGACCCCCGGATAGTGTCTGGGGGGTAAAGCATCTCAAAGTAAGGGCCTTAGAGAAAAGAGCAAATCAAGGCAGTGACTGGAGGACCCTTTGCTGCAGTCCCTGGAAGATTTAAGGCGATGCCCCCTAGACTCTGAGCAAGACAGAAGGACTCCTAGAACCACGCTCTTCCACAGCAGCATTGCGTTCCCAACATGGAAGGAGGTCCATCCCAGAAGGAAGTGTGCTGGGGTATGGTGTGTGGAATAAACCCCATAAGATTGGTAGATAACACGTTATATTTAAAGAGCTTGGTCCTGATGAGAGAACTGCCAGGTTGGATAAAGGACTAGAGAAGTTCCAAGTGAAAAAGGTAGTGAAGCTCCCAAGTTCCTGAAGCAAGCAGGCTTCAGTCATTCAGCAGCAAGCCTGAGCTACATCTTGTGAAAAAGGAAGAATGAGTCAGAGGGCAAAGCCAGGAGTCCAGACGGTAGAACCAAAAGCAGTGGATCCAGAAACCCTCAGAGGCAGAACTTGACCCCAATCAAAGAAAAGTCTTTGCCCCCAGGAAGGGTGAATGAGCAGCAAACACCTCTCTGGATTTCAGAATTGCTATGCACCGGTAACTGCTAGTGTGTCCTGTTCCTCTCCTTTTTGAATGGGAGTGCTTATTGCAATTATCCTGTTCTTGTATTCTCATTATATCACAACTATCTGTTGAACATGGAGGAACTTGTATTTTCAGATCACGGGTCTTTAGCTTGAGAGGTGCCCAACCCACAGAGCCTCACAAACATCTCTACCCATCACAGATCATGAGATACTGGACTTGAACTTGATGCCACAGTGGATGAAAGGTTGGGCGTCTTGGGAGTGGTGAATATATTTTCCATATAAGAGAAATGTGAATTGCTGCAGAGAGAAGGCAGACAGTGCCGGATTGTCTGAAACGAGGCCCTGACAATCTTCCTGCCCTGTACGTACATGCTGCTCTTTTCTACCTGAAGAAGAGTCTGTATTCCCTCTGCTTGAATCAGTGACATTTTTTGACCAATAATAGTATGAGGCCCAGGTTCCTGCTTTTGCTCTTCTGGAAGCCAGCTGCCATGTAAGGAGGTTCAGGTATTGAACGATGAGAGATCTCGTGGAAAGAGACTACATGCAGGAGAAATGAGAGCCCCAGACATGCTAGGGGAGCCGTCCTGTATGTTTCAGACCCAGCTGACACGGAGCTGAAATCAGCTGCACAAGTGACTCCTGCTGACACCATGAGAAGTCGAAGAACCACCTGGCCAACCTACGGAAATATAGGAAATAAGATATATTTGTTTTAAGCCATCAAGTTTCTAGATAGTCTATTGTACAGCGAGACACAATGGAAATAGACCTCAAAGCTTCAATTTCATCAGCTTCATGGGAAATCCAACCATGGGGGAAGAGCCTGGGGCAGGAAGCAACGACTCTTGCATATGTCATATGATAAAGAACAAGTCGCCAAATGTGCTGGCTCTCTGTGCTGGTGATGCTCCACGGTCCAGCCCCTGACAGGCCATCCGCTACCTTTCTCTGCTCTGCTCTGTGTCAGGGGATGCTGATTCCACCAAGGTATCACTTTCTTTTTCGCAGGCTGCTTCCAGTTGTGTTTGGCAAATGCATCCCCAAGAAGGTGGCCCTTTTCTCCTGTTTCCTCCTCTGTGCTTCAGGCTGAGTCTTGACAGTGGCCAAGCCTTCCAAGCCACAGATTCTGGAAGGCAGACTCTCTTCCTTGGCTCCATCTCTCACTTGGCTTCAATTACAGCATCTCTGCTCCTTTCCCTCTAGGTCTAGAGGTGGTAACAGCTACCCTTGATCGTGAATCACTGGGAGCCTCAACATTCCTGCTGGATTTCCTGTACCTACCTACAAATTCTGTCCATCCCTGCTTCCTGACCCTGTCTTCCTTTGATCCAACTGGAATTCTGTCTTCTGCTACCCTGACTGATATACTCCCTTACGTGAATCTCCTCCTCCTGACTTCTAATCAGCAGAAAGAAAAATGAATATGGAAGATGAAGTCACAGATACTACATTTCAGTCTTAGGTTTATAATGTTGTAGCTCTCGGTGACCTAGAAACAATCAGTTGACTTATCTGAGTTGTACTTTCCTCAACCGAAACTGGAAATGATAATAACCTACTTTACAGGTTTCTGTAAACCTGTAAATACTGGGGCGTCCAGTATTCACCAAGCCCTTAGTCCTGGATATGGAACGTATCAGGCACTATACTTAAAATACATCAGGGGGCTTCCCTGGTGGCGCAGTGGTTGGGAGTCTGCCTGCCAATGCAGGGGACACGGGTTCATGCCCCAGTCCGGGAGGATCCCACGTGCCGTGGAGCAGCTGGGCCCGTGAGCCGTGGTCGCTGAGCCTGCGCGTCCGGAGCCTGTGCTCCACGGCGGGAGAGGCCACAACAGTGAGAGGCCCGCATACCACAAAAAATAAATAAATAAATAAATAAATAAATAAAATACATCAGGGCGCTGAGTTAGAGGTCTTCATCTCTTCCAGAATTCAGCAAGCACCAAGATATCAAAACCATAACAAGAGTTTAAAATAATGAAACATGAGACTTGAACTGATTTAGCCTGCCCACCATTATAGCAGGTGTCCAGAGATCCAGGGAATGGCATCAGGAGAGGATGTCAGACAGGCCTTCCTGGTGGTAGAGCTGGGATCAGACAGCAGGAGAAACACTGCTGTTCGCTGGGGGTCCCTATTGATGAACAAGCAGGTGGGTGCCTCTCAGAATGAAGAACTGGTGGCATTAAGAAGACTAACTAGGATACTGTGTTATCTAAAGATCTCTTTGTCATCAGAGGGCCTCTCCAGCTGTTTCTGTGCACTATGCATTATTTATGGCCCATCCAGGGGTGGCATCCTGCTATTTGGCTGCTTTCTGAGACGGGTAGCAGGAAAAGGGCTCATTGACTCAGCAAGTGTGAGCAAGGCTGAATGAGATGATGAGGGAGAAAGAGAAGTTGGAGAAGAACGCAGTTAGAAAGGAAAAGAGGAAAGCCAAAGAGGTGATGGTCAGCCATGGGTGACCGGAGATGCTCAACTTGACAGTGAGACAACCTGATGCCTTAGGAAACCACGTCCAGATTCCAGTGGATCTGGAAGAAGGGATGGCGTGAGGCTCAGTTCCTTTAAGCCCTTGTCAATTCCTGACCAGTGAGATGCAATCTAGGAGGTCCATTTCTGGCAGGTTTCAGAGGATTACTCAGAGGTAGACCTGGGTGGCGAAGGTCAGGGAGCTAAGGGACCCATCTGAGAGCATCTCACGGTTGGCAGAGGAGGTGAGCTGGTGGGTGGCCCTGAGGCCCTGAGGTGGAAAAGACAGAGTTGAGTGAGCCCGTGGGGCAATCCACATCCTCGTGCAGCCTGTCACCATGGGTGCCAAGGACGGCTCTTCCGTCTGGAATTGGATTTCAGGGCCCTGCTGGGGGCATGAGTCAGCAAAGCCATCTCCATCCCCACTTCCACTCCTTGCCGCCGACTCACCACCATGTTCTGGAGGCAAAGGAGTCTCAGGCTTGTCCTCCTTTCTGAACACCCACAGTGATGCTCTGATTACGGTCATCATCGTCATTAGACACTACTCCTTTGCCAAGTGTCCTTCATCCTGCCTTCTGTAGCAGGGAACCAGTATTAACTGCGCCTCCAGTAAATGGCGATTGCTCTGCTTGGTGTTTAAAATGTGTTATCTAAATTAAACCTCACAACAACCCTGTCAGATGATACAATCCCCATTTTCTAGAGGATATGACATGCTCAGAGAAATAAAGTAATTCATCCAAGGTCACACAACTCATCATAGGCAAAAAGTGGATTACAATCTGTTCCGAGGCTCTCCTAGAAATAGAGACCTACACCCTCCTTCTCTCCCTCACAATCGTGCCCTTGAAGCTGCATTCAACCTTGGAAGTCGTTAGTCATTTATAAGGTTCCATAATAATAAGAGCACTGCAGGAGCCTGGGGTCAACATGTTCAAGAAAAGTAAAATACACACCTTGGCACTGGTACTTGACACATGGAGATAAGTTTAAATTAAATCCCAGGTTCCCCCTCACCCCCGGGGATGGCTGGAGGGTAAGCTGATCTTCCCTGGTCTCCAAACTCTGTCTGCAAAAACTTGATTAATTACTAATTTACAGGTTATTCTCAACTGAAGCACAAATCTTTATTCCATTTAGGAATTAATGATCCTACCATATGTCCTCAGAACTGGACATGCCTTGGTGATCAAAGACTAAGGCTTAGCACTCTTCTAGGGCTCTGGAAAGTTCCGATTTCTTATTTGTCCTCCTAATCTCGCTGGAGACATTCTGGCGTGGTTGAGGTCAGATGGGGCAGGGATTCCTACCGCTTCCCCACCCCACAAGCCTGCAGGACAATCTATACACAAGGCTTAACGTGTACCCAGCAGAGAAGGGCCCCTCTGTAGCCCTCTGTTCCCTTGGAACCCACCCCCCCACTCCACTGTACCTGGCACAGTCTCTATCCCTCCCCCCAGCCTCCTTGTGTCAAGAGGATCATAGGCTTGTATCTTAACAGGCACAAGTAAGTGATGTTGGCCTGGGGGGTTGATGCCCTGAAGGTTGTAAGTCAGAAACATCCCTGGGAAAAAAAAGTTCAGGTACCAAATGAGAGTTCAGAAAGAGGGAGGAACAACCCATGGTTCCTGAGCACTGATTCGGTGATGGGCTCTGTGATAACTGCTTTACATACATTATTGATCCTTTCAACAACTCTCCAAAGCAGGTATCAATAATCCCCTCCCTGTACCCCAACTTACGAGTATGAAGTCATAAGTTATTTATCTCAGGCAAGACAGGCATTGGTGAAAATTTCCATTCAGATCTCTCTGATTCCAGTGCCCATGTTCTATTTCTGTTTGACTGCTATGCTGACAGCCTCCTTTTCATGACTGTTTTTTAATTCCCTGGGTGTGGCCCACTGTCTGCAACTTAGAAGATGCTTAGGAAATGGCCATAGAATGGATGATGCGTGAATGAACGACTACCCTAGATGACTCTAGGACTGAGCCCCAGACTGGAAGAGAAGGAGGGTCTCAGTGCAACTCAGTTCTGAGTTGACCTTCGTTGTCCCTGGGAAAGGGCAGTACTGATGCAGGGAAAGGAGGGTCTCATGTGTCCCCCTCACTTCCACCTGGAATGACTCAGGCTTGGCTAAATTTACCAGCCTTTCCTCACCTATGCTCCCCACCTCGACCCACTGTCGGCTTTCTTGCCAGGAAGCCAGGGTGCTTGCAGGAGGCAGAGTTGTGTCCTCCTAAAGCTAAAGGTGTGGTCTTCCCAGACCCTATCCTGCAAAGTTGCAGGACCAGACCATTGGACCATTTCTCCTTCTCCAGCATTTGCATTTGAACAGGAAAAGCTTATCTCTTGGCTCCGTGCCAGTCTTGTGTCTTTTACTGGAATGCTGATAGTCTCACCTTTAAATTGAAAAATCTTCCTTCAGCCACTCTCTTTTTTTTCTTTTTTTAATACAAAATTTACGAACAAGAGGAATTCAGTCAGAAGATTTCTGGCGTAAAGCAATTGCTGTTTGTGTAGATGATGGGACACAACATAATGCAGGCAGAAAATTAGCCTATAATCACCACTTTCTTTTGCATCTGCTTTAGATGTATTTAAGCCCAAGAGACTCCCCCAGAGAGTGTGCCCCTGGGACTCGGTCCCTCCCCCTACTCATTACCTTTGGTTTTGTTGTCTCCCAGGAAGAAAATTAGGGCACCGTGGCTATTGAGATGCTGGTGTTCAGCCAGTGAGATGTTCACACAGCAAAATGACAGTCACTGCATGTGATTTGGGATGATTTAATGGCTTGAATTATCTCGCAGGTTTGTGGAGGAAATGCCAAGGCTGTCAGCACATTGTGGACATCTTTGCCTTGCCTGTCTACCAAGCCCTTCACTGCCAAGGGCAGAGGACAGACTCCACTTCCCTCGCCGCCCTTTTGTTGGAGCCAAAGGAAAGGGCCCCATGAGTGGAGGACCACCAGGCCTCTGAGGCTGAGATGTGGGATGAAACACTGCATCTCTGCTCCTCTGTTTGTCCCCCTCACTTTCAATAAAAAGCTCAAATTGACCGCATGTAAGAGAACCACCCCGGAGAGCCGGGCACGTAGAACCCAGGAGCCTCATGGTTTTTACTGAAATCCTGTCTCTCTTTAAGAACTCAGTTTCCACATTCAATATCCTTCCCTCTTTGTTCATCTTCCCTTTTACAAAAATTCAAACATAAACCCTAAGTGGAGCTGCTTCTTATCAACCTTGTAACCTAACCACAGACTAATGTGTCATTCTAGGGCCCTGTACCTCAGTTTTCACATATATGAAATGGGAAGATAATATCTCCTCCTGAGAGTTCATAGAAGACAAATAAGAATGTACGAAACTGATGGGTGACCATAGAGCCTTCTAGAGACATGTTACTGTGGATAGCATGGAGTGGCTTGGTACTCAGGAATTTTTAACACACTCTGCTTTGTTGAAATCTGTTAGTGAAGGGAGCACCAAAAAACGTGTTTCTGACTCTAAGGTCAAGAGGGGGAAGCAAGGTCACTGTCCCTGTCTGAGCCTCAACCTTCCACCTCCAGTTTAAACACCACTGGATAATCCGGATAATCCCAGTGTCCTCCATGGGAAGGAAGCGCTCCAACAACTGGATGGAATTAAAACTGATACCAGTGTTTATTTGTATCTCTCTAAAAATGCCCAAAGAGATTGATTGATAACAGCAACCAGACTTCTTAAAATCTACCTTCCCCTGCTTGTGCTTCCTCTCTCATGCACACCACACAGCTCCCTTGAAACGTCTTTCTTTTCCAGCCCTGGGCTCAGCTTCCCCCGGCACATCGCTCCCATCCTGAATTGGACTGTTTTCACTCCTCCGCTGGGTCTGGGCTTTTTCCTTCTCTCCCCCAAGTCTATGCCTCATCACCCCTACTCCAGCTCTGTCTCTGTCTACCCAGTGTCCCAAATTTGCATCACAAAAGCTTATCACAGGAGATTAGCTCCAGCAAAGGTAGACTTTTCTTTCGGAGGGTAAAAGGAAATGGGGAAAAAGAGATAGAGTGGACAGAAATAGCATCCTCTTTGTCAATCACTTCAGGGTGGAAGGCCGTGAAGATTCACATGTTAATAAATCTGTCACCGTCAAATATGACTGAGGACCCATTCCGGAGTGGTTAAAGATTCTATTCCAGCTCACCCAGGAGTGTGTAGAAAATGGAACACCGGCACCAAACAGGTGAAAGCAAGGGGACGTCACACTTTTGTCAGTCTGTTGGATGAAAACCCAGAGTGGTTTTGGTCCATGAATATGCATCATGTGTGTGTCTTAGCTCTCGTCAGCGGTGCTCAGCAGATGGCGGGCGTGTTTGGGATCTGCTACACACTGTAGCGGGATGTTGTGATGGGGAATCAAGTGCTAGGTGGAAGCTGTCAGGATGCATAACACGTCATCTGGGGGAGTGGCAGCTCTCCATCACCCTTGGTCCCAGGGCCAAAGGCCAGGATCTCATAGAATATAAAAGGCATCTCTAATGAGTAAGACAAAAAGGGGCTTGACCAGCAGTGGTCATTAATGTTCCCATTCCCAGGGCCATTAACCTTGGGTTCCTTGGCCTAATTTTAACCAGGTTAATTGCACACCACCTTCTCAGATTCCCTCCTGTTCTAACAGCTGTATTCAGCACAGTCTAAGAACTATTAGCAGCATCCGTCTTCATTATCAACCTGAGGATGGTGCCTGCGTTATTGACTTCCACATTTTAGCAACTTTAGGATGAGTACGGGGTGGGGGGAAACAAACAGGGCTGCTAAGGAAATAAATCTTCCGTATGGGGATGTCTGTTCCTAAATGGTGCTCCGGAGAAGCAGATAAGACGCCTTCTTCTGCCTAAGAGGGGTCTTTGTGGCTGCATTTCAAGAGAAGCGATGGTAATGTAATGACGCAGAGGTCATCATGATGGTAGGCACACCACCATAGCAAAAGGGGGCCAGTTGCTAGAGAGCTCTGGCGCTGCGGCTGCCTCCGCTGACCCAGGGCTGGTCCTGCCGAGGCAGCGCCCTATAACACACAGATCTTTCAGCCGCATCCTGTACTTTCAACAAGTGACGTAAACACTTGGGAGCTTGAGAGTCTTCATGGTTTGTCTCTCCCCACAGCATCACTGGTCCCATCAGTCACTGCCCCTGATGCTGGCTACGTCTAGACTTCTCCCTCTTCTTCTATGCTCATCCGTCACCTGCCTTACATACTCCCAACCTAGGATCAGTCCCAGGGCTTGCCTTCTCCAAGACTTTGCCCGGAGACAAAAAAAATCACACAACTGCGTTGATTGGAGTCATGTGCATCCATGGCCTCCAAGTGCAGAAGGTCTGCAAGGACCCCTCCAGATCCATGCACGATCTTTGGTCAATCCTCTCTCCCCTTTTCTTAACCTTTACTATCCTGCTAATGATTCATCTCAGCCCCATACTCTCAGAAAGCAATATTTTCTCCTACTTCTCTAAGGAAATTGAAGCTATCAGGCAACTCCACTCAAATTTTCACCCACCCTCCCTCATTATCAAATTCTCTATATTAATGCCCGTTCCTGCCCATTTGGTCATTTTCTCCACCCAAGCATTGCCTTGTACACAATGATACAGCTCATACCCTCCCCTCTTCCCCTCACCGTCCCCACTATACTCCAGCTGCACATTGCAATTAATTTGGAAATCCCCCCACCCGATTCCCTCCTGGATTTCCAATGGCCACAGTCTTATTTTAGGCCAAATTTTGCACTAACAGAATATATTACATCTGCATCAAGCCAGGATATAAAGCGAAGAGAAGCTTCGGGGGATGGATACAAATGAGTTTCACTGCCCCGAGGAGCTGGAGATGGAGCTGAATGCTCCCCCTGGCAGACCACGCTCCCCACTTGTGCTGCCCTTTCCCAGCACTGGCTGGTTTCCCTTTATGACTCTTTCCCCAGGTTTTCCATTTTAGAGGTGCACTGCTATTTCCCACAACCTGCTCTGTAGGAATCCCTTTCATAGCACCGCTTTGTTTTAAACCACCCCTATTTTAGAAACTGCTGGAGCTTAGAAACCAATTTTTGTGCTTATTCCAAAGCATGTGTAGCATTTAGGCAAGTTGTATACAAGCTGTATGTAAGTTTCATCATGGGAGACCCAAACTCAGTTTGCACAAATGGAGGGCAGTAGGCAGGGTGTGCGTGAACTCTGCACTTGGTGAAAACTCCTAGCAGAAAATGGCAAGCTTGGTGGGCAGAGGAAAGGTATCTGGGAACAAAGTCACTTTTAGAAGCAGACTGTACAGTCCTTCCATGGAGAAAAGCTCCATGGTGGGGCATCAGCATACCCTACTCAAAAGCACCTTACAATCATTCCTGACTCCTGCCCCTCTCTGACCCCAGACCTATTCCAGGGCCAGGACTAGGGTGAGGAGAATGAGGGACTTGACTTGGTGCAAAATTTAAGAGGGTGCCCCTAAAAGATAGTAAATGAGATAAACAATATTTTAATGCAATATTTAAAAAAACTCAAAATCATACCAAAAAAAAAAGTCATGAACAAATTACTAACATTTTACAAAAAGCCAGAATCAGTACATTACCATGTCAAGCCATATTGGAGCCAGAGGCAAAAGGAAAAATTGGTAATAATGATCGGTCTCTATTTTAAAATTCCATCTGTTGTTAATCATGGGGTTTTTATTTAGCGTTCAATTTTATGCCTTAAAATAGTGCATCAAAATATGATTCATCTTTATTACTGACTATCGGCACCCCCTAAATTCTGTCCTGAGGTGAGTTTACCCTCCTCTGGGCCCTGCCCTGTCCACACACACACACCACCTATCATGACGCTCACCTTTCCCTCCCAATTACCTTCCAAATCACTCCTTTCCTTCCATACCTATGGTCCCAGGCCCAGTTCATTTCTTCATCATCCCTCTCCTGCATTAATATAACAGCCTTCTGTTTGGTCCACTAATTTCCAGAACTACGTCTTTCCATATTGCTGATTCCACTTTTCACACTGTTTGAGGACTTCCTGGGCCTACAGTAAGGAATTCAAGCCTTAACTGGCCACAGCCTCATTTCTCACCATCTCCTCTTCCAGATTCCTCAAACATTCTATCAACACTTACCCTATGATGCCCTGCACCTAAGATCTAACAGCTTCTGGGAACTCTCATGCTCTCTTCCACCCTTCTCACATTTTATACATGTTGTTCTGTCTGCCTGGAATACATGTTTCTTCCCTTTGTCTGGAAATCTTGCTCCTTAAGTGAAGTTCTGTTGGAACACACTTTCCATTGCATTGCAATTGTCTGTCTCCTCCACCAGGCTCTAAAATGCTTCTCAAGGACAGGGAGACTGTTGCTAATCCATCTCTATATTGAAGGCACATAGCAGGTGCTCAAAACAAGTGTGATGGTCATATGGATGAATTATGAATAACTGAGTAATTGAATCATTATGGTGGTTGGCCAAAAAAAGTTCGTTTGGATTTTTCCATAAGATCTTATGGAAAACCCAAATGAACTTTTTTTGGCCAACCCAATAAATAAGCCTTTACTAAGCTCCTGGTTGTGCAAGGTGGTATGCAGGCACTAGTGTGTGTTCCTGGTGACTGGTGACCTCCACAAGCCCGGAGCTGCCTGAAATCTGCCTCTCATCCCTCACACCCAACACATGCACAGTGCAGAGTAGACACTCAGGAGAGAGCCCAGTGGAACTGAAATGGTGGTGGTGCATTATGTGGTTACATGTTTGTGACTTTCACATGCTGGAGGTGACCAATTTCAACTAAAAACTGTTTAATTGGCTAGAACAAACCATCTTTGAAATCCCCAAGAATAGCCCAAATAGAAAAGCCATACTATAAAAAGAGACAACCCATCTGGGATAAGGGAATTGGTGTTGGGTGCCAGAAGACAAAAAGTATTATCAAATGCCTGTAGTATTTAGACCCTGAGAAGAAGTTCCGAGAGCTCTTCTGCCTGTGTGCTGGCCTGGGCTGGAGAAGGCTGGGTGGAGTGGGTGCAGGTGAAGTGTGACATTTGTTCAAAGTACTGTATTCCCTCTTAGACTCTCATAATATAAAAGGGCTGTTCTCACCAGAGCTCTTTCCTCTCTTTATAATTGTCTTGATAAATCCTTTATTGGGGCAGCTGTCTTACAAAACTGGCCCAGAATGCACATAAACCCCTCTGAACAAAAGTTATAAGCTTGCCCTCCCCACACTGTTCTGGGCCCTGTAAATAACTGAGACTGATTAGAAAACAAAGACTGGGCTTACCCCAGCCCTGAGCAAGGAACCACCTTTCTTCTCCCCTTCTGGGCGTGTGTCAGATGGCCGCCCATCCAAGGGTCTAGACAAGCAGGAAGGCATCCTCTGATCCCCAGCACAGCTACAGGACCCAGGTCCACGATTGGCTGGGGTGTTCTTGGTACCTGGTTTTAAACCCCAGCTCTGCCACTCACTTGCTGTCTGGTTTAATATCTCATCAGATTTAACATGCTGAATTGATGTATAGGCCACAGCTTAGTCTGATAAATGTTCCCTCACCGTAATGGGGAATAGACATAGTATGAATTTCCTAAAAGAACATGCCATAGGCAAGAACATACCACAGGCTGAAAAGCTAGACAGTAAATTTTTAATAGAGATCCATTTGCTTTAAGCTATTCTAGACCAACTAACAATAGGGCACCTGTTTCCTCCCTCCCTCCCTCCCTCCTTCCTTCCTTCCTATCTTTCTTCTTTCCTTCCTTCCTTCCTTCCTTCCTTCCTTTCTCCATCCCCTCCCTCCACAAGTATTTATACTGAGTACCTACCATGTGCCAGGTGGATACTCATAGCAGGGTTCATGCCCACACTGGTCCAACATAATCTCAGTGGAGTAACACTCTCTGGGTAGATGCTCAACACAAGTTTGTTGAATGTGTCCTTCTCTTCCTGCCTCTCTTCCTTCTCTTCCCAGCCTTTTGATGGTAACCTAATTTCTTCCTCACTCTACATTCAACCACCTAGAGGATACTAAGTGCCTTATCTTTATGTTTTATTTCTAAAGCTCAGACGGTATGTTGGCCCATCTCACAGGATCACATTAAGCAATCTCTCTTTGACAGTTTGTTTTTTAGGGAAATGAACATAGGGCTCCATGGGTGGTGATTACTTATTATGCAAGAACTCTTTTTATCTTTTCTCTTTTTTCGTGACCTGGGCATTAATTTGGTTCTTAACTTACTGGCATTATCCACATGATTGAACCAAGTTAGTTCTGTGATATGGGCGTTGAATTGACGTGTTCTCCGCTCTCTGTGAAGTAACACTCCTCCACGTCCTCGATGCAGTTTTTCATCTTGTGTCCCATTTTACTAAGAGCCTCACTCTCAACTAACTGCCATGATCCCCTTCCATAATACGTGGAACTATTAAGGTTCATGGGATTAACCTCCTTCCACAGAAATCTATAGAGAATTCTCCAAAAACAAAACAAACAAACAAAACAAAGGCAATCAAAAGAATGACCCAGTAATGAAATAATTTTAAACAATGAAAGATAACTAGTTATGAGCTTTCTTAAGCTTCATTACTTGAACCACATGGGTAGGCACCCATCCTATCTACTTGTAAGATTGGGCTTGACTTGACAAATTTATTCCCTTGTTTATAAAGGACTGTGCTCAGCCAACTGAGAGGACAGATTAAAGAGCTAATGGATCCAAAGACATGATGGAGGAGAGAGGATGCAGGATGCTGTAGGCAAAGGGGCACTCTGAGGAGAGGGTAGGAAACACCGAATCATCATAGGCTGGGGTAATTGCAAGTAGCATGATACCCATGTCACAGGAAGAGAAAGGGTAGGCCCTGAGGTGGAGAATGTGCCTACAGCACATAAATTAAATCTTTCTGTGTAACTTGGAAAAGCTTAAGCTTTGTCCAATCGAATATGGACACTCACAGAGTCAGCTCAACATTTTGGAAATACTGTCCTGGGAGCAGCATGCTCAATCTGTTGGGTGGACAGGGGATGCTCAGAGTGGGGGTAAGGAGAGCAGATAGGAGACCACTGTAGTAGTCTAAGAATGATCTACAGAGAAGCTAAACTAAGTTAGTGGCATCAGGAATGACAAAAGGAGGATTAGCATTGGAATAGATTCCAGGAGTGGTGACATTGTAAGAGGAGCTCTGGAGAAAGATGAGTATTAAAAAGTCCAGGTTCCTGCTGGGCAACTGAGCAGATGCAGATGCTACAAGTCAAGAAAGAGCATTCAGAGGAAAACAGCATGAGACATGAAGATGATGAATTCCATGCTGGATATAAAGAATGTGAAGCATATGGCGCTGGAGAGGCGTTCAGGTGACTCTATCCAGCACACAGTTGGATATGTAGGTCTGGAACTCAGGGGCCAGAGACAGATTTGGGGATTAGTAGCATACAAGTGGGACTTCAGAACATGAGTACAGATGAAATTGCAAGGAGACCATGTCGAGAAATAAGTGAGCTAAGGGTAGAACCAGAAGGAACCAACATTTTAAGATGATACTTGGAAAAGAAAAGCAGGTATCCTAGAAGCTGAGGAGAAGGAGTTGCCGGATGGAGGGGGTGGTGAGGTGCCTCAACGCCAACAAAGATGTGAGACGTGAATACATTCAGAGGAAGATCACAGAAACCCTGGAAGTGCTTTGTAGATTTTGTCATGTAGGAGGTCATTATTTCTGACTTTAATGAGAGCAATTTGAGTGAAATGGGGGTGGGTGGGTAAGAGGTCAGATTACAGTTGCTCGAGAAGTGAATATGAGGTAATAACGTGAAAACAGTGGGGGTGTGAACTACCCTTTCAAGAAATCTGGATGATAATGGAAGGAGACAGATGCAATTATTAGAAGAGGACTGTGTTTAAGGTTTATTGCTTTTCTTAGTTTCTAAGAAAAACTTGAGAGGTTGAGAAAGGTAGGTCAAAAAATACTGGTCAAAGGGAAGAAGAGGTTAAAGATGCTGGAGAGAGAGGGCAGAGATAAATGGACCAAAGTTGCAGGGGGGATGGGGGTGGGCGGGATTGGTGGTAAGAGGCAGGGTCAGCCCACAGCAGGGGGAGGGACACCTCATGCCCTGAGGTGAGAATGATGGAGCAAATTGTAGCTACACCTGGTGGTTAGGCATGGACAGTGGTTCTGGTTTTTTAATTTAATTTAATTTTTTTCTTATTTTTAACATCTTTATTGGAGTATAATTGCTTTACGATGGTGTGTTATTTTCTGCTGTGTAACAAAGTGAGTCACCACAAGGGAACAGGACAGGGAGCTGACTGCCACCACACTGCCATGATGGATGAAGCCCCCACTTCCCCTCCCCTGTCTCGATTATGCTTCCAAGCTTCTCAAAAAGCTTGCAGCCAGGAAATTCTCAATAATATCCAATCTCTACTTCTTCTGATATGATTTAAAACCTGCCCATCCCAGCCTCTTTGCTGAGAGGATAAAGGACATCTTTATCCGTGGTATCCCCAGGTGCTGCAGAGAAAAATTGAGCCCCTAGTGGGGAAGAGGGGGAAAATCGAGTGTCTGGTGAACACACCCTCACCCACTGATTCACAGCCCCTCCCTCCCCCATCCAGGTCCCTACATTCAGCTCATGGACCCCATAAGGAAAATTCTTGGAGCAATTGGCAAAGCACGGGGAATTTGGATTTTGGCCTGGAACTCCTGTGCTACAACCCAAGGCACCCCAGCCTGCCCCCGCCCTGGCTTCAGCAGTGGGCTTACAGCCTGCTTTCTTCTCTAACTGCCACCTGGCCCCGACCCCCAAATAATCAGGTTTCAGGGCACGATGGTGATGTGTTTGGAAGCCAGGTGTCTAGATGCAGGTGCTTCACTGAGTGAGTTAATATTTATAAAATGCTCAGAGGAAGCTTAGAAAATAGTAATCACCATGTAAATATTAGCGACTATTGTCATTATTAGTATTAAGACTGCCCCTCATATTCTCTACAGGACTAAAATCTATTTCATGTCTGCAGTGGGAACAGATATTCTGCACATTAATTAAGCATTATGATATACAAGAAGCTTGAGAAGGGATTGAGAGGTGGCCGAAGCCCTGGCATAGAGTGGAATTAATACAGGATTTGAAGTCACACAGACATGGGTCTGAATCAAATACCTGCCACTTCTTAACTGTGTTTTCTTAGCCTCAGCTTCTGTCAAATGGGTATGTTAAATATTTCCTTAGAGGGCTGTTGTATATATTCATCACCAGATGAATAAAATAAATAAAAATTTAAATATTCTCCTATTTCCTTCTTCCTAGATAAAGAAAGTGGAGCTGAAATTGTTTGGATAAATGACTGTGCCTTTCTTTTGGCACCTAACATTTGCTATCTTGTATTTCGTAATTATGGCATTCTTCAATGTTCTTCCCCGTTCTTTATTAACCACTCACCAACACACACACACACACACACACACACACACTCTCACACACACTCACACACAATCAATAAATGTTAGGTTCTGAACAAGTTAAATCAGAAACCAGGGCAACTGTTTTTGTTTGTGGGATCGTGTTCCCTTTGTTTTCAAACGTCCAAGCTGATCCCCTTGGTCCCTGGTATTCCCTAATCCTCTTGCAATAGTCTCCGGGGCCATCGCATAGCACAGGGAGATCAGCTCGGTTCTTTGTGACCGCCTGGAGGGGTGGGATAGGGAGGGTGGGAGGGAGACGCAAAAGGGAGGGGATATGGGAACATATGTATATGTATAACTGATTAAATTTGTAAAATAAAAAATAAAAAAATAAAAAAGAAAAAAAAATAGTCTCCGGGGCCATGAGTGATGCTCAGGGCCCTTCCAGGGGGTGGGCCTGACACGAGTGGGACATACCCAACACGACTACACAAGCAGGCTGGCTTCCCCATGTGTCTCCCAATTAAATACCCATACAGAAAGTCACTTGAGGGAATCCCGTTGATGTCAGCAGAAAGAAGAGACTGGATTACAGCCTCTGACTGGGCCAGCTTATTGTTATATATAATACACAGCCGACTGACTGGGAAGCCAAGGGAGAGAGAGATGCTGGTGTGTGAGTGTCACCCGTTAATTGAAATGTCTTAGTTTCAAGAAACTAGTTGGAATTCTCAAGGCACTGGGCAGTGTACCTGTGTTCCCAGTGAATCCCCTGGCTGAGCAGATTCTGATTCGGCCCCTTTCAAGGCATTGGTGGAAAGAGCTCATTCCCAGGATGACACCACTGTTGAGTGAGCAGGGTGTGAAGATGGGCAGCCGAAGGTCTAGTGAACCCCCACATCCCAGCCTGGCAGACGGAGCTCCCAGGAGGACCTCCTCCTCCTTTGAGGCATGAACAAAACCAGGCTACCCTGAAGACCTGAGGACAGGGTGGATTTAGGGGCACGTGTCCACACCAGCCAACCAACGATGGGTCAGAAGTCCTTAAGAAAGGCAAACACCTTAGCCTGCCCTCCCCCAAACTTTCCTGGAATTCTCACACTCATTCCCCAAGTCTTAATATAAGTGTCCTGTCCTCAAAGCCTGCTTCCCTCACCTCCACCCTGCCCCCTGGGGCAGATTTGGGTAGGGCTTCCTGTTATATACTCTTAAAACACTCTCTAATTCTCACTATCGTATGGAACTACTGCAATTAAAAAATTCCTTTAACTATGGTGTAATATTGATCTTTTCCCCATATATGATCAAATCTGTGTGGGCAAATACTGTGGCTGTCTTAATCCCCTTGTATTTCCTAGTATGGTACCGGGCATATCGTTAAGATTGGCTAAATGAGTGAATGAATCAACCAAGGAAACATTTCTTTGGGAAGGCAAATAGATACAGAACATTATACATTTAGAGGAACCACAGAATTGTCCTGGAGATTAGTCATTCTTGTTGGGTTACATGGGTCATGACTGCCCTCCCCACATTGCTGTTTAAGAGCTAACAACATGCTTAGATAATATTTCAGTTGGATTCAGTTTGGACAATCCAATTTGAATTTTCAGGAATTTGCTGAGCATCTGCTATGCTCCCAGCATGATGCTCGGCTGCAGAGGATGTCAGGTTCCCTGTCAACCCTGAGCTATGATTTCCCGAGGGAGCACAGTATAGCTCAGAAACGGGTTCCATGGTCTAGAATATACAGGCTGTGCGATTTGGAAATGCAAGTGTTGATACACATTGCTTTTCTGCTTCTCACTCAACAGAAGTTGAGTGCTTTCTCAGAAAGCTTCTGCTTTCTCTTTCAAGTTCACAGGTCTCTGAGCTTTCCCTGTCCCTCAGGACCTAGTATAGCCTTGCTGCATGCAAATGACCCACCGGTGTTCCTTTCTGCTCTGACCTGCACACCCTGCCTGCCGCCCAGGGGAGCAGATCTGACTCCCCCAGACAACAACCTCGAAGAACTGGGGGAGCCTTGAGGCAGCTTCATGGGCTCCCACTGGCCAGGCTTTGAACTCTCCAATCCTTCTTGCTGCTTTGGGATGTTTCACTTTTCTCTTTCCCCAGGGAACTGTCTGCTTTCATGACAGTTGTACTGTGCTCCAGTGTGAGGGTCTAGAAGAGACAAGATTAACTGCTCTCTAGTCAGAAAAAGGAAAAGTGGTAAATTTTTATGTTTAGAAAAAGATGAGTTGGTGAAATACAGCCAGGACACTTTGCCCAGTCTTTTATCTTGGAATAGAAAATGCCTAATACAGTTAGACAAAAAGCTCATTTTCTAAGGCGCCTCCTTGCTTGGGGTTTGATTCAGAATCTCAAATCCCTTTGCCTTGCAGACAAGTGAGAACTGTCTTGGAAGCAGGGCATGTGGACTGAGGTTCTGCTCTTTCTACTCACTTTCTGACCTTGGGCTAATCACTGGGCAGTTCTTTAAGATGGGAATGTAATCGCTGCCCTACCGAAAGGGATAATGTGAGGTGGACATGTTCATATAAAAAGAGGTGTCGACACAAACAGGCATTGCCAGTGTAAAAGATGCAGCCATGCCAGCATTCATACTTCTTGTAGCTATTCCCGTTTTTACCCTCTAATTTTGTTCTCATTGGCGTAACACCATGGATAGCTACAGAGCTTTAGGGAAGTGTACACAGAGACCTGATTCATAGACTTTCCAAACTAAAGTAGGCCTTAATGATCACTGCATCTCCTGGACACACAGACGGAAGCTGAGTACCGATAACGCACACGTACTGAGAGCCGACCGCGCACCAAGCTGGGCTTGAACCCTCCCATCTGTGGTAACCCACAGAGTCTCCAAAGCCGCTCCCACCAGGGAGATACTACAATCATCACCTCCACTTTATAGATGAGTAAGCAAATGTCAAGTAACACCCCCCCTAAGGTCACGTTGTGGCAGTGCAAGGGTCTAAACCCAGGAGCCAATTCTCCCCACTATGACAGTGCGTTGCTACCAGAAACTGAGTTCCAGAGAGATATGGGCAACTGACCGAAGATAACTCAGCTGCTAGGGATGAACACCAGGCCACCCGATCCACAGTCCAGGTGTCTGTCTGTCTGTGTGGATGAAGGTAGGGCTCAAATCCTAGCTGGACACATGGTTGTGGGAATGACCTTGGGCAAGTCATCAGTTGACCTGGGATTTGGTGTTCTCATCGAGATAAACTTGTCATAAAATAGCCTCACTGTGAGCTTTAGATGAGATAATACCTGTAAAGCACTTAGAAGAGCCCTGGATGTAGCTACTCAACAGATAAGAGCCATCGCTGTTACAGCTGCTGCTTCTTCCAGGGGGTCTCCCAGAGGGGAGATAACGGCGGCATCGTGGTGGAACCCAGAGGGGCTGGTGAGGGAGGGGAGAGGGGGTGAGGATGCACCAGAAACTTGTGTTTGCAACAGAAAGCAGCTGGCCCTTCCCAGATAAAGATGGAAAATGAAATAGAATGAAAAGCCTAGAGCCACACACAACCTAACACTCTCTATTTGCCCTTTCACGCTGGCAGTTCATCCATTCTCCATTCCCTCTGCCCTAAATGGACCAGGAACTGAATGGGACATGCACTACATCACTCTTCAGGTCCTGGCAGGATGCCCGGAGCTACCTGCCCCTCTCAGCCTCTAGGTTCACCCCCTGATGGGTCCTGACAGCCAAATTTGGAGGGCCAATCAGCTGCCAAGACCCGAGGTCCCAGGCCAGGGAAGTAGCTGTGTGCTTGCTGCTCTCAAGGGAGCTCTGGAATCATGCAAACTTCTGCGATTGCTTCTGCCGACTCAAATCTCTCTCCCTCTGTTAACAACACAACAGACATCTTGTCTGTGTTTGATAAATAAGCTTCTCTATTTATTGAGGGGAGTGAATTTGTAGCTATTATGATTCAAATGACATTGACATGATATTTTCTCTCTTTTTTTCCCCCTGATGTTGAATCAGGAAAAGAAAATCCATAGGAAAAAAAAAAAACCCACAAAAACCCAAAGCAATTACTCTGCATATCAGTCCATGAAATAAAGAAATGCCTAAGCCAACTCTCTTTTGGGGTGGAGGTAAGGGAACTGATAAATAATTTAGAAACTGTTGCTGCTTCCTGGTTCCCTGAGATGCAGCTGGTATGTACTAATAGGAGGCACATGCTGCATTTATTAGGCACTGAGCAACGTTTTAATTCCTCAACCATTAACGTGATCTGCAGTGGGCCTGTGCACAAAGTCAGATCCCAGGGATGTCAATCAACCCAGCTAACCAGTGTTGGCATCGTCATATGGGGTGTTACCTCTCATTGGGTTTCCTGAGTCCGCCAGTCAAGCAGACATGACTGAGCAGACAGGCAAGACGGGGAGTGGGCCCCAGCCAGCAGAGTCAGCTCTGCATCTGGAAGTCCTTGTGTTAGACACCCTTCCTGTTGGATTAGTTTGGACTCACCTGATCTCATCCCTTTCCCCAACTGTGCTCATCCCCAGCTGCCCAAGCACACTCCAGAATGTTAAGTCTTGGATGTCGAGGATAGGCTACAGTCTTCTTGAACATCTAATCCCCCAGACAGAGGGAACATAGGAGAGCTTGTAATCGGAAGATTTCCTGGCCCATGTTTTCTAGACCCAAGTGGCCTTGTGGAGCAGCTCAGAGTCAGAGGTACAGGCCTGCTGGGTCACTTGGTCCGTGGCTTTCAACATTTGACAGTGAGCTAAAATATCAAATTCATCCTATATCACAACACTGTACACACACACACCCCACACTCTACTGAAATAAAATGTTCATAAAATATCCTTATGTTATGATATGCACTTTGATAATTCTATTTCATGTTTTTAAAAAATCACAGGTGGAAGCCACTAAAATATTTAATAACCTCTAATGGGTTGCAGCCTGCAGTTTGAATAACACTGACAGTCCAACAATGAGGTATCTCAGGTTGATGAGAATAAGTAGACGTGCAGCCAGGGCGGGCATCTCCTCAAAAACACATGCAAAAACACCTGGGGGAAACTTCAGAGTGCCCAGTTCACAACTGGTCTACACTGGAGTTCCAAGTGCAGCTGGGATCCTTGGTTGTCTGGCAGGGTGGCTGGGCTGATAGAGTCTAGAGCCCTCCTGGCAGCTGGTTGGTCTCTGGCTGCCTGTAGTGGGAATGAGGGAAATGTTTACATGTCTCAGGGGGAGGGGGCTGCCACAGGCAAGCTTGTCAAGAGCTCGGCTTCTCCCATCACAGCTCACTCCCCTGGGACTCTCTGCTTCTCCCTCCTGCTCTCCATCCCCACCTTGTGCCTTTCCTTCCTCTTACTTCCTCTGTGTCCTCCTTTGCCCTCTCCCTTCCCTATCTTTCCTTTACCAATAAGTATAGATTAAAAAAAATATTTCCCCCTTCATCATTCACAATCTGCTAAAGCAGTTCTTCAAACTCCCTGTAGGCAGGAAACCTAAGTGTTGGGTTGAGAGTCATGTATACTGTGTGTATCTGTGTGTGGTATGTGTTTTTGTGTGTGTGTCCATGCATGTGCTTGTGTGTGTGGTGTGTCTGTGTGTGTGTCCATGTATGTGTGTGTGGTGTGTCTGTGTATGTGTGTGCAGTGTGTGTGTCCATGTATGTGTGTGTGCAGTGTGTATGTGGTGTGTCTGTGTGCGTGGTGTGTGTGTATCTGTGTGTGTGGTGTCTGTGTGTCCATGTATGTGTGTGTGGTATCTGTGTGTGTGTCTGTGTGTGACATGAACTGCAGAGTCGGCCAATGCTTGTGTCTCCCCTGAAGGAGATGTGAAAGCACAGCGTCCAAGAGGAATAATCCTACAAATCCCAACCCTAAGAAAATAACTTACAAGGAAAGAAGAAATCATTGCTTTGTGATTTTGCTTTCAAATAACCTGTCTCCCTTCTAAATATACGTTTTATATTTGATTCTATTGCTCTATCAGCAACTGCAGTGATTTGGAGCCATGATAGAATCAGCTGCCTAATTTCCACGGAAAGAAGGGAATTTATAGATGAAGTCACCAAGGGGCTAGCAATGCTGTGAATTTCAGTGGCACTTTCCTTGTTGAAAGCACATTATAAGCATTAACTAATTGTGCTGCACAACATCTGGGAGAGAGAGAAAGAAAGAGAGAGAGAGAAGAGTGGTTCTCACGTGGCGGAGCCTGGGGAAGAACCAGCACAGGCCTGTGCGGCTCCAGGGAAGTGTGGGTTCCCAAGAACTGAGATTAGGATTCGGTTGTCACTTTTCCCAAACCTTCACAATTCCTTGAGCCTCATGCCAGCTGCAGTGTCTACTTTTACACGTCCTAAGGCAGTTGCTTACGTTTTCAGCATGTAAGTTTCCACAGCTATAAAGTGGAGACAATAATAACACCCATTGTAATAAGCTTTTGCTCTAATAATTAAATGAGATACAACTTTGCACAAGGCCTGGTCCTTAGGAAGTACTTAATGAATCATGGCTCTCAGCTCGGAAAATACCCCCACTTCTCTTGTTCACACTTCCTTCTCTGTCTTCTCCCTCCCTTCCTCTCTCCCTTGCTTTCTCCCCTGGGCTCCTTTCCTGGGCAGAATCATTGGCTGTCAGGCATCTTTGGAATCTGGGGGGAAGACATCACGCACCTGCTCCCCTGTGGCTGCCTGTCTGCTGCATGTGCCAAGGGTGATGGCTTTGGGCAAAAGCTTATAGGAGCCTGATAGACACGTATCCTGCCCTGCTTGAAAGCCCTGCTTGGTGATACAGCAGCTCAAAGGCCGATACCCCCAGTGCTCATCAGATATCTGTTGGTTTTAGCAACCACCAGGCCACCCTGCTGGGGCTTTGGAGGACAGACAAGGGCTCTGTGATACCAGGAATGGTCAGGGGACCACCACAGGCCTTTTCTACCAGCCTAGGTACAATTCCTCACACACAGACCTGCAGAAACAGGCTTTGTGGGTGGCACTGGTGCATTCAGACGGGAGTACCTCTCCCTGTCCGTCTGTGCTAACGATAGCCTGGTTTGGAATTCTGAGAAAGGAAAGACAGTGTTGGCTGTGGAATTCAATACTTTATCAACTTTCCATCAGAGTTTGTGCTCTGCTCTGTGAAATCACAGCACCCAAGAAACCTCGGATTAATACCCAGGTCCCAAGGTCTTAGGCCACAGGACCTGGGGACAATGGATCCCACAGGTGACAAGGATTTGGACTGTGAATAGAACAGGCTGCACTAAGCTGGCAACGGGGGTGACACGGCTCTCTCCTGGCGGGCATCACCTCCGTCACGGCTTCCTGATCCAGCGGGTTATGCCTAGTGCATGGCCCGCTGGAGTCTTCTCAGATTCTAGACTGATTCAGTCTATCATTCCCTCATCCAGTCTGGGATGTAGAGAAAGTGCGGGCTGCCGTTGAAGCAGTAACTGTGCACGGGAACCGCAGTCCAGGTGGTGATCCAGCCCGCCACCCATTTGTGGGGCCGTCTGTTTGCAGCTCATCCCCCAGTAGCTCAGCCTCACCATCCAGCTGGGATGTATTCAAGGGACACAAGCTCATTTATCAGCAGAGCAGAGCCTAATTAGGAAGGTGATGTCACCATGCATTAATTGCCTAACATACGCCAAGGCCAGAGATAAGTCGTTCTGCAGTCATACATTCTTGGGATTTATCCACCATTGGGGAAGAGTGGGGATTGGCCAGACCTAGTACAGCATATGGGTGTCTACGTGTGTCACTTCCCCCTATGTTTTAGTACCACTCATCCTTGAATCCAGGTAGTGGAAACAATGGGTAAACGTGACAGTTGGAGACCTGGTCCAAGAAGGTATCCACCCAGTAGGACGTGTGCAGGGGCTTGAGATTTTTAGGAAAAGCAGGCAAGTTATTTGACCAATTTTTAAAGCATGACTTGTGGCTACCCTTGACCCTGGTAGCCCTGGTTGGACATTGATAGATGAAATTCTGCCTGAGTCTTTGCCAGAACGTGGTTCTTAGCTGCCGGAAAGACATCTTGGCCTCTCAGAGGGCACAGCTGGTTCTCAGGATTCTGTCAAAAGACATCCTGATTTGTGTGCCTGTTTAGGGTGTCACAGTGTCTGAGTCTGCAGGACTTTGGCCAAAATGAGAGTAGGGGAGGGGCAGTTAGGAAAAGAGGGGAAAGAGGAGGGGGAGCCAGGAAGGGAGAAGGAAACCCAGAGAGCGGGGCTGGTGTTAGAGACTCGGGCAAAGTGTGCGTGAAGCCTCGGCATTTACCCCCCAGAAACACGCTGCTCAGCTTGGGCCCGGCTGCCAGCAAGAGCGGATTTAGTGATGGATTTACGACACGCTCCCCTCTTCCTGTTGGTCACTGCAGCTTTTGGAAGAGACAATGTCCCTCCTTGACATTCATAGTTCTTTGGTTCCCCAAAGTTTCCAGCTCTGCAGCGTGTTTGCAAGTCCCTGTTCTCAGGAGGCATCCACACCAGGCCAGGGCTGCAGGACCAGCTGGAATCAAGGACTAGCTTCCGTCCTCCTGGTTCCCTGGTCCCTGGTGCCTTCCTCGCGCTCAGCAGTGCTCTAAGCAAAGTCTCCAGACAGAAGAAACACTCTGTCCTAAAGAGGGAGATGAGAAACTGCCTAGAAAGCCAAGCCCCACGTAAACAGGGTTTAAAGCACAGGAGCTGTTACTTTAATTACGGCTAGTGCTGTTTTATCACCAGTATTTCTCACACATTCATCAGCAACCTGGTGATAAATCAATCTCTGGAAACCAGAAGCTGCCACAGCTGCAGCCTCCAGGCTCCATCCTCTCCTGCCGGCCTGGATCCCCCGGAGCCATTGCCAGATGAGTGTGCAGCCCTGAGCCTCCAGGATTTGGTTTGGGACTGAGGCTGGGAATCAGACTGCCACCCCAGCACCAAAGGAAGGCTCAGAGTGGAGAATATTTATAAGGGTCAGGTTTGCAGGTAGATGATAACTGGAATATTGGTGTTGGACTGTTTTTCAGATAATGACTGTTACACCTTTGATGTTAATGATAATAATAATCATACTATACGTGAATGGACCTAGAGGTGATCATACTAAGTGAGGTCAGACAGAGAAAGACAAATACCATGTGATATCACTCGTATGTGGAATCGAATTGTTTTTAAAAATGATATAAATGAACTTATTTGCAAAACAGGAATAGACTCACAGATTTCGAAAACAAACTTATGGTTACCAACGGGGAAATGCGGTGGGGAGGGATAAACTAGGAGCTTGGGATTAACGTACACACACTACTCTATATAAAATAGATAAGAAGGGCCTCCCTGGTGGCGCAGTGGTTGAGAGTCCGCCTGCCAATGCAGGGGATACGGGTTCGTGCCCCGGTCTGGGAGGATCCCATATGCCGCGGAGTGGCTGGGCCCGTGAGCCATGGCCGCTGGGCCTGCGCATCCGGAGCCTGTGCTCCGCAACGGGAGAGGCCACAACAGTGAGAGGCCCGCATACCGCAAAAAGAAAAAAAAAAAATAGATAAGAAGCAAGGACCTACTGTACAGCACAGGGAACTCTGCTCAGTATTCTGTGATAACCTATATGAGAAAAGATTTGAAAAAGAATGAATATATGTATATGTATAACTGGATCACTTTGCTGTACACCTGACACTAACACAACATTGTAAATCAACTCTACTTCAATAAAATTTAAAAAAAAAGAAAGTGGTGAAAATAATGGATGATAATAGATTCATCCAATTAGGTTTGGAGATATTCTAAGTTTGTTTTCTTTGATTATATAATAAAATAAATTCTTAATTTGTTAAAAAAGAATAATGACACATATTAGCAGCTGTTATTTATTAAATACTCTATGCCTACCTACCACACTCATCCTCAGTGTTTAGTCCTCAGCAACCACTCAACAGGGTACAGGAGATTATCTGCAACTTTCCACTGTGAAAACTGAGGTCACAAATTGAGGGGCAGAGCCAGGGTTCCAACGCTCCCCTGTGCCCCGCTGCTGTGGGTGATGACCTCTGGTGACACGTGCTCCCTGCCAAATCCCCTGGAGCAGCGTCTACCCTTCCAGGGATCCTGGTGTGTGCGCCTGGCGGCACCACTTGGAGGAACGCGGGAGAAAGTGAGTGCCAGGAGCAAGGCTTGTGCTGAGGACACAAGGATGGTGCCAGGAAGGCCCTCACACACCTTGTCATCTTTTTTTTTTTTTTTGGTGGTACGCAAGCCTCTCACTGTTGTGGCCACTCCTGTTGCGGAGCACAGGCTCCGGATGCACAGGCTCAGCGGCCATGGCTCACGGGCCCAGCCGCTCCGCGACATGTGGGATCTTCCCGGACCGGGGCACGAACCCATGTCCCCTGCATCGGCAGGCGGACTCTCAACCACTGCGCCACCAGGGAAGCCCTTGCCACCTTTTTATAATCTTTTTCCAGATGGGAAAGTTGAAGCCAGAGAGGTGAACTCACAGACCTCAAGGCAAACCTGGGCCTAGAGCCCAGTTCCTGAAAGGCCTGGGTTGGCCATTTCTCGACTGTATCTGAAGAGGATGAGGAGAAACTGTACTTGAAGCTTTGAAATAGTGAGAGCCTCTTCTGACCCCCACCTGTTCCTCAGGCAGAGGCCAGTGGCCCTTCGTAATTTGGGGTGAACTTTTTGAGTCCCTCAGGGTGCAGCAGGAAGGCAGGGAGCTTCAGGTCTCAGGCTGCCCACCCTCTGGAGAGGATGGTGCCACCGGCAGGGCCCTGGGAGAGCCGTCCACTGCTGGGATGGGAAGGGACCTGCTTGGTGCAGGATGAAAGGCAGCAACTGGACACCAGCGAAAAGAGAACGCGGGAAAAAGAAATACAGAGTTCACGTGGTAAGAGTCCATCCTTCTTCCCAGCTGAACATAATTCACCAACTCAAAGCCCACTCTTTATCCCACCTCCTCTGAGACTAGTCCAGTCCTCATCAGGCTCCATGGTGCTGTTTGCTTTTTTAAAGTGAGGTATCATTTACTAGAGTAAAATTCACCATTCTAGGTGTATAGTTCTACACGTTTTAATGAACATACAATCATGCAACCACCACTATAATCAAGGTATGTGACATTTCCATCACCTACAAAGTTCGCTCATGCTCCTGTGTAGTCAGTTTCTCCCCCAAGGCCAGTCTGTTTTCTACCACTATAGTTTTGCCCTTTCAAGAATGTTATGTGAATGGAATCATACAGTCTTTGTCCTTTTGGGTCTGGCCTCTTTGGATTAGCATAAAGCATTCCAGGTTCAGCCATGATGGTCTGTGTATCAGAAGTCCCTTATTTTTTACTGCTGTGTAGTATCCCATCGTGAGGATGTACCTGAGTTTTTTAATCTGCTCACCCACTGAAAGATATTTGGGCCGTTGCCCGCTTGGGGAAATTATTACAAAGCTGTTACAGATATCCACACGCAGGTGTGTGTGTGAACCCGGGTCCTTGTTCTTCTCGGGCTTGCTGGGGTACAAGGTGAGGGCATGTTTAACTTGAACCTCTCTGTATTTGATTTCTCACATCTCTTAAGGTCAGTTCTACAGAGATTTTTCTTTAGTTCTTTTCTAATCTTCTTTTAACCAACCCCAACTCGTTGAATACAGTAGGTGCTGGGCATTATAATGACATTGAAACTGCAAAGATATGTGGGATGCTTTTCTAGGATGTGTACACTCCCATGGTGCCAGCTTGCTGACTGAGTGGCAGACACTCCATCGCAGCAGGGAGGTGGGACTGGAGTGCACCGGCCAACCCAGGTCACCTTGGCACATGGTTGGTTATAAGCAACCAACACATTGATTGTGTATAAGCAATACAGCGTGCAGTGATCACCTTCAGGCACACCTGTAGATTCTGGCTCACAGGCAACCCCTCACTCAGATGTGGGGCAAGGGGAGATTTTACAACCAACACCCTCACCTCCACAATTTCCCTTACACTTGAAAACATCCCGAGGAAACAATATAAAATATTTGAAGAATAAAAATATTTTGTGCTGACAATTCTCTCTGTGTGCAAGCTTTAAATAAGGCACTATAGGGCTTCCCTGGTGGCACAGTGGTTGGGAGTCTCCCTGCTGATGCAGGGGACACAGGTTCGTGCCCCGGTCCGGGAAGATCCCACATGCCGCGGAGTGGCTGGGCCCGTGAGCCATGGCCACTGAGCCTGCGCGTCCGGAGCTTGTGCTCCACAATGGGAGAGGCCACAACAGTGAGAGGCCTGTGTACCGCAAAAAAAAAAAAAAAAAAGGCACTCTATTTCCAATATTTCCAGAACCTAAGGTCATCTTGTTCGACCTCCTGATACTCATAGCTCCTCTGCAACATCACTGCTCACCCAACGGCTGCCTTTTCCCAGTGATGTCAGCTCACCATCCTGATGGTCTAGTGGAATCAAGCACTGTGTTTGGAGTAAGACATGTTTAGTGAGCCCGCAGGAGTTGTTGCTCACTTCATCATCATCACCAGCATCATCGATATTATCATTGTTATTATTATTTCACCTATAGGCAATCTGGATATTAGGATCTGAATCTTTGTATTAAGCCAAAATCTGTTACCCTATTACTTCATCCACCGATCTTACATTTGGTTTTGGGGGCCATTCAAACTAAGTGGAATTTACATGAGACATTTCAGAGTATTTGAAGACAATCCATGGGTCTTCCTTCAGCCTATTCCTCTCTAGGCGTGAAGCTAAACTCCCTCACTTCCTTCCATAACTCAACCTAAGAATCACGAGACACATTATACAGTCTATTCATCATCGAGGCTGCTTGGCTATGATTCTGTTTGCCTCTGAATCCCTAACTGCTTATAATGCTGCAAATGCAGTTTGTTCTGGGTGCTATTGGTCTATTAATACGGTCTCATATATCAACTTCTGGGGAAGTTACATTGCACTAATGTCACGTTATGCTTTCTAGCAACTAAAATTCCTAAACATTTTTTAAAGTTCTGCTACTGAGCCTTCCTTCTTTTTACTGCTTTGAGATAAGTGTTCCATTTTTTTCAAAACCTGGCCCACTTCCTGAGCTTGTCAAGATCCTTTGAAACTCAGTTCTGTCATGCTGACTATTAACTATCCATCCCGGCTTTGAATTAGGTGAAAGTGTGATCTGTGTGCCTGCTGTTTCTTCATCTAATGCTGGTAAAAATGTCAAACAGGACAGGGTCAAAGACGAAGGCCTCTTTCCAGGATGACACTGATCTGTTACTCAGAACACTATGGAGTCCAAACCCACCCACCACCTGGGAACATCATGAGGACCCTGGGAAATGCCATGCTTAAATTTAAAAAGTGATGTCTACCAAATTTCCCAAGTAACTTGTTACAAAAAGGAAATGAGATTGGGCTGCCAGGGCTTTGTGGCAGTGAGCTGGTGCTTTCATCTAGTGAGTAGCCTTTTCTTTCCAAGTGCTCACAGTCGTCCTAGTAATACTTTTTTTCTATAGTCTTTCTTCTTAAAAGTAGGCACCACGTAACAGCTAAGGTTCTGAATATCCAGAATAAATATGGCCTACTTCCTGTTCTCAACAATCATATAGATAGACATAGAGTTTAGGCCTTCAGTGATGTGCAAATGAATGAATCTACAAGATAATTTCAAACGTATCTTCAGGAGCCACATGCCGTTTCAGAACCTGGGTGATGAAGCTGCAGAGAAGGTGTGGGAGGATCTCCCCTGCCTATTTGGCAGCCTTACTGGTGAGTGCAAGGGGCCTGTGGCCCTCGATCTCAGTAGGTCCAGGATGCAGATATCCAGCCTCATCTCCGATGGTCAGGCAGATGTCTGATCCCAGCTCTGTGCAGGAAGCTGATGCACGGTGTAGTACTGGTACTTAACTTCATGTGCGTTCTCCCATGCAGCCAGACCAGATGCACAAAAAGGAAAAGCACCTTCTCCAGGGAGGTCAAGTAATAGACATGCTTGAAAGAAATCACACTCCAGTTCTGGGGCAGTGGTTCTCAAAGTGGTTTTCCTGAACTAGAATTCTCAGTATCAGTAGGAGCTTGTTAAAAATGCAAATTCCTGGGTCTCTCCAACCTACTGAATCAGAAACTCAGGGTTGGGGCCCAGCAATCTGTGTTCCAATAATCACCCTCCAGGTGATTTGGGGAAAAAATTTTTGAGAACCGTTGCTCTAGCATTTGACAATGCAGTCAAGACAGCCCTGGGAAGGGGGAGCCTGAGGTTGGTAAAAACTCTCAACATTCAGTTCGGCAAACACTTTCTGGCTTGGCTCTTCCAGGTAAGGTGCCAGGTGCAGAAGTGAAGTAGAATGTGAATAATGCATAAGGCACAGCCCCTTTCCTTAAGCTGCTTACAATGTCCACAGGAACAAGCAGTGGAAACAGTAACACAAAAAGCATCATAAAGATAAAGTGAATCAGTCCGATTGAGTAGGAGAGGATGAGAGGGAAGGTAGATGGCGGCCGATTCATGGAGGGGATGGCTTTTATGATGGGCCTGGAAGGAGGGCTGGGGCCTTGGTCCGCAGAGTTTGGGGAAGGAGCTCCCCAGGGATGTCGGGACACGCTTTCCTTCTCTGTCCTCCACTGGACCCTATAAATACATCTCCTGTGGTCCTTCATCAAATTATGCAAATCTGCATGTCTCCACCATTCCCCCAGGAGGGCTGTCGCCAGGCCATGGGTGACCTCAACACAGCCAACCCCAGGCACTCTTCCCAGTTACCAGCTGATCCATCCCCAACAGGATCTTCCCCACAGTCCAAGGTGTTCTTTGGTTCCAAGTTAACGTTATGCATGATACTGAGGTTTGCTCTTGAGCTCTGCTTTCCCTTCTCAGTCAGTCCTGTTTCCCTTGGAGCTGAACTTGACCTCTGACTTCTCCTGCTGTCTACCCTGTCCCCAACCCCCCAGGCAAGGAGCGGTGGCCCTGGACTTTGGTATGCCTGATGAGGACAGGGAGTGAGGGAAGTCTCGACCATTCAAAAAGGGGAAGATGTGCCATGTTGAGGAGTGTCTGAGGCCTGCCCCGATGGCCATGCCTCCCCCAGACCAGGCCCAGCCACCAGCAAGGAACTGCATTGCATCAGTGCCCTGGCCAATTAAGCCCACTCCTCCCTTCCAGTTCCCCTCCTAGCCCCTGGGCTCAGGCTTCCATTTGAACCTGAATTTAAGCCAAGTTCCATCTGACTCTGAGTACCTACCCAAGGGTTTTGAGACCCTGCCTCTGTTTTTCTCAGCAGCCTTCCCTACCTCGGGGGCCCATTTCCTCCCAGGGAACAGACCCTTTAACCAAATTCTAGACCCTGCCATGCCCCGGGGTCTACTCCTTTGTGGTAAGGCTCTCAGTAAGGTTTCAGCTCCCAGACAGAGGTCTAAACCCAGGGATCTGAGTCTGATGGTGGAAACACCCACTGCAGCCTGAGAACACCTGGGACACCTGGGGGTGTGCAGACCTTTAGATCAGGAGTCCCCAACCCCCAGGCCACTGCGGACCAGTAACAGAGCGTGGCCTGTTAGGAACTGGGCTGCACAGCAGGAGGTGAGCTGCTGGCAGGCCAGCGAAGCTTCAAATGCTGCCCTGCATTGCTCACATTACCACCTGAACCATCCCTGCCATCGCGCTCAACAACCCCGTCCATGGAAAAACTATCTTCCACAAAACCGGTCCCTGGTGCCCAAAAGGTTGGGGACCACTGCTTTAGACGATGCACAGCCTCTTGGGTGGGCCACCTCGGGGGCCTCGGCCTGCAGCACTGCCCTGTCTCCAGGCTGTGACCAAGGCTTCCGCCCACAGTCGGCTGCCCCCTCACACTTGCAGGTCAACAGCTGAGCCACCCGCCGACAGCACCTGAGGTCTTCATTGGCTCAGCGGCTGCCAAGCAGAGATTTTCAGTCTTGCTGAGCCTCTGAAATGGAACTATCTCGCTCGCATTGAATAGCACACACCAAAATTCGGAAAATTTATAGTCTGCCAGGGTACCTGCAACAATGTTTCCTGTTTTGGAAAAACAGGCTGATTAAAAACATTAAAGATTGTGATGTCTTCCTCCTTCCCTGGAGTCCCCCCACCCTGCCCCACCCTGCAATCTTCTCTTCTCTGTGTTTATCTCTTTGCTGCAGGCACATTTCAGAACTTAAGGCTGACAGTTGCATTTCAAATTATTTAAACTATGCCAAATACGGGATCTGTATACAGGTGAGTTTTCTTCTCTCTGTGGCCCCACTTGTTAGCAAATCAGGACGTGGAGGCGTGCTGCGGATGTCGTTAATTTCTAAGTCTCCGCGGATTCCTCCCTGCTCTGGACCCCTTCACCACTCCAGGTACACACACTGCCCGTGGAGACTGATTTCCGAAAATTTATAGCACCGGCAAGCCGCGTGCTTCCTTGGATGGATATACGGGCTCTACCTCTCCACCTCCCCCATCTCCACCCACAAAGTCCCCAGCCCTGGCTCCAAGTCAAGGAGGAAGCAGGCAGCAGCAGTGTGTGCTGGACTGCGGTCCAGCCGGAGAGGAATGGAGAGTTCGGAGACATCGCTAGGGATCACGCTGTCCTCATCAGGTGGATTTTGGAGCAAAGGCTGGGCAGACATTAGACATGGCAGAGCTTATGTTTTCAGCATGGACTGGGTGGCCGGGGGTATAAAACATCAGGCACTTCATTTCACCGTAGCGTGTGTGTACTCTACACCAGCATACAGCACAGCAATGTGCAACATCGGCTCTTCCATGAGGCCCGCGGGCTCGATAATTCCTAGAGGAAGCTCTTTTCCTTTGGTTTGCTTGTTTTTTGGATAAAACTACTCTTTGCCTTGTACTGTTTCTCTCCCTCTCTCTGTCTCTCTCCGCCACCAAAGAAGCAGTTTCTACTGTTCACCCAGAAAACCAGCTCCCCGATTTGCGATGGGATTACTGACTGTCCCTCAAGCCTTCTAAAAAGAGAAGTATTTCCAATCACTCATCAGTATTAATTATAATCACAAGAGGTCTCCTTTGAAAGCACGTGTTGGGAAGCTGCAGAGGTTGGGGTGTCTACAGAAGGCAATTTTTCCTTCTCCTGCTTCTCACTTTCCCAAACTAGGTCTGCTGCCTACACGCACCTCTGAGAGGAGCTCCCTCTGCCATGAATTCCGGGGGGCAGGGTGGTGGTCCTGGGTCTCTGTCTTTGACCAGTGGTCCTGAGAGGATGATGTGGGCATGAAAGGAAGCTCAGAGATTCAGGAAGCATCTATGCCCCCAAAAGATGTCTGCTTTTGGGACATGCAGCTCCTCTGAGAAATAGGTGGAAGTCTGGTCTTGGGAGAGCCAGTCCCAGAGCAAAAGGAAACCAGAATCCTGTGTGCTTTGTCCCTCAGGACACCGACAACTGCACATCCCTAAAGGGAGCTGGGCTGCCGCAGTAGTGCTTATTAGTATTGTTTTTCCTAAGGGGACACTGGATAAAGAAGCAATCCCAGTCATCCAAGTGATAAAAAACCCACACAAAGGCATGGCAGGGACTGCTCAGCCTGTCTCAGACCCGTCTGTGCTGATGGAGAAGGAGGTGGGCCTCTCAGAACCTCAGAGGCTCTGGGCTCACCCCAAGGACCACGACTAGCCAGCATCTCGGGAAAGTCAAGAAACCCTTTGGAGCTGCACAGGGATGAAAAGAAATGTCTATGTTAATCACAGCTTTCCTCACAGAGCTGCTGCTACACAACAGATACATTCATTTGTCATCACTTGCCTTTACAAGATTGAATAAAAGGCCCTGTTCACCCCTTTTTACAAATGAGAACACACATCACCTGGTTCAGGAAGCATCTTGCCAGCCCATTTAAATCCAGCACCCCCGGAAGTAAGTGGCCCTCTGCTGAGGATCTAGGCTCCGGGAAGGGGAAAATCTTTCCCTGAGTCTTACATATGAAAAAGGAGGAAGCCTTCAGAGGGGGACTCCCACCTGAGACCACCGTGGACCATGGGCTGAGTCAGGTGTGCTCAGGCTACAGGCTTCCGTGACTCAGAGATCCTCAGAGAGATGGAGGGGCCCGAGGCTGGGAGGCTGCCCAGTGCCCGACAGCAAAACAGAGGATGGGAGGCCCAGTCGTGACCAACCACATGAGCCTCCATTTCTCAGCCCATGAAGCTCAGAAAACTCCAAACACTGAGAAGACATTCACTGTGATAAAATAGCATTGAGCCGGCCCACCATGGCACCCACTCCGCTACCCCTTCCAAGGGAGGCTGTACCTCAGGTCGAAATCCTAGGGCCCCGAATTACCTCCAGCTACATGAGGAAAGGATGCTAAGGGCTCAGGAAGTGGGGCAACCGCACAGAAACCCAGCCAAGCCATTGTTTAGGCTTTGCGGGCAGCCACGCTGGAGACTCCCAGGCTCCCGGCCCTTCAGGAGCCGCGCAGTGCACCACTGCCACCGTCCCCCATCACGTGCGTGGGAGCCCGATGAGGTCATGCTCACAGCACCCACATGACCCGGATCCCTATGGGCCTCTGCGCTGCTGCCCGTGCTCTCTCCCATCTGCCATGCGCATTGCTGTCACGATCGGCTCTCACACGTGATGACCGCAGGGTCCCAGGTCCCACACCAGTGACGCTCCTCACTCACTATCCCCGGTGTCGGTCTCACCTCCAGCCCCAAGTCCTTCCTAATCTGGCCCGCCCTCCCCAAACATGTGGATTTCATGTTCCTTCCCCCAAACCCTTCCTGTCCTAGTCACACCTGTCTCTCTACAAATGTCCAGACGCACATGCTGTTTCTGAATCTGCACACGCTAGCCCACTGGCCGGGATGGGCTTCCTCTCCCCGACCCAGCCCTGTGTGGGCACGTCCTTCCAGCCTGAACCCACGGCCGCTCTCCTCTGAAGAGCTTTCTCTGAGACACAGCCCACAATGATCTCTCCCTCCACTCACTCCTTGTACGTTACTTCGGCACTGCATAATTAGCACCTGATGGTCTGCCGTCTTCTTCTCTAAGTGTCTGTACCAGGTAATGTGGGCCTTAAAAACATCATGAGGAAATACTCATCTGCAAAACTCTGCCTCGTGCATCCGCTTGGCTCCCACACCTAGACTGAAAATCCATGCCTTTACACCGTGTGTGTGTCTCACAGGCCCACGGGACATTAGGCATACAGTTGGCAATTAGTAACTGCTTAGAATAAAATGTCTGCCAAGTGTTTACTTTTTTTTTCTCTACATAGACACCTTTTCCCTCTAGTTCTGTAAACAGAAGAAAAGGACTCTGTTGTGTTCAGTTTGCAATATCCAGAACAAGTTTAAATGGTTTTTCAAAAATGGCTGATACAGATTGACTTCTATGTACAGAGACCCCAGGAAAGGGGCCTAACCCATCCAGGGGAGTCTCTGGGCACTAGGGGGGCCCCAGTGTGCTGCCCCATCTCCTCTGCATCCCTACATGCTGGAGAGACGTGTTCATTCATTCAACAGACATTTCGGAGGCATCGACTGTAATGGTTCTCAACCCTGAATGAATACAGGAGCTTTTAACAAAACTATATCAGGACCGAAAATTCTGAAGACTCTGATTCAATTATTTGAAGGTAAGGTCCAAGCACAGATTTTTTTTTTCTTTTTTCTTTTGCGGTACGAGGGCCTCTCACTGTCGTGGCCTCTCCCGTTGCGGAGCACAGGCTCTGGACGCGCAGGCTCAGCGGCCATGGCTCACGGGCCCAGCCGCTCCGCGGCACGTGGGATCTTCCCGGACCGGGTCACGAACCCGCGTCCCCTGCATCGGCAGGCGGACTCTCAACCACTGCGCCACCAGGGAAGCCCCAAGCACAGATATTTTTAAAAATCTCCAACTGATTCTAAGTTATAATTTCTATTAAGAACCAGAAAAATACCCCCCAAAAGACAAGTTATAGCCTTGAGAAGAGCATGATCTAGTGAGAAAGGTGGGTGAGGAGAGTAGACAGTGTGATGAGGGCTGTAAGGCTGTACAGGGTGTCATACGGCAGGAGGGGGGCAACCTCTGGGTTAAGAGTTCAGGGGAGGCTCCCTGGAGTAAAACAAAACCTGACTTAGAAGCTGGCAAAGTAGGAATTATACAAGTGAAAACAGAAGGGTTCTAGGTGGTGTATCCCAGAGGGAGGAGAGAGGCAGGTGGGGACTCCAGGGGCAGTGCCACTGACCCTGGGTTCTAGCCAATAGAGCCCAGGGTGGCCGTGCATCACTCCTGGGTCTGCCCGGGAGACCTCAGTGTGAGTCCCTGCCCCATGTGTGAACTTTGGTTTTCTTCCCCATCTATTGGAGGAACCCAAAAGAAGCTGAGGGCGGAGAGAGAAGTCAGTGAAGATGGGGATGGGAAGGTGGTACCCAAAAGACTGTTCCATGCAGGAGCTTAGTCCTTGAGAAGTTTTTTGAGGGACAAAGTAAGTGGTAGCAACTTGAAGGATTAAATAAAGCAGCCTACCCTGAGGCCTGCAGGAAAGGAGAGAAAAGATGTTAGGATCTCCTGCTGAGGCCCTGGAACAGCGCTTCCCTCAGGAGGGGACCAAAACCTTCACTAAAGCACATCTGGCCTTAGTTCCAGATCCAGAGCTGGTATGAGTAAATGAGGGGAAAATGCCTGAAACTGAATGGGTGCAGGGAGTAGGCAGGGGGCATCCCTCCTTGACTCACCCAGTTTCCGTCTAGCATCCAGAGTGAGTTGACAATGGAGTCCCATTTGTCCAGACAGACTTTCCCAGTCAGGGCACAGGTGTGAGATAAGTGGGGCTTCTGAGGGCTGTCTAGGACCTCATGGGGAGATGCACTCAGCCAGCACACCTGGGGCCCCCGCTGATTCTGTGCACACACATTTACGTGCACACACACGCACACACACACACACACACGCACGCACTCTCTCCTGTAAAGGGACAGCTGTTAGAAATTACCGCAAGGACAGAGAGAGCTCAAGTTCATTAGGAGAGGAGAGAGGGTTTGAATGGGAAGAGATGAAGGAGAGAAAGAGCTGGGCGATGCTGGAACTGCCATCTGGCTGTGAATCCACTGCGCTCTCCCCTCCCCACACTGCTAACAATTCCGTAGGCAAGAATGCACAGAGGAAAAGCTCACTGGAAAGGCAAGTCAACAGCTCTAAATCCCGGCCCCGGCTCTGCCACCAGCTTGCCACGCGTCCTGAGCTACGGCCTTCCATCCACCCAGGTCTTTGCTCCCATCAGTAAAGTGAGGAAGCTGGACTCTATCTCCAGAGTCCCCTTCCCATCTGTACATTAAAAACACAGGCCCCAGTCTGCTGGCCCTGCTGAAGCCCACGAGTGAGTGGCCACACCTAAGCCCCCTCGGGCTCTCCTCACCCAGCCCTCCCACCCTCCCTCTGCTGCTAATCTCATGCCTGAGTTACTGCACGGCAGCTCCATTACCAGCAACAGCGTCCGTGCTGATGAGAAAAAAATAAATGTAAGCACCTAATCTGACTGTGCCGATTTATAGCTCTGAGTCCCTAAACTCTCTCCCTTCCCTGGCGTGTCTGGCACAGCGCCTTTGTTTGCCCAGTGCCGCTTGTTCACTTCAGGTTTCTGTCCTCCTTCTTTTTGTACACGTGTACTGTGGGCCCTACTGCAGCCCCTGGAGGGTCCACGGTGGATGAATAAGAGCCTTCTTCCAAGCAGAAGCGGGGGCTTAAGAGATGCCCCCCCAGAAGACCCCAAAATAACTGTGGCTGCCATGCCTCCAGCTCTGCTGTGATCCAGTTCAGCTGAGGTCAAAGGCCACTAGCATGCAGTATCCTTGTCCTGTGTCCTTGGGGTCACCAACATCCCTGGCCTGTCAGTCTCTGAACTTCAGAGGAACATCCAAGGGCAAGTATGGTATCATAAGAAATATTTTCGGTCTTTGTCCCTGTTCCAGGCACAGACCCCCTCAAACCCTTGGAATTTTCTGAGTGAAAGGACTGTGTTTCATCCTTCATAAGAAGCCCCTTTTATAAAGAAGATGCGGTACATATATACAATGGCATACCACTCAGCCATAAAAAAGAAGGAAATAATGCCATTTGCAGCAACATAGGTGGACCTAGAGAAGGTCATACTAAGTGAACTAAGTCAGAAAGAGAAAGACAAATACCATATGATATCACTTATATGTGGATTCTAAAATACGGCACAAATGAACATATCTACGAAACAGAAAGAGACTCACAGACGTAGAGATCAGACTTGTGGTTGCCAAGGGGGAGGGTGTGGGGAAGGAAAGACTGGGAGTTTGGGATTAGCAGGTGCAAAGTATTATATACAGGATGGATAAACAACAAGGTCCTACTGTACAGCACAGGGAACTATATTCAATATCCTGTGATGAACCATAATGGGAAAGAATATGAAAAAGTATATATATATATGTATAACTGAGTCACTTTGCTGTATGGCAGAAATTAATGCAACCTTGTAGATCAACTCTACTTCAATGAAAGATAGAAGTCCCTTCTGAGCATATGCTAATGAGGTGACTTAAGGTGGTGGCCCTAGAAAGGGACAGATGGGGCTGGTCACTAGAGAGAACAAGTGATTAGAGGGATGGAACTTTGAGCCCTACCTGGACCTCTGGGAGGGGAAGGAGGGGCTGCAGATTAAATTTTGTCAAAACTCTTGAGCAAGATGGGATGAGCTTCCTGGGTGGTGCACACCAGCCCCATGGGGGCAGAAGCCCCTACGCTTGGGATCCTTCTGAATATCCAGATGAAGTAGCCTCTATGCTATCTTTTATCTGGTAATCATGAGTAAATGTTCCTCTGAGTTCTGTGAGCCAGTCTACAAATTAACTGAACCTGAAGAGGGGGTCATGGGAACCTCTGATTTACAGCTGCAGGTGACAACCTGGACTTGGAATTGGCGTCTGAGTGGGGGGAAGTCTTGTGAGACTGAGTCCTTAACCCATGGTGGTCTTCAGACAGAAAGTGTCAGGACTGAGTGAAACTTGCAGTGGGCAGTGTCCACTGAGAACTGGAGAACTGCTTGGTGGCGCTGGAAAAAAACTCACAGGAACCAGGCAGGAGCCACTCTGGCCTGAGGCATCTCTTTCTTCCACGTGGCCTGAACCAACTGACAGAGCCTCAAGGCCAAGAAGAGGCTGGTGGCAGGCTTTCCTGTGAGTGAGGGACCTTGTCAGCCCCTATCGGGTCTCACAGGTCCTCAGGGAGGGCAGAGTCCAACTTCACGGCCCGGACTCTCTTTCAGGTTCTCCCAGCTCATCCTCGAGAATCTCAGGTAGGGCTGCACACCTGCACGGGTGTATATTCTAGAGACGCAGCTTTCTCCTGCCCTTCCTCCTCCCATCAGGCTGGAAGCTGACGTTTGTGAGGCCGGGAGGATGAGCGGTGGGAGGAGAGGCTGTGCTGGGAGGGACCAGGTGCCCGTCAGCAGAGGAGGTGACTCAGGGGCACTGGCCTTCCCTCCACCTTGCTCCCCACGCCTCACCCGGGGGCTCAGGCAGCCTGGGTGCGGGAGGGCCCAGCACAGAGCAGTCCCTTTGAGCTTCTCCCTCACTAGAGACCAGCATCTTCAGCTCTAAGATTTGGAGCTTGGCAGGGGTAGCAAGGCCCCATCTGTAAACACAAATCAGGAGGCATTGCAAGCGTGCTCTGATTTCACCCGCCAGCAGGCCCTGTCGGCTGTGGTCACTCAGCCAGGCTGTGTGCCCCCTCTACTCAAACAGGGGAGGCAGAGGTCGGAGGAGTCAGGACGGGCCAGGTTTCCACCTTCTGCCTTACTCGCTTCACCTCAAGTGGGTGTGAAATCCAACCGCCCAAGGGGAGTCAGTGGAGCGAAGATGCAGACCCAGGATGACAGCCCTGTGGCATCGGGACGGGATCCTTCCTGATCCCAGATGCCTCTATGCAGTTTCGTTTCAGGCCTCTGCTCTGGAGGCCCGAACTCAGATTCAAATCTCATAATGAAACATCTGCCTTTCCCTCCTTTCCCTTCCCCCAGCACATCCAATTACCACATCTAACATTATCCATCATCGCATCTCTGTGGCAGCAAGATTCGCAGAGCAGACGGGGGAAATTAATAATAATTGTGGTGTCGGGGTGCCGGATGCAATCAGAATTCAGCATGGAAGCAAATACAAACACAAACAAACCATATTTATTCTGAAAGATTGCTCCATTCTCCCTCCTCCCCAGCCAAGAGCGGCCGAGCTCAGGAAAGAGATGAATCAGCTCTAACGTGGGGACCAGGCGTCGATCCTTCAGCCCAGCCCGTACCGCTGCAGAGAGCGCTCTAATTGAAATGAGAGCGGGGATTTGGGAGCTCTGAAGAGACGACCAAAATCCGTCAGGGCCTAACTGGGAAGGAAAAGGGAAAGGACATCTCTTCAATTCTCTGTAAGCCCGTGCACTCTGCAGAGATAAAAGCAGGGGGGCTTCCCTGGTGGCGCAGTGGTTGAGAGTCCGCCTGCCAATGCAGGGGACACGGGTTCGTGCCCCAGTCCGGGAGGATCCCACATGCCACGGAGCGGCTGGGCCCGTGAGCCACGGCCGCTGAGCCTGCGCGTCCAGAGCCTGTGCTCCGCAACGGGAGAGGCCACAGCAGTGAAAGGCCTGCTACCACAAAAAACAAAACAAACAAAACAAAACAAACAAACAAACAAAACCCCATAAACCAAAGCATCAGCCTGGGGAAAAGCCAAGAGAAGGAACTGCCCGATAACCTTGGCTTTTAGGGGTCTAAGAAGCACATTAGGGGGTCCGCAACCTACCATCATGGTCGTCCCCAAAGCAGGCTTTTCCAGCCCATGTACCAGTCCTCAAAGCCTGGGAAAGATCACTAAACAAGAGACTATGCCAACACAAGCGACTCAGTGATCCATGTCAGGGAGGGGGTGGCCTTGCATGGATGCTATAAAATGGCAAAGTATTCAAAGCAAAAATAATGATTCTGGGGCTTCGTTGCACATGACACTTTCCTATTCATATCCTGTTACTGCTTCCCTTCCTGACATTGTTTTTAGTTAGAGTAATAGTTAAATGCATGTACTTCTGGCAGCCTCTCCACCCCTAGCCCATCCAGACACGCTCACTGACGTCTGCCAGTCTCCGCAGACAGATGCCAAGGTCAGGAACGAGGCTGACCTGGATGGGAAACCTACCTTTGCCTCTTACTGCAGTGTGATTTGGGGCCAATTTACTTAACCTCCTTGAGTCTACATGTTTAGCAATATTAGATACTCTTCAGAGATCTTTTTTGAAGAATACATGAGAAAATGTATATCAAGGGTGTAGGAGGGTGCTTGGTACCCAGTAGGTGCCCAGTAGAGAGCTGTAGCTGCACGTGGCCTGTGCCAAGCTGGATCCCTTCACACCCGGGTGCAATGTGCTATTTCAGAAATTCGGCAACAAGGAATGCAGGCATATTTAAGGGGCAAGCAGGGGAACTACACCATGTGCCACAGAGCGAAACTGCCTCAAAAACCCTCACCACGTCTTGCTTTCTCTCAAAAGCTTCACATTCGTGGCACCCACTGGCCCTCACCTGGCTTCTGCATTGTGAAATGTTGTCACCACCTCCTAACAAAGCTTGAGACCCTGCTAGCTGAAGCTTTCTCCTGTGCACAGTGTCCCTGGGAAGTCACCTATGGGTCGCACGAGGGCTGCTTTTCTTGTCAGGAGCAGTACACTGCCATTCTGGCCAATGATACTCACTCCCTCGCCCTGTAGCTAATAGACGCAAGACCAGCATCACACGCCCATATAGTAGGCGCCCAGCAGTGGGCAGGCATTCATAACGTGCATTAAGGGTCCAGGCCTTTGCTCCTGGGCATGTAAATATCACCACCTTTCTTTCCCCCATTCTCTGATACCCTGATCCAGGCCAAGGAAGGACTGCTTTCAGAGTAGGTGGGGTATAAAATGAATCGATCTGCAGTTGTCAGAAGGGGTCTAAGGAGAACCTTGCAAATCCACATAACCCAGCAAATCATACCTTCCCCTAACTTCCATCTCCGTGGCCTAGATTTCATGAACGGACTTGCTGGTGTTGGGGACTGGTCAGACTGACTGGGCCAGATGGCCAGCGCCACCATCTGGGGGTCTCTGCTGTAAATAAACAGATATCCCAAGACCAGAAGGCTACTAGACCTATATCCCTGCTGCAGGCTCTATGTACTGGGCTGCACCTTACTGATTTTTAAAATCAGCAATTGTTAAAATTGAATCTGCCATATGCCTTTAAGTACAGTTAGACTTGTTGGTTGTAAAGTTCCCCAGCCAACTATCAGATTAGGTCCTTGTGACAACTGAGACCTATTAGAATTACAGCACGTTTCCTGTGGATCTTTTGGAAACCAGTGAAGATGGAAGCCCAAGTGTGTGCTGAGCACCACAAGTCAGTCATCCAGACGCTCACGCTGCGCTAACTGCTGTGTCATGTGTAACCAGAACTGACTTCATCTCAAACCCTGAGTCAGAGACACCATTAGGGCTTGAGGAAGGTTCTGGGATCCAATGCTACGGGGGGGGGGGGGAGGCTGTGAGAACTCACTTCAAATGGTTCCAGAAGTTCTGCATTTCAAAGGTGAAGGAGAGGAAGGCGAATAAATGCATAAATGCATGCCTCAATGTGATGGCTGGAGCAAGTCCTTTTATATGAAGAATACTTGTTTTTTTTTTTTTTTTTTTTAATGTGCTAACTAGCTCTGCTCAGCATCTCTACTGAGGATCAGAGAAGAGGGAAGGAGAAGAGTCTGAGTCCAGAACTCTGAGTGTGCTTGCTCAGAAGATCTAAAAGAGAGAAAAAGTAAAATTTGGAAGGGGAACAGCTGAAAAAGGTGAATAAAGACAAAGCAAATCTGCTTCCCAGTAGAGCTTCTGCCAACTGGAGCATGTGGGGAAACTATTACAAGGATGAGCTAGACTGAGGAAGTTCTGTTGGAATGCAGACTGGGTTTGAGCACAGAAATTCTCATAGGCTCACCCTGCCAACCTTGAGGGGGTTCAGGTGAAGGCTTAAGGGTAAGGTAGCCCTTCCCCCATCAGGCTTGAGGAGTCTTACATTAAATTTCTGAAAACTCAGAACCATTGTCAAAAATGAGCAAGAAGGATCTGTAAAATGTATTTGCTAAGTCTTATCTCACGATATAGGTCATTCTAACATAGAGGTCTTTTTCTATAAATAGCCAGATAAATATTTTAGGCTTGGTGAACCATAAAGTCTTTGTAACAATTATTCAAATCTGTCGTTATCAGGGAAAGCCAGCCATGGACAATATGCCAGCAAATAAGCATGACTATATTCCAAGAAAACTTGATTTACTAAAAGAGGTGGGGAGAGGCGGGGCCTGGATTTGACCAGTGGGAGTTAGTTTGCCAATCCCTGATCTAGAAGAAAAAAGAAGTGGGCTCACAATAATTTATGTGGTGTCCCCCCAGAACAAATGAGCTTAGATGGTGTGTATAAAATCTCACCTTGCAGGAGTTAATGCCCATTGGGTCCATCACTTGGGAAAACGGGGAAGTCAAGTGTGTGCTTGTCACTCACACTCTTACACCCCTCCCCAACCTCCACTGTCTCCAGCCGACTCTGGCAATTCCAGGGCTGATTACTCTACCCTATGCCCGACCTCAAATACCAACTCCTCCGTGTGCCCCACGAGGACACAGCCCTATCTCTGCTTCCCCGAAGAGCCCGAGTCTGGCGATGTTGCCCCGGGCTTGAGACCTCTCCCTCTGCCTTCTCATCTCAACTAGATGTGCATTTTCTGTTTCTCATTCATTCACTCTGGTGAAGTTCTCTGCTTCCCAAGGTGACCATTGAGACCTGAATGAATCTCAAACTCTGAGTTCATGTGACAGTGGGTGCTAGTGGTTTAAGGCTGGAACTTGAAAACCACTTGAGAAATACCCTCAGGGCAATATACCAAGTTACACATAATATAGGGCAATGTGCCAAGATAAACATAATAATACAAAGAAGACAAGATAATATACATATAATATAAATACTACAAAAAAGATAAATACAATGCAGCTTTCAGAAACTTACATTTTTAACTTTGGAGGAAAGTTAAATACAACAAATTTAAAACATACGAAAATACGGCTACAATATGAATGTAATATAAATAGTAGGTATTAATAATGAATTTTAAATTTTTAGCTTGTGGCTGACCACTCTGTGCTATGACTTCAGATCCTTAGGGAATGTGCATTAACTCCTCTCTCATTAGGGATACTGAGTGGAAAAATTTGAAAAGCACCGTCTTGATCTACCCCCCTGCCTGCTTTTCTAAAAAAGTCAAGGTCAAGGGTACTCATACAATTTCTCATCCTCCTTCCCAGAAGCACATATATGTACCCACTTATTCCCTTGTATCTTCAGTATCTTTGTATCTTCCGTCTTAGCTGATGAGCTACAGTCCTATTTGGGCCAACTCCCTCTACCTGTGTGCTTGACCCCAGCTTCTCCCACTTTCTCTGTGCCTTTCTTCCACTGGTCATCCCTAACCTGTCCTGAAATTCCCACTCCCTCTCCTCTGTCCCTATTTGTAGTCATAAATGCATCCAAGCCTTTCCATCATGAAAAGCCATCATTTTGTCACATCTTCTTTTATCATAAAATCTGTCTCCCTTCCTCAATCATTTTTCTCAAAACATAGTCAAAAACCAAAACAAAACAAAAAACATAGTCTACGATCACCTTCTCCCCTTCCTCATGTACCATTTATTCCTCAACCACTGCCGTCTGGTTTTTATCCCTCCCTACTCCACTGAAACCACTCTTGCTAAGATCAGCCAGACTATATCCCAACTGCCAAAACTATAGGACACGTCAGACCTTATATTATTTGAGTTATCTGCAGTATTGAATACTGTTGATCTCTTTCTTTCTATAAAATGCATTTCCTGTGTTTTTTATAAAGCCAAGTTGCCCTGTTTTTTCTCATTTTACTCTTACTGTTTCTTTTGTTCCACATATTGACTCTCTTTTTGTTCGTGTCCTTTAGGCATTAGTGAGCATCAGGGTCTATGTTTCTTTCTCTACACCATCTTCCCGGATGAGCTCAAATAGTTTCATAATTTTAACCACCTGTATTAGTAGTCCATTGCTATGCAATAAATTACCCTAAAACTTAGCAATTTGATACCAAAATCATTTATTATCTCATGGTCTCTGTGGGTAAGGAATCAGAAAGAGGCTTAGCTGAGTCCCTCAAACTCAAGCTCTCTCATGAGGATGTAGTCAAGCAGTTGGTCAGAACCATGGTTTCAACTAAAGTCTCCACTGAGGGGATGGGGCAGGGTGGGGGGTCTTTTTATAAGCTCATTCACACAGTCTTTGCTGGCCCGCTAGGTCTCCCCATAGGGCTGCCTCACACCATGGAAGCCAGCTTTCACCAAGGTGAGTGATCCAAGAGGGGCTGATAAAGAGAGCCCAGGGTGGAAGTCACAATATTTTTATAACATCACCTTGGAAGTGATATCTCATCACTTCTGCTGTAGTCCACTCATTAAAAGTGAGACAATAATCCAGCCCACACCCAAGGGGAAGAGATTACATAGGGCATGAAGATCAGTAGATGTGGATCACTGGACACCATCTAGGGCTGCCTAACACACCACCTGTGCACCAATGGTCCCATGACTGCATCTCTAGGCCTGGACATCGCCCTTGAGTTTTAGACTCATACACTCACTTCTTGTAGGACAGCCCTCTTGTAGGACAGCCTCCTTCCACTGATGTCTCTCAGGCTTCTCAATCCCAATATATTCCAGAGAAAACTTTGGAATATGACCTATTCTCTTCTATTCCTAAACCTAGGCATCATAGCTTGAAACTTGGAAGAAAAACTTCAGCCTTCACTCTCCTGTATTCTACCACAATATAATAAGTTTTCATTCCCTGAATTTATTGGCAGCACTTTTTTTCTTTTTTGCTTGCTTCCCTTCTTTCTAGCCTTTGACCACTTACAAAGTTGAGTTGCTCGTGTATCTCACCTGCACCCCTGATACAATTCTAGCTCATGAAAGCTACAGCCTAAGTCACGCTGTCCAGCACATCCCATCTCAGGCTAGGAGGACAGAGATGAACACGGATAAGGTTTTCACCAAGTGCTGAAAGCTGTGATGTCCCCGCTGTTGTAGTGCCACTGCTGCTGAGGATGGTGACGATGACGGTGATGATAATATAGATGAATTACACCATCTCTGTAATAAAATGCAAAGCTCAGACTCCACCATGGATGCAAACAAGTTATATCTATCTACCACATCTCTCAGCTCCTGTCAGAGATGCCAAAGCACGGGTTCTGACGCCACGTGTCAGCATATCTGTCTGCACCTGGGAGCTCAGTCAGGGCTCAGTCCTCAAAATAAACTCTGTTTTTGAATGAGGAATCATCACAGGATAATTGGGGCTGCTCAAGTGCCTGGGATGTCATTCCAATTGAACACTCTTCTGTAGTTTTCCCCAGCTAAGAAGTGGCACAGCTAATCAATCATCTAATCAATGATGCAATCTTTATAGATGTACCCATATGCAGACCTCTATATCCATCTCATCCAGGCCTCCAATGCTTTCCTGTCTCCTGTAAGGACACTGGCGCGTCCTCAGAGGTGAATCAACTAAGTCCTCACCACCAGCTCCTGCACGGCAGAGAGAGAGTCAAAGCTGGAAAAGCTGGGAGACAGACACCACCACCCTCCTGCTTGTGAATTTAATGGACTTCCAAGTGCAAAAAGACAGTGCATGCCTCAGGACAAATTTAGTTGTGGCTCGGCGAGATCATGGATGGTTCCTAGCATGAAAATTCATTCATATGACTTTGGAATATAATACCTGACACAGATATATTGTGGCTGCCACACTCCTATCCTAGATAAGGACACAGCAGTAACAGATGGAGGAACAAGGCACTTATCTTGTTAGTTGATAGATTTATCTTTTTTTCCTCTTTCCTACATATTCCATAGTGTTTAGTGAGTGGCAGTTTTTACCGAGCATCATACGGAGAGTGAATTGATTTCTTTGCTCCCTCCTTAATTCAATAAGAATCAAAGCAGATGGGAATGTGAATTGGTACAGCCACTATGGAGAACAGTATGGAGGTTCCTTAAAAAACTACAAATAGAACTACCATATGACCCAGCAATCCCACTACTGGGCATATACCCTGAGAAAACCATAATTCAAAAAGAGACATGTACCAAGATGTTCATAGCAGCCCTATTTACAATAGCCCGGAGATGGAAACAACCTAAGTGTCCATCATCGGATGAATGGATAAAGAAGATGTGGCACATATATACAATGGAATATTACTCAGCCATAAAAAGAAATGAAATTGAGCTATTTGTAATGAGGTGGATGGACCTAGAGTCTGTCATACAGAGTGAAGTAAGTCAGAAAGAGAAAGACAAATACTGTATGCTGACACATATATATGGAATTTAGAAAAAAATGTCATCAAGAACATAGGGGTAAGACAGGAATAAAGACACAGACCTACTAGAGCATGGACTTGAGGATATGGGGAGGGGGAAGGGTAAGCTGTGACAAAGTGAAAGAGCGGCATGGACATATATACACTACCAAATGTAAGGTAGATAGCTAGTGGGAAGCAGCCGCATAGCACAGGGAGATCAGCTCGGTTCTTTGTGACCGCCTGGAGGGGTGGGATAGGGAGGGTGGGAGGGAGATGCAAAAGGGAGGGGATATGGGAACATATGTATATGTATAACTGATTAAATTTGTAAAATAAAAAAAAATAAAAAAAAAAATAAATGGACATGCTATATGTAAAACACACAAAAAATAAAAAATAAAAAAAAATAAATGGACATGTTATATGTAAAACACAAAAAAAAAAAATTTTTTAAGTTATGTGAATGCTTTTAGGTAGGTCTTACACTCCAATTTGATGATAGGATACCCTAGTTTAATGAAAACATTTATCAACCCACAAAACAATTTGCTCTTAGACATATTTTTTATCTAAACAGAAAAAAATTGTTCCATGACTATAAACAGTTAAAACACGATATATTATATTCCCCATTTTGGAGATTCACAATACACAAATCCTACAGTAAATAAATCTGCTTGTATTTGTTTAACCCAGAGCATCTCTAATTTGTCTTGAAACTTCCTTTCTCAGAACGTTTGTTAACAAGAAAAGGAAATGGTGTTCTGAGGAACACAGCTGGACACATTGCAATAAACAAAAGACAAGACAACTGAGTGCATGGATCACTGGTAGAAAGACAATTCCAAAGGTACTCATAAATAGATTAATGGCAACCAAAGGGAAAGACTACTAGAAAGCCACTTGGTTCTGTCCTGAGCTCTCTTAAGCTCAGGCATTTCATCACAGAATCAGAAGAAAACAATGTTGGTCGGTTCATCAAAAAAAAAAAAAAAAAGAATCAAAGCAGAGGATAAACAGCTTGTTGTGCTAGAAAAAATTCCAAATAGTTGAGAAAATGTCAAACTGCTTTTTCTTCTTTCTGTGGTTGGAAGCATTCCTTGCTCAGCAGGAATGAGGATGAGAGTGTCTTTTGTGAGGAGGATGATGGCACATACATGGTCCCTGGGCCCTGGTCGGGGGCGGCTCCAGCCTATTCTGAGTGCACTGCCAAAGGCAGTTGTACTTCCTGTTAGAAGGGAAGCAAAACCCTACCATTGAAAAAACTCTTGACATGACTAATTATTGTGGCCCGAAGAGCTGTGTCATGTTCTGCTTCCTTCCAATACCGTCCAAAATAACACTAAAGAAAAAAAATCTATTTTGACAAATGAAACAGGGGAGAAAACATCAGCAGATGAAATATGTTGACAAAATTGTATAGGACGGAAAGCAGATGAACGAATAGTCACTGATTTAGCCAAGCAGGGAAAGTTAAAACCAAAATGCCAGGATGGAAGCAGCAAGGTGACTTAGGCTGCAACACTCTAGAAATACTCGTGAATTTGGGACACCATATCTTTGTGGAGCCTGTGGTCATGGATGAGGCAAAAAAACAAGGAGACTTGAAAGTCTCTACGAGAAGAAGGCGTATTCCCTAAAACATTTCTCAGACTTGAAAACCAGACTTCTATCCTGGTAAGAGATGGAAAGCTTTTGCCCTAGAAGTGTTCATCAGGGTTACCTGGGAACTTGTTAGAAATGCAAAGTCACAGGCTGCATCCCTGCATCTCTGATCCCTGATCAGAACCTCGGGGGTGAAGCCTGGGTAACCTGTGTTTTAAACAGCCCTGCAGATGACCCTGATGCACGCCCAGTGTGAGGATGCTTGGGGACAAGGTTCCAGAGTCAGAGATGATGGACAGTTCAGCAGGCTGGAAGTTTTTGCTGAAAAATGCACCCACAAGAAAGGAGCAAAACTGTTGATACTTGAAGATCCTCCATGGAGTGTCTGGCTGCTCATTCTGGCTGCTCACCATTCCCTACAAGATGGCTCTCAGGTCAACATGCTCCCACACAGACCTCCCAAAGGGCTTCTTAGCACTTGCTTCTCAAACAAAACCAAATGAGAGAGAACACTGAAGAAGTGTTAGGAATTAAAAATGCTACAGCTGAAACCATTGCATAAGGCAATATTAATTTTAAATTTAAGATGATAAAGTGGAGGAGATCTCCCAGAAAGTAGAACAAAGAGATAGAAAATAGAAATGGGGGAATATATATATATATATATATATATATATATATATATATATATGTGTGTGTGTGTGTGTGTGTGTGTGTGTGTGTGTATATATGTATGTGTGTATATTTATATATATCCATTTAATGGAACATCCAGAAAGAAAAAGAGAAAAAAAAAGAGGAGAAAATTAGCGAATAAATATCAAAAGATTTGTTTCCAAAACTGATTGAAAAGGAATTCACCAAGTACCTAGGAGAGTAAGTTAAAAAAAAAAAAATAGCCCACACTAAGGCACTCTATGAAGACATTTCAAAATACCAGGGATAAATAATATTGCCTAAGACCTTTCTAGGAAAACTATAGATCACATACAAAGTCACAGGAACCAAAGTAGCACAACATTGCTAAACAGCCACCCTGGAAGCTATAGGATAACAAGGAAATTCCGAGGTAAAAACACGTTGAGGTGAGATTTCTATGTCTAACCTGACTAACAATCAGGTGTGAAGAAAGATGTACAATATTTTTCAAACAAGCAAGTTGTCAACGCTTTCCTCAGGAAGTAGCTGAAAAGTGTGTGCCTCCAAAACACAGGAGAAATCAAGAAAACAGAAGTCATTGGTCCTAGAAACATTAATTCCAAACTGAGCGAGGGAGCAGATGATTCTAAGGTTAAATAGCTGGATGACAGCTGTGAAACAGGCCTGCAGTACAACCAGTTCAAATGGAGCAGGCCATCTAGAAGAGATGCTCAAACAAACAGGCAACAACAATAAAAACTGCTAGATTGCCTCATGTGTGAGACTTATTTACAGCACAACAAGAAAGATTCTGGAGAAACAGGCATACGTGCACAGAAAAATAAGTAACTCCAAGAAAAGTAGGAAGTTGTATAAGAAAGTAAATGAAATTATAATTTACTTGGTTTGATTTGCATTATATCGATAATAGGAACATTGGCTATTGATTTGACCAAACGTTTGATGTAAACCTATATATTGGGAAAATGGGAGAAGTAAATGTGCTAAGAGGAGGTATAAGAGTGTTAGCCCTTCATTTTCTGTAGTAAATTGGTGTCTAGAATTTAGGAAATAGCTTTATAAGCATGGTATTTAGAAACCCGGGGGTAAATGTCCAAACAAACAGATGAGAGTTGAGAATGGTTGGCTTTGAAGTATGGACTCTTGGGTGGGGAGAGTGAAGCCGGTTGTTATTTTTAAATTACGCTTGTAGTGTACTTGTAGGTATAGGATTATTTTGATAAAAATAATATCCTCTGACCCTAGTCCTAATTCCACTGTGTCCTACCTATGTGACCTTGAACAATTCATGTATCTCTCTCAATTGGGTGGAGTTTATCGCTTTGTCATCTCTGTTTAATTGTCACTTCCTCAAAAATGTCTTCCCTGACACCCTCTAATATAAATGGGGTCCGCTGTCAGTCTCTCTCACAGAAACATGTTCTGCTGAGCACTCGTCACACTTTTTAATGGGAAAATTATCCATTTACTGTCTGTCTCCCCACCAGAGTGTAGAGTCCATATCTGTGGGTGTCGCTGTGCTCACCGTGATCCCCAGCGCCTCGCAGAGAATAAAGGAAGCAGTGAACATGTCTGCAGCCCAGCTCGTCCTGAAGTCTATCTTCCTGCATCAAAAGGGGCAGCTCGCTCCCCGAAGAGGATTTACCCACTCCCCCCACTCCTCCACAGTGTTCTTGGCAGTAAGAATTCAAACCTGTCAAAGTGCAGAGGGCCCGCTCCTCCCTCCCCGCTGGGAAGGTTCAAAATCTCCTGCACGCATTCAACTTTCTTTAAGTTCTCAAATAAGGATCATTAGGTGTAGAAGTGTTTCTTCCTTGAAAATTATTTTTGTAGGGACCTTTCATCATTCCTCCTTCCACCACTCAAAAAAGAAGGTTTAGAAATGCTGGGGGATGGGGGTGGTGAGGGGTGGGGGAGAAAGATGGGGTATGGTGGGGGAGGGGGTGATGGGAGTGATAGGGGAAGTCAGGAGCAGGGAGTAGGGGGGAGGGGAGTGATAGGGGGACGACAGGAGTGGGGAGGAGGGGGGAGGGGGAGTGATAGGGGACGACAGGAGTGGGGAGGAGGGGGAGGGAGATGGAGGAGTGATGGGGAGGACAGAAGTGGGGGGGAGTGATGGGGAGGGCAGGAGTGGGGAGTAGGTGGAGGGGGAGGGGGGAGTGATGGGGGAGGACAGGAGTGGGGAGTGGGGGAGGGGAGGGGGAGGGGAGTGATGGGAGAGGACAGGAGTGGGGAGGAGGGGGAGGGGGAGTAATGGGGGAGGACAGGAGTGGGGAGGAGGGGGAGGGGAGGGGGAGGGGGGGAATGATGGAGGAGAACAGGAGTGGGGAGTAGGGGGAGGTGGGGGCAGGTGGAGTGTGATGAGGAGTGGAGGGTCTCTTTGCTGGGCTCTGTTTCACCCAGGGCTCTGCTTCTGCATGGGGACCCGAGGGGCAAGCAGACCCTCACCCAGAGACTGCTGTACCAGAAGATGCTTGCTGGGCTCCAGGCTCTGTGTGACCTTGAGAGGGTCACCTCTTCATCTGTGAAATGGACATAGAGACCAAAACTATTCCACGCAGATCTCAGGGTGGTTGTGTGAATCAAATGAGATAATGCACATTTACTGAATTAACACATGGATTAAAGGGCCAGGGGCTGGGGTTAGTCATTGAGCACAGGTCTCTTCCTGTCCTGGAGCTCCGTGTCTGTGGAGCGGCAGGCAAGCAGATCTTGAACCTAGACTTGCCTTTGCTCAGAGGTATCTTTTTACCTTTTCTGCCTGTCAATCCCCACTCCCACCTAGCCCCAAGTAAGCATGAGTATACAGGGAGGTGTCAGGAGGAGGTGTCTCAGGCAAGAAGTAGATCTCCAGGGGCTGTGCCCTCACAATGCTGAGTGACTAATTCCCCTCCAGCGTGCTCTTTTCCTTTTCTCTCCCCTCCCTCTGTCCACAAAGCCCAGATGGGAAACCCACACTCCTAGTGAGTGATTCCCCATGGGAACGCTGCAGTCCTGGGCAGGGCTGAGGAGCAGCCACAAAAACAGGCAGACACCACTGAGAAAACGCAAAAGACAAACCCAACCCACACCAGGGGCTTTCTGCATGTCTCTGAGACCCTCTGCCCAGAGCTGCTGCAAATCAAGCCAATATGCATCAGCACAGCCTCTCCCCCTGCCAGCCGTGGGTGGGAGGCTGCTTTGCGCCCCAGGGGATAGCCCAGTGGGTGGAGAAGACACTGCCTGGGATCCAGCTACAGGCTTCAGAGGCTCTTAGGGAGGCAGCCTGCAGGATCCTGCTGGGAGAGAGCCTTCTGAGGAAGCAGATTACCCAGGATCTGGGATGTGTGGCCCAGAGCGGCCCCTCACTGCTGTAACCTGCAGGGAGAATTTCTAATAGAAGAAAACGGTCGCGGTGCCCTGTCAGGGGTTGGGGACCCGTCAGTGCCTCTCTTGCCATGTGAGTGCCTGATGAGGGGCAGGACAGGTGTCTTGCTGAAGGAGAGCTGCCTAGTGCCCACGAACGTGATGTGACTTGCAACATGAAGTCGCTGTTTTCCTTTCCTGCAGTCAGTATGGATCTTGGCCCACTGTCACTCTCAAGTCCCTCAAGGCTTTCTCTTGTTTTCCCGACCACAGCTCTGCACTGTGTTGTGTGGCCTGGGATAAACCCCCTGGATTCTAATCCTCCTTCTGCTCTTAGCTGACTTGGTAACCCAGGGAACCCATCCTTTATCTGTCTGGGGCTCAGGTGTTTGGTTTCAGCCTCTCTCAGCCTGGGTGGGTCCTCACATCCCGCTTCCCTTGCAAGCTCAGTATGGATAACTCTTTCTCTTTCTTGTATTTTAGATTTTAATATAATTTCCTCAAAAATCCCACACCTTCAAACACGGTCGGGGGCCCATGTTTTTGCTGTATTGGACTTACTGCAATGTCCATTAAATAATTCCTATGGCTGAGCCCCATTTCTCCACAGTGTCCGTGAGTGGACACCTGAGGGGCACGGCTCAAGCTGGGGGCCAGCACAGTGGAGGCGCTCCCCTGTGTGTGTCAATGAATGAATAAATACCCAACTTAAGAGTTTCACACTCCACTAAGTACCAGGAACACAGTGAACAAGATGCTCAAATAACATTTGAGACAGACTGAGACGTAAACCAACAATTGCAATGTCAGTGCCACGGTAAGGGTAAGATCAGGGCGCCCTGGGACACGTCGGTAGGAAATGCAAGCTATTTTTGGAGACTAGAAAGGGTTTATGGCATGAATTCATAATTGCATTATAAATCCCACTGAATACATGCACTGGAGCAATACTGTATGAGTGAAAAACCTGAGTCATACAGAGACTAGACAAAGCTGCATTCTTAAGCATTTCTTTACATGAGAGTCCCCTAGTCTGATAAGTGTTCAAACACCATGTATGGAAATAGCGGAGTTGTCATTTCAAATGGCTTTACTGTTCTCCAGTTATTTTCAGGTTTCAATTTTCCTGTGCAAGTTATACAGCTATTAATTTTTGTGACACTTTGTCTTTAGTATTCGTATTTTTTTCATAATCATCATTATCATCAGCTTTACAGATAATTAGCCCCAAAAATAATGACATCCAAAATCTGGGTTCGTGAATGACTTGTGAATGCACGTAGGATACTCATTGAATTCTTGCAACAAACTTCTTCCTATTTACAAATAGGAATCTGAAGCTAGCGGGCTCCTTGCCCACATCTTGGAAGTGAGGGAGAGCCTGGGCTTTTCTCCATCTCACTGTGCCCTTTGCACTCTTTTCTGAGGAGGCTGCCTCTCTCCCGGGCACCCTTCCCTGGCTTGGTTCCTGTCCAGCATCCCTCAGTCCCTTTAAAATTAAACACAAAGCATTACCATCTTCCAGGACTCAGGTGAGAGCTCCTTGGCAGGACCACATCTACCTCTAAGATTTACCAATGTCTGAAGCAGAATTTATTCCTAATCCAAACATTTACTCATTTATTGTACCAAGATTTGTTGAGGTTCTGTTGTGTGCCAGAAATTGTGCTACAAAGTTGGAATGATACAAAGATAAAGAAGTAATTTATTTCTGTTCTTTCCTCCCATCTGGGGGCAGGGACAGATATGTCACCACATAGTGAGTGGTGACAGGAGAGGTGTGTACCCTGGGAAGACCCAGGAGTAAGTGGTCAGTTCCATCTGGTAGAATAGAGGAGGCTTCCCAAAGGAGCCATCATCCGAAGCGGGTCTTATAGAATAAGGCACTGAAGCCATCAAAAGGGAAAGAGGCTGGACACATAGTAGATATTTATAGACAAATGAACAAAGAATAAATAAGTAAATACACAGTGCTAGAGAGCACTAAAAGGAGGTAATATGGTAGAAAACTGGCCTAGATTGGATGGAGGTATAGGCCAGGAAAGGTGGCTATGGCCAGCTTATGATGACCCTCATATGCTAAACCATGAAGTATGGATTTAAACTGAATAAGGAGGTGGACAGAGAGAAGAGTGAAGGTTCTGTCAAAAGTTGCAACCTGGGAAACCAGGTGAATGGAGATTCCATGAGTCCCAGCAATGTGGTGAGGAGAAGATTTGAGAATCTGGTTTTCTATGTATGGAGTGTGAGAGACCTGTGGGACGTTCAGGTACATGTTTAATTGGTAGCTGGACATATGTACCTAGATCAGAGGTGGGAGAGCTGAGCTAAAGATGTAAATTTGGTTGTCCTTTGGTGATACTGAGAGCAGAAGTTGTGGGGATAGAGCGATCACTCGGAGGGAACAGAAATGTAAGAGAGAGTCAAAGGGGAAACCTCGGCAAACCTGGGTGTTGAGTCGATCAGAGAAACGCAGACGAGCGAACAAAGGAACAGTTCCTGAGGCAGAAGGAGAAGCAGAAGAATGCAGTACCCTAGCTGCCAAGGAAATCCAGCTGAAGAAGGGATGAGACTAGTCAGTGGTAAGGTCATGGTGGACGCTGACCAGGGTCGCAATGGAGGCTGATGCGCAGTGGGCTGAGAAAGAAGGTTTAGAGACCCTCTTAGAAGACTGGGGTTGTGAGCAGAACATTGAGGGGCAGGGGGCATGGAGGTGAGGTCCAACCCTATTCATGGTGACGTAAAGACTTTAAGCTATACGTTTGAAGATGTTCACGTTCACCTGTCCTATGAGTTCAGTTCACTTGTGGTTTCCTGGGGACCACAGTTCAAAGATGCTAAAGACTGACTATGTCCTCCCCAAATTCGTACGTTGAAGCCTAATCTCCAACGTGATGGTGTTAGGAGGTGGGGCCTCTGAGGAGTGACTAGGTTATAAGGATGGCGCCCTGATGAATGGGATTAGTGCCTTTGTGAAAGGGCTCCAGAGTGCCCCCTCGCCCCTTCCACCACATGAGCACACAAGACAGCCATCTATGAACCAGGAAGCAAGCTCCCGCCAGACACTGAAGCTGCTGGCACCCTGATCTTGGACTTCCCAGATTCTAAAACTGTGAGAAATAAACTCCGTTGTTTAGAAGCCACTCAGTCTATGATATTCTGTATAGCAGGCTGAATGCGCTAAGACAAAGAGGTCTCACTAACAGGTAGGTGTTGGTCATTTTCCTCTTTCCTATGCCCCGGGTCTTAGAAGTCAATTGAGAAGCTTCTTTCTCAGTAACTTGTAAGGCATTCTGAGTTATCTGCTGGATCTTTTCAGGGTAATTGCCAAAGGAGCCACCTTTTTTTTCAGACCTCCTTTGGTTTGCTTCAGGAAGTATGAAATGATCTTTCTTACAATTACCAAAAAAAATAAAACAAAACCCAGATCGGATACGTTGCCCCCTCAGGTGCTGGTTTCCGGGTCCAGGACTGGACGTGCCCAGTGAGACCCCAGCTGCCTCTCCTTTATCCCAGAGGCGACCTGAACTCAGGGGGAAGTCACGGGCTCCTTTATTCAAGGTCAAAGCCCTCCTTCTCCTGGGCAAGTCCCCCGCACCACACCAGTCCCACTGCCGCCCTCCCCCTCCAGCTCTGAAGGTCAAAGGGGTAAAGACGGACTGTGGGGAAGATAATAGAGTGATAGCACCTCCTCAAAGGGAAATGGGAGGATGGAGGCCAAGCACAGCCGCCGGACCAGGTACCTCTCTCGAGATGTGAAGAGGAGTGATGTTGAGCTGTGAGCCCAATTTGCCCCTCTACTTTACACTTAAGACAATATTCCAGCTCTTCCTCTGCCTTTTGTGCCCAGGAAAGCCCAGTGGCCGCAGCTCTCTGCCACCTGCCACCTGCCTACTAATTCACTCTTCAAGCAAGGAGTCCTGGTTCTGACAGGTGGGCCACCTGACGGTGGCGGGGAGGCAGGTGTTTGCAGGAGGGGATGGATAGCAGGGTCTCTGGCCTCTGGGCCTCAGTCCAGGCTGATTTCATTTCAGATTAAGAGCCCCTGAAATGCAGCAATCGATAACTCAGCCCTTTTGTTTGCTTGTATTTTCCAAGTCCCCAAAGAGATTAGATCTGATTTCGCAGACCTCTAGCAAATTTAATTGTTTTTTACTCACAGTTGCTCAATACAACTCCTTAGAATCTGGGAGTGGAGAGATTCTCCCCCCGCCCTGAGCTCTGGGTCACTTCACGGTGTGAAGCCAGGGCCCTCAGGTCTCGCTGGCTGGCACGCAGATGCGGTGCTTCCTGGGTTCCGTCCAGGCTCCTTGCCACCCTCCCACCACAGCTCTGAGCAGGGTGCCCACCCTCCTCACTCACGGGACCAACAAAGAAACACGTGGACACGAAATCAAGAACGTGCAGTCTCCGTTCCCAGACTTCATCCTGACACCCAGATTGTGGCCACTAATTGTCTTCAGGAAGGTTGCAAAGGATCCAAAGGACAAGGTCACCTCTTGGCCAAACAGGACCCTTCTGGCTGCAGGACCCAGCAGGCCCTCAATGGCTGTTTCCAGGAGGTGACACTCACAGTCTGCCAGCAGCAAGGGCCATGGATTCCCAGCTCCAGAGACTGTCCCCGTGACCAGCTTCGAAAGGTCCCACTTGGTGAGACGAGACCCCACACTCTGCATTTCTCACTGTCTTTCCTCTTCCACTGTCTTTATCAACACTTTCATATTTCTAAGACTCTTGCCCAGAAAGGTAACATTTCCAAATAACTTTATTATTCCTTCCAGGAGCTTCCTCAAAGACTCATTAAGTCATCAATAGAAAACATCAAAGGCCAGCTTCCCCCAAGACTTCTTGTGTCTACCCATCCTAAGAGGTTACATTGGGGTCCTTCTGGATCCTAATCAGCCCCTCCTTAGCGCTCACATTGAAAGACCACCTTAAAACCAGGCTTGGACATCTCAAAAGTAGCCTGGATGTGCCCTTCCTCCCAGGAGCATCAGAAAGACCACGCAGACACGGTGCTCCCCTTACCATGGGAAGCGACGGACTCAGCTTTGCCTTATGAACAAGTTGTTTTAGTGATTTTGGAGGGGGGCCAGAATTCAACCCCAACCTCAGAACTCCTTCCCCACTCAGATTTCTAGGTCTTCTTTACCCTGTTGTAGGGTTTTAAATGTGTTTATTATTTATTTCAGTGTTTTGGGGGTCTTACCATCAAAAGGCTGCTATTGACTAAGATGCTTGGTCCCAGACTGTTTAGACATCCTGATCTGTAAGTCTCAGCAAGGAGCTGGTGCGAGCTGTGTAGACACTATGTCTTTACCTTGTACAAAACCTCACACACACGGTATTTCAGTTAAATTATTTCTCACCTGCCCCCTACCAAGCAAAAACCAAAAAAATCAAACTGTACAAAGCAAAACGGAACAAATAACCCCCAAGAGTATCAAAGTATCAAACATCTCCACTTTAAAGATGGGAAAACTGAGTCCCAGAATGGCTCCCTCACGTTTTGAAGGCAGGAGAGAAAATGAGAGCTTCAGTTCAAGCCTTTTGCTTCTTAATCCAATGATCTTCACAACAAAGCGCACTTAAATTTGAAAAGGAAAACAAATGAAGAATAAGAGGATACAAAATAAAAGTAAGCTATTGCAACTGGACCGTAAAATCATCAGCACGCTCCTTCTGAGGACAGCATGCTGGTTCACAGGCCAATCAGATACGTCAGGTATTTATCTGTAATGATTGGAGGAGGTTGCATAACTCAGCTTGCCTGCCTGCCCAGTGGGCCTAAGTGGCTCAGGAATCCCCGAGAAATGGAAAATCCAGGCTGGCAACCCTTTTCAGTGTAGAGAAGGCAGGTGGCAGGCAGGGACCTGCCCCAGGGCAGTGTGAGTAGCACCACCTCCAGGCAGCCTCCATGCAGGCCGTATACAAATAAGTTAGCCGGACACCAGGAGCCAATTGCTTTCCCATTTGCTATTTTCTCTCTTTTTCCCCTTCTTAAAAAAAAAAGGCAGAAGTTTTTTGCACTCTGCATTAGTGCTTGATGTAATGGTGCAGAGCATTTTTCGTTTATCATCATAACGCCTGTCAAAGAAACTCCTGATAATGTAAATGCAGGAGAAAAGCCATTAGGGTTTATTTGCCCGGCAGCTTTAAGCTCACTCCCCACTCTGTATGCGAAGTGGGAATCTGCGGGTGGGGCTGCTTCCCTCACCAGCTGGCCAGGTGAACACCACATCCAGCCTCTTCCTGGAGGAACCTCAAGAAAATGGAAATGCCCAGCCTGTGAGAGACTGGAGCTGGGAAAGCAGAGCCTGGCCGCTGGTGTTACTGCAGGAACTCCACACTGCTCCCTATGACTCCCTCCCTAGACAATAGGGGGGAAGATGCTGCATCCTGACCAGCCATGTAGAAGGACCAAAATACTTTATTACCTGGGGGTAACTGGCATACTTCGAGCTCCAGGAAGCCTGCCATTTTAGAGGATTGTGAGTTGATATCAGAAGCACCTCTGGTCTCTGAGCGGCCAGTACATTCACGACTTCTCAGAAACAAGCATTCCTCCCAGGCAAGCACCAAGCCCCTTAGGCTCTGTACCCCGGATGTCCCCCTCATGCTGCCAGGTTCCAAGAGAACCTCAACAACGACGTGGTCTCACAAGAGTGAATGAAGGAATGAACTACACTTACAGACATTCTACTGGTCAGCGCCTTCAGACATTCTAACTATATCAGCTTTATCCCAGCAAACTTCAGGAAATGCAGGGAACCCAGGTATCATCAGAGCTGAATCTTTACCATAGATGTTTTCTCCTCTAAAGCCATAGCAGAACAGAAAAAGCATGGAGTATGGAGACAGAGAGAACTGAATTTGAACCCCTGACACCAATTTAGTAAATAAGACCTTGGGCAACTTAATTTTCCTGAGCCTCGGTTTTCTCATCTGTAAAATGGGTCAATAATCCCTACCTCCTAGAGTTACTGTAAGGGATAAATGAAATGAGGCAAAGCTGTATCTCTCAGGTCAGGATGTGCAGAGGGAAGACCCTAGTGTCTTGTTGAAATGCAGATGATGAGTCAGGAGGTGGGATGGGGTCTGAGTGACTGCATTTCTAAAAATCTCCCAAACAAAGAAAATGCTGCTGGTCTGGCACCATGTTTTGTATAGCAAAGATGTACTGCTCCTAGGATAATGCCTGGCACTTAATAAATGCTTAGCAAACATAGATCTTGGTATTGATTGCTTGCTGCTGCAGATGACTTCATTCACTATTATAAAGTAGAAACAAGAACAATAAGAGATATGGTCCTTGATCTTAAGCTGATGATTTATTCAATATTCAACAACTATTTAAAAGTTAGGAGAAATAAATTACATGTGTAAAATGTATCAAATAAGCAGGTGGATTTAAAGTATAGGAGAAGGAATAAAATTAGCCATTTGCAATGATTTCCTCTGTGCTGCCTTCTTGATTTATACTGGAATGTGTTTCTTTGACAGGTAGGGGAAAGAAGGTTCTATCCCGAGATTTCCTACTCAGACTTGTGTCTAAAATAGATCATGTTCTATATGATCTGGAGGAGGGAGGATGGGCCAATTTCCTCTGGAAGATACTTGCTAACTTTGGGGATTCTGAGATTTACCCAAAACAGTTTTCACAGTGGGTTTCTGAAGGACTTCACAGCTTTTGGTTTTCAATTTAATGCGTACCTCGTGGAGAATGAATGGTCTTTTTAAAGACTCAGCTATTTGACTGCCATTGCTCATCTACCACTGATTTCCAAGCACACCGTTTCAGTGGTAATGTTCTTCTACTTTAAAAGCCAAAGCAAAGTGCTTCTTTCCAGAGTGAAACTGAAAATTGGGTGATGCTTGACACAGCATCCTTTTTCCAGCATTTCAAAGAAGAAAAGCTATTTACTCCTCTCCTCATTTTTTAAAATAAATTTATTTACTTTATTTATTTATTTATTTATGGCTGCTTTGCATCTTCGTTGCTGCGTGCGGGCTTTCTCTAGTTGCGGCGAGCAGGGGCTACTCTTCGTTGCAGTGAGCGGGCTTCTCACTGCGGTGGCTTCTCTTGTTGCAGAGCATGGATTCTAGGTGTGCGGGCTTCAGTAGTTGTGGTTCGCGGGCTCTAGAGCACAGGTTCAGTAGTTGTGGCATACAGGCTCAGTAGTTGTGGCTCACGGGCTCTAGAGCACAGGTTCAGTAGTTGTGGCACACGGGCTTAGTTGCTCCGTGGCATGTGAGATCTTCCCGGACCAGGGCTCAAACCCGTGTCCCCTGCATCGGCAGGTGGATTCTCAACCACTGCACCACCAGGGAAGACCCTCTCCTCATTTTTTGATCAGTTGAATTCTACCTCCCTTATGGGGAAACCAAGACTTAGGAAATTAAGGTATTTGCTTAAAGGGGCTATTATGGAGCCAAATTAAGGGGAGCATGACTGCTGTTTCCCCTTAGACACAGTCCATGATTTCCTACCTTCTAAGGTCAGGAGGCGCATTGTGTGATGGTTGAGAACTTTGCTTTGTGTAGTCAGACAGACACATTCATCCTCTGACTCTCATGTTCACTAGCTTTGAATCAGTGATCCTCGAGTGAATTTTATCCTGCCAGCATCTCTTTCCTCCTGGAAGAGGGTGATTTTGAAACACTTGCCTTATGAGGGACTGCAGGGTTAAATGAGGTAATATCCATGAAGCTCTTAAGAGCATGCTGGGCACATATGAATTCTCATTAAATGTGATTATTAGAGGTAGTACTCATAGAGCAGAGAAGTTAAGAGTAGAGATTCAGAGCCAGACTTCCTGGATTCGAGTCCTGTATCTACTTACCAGCTGAGTGTCCATGGCAAGTTATTTAAGTTTATGCTTAAGAATGAGATAACATTTTTAGGGTTTGGAATAGTTGATGGCATACAGTAAATACTCCGTATGTTTTAGGAGTTGTTGTTAAAATAATATTAATAATTACTATTCTCATGCCTATGGTTAGCAGGGTGTAATGAAGAGCTGTATAGGGTGGTGCTATGGCTGAGCTGTGTCTCCCCAAAATTCATATGTTGAAGTCCTAACACCCAGCACCTCGGAATATTTGGAGGAAAGGTCTTTACAGGGATAATTAATGCAAAATGAAGTCACATGAGTGGGCCCTAATGCAATCTGACTGGTGTCCTTATAAGAGGAGGAAATTCAGACACACAGAGAGATGCCAGAGGCACGTGCACAGATGAAAGACCATATGAGGACATAGCAAGAGGGTGGCCAAGGAGAGAGGTCTCAAGAGAAACCAAATCTACCAACACACTGATCTTAGATGTCCAACTGTGAGAAAATAAATTTACGTTGTTTAACCCACCAGTCTGTGGTATTTTGTTATGGCATCCTGAGCACATTAATCCAGATAAACTATTACTCTCCACCCCAGTTGTATGTTTTTAATGCCACATTATAACATCTTTTATCTTATGTATCCCTTAACTAATTATTGTAATCATTGTTATTTTTATTACTTTTGTCTTTTAACTTTATACTAGCTTTATAAGTAAGTGAATATCTACTACTTTTGCTATGTATTTACCTTTCTAGTGTGATTTATTCTTTCATATGTGTCCTTATTACTAATTAATACCCTTTCTGTTCAGCTTAAAGAAGTCCCTTTAACATTTCCTGTAAGGCTGGTTTACTGGTGATGAACTAATTCCTTTAGCTTTTGCTTGTCTGGGAAACTCTTTAGCTCTCCTTCAATTTTGCAGGACAACTTTGCAGGGTAGAGTATTCTTGATTGTGAGATTTTTTTTTCAGCACTTTGAATATATCACGCCACTCTGACCTGCAAAATTTCTGCTGTAAAATCTGTGGATAGTCTTATGGGGCTTCCCTTGTATGTAACAAGTTGTCTCTTGTTGCTTTTAAGATTCTCTCTTTATCTTTAAATTTTGACATTTTAATTATAATGTGTCTTGGTGTGGGCCTCTTCAGGTTCTTCTTATTTGGAACTCTCTGGGCTTCCTGGATCTGGATGTTAGGGAAATGTTCAGCCATTATTTCTTCAAGCAATGTTTCTGTCCCTTTCTCTCTTTCTCCTTCTGAGAGGCCTATAATGCAAATGTTCATCTGTTGTATGTTGTCCCGTAAGACCCTTAAGCTACTTTCACTTAAAAAAAATTTTTTTTTTCTTTTTGCTGCTCTGATTGAGTTACACTGCCTTGTCTTTGAGTTCACTGATCTTTTCTTCTGTTTGATCTAGTCTGCTGTTGAACCCCTGATAGTGTATTTTTCAATTCAATTACTATATCCTTCAGCTCTGTGACTTCTATTTGGTACTTTCTTATATTTTCCATCCCTTTGTCATTTGTGTTTATCCATTCTTTGTTCCAGTTCAGTGTGCATCTTTGTGACAACTACTTTTAATTCTTTATCAGGTAAATTACTTATCTCCATTTCATTAAGTTTTAAGTTTTGGGGGGAGGGTGGAGGTTGTGGTTTTCTTTTTCCCCTCAGGTTGTATCTTGTTCTTTCATTTGGAACATATTCCTCTTTTTTTTTTTTAAATGTTGCTCGACTCTCTGTGTTGTTTTCAACACAGCAGATGAAACAACCACCTCTCCCAATCTCATATAGGAGATAAACCTTGTTGTTCAACCTTGCTGAGTTCAAACTTTGGGTATGTCCAAGGGCCTGTATATGGTTAATGGCTCCCAGTAGTTGAGGATGTGTCAGTGTCCCAAAGGGAAGTACCTCAGCACCTAGATTCAGGCTGACTGGAAGCCAGACCCTCATTTATCAGCTTTTAAAAGTATGCAAATATATACATTGCTGTGGGACCACAAGAGTTAAGTCCCACTGTCTACCAGAGCCAGGTGATCAGGGGGCATCTCCTGGGCAGCAGTTACAGAGGTTGGGGCTCCAGACAAGCACCTTTCTGGGTGATACCAGCAAGCTGGAGCAAGGTGGGGGGAAAGCACCTAGAAGGCATCCATAGCCAGTGTGCCTGGAGAGCAGATCTGCAGGTCGCTAACGTAGCCCTCAGGCCAAAGCTCCAGGACAAGCAAAGAGGCCTCCTCCACAGACACACTAGGGGTATGTATCCCATTTTGCTGTCTATGCAGTGCCCTGGGGGTGGTAGCCTGCCAAGAACAATATCCCCAGTTGCCATAGTCCCATGGGACCCAGGAATGAAAACCCCTCTGGCCACCAGAGCCAGGTGATCAGGGGGTGTCTCCTGGGTGGCAGCCACAAAACTCAGGGCACCAGACACGTGTAAAGCTCGCCTCCAAGAGACAGTGGTGATCCGGAATGCAGCAGAAGGTGAGTGCAAAGATAGTGCCTTCCCTCTGAGGTCTCTAGAGAGGATTACAGTCAGCCCCAGGATATGTGTTTAATTAGAATTAGAAGCCTGCCTGTCAGGCCACAGTCTGATGATTAGCTAATTAGACTCCTTCACAAAAACACTGGGCTCCTGGGTTTATTACCTCTTTCTGTGCCCTGGGGGTGGTTGATGTTTAAGAACTCTTTCTCTGTTGGTTGCAGTTCTGTGGGACTCAGGAGCATAAGCCTCACTGACTATCAGACCCAGGCAATGTAAAGGTGACCCCTAGCATCAGGCACAAAAGTTGGAGCACTGGACGGCGTATGTACTCCTGTCAGGGTGACACCAATTATTACATTCCCATGGGACCAGACATGCAAGCTGCCCTGGGCTCCAGATTCAGGTGATGGAGAGGTGTCCCTGGGGAGCAGCCACAAAAATAGGGGCACTGGACACATGTCAAAGCTCCCTCCCAGGACATACTGGTGCTCTGGATCATGACAAAGGGAGAGCCCAAAGATGGCACTTGCTTGTCTTTATCCCCAGGGAGTGTTCCATCAGGATCCTAGATGTTTATGTTGAATTAGATGCCTGCCCCTCAGGCTGATGCTTTAATATAAGCAGGTAAGCCTCCTTCACTTTAAATATGGGCCTGATTGGCCTCTGAGTTGGGCCCTGGGGTGGGTGAGTCTGAGCACATGAACACTTTAAAAGCAATTTCTCAGATCACTGGAGTCTTGTGGGTCTCAGGACACAAGTCCTATTGGTTTTCAAAGTTAGATGTTTTAGGGGGTCATCTCTCAAGTGCATGTCTTAAAAGTTTGGATGCCCAATATGGGGTTCAAATCCCTCACTCCTCAGGGAGAAACTCTGGGCTTTGAGTCCCTTCCTGGTTGTGGGATGTTACAACAGGTGAGATTTATGGCGAGATTTTGTTCCAGCCTCTCCTATATGCATTGATGTGGTTTTCTTCTTGTTTGCCTGATGTGAAGTAATCACTCAGCCAGACTATAGGTTTTTTCTTAAGAGAAAAAATTTCCATATGTAGCTGTAGACTCAGTGTGTCTCTGGGAGGAGATGAGTTTCGGATCTTCCCATGTCACCATCTTGAATGGATCTTCCACACCACAGAAAAAAAAAGGATCATAAGAGACTACTATGGACAACTATCCACTAACAAATTGTATTACCTAGAATAAATGGATAAATTCCTAGAAATACATAACCTACCAAGACTGAATCATGATGAATGAGAAAATCTGAACAAATCAATCACTTATAAGAAGATTGAATCAGTAATCAAAAAACCTCCCAACAAACAAAAGTCCAGGACCAGAGGGCTTCACAGGTGAATTCTACCAAACACTCAAAGAAGATTTAATACTGATCCTTCTCAAACTTTTCCCAAAAATTGAAGAGGAGGGAATGCTTCCAAACTCGTTTTACAAGGCCAGCATCACCCTGATACCAAGCCAGACAAGGACATTACAAGTAAAGAAAACTACAGGACAATATTCCCTGATGAAAATAGATGTGAAAATCCTCAACAGAATATTAGCAAACTGAATTTAATAATACACTAAAAGGATCATACACCATGATCAAGTGGGATTTATTCTAGGATGCAAGGATGTTTCAACATTTGCAAATCAATCAACATGATACAACACATTAACAAAGTGAAGGATAAAAATCATATGATCATCTCAATAGATTCAGAAAAAGCATTTGACAAAATTATACATTCATTTATGATAAAAACTCTCAACAAAGTGGGTACAGAGGGAACCTACCTCAACATAATAAAGGCCATATATGACAAGCACACAACCAATATCATACTCAACCATGAAAAGCTGGAAGTTTTTCCTCTAAGATCAGTAACAAGACAAGAATGTCCACTCTTGCCACTTTTATTCAATGTAGTACTGGAAGTCCTAGCCACAGCAATTAGGCAAAAAAAAGAAAAGTCATCCAGGTCGGAAAGGAAGAAGTAAAACTGTCACTATTTGCAGATAGTGTGATATTATATATAGAAAACCCCAAAGATCCTGCCAAAAAGCTATAGAAATAATAAACAAATACAATAAAGGTACAGGATACAAAATCAATATACAAAAGCTTGTTGCATTTCTATATAATAACAACAAACTATCAAGAAAGAGATTTTTTAAAAAAAATTATCTCATTTACAATTGCGTCAAAAAGAATAAAATAACTAGAAGTAAATTTAACCAAGGAGGTGAAAGACATGTATATTGAAAACTACAAGACATTAATAAAAGAAGTTGAAGAAGACACAAATAAATGGAAAAATATTCCATACTCATGGATCAGAAGATTTAATATTATTAAAATGTCCATACTATCCAAAGCAATTTACAGATTTAATGTGGTCCTTATCAAAATACCCATGACATTGCCCACAGAACTAATATAATTCTAAAATTTATCAATATATGGAATGACAAAAGACTCCTAATAGCCAAATCTTGAGAAATAAGGACAAAACTGGAGGCATAATGCTCCCTGATTTCAAACTATATTATAAAGCTCTAGTAATTAAATGTGTGGTATTGACATAAAAACAGACACACAGACCAATGGAACAGAAGAGAGAGCACAGAAGTAAACCCACACATATGTGGTCAATTAATTTACAACAAAGGAGCTATGAATACATAATGGAGAAAGGACAGTCTCTTCAATAAATAGTGTTGGGAAAACTGGATAGTCACATGCAGAAGAGTGAAACTGGACCCCTACCTTACATCATATATAGAAATTAACTTAAAATGGATTAAAGACTTGAATATAAGACATGAAACCATAAAACTCCTAGAAGAAAATATAGGTTGTAAGCTCCTTAAAAAAGTCTTGGCAATGATTTTTTGAATCTGACACCAAAAGAAAAAGCAACAAAAGTAAAAATAAGCAAGTGGGACCATATCAAACAAAAATGTTTCTACATAGCAAAGGAAACCATCAACAGAATGAAAAGGCAATCAATCTACTGAATGGGAGAAAATATTTGCAAATTATATGATAATGGACCAATATCCAAAATACATAAAGAACTCATACAACCTAATACCAAACAATTCAATTTAAAAACACATAGAAGATCTGAACAGACATTTTCCGAAGAAGACATACAGATGGCCAATAGAAACGTGAAAAGATGTTTTACATCACTACTCATCAGGGAAACGCAAATCAAAACCACAATGGGATATCACCTCACATCTGTCAGAATGGCTATTATCAAAAAGACTAGAAATGACAAGTGTTGGCAAGGATGTGGAGAAAAGGGAACCCTCATGCAATAAAGGTGGGAATGTGTAATTGGTGCAGCCACTATGGAAGACAGTATGAAGTCCTCAAAAAATTAAAAATAGAACTATTATATGATCTAGCAATTCCACTTCTGGGTATTTAGCAGAAGAAAACAAAAGCACTCATTCAAAAAGATATACGTACCTCTATGTTCATTGTAAAATTATTTACAATAGCCAAGATATGAAACAACCTAACTGTCCATTGGTGGATGAATGGATAAAGAAGATGTGGTACATATATACAATGGACTATTGCTCAGCCATAAAAAAGAATAATTCTTGCAATTTGTGACAACATAGATGGACCTCAAGAGCATTATGCTAAGTGAAACTAGACAGAGAAAGACAAATACAGTATGATTTCTCTTATATGTAAAATCGAAATATATCTAAATCTATATTCATATTATGTTATATACTAAATATATAAAATATACTTTATATATTATAATGTAAATATATAGATATAGATAAACAAAGGTCATTGGATGTAGAGAGTGGATTGGTGGGGTGATGAGAGAAACAGGTAAATCGTTCTTTTTCTTTAGTTTGAATAAATTGAATAATAAAAAAGTCCTAATATCTATAGTTACTTATAGAAATAAATACAGATGTTGATATATGGGTGTATCTGTATATACATACTTGATAAATGGTGCTGCCATATTTTGATATCTAAATGAAAAAAAATTTTGTTTTACATATGCACAAAAATTAAATTCAGTAGTTTAAAGCCTTACAGGCAAAAAGCAAACTTTCATGCTTTTAGAAGGAAATCAGGAGTATTTCTTTATGCTCTTGAGTAAAGCAGGATTTTTTTAAAAATGCAAAAACTGCACAAAATATATAGGAAAAAAATAGTAAATTTGACATCATTAAATTTTAAAATTACATCGAAAGGTATCAGAAACAAGTGGAAGTGACAAAATAAAAACACTGACAGAAGGTATTTGCAACTCATATAATCAATAAGGATCAATACCTAGAATATACAGTTGACTCAGACAAATAAACAAGAAAAAAGCCAACTATCAAACAAAAATAGACAAAAATATGCTCATAGATTCCTCATAGATGTGGAATCTGGAATGGCCAATAAACATAAGCAAAGGTCCTTTACCTCATTAATAATTAGGAAAAGGCAACTCTGAAGCCATTTCATACCCATCCCTCAGCAAAATGCTGCAGTATTTCAATAACACTGGCTTGTAAGAATGTGAAAAATTGTGAACTCTCATACACAGCTAATGGGTGCATGAACTGGTATACTCATCTTTAAAAGCAATTTCAAAATGTATATTTAAGTTAAAAATAATATGCCCATTATCTCAACAGCTTTACATTATTGAACCTGTAGGAGCTCTTGTACATGAACAAGAATGTTAATTGGGTCACTATTTGGAGCCAGACACTGTTTTAGGTGTTCAAGGTACAATGGTGACAAAAAAGACAAAGATATCTGCCCTCATGGAGTTTATATTCTAGTGAGGAATGACAGAAACAAAAACAAAAATAAACAAACAAATAAACAAAACTGTGAGCAAAATAAATACACAAATTTTAATAGAAAGTTATGAACATGTTTTTTTAAAAAGAAAATAAAATCAGATACAAGACTCTAATCAATTGTTTTAGCAGAATGTTTATCTTCAGGGTTGTTTATGCAGCTGGTAACCTTGAAAGATGAGATAACAGATCCCCATGGACAATGAACAGGCCTACTTAACTTCTTGTTATCCAAGCTGTAGATTTCCTAAATTCAGGCTTCCCTGGATGCAGCATAGACACCCTGTGTGTATAGCATCCATCAGAGCCCATTGTGTCACCTCCTTGGGACGTGGGGGCTACTTTAAAATATTCAGAGGGACTATATCTTTTATCATCTCTCTTTCAGAAACCCCCTGGCCTACCGACCACAGGCATGGAAAGCTGGAGGTCCTAAACTGGAGTGTCAATTCTGAAGGGTCACCATCAGTGCAAGTTCATTGTCAGAAACCTGAGTTGAGTCCAGAGGGACAGGAAGTGTCATGGAAGGGCTCACCAGAAGAGGAGGAGAGGCAGTGGACATGGACAGAAGAACAGGAAGTGGGGCACCTTCCTCGCCAAGATTGGACAGGGCAAGGGGACACAGGTGGAAAATTTTGTGGGGAGGAGACAGACATCCAGACACAGGGGACAGGTGTCTCGATGGAGAATCTGGCAGAAGGGTCAGAAGGGAGACAACAGATCAGGGCCAGGCACACATCCATTTCTGAAATATTTGGCAAAAAAATATTCAGCTGCTATCAGATGTCATGGCTATTCCTCTGAACAGCCAATCTGAATCCTAGGCTCTCCTCTGCTCAACCAAGATAACCATCAGGACAAAGCAGGATACTTACACCAAGTAGGTGCATTACACTGTGGCCAGACTGTGGGGTTCAGAACCAAACGCGAGAACTCTCTGGGTTTTCCGATCTGGGGATTTTTCAACAGCTGATGCTCCTGACCACTGCCTGCTCACAGGACATAGGAATAGCTAGTATCTCCAGAGAGTACTTAAGTCCTTTAGTAATTATGGAAGGAAAATGCATCTAGAGGTACAACCCTTATTAGCGAGGCATTCACCATAACAAAGTAAGGAGGAAAAGGAAAGTCCTCATGTGTATTCATAAGAGGAAAAAATAGCTAACCCCAAATAATCCCAATGCTAAATATGCATCTCTCTGAGGCTAAGGTGGAGCGTACTTAATAAAGGGATGTAGGTTAGTCAGCAAACGTTTTGTTTAAGTGTGAGGTAGAGTGGGAAGCCTAAACCAGGCAGGACAGAGCGACAGTTCTGGGAAAGAGAGAGTCTAAGTCTTGACCCATGTCACTGCCGTCATCTTTGTCTCGAGCCCTTGGGGATGTCACCTGGAACTGCATATGCAATAACTTCCTATAAATGAGCCCTAATTAAGCCCCTGTTCTGGAAGTCCAGTCTGGAGGTTACCAGATCATTAGTCTTGGTTTCAAAGAAAGAGTCTATGTGGAGAAAAGGTCAAAGGATCCAGAAGAACCTTCAGCACTGTCCAATCCCTTCTCTTTCCCCCAGGCAGAACCGTGTGCCTGCAGCCTAGCAAGGGAAGGAGCATCAAGGAGGGCAGGATTCTAAGACTTCCTTAGATGCCTTGGTCCTCTCCTCCACTGGGGAGCTCTGTTGCTTTCACAGAGAAAAAGATTAGCCAAGGGCCTTTGGTCAGCCTATGCAGGAATCACTGCACAGCCATACCACTGGACTTGAGGGCCCCATGCAGACGTGCACGGTGGGAGCCAGTGCAGAGCTGTCAGATAGATGTATAAGTTTATTTCAGGGCAAATGCTTGATTTCTCAGTTAAGAAATTGTTGGTAATTCCTCTTCTAGTGGAGCCCTCTACAAGCTGCCAGTCCATCGTACACCCCACAGGGATCAGCGTGCTCTGATCCAGAGTCTGAAGGGTGGACACACTCCATTGGCTCTGAATGGAAAGAGAATGAAGGGAGGAAAGAGGGTGTGAGAGAGAAAGGCCAGTGCCAGAGCCTGGGCAGGACCGAATGGAGAAAAGCTGGAGATCATCAAACACAGTTAGACCAAAGCACCTGCCGACAAACACTCAGTAGTTCTACCAAGCCGCCATTCTTGCCACTGTTGGCTATAGGATGGAAACTGACTTTTATAAAACAGAAAAAGAAATACGTTCTTTGCTTGGTTTTCTGGGTTGTTTCTTTAGCCTGTCCAATTCCAGAAGCTCGAGGCTTGTGTGTCCTCAGTTGGCTGCTCTGGTAAGGGAAGCAAACTCTACCTGCATTGTAATGGGAGGCCAGTCCCAGTCCAGAGATGGGAGGCTAGTCTCAGTCCAGTGGGTCTGAAACAGGGCACCTGGGAGGGTGCAGAAAACAGATCCCGACACATGAAGTGGGCCTTGAGGTTACACGATGTCACGTTGTTACATTCTGTATTAGTTTCTCATTGCTGCTGGAACAGATTACCACAAACTTCATGGCTTAAAACCATGGAAATGTATTATCGTACAGTTCTATAGGTCAGATATCCAACACAGGTCTCACTAAGCTGAAATCAGGGTTTCCACAGGGCTAGTTCTTTATGGAGGCTCCAGAGGAGAATCTTTGCTCTTTTCAGCTTCTAGAGGCTGCCCACAGGCCTTGGCTTGTGGCCCCTCTTTGCATCCCTCCAACCTCCCATTTCCAAGGTCATAGCTCCTGCTACTGTCTTTGACCTTCTTGCCTCCCTCTTATAAGGACTTTTGTCATTGCACTGGGTCCACCTGAAGTAATCCAGGATCACCTTCCCATCTCTGTAACCTAATCACGTCAGCGAAATCCTTTTTGCCATGTAAAGTAACATACAGGTTCCTGGGATTAGGGTGTGGATAACTTTGGGGGACCATTATTCAGTCTCCTGCACTGTCATTTACAAAGTTCTACTGAGAAACTGTTAAGCAAGAACAGGACACTATACCTGGTGCTGATCACCTGCTCACAACCAACAAAGGCAGGGAGAAGCTGATGGAGCCTCCCATGGTGTAGTCCTCCAGGGAGATTCAGGGGCACGGATGACTCAGCTTTACATCTCCAAGAAGGATGGGCATCCAGCCCTGACCCACATTCTCTCTTGTTCAAACCACAGGCATCTCTTGCCCAGGCTACTACGATAGCCCCCCAATGCCTGCTGTTGCCCTCCTCCAATTTCACCTACACCCAGCAGCTAGAAGAATCCCTGGATACTCCATCCCTCCCTCAGTGTCCAACCACTGCACTTAAAATTTCACCAACTTTTGATGGCCTTCAGACCCCTGTGTGATCAGGCGTCTGTGTCCTTCCCTCTCATTTGGCCCCTTTAGCCCCCTGTCACATGCTGGGCTGTTTCCCGCCTCGCAGTCTTCTCGCATGTTCCTTCCTCCACCTCCTCTTTCCACTGCTGGTCTCTCTTGATCCTTCAGGTTTCAGCTTAAATGTCCCTCCTCCCAGAGCTCTTCTGTGGATCACTCTCTCTCAGGAAATCCACCCTCTACCCTCCCCCATTCCCCCATTTCACTTTGTATACGGTCCCAGCATCCACACCATGTCGCTCCCTATGTCCCAGCACTTACCACACATTGAAATGTTCTGTTTATTTACCTGCATATAATAACAGCTTCTCTTACATGTATATAATAAAATCAGACAAATACTTTACTAGCAATGTAGCTGCTCCTTCTAGGACTGAGGACTCTCCCACTAGACGATGAGCTAAGGGTGAGGACCAAGCTCAGGTCAGTTCTTTTCATCCATGTACACTGAGCAGCTGGACCATCTGTTGGGTGGATGGATAAATGAATAGATGGTGGTTGAATGGGAAGACGGATTGATCTATCAAGGCTAATCCAGAAGAGATGCTCCACTCACCCTGACCTGCATCCTGGTCTCATAAGTGCATGCCTTGGTGATTGCCTCTGGACATTTGGCAATGAAACCCTTATTTCAATACATGGGAGATTCTGTTTGGGGCACAGACCCTCCTTGGTTTGAGACTTTGTCTATATGTCAGTACACACGTGACACACAAATATCAACAGACAGGCAGACAAAGCCCTGGCGACTTATTTTGCTTTTTTGAGTTTTAACAGAGAACCAGCACACCATCCAGGAAAATCTCATGTCAATTCTATCGCTCCTATAACCGCACAGTGACTCCTGCCAGGGTACAGGCAGCTGGCCTTGCACAGGAGAAAAACAGGAACATAATCACGTCTGGTCTGTGACTGGACGGGCAGCCTTCAGGGACGACTCAATCACGGCCCACATCATCCCTGCACCAGCCTCTGCCCCTCACTCCCTCTGCATGGGCTGCATTGGGTGAGTTCAGACGAGGTGTCTGTTCCTTTTCTACCTGCTCGGATTCGCTCAAAGCCCAGTCTTTGAAAGAACTGTTACCAATTCCCTGGTGAGTGGGAGATGGGAAACAAAGGAGATTCGGGCATCTTTCGGTCGTGTCCGACCTGTGCTCTATTGTGATAGTGATCTGCGCCGATAGCTCCTGGCCACAGATGGGCTGTTTTCCAACGTGCTGATAAAGCCAGCAGGCTACAGCCCATGCAGGATGCTTCCGCGAGATCTACAGATGCTCGGTTCCTATAATTCCTCCAGCACCACAGCACCACAGCTCTGAGGCTAGTATCCCAGTGGGCTCTGAATTCCACTCAAAATTGCTTTGTTGACATTTAAAGGTCTCCATCAGTCTAGTCATGTGGCAAAGAAGACTGGATAAAATCACCCCCGCCTCACTACCTCCTAGCTGGACCTCAGACAAAATGATCTCTGTCTGGAAGGCAAGCCCAAGTGTTCCCTCCAGCTCTAAAATTCTATGATCTTACGATGCCTCCTGTTCAGCCGGTCGTCTGAACCCTTCTGACTGCCAATAACTCACAGAAAATCCCATTAAAAGAGCAAATGAAACCTGTAACCAAACCTTTCAGGAGGCTGCCAAAAGCTAAGGACATTTTCCACCGTGAGCTGTTTGTTTTCCAAAAGACTTGCACTGCCAAAGGGGAGTTTTAGGTGAGATATGACATACAGCTTCCTAACTGTATATGGTATGCATCAAGGGAAGGAAAGCCTTTGTCTGATCTCCTCTTTGTGGGGAGGGTTGGGCCCTATCTTCCTTTAGGAAGAGGGACGGTCCAGATGGATTTTGAAGGGCTGTGATTGTCTTAGGATCTTTGATTCTCTCCTTTTCTTGATAAATTTTACAACCCTCATTTTAATTGCCAAACTGAACACCTCCACTGAGATAATGAGTGTGCCATTTTCCTTCTAAATAAAAAATTCAGCCTGGAAGAGTAGCTCTAACATTCCTTAACATAAATTCTCTGAAGAGTTAAAGTGTGTTCAGAACAACCCAACATACAGGACAGAGCTAACTGTGGGACCCTTCTCTTATAGGGAGAGAGCCCCGGGACAAGTAGAAAAATGAAATGCTGATCTGATCCTGCATGAACAGGAACTTGGGGGCCTTTGGGTTATTATGGTTTCAAAATGCCTTGCCCATGCCTTACCCTCTGCAGGGATCCAGCTAGGTAACCACACAGCTAGGTGTGGTGCCTGTGTGTGCATTGCAGGTCTGCCCCGGGGGACATGTCTACATGCCAGTGGGAATAGCCTAGGACAGCTGGCAGGGACTCAGCACACCAGCTTCAGTGCATCCAGTCACACCAGAGTACATCACTGTACCTGCTCCTCTCCCCTGCAGAGCCCTCTATATCAGAACATGTTTTCCCCTCAATGATTACGTTTTCAACCTATGCACAGAGGGCTGCATACTACCCTCTAGACAAATGAACTTATCTGTCCAGTTCCTGCTAACATCAAATAAGAAGTTCCTTAATGTCTAACAAAATTCAGCTCTTTCTAGAGCCAGGAAAGCCTTGCCCACCAAGGATAGGCTACAATGATCAGGTCAAAGGATCCCTAGTCCCAAATCGTATTTCATTAAATTCTGCCCCCTGAGTCCACAGTTTGGGTAGGCTTTGCTATTATCACTGTAGAAGGCAAGGGGGAAAAGGTATCAGCTGTCTTCTCCCCTTCATTGTTTAAGGCACAATCCTAGGGGTGAAACAAGTGGTATTTGATCAGTTGACATCTTGCCTGTCATAGTTTGCTGGTGCAGGAAGGGGCTTAAGCTGCCATTCAGATAAGCAGAGATCTGGGAAAGAGTTTAGCCGGTCCTGAGAAAAGTGATATAATTTATAAGTCATTGAGCTAGAGGTTGGCTAATTTCACAAAGTATCCTCACTTTACAAATGAGAAGATTAAGAACGAGAAAGATTTTGTGACTAACTCAAGGTCACGTGTTAATATCAAAATAGAATTGAGACTAGAAAATGGGTCTACTGACTCTCAGCCTAACTCCACCACCAAAGGAAATCAGACAAGGAATACAGTGAGAAAACATTTTTTTTGGGGGGGGGGTTTCCATTCAATTTGCATTTTTCTGCCTCCTAATCTCCAAATGGACTCCCTAATTCAAGCTCCATTACCTAGGACAGCACATCAAAAACAAGACTACAGACCTGTTTCCTTGGATTTTCAAATCAAGTCCGACTGGAGGTTCAAGTTCATTTGGAAGATCTTATGGTAAAACCGATGGGACTTTCTCTGCCGCCCACCATGGGGTCCCCACTCCTGCCCCCCACCCAGTGGAAGCTGTGTCTGCTGCTGAGTCTGACTCTGTGTCTGACAAATATGGACTTGGTTTTGCTGGTAAGGTCCAGATGGGGCCACAAGCAGTTCATTGGCCAGCCTGGTGAGGTCATCAGCAGACATGGGGGTGACAGACAGGCTGGGGAGCTTGCTGAGTGGGATGCAGAGGGAGGGAGAGGCAGTTGTGTGATTCTGCCAAGGTCTTCTTGGCCTCTTACTCAGCAGTTTCTACAATGTGGTGACAGTGCGAGTGAAATAACGACGGTTAAAAATGGTGAGCTGGAAGGCTACTCCCTTTACCACTTCACGTGCTTTAATTCCTCTCTCTGCCAGCTTCTCTCACCAACATAGAAAGGGATTTGGGAAATAAAAGCACTGCAATGAGGTAGGTGTCTGACTTTGGGTCTAGAGAAGGGAGGAGAAAAAGACTGAAAAAGGAAATGTTCCCAATCTGTGATCTGTCCCAAATAGGGTTGCCAGATAAAATACAGGATGCCCGATTAAATGTGAACTGCAGATAAAAAACAACTTTTTAGCATCAATACATCCTAAATATTGCATACTTATACTAAAATATTTTTCATTGTCTATCTGAACAATAAATTAAACTGGGCAGCCTGTAGTTTTTATTTGCTAAATCCGTTGACCTTCATCCCAAAGTAATGAGTGCAGGGCCTTCTGTATATTCTAAATCTTCTCTCCCTCCTCCTGGGCCCACTACCAAAATAAACACATAAGAACACCCAAAGCCTTAACCCATATAACACTAAGAACATTCTGTATTACTGGGAAAGTTCAGGGATCATAAAGGTTTAGGCCACAACAGCTGCTCTCAGCGTGCATCAAGGTCACCTGGAGGCCTGGTAGAAACACAGATTTCTGGGTCCCTTCTCTATAGTTTCACAGTTGGTCTGGAGTTGGGCTTGAGAATTTGCTTTCCTAACAAGTGGCTAGTACTTGATCGTGATGCTGCCAGCTGGTACTCTAGCTTAAAGGAGGGAGTACAATGGGCTTCCCTGGTGGCGCAGTGGTTGGGAGTCCGCCTGCCAATGCAGGGGACACGGGTTCGTGCCCAGGTCCGGGAAGATCCCACATGCCACGGAGCAGCTGGGCCCATGAGCCATGGCTGCTGAGCCTGCACGTCTGGAGCCTGTGCTCTGCAATGGGAGAGGCCACAGCAGTGAGAGGCCCGCGTACCGCAAAAAAGAAAAAAAAAAAAAAAAAAAGGAGGGAGTACTAGCCTACAGCGCAGGTACCCACGATTCTGGTTCCTGTCCTGTTCCTCATCAGACGTTCAACTTTAGATAAACAATTTAGAATCATTTTGCTTGTGTTTAATAATATGGTACACATCTATATCCTCAGGATTACAAAATCAAGAGACATGGAAATAATTTACTGAAGCACTGTCCTTAATGACCTCATCTGTAACAGAGTTTATTAGCTTAGATCAATAGCACGTGCTCACAAGGCCAGGGCAAAGCGTCCCTGAGGACCAAGCACCTCTGGCTCCAGGCTCCGCCGGCTGCCACCAGCAGGGCCAGGTGTCTGCTTTGTACACGGGGGCCTGCTAGAGATTCTCTTGTTATAAAGGTGCCGCCAGTGTAAAAAAAAGTCTGCAACCCACTGACTTAGAAAATCACCTAGGATCCTTTCTAAGAGTCTATGATTATCGCCCAAATCCATTCCAATTCCAGCCCAGATTATTTTCCCAGATGGCCTGCCCTCAGAGTCACTAAATGGTCATTCAATAAATGGTCCTATCAGTGTCTCAGGGAAGGATCACATCTGGGCTCACACCTGAGGCCCCCCAAAGTCATCATGACTGTTCTCACTAGGTGTCAAGGGGCAGGATGGGCAGACTGGAATTGTCTGGGTTTCGGGAGTGCATAACTGCTTTCCAGAGGCCTGGGCATCTGCATTGTACAAAGAATCCTGTTTGGAGATTGAAGGAATAACACACAAGCCTGTGAAGGGTTAGAAAGAGGCTGCAAGAAATTAGGGAGATGGCATACACCAATGGGTAAAGCAAGGCATTCTCACTGGAGGAATAGAGATGCAAATTTTGACAAAGTTAAAGAAGGAATGGGGCACCCGGTGGGCACGTCCATCCATCACCTGCAAAAATCATGGACTCTGGGCAAAAGGTCAGCATCGGGCACGGGAGACAAGTATGCATGCGTTCAAATGACCTCAGCGTGCTGACCTTGCTGTGCCCTCCTCCTAAGGACCCTGCCCACTCTTCAACACTCCCCAGTGAAGCGGTAGTCTTGGCTGCTGCCCTGGTCTGCTGCAGCATCTCTGTCACAGGACAGAGTCTGGTCTGACCTTGAGCACCGATCTCCTCCCCAGGCTCAGCGATCCAGGGCCTCAGCAGGGGGGGCAGCTGCACCCAGGCAGCGGGAGGCCAGGGTAGCCAACAGGCTACCTGCTCGGTCCTGGACAGCAGCCCTGACCCCAGGACGGCCACACCCCGGGCCCTTCTGCTCACTTCACCTTGCAGCATTTGGGAGGGGACACCCTGTACAATTAGTCTCCCGAGTTTATCTATTTTTCATGTTATCCCACCTTTAACCAGAACCTTCTGGTCTTTTCTTTCTCTGCATATGGAGTTTTCTCCAGAATTCAAGAATGTCACAGAGGAAGGAACCTTGAAGATCTATCTCTTTGCATATAAGGTGGATGAAACCGAGATTCAAAGCATTTGGGGCTGTGGTCCAAAGTCACGTAGCCGATCAGGGCCAAACCAGGCCTAGGAATTGAGTCCTCCACCTGCCTGACTGGGGTTTGTCCCGGGTTTGCTTCTACCTTCTGGGCATAGGAGGCCACCTCCTCGTGACCTCAGGATCCTCTGCTTCTCCTACGGGGACAATGTACCTACAGGCAGCTTCAAAAGGCAAGACTGCCCCAAACACTATTACTTTTAATAAAATCCTTGGGTGTGGCAACCCAGCTGTTGGTGTGTCTGCCTTAGTTGATTCTGGCCACTGTGTCTTTCGGGCTGTGTCACGGAGGAGGTAGCAGTGAACTGACCAGGGCCCCTCCCTCGGGAAGAGAAGAGCAAGTGTCCCCGCAGGGGCCGGACTCTTCCTGAAGCTCCAGGAGGGAGGGCTGGACGGCTCGGGCAATGTCAGGGTTGGAAATAGGGCTGTGTCACTGGGTTAGGTCCCCTCCTCATCTCCACCCACGAGGAGGGCCCACACTTGGGGCTGGTTCCTGAAAGCAAAGGGAAACATACACCCACTGGTTATCACGGAAACGGAAGAAAATGCTACTTAAAGGCAATCAGTCGGAATTACTTTCAATACATAAATATTTTGGGAAATGGTGAGTTCATTTTAATTACTTCCCTAACATTCGTAATAATATTATTTGCCAGCAGTGGCTTTTCCAAGGTGGTTGCCTCAATTCCAACCCTGGTGCCCTCACCCTTTCCCTTGGAGAATCTGCCATCCTGTAATTCAATAGACACATGGAGGAGGTGGGGTCCAGAGGGGAGAAAAGACTCGTGGTGACCTCACAAAGCCAAGCAGGATTCTGTCTCATTTTCACCCCAATCCAGCATGAGGCCTTGTTATACCTAAAATACTCTGTGGCCTGAGACCCCTGTAATTGGCAAAGGCCACAGCTCCACTCAGAATCTAAAGCCATCTCAGCACCAAATGGTTCTGTCCTAGTTGTTTTCCATCTAAACAAACCAGTAGAAAGCAAGCAGACATTTTCCCTTTCTTGTAATTAGTGATGATTCAGAAACATACACACACACTCCCCATAAAGAGGTAGCTGCTTTTGCCAAGAACTACATTTGAGTACATATTCTTTTTTGAAACCACTCTGTAGATTTTATTAACTCAAAAGTCAAGCATGGGCTTCCCTGGTGGCGCAGTGGTTGAGAGTCCGCCTGCCGATGCAGGGGACACGGGTTCGTGCCCCGGTCCGGGAAGATCCCACATGCCACAGAGTGGCTGGGCCCGTGAGCCACGGCCACTGAGCCTGAGCGTCCGGAGCCTGTGCTCCGCAACGGGAGAGGCCACAACAGTGAGAGGACTGTGTACCGCAAAAAAAAAGAAAAAAAGCCAAGCATGTATCCTATACTGATAAGCACAGAGAGCAGATCAGACACTAGTGTCATCAATAAACCACGGCAGTCAGAGAACAAATTCATTACTATCAATTACTTGGGAATTAATAAAACTCTTCTGCTAAGTATCGAAATGAATAACTTGATGCGGTGGGGAGCGGAGGGCGGTTTTTGTCTTAATATTCCAGATTGCTATCTGAAAGTTGAAGGGCCAAAGATTATAGAGGTGAATATTCCATTCATAAATGTCTGCTTTGGATTGAAAATGCACAGAAAACCAAACTATTTGGTCTAGTTGCTTTTCTTCCCCATACCACTCACGAGCTTATTCTTTTTCTTTCTTTCCTTCCCTTCTTTCTCCCTCCCTCCCTCCTTCCTTCTTCCTTCCTTCCTCCCTGCCCCCACCTTCCTTCCACAAGGCATCATTTCCACCAAACTAAAACACCCAGAAGGTGACCCATGCTGCCCCCGGGGCTGGTCCTCCCTGACAGCTTCCCTAGGTCCCAGTTGCTGAGTTCATCATTATCCATGATTAGAATTCACAGGCTCATGAGATCAAAACTTCCTTAGCTCTCACATCCCTTTGGCAGGACCTCTCAGGCTAACATGGGGCAGGGAAGGAGAAGGTAAAGACATAACTCTTAGGGTCAATACACTGAAGGGCAATGTGCTCTTAGATCTGCAGGGACACTGAATGACTCTCTGAACTGGCACCCAGCTTTCACTCCCCAGGCGGAGGGGCAGGGCACATGGGATCTCTGGGTCCAGGGGTCCCCGGGACCAAGAACAGAGAGGAGGCACGATTTCAGATCTAACTGTGCGGGGGGATTTGCAACAGCTTCCTTCACAGAAGTGCGACAAATGCTGCTTATGGTTTCGTTCCCTTTGCTGCATAAAACTGTCCTCGGGGCTCTGTTCCAAACACATAATTGGGGGAAAAGAATAAAAAAGTGGCAGCCATGTGCTCGGATTTGCCCAACATGCTCTCTGCGCTCTGCAAATCTGGTGTGGTGGGCAGAGAGGTGTCCCCCCTGCAACTAAGATTTGGGGTCACTGTGGGTCTTCCCTCCAAGTCTGGGAGCAGAACATCCTTTGCTCTTGATTTCAGGAATTCCGGTAGTTGCTAATTGCAGTCTCCTCCCTGGTAATTGGCTTCATCAGCTCCCAACCACAGACACACACACACACACACACACACACACACACACACACACACACACACACAGCCGCACCTCTATCCTCCAGTAGGCCTTTCCCTCTAGCCCCTTAGGCTCGCCTGATGAAACAAAATCACTGGAACCCAGAAACCTTTCCTCCTCTTTCCTTCCCTACGTTTGAACGTCAGAGGAGTAGGTTATTATATTATATCCTTGAATACTTGGCAATCTTTAGCTCAGACATGTGTTCAGTGTCAGCTAGGTCGCAGGCATTGTGCTAGAAAGAAGGATAAGGCACACGCCACGCTTTTGAAAATCTCATGGAGGTAAAAAAAAAAATGTCCACATAAACAAATCATTAAGCGATAACTCAATAAGCACATTATTAGCGGAGCACATGGACTGCCCTGCAAGCATCACAGAGAACATGATTAAAAAAACCCTGAAGAGCTCATGAAGGCTTCACAGAGGAAGTGATTTTGAGTAGAGTTTTAAAGGACAAGAAGGCATTTGCCAGGTGGGGAAAGAAAGGAAGGCTCGAGGGTGGGGTAACTCCCGGGACAAAGTCCCATCAGATCATATACAAGTGGGCAGAAGTGCAGGGTGTCCGGGGAGGGGCCTGGCGGCACAGGAGGATGGGAATTTATAAAACTCGGGGCACAAGGACCTTAAACCGTGCTGTAGTGTTCAGAGTTTTACCGTAAGAGAAACCAGGTGCCACTGAAGGTTTTTAAGCTAGGTAGTAGCATATATTGTTTTAGAAATGTAATTCTAAAGCAACAAACCATAATCAGAGATCAGGAAAATAATGAATCTGTTTATGACAGAGATGAAGGGTGAGTGCCTTGATTAAAGACAAAGTAATTACAAAAAAGAGGCTGCTACGGGGGATCAGAGAAAGGGTCCCAGGAGGAAGACGGGGATCTAAGTACGCAGTCAGGTGAGATCCCTTCTCATTCCGGGCCCCTTCTCGAAGGCGCTAGTTTGGATTGACTGGTCGGCCACAGGAGCAGATTTGCACCCGAAAAGCACCCTTCTCTGAGGCCGGGCCTGCTCAGGCAGCACCTTGCAGGCTTCCGCCCTCCTGGGACCCCTGGCCAGTGCCCCCCACATCCTGCAACCTCCCTTTCTGACCTGCTTCCCTCTTCCCATGGGCTGGAGCCCCTGCCTCCTCTCCCCTCTCTCCTGTATTAATTGCTGAGATTCTGGGCCACTGGAGACTGTTGCGAACAAAAGATTAGCCCTTTTTACAGGAGGCGGCGATTAAAAAAGGAGAGATTTTTGGTTTTGAGGCAGATGAAAGAAAGCCCAAGGAGATGTGTGTTTGACCCTCCAACATGCTTCTTCAAGCCGCCCTCAGCAGTACTTAAAGGCGCTTCCAAGGGAAGCTTTATGAATGCAGAATGAAGTTGGGGCCTGTGTCTGCTCCAGAAGAAAGGGAGAAGGAAGCCTTTATACACAGCCTTTCCTTGATGGCTGTGCTGCTCCCCCTGCCCCAGTGCTGCTGCACCACTTTAGACACCCGCCTGACTTTCTCAAGGTCACTCCACTCAGCAGGCCCCCTTGTGCCTCTCCCAGGGACCCGCCAAGGAGCTGAAAGGGCCAGGGTTTGTTTTCTGCTTCTCCGCAGTCACAGCAGAGTCCTTGCCCCCGGCAGAGACACCTGAAGTCCCCAGCTGGGCAGGACTGGTGGCTGCTGGGGAACCCACACCCTGTCTGTAGAAGGAACCCCGCCCGCCCTGGCTGTGTCTGCCCAGCTCAGCTTGCTGCACCCACCTGGGGGCCATGGACATGGCCTTGTGGGGGCTTGAACCAGGGCTCAATGGAGGGCTCCAAGTTCAGATGGGGGAGGGCCCGTCTCAGCATCCCTATAAGCCCCCTTCATCCTCCTGCTTCTCAGACGGCCTTTGATGCTAATACTTCCCAGTCTTTCTACCTTCCGCTCTGCAGTTAGCATTTGGCCGTCACCTTCCCTTATTTGCTCGCCGCCGACATGGGTGATTTTGGTCCTGGATCGCACGACTCCGGTCTATAGAGATGGCGCGCCTCCTCCGCCTGTCCTGACCTCCTCGGAGGGTACAGATCCTGCCATCCTTGCCTGGGTATCTGCCTCAGTACCTGCTAGGCACCGTGCTTTGCACAGAATTACCACCTGTTCATTGTATGCGAAGTCATTTCTTTTTCTCCAAATGCAATTTTTGATGCATTGATGGATGAATCTGCTTTGTGGTGAGGATGAGCCCGCTGGAGTAAATTCCTGTATAGAGGAATTGCTTCCAAAACAGTGCTACCAGGCCACTTGGGCTTTGGTTAAAATCTTTGTGTGCCTAAGGCTGTGTGGCTTTGGGCAAAGTGTTTACTCTCTCTGAGCCTATTTTCTCACCTGTAAAATGGAAACGATGCTACTTTATATCTCCTAAGGTTCTGGCAAAGAACTTCAGTCTCACAGTAATTGCTCTTTTAAAAGTGGAAATTCTAAAGACGCAGACATAGAGAATGGACCTGAGGACACGGGGAGGGGGAAGGGTAAGCTGGGACAAAGTGAGAGAGTGGCATGGACTCATATACACTACCAAATGTAAAATAGATAGCTAGTGGGAAGCAGCCGCATAGCACAGGGAGGTCAGCAAGGTGCTTTGTGACCACCTAGAGGGGTGGGATAGGGAGGGTGGGAGGGAGACGCAAGAGGGAGGAGATAAGGGGATATATGTATATGTATAGCTGATTTACTTTATTATAAAGCAGAAACTAACACACCATTGTAAAGCAATTATACTCCAATAAGATGTTTAAAAAAATAAAAAATAAATAAAAAAATAAAAGTGGCAATTCTCTTGGCCTACAAGCTGATCATTGTAAGGTAGACAAGCACAGGATTAAAAATCTACCTGGATTGCTCTTCACAGCTCCATGCATATAAATATTATGTATCTTTTCAAGGCTCTGCTCAAATGTTACCTTTGCGAAGCTTTACCCCAATTCTTCCTCTCCCCAGGACAGAATTAATTTCTCCTTCTTCTTCAGAAGTTCTGGAATTTCATAACTTCCCTCTCTTATATATTTATAGCTTTCTAACACATAGATGATAAGCTTCCTACAGGCAGGGTAGGGGTTTGCCCCTCTCAGTAAATATTTGTACATATGAACAAAAGGAAGACAAGATGGGCATTTTGTATCCCTCTCAGCAGGGAGGGTGTTTCCAAGAGGCTATTGGCCATTCCTGGGCAAGAAGCCTGAAGAACACAGAGTGACCCAGTGATGAATGGTGGGCTTTTAATTTAGGGTAGGCCTGGAAATACCCATTAAGGGGGGCGTTGAGGCATTGCATATTAATCCTAAACATTTCACCTGAAATCCAAATGAAATAACTAACTTTTGCATAATTCAATAAGAAACCCAGGCTGGGGGCTGTATTCACTTTCCGGGCAACCAGTGAATAACTACCATCCACGAAACTATTAAGGTAATTTAAAATCCTGACAATTTAGCACCACTGTGGTGAGATAAGAACCATTTATTAAAAGGCACAGTTCATTAACCCAAATGCTATTGACATATTTGCTCAGAGAAAGGGGAGGGTCCCAACCTCATCTGCGTCACCTTCTCTCCTGCCCAGGAGCCAGACGATGGGGCCGTGAGGCCAGAGAGCCCCTGAGTGTGATCCCAGGAAGGTTTCTGACCATGTGGCTCCTGCCTCTCAACATCCAGTCAACCAGGGACCATCTCAGAGTCTTTAAGTTAAGGCAGCAAGTGTGACAAATCCTGAGCCCAGAGCAGAGAGGGTGTTGAGCTTCACCTTGGTAGCTTCCACGTCCACGGACTGCTCTTCTCCCCCAGGGCTCCTCCCTGCATGCTCTCGGCTCTCTCTGCACCTGGCACAGGCTTCCCACATCATGTTTGCATGACCCCTTTCTGTCCTTGGCCACTGGGCTCTCTGGTGTGCAGACTGGGAGCTGCTATAAAATATCCCACAATTGTCCCACGGTACTGCCTCCAGGCCACCGAATGCAGCCCTTGTGTAAGTACTGACAGTGTGGAGTGCCGGGCTTCCTTTTGTGATGCTCTTTTCTGGCTACATTAACAAATCTATTGGGGATGAAAACACACTGAATCCCATGACAGACACACTGAGCCACTAAAGAGTTCTCCTGGGGGCCTTCGGGTTTTTTTTTGTTTTGTTTTGTTTGTTTGTTTAAACCCAGTCTTGTAACTATTCTCTAGAAACATTCTGATAATTTCTGTCTTTTAATTGGTGTATACACATAGGCTACTGATAGAAACAGAAAGTGGAGCGGGCCTCTCAGAAGTGAAACAGCGCAAGGAACTAGCTACAGACTGGGCCTTCGATATTTACAACATAAAACAGTGTCCTGGCTAGACAGACTGGGCCTTCGATATTTACAACATAAAACAGTGTCCTGGCTAGACAGACTGGGCCTTCGATATTTACAACATAAAACAGTGTCCTGGCTAGACAGACTGGGCCTTCGATATTTACAACATAAAACAGTGTCCTGGCTCATTAACTGCAAACAGTAAGCACCTTAACTTTCCAAATCATTGTAATCAACTTGAAAACTGACTCAGTGTGGACCAAGGTAACAGTTCGTGTTTGTGTGGGGAGAGGTGTCTTTACCTGCGGTCTTTGCAGGTATTAGGTGTAGAGTTCACCGCATATCTGTGCATTTTCTTAGACTACAGGCCAGCGCCCTGGGAGGGGCACAAGAGCTTTCATCCTATTCTCAGAGTCACATGATAAGGTTTCCCATTTGGCAAAATATCTGTTTGCATAAATTGTTCCATTTAACTCTAGAAACATCCCAGAGAGATAAGGATTTCTGTATGACCACTCTACAAATAAGTAAACAGAGGGTAAGTGAGGTTTAACAAATTTCTCAGTTTCTGCAAGGGTGTTACATTTTATGTTTTTGAGGAAAGGTATCACTCTTCCATTCGGAAACACTACTTCCTAGAAGAAAAGGTGGACTCTCTGTTCCTTCATGAATTCTAACATTATTGATCAATCATCACCTCGTGACCAAACTCCCCTTAAGTCTTCAAGATACAATAATAAAGGAGATGATGATCCTCTTCTCTCTTGAACTAACATCTTGGTTGGAAGAAATAAACGACACACAAGTAAACAAATTAACAAGCTAGCCTCAGAAATTAGTAGGGGCTCTGTGAGAAGTTGTACTGAATGATGGCTAGAGAAGGATGGGGCTCAGTGAGAACGGCCTCTCGGAGACTGAATTACAGAAAACAGCCCTGCCCAGGAAGGTCTGGAGGGGGGAAGCTCCAGGCAGAAATCCTAGCAAATGGAAAGGTCCCGGAGTAAGACAAGTGTGAGAAACAGAGGACAGAGGACGGGCCGAGATCCTGGAGCAAAGTCACTGGGGAAGGTGGTGATATAGGACGACCTCTTAGAAGCAGGCAAGGTCCACGACTTCAGAGTCTGGGGGCTGCAAGGAGGAATGTGATCTTATTCTTAGCATACACAGGGAGTGATAAAGTCCAGTTTATGCTAGAAAGCATTATTTAGGCTGGAGAATGGATTGTCGGGCTCATGAGGTACAGGATGGATGGGCAGTGTGAAAGCAGCAGAATTGACTACTGCAATGGTCCAGGTAAGATGCCATGACCCCTTGGATGAAGGCATTTGGGTGAAGGGAATGAAAACGGATGGGAGATTTATTTTACAGGCAGAAATAACAAGAAAAGCAGATAGATTTGATGTTAGAGGTGAACAAAAGGGAGGAACAAGGATAATTCTTAGGTGTTTAAGGAACATGTTAAGAAGGGTGCCAGTTAGTGAGTTAGAAAAACTGAGGGAAGAGCCGCCTCTCCATGGGGTGCAAGATGGTAGGATAACGAATTCCATTTTGGACGCATCAAATGGCAGATGCAATGTCTTCTAAGACACACAATTCACTTAAGTACTAATAAGATATGAAAAGCCAAACACTTTCAACTGGTCATATCAACCTCTATAGATCTGAAGTCTTTTTCTACTGCAAAGGACTTAGCAATTCCCTCTGCCTTAAGTTGAAGTTTGTATGTATCTCAATGACAAAACTGTCAACTGTGGGCATCCTTTCTATCTTAGATTCTATAAAGACTTTGATTGTTGTGGTCATTCTTCCAAAGACAAATAGGACTTGGCTATTATCAAACTTACACCCTGCTCTTCTGTCTCTATGAATTTCTGAATACATGATTTTCTTCTCAATGTTAAATCAATATGTGATTGAAAATATCATTTTGTGAAGAAATTTTAAGTGGCAATAAAGCTAACACATGTCATACGGACAACGCACATCACTCAAGGAAGTAAAGAAAACGTGGCCAAGTTTGTGCTCGTGCAGGCAATGGCAGCTCAACCTCTCCACTTGGCAAACAGAGATGATGTCGTTGATTGTAGGCGCCATTCCAACTTCAGAGATTTTTAATAAGGTGAGAAAATATGAATGAATGAATGAATGAAATGATATATTAAGTTTGAGACGTCTTTATATATCTAGAGTTCACAGGCAGAGTCTGGGCCGGAGATACATGTATGGCGGTCAACTGTATAGAGAGGTGTTGGAAACCATGGTGTTGGATGAGCTGTCCTAGAAAAGTGGAGAGAGAAGATGCTTGAGGACCAAGCCCTTGGCAAACCTGCACACAGATGAGGCAGAGGAGAAGAAATCAGAAAAAGACACAGAAAAGGAGTGCTCAGTGATGTGGGAAGAAAACCAAGAGAGTTGTGATACCAAGGAAGCCAAGAGGAACATTTTCAAAAAGGAAGAAAGGGTGGACTATGTTAAGTGCCTCTGAGAGGCAGATTAAAGGTTGGGAACTGACCACTGTAACTGGCATTATAAATGTTGCTGATGACCTTGCTGAGGACAGGTGGAGTGGAGTGGTGTGGACCCACACCAGACGGGAAAGTGGAAGAATAAGCAAGGCGAAAAAGTGAAGATGATAAATAAAGATCGTTCTTTAGAGAAGCTTTCCTGGGAGGGGGAGCAGCAAAGTGTGTCTGTACCTGAAGGAGGATGTGAGCTCAGGAGAAGTTGTTGATGGGACAGTTGTTGTTTTGAAGATGGGAGACACTACAACAGGTGTGAGTGCAGGTGGAAATGGTCCAGTGGAGAGGAAAGCCGTCCTGATGTATCGAAAGAAGAAAGAATTGCAGGGTTGCAATCCTTAGGGAGGAGGGGAGAGGCCCCAGAGCATAAATTCTGAGAGGGATTTTTTTTTTCTAGTATAGCAGGAGGGAAGGATGGGTCTGGAAATGAGAGGCAAGTAGAGAGGAAGATTTGGTATCTGGAAGATGAGTCAGCTCCAGCTTTGAGTAGAGGGGAGAAAGTACAAATTTGCTGTCTCAGAGGAAAGGAAAGCAAACCTCCTAGGAAGGCATAGTAGGATTCCCAGTCAGTAGTAAGTACCCACTGAGATTTAAAATGACATCACATTTTATTTTTTCTGTTGTTCCAGCAAGGTCTGGCTTCCCAAGTCCAGGATCAGATGTGGATAGCTGTTTTCAACCAGGCTTGCGGTTTTGCCAGGAAAATACCACAGAAGGAACAAGAACGAGGGGGTTGAGGGAGTTTGCAAAGGAGGGATTATAGCCCCAAAGCATTCGTGGTAAGTAAGGAGCCAAGTGGAAAGAGGAGAGGGGCAAAGAATTGTGGGGTCTGTGGTTTTGGTAATGTGATGTTGTAACCTTTGAGACAAGGGGGTATCTTTGGTGAGCCATGGAGGGTCTCGGTATTCTACACTGCAGAGACAGAGACACCTTCTCAAAAGAAGGAGTGAGCCCATCTGATGGGAGTGAAAGCAGTGTCTCTTCTCGGAGCACGACCACAGTCCAGGAGGCCTAAAGACCTCCGAATCTGGGAGAAGTGTAAACGGATGGGTTGGTCTTTCTTTGCATGCAGTCTAAGCTTTCCCTGCTGCAGTTAAATCAGGTGTCACCTTCTCGAGTCCCCGACGCCTAATGAAAAGCAGCTGCTTGTCACCCACATGGAGTGCCCTTTATTTTAATTGTGAGCTTGTATTAAGTCATCCCTTAAATTTCTTTATGCTGCTGCAGATCCTATTTCCTCACGATGGTCCTCATAGGCCCTATGATATGACCTTTTGATCATTTCCATGGAACGCTCTGGGATACTAGCAGATACCATAAATGTTCAATAAGGGGGACTTCCCTGGTGGCACAATGGTTAAGAATCTGCCATCTGCCTGCCAATGCAGGGGACACGTGTTCAAGCCCTGGTCCCAGAAGATCCCACATGCCACAGAGCAGCTAAGCCCGTGTGCCACAACTACTGAGCCTGTGTTCTAGAGCCCATGAGCCACAACTACTGAAGCCCGTGTGCCACAACTACTGAAGCCCACGCACCTAGAGCCCGTGCTCCACAACAAGAGAAGCCACCACAATGAGAAGCCTGCACACTGCAACGAAGAGTAGCCCCCGCTCACCACAACTAGAGAAAGCCTGAGCACAGCAACAAAGACCCAGCGCAGCCAAAAATTAAAATAAATAAATAAATTTATTTTAGATAAAAAGCTAGCTCAATAAGGGTTCTAATAAAGGTTCAAGAGAACCAGTATGACCAGAGGATATCCTGCTGTGTCTATATTTTTTACCCTGGATTGTATGCTTTGTTTTAATAATTGCTTTCCAGGTACTAGTATTCTCTTGTAGGCTTATGTTCAGTTCTGGGTTGTTTCCAAGTATCTTTCCATTCCGCATAGGTGTGCACTTGAATCTACACCAGCTCTACGGTTTATTGGCATGTGCTTCTTTCCTACGGCTCCCATTATTGGGGCCCATCTTCTATGGGTATTCATTTTTCTAACTTTTTATTTTATACTTGAGTAGAGTTGATTGACAATGTTAGTTTCAGTTGTACAGCAAAGTGATTCAGTTATACATACACATGTATCTATTCTTTTTCAAATTCTTTTCCCACTTAGGCTGTTACATAATATTGAGCAGAGTTCCCTGTGCTCTGCAATAGTAGGTCCTTGTTGGTTATCCATTTTGAATATAGCAGTGTGTACATGTCAGTCCCAAGCTCCCTAACTATCCCTTCCCCCCCGACCCTTCCCCCAGGGAATGGGGGAGGGGAACGAACTTCCCCCTTAAGTTCATTCTCTAAGTCTGGGAGTCTGTTTCTGTTTTGTAAATAAGTTAATTTGCATCATTTCTTTTTAGATTCTGCATGTAAGGGATGTTATACAAGATTTCTCTTTCTCTGTCTGACTTACTTCCCTCAGTATGACGTGGGTATTCATGTAACACGTATTCCTCTTAGTTTTCATTTCTTGAACGTTTCCCAAGGGGCGTCATCTGCCAAACTCCATTTGGCCACTGGGCAAGCAGGATCCTCTGACAGTTGTTGCTATTTCCTCTATGACCTAGTTACTCCTCTAGGGGAGAGGAGAAATGGTCCCCAATGACCATTCTCTCTGAATACAGTACAAGACTTGGAATCCTAGAGGTGCTCCGTGTATGGGACTGAGCAGTGTGACAGAGGTCACAATAATTGCTAAATGTGGATCTACTATTTTATCTTTGTATTTAAGATATGACATAATTTTCATGGTGTTACATCTATAACATTATTTTTGAAATAGACTCTGCTGAGGGCTCACTGAGGCCAAATGCTCCCACCTGTACAAACCAGTGGAGACCCTGCCCAGTCCCTGCCAGCTCTCTTCCCAAAGTTGATGCCACATCCAGGAACCACCTCAGAATGAGTCTCAGCTCACAAGGCGTGCCACCCCACAGCAGCAAGGTGACTTCTGCCAAGATCCTGATGGCTGTGCAAGGCACAGCTAAGCATCTCTTACCTCCATCTGACACTAAGAGGCCACCCAGCAGACACCACTCATGGTTTAGTCTCTCTCTTGCTGAAACTCTTAGTTTAAATTAAAAAAAAATAAGTCCAATGATCTGACTCCCATGATGATGAGATAATTATGGGGTAAGGAAGGAGATTTTCATGATAAAATATGTCTGAAGGGAATTCTTTCAGTTTACCATTTCTAACTGCTCCAATTAGAACATCTTGTCCAAATACCCAATGTCCTCAGAAAGGAGAGGGATGCTGGTGAGCATGAAGGACACACAATGGATGGTGGAGAAAGAAGTAGCCACTACAGACACATCTAAGCATCAGAAATTAAAATACAGTGTCTCTATTGACAGAATACATGCCACATATCAAGCATGGCCATATATCACTTCATTTATCTTTATAACAACACTAAGACTAAAGTATTACGAAGTCAAATAACTTACAGCCAGCACAGGACTCATCGGGGATTTGAAGCTTTGTCTACTTGTTTTTAAAACCCATCTTTTAACCAAAGGAAGCAACTGAAAGAGACATCCCAGTAGTCTTCCCTGAGCAAAAGAGTGTGGCAAACACACTTAAATGCTACAGATCTTGATGGGATGTGGACCTTCCCCGGGAACAGGTAAATCTAGGTGCCCTGGGAGTTTAGTGGGGATGCTTTATAAGGCCTATAGGCTTTTGTTTTTAATTAAAGGCTTTTCTGATCACCAAGTATCATTGACTTTTGGGATTTTAAGGGTTTTAATATCTATCTATCATCTATCTATCTATCTATCTATCTATGTATCTCTGTCTTCTCTCTCCATGCCACTTCCACTGTCTTTTTCTCTAAGTTTCTGTTTTTCTCTATATATGCCTCACTCTTTCTATGTCTTCCTATCTCCAGGGGGGCAAGGGGGCTCTTTATTAAGGAGGCTCAGTATCAGACTCCAGAAACTTAGAAGGTTAGGCCCAGAGTGAGGAGGCAGAAAACTGGTTTTACTCCAAGCTCAAGGGAGAGAGATTAAATAATAAGGAGCACGTGTCCTAGATTTTCTAAAACGTGACATTTTGAATGCTGTGGTCCACTGTCCACACAAACATACCTGCACTTGTTGGAACTTTGGGGCCAACTTCCGGTTCAGCACATAGTTTCTCTGTGAAAGGATAACCTCAGACTTCCCTCCCTGGCATCCACCCAGTTCACCATATTCAGAAAGAAAGGGGAGCAAAATGTGCCCCAAGGCCATGAAGAATGGACAATTTTACGCACATTCCAGAGCTTAATCACTGGTATCTCCTGTAGTTGATAAAACCCAAGCTAAGAGAGAGAAAACAAACTGCTCAAGGCCACATAACAGGTAGTAGAATCAGGACTCAAACCAAGGCCCCTCTAGTTCTAAACCCCGTGCTTTGCTCAGCACAGCAGGGATTTAGAACAAGATGCTGTCCAGGGATAAAGATCATGCTTCTGGAGGGTGTCCCTCTGGTGCCTTACATCTCAGAAAAGGAGTACGGTCTTCAGCAAAAGGAGGTCAGAACCCCAACACGAGTCCTTGTGAAAGCTGCTAAGAGCAGAGCCTGAGTTGCAGCTGCTCAGGAGGGCTGGTTCACACGAGGGGACATGAAGAGAGACTGGAGAGAAGGGACACGTAACATCCTAATCATCTATCCATAGCTTCCTCATCCTCCAAGACTCTAGGTTGCATGGGGTCCCCTTGCAGCTTCCCTATGCTGGCTGGGGGTGGGTACAGCAGCCATATGCCCACCGTCCCCCCTTCACTGCAAAATGCCACCAACCAACGTTGAGCTGTGCTAAGGCAATCAGGCCCAGACATATACTAAAACAAGCCTTATGAAAATGACGTTGGTGGACATCAAAATGGTTAAATGTTGGCAATTCTTTGTGGTCCACACGAATGCTGTAATCATGATCATCAATTATGATCTTCCTAATCATGCAGAGCACAGAGCTCAGGTCAAGAGGTTGCTGCCTGGATACCCACCCACCCACGTCTACGCAGGAAGAAGTGTTGTCTCTGTGATTCTGGAGAGCCAGCCGGTAAAGACGAAGGTCAGATCTACTAAGTAATGTCAGGGTCAACATGGCAACTGATGCAACAAATCCAGAACCACGACTTCCCACCCAGAGTAGGGGAGCACGGTGTTGGCACTGTGCCTGTGTCCTGTGCTTGGAAGAGTGGAACAAAGATCACCCAGCAGCCTGTGAGCAGCTCATATTAATGTGTAGATGCCATTCTTGTAGGTGTTAACTGCGAGCTTAGCTTGAATTAAGGGTTTTGGGGGGGGACCACTTAATTACTGCTAGTTTTGAGATGTCTATGTGAGTACCGCTGGCACAGATGCAGCAACGTGGAAGACTAGGCGATGGGGTCACACTTATCTGTGTTCCTATGGAAACTATTGGAATATTTGTTTTATACGGATTTTTATTCGCTTTCCAAACATGCTACTAACAAGTGCCCCTCAACTGCTGAGCAAGTGTTTGTAGCTTGTGCAGTGGCAGAATGGGCCAGAAGCTTAGTGTTGTGACCTGTTTAAAAAATAAAGTATCTTGAAATAAAAAGAAAAAAAAAAAGAACAGGGCCCGTCCCAAGAGTCACATTCGCCCTCACCCCATCACTGGCTTCTTAGTGAGCTGACCATACAAGGACCACGACCTGCCTCATCACACTTCTCAGTGTTGCGGAGTCACGGGGTGAAGGAGGCTGTGTTTGCACAAGTAAGAGGAGGGGACTGACAGCCATGCTTCCGAGGCTTAAAGCCCCACCCTATGTCTCGTTTCTGTGTGTACCCAACTACTGTCCACTTCAGTTTTCTCATCTGGAAAAATCATGATGAATGTAGCACCCTCTTCACAGAAACACTGTAAAAACTAACGAAAATAATGCATACATGGCAATTAGGATCACACCCAGTACCCAGTAGGCAGTCAGTACATTTAAACCATTGTTATTATTGGAGACTATTCTTTCCGGTTGCAAAGCCTTGAAATCTTTACATAAAACTTATTGCAGGTCTGTTCCAACTCTCAGTATTCAGAATAGCCACTCTGTCTCTCTTCTACCACTCAGCTACCCCTGAATTAAAGAGGGCAGGACAGGTCCAGAGGGAGGTAACTGTGGTTCCCATGGGTTCTAGCTTGGAATGAATATCCTGGCAGAAGACTCAGGATGGTTGCCTTCTTTTTAAAGGACAATGGACCTAGCTTGGCGGGGGGGATGTGAAGAGGCAACAAGAGTTTAACAGGGATTCAGAATCCACATGTACATCAAGCATTGTCAGCAGATGGAATAGATATTTCTCAGCATATACGGCTTGTGTTATTTCCAAGTACACAGGGATGCTGCCGCATTTGACTCCATATACATTGTTCACAAGCGCTTCAGAATTCATGGTAGCTCTTATTGTGTTTTCTCTCAACCACAATATTTTATTTTATATTAAAAATACAATTATTTTTCTGTGGACACCCAAGACATTTTCAAGCCCTTTTATTTAGAAATTCTAAAGACTGCCATTGAATAGAAAAAATGTGAAACCATGAGGCAAAAGACCTGACTTGCGGCCTAAGTGCTGCTCTTCTGACAGTCCATGGGACCTAGACTCACTTCATCTCTCTCTGCCTCAGTTTCCCTGAGGGTATTAAGAGAATTGGTGGCAGTGGGATTTCTAGTGATCTGGTCTAAGGAAACAGTCCTAAAACTGCAATAAGGCTATATTCATGGAGATGTTCACTGGAACATTATTTATAACAACCTCCAATTAGAGCAACATAAATGTCCACACACAGGATAATGGTACTGTACATCTACTTGATACAATGTAATGAAACCAATTAAAATTATGTTCCCTAATACTAAATAACGACATGGAAAATTGCCTCTGATCTATTCTTAAAAGAAAATATGAGATATAAATGATATGATTACAGCTATATAATAAAAACTATGGCAGAGAATAAGGGAAAAATGGGAAGAAAATACATTAAATGTAATTGTGCATGAGTGACTTTAAATCTTTTTAAAGCTATTTGTGTATGTGTCCAAATTATATTTAATAAGGATACATTACTTAAACTAAACTAAATACATCAATAATACTCAGCTGAGAGAGTTGAGGTAAGTGTTTTCTAAGGCCTTTAGTTCTAAAATCCAACTACAGCCATGAAGATTTAAAGAGACAACAGATTGGTGAAAGCCTTTTCAAATGTGTACAGCATTGCACCATCATAAGGCCTTATTATTATTCACTTGTACCAAGTAAGAACTGACACAAATCCATTAATAAAGCAAAGGAGTGAAATGAGAAGGAGGAAGATGACACAATACCCCGCTTGCTGTTAGAACTCTTTTTGGCCTGAGTATTCTTGATGCAGCCTTTGCAGGAAGGAATTTTACACAGCTTTTTGCTGTGCAGCCCCCTCTGCCCTGCGTGCAGACATGATTGTCAAGCAGGTTTTATTGCATTGTCAAGTGATGGGCAGAACAGATAGCCAAAGCCCAGCTTGGGGACTGGTGTCTGCTTGGAGTGTCAGTGATGCTTGTGGCGAGGAAGGGAGACATGGCGGTCCCTATAAGGATGAGCCTTGGGACTACACAGAGGGGAACACTAAGCATGGGGGCTTCCCTGTAGAAGACCCCACAGAAGCTCACTTCCACACCGTAATGCCTACGGGAATGTAAGCTCACTGAGGAAGGAACACAGGAAAGGAAATTTTTAGCCCAAATCAAAGGTCACTAGTTATAGTGCATGCCAGTACAGGAGCAGCTGCTAGATTATGTCTAGCATATGTCTATGAAAATCCAAGGTATATCACCTAATCATCATTCATCAAGGTGGGGGGAGGGAGACAAGATGAAGTGATATCAAAAAACCAGAAAAAAAGCTGGACTTAAATTCAAGAGGTCTGGGTTTGACCTGTGACCCTGCAGTGTACAAGCTACATGAACCTTGAACTACCACACTACCTCTTTGAGCCTCAGTTTACTCATGCATGAAATGAGGTGAACCTCCTTTGGAGAAGCATTAGAAAGGATCAGGTGCCTGGTACCCCACAGGTCCTAAGGGGTCATCTCAGCTCCACCTCTGGATTTGAGGTCACCTTGAAAATAAGGGCAAGCCCATGGTTTGAACTTCCAAATGCTTCGCACATAGGTGTGTGATATCAAGAGAAATCAGAGTCAAAAATGAATTAAATATACACTTTCTATTCTCCTCATCTACCTGTGTTTTCTCTTGTTAGAGTTCTAAACTCTAGGCCATGTTGCTTCACAAGACAAGGAGAATTTAAGAGCTCAGACGGGCAGGTCTCAGCCCCAGTTCCCTCTGGACACTTCTGTGCCCTGTCACCTTTAGGAGCTACCAAACCATGTCAGGACCCTGGGTGAGCAACGCCTCAGAGGTTGTTGCCTTGGCCCTGGGAGTCCAAAGACATCAGAGTGTGTTTATTTGCCCAGAACTTGAAGTCACTGGGCACTTTTGCTACAGAGAAATACAAGCAACCACAGAACAAACTGAGTTGCCATCTGGTGCAGGGGATAGGGGGTGGAGGACAAAAGAACAGAAGAAGCCAACCAGTCTTTATCAACTCCTCCATGCCTTTCCCCCAGCGGGCCAGCACCCAGGCACCAGCCACTTGCCTCTTCACAGTTTTAACTAAAAGGAGCATTACAGAGGTGAATTAACATTTAAAAAGAATGTAAAAACTCAGAGCTGTTCTAATGATGATTAATGGAGAGCTATAAGGGGGCCTTGACCTGCCAGTGTCATTAAATGGATTGGCAGGTTTCTGAGCATTAATTATAAATAGCCACAGGAGTTCACCCGCTTAACAGAATGATGATAAATCCAAGTCTCCGAGAGAGAAGAAGAAAGGAAAGCAAAAAGGGGAAAAAAGTTTGCCTGTACATGTCCGCCCGTGTGTTGGGAGAAGACAGCCAGGGAGCAGAGGGAATGAGATAAATGATAAATTAGACCCTGCCAGTCAATCACGTTTCCTAAATGTTTTATGTCCCCAAAGCTATAAAAGCAATATTCCTTTCTGCCCTTATTGGCACCATTTCTGTACGGCAATCACATCAGTTTCCTTGGGGATTTCAACTGAAATGTGCTTTGCCTTTTCTTTTTGTATTTACTCTCCAGCCTGCGACCAAGCGAGGGTCAGAGTCCGCATACAAATGGGCAGGAGAGAGACCCGGTGACCTGGAGAGGCGGGCAGGGGAGCTAGGGGTTGGCAGGGGGCCCTGGCTCCACTGTGCCCACAGCAAAGGCGGGGACAGCAGAGGCCAGGAGCTCTGGTTCCTGTCCTGGGATCCTGGGGTGGCCTCAGCCAGCAAGGAGGCCCAGGCCTGCTGTAGCCCACGGCGAGGGCTCAGCGAAAGCCTTGCTGACTCCACACGTGCTGTGAGGACAGGGGTGGGTTTTGGTCCACTTTACTCACCGCAGCCTGATCAGAACCTAGAGCAGAGCCTGGTGCATCAGAGGCGCCCCGTCAATATTTGTCGAATGAGAGCGTGAAGGAAGGAGTAATGAACAAGTTTATCCGTGACTAGAATGCACGGCGGGACCCTGTGGAGAAGCCACGTCAAGTGCAGACACCTGGGCCCCGCGGAGCCTCCGGGCCACGGGCATTCAGGTCCTGGGCACAGTCAACGGCTCTGCTCTTCCCGGGAACGCTGGGAGGCCAGCTTCCTCCTCCTAGCCTGCTCTTTGAAAATGCACTCAGATTCCCTGCATTTCGGAACTGGAAGGGAACCCAGAGAGGTGAAGCGGCTGGTCCAAAGTTACTCAACGAACTAGTCTAAGAGCCAGCACTGGGTCCCTTCTAGGGTCTTCTCCCTCACGCAGCTCCCTGCCTCTCTCCCTCCCCACCGTGACCTCCAGATCTGCTGGCACAACAATCTCAGCCAGCCAGCCTGCTCTGCATCCCTGCATCAGGGGAAAGCTGGGGCCATGGATGGGCGGGTCTCCCTGGAGCTCTACCTGCCAGGGAACTGGGTTTAGGTTATTACCTGTGATGGAAGAGAGAGGGAGACGGAGAGAGGTCAGAAGGAAAGAAATTACGAACCCTAAACTAGTATTTGGAGTAATGGGTAGTCCTGGATGATGTTATATTTTGCGTGTTGGTTCTTTTCAAGGCTTTCCCCTGCAAGTCATTATTTCAGCTGATTGGAAAACGGTGTTGAAAGACCTGCTTCTCTGGTACCATTTTCTTCATATCCTATTAGTTGCAATACAATTACGGAGAATACATCAATTCCTAGCCTGCCCGCTGCTGCTGCCGCCAGAGCCGCCTATTAAAAAGCGGCCTTATTAATGGAATTGTACATCTAGGATTAATCGGCTTGCATGGGCCATTTACATTTCTCATTCCACAAGCACTTTTGTTTGCTTAATAGTCTGAAGGAAGTAGGAAATGACACAACAAAAGCCTCTCCCAATTGCCATGTGTATCACTGGTGGATGTAATACCCCTTCCTCCTTTCATCTTGAAGTGCTGCCCAGGGATAAGATCTAGCACATGCCACTGGGGAGAAGCAAGGCGGCGGCCCAGGCGCGATTGGTGGGGGAGGGGAGGGGAGGGGGGAGAGGCCTGGGCCAAGGAAGGTGTGTGAGCTTTGGGGAAGGAGCCCAGGCTCCTGTTCAATGTTCACGAGGGACACGCACGGAGGCAAAGGCCCAGGAAAGCAGGATCCCGGCAGCGTGACGGGGAGGGGGACCCTGCATTCGCGAGACGGATGTACCCTACCTTCACCATGAGTGGCTCCGGCAAGCTGTGCTTTATCCAGGCGGAGCTGCTGTCCCGGTCGGGTCCCTGCCATGCACACAGTCATCTGTCCATCTCCCACTCACGGCTCAGGTGCGTCAGCCCCAACTCACTCCACTCCTGGGCCGAGCAAAGCATAGTTTCTCGCGAGGGGGAGTGTGGGAGCCGGTGGAGGAGAACACGCACGTCCACTGGGCTTGCTTTCTTCCGTTGCTGTGGAGGTGGAGGCCTCAGGACTGACAGCTGGGGGCTTCTCTTCAGAATTTGAAAAGAGCATCATGGCGGAGTTCTTGAGTTCAATGGATTCCAAGAGACCAGGAAAGAGGCCGCTGTCTCTGCAGCCGCAGTCTGCCCAGGGGTCCCAGAGAGATGCCAGCCATCTGAGTGGGCCCAGCATGACGGCAAGGGAGTGGTGCTGAGATGGGGACAACGGAGGCTAGGATGCTGCAGTCCCCCACCCTCCGTCTCTGTGAGACTCTCTGGAGAATGTGGGGATTACACTCTTACCCAGGCAGGGGCAGACATTTACCCCCAAAACATCCTTCCTGCAGGAATTTTCCTGGGACATCAGAGAGAGGATGAGACATCCCAGGGGAAAGTCACTCAAAAATCTTAGACCTCGAACCTTTTAATCAAACCCTGTCCCCAGAGTATCCAGCCTGTGCTGAGCAGAACGGGGCCTGGGAGGAGAGGGTTATACAGGTACGTAGGTTCTGCACTTGTGGGGCCGCAGCACTAAACCACAAGGAGGGAGTCCAGTCTGAAGATGGACAGAGAACGGATTTCCTCTCCCCGGGCGGGAGCCACACTTCCCAGCCAGGGACAGTTGCCCCCTTGCCCACCCTCTACTCCTGTCCTCTCTTCTACCTGCTCCAGGAGGCGATGCTTATAAAGGCTCATCCTTTCGACGACGATGCCTTATTGCATTTGCTTCTCTGTTTGTCTCTGGCTGGCTGGCTGGCTTCCCCCATGACCCACGGAGGTCTTTGCAGGTCGAAAATGATGGACACCTGAGGCGTATGAAGCCTCAAGCCCCTTCCCAGCCAAGGGCTCTGGTTCAAATACAGGGCTCCAGTCTCGGATGACGTTACTGCAGCAGCTAGGTCCATGATGTTGAAGTGCTGTAATATAGTATGACTTTTCGCCTTAATGGAATTTTTCTAGCCCACTAGGAAAAAAAGACCCCATTAACCACACTACAAAGGCCCCTACTTATTAGTATTTTAGAACAGTGGCAAAACATTTTGTGAATCTAATTATTGCTGACAAATATGAAAATTGAAATCAAAGTTGAATTTTCAGCTACAGTGCCTCATATGCCAGCCTTCTCCAACTCCAGCTATTGCATCAACACATTTATTCTTCTAATAGTTTCAGCAGAAGATGGCTGATTTTCCCTCTCCTCACTCGCTCCCAGCCCCCGCCAAGCCCCGCGCCCTCCCCGGCTTGGACCCTATATATTTTGAAACATTAAATCTGACATATTCATCTCGGTGGTTGGCACTAGCTAACTAAATGCATGTTTACCTGTCACGGATGCAGGAATGGGCTGAGCTGGGATGCTGTTACCCTCCACCCTCTCTCCTCTCACCCCCAGTCCTAGCCTTCTTTTTTGCAGATAAAAGTCATTTGACTGATTTCAAATTCCTCGTGATATCAGGACAGAAAAAAAAAAAAGGACTTGTCAACACCTTTCTTTCTTTCCCCTATTAAGCATACTGTAAAAATCAATCCCTTTTGTCACTTCACTCTGCTTGCGAGAATGTTTAATGGATGTCAAGGGAGCTAATGATCGCTGGTAGAAAATTCATTTTAGATTTGCTATTTATAAAGTGCTCAGTACTCAGGTGGGAAATTAACATGAGGCAAGGAACCGGCTGGGTGGGGGAGGGTGGAAGGGAGAGCCGGCCCTGCCAGGCTGGCATGAGCTTTGTGTAGGTGGCACCCAAGGCGTTCTGTGGGCAGATGACACGTGGGTCAGAGGTGCTGTAGGGTTCAGTGAAAAGAGCATAGGCTCTGGAAACATCTGGACCCTGGCGAGCTGACTTTTCTGAGCCACAATTTGGCAGCAATAAAATCCTATCTGCAACACCCAGCTCACAAATTGTAGAAAGGATTAAATAAAATATCACACATAAAACATTTACCAGTGCCTGGTACTGAGGACTAGGATGTGCTTAATAAATGTTCAGTTTCTTTCCCCACAGCCCCAAAGCCCCATGAGGGGACCAGGACATGGAGTGGTCAGCCCAGAATTGCTCCAGAATCTGGAACTGGCCAGGGCTTCACTCACAGGCAAGCCTGCAGAAGAACCTGGGGCATCCAGGTGATCACCTTATCCAGTGGTTCTCAAACTAGAGCAAGAGTGAGCATCAGAATCACCTGGAGGGCCTCTTAACCCGCACACTGCTGGGCCTCTCTTCAGAATTTCTGAGAGTTTACAGGTCTGGGGCAGGGTAGGGCCTCCAAGTGGGCATTTCTGAGAAGTTCCCAGGCAGCACTGAGCACACTCTGAGAAGCACCGTGATAGCCGGTACACTGGGAACCGTCCCCTGACGGACGACGTGAAACCACCACCAAACCAGCACCTCCAGGTGTAACAAGTCCATCCCCACCTGACTGACCCCCGCCCCTCAAACCAGCCTGGGACTCAGAATTGTCAAGCAAACCAGCAAATGCAAGTTCATTCCCTCCCAAAATTTACCTCGCTGGTCAAGCAGAAGAGGCAGGTGCCGGGTTCATTGTCTGGTTTGCTTCAATGCAGAGCCAAGCCTCTGGGTAGTTGGTGCCTCAAGGGCTCGGGTGGATCAGCCCTCCTGGCCCCCAAAGTTGTCCCAGTGACACATGGAACTCCAGGTCGGAAAGCGCTGGTCCACCCCTCACCTTTCTTCTAGTTTCTCCTCTTCCTGGCCTTCCCCTGGATACTTCTCTGTTATATTTGGATTAACTGCAGATCTCCTTTGATTACTCACTGTATTGAAACAGACAGCCTGTTGCCACGTGTTTGATGACTGAACCCCCGGGGGAGTTCCTATTTGCAAGGCAGCCAGTTACCGAGCGCTTGGCCTTACAAGCGCTCCTTGAGCTGCTAATTCATTGTTTAAGAAGTTGCTTTGCCCACATGCATTATCATTCTTTTTTTTTAAATTTTTATTTATTTTTTAAATTAGTTTCTGCTTTATAACAAAGTGAATCAGTCATACATATACATCTGTTCCCACATCCCTTCCCTCATGCATCTCCCTCCCTCGCACCCTCCCCATCCCACCCCTCCAGGCGGTCACAAAGCACCGAGCTGATCTCCCTGTGCTCTGCGGCTGCTTCCCACTATCTATCTACCTTAGCATATGATACTGTACTATTAGAATGATAATACATGTGGGCTAAGTAGAGTAGGCTTTTAAAGTGCCGCTCGAGATCCATTTATTATATTCATTGTAACAACAAATGTTAATTCAGTACTTCCTGTGTGTTCATTGTATATGGACTTTATAGACACTGTTATGTATATACTGCTCATAATATCTAGTGTTATATTGATATTGTTGTATAGATACAGAGTAAACAGTGATTCAAGACAGCTTCTTAGAAGAAAGGCAGGCAGATTATTAGCAATAGTTGTAATAAAGTGAGTAAAAGAAAAAAAAAAGAAGTTGCTTTGCAGTTTCTGATTTTTCAATAATAGGCTTCTCACGAAGGCTTTAAGCTTCAGAAATAAGCCGAAAACTGCTTTTTCCGTCATTTACATAAACACCAGTGGATCAGGAGGGAGGAAAAGGGAATAGTTTTGCCTGTTATTCTTGGGGCTCTGGAAGCCTCTATGGGTAGCGTGTCAAGGCTGCAGGTCTCGAAGAGTGCCGTGGGAAGTGTGCGGCTCCCAGAAAACCTGACGCCCCAGCAAATGATAAAATCCTGAAATTTCTCCTGACGCCCGGGCTTCCGCTTCGCCGAGCTGGGCGGATATTCTGGGAGCCAGCAAATTGTTCTGTCAGCAAGCGGCTCCCTCAGCTGCATCCCGTTAGGATGCCTGTCACTCATCCCCCAGTCTTTGAACCACAGCCCCGCCCTCTGAGGTGGCATCCTGCCACCTGGGACAGGTAAGGGGGTGGGAAGTGGCTGTAGAAAAGCTGCCAGGAGGCGCAGCCTGGAGGGGAGGGGATGCAGTCTCCCTGAAGCTGCCCCTCATTTCTGTTGTCGGGGGTGTGGATCCAGGGCGTGGACCATAGTAGGTGCTCAGTTTTCTCAACAGAGGGGAGGAACTTTCTGGAACATGGGCCGTTTTCAACCACCATGTGTTTCTCTCTCTGTCTCTCTACTTCTCTTTCTCTCCCAAATGTAGATTTTACAAATAATCCAATGAGCCAGAAAGAGCAGCCGTCCTTTTTTTCCCTAACAAACCATGTACCTCCCCATTAAAAAGAAAATTAACTGTGAAAACTTACTTTCACTGTTTAGTCTCCAAATTCTGATCAGGCTATTTTCCTTAGGTACCGAACGTGTATGGACCAAAAATAGGGTGCCAGATAAAAACAGAATAAAAGTAAGATGCCCAGTTCGAGGGAGGGGAGGGGAGGGGAGGGGAGAGGGAGAGGGGAGGGGAGGGGGAGAGGGGAGGGGAGGGGAGGGGAGGGGGAGAGGGGAGGGGAGGGGAGGGGGAGAGGGGAGGGGAGGGGAGGGGAGGGGGTGCAGATGCCCTCATGGGGAGGGACAGACACTAACACCTACGCTGTTCGGAAACCTCCTAAGATCCTTGGCTTTACTTTTCCAGTATGAATTGTGTGACAAGTTTCCCAGGATAACTCAAGTAAACGTGAAAACTACATTCTAAGGAAGTTTAAATATCCCATTTACAGATGAGAAAAATAAAGCCTTCAGGAAAAAGAAAAAAACTCTCAATTTCTAAAGTTAGAGTTAATGATGGAACTGGGATGAGAAAAGGATATTCTGATTGATGTGGAAATCAAGAAATATATTTTACGCAGATAGGTTCTGTAAACTGGCAGTGTAAACCTCTACCTGTGTAATTCCTTGCAGAGTTAATTAATTTGAGAACTGAGTTGGAGATGAGCTCTGACCATGTCTGGGAGAAGGTCTCTCCATCTCGTAGACGGTGGGGCAAGAACCAGGAAAAGAGATGGAAATAAGTTGGGGGTAGGTCATATCGTATCTTACAAATCCAGAGAAAAGAGGAATATAGCCAATATTTTCTAATAACTATAAATGGAGTATAACCATTAAAAATTATAATCACTCTGTTGTACGCCTGTAACATATAATATTGCACATCAGCCACCACACTTCAATAAAAAATAATGATAACAATCATTTTAAAATCCAGAGAAAAAAGAATGTTGTGAGGAAAGGAGTGATTAATAACACGTGAAATCCCTCTGATTTGCTGGCCAGTGCTCTCCATCACTATGCAAACAACTGTGTTCCGTCCTTTTCTGCTTCCTGGAAAAGCCAGACTTTCCAGAGCTATAGGCATACACAGGAACCTGTATACACATGCATGCAGACACAGACCTTCCCCAAATTAAACTCAGAGAAAATAAAAACTATCAAACATAAACTTCTTCAGCTTCCTGGCGCTAAGCTTAAAACTTTGCCTGCATCCATACAGTGCCAAAGACAGCTAACTTTCTCTCTTTTTTCCATTTTTCTTTATTGTGGTAAAATACACATAACAAAAGATTTACCATTTTAACTGCTTTTAAGCATACAATTCAGTGGCATTAAGAACATTCACGATGTTTTACAGCCATCAAATTTATCTCCCCAAATCTCTCATCATGCCAAACAGAAACTCTATACCCATGAAATAATAACTCCCCATCCCCTGCTCCTGGTAACTTCTATTTTCTGTCTCTATGAATTTGCCTATTCTAAGTACCTCATAGGAGTTGTATCATACAATATTTATCCTTTGTTGTCTGACATTTCACTTAGCACAATGGCTTCAAGGTCCTTTCTTGTTATAGCCTGTGTCAGGATTTTATTCACTCATTTCCTTAAGGCTGGATGATATTTGGTTGTATGTACAGACGACATTTTGTTTATCCATTCCTCCATGGATGGGCACTTGTGTTGCTTCTGTTTTTGGCTATTGTGAATAACGCTGCTATGACCATTGGGGTGCAAATATCTGTTTGAGTCTCTACTTTCAACTTTTGGGGGTATATACCTAGAAGTGGAATTGCTAGATCATATGGTAATTCCATTTTTAATTTTTTGAGGAATGAAGAACTGTTTTCCACAGTGGCTGCACCACTTTACCTTCCCACCAGCAGTGCACAAGCGTCCTAATTCAGTTTCTCTGTAGCATCACCATTTTATTTTATTTTTTATTTTTATTTTTTTTTTGCAGTACGCGGGCCTCTCACTGCTGTAGCCTCTCCTGTTGCGGAGCACAGGCTCCGGATGCGCAGGCTCAGCGGCCATGGCTCACAGGCCCAGTCGCTCCGCGGCATGTGGGATCCTCCCAGACTAGGGCACGAACCCACGTCCCCTGCACCAGCAGGCGGACTCTCAACCACTGCGCCACCAGGGAAGCCCCATCACCATTTTTAAAAACTAATGACCATCCTAATAGGCATAAAGTAGTATCAAATTATGGTTTTGATTTGCATTTCCCTAATGACCAAAGATGTGGAAAACCCAGGGTGAGATCACAGAGAGTGGTGATGCCTTAACCATGTGTTTCTTGTTTAGGCTGAGGGCCTCTCGCATCCTTGTCAAGGGAAGTTTAACCTCCCCCCTTTGCTACAACAGGCGAACTGCCTCTTAGTATTCACAGCCCCCTTCTTCCATGGTTGTAGGCCCCTGAATTTGTCTGGGCATGTGGTCATCCAAAGTGGATGGTACCTTTCCCACCCTCCCCTGCATCTCAGTGTGGCTGTGTGACCAATTTCTGGCCCAGGGCGTGTGAGGAAAGGTGTCCTGTGAGGGCCTCCAGGGAGGGAGCTTCTTCAGGATGCAGTCCACGTGTGCGTCCTGCCCCTTGTTCTGTTTCTGCTCTTTCATCTCACGGCCTGGCCCAAGGATGCTGCCAACTTAGACCATGTATGTTTCTGTAACCAGAGAGATAAATTTCTATCTTCTTTAAACCACTCTCACTGTGTATTGTTGTCATTTGTGGCTGAATCCAATGGTAATGGATATTTCCAAATATGTGGCTCCTTCTTTACTTTAAATGCTAACGATACTGGTCTGTCCCCTTCCCTTTAAGATCCATTTTTCTGCCTGTGCTCAAGATCTGCTCCCACCTCACCCCTTACGTTCCCCGAGGGCCCTCACCCAGTCAGGCACCTCCTGTGCCTCCCTTCAAGCCCCCCTTTAGCAGCCCCTACCACACGCAGTCAGAGCCGGCTTCCCCATCTTACAAAGGTAACAACCTTCTCTCCAACTGCAGCCCACCCTTGGTCTCCCTACTTTCTCTCTCTTTAAAAAAATTTGAAATAATGATCCACATTTTTATTCTCACTCCACTTTATCCTCACACTGTGGCTCCAGCCCACAAGACTGTTCTCCCAAGAGGATAGAAGATCTTCTCATCTCTAAGTCAGACCTTACTTGATCCTCAGCAGCATTTGATTAGGCTAACGCTCCTGCCTTCCCCAAACACACATGCTCTGACCCCGATGCCATCATCCTCTCCCGGTTTTTCTTCCATGTTTTGGCCACTTCTCATCAATCGTGTTCCCAAGATCTCGTCCCTTGCCAATCCATAAATCCTAGCTGTCTGCCCCATTTCTCTTCACCTCCTCTCTACTGTCTTCCTGGGTAATTAACTGTGTCTGCGTTGAAGACCATCTTCGTTCAAGCTCAGATAACTTTCCAGGGTTCCAGACCCGTCCACCTAACTTCACAGTGCAGTGCTCTGTGTACACAAATAAAACCATCATGACCCAAATTGCATTCATTACCACTCCCCTAAAACCTGTCTGTGTCCCATTTACCCAGATACTAGAAGTCCTCTTCCATTTCCCTTTCTCACACACCATTGTTTTTGCTCTCCATCTCCAGGTCACACTCTCTAAGTCCAGGACCCTTGGATACCCGTGTCTCTATGTCTCTGCCACGTATTCTCACCTGGTTAACTCATGCCTAATTGGCTGCCATAGCCTCTACTCTTGTCCGCTTTTAATTCACTCCCCCACTGCAACTAGAGGAATATTTTAACATTTTTAAGTAACCCAAATAATGTTATTTAACGAATAAAACTGCAAAGCTAATCATGCTGCTGTCGGGCATACAGCCCTTCCACACCCTTTCTTTCCTCAGAAGACACTCTTTAACAGGAACCATAAAGCCATTCAAGGTCTGACCTGTGACTACTTCTCTACCTACACCCCTTGTCTTTCTACCTACAACCTGCCCCTCCACCCCCGCTTTATCCCCACAAACTATGCAAACACATTCAATCTAGCCAGATGGGATACTGGATTCCTAAATTCCTACCATGCTCTCCTGCCTCTAGGCTTTGGCCTACGCCATTTCCTTTCATTGTAACACTTTTCTCTCCTCTTACCTGGATGAATCTCTTCACCTCTGTGTCTCAGCTTTAACACCTCTTCCTTCTAGAAGAGTTCTCTGACCTCAGAAATCTAGATGCTGCCATAGCAAACATGACTTGCTTTTATCCCAGCACATAGCATGTTGTATTGAATTGTCTTACTTCACTGAGTATAAGAGCTAGGACCCGTTGTTTATGGCCAGCACACAGTAGGGTCTGAATAAATCATTCTGGAGTGGATGAAATATAAATGTCAATAAGAACTCGGCCATGCCCTTGAATCTATGATTTTGCTTTTTTTTAATCATTCACCTTAGTGATGTGGACATGACAAGTCTATATCACTTGGGGATGACACGAAGCTGATGGTGACAGCTTATCAGAATACAAAAATAGTCTCAATGGATTTAAATAATGGACCCACGTGAAATGAAATTTCACGCAGTTAAAAGCAAGGATGGGAGAGGTCTTGAATAATTTTAGTCAGGGGAATGAGTGCAACGCCAATGAGCAATCGCATGGAATATCTGAAAAGGAAAAGAAATGAATATAATAATAAAGTGGTCCTAGATATAAAGTCCAAACTGTGGTAGGTAATAGCCCACTCCACACCCTGCTGATCAGACTACATCAGGAACAATCTCTCTGGTAATGCCTTTTATTTTTTTATTATTTTTTTTAATTAATTAATTTTTTTGCAGTACGCGGGCCTCTCACTGTTGTGGCCTCTCCCGTTGCGGAGCACAGGCTCCGGACGCACAGGCTCAGCGGCCATGGCTCATAGGCCCGGCTGCTCCGCGGCATGTGGGATCTTCCCGGACCAGGGCACGAACCCGTGTCCCCTGCATCGGCAGTCAGACTCTCAACCACTGCGCCATCAGGGAAGCCCTGGTAATGCCTTTTAGTGGATCATTATCAAACTGGAGCAACTTTAGAAGGTAGTGATCAGGATGATTAGTGTTCTAGAATTTATGCCCATGATAAAGATGAGAAGGAACTAAGAATGTCATGATAAGATAACTTGGGTCCATAATAGTCTTCTCTTAGAAAGAAACTGCATCACACAATATTACTTGTATTTTGAGTGGCTCTAACTGGCATAAGTTAGGAAGAGGCAAATTTTTGCTCCACATAGATTCTCCAGGATTGTATTCAACTGCAAGTAATTGAAACTTAATTATATGGGGATTTTTTTCCATAAATAATAAGTGTGGACATAGGTATTCCAGAGCTGGCATCACTGCTATGTTATCTTGAACTTGGGGTCCTTCTGTTAGATTGAGCCGTGTGAAATTGTTCATACTCAGCTATTTTTGATTTACTAAAACAACAAGTCCATTTTAGTTCAACCTAAGAGCTTCTTGTTTTACCATTCTGGATGTGTCTGCCATTCTGATGTCATTTTGTCCTCCTGTTTGCAAGTTGGTTCCTGGACCCCCGAGTAGTATGCCAGGCTGTCAGTCAAGAAAAGTCTGGGGGAGGGGGATGGTAAGGTCCGGTTCACAAAGCACAGCCTTCCTGAGTATAACCCTCAGACTCCCACCCGGGAAACTTCTGCTCACTTCCCATTGGCCTGACCTGCACAGCATGACCATCCTCAGCTCTCAGGAAATCTCAGAGGTACATATTATAAACAGGAACATTGCTGCCCTGAACAAATTTAGAGCCCTGTTTATAAAGAGGAAGGATAGAATTTATACTGAACAATATTTTCTCACAGAGTTTATCCACTATACAAAGGGAGGCTAGTGTCAGTTGATCTCCACTGTATCTGCACTGTAGAGTCATAGGTGTTTCAAAGCAGAGGTGATCTTGCCCCATTCTGATCCATTTAATGGGAATTTTTGTGAGTTGAACCTGGGCCTCTGCTTATGACAATCTCCACAGGCAATCTGCATAGACAGCCGGAACTGGGACCACGACTGTGGCCGTGAGCATCTGCTCACTGGAAATCCTGGAGTTGGTGAGCAGGAATTAGCGAACATCATTCAGGTGGGATGGTTGTCTTGGGAGGGAGATCAGGCTGATTCCAAGGTACCTCCCGCAACTCTAGAAGTCTGAAAATGCCTCTGGGTTTGATGATTAAACTATTCCAGCCTTGAACAAGGCTTCAGCAGTGCAAGAAAGTAATGAAAAGGTGGTGATAAGACATTCGGATCCTTCTATTCAGAAGTTTTACGGGAAAAGGAAGAAGAAATATAGAATAATTATTCTTATTTGCTTTCAGACTGGGCAAAGTAGCTTATCTACCTGCAGATGTCTGTGCATCACCAACTGCACTGAGAAAAAAAGGTTGTCAATCTTTTCATGTTTGGGCCAGGTGTCCTCTGGCTGTTTAGAGGACAGTCAAATGCCCTGGGGGGGATGGATGGTGAAGAAAGAAGCAGAGTAGGTTTGAAGAAGCAGGTAAGAAGCACTGGTCCACTTTGCTTTCTCCAGATAAACAAACCCACCCAGTCACTGTCCTCTTTTCTCAGGTGCACCCTTCCCTGGCCCCTGGTACTCCCTCTGATGCCAGAGTCGTTCAGAGAGCAGTCCCTTCCTCCACACTTCTGACCCGCTGACCACCGGAGGTCCCATTTCCTGCTCTTGGGTGAGTTTAGCCAGAAAGAGTGAGCTCATCTCCCGCTCCCTGGATGCCTATAACATCTGGTTTACATCTGGTTATAACCAGGAAGGGTTACTGATGTGTGGGATTACATATTCAGGGTCCAAAAAAGATCTCGTCGGAGGAAGATAAGAGTTGAATCTAATAAAAAGACTTCAGAAAGGGTAAGTTTCGAGGCCAGGTTGCCGTGTGCACAGTACAACACAGGCATAGGAGAAGGAAGGGTTAATTACAGCTCACCCTGAGTCTACAGGGTTCTATGGCTCCTCAAAAACCTAAGGGCATCTTTCTCTCTCTCTCTCTCCCCTTTTGTCTTATCCATAAGCACTGGTCGCCTGTGTGTCAAGTACCGTGCTGAGTGTGCAGATATACAAGGCAGTCCCGGGGCTCCAGGAGTTCACGGTCCAGTGAGGGGAGACAGACGTGTCAGCAGGTAGCCACACAGATGTCAGCGGACACGAAGGCCGGAAGGAAGTGCCAGAGCAGTGGAGGCAGAAAAGAGAGAAAGAGGGGTTTCAAAGGGACGTTGAGCCTGGAGTTTTGTCATGAGTCGTAACAAGCGTTTTCCAGGTGGACAGGGCAGCCCTCAGCAGAGCATGCGTACTAGGAGGCAGAAACCTCAGAAAACCCCTAGGAATCCACAGAACGGGAGTAGGGTTATGGGAGAGGCTGACGCCCCTAGGTCATGCCTTTCCAAAGAGCTGAGACTTCATTTTATCCTGATCTGGAATTAGGAGAGGCCATATCCTGTAATATTCTGGGCTACTCAGAGCACACTGGGAGGAGATTTACCTTAAAAAGAACATAAGGTAGCCAGAATAACTTTAGAAAAGGACCATCAGCACCCTATCTATGAATGGTTATACAGAAAATAGGAGAAAAGCTTGGAATATTTAACTAAGGGAGAAGGGGAGGGAATCCTGTTCTCAGATATCTGAAGGAAAGTCATGTAGAAGAAAAATCAGCCTTTTCCTGTGGGTAGTAGTATTAGCAGCAATCATAATACTATTAGGTGATATTTGTTGAGAGCTTACTATGTGCCAAGCACTTTATCTGCAGTAACTTATTTAATCCTCATACCAGCCTTAAAGGTAAGACTCAGAAGTAGCTCCATTTTATACAAGAGGAAACTGAATCACCCACAGAAGTTGATTAAATTGCCCAAGGTTTCAGACTAGGAAGTGGCAGGGACAAAGTTTGGACCCAGGCAACACAGCCACTATGTTGTGTGTTCTCTCCAGACCTCCAGCAAATGGCTGGAATCGATCAGAAGACAGATTCTCCTTTGTCTCCCTGTCTTCCTGAACGGTCAGATGCAATAGCTCTCTGGAGAGATGCAAGTTCCCCCAATACTGGAGACAGAAGTTAGGGGACCACTGCAGCTGCACTTTTGGGGTGTTAGCACTCCAAGAGAGGGATTGACCTAAACCATCTTGAATGTTCCTCTGGGCTCGGCTGGCTGCGACTCTGGCGTGCCTAACACAGCAGCGTGAACACTTTGTGAGTTACCCAGTGACTGTGCTTGGTACAAATCTGCATGATAGCCCTGCTCCCCCAGTGCCTCCTACACCTGCTGACTCCATCAAAACAGGCAGGCTTTCACTCCTGCCTGCACTGCAGGCTCTGACCTGGCTTGTGGGGGGGAGGGCTAGCATCACTCTGCCTAACACAGTAGCTGCCAAATTGCCATTGGGGTTCTGAGCACGGAGCCTTTGTTGCCTGTGAGAAGGAGAGCAATGGAAGCAGCAGGCTGCAGAGCCAGTTCCTGGGGAGCGAGCCGGAGTGGAGGCCAGGAGAGAGAAATGCAAAGCTTCACACTTATGAATGGAGTTTCTGCCAAGGCTCACCATCACTTAGCTCGCTCTAAATCCGCCTCTAACACATTCATTCTTGACCCATATTCACATATTCCAAGGCTCCTGAATGTCTCCTATAGGGTTGATCGTTATCCTTCCTGAGTCCCCCTACCTGAAAGGCCGTGACTAGTTCATCCTTTCTTCCCACCTGAAGGATGCCTTCTTGATGAAGAAGCGCATGCATGTATGGATATGTGATACAGTATGTATGGTACAGTGTGTAGTGTTTGTGTGCACACACACCACTCACACGTTCCGACTTTGGTCGTCCGTCTGTGACTGTGTTCATATTCTTAGCTTCCTACAAACAGAGACTGCTTCTGAATATTTTCTTCTAGCACCACTACCTTTCAAGGACTAGACTCAAAAAGACGATTTGCGGAATTGCAAAATGTGAGACTTGAAATGAAACTTGAAAATCTTTTAGTCCAACTGCTTTATTTTAGAGATGAAGCAACTGAGGCTCATGGAGTGGATATGTCTTATTCCAGGTTGGAGAACATTTTGGGATGACTTGAGAGGTATGGTTTTCAAAGTTGGCCACAGATTGGAACCCCTTAGGGAGCTCTGAAAAATATCCAAACAGCTCACAAAGAGATTGTGGTGTAATTGTTCTGGGATGGGGTCCAGACATTGACACTTTTATAAAGCTCCTCAGGTGATTCTATGTTAGAGCAAATTTGAAGACCACTGGCTTAGAAAATGGGAATATTGCAAATAAAGACACATTGCACCTACCCACTGAGGACCTTCTAACATCTGAGACAGGGTCAGAAAAGGTAGACTCGCTCCAGGTTGCTTGACTTGGAAGAATCATGGATCCGTGAGAAAGGTACTTACCTGCTCTCCTACAGGGGAAAAGCTAAGAAGAATCACCACCACCATGGAAATGCAGATAGAAGCAGTGGGGTAAGCAACGTTCCTAAAGCATCCATGCGGTAGCCAGAGCACACAATGTGAGCGGAAGGAAAGCTCAATTCCCTTTGGGTACATGAGGCTGAACACACAAGTTGACAATTGAAAGAAGACTTGTGTCCCAGCCACAGTTGGAGTGTCAGAGGAGAACAAATAAATGACGACGCGTGTCTATTATTCCAGGAACCCTACATTAGGGTGTGATGAGTGGGTGGAAAAAAAAAAATAGGTTCTCAGAAGGGAGGTCATCTTAAGTCAACCTTGAAATTTGAATCTCTCAGAGTCCCCTGAACTGCATTTGCAGTTCACCCCGACCAGCTGCCTCAGCAAACCCTGCCCTGCCCTGTGTAAGTGGCCCCCCTTGCCCCCTTTGACCATCTAGTTCTATGCAGAAGGCAGGGCACAATCGTGCTGGACAGGCTGCTGGACAGGATGGCAGCAGTGCCAAGAATCAACCAATAACTCGAATGACAAGAGCCAATAGTCACAAAGCCAACTACCTCACGCCAGGTTTCGCCATCCCTGTGCTACCTGAGGGAGCATCACAGATCCCTGAGCCCCTTGCGGCAGGAGTCAAGGTGGCGTAGCAGAGGCAGCAGCTGTTACATGATGGACCCAGAGCCAGGTGGGGCTTCCTCCCCCAGTGCTCCCCATCTAAAAACAAGCATCCAGGGTTGCTGCGTTCTTCCTGCCCATCGTGATTTGCACAAGCAACTGTGCAGGAGGCCGTGACACGCGACACGCCCCCCTTGCTTCTGGTCTCGTTTCTTCTTCCCAACGTGATGGTAAAGAATGTGGCAAATTAAGTCAAATCTGGGAGACGTACTCTTCCTTCTTTTTTAAGAGTTTTTTTTGATGTGGACCATTATTAAAGTCTTTTATTGACTTTGTTACCATATTGCTTCTGTTTTGTGTTTTGGCTTTTCGGCCATGAGGCATGTAGAATCTTAGCTCCCCAAACAAGGATCAAACTCGCCCCCCACCCTGTATTGGAAGGTGAAGTCTTAACCACTGGACCACCAGGGAAGTCCCCATACTCTGTCTTTAGTTGCTTTGATCACTGATATATTCCCAGCACCTACGACAACGCAGGGAACATAATAGGAACTCAATAAACACTTGCCAGGTGATTGAACCAATGGACAAATAAACAACTAGATTTAGTCTGTGTTGGATTAGAGTTTGGTGACACCACGACCAAGGAGAAGCAAAGGAGGCACCTCTGGAGAGTGAATTTGAATGAGCAATTGAAGTCAAAACCAGTCCATCTTTTGAACATTCTTTTATTGCTGTAAAGGACAATACTCTTCGAGAAGCCAAAAAGAAAAAAAAGAAAAAAAAAGAAAGAAATCAAATTCAGTAACCTAAAATGTCCTTAGTAACAGAGCTGAAGAACGTGTTTTCCAATATTTGGTTTCTCAGCTTGACAGCCTCTCTTGAAATACTTTTTTCTCAGCAATGAAAATGTGAATCGTTGTTGGTTTGTTTTACAGTTTGCAAATGACTTACAGAGCTCTCCTGGCAGAGTTTCTGTTTTCCTTCTTGCAAGTAAACAAAAGGCCATTTCTCTAATATGACTTAAGTGGGGGAGATTCTGAGATCTCCTGTCTTGGTTTTGGAAAGAGGAGAAAAGGTAGGGAGGCAAACAGAAAGAAGAACGATGACACGGGAACAAGCAGGGTGTAGAAACTAAACAGAAGCAGGAAAGAGGCAAAGGGAAAAGGGACGTGGAACACTGGAGTGTCGGGGACACGCAACAGCTGAGGACGCTGCTGTCAGTGGGGTTCCAGCCACACGTATGGGGCATGAACTCGCCACTGGTTCTTTGGTTCCCTCACTATCATTGCACCGCGTCATCTGGGGCTCCTTGTGACCTTGGAGGACAGACACCCCTCCTCTCCTAGGCAAGCCTGTGCAAGGCGGAGCAACCCCTGCCAGCTTGACCCAGATCTGTCAGCTGATCAATTATGTTCCCCACGGAGGAGAAGGGAAAATGAAAGGGAGAAAGAAAAGGGGAGAAAGAGAAAGAGAATAGGGAGGGCAGAGAAGAGGAGGAGAGAGGGCAGAAAGAGGGAGGGAGGAAAGGGGAGAGGAAGAGAGGGAGAAGCAGGGAGAGTGAGAAGGAGAGGGATGAGAGGAACACACACATCTCTTCGCTGAAGCTCTTGTAAGTTTAAGCTGCCACAGCAAGAGCAGGCTCAGTCCAGAAGGTTGCAGAAACAAGTACATAAATACATAATATAAAATACAAATTCTAGAGGTTACTGGACGAAATCAGTCAAGGCAGAGGATAGAGTCTTCTTCTTCCCACCCTTTGCCAGTACAGCGTAGAGCTGTTTTTTTCCCTCTGAAACTCTTGGCTCCACCCTCCTCCTTCCCAGGGCCCCTCCCCCTGCCATTGGTCCCACCACCCCCTTGCCCCTCCCTGAACAGTCTCCTCCTACAAAATGATGGGAGGTACGGTCCCCGCCGCATGTTTCTTCTAAATCCCTTCCTGTCTTCACCAGCACATCCTCTAAGGGTAGGAGGCCTCTGCCACCAAGTGGGAGGAGACACCTGGGAAGATGTGGTACCCAACCCCATCCAACCTGTACACCATTGATTACCTTATTTTTGAGTGTTTTCATTTTTTATGTTTAATTAGTTTTATTGAATTTCAAATGACTACAGACATAAAGTAAACATGTAACAAGCCAGTAGAGCAGAAATGAGAAGGAGCTGTGTAAATACCAGCAGCCTCAGCATGGAGCTCCACTTAGCACCACATGTTTGCCACGTTACAAGCTTTAATGAGTCCTTACAACACCCAGGGGAGTTGCTCCCCATCCTGACAGGCAGGTGGGGAGACGGGCACACAGAGGGAAGTATTTCCACCTACAGAAAACATGGGGGACTTTGAGTTTGGATGTACCTGCTCCCCACCCAGCTGTGCTCAGGCCACCAGAACTGACTGGAAATCTGGCAGGCACACTCATTAGGGTATTTGAAGGGTCTGTAGGACCTCTGCTGAGATTACATATAAAGCAAAGTGGGAGTTTTTTGCATCTTTATCATTCTAGTTGATGGGCAAGAGCAGGTCATGAGCTCCAAACCGAAAAATTCTGGAACAGAGACAAATCCTAGACACAACAGTCCTCTCCAAAGTGTTTCCACCAGGAGCAGATGGCAAGAGCATCACAAATCCTTCCAGCATGTTCCTGGACATCCCAGAATCACGTGTCCCACATTGACTCAGAAATGTCACCACTGCTTAGGATTTGAGATAGCTCACCTCACCCCAAGGGATAAACTGTGGCTAAAGCCAACACTGGTGTGGCCCATCCATGACACATAGCTGGCCCCAGCCTGGGTCACTGCTTCTCAGGGCTGCCAGACTGCATGGGTGCAGGGCAGAGTCCCAGGGAGCTGCTAGGACACAGTGCCTGGCAGAGCACACAAGCAGGGGACCAGGAGAGGCCCTTCAGGGACACAGCTCAGCACCCTTCATCTCAGCACCATAGGAGAGGCCACTGGGAAACCACGGAAGTCAGGGGCAGATGTCACAGGGTGAGAAGGGGTTCCAGGGCTCATAGTTGGCTTTAAAACTGACAAAGAGAAGAAGCAGCACCAGGACAAGGCTGTATGCCTGGCAAGTAAAGATGCAACCCAAGAATGGCCCCGGCTGGGACCCTCCGGCCACCTCGATCAAATGCCCCGAGGACCGTCACCATGTGCGAAGGATGGAGGTGAGCCGCATTTGCTATGCCATCCACGGCTCACCCATGGCTCGCCCCCAGTTGGCAGCTCCAAGCCTGGCAGCCAGGGTCCACACTGTGAAGCTCCTCTGCAGTCTCCCCTGAAGTTTTTTTTTGGCCATGCTTCCAAGTGCCCACAATCCTTACATCAGGCCCAGGATCCCATCATCCCAAACTGATTTTTCACTTTGCCAGTAAACATTGTTATGGTCTCATCTGCCCCCCTCACATCTCAGAAGCACTGCCCAGCTCAGGCTGCAGCTAGCACCCAAGTGTTTATTGTGAGTGACAGGAACTTGGCCAATCCGCCCAGCTGAACGGTGTCCATGTTGCTGGTGCCCAGAGAACGAGAGGGTGAACCTAGCCCCATCTCCTCTCCCTTCCCCGCTGCCCTGCCTGTGTATAAGTGGGCAGGTGTGTTGATGTGGGATGGGAGAAGGTGAGAGAAAATGAGAAAGGTTAAGACAGGAATCTAGCCAAGCTCCTCGGAAAGTGTTGAAAGGAGCATTAATCCTTCGAAGGAGAAGTGGTCGGGTTACTAGAAGGAGAGAAGCTGCAGCACCACCAGCCATTCCTTCCAGAGCCTCTCAGTGGCAGAAGGTGGGGGGGGGGTGCTGAAAAGGACAGCGCCTAATCCCGGTCCTCGGTCCTCACTCTGGCTCCCAGGAACTGGGAGGGGCTCTTGTTAATCAAGCTCAGATCTTCTTAGGGCCAGAGCCCCAGGGCGCTAATCACCCCCTGCCTCCCGCCCATCACTAATCAGTGCTGACTCCCTCCCCATCTAAGCTGGATCATGGTTGCTGGTGGGGTAGAGGTGAGAAACAGGTCAGGGAGGGGTCCATCACCTGCCCCTAGCCCCGGACACCTTTTCAAGAAGGCAAGAAACCCGGGAAGTAATGGCTTTAGGAAGAGCCAGCTTAAAACAAAAACAGAGGAGAAGAAAAAATTGCCTTAGAATGTGTACTGCATTCTAACTAGTCCCACTGGGTCAATGCAATAGGGGTGGATTACTGCAGGCAAGACGTGGCTGCCTCAGTAATTCTGTGAGTTTGATAAGAGGTAGCTGGCCGACTCCAGCTCTCACCCCCTTGAAGAGAAAACACACATCATGTTGGCTGGTCCAACTGGCATGTGGCTCAGGGGTCTTGGGGGTCCCTTTGCCTTAAAATTGGGCAGCCCAGTTCTTTTGTGACACTTTGCAGGCTATTCAGAACTGGCTCGATGTGGGTAGCACAAATAAGGCCATTATCCGTCTTAGGAAAAGCAGGATTTGGTAGAATGTGAGGAGAGCTGGGGTAACCAAGTCACCTCCATCCCCACCCCAAGACGGCAACGAGAATGCAAAATCAGAATTCCCCCTGGAGAATTTTGCATCACCACTTTCTTCCCATCTATTCAGGAATGATTCAAAGTATGAGCAAATATTATGCTTCCCTGCATTTATTTCTGATTTAAAAAAAATCATGTATGCTAATTTATATGTAAATTCAGTATGGCCCTGGGGCTCCTGGCATGCAGCCAGTGGGGCTGTGGATGGTGGAATTTTGGCCATTGTCTCCGGTTTGAAGTTACAGATGGAAGAGACACAGACCTCAGGACAGATGGAAATTATGGAGGTCTTGGGACCTTCCCTGCCCCTCCCTCTGACCCCTCACTCCACCCCTTGCCTAGTTAGTTTCCATTTCTGTGGTTAGCATGGTAGAAGCTGTTTCCCTGAGGCTACCTGGCTCTGGACTCAGTTTCCCCGCTGCCAGAGTTGGGGCTCTGTCCTCACTGGGTGAGCCCCTGTTCACCCAGTACAAGCAGGGGTTTGCACACGCGCGCGCGCACACACACACACACATGCTGCCACAGCTCCTTGTTACGTAAGACGAGTCAATCAGGGCTGCCGCCACGTGGCCTCCTTCACTTCTCACACCCACCACCCGGTGAGGGAGGAGAGACACCCCGAGGCCGGCGCCCCGAGGCTGGGTGCAGCAGGCAAGGCAAGGAGACCCCGCACAAGGGACTTGTTTGCATCCAACTCAGATCCCTCCGGGGCCCCCTTCCACCCCCTCGAGCCCCAGCCGAAGGTACACACGCATTTGATTCTTCCCAGCCTGGTCCCTTTGCCCACCTTGCGTGGTCACCCCTGCAATTCTGGCAAGGGGACAGTCCCCAAAGCCCACCCTCAGAGGAAGGTCAGCGGGACCCGAGGTGGGGACCAGTCCAGACCACGAAAGCCCCGTGCTGCAGTGGGGAAGGGAATCAGGTGGGTGGGACTCCGCAGTCTTCTCCACCCCCTGGGAGTGAACTTTCCTCTGGGGACTCAGCTGCCAGGGCTGAGCTTCCACCCGGGGTCCTCTGGGAGATGGTGCTGGACCGCCCGGGGAAAGTTTCTCTGCCCATCTCAGTCCCTGGGAGTGCAGGGATCTTCAAAAAAGAAAGAGGCAAGCCAGATCCTCAGAGGACAGGGTGGGTGGGAGCAAGCAGGTGGGCAGGTAATGCGGCTACTGGGACCTGAAAGCCAGGACAGAGCGCGGGGCCACCCGGTGCAGCGAGCAGACTCAAGGTTGAAGCGGATCCCAAGCCACCCCAGCACCGCAGGGCCACGTCACAGCGCGCGCTCACCCCCAGCAAGCCTGGCCCCAACTGCAGCCCCCTCGGCTCCGCTTCCCAGAAGAGAAAGAAACCGAACATTAGCATTCGACTCTTCATGCCTCTCTCCGTTCAACTTAGGAAAGCTTTCCGGAATTTCAGAGCCTTGCTGGCTCCTACAGCCTCTTATCTGCTTGTTACCACGCCCCGCTGCCCCCCTCCACAAACACACCCCAAAACACATGGGAAACTACCCCGGCTGCCCACCACTGCTGCAGACTGATCCAGCCCTTCTAGCTGGCTCTCTGACCACGATGCACAGGTACCTGATTATGCCTAGCCTGCATTTTCTGTTTGCTCCTTGCAGAAGCTTTGCAAGTTTACTGGCCGATAGATATTTAAAGTTTCCTCTTGTAATTTCTTCCCAGTACCATAAGCAATGCGTTAGCAGCCCCGTCGCCCTCCGAATCCGTGATCCCATGTGTCTCCATCTATCGTGTGTGTGCAAGAATGTACGGAGGTCCAGGGGACCAGCACACAGCCACGTACCGCACGGGAGCCCCAGACACATTTTACTTCTGCACGTACATCCCCCACCCCCCACCCCGCGCCACACACCCACCCACCGTTCCGGCAGCAGCCAGCATCAAATCAATATCCTCACAGCCTGGGAGGGAGGAGGAAGTCCCAGCCATGCTGCTCGGACGCTCTCTCCCCCACCTGCAAACCAACCGCACAGCAGAGCCGACTCAGAGAGTCTGCGAATCATCAACAGCACACTGTACAATTCCTAGGTCGACTGTAGGCAAATCAATAGCAAGCTCTTACCTTGAAAGAGAAACAGAGCAGCCAGTGCTGTGAAGATTGCCCAAGAGATAGAATTGTGCATTTTTGCCTGGATGGTTTTCATGATTTTTTTTTTCTTCTTTTTCTTCTTTTTTGTCAGGTTCGGGTTTTTTCTTTCTTTCTTTCTTTCCTGACAGATTGCGTTGCTCTGGAGCTGGTGGAAGGAGATTTAAATCCACTGTTTTGCTGAAGGACACCACAAGAAAGCCAAGGATGGGAGAGAGTGTGACTTCTCAGTAATTATCTCTCCTCATACTCTGGCACTGAGACACCTCGTACAATCTGGCCCTGGACAGCCCTCCTACAAGCTGCAATCATTGGTTCTAATCCAAGGATTGACAGAGCTACAACACACGCGCGCGGGGGCGCGCGCGCGCGCGCGCGCGCGCACACACACACACACACACACACACACACACACACACTCAGGAATCATTTACTGGGCAAATCAGGCTAGCTGATTAAAGAGACAGGAGCCTGGAGAGATGGCATGAAAAATGCCACTTTGCCCCTTCTATATTACTTTCATTTTTTAAACTGACAGTCTCAGAACCCCAAGCATCAAAAAATCCCTTCCCTTCTGGCATTCCCTGGCCTCCTGAACTCAGATTCCCTTTACACTGGAAAAATCCCGCAGCCAGCAACCGCTTACGGGAAATTTTAAAGGGACATTTTCATGCTTGGTGAAACTTGCAAAGATGAGTCAGATTTCATTTGTTGGTACTTATTTTCCTCTCCGATGAAAATATCATTCAATGACAAATTTTTTCCCCTCTGTCTCTCATCTTTCACCTTTTCCAATCAACCTCCTACTTTGTTGCTTTGAAAATAATAAATAACTTTCTATTTTCTTCTCCTGTCACTCCTGTTTCAGAATATCCGTATTACTCCTATATTTCATTCACTAAGTTTATTTGCTGAAGTCATCCATGTGTGTATGATATCTTGAAAAGAGATGGGGCTTCTGAGATTTGAGAACTGCAGTCCGAATACGGAGAAGATTCTCCAAAAGTGAACAAGGGGTGATTTTATTCTACATGCCTCAGTCAATCCACTTTCACTAAGATAAATAATGTAAGCGCTTGTGGTTTATTTAAACTGCAGCAAGACAGACTTAGGTTAGACACACTGAAGGACTTTCTGAGTATAGACTTTGTGTGTGGTTGCAAAATGTCCTCAGAGAGTTGCAGATATGCATCTACTTGATGGTGGGTAAGAATATAACTCTGACAGAAATAATCTAATGGATGTGATGATTTTTGAGAGATCTGCTAACTCAAAGGTCCTGAAAACTGATGATCTAATTTGTGGTTTTCTCTTACGGGAAGCAAGTTATGTGATGCAAACAAAAATTCTGGAAACCTTAGCCTGTTCACAGCACCTTCCTTAGCTGATTCTGACACATGCATACCATCATGATGCCTCAACACACACATTTTTGAAGTATTTCTTCCAGATTTCCACAGTAATTGTTATACTTCTTGTAACCCCCATAATAATTTGAATGTACATATCCTTGAACTGCATAGAACAAAAGTACTTACTGGGTGCACAGGTGAACTGGAAGCAGCACTGTCGTTTTGCACAAGCCTCAGAGGCATCACTTACCTTGTGTTGTGCATGAAGGAGACAGGCGCCCCCCTGGCAGGTGTGCAGCCCAGCGACTTAAGTGGAAGGAGAAGTGGGGTCTGGGGACCTGGATCCCAGTTGCAGCTCCACACAAACCGAGGGACCATGAGCACGTCATTTTATTTCTGTGAACCATGACCTTTCGTCTGTACAGTTAAAGGGCTGTGTCTCAAGTCTCTTCTTATATTAAAGGCTTTCTATGTTAACTTTTTTTTTTCTGCCACTGAGTTCTAATTCACACATCCACCAAAATGCCCTTGATGTTCTGATCTCCCAAGGGACAAGCATTTTATCTCTAGACTGGTCTCCTTGTGCAGTGCTCCACAGAGTGACACGTGCAGTTAGATGCTCCGGAGTGGCTTTGGCCACGATAATAACCACCCAGCACAGAAGACAGAGGGCACGGTGGATTCCTCTACTGCCACTTCACTGCTCTCCAGAATGACAAGGAAGACAGCAGGTCACCAGTAAGCCTTTCGTCCCTACCTGAAGAGACAGAGACCAACATTTACAAGTGTCCTCACCCGGACTTGCAACAAATCTGTACATTCACCAATTTCTTTTAAGCATCCATAGGCATACCCACAGTAATAAACTAATCATTCTAGTTGACATTTATTGAGCATTTGCTACGTGCCAAGCATGAGAGCCAGTGTTTTGCATGCATTTTTCTCTTTAAATTTTCACAACCTATGAAGTGGTACACTTACCATCCCCATTCTACAGATGATGACATTGAGGCTCAAGGAAAACTTGTCCACAGCCAGTCAGCAATGGAGCCAGGATGTGGTGTGAACCTGAGCATTTGTCTCTCAGACCAACCTCTAAAGTACTATCCTATGCTAACTACCATAAGGAACTCAAATAGATATCAGACAGTCTTACGTATAACCCCTTTGCTATTGTTTTTGTTTTGTTTTTAAATTTTTATTGGAGTATAGTTGCTTTACAATGTTGTGTTAATTTCTGCTGTACAGCAAAGTGAATCAGCTATACATATACATATATCCACTCTTTTTTGGATTTCCCTCCCATTTAGGTCATCGCAGAGCATTGAGTATAGTTCCCTGTGCTATACAGTAAGTTCTCATTAGTTATCTATTTTATACATAGTATCAATAGTGTATATATGTCAATCCTAATCTCCCAATTCATCCCACACACACCCTTTCCCCCTTGGTATCCATACGTTTGTTCTCTATGTCTCTGTCTCTATTTCTGCTTTGTAAATAAGGTCGTCTATACCAATATTTCAGATTCCACATATATGCATTAATATATGATATTTATTTTTCTCTTTCTGACTTACTCACTCTGTGTGACAGTCTCTAGGTCCATCCACATCTCTACAAATGACTCAATTTCATTTCTTTTTATGGCTGAGTAATATTTCATTGTATATATACATCTTCTTTATACATCCCTTTGCTATTGCTAATAGCCTATGTTATTAAAAATTATATGAAACAACACATACATCCATAGAGAGCATATAGAAAACCCATGTATTACTTTTAGTAATAACTGAGTTGCAAATGGTTGGTGCAGATAATTAGTACTTTTATCTGAATGCAAGGAAGTTGTAGATGGGCATTTTCTACGATAGTTTTAAAAAGTCCTATGGAGATGGTGAGAGTCGTGCTATACCTTGAAAGTGAGGTAGAGACCAGATCTAAAGCAGAGGGAAGAATGCAGTCAAGCGATACCATAAATCAAAAATGGAGGATGGAAATACACCACCTAACTTTGGGGCTCTTTAAAGCTCTTTGAGAGCCCTGATCTTGCCCTGCTATGTTGCAATAAAATTTTTAAAAGATTTTAAAAAATGAACCTGGCACAAATTCTGATCCATCTTAGTTACCCTCTATGCACAGATAATGAAACCATGCCTGACACACACGGGCACACTCAACAGACACTCGTCGTGGTCAACATGGCTTGTTGACTGCGTGCACAGGCTGGGCTGCATCCAGCTGGTTCAGATCCCTGGGGACATGGGACCTTGGCTGAGTCATCTCAACTCCATGTCTGAAATGGGGATACTAGCTATAACTCATGACCACCATCACCGTACATCGTAACCATCAGCTAGTTTTCATTTGTTTTACCATTTTGGTCAAGTGGAGACTGAAGTGGTCTGCTACATGTTCTAGGGAGGAGGTCTCAGCGCTTGTGAACCAAACTCCTGGGGAGCTTCATTCCAGAATCGCACTTCCTGCGTTCACCAAGGTGAAATCTCTCCTTAGAGACTGTCAAACCAAAAGTCTAATTTGGACTCTGAGTACTGCTCAGTGCTAAGCTAGCTGGAGAGCTATATCTCTTTCAATGCTGGAATTTACCATGGAGTAAAATTCCCCACTGACCTACATGTTTCACAGAAGCACACAGTGGAGAAGACATCTTTTCCTCTCCTCTGATGTGGGTTGGACACAGGGGCACCCACACAGGCCTGTTGGATATTCAAAAGATCATTGATATAGTTACAGAGGAGAAAGCGGGTCCACCCAGGGGTGTGCTCAGCCGGGCCCATCCCTTACCTAATGGATGGATCACATCGAAGCAGTCTGCATTGTTCCTTTCCTTTTCCTTTTTCCATTTTAATCTCAGTCTTTCGGGCCTCAGGGCTGGGAATCTTTTCTGCTGCAATTGCCCCAAACAGCGGGTGTCCGGGTCCTTCCATAGGGGGTGGCCTGAGCTGTGCAGGGATTCTGTGACTCTGGAGGCCCTGACCTGGGGGGAGCTCTCATTGGAGGGCAGCCTTGGAAATCACAGCTCCTCACTCAACAATCAGGGCTCCTTCCGCTGAGCTCGGAGGCTCAAGTACTTCTCACCAGATGTCTGCAGGATGAGATTTGCCTCTTCGATTAGCCAGATCCATGATATGCACCATTTACTTCCCAGTTCAAGGGTCAGAGGAGGGTGAAAGGTCTTAGGAAAAAATTAACGTCAGGAAAGGGGCCTCCTGTCCTAGGCAGAATGGTATTTTCTCGCCATCCACAATCCTTGAAGTTAAGAGAAATTTACCGCGGAAGTGATTTTTCTGTTTGCAGATTAGGAATGAGGAAGAGGAATAAGAAATAAGGAAGAAGGAAGGGGAAACAGATGAGGTCCTTAACTTCTGAGGAGAGGCAGCCAGGATGGCATTTTGTGAACCGTTCATCATCCGGGAGCTGAAGCTTCTGCGCGGTGAGCAAGGGCAAATGGGGATTGATTCTCTGTGAACTGGCCCATGCACACCTGGTGCCTCGCTGAACTGCACGGCAAGCCCAGACAGCAAATCCCAGAAGGTCACAGTGGGCCTGGCCGCCCCACGGTCCAAAGGCCAGCTGAACCTGAGCACAGCCCTCCTGCCTGCAAGGAGGGTGACAGCCATGCACACGTGGTGGGCCTGGTCCAAGGCTGGAGACGGAGGCCCATGAAGAGGAGGAGTGTGTGTGCTGGGGGTAGGGGGTGGGCAGCGGGTTTTATTCCTCACAGCTGTTATGGAAAGGACCGCGGGGGCTTCAGCCTAAAGTGCAGCCCTGAAATAATGTTCAGGACTTAACAAATGCCACTGCTCCACTCTGCCTCTGCCCGCTGTGGCCGCCTGGCAGAGGCTGGGTGGTGGTGAGCCCGCCTCCGGGGCAGGGGGGACTGCCTGCCCTCCCACACCTGGGGTGGAGCAGGGGGCCCAGCTCTGACTTGCAGTGTCCCTTCCAGAGGGAGAAAGCCATGCTGGAAGAGGAAGGAGGTCCCCACATTTCCAAGGGGTCTCCCTGCAAAGCTATCTTGAATGAACACATGTGATGTGGCCAGGATACCAATAATGCTGGAATTCTGTGGGGTCTATTTTGAGAATTCTACTTAAAGCTGATTCCCTGATTTATTGATAATTTGCCTAAGCTGATATTACAATGAAGGTCGACCCCTTAGCAGCACAGAGATTAAGCACACAGAGATTTAAATCCATGTTCCTATAAGCGGAACACGGTCCATGTTTTCTAATTGGAATTATAGGCACAAGTCATCTCACCTGGGTTTCTATGAGTTATCATCATCATCTCAAAAAGAAGCCATACGGCATAGTAATATAACAGAAAGAATTTAACATTTAAAATCAGAAGACCTGGATTTGAGTCTAATTCCATTTATCAGCTTCAATTCTGCGATCCTCAATTTTCTCATCTCCTCTCATCTCCGCCCATCTTGTCCTTAAAGTGGAAATAATAATATCTACTTCACAAAGTCGATGTGAATTAACAAAAATGAAGACTCTGAAAGCCCTGATATGATGTCTAACACACACATTGGCTCCAATGTCTTTATAATGAGCTTGCTTGAAAAAAACCAATCATAGTGCTGGGTAATATTCAGCATGAACTTGACAGAGAGTCACTGGCCCCAGATGCTTGTTGCCAGCAGTTTCCTCTGGGCTCTGTGGGAGGTGGAGGCTGTTGGCACACTGTCCTGCTCACCCCCAGGAATCAACTCCATGTGGCTTCACTGGGCTGCTACCCTCTCGGTGTGAAGGTGGGCAAGTGGCCCGGGGCTGACCAATCAGTTTCTTCCCTGAGAGCTTTCTAGGCGCTGTTTGGAAACAGATGCTGCTCCGGAGGGTAAATTTCCTAACAGATGGAGAAAGTCTGCAAGGAAAAAAGTCAACCAAAACTAGGAGGAGAACCAAGAGGAGAAAACATCACTGAAAGTAGGACAAGTCAAGCCTGAAGGCAGACACACACCCTTATTTGCTTCAGTTATTTCAGATTGAGTTTCTGTCACTTGCAACTGAAAGCATCTGGACTGAAGGGTCCATGTGGGGACAGATGAACACAAAGTCCCTTTGCTCCCCTCTCCTCCCCACACTACTTCCCCTGAGAGCTGGCAAATACCTAGATATTGCCTGAAGCCCTAGGAAGAGATGGAGGTGTCTATGGTCCCTTACGTACACGATTAGTATTATTATCAAATTGGAATTAAAATAAGGTCACAGACGGAGTCAAGATGCACCAAATCCATCTTCCTAAGGGTTGAGGTGGAGAGAGTAAACCCCTGTTCAGTGAGCATCTCTGTATGCCAGATGCCGTGCTGGCATTTTCATGTGTCGTCTCACTTAACCCTAACAGCGGCCCTGGAGGATGAATGCTCTTACCCTTCATCGGCAAGTACAGAGACTGAGTACCGTGTCCGTGGTCACACAGGGAGCCACTGGCCAGGCCTTCTCAACACCCAAACCCTGCTCTTCACCTCACCTTGGTCTACACTGCAAGTGAAACTTATACCCAAAGTGAAACAATCAGGGTGGTCAGTGAGAGGCATGAGAAAGGCATCAGCCCTGGTCCACTTTGAATATGAGATGGGGCGGTTCATCCAAGCCGAGGGGGACCACTGGGCCAAGGGTTGGAGGTGAACGTGGGGCTCCGGGGAAATCAAGGTGACCCAACTTGGTGGGTTTGAAGCTGTGTGTCCAAGAGCACTGAGAAGGCGTGTCATCTGGGCCTTATCTGGGAGGTCTTGATGTCTGAGAGCTGTGAACTGAATTTGAGAAGCAGAGTTGCCGGGGATTCTGAGACAGTGAAAACAATGGGAACTGGTATTTCTGGAGGTTACTCTGGCGGAACGTACAGTGAATCAAAGCCCTCCCTCAGAGGAGACCCCTCCCTCCTTGGCCTTTGGGGCTTGGACAGCTGCCCACCCAGTGCTTCTCCTTGTCTAACTGGGCGGACTGTGGGTCAGTGGCTCCCTGCTCCTACAGGTCATGCGCATGACTCTGGCACTCACGTGGGTCCTGGCAGCCTGTGCCCCAGAAGGCTGCACAGATCGTGGTATGAGGGTGGGCACCAGGTTTGAACCTAGAGGTAGAAGGGTCCCTGGGGTACCTGGAACAGCCCACTTCCCTACATGGGGGTTGATGACTCCACCTATTTGACAATAAATTGTCACTCTACTGCTTTTGGCCACTTCCCTCTATGTAAATATCTAACTGGAAGACTTTATGGGGAGGAGGAGTCTGGTCTAAGGAAAGGTTTATATATTTCTGAATCGTTTGGCTTCATGATCTCCTAGAAGCCTGTTGAATTCTACCAGCCAGATTTTGGGAAGACTGTGAAATACACAGCATCCAGGAACGTTTCCATGGGCATCCCCGACTGTCACTTCACATGGAGAAGTGGTGTCTGGAGAAGGGCAGTAACATCCTCAGGTTCATACGAGTTGAAGCTGAACTGGGAGCAGAGTGAGGTCTTTCAGCTCCATGTCCACTGTCATTTCTTTTTTTTCTTTCTTTCTTTCTTTTAATAAATTTATTTATCTATTTATTTTTGGCTGCGTTGGGTCTTCGTCATTGGGTCTTCGTTGCTGCGCGCGGGCTTTGTCCAGTTGCAGTGAGCAGGGGCTACTCTTTGTTGTAGTGCGCGGGCTTCTCATTGTGGTGACTTCTCTTGTTGCAGAGCACGGGCTCTAGGAGCAGGGCTTCAGTAGTTGTGGCACATGGCCTCAGTAGTTGTGGCTTGTGGGCTCTAGAGTGCAGGCTCAGTAGTTGTGGCGCATGTGCTTAGCTGCTCCGTGGCATGTGGGATCTTCCCGGACCAGGGCTTGAACCCATGTCCCCTGCATTGGCAGGTGGATTCTTAACCACGGCGCCACCAGGGAAGTCCCCACTGTCATTCCTTTTATTCCAGAATGTGTACAGATACCTGAAACCACCTCTGTCCAAGAAAACAGCCCCATGTGCTCACTTCCCCAAATTGTATTCTTTGTTACTGAAAGTCCTGAATCCTTAAAAGTGTAACCATACCTGGAAGGGGTGGATGAATTCAGGGGGAAGGGGTTTCAGCTTTGTTGCAAAGAACAGGCTGTGAAAGAAGAGGTGATGGTGAGAACAAAAGAGTGTGTGTGGAATCGGGAGTGTGGGGAGAGGGGAGGAGGGAACGAGGGTGGTGACCCCAGGGGCTGGGTGTGCTGACAGGGATGCCAGAATGGGCCTTCCTGGTGATCCTGAGCGCTGCTTTGCAAGGCAGGAGACAGGAGGTCTAGTGGTAAGAAGGCAAGACGTGATACTCTTAACACCTCGCTTGTCCATGTGCAGTCCCTGTAACTACACAGATGGCTTCTACAGGGAAGGGGGAGGCAACGATTCTTCGAGGAGGGTATTAGCAGAATCTAAGTGGGAGGTGGCCAGCCCAGGCAGCAATAGCCGTTCATCATAGACATTTGAATGGTTCTAACCCACAGTAGGATGTAGAGGAGACACATAAGGCTTAAAATCAAATCATGTGTCAAGCTGAAGAATAATGGTACTTTCTCTAAGGAGTATGTATATATTTTTAACTTCTGAGTGAATTAAGTGCCTATAAAAGGTGTTGAACTGGCAACCTAGAAAGCTGGAGTCTTTGATTTATGCCTAGAAGAAGAAAGACAGAGACAGCCTCCTGAATCATTCCTGAGTCACTGAGCCTATGTGCTCTGTCCTTTGTCTGGCTAAGAGTACTGACCCACCATCCGCTGTGTGCAGACCATTCCCACCATTCTGTATAAGCTTTAGGTTAGGATGATACAAAGGCTAAATGGTAGGGAAATAAAATACATGAATTTGAGGCAGCTTACAAAGGAATTATTCTGTTGTTTATGGACAGATCCATAACACTAACTCTTGTACATCTTTACAATGAATTTCTATTTTCAAAGTACATTTGCATATTCTATCTCATAACCCTTTCTTAAAATATCTGCAATCTTTGTTATTGCCATGTTTGTCTTTGGATGGGAGACTGGGGTAGAGATGATGATAGCAGGGTAGATTTGGAAGCACTCTTAGAGAAGGGATGGGACTAAAGGCAGGACCCGTACGTCCTGAAGAGAGAGAAGATGCAGAGAGAGAAGCTCCCCTTGGGCAGTGGAGGGTGTGCTGGAACCAACCTCCCTAACTCCCTCTCCACCTTCCACTGGTCCAGACATTGGTCATAATTATGTAACAAAGAGCGAAAAAGAAAAGACACACACACAGATCATGTAATAACAATAATAAAAACATTAACAAAAATAGCATCTTATGAGAGAAGAAATATCGGGATAAAGTAGAGGCCTAGAGGCAGAATAGCTGTGTGGTCATTGAGGTTAGGAAGAGCTGGGTTGCTTATAGGACACTTCAGCTGTGTGAGTTACAGATGCCCTATTAGTGAACTCGGGGAACAAAAGGAACCACAGAGGATTAAACACAGCACATACGTAAAGCCATCAGCACTTAGTTGGTGGCTGAATATATATTACCTCTCCTACTAGAAGACAATTATGGCTTAATCAGGTAGACAAATATAATTATTTTGTTTCTTTAAGTAAACAAAAGATTGATTTTTACATTAAAACTCTGATTAGTATTGGCTCTAACTTTGATTTCTTTACTTATTTTTTTTAATTGAGTAGATTCTTGACTTGATAGATGAGTTAGGCTTTAGTTATATTCCCCTGGCGTTGAGTCTGGAGAAGCTTTCTGGGGTTGTAATATGTTGGCAAAATATTGAAATACTTAAAATTAGCTACTAACATATGGGAGAAGAAGTGACTCCCTGAATCCAACCCTTTCAAAAGGGGGGGTTGTTCCTAGGAGAGAGGGAGATTCTGGGGCCCTCCATGCTCAGGGTCCTGTCACCCACCATTGATGGGAATGTGCACACATAGACACGGCCCACACCTCCTTCAGCAATCCAGAAATACCATCATGCAGCCACACAAGTAACATGGCTTGAACGAGTATGTTTGTATTTGATGTTATTAGAAATGAAATGTTTGTGGAAATGTCACTGCACAAGGAAGGCACCTACATGGGGCAAGGAGGTGAGGGTCTTAATAAAAGTTGAAAGTACCACTACACGCGCTCACACACTCACATCCAAACATGTGTCTACTTCATTCACAGTCATAGTTCAATCCAAATCATGTGTCAAAGTGAAAGTACTGAAAAGACAACCAGAATTCTGATGTCTACATTGGTTGTGATGGTATGTTTGCTCACCTTTATTTTTCTTCCACATCTTAGAGATGGAAAAGTGAGCAGCAAAAAGATCAGGGTGACATGGTATCATCCATCCAGAAGGGGAACCCACGAGGTCTGACCCCCAGCCTCACACCACAGTTACTGATTCCAAATGACGTCTTCACATTAGAAGAACATTGGTCAGATTGCAAACATGCCAAATGTCTTTATTTCCTTCAAATGTAATATAGAGCTGTATTCCATTTGTCAGTCAAGTTGAAGAGACTTATTGGGCCCCAGCTTTGCAGGCATTGTGATAGGCTCTGTGCCTTGTCCAGATACAGGTATACTGCATCCTCCTATCCAGGGAAACATTGGTTCATTTGATGGATGATCCAGTGCTGATTTAGCACCTACTGTGAGCTGGACACTTTACAAGTACTATAGATAAAACTATTAGCAAATTTGGGTTTTTTCCTAAAGTTGCTTACAGTTTAAGAGGGAGACTGACCAATGGTTATAAATGTAAAAGATACTGAATAAATCAAGATAAATGGCACTAACTGGCATAAAAAAAAAAGAACTCTAGAATCTCAGAGCCTTCCAGCAAAAAAGAGGACATTTTTAGCTTATGTTAACTCAGAGTGGGGCAGAGCCATCACCTGGGAGGTCAAAGGAAGAGTTTAGGCAAAAGTGAGATGGCCCAAACTAAGGCAGTGGCAGTGAGATAACACACAGAAGCAGGATTCAAGAGATACCTCATAGAAGGCCCAATGCTGGATGCTGTATCTGCACTAGGTACTGGTCAGCATCAGGACAGGTGAATTGAACAGGATGATTATTACGGAAAATAATCAAGAAGGTAAAGAAGTGTATTTTAAGTCCCAAAGTAATACAGGCACATGTAATAACAGAAAGAAACCAGTAATATTATAACTAAATCTAAAAATTAGTGATGTTACTGTTTTGTGAAAAAAAAATAATACTTATCTGAAACTCAAGTATCAGCTGCTCTTAACATGGAAGAGACCAAGTGTTTTGATGCTTGGAGAGCAGTGGAACAGGAAATAAGGAACATTTTTTTAAATGCTAAAATTCTGTGTCCTTAAGAAAAGGAAAAAGCCTAATTATTAACTCTAGGTAATTTTAGAAAAATACATTTAATTCCATGTTAAAGATGTATGGATGATCTGCAGAAAAATTGAAAGATAATGTATAACATCTAAACTATTTGGGAGAAGAAATAAAAGAATGAAAAGGAAAAGAAAAAAACACAGACAAGTATAAAAATGTGGCAAAAAATCTGAGAGAGGGCTAAATAAGCAACTGCAAAGAATGATAAATAGAAAATATAGAGGTAGATAATTAGAAAAAGTACTGAGATTATACTACCAATAAATATGAGTATATTAACTTTATCAAAACACAGAGATTCACAGATTTGGGGAAATTTTTGGGTTTAGGCTACTTAGGAGAAATACAAATAAAATAAAGCAACATAGAAGTTTTAGTAATATGCCGGGAAAATAATAACAAAAACAGGTACAAAGATATTAATATCAAAGAACAGAAATCAAGGTAGAAAGACTAACCATAAGAAACAGTGGTATGTATAGGATCAATAGTACAACCCACCAAGAAGAAATAATAGTCATGAGCTTTAGTGATATGAACAAATGGTTACAAAATAAAAAGTTTTGTATATGCAAGGAGAAATGGACAATTCTACTATTAAAATAAAAAATATTAATACAATTCTCAAAAAATGAGAGTGCAAATAAGCAAAAAAATTTCTCAGAAAATTTTCATAACACAATCAACAATCTGAAAATAAATGAATTAGACAGATATAATTATATAGATAGATAGTAAATGATAGATATAGAAAGAGAGAGAAAAAAATTGAATTCAAAAAATGGAGAATGCTCCTCCTTTTCAAACACAACAGAATTTTCACAAAACAGCTATGTTCAGGCCAAAGAAAAAAAATTCTCAATACATTTGATGGTCAGAATGCTATGAGCCATGTTCTCAGAACAAAATACATTAAAATTAAGACTTAAGAGAGAAATCAGGGAAATTACTTGAAAAGAGAAATCCTGGTTTAAGCAGAAATTCAAATAAAAATTACAAAATATTTATAAAAGAATGAGAACATTATATAGTAAATCACATGGAATGTAACCTAGGAAATCTATAGTCTTCAGTGACATTCTTAGACAATAAGAAGCATTAGAAGTAAATTCGGTAGCTATACATGTCCATTAGGAAAATTTACAAATAACAAACAGAAAAAAACAAGCAAGCAGTGCCTTATAAAAAAGAGAACCAGGTGTTGTTTTTCTTTACTTAAAAGGAAGTCCAGGCAGTGCCTTCAAGAGGGCGGAGGAGTAAGACGTGGAGATCACCTTCCTCCCCATGAATACATCAAAAATACATCTACATGTGGAACAACTCCTACAGAACACCTACTGGACACCAGCAGAAGACCTGAGACTTCCCAAAAGACACCCTCAGGTGACCTACATGCACAGGCAGGGCCAGATCTAAAGTTGAACCCCAGGAGATGTGCGAACGAAGAAGAGAAAGGGAAATCTCTCCATGCAGCCTCAGGAGCATTGGATTAAGTCTCCACAGTCAACTTGATGTACCCTGCACCTGTGGAATACCTGAATAGACAACGAATCATCCCAAAATTGAGGCGTTGGACTTTGGGAGGAACTGTAGACTTGGGGTTTGCTTTCTGCATCTAACTTGTTTCTGGTTTTATGTTTATCTTAGTTTAGTATTCAGAGCTTATTATCATTGGTAGATTTGCTTATTGATTTGGTTGCTCTCTTCCTTTTCTTTTTAATATATATATATTTTTTCTTTTTTCTTTTTCTCTTCTTTTGAGTGTGTATGTGTATGCTTCTTTATGTGATTTTGTCTGTATAGCTTTGCTTTTGCCATTTGTCCTACAGTTCTGACTGTCCTTTTTTTTTTCAGTATAGTTTTTAATGCTTGTTATCATTGGTGGATTTGTTTTTTGGTTTGGTTGCTCTCTTCTTTCTTTCTCTCTTTCTTTTTTTATTACTTTTTAATTTTTAATATTTTTTCTAAAATATAAGTTAATTTTATTTTATTATTTTTTTTTCTTTGTTTCTTTTTTCTCTCTTTTCTTCTGAGACAAGTATCTGACAGGGTCTTAGTGCTCTGGCCAGGTGTCAGGCCAGAGCCTCTGAGGGGGAGAGCCAAGTTCAGGACATTGGTCCAGCAGGGACCTCCTGGCCCCACATAATATCAAATACAGAAAGCTCTCCCAGAGATCTCCATCTCAATGCTGGAGGGGGTGTGGAGAAAAGGGAACCCTCTTGCACTGTTGGTGGGAATGTAAATTGATACAGCCACTATGGAGAACAGTATGGAGGTTCCTTAAAAACTAAAAATAGAACTACCATGTGGCCCAGCAATCCCACTACTGGACATATACCCTGAGAAAACCATAATTCAGAGAGTCATGTACTGCAATGTTCATTGCAGCTGTATTTACATAGCCAGGACATGGAAGCAATCTAAGTGTCCATCAACAGATGAATGGATAAAGAAGATGTGACACATATATACAATGGAATATTACTCAGCCATAAAAAGAAATGAAATTGAGTTATTTGTAGTGAGGTGGATGGACATAGAGACTGTCATATAGAGTGAAGTAAGTCAGAAAGAGAAAAATAAATACCATATGCTAACACATATATATGGAATCTAAAAAAAAAATAAAAGGCTCTGAAGGACCTAGGGGCAGGACAGGAATAAAGATGCAGACATAGAGAATGGACTTGAGGACACAGGGAGGGGGAAGGGTAAGCTGGGGCGAAGTGAGAGATTGGCATGGACATATATACACTACTAAACATAAAATAGAAAACTAGAGGGAAGCAGCCGCATAGCACAGGGAAATCAGCTCGGTGCCTTGTGACCACCTAGAGGGGTGGGATAGGGAGGGTGGGAGGGAGGGGGATGCAAGAGGGAGGAGATATGGGAACATATGTATATGTATAACTGATTCACTTTGTTATAAAGCAGAACTAACACACCATTGTAAAGCAATTATACTCTAATAAAGACGTTAAAAAAAAAACAAGTCCAGAAATGTGTGGTTACTGGATTTAAGTCAGTGCTTAAATAGTATTCAGCCAAGGGTTTTACAAATTTTTTAGCCTTTGCCTTATCACTCAAGATATCTGTTGCTTCTCCAGACATTTCATTCATATCCAAGCAGGAAGGAGAAGAGTGTGTTAGCTTTTGTCCACCCCATTTTAAAGGGAAACAAATGTTTTCCTTAAATCCTAGTAGTGTTCATTGGCCAGAGGTATAGCAAATGGACAGTGTTGGCTAAAAGGGAAAATTTGAAAATGAATCATAGAGTCAATGAAGGAAACAAATGACCATAAAAGAGAATGATATAAAAGAAACAACAATAAAAACAAAAAAACCTGATCAATAAAAATAAAATCTGGTCATTTGAAAAGACCAATAAAATAGATAAAACCCAGGCTAGTGTCATCGAAGGAAATATATTATACAAGTACTATTGGAAATAAGAAAGAAGACATGAATTAAATTTTAAATATTGGGAGAATGTGAGGTACAGCTCTAAGCCAATAGTTCTGAATATCTAGATGAAATAAATAGTTTCTTAGGAATATGGAACTGCCAACATTGACTCAGTAGGCAGAACCCTGAATAGAAAAATAATCACCAAATAAATTCTAAAATGCATCTACCAGCAAAAGAACACAGTGGAGTCCCATCAGATATAAAATTACATACAGTCAGATGATCTTTTAAACTCCCTTAGGAGTCTAGCATAAGCATTTTTTTTCCTCCAGAATTGGAAGGGTTCACTCTTTTTTTAGAGGTAGATCAAAAATGAAGCCACTTGTTTAAATTTAGAAACTTGTTGCTTGAAAACATTCTCTTTGGACGTTAAAATCACATTCATCTTCATGAAATACAGGAAAGGAAGCCAATTGAGAAAGAAACATACAAAAGCCATCTCATCCTTATTCTGTGTCTGGAATACACTAGAATACCATTTAGAATAAGATTTGTGTGCCTACGGGCAATTAGTTTATAATAAAGATTGTTTTAAAGCAGTGGGGAAGGAATTCACTATTAAATAAATGGTGCTGGGAAAATGATAATTGTCTATCTAAAAGGAAAAGAGAAAGACAAATAGACACAGACACAGACAGAGACAGTTTTTTTCTTGATCTTACAAAAAATTAATTCAAGATGGGATGAAGAGTTTAAGATAAAGAACAAAATTCTTTAAGTATTTGAGGAAAATATCAGAGAATGTGTTTTTAAATTGTGTACTGGAAGGCTTTCCTAAGTAAGATACAAAACCTAGAATTTATAAGGGAAAAGATTGACAGGTTTTTCTGTACAAAAATTATAAATGTCTGCATGACAAAAGACTCCATAAACAAAGTTAAAAGACAAGTAAAAGAAATATTGGTGCAGTGGAATAATATTTTGATATAATAACTGGTTTTTCTCTACCTTCCTGTTATGTGGGCCCCCTCTCCCCTCACCCAGCTGCCCCCTCCTCATCTCGGCAGCAGCAAGGGCGGTCTACGTTCCTTGCCTCAGAGAACACATGACGCAGACTAATGCAGACAACGAAAGGGTCCCTTCTCAGTTTTCAAATTTCAAAAGCCTAGGACATGGCATAGAATAACATTTGGAAAAATGTGTCTGTAACCATCTCAATCTGCAGATTTGATTGTCTCCATTCTCAATCAAGATTTTTTAGTGGCTTCGTGAAGAAAAGGAGTGGAAAAGGAAATAAAGAGAATTGAGAAACTCGTTATCTTGAGAAAGAAATCCTGCCACAGGCTGAGCTGTTGTCGTAGGGGCTGTGTGTGTGTATGGTGGAGGCACAAGTGACAGAAAACTCAGAAACAAGGAGCCTTACATCTCTTTTTCTTAACTGAGGCCCAGGGATACACAAGACCCCAGCGTGCCCTCTCCTTAACCCAGCCCTGTGTGGTGGGAGAGCCATGGCTCAAACATGCCTGTGTGGTGTGTCTGGAAGGATGGGTTTGACAGGTACTCAGAGTTTTCGCTCATGTGTAATATGCGCAAAAACAGCCAAATTATCCCTGTGCACCAAATAATAGCACTGAAGCAGCAAGTCAAGTCACCCTGAATGGGAACAAAGAATGACTCAGCTTTAACTTAAAGATCAAGGACCAGAGGATACAAAGGTTTTCTCAGGGGAGGCAGTGTGGACAAAATGTGACTGAAGACCAGATGCATCCTGCCAACAACACCTTGGTACCCATACCCCAGAAACTTGACCCCAAGCCAAGGAAAAGAGCCATGATGGTTGGGTCTGAGATTCAGCTTCTGCCATCTAGTGGAAAGGGTGGACATCAAATTAAGTTAGAGAGCAATGAGGAGAGTTTCACTTCTGGTTGATGGGTTTGGAACCCATTACATTTGCAGCTTTCATTTGGCATCCAGAATACCTAAGGCACTCCTGCCAATCATTATGATAAGACAGGCAGCCTGCCAGAGGTTGGAGTCCCTAGGAAGTTGAGTATATGTGAAGGATGCAGTACATCTCCATACCCATCAACGCCACAGTATAAAAACAGGCAAGTAAACAATACACAGAAAGGAAACACAAAAAACAAACAAACAAACATACAAGAAGAGCTTCAAGCCGACTAGTAAGCAGAGGTATTCAAATTTAAACAATAATGAGGTTCTCCACTCCACGCCCTGCAATAGGTTGGCAATAGTTTTAAAATACTGATAATATCAAGGGTTGCTGAGGGTGGAAGAGGAGAGCCTTTCAACACCATTGGGCCGTTCGTGAAACATCAATCAACATTTTAAACGTGTTTTTCCTTTTGGTCAACAATTCTACCTTGAGGTTCTCTTTTCTGGAGAAATATGCAAGGGCACAAGGAGCCGGCTACAAGTGTGCTGACTGCAGTTTTGTCTAATAATAGAAACAAGCACCACATAGATTACCATTGTAAGGGATATTTTAAGGTTCATTTTTGTTCTTCCCTTTTACAGAGTGCTATATAGTTGTTTACAAATGGGGTATCGCTAATGTACTTATGTGTCTCTGAACACTATTATTACATGAAAATAATCAAAGAGCAATGAGTATAGTATTCCATTCATCGATAAAATATAAGTATCCGTGTGTATCTTGAGAGGGGAATGGAGGTGAGTCAGTGGGCAGACAATGCTCGCCTCGGGGGTGGGGTGAAGGAGGGATGAAGAGTAGCTCTCATATTGTACTTAGTATATTTTCATATGCTTTTATTCTTTTATTTTAAAGATTTATTTATTTACTTACTTATTTTTGGCTGTGTTGGGTCTTCGTTGCTGTACGCGGGCTAGTTGCAGTGAGCAGGGGCTATACTTCATTGCGGTGCGCAGGCTTCTCATTGTGGTGGATTCTCTTGTTGCGGGGCACAGGCTCTAGGTACGTGGGCTTCAGTATTTGTGGCACGTGGGCTCAGTAGTTGTGGCTCACTGCCTTTAGAGCGTAGGCTCAGTAGTTGTGGCACACGGGCTTTGTTGCTTTGCGGCATGAGGGATCTTCCCAGACCAGGGCTCAAACCTGTGTCCCCTGCATTGGCAGGTGGATTCTTAACCACTGTGTCACCAGGGAAGTCCCTCGTTTATTCTTTTGAAACGATGATCATGAAATATTTGTATCATAAAAGTAATAAAAGAGCCAAGAAACTCTCATGGACAAAATTAGGCAGAAAATATTTTGCTTTTATTTGGGTTATTTTGTTTTGTTTTGTTTTTGCAATACATGGGCCTCTCACTGTTGCGACCTCTCCCGTTGCGGAGCACAGGCTCTGGACGCGCAGGCTCAGCGGCCATGGCTCACGGGCCCAGCCGCTCTGCGGCATGTGGGATCTTCCCGGACCGGGGCACGGACCCGTGTCCCCTGCATCGGCAGGTGGACTCTCAACCACTGTGCCACCAGGGAAGCCCTATTTGGGTTATTTTGAAAACCAAACACTGAGTTTTGTATTATTTAATACCCCCAGAAGTTGCTCCAAGCTCCTCACTCATCAGCGTGCCTTTCCCAGCCCTGAACACAGTGCGTGGAAGATGAAACCACCGTTCTTATCCATCCTCAGGGAGCCTTCGCCTGACTGCAGGGGAAGGCGGGGAGGCTGAGAAGCGGGGACACATGTTGTGGAGGGGAAGCCAAGAACCCAGAAGCTGTCTGATGGTTCCCAGGAAGACTGTGGGCCTGTTGAGCTTGAGAGAAAAGAGAAACAAACAAACAAACAAACAGGCACGGCACCTGCCTGGAGCACTCGGAACCACATGTATCACTTTCCCTTAGGATTCTGTCCTCTGTCAGGAATTCTTACCAATACATCTGCATCCCACTCTCCCAACTCAACTGCAAACTACTGAAGAACAGAGTTTCTCCTTTCGTCTTCTGTCTCCCCAGTACGTGTGTCCACAACAGGGCATTGCACACAATAAATTCTCTAGCTGTGTGTGAATGGATTGGTCTACCCCAGTCTTGCCTCTGCTGTCTGAACCCTCCCAGCTTGTAAGCACCACAGAAGACAGTAGAAAGACAAGGAATTCCCCCATTGGAAACACCTGTCCTAAGGCCACACTGCAAAGGTACACTACCATTCTTAAGGATTTTGTGTGTCTGTTGCACTGAATTCATTTTGAGAAGCAGTTTTATAAAAAGGATGTCTCTGTAAGGTGAGATGGTGCCTTTCTGATCTACAGTCCGGGAAAACCTCCTAAAGGAGCTTAGTTTGAGAGACGGCAGGTGTTTGAGGGAATTGGCATGTGCTCTGTGTGTAAAAGTTGCCTCACAGCCACTCTCTGAGGTGTGAATTGGGAATGACATGAGTTGGAAAAAAAGAGGAGACGGACAAAGAGACATTTTGCTGGCTTTTGCAAAAACAGAAAAGCTGGTGAAGGAACACAGAATAGGACAAAGAATGAAATCCAGGATGCAGTGGTTGGCTCTGTGAGAAGATGTGATACAGAGATGAGAAAATGTTGGAGAGAAGTGGTTGGTGGGTACCAGTGAAACACCAGGGAGATATTTTAGCCCTGGCATGGCGAGTCAGAATAATATGAGGCATATGACTGAGAGGCAAAGACGAGACACCCAAAGGATGATGGGGTCTTTGGAGCAATGCCTGGCGCCAGCTCTGCACGTGAAGCATCCTAGGTGAACCTCATCCAAGCCCACACCCTGGCTGGTTGGCTAAAACTTTGGGTTTTATTGAGAGCATTCCCTGCCTGAGAAACTCCCTGATTGTATTCTTGGCTGCTCTGAAAAAGCACCAGGCTCTTCCAGACCTTCTGTGCTATTCAGTAAATTGTTCTTATTCTAATCAGTGAAACCTGGTAGCCTGGGGAAAAAAAAGAACGCTTTTTACATGGGCCACCCATTTACAACTATAAGTTCCAGGTAACAAGGAATTGCTTAAGTCTCCTAAATACTCTCTCAGATATGAAAACAGGCAGCATACCCCAAATGCTTCTTTCTGCAAGAGCCTGCTCTCCAGTTTAAGTTCCTTGGGGGCAGGGATGTTTGGTGCTTGTTGCTGTGTTCCAGGGCCTAACACAGAGCCTGGAATGCAGTCCCTGTTTTTTTAATTGATCTCAACTTTTTTCTGCTTCTTTCTTTATTCTGTTCCCCAAACTTAGAAGGGCCTTGTCCACAAAGGCTACCACTGAGAACCAGTCAGCCTGCAGGGACAGTTCACACTGATCCCTTCTCTCATGGGTTCCCTATGACCGTTATTGCCTGAAGCAAACACTTAGGAATGTAATCTTTCCCCCATTATTTCATGTGAAGTCTTGTATTCTGTGATCACTATGTGACATACGTCTTTCTGAGCCCGTCTCCTCACCCAGAAAATGAAAAGAAAAATACACATCTCACAGGATTTTTGCTGAAATTAAAAGAAATAAGACATAAGAAAGAGCCTAGCAGAGTGCCTGGCCGAGGCTAGGAGCTTGGAAGTATACTATTTATTGGCTTCCCTCCCTGGACCAGGGCCGTAGTTCAGGGACCATCTTCAACCCATTTGAATCCCACAATGCCTTGCTCAGCGGTCAGCACAAAGTAGAAGATTCATATAATTATGGAATTTCAGGTTTAAAAGGGACTTAAAGTTCACAGACCCCAGTGGCTTTCAAAATTTTTATTGTGATCCACATTTTACATCAGGACACATTGTGTGTGTGAGTGTGTATGTGTGTATGCCCAAAATTTTTATTCTATTCTACTGCATTCTTTTTTAAAAATGCTGACCATGACCCAATAAATTGATTTTGTGACCCATAATGCGGCATGACTTGCAGTTAGAAAACAGTTACCTAGATTCTAGATCAACCACCCGTGAGATGGAGAGACCCCCCCGACACTGTCCATCCCATAGGGACTGTCCAGCACCCATCTCCTTAGATAAGAAATACTCCATGCTAGATAGGGTGTCACTAAGTATAAGGCACTAAATATAAAGTAACGCCGAGGCCACAGAAGAAGCTGTCAGAGGGCCCACACTGCACCTCTGTGTGTGTTCACTCAACTGCCTGAAGGATGCCGGCCTCTGCTCTCATGGAAAAGCCGACGGTTTGGGCCTTTCAATTATGCATGCCTCTTATGCAAGGGTTCTGGCTAAATGAACGGGCTGCAGCAAGAATATCCATGAATTCTTCATAAGTGCCAGCGAGGGAGCGCCTCCGTCTTCTCTCCATGAGCCTTCCAGATGCATCCTCATCACTCGTTCCGGCTCACACACTCGTGCTCTGCTGGGAGGTGTGTGGGTAATTAGGGAACATTCTTCACTGACGATGCTTCCTGCTGGCTGAGAAATAAGAGCTGTCCCATGTAGGTGGACTGGCTTTAGTGTCTCTAGAGAAAAAGGATCCCTGGGGACATCTTGGAGGCAGAGGTGCCCATTTGCCCCCAGACCAGGAAAGGAGCAATCTTTCCAGCAAAGATACACTGTAACCGGGACGAGTCTCTGAAACACCCCTGCAACCCTGCTAAGGTGTGGAGGTTCAGAGTTCTCCTGCTATTGTCATTTATTTTCATTTTTCTTCCTAGGGTTCCCTCCTCTTATTCCGGGTAGAGAGGAACGAAGGATGCAGAAGTCTGTGCAGGACCGGGTCACCCCCATTCTCCCAGCAAGAGTGCTGCCCTCTGGCTGGTTGAGGTTCAGGAACAGGTCCTTCTCTTTTTTTCCTTATGCAGTGAAGAGGCTGGGGTTGTGGCAGCTGGTAGAAGAGATTCATCTGAGGAGGAACAAAGACATCTTCCAAAGGGGGCAGATGAGTTTGCTGGGGTTTCCACAACAAAATGCCATGGACCAGGCGGCTTGAACACCAGAAGTGTGTCTTCTCATGGTTCTGGAGGCTGGAAGTCGAAGGTCAAGGTGCAGCCTTCAGTTTTTAATGAGAGCTCCCTCCTGGCCTGCAGATGGCCGGTCGCTTTCTTGCTTTGTCTCACGTGGCTTTTCCTCTGTGTGTGCACAGTCTGGAGTTGCGGGCTGGAGGGAGATCTGATGTCTCTTCCTCTTCTTATAAAGACACCAGTCTTGTTGGATGAGAGCCCCACCCTTATGACCTGATTCAACCTTAATTAGATATCTAATTACGATACAGTCTATCTTCAGATACAGTCACATTGGGGGTGAGAGCTTCCACTATGAATTTTGAGGGGACACAGTTCAGTCCATATTATTCTTCAAGTCAGGGCCAAGAAATGCATCCCAGGTGTTTCTCTCACAAGTACCTGTTGATGTTGCTAATAACTTATCTGAGACAGAAGAGACTTGTGAGGTTAAACCTTGAGCAGGACAGGATCTGGTTTCAGGAGAAGAAGCTGAGGCAACTTAAGTTCTGACAAATGTTCGTATAAATATCGAGTAGGATTTTGACTGGACTCAATCATGGCAACCTGTGATTTAATTACTTATTTTAGTCAATATTTTAAATATTCTTCATGGAAGCAATGGGAAGAACCTCTAACTTTGTACCTTCCTCGGACCCTAGAGCAGCTTAACACAGCCCCATTAGAGACATGCAGCAAGCATGAGACAACTCTGGAGGATAAGGATGAATTCATAGGTGCTTCACCTGAATTTGGAGAGCTCACACTTTCTGGTATTTATCTGCATGCTTCCTGGCTGGGTGTGCCGAGGAATGGGAGTCAGGACTCCAGGGACATTTCTGGACTCGTGTGTGATCCTCTTCTGATGGACTTAATCCACCTGCTCTCAGAATGCTGAGCATCGTTAAAGATGAAGGTTTCAGAAGAAGCCATCTCACTTTCCAGAGATTCATTAGGATCCATGCACAGTCCTAACGACCAGCTCATCCCAGTGTTGGAAGAGGTGATAAAGGAATGGGCTTTTGAAGGGAAGAGGTATCACTCAGCCAACTTACTTCTTAAGTCTCACCTTCTTAAGTCTCAACTCCAAAGCCATGTGCCAGCTACTCAGATGCTCCCTTTGCTTCACAGAGCTCTCTCCCCTCTTCATCCTACCCTCCCTCTCTCCCCACACTCAGCCCCACTTTCCTCCCCACACTTGCTTTGCCTGAAAACTTAGTATCTGTCTTCCAAGCAGGAACTCAGGGTCACTATGTCCAAGAGACCAGCCCCACTTTCCTCAGGCTTGGCTGGACACCTTCCCCTCTGTTCCTATGTATCCTGAGCTTCTTTCCATCACAGCACTTTCCACATTCCATTGTAATCATCAGTTTACTGATATCTTCCCCCAAGTCAACTGCGAACATTTGGGGATCGCAGTTCATGTCTCATTTGTCCTTGTATATTATGTGCTTAACATAGTACTTGGTGGACTGTCAGCGTGTAATAAGTGCTCAATAAATGAATGAATTATATTTTTCCTTGATCCTGATATTTCCATAAGAGCTTGACCATAGCACGTCAACCCAATGGAGAAGTTCTAGGGTGTATGTGTGTGTGGGGGGGGGTGTCTGGGCATGTTGCTATGATAGGGATGGGAGAAAGAATGGTCACCTTCCTTGGCACTAACTGAAGCAACAATGAAAAACAAATTCTAGATAAAACCTTGAGAAATGTTGACCAACCATCCTGTTTCCCTGGGACTGAGTGGTTTCCTGAGATGTGGGACTTTTTCTGCTAAAACCAAGGCTGTCCCAGGCAAACCAGGACGAAGGTCCTACCTGAAGGCCACCTGATTCTCCACCTATAGGGCTTCTGTAGTAATCACCCTCTTGGGTCTTTGGCTCTAGGACTCTCTGTAACTTAGCCGCATGGACCAGGTTACATGTGATTCAGCTTTAGCAGATGAGGGGTGAACCATGCCTTGCTAAGAATTTTCCAAGTCATAGAGATGCTTAAAATGGATGAGTCTTTGACGTTTTTCCCACTCAAGTTCCCTTGCCCAGGGTCACCCCGTCCTTTCTTTTTAGCTCATCGTTCGGTTTCTTCTTCTAGTGATAGGTCTTCCCTGAGTTTTAGAGATGAGAGAACAGAGCAGCTGCCTTGGACTTGTAGGTAGACCCACTTGTTGGGAATGGAGAGCCACTCCACAGACTCTGTGCTGTCAGGTGAGAGAGGAATAAAATTCTATTTTGTTTAAAACATTGTAATTCAGAATCACTTTATTATGGAGATTATCATCTACCCTAAATAATACACTAACCAAACATTATTTTCTATCTACAGAGCTCATGGTTATTTACTTGTTGTAAAACTCAGAGATTTCCCCACCCCAGAGACCCACGGAAACCAATAACACCAAAATCAACAATCACCGCTACTGCCATTTAGTGAGCACTTACGTAGTGCCTGATGGGACCTCCATGACAGACCCTCAGGATGCATAAGCTCACTTTATCACCAGAGTAGTCCTCTGTGGTGAGTTTTATTTTCTCTATTTTGCATATGAGAAAAAAAGAGCTCAAAGATGATGTAAGTAGTCCAGGTTATACACCCAATAATGGAAGATTCAGGATTTGAATCTTGACCAGTCTTTCAAACATAAACTATAGAGAATCCAAGTCATTTTTCCTAATATCTAATTCCTTAGACACCCAAAAAGTTAATCAGAGGTCAAATGGACCTCTCTTTTTCCCAGTCTCCTGCCAAGAGAAGCATCTTGATCTCAACATGACCCCTACATTACCCCTCAACATTACTCTCTGTAATGTCCTCTGGTCTCTTCCACCACCTTTTTTTTTTTCTTCTTTTTTTTGCGGTACGTGGGCCTCTCACTGTTGTGGCCTCTCCCGTTGAGGAGCACAGGCTCCGGACGCGCAGGCTCAGCAGCCATGGCTCACGGGCCCAGCCACTCCGCAGCATGTGGGATCTTCCCGGACCGGGGCACGAACCCGTGTCCCTTGCATCGGCAGGTGGACTCTCAACCACTGCGCCACCAGGGAAGCCCCCACCACCTATTTTTTTACACTAACACCAGAGCTGTGTTTGCAGATCAGGACCCGTTATTCACCTACAGAAAAACTTTTAAAGGTAGCCCACTACCTCCTGCAGCTATTCTTTGAAGGTTGAAGGTTGAGAATGAAGTTGGAAGGAATATTGAAATCATGTCTAGTATTAAAAACATTCCCCAATGGACTAAATGCTCCCACCAAAAGACACAGAGTGGCTGAATGGATACAAAAACAAGACCCATATATATGCTGTCTACAAGAGACCCACTTCAGACCTAAAGACACATACAGATTGAAAGTAAGGGGATGGAAAAAGATATTCCATGCAAATGGAAATCAAAAGAAAGCTGGAGTAGCAATTCTTATATCAGACAAAATAGACTTTAAAATAAAGACTATTAGAAGAGACAAAGAAGGACACTACATAATGATCAAGGGATCGATCCAAGAAGAAGATATAACAATTGTAAATATTTATGCACCCAACATAGGAGCACCTCAATACATAAGGCAAATACTAACAGCCATAAAAGGGGAAATCAACAGTAACACAATCATAGTAGGGGACTTTAACACCCCACTTTCACCAATGGACAGATCGTCCAAAATGAAAATAAATAAGGAAACACAAGCTTTAAATGATACATTAAACAAGATGGACTTAGTTGATATTTATAGGACATTTCATCCAAAAACAACAGAATACACATTTTTCTCAAGTGCTCATGGAACATTCTCCAGGATAGATCATATCTTGGGTCACAAATCAAGCCTTGGTAAATTTAAGAAAATTGAAATTGTATCAAGTATCTTTTCCGACCACAATGCTATGAGACTAGACATCAATTACAGGAAAAGATCTGTAAAAAATACAAACACATGGAGGCTAAACAATACACTACTCAATAACGAAGTGATCACTGAAGAAATCAGAGAGGAAATTAAAAAATACCTAGAAACAAATGACAATGGAGACACGACAACCCAAAACCTATGGGATGCAGCAAAAGCAGTTTTAAGGGGGAAGTTTATAGCAATACAATCCCACCTTAAGAAACAGGAAACATTTCGAGCAAACAACCTGACCCTGCACCTAAAGCAATTAGAGAAAGAAGAACAAAAAACCCCCAAAGCTAGCAGAAGGAAAGAAATCATAAAGATCAGATCAGAAATAAATGAAAAAGAAATGAAGGAAACGATAGCAAAGATCAACCAAACTAAAAGCTGGTTCTTTGAGAAGATAAACAAAATTGACAAACCATTAGCCAGACTCATCAAGAAAAGAAGGGAGAAGACTCAAATCAGTAGAATTAGAAATGATAAAGGAGAAGTAACAACTGACACTGCAGAAATACAAAAGATCATGAGAGATTACTACAAGCAACTCTATGCCAATAAAATGGACAACCTGGAAGAAATGGACAAATTCTTAGAAATGCACAACCTGCCAAGACTGACTCAGGAAGAAATAGAAAATATGAATAGACCAATCACAAGCACTGAAATTGAAACTGTGATTAAAAATCTTCCATCGGGGCCTCCCTGTTGGCGCAAGTGGTTGAGAGTCCGCCTGCCGATGCAGGGGATACGGGTTCGTGCCCCGGTCTGGGAGGATCCCATATGCCGCGGAGCAGCTGGGCCCGTGAGCCATGGCCGCTGAGCCTGCGCGTCTGGAGCCTGCGCGTCCGGAGCCTGTGCTCCGCAACGGGGGAGGCCACAGCAGTGAGAGGCCCGCATACCGCAAAAAAAAATCTTCCATCAAACAAAAGCCCAGGACCAGATGGCTTCACAGGCGAATTCTATCAAACATTTAGAGAAGAGCTAACACCCATCCTTCTCAAACTCTTCCAAACAATTTCAGAGGAAGGAACACTCCCAAACTCATTCTACGAGGCCACCATCACCTTGATACCAAAACCAGGCAAGGATGTCACAAAAAAAGAAAACTACAGGCCAATATCACTGATGAACATAGATGCAAAAATCCTCAACAAAATACTAGCAAACAGAATCCAACAGCACATTAAAAGGATCATACACCATGATCAAGTGGGGTTTATTCCAGGAATGCAAGGATTCTTCAATATACGCAAATCAATCAATGTGATACACCATATTAACAAGTTGAAGGAGAAAAACCATATGATCATCTCAATAGATGCAGAGAAAGCTTTCGACAAAATTCAACACCCATTTATGATAAAAACCCTGCAGAAAGTAGGCATAGAGGGATCTTTCCTCAACATAATAAAGGCCATATATGACAAACCCACAGCCAACATTGTCCTCAATGGTGAGAAACTGAAACCATTTCCACTAAGATCAGGAACAAGACAAGGCTGCCCACTCTCACCACTCTTATTCAACCTAGTTTTGGAAGTTTTAGCCACAGCAATCAGAGAAGAAAAGGAAATAAAAGGAATCCAAATCGGAAAAGAAGAAGTAAAGCTGTCATTGTTTGCAGATGACATGATACTATACATAGAGAATCCTAAAGATGCTACCGAAAAACTACTAGAGCTAATCAATGAATTTGGTAAAGTAGCAGGTTACAAAATTAATGTACAGAAATCTCTGGCATTCCTGTACACTAATGATGAAAAATCTGAAAATGAAATCAAGAAAACACTCCCATTTACCATTGCAACAAAAAGAATAAAATATCTAGGAATAAACCTACCTAAGGAGACAAAAGACCTGTATGCAGAAAATTATAAGACACTGATGAAAGAAATTAAAGATGATACAAACAGATGGAGAGATATACCATGCTCCTGGATTGGAAGAATCAATATTGTGAAAATGACTCTACTACCCAAAGCAATCTACAGATTCAATGCAATCCCTATCAAACTACCACTGGCATTTTTCACAGAACTAGAACAAAAAATTTCAAAATTTGTTTGGAAAAACAAAAGACCCCGAATAGCCAAAGCAATCTTGAGAACGAAAAAAGGAGCTGGAGGAATCAGGCTCCCTGACTTCAGATTTTACTACAAAGCTACAGTAATTAAGACAGTGTGGTACTGGCATAAAAACAGAAAGATAGATCAGTGGATCAGGATAGAAAGCCCAGAGATAAACCCACGCACATATGGCCAACTTATCTTTGATAAAGGAGGCAGGAATGTACAGTGGAGAAAGGACAGCCTCTTCAATAAGTGGTGCTGGGAAAACTGGACAGGGACATGTAAAAGTATGAGATTAGATCATTCCCTAACACCATACACAAAAATAAGCTCAAAATGGATTAAAGACTTAAATGTAAGGCCAGAAACTATCAAACTCTTAGAGGAAAACATAGGTAGAACACTCTATGACATAAATCACAGCAAGATCCTTTTGGACCCACCTCCTAGAGAAATGGAAATAAAAACAAAGATAAACACATGGGACCTAATGAAACTTCAAAGCTTTTGCACAGCAAAGGAAACCATAAATAAGACCAAAAGACAACCCTCAGAATGGGAGAAAATATTTGCAAATGAAGCAACTGACAAAGGATTAATCTCCAAAATTTATAAACAGCTCATGCAGCTCAATAGCAAAAAAACAAACAACCCAATCCAAAAATGGGCAGAAGACATAAATAGGCATTTCTCCAAAGAAGATATACAGACTGCCAACAAACACATGAAAGAATGCTCAACATCATTAATCATTAGAGAAATGCAAATCAAAACTACAATGAGATATCATCTCACACCTGTCAGAATGGCCATCATCAAGAAATCTAGAAACAATAAATGCTGGAGAGGGTGTGGAGAAAAGGGAACACTCTTGCACTGCTGGTGGGAATGTGAATTGGTACAGCCACTATGGAGAACAGTATGGAGGTTCCTTAAAAAACTACAAATTGGGCCTCCCTGGTGGCGCAGTGGTTGGGAGTCCGCCTGCCGATGCAGGGGACACGGGTTCGTGCCCCGATCCCGGAGGATCCCGCATGCCGCGGAGCGGCTGGGCCCGCGAGCCATGGCCGCGGGGCCTGTGTGTCCGGAGCCTGTGCTCCGCAACGGGAGAGGCCACAGCAGTGAGAGGCCCGCGTACAGCAAAAAAAAAAAAAAAAAAAAAAAAAAAAAAAAAAAAAAAAAAAAAAAACTACAAATAGAACTACCATATGATCCAGCAATCCCACTACTAGGCATATACCCTGAGAAAACCATAATTCAAAAAGAGACATGTACCAAAATGTTCATTGCAGCTCTATTCACAATAGCCCGGAGCTGGAAACAACCTAAGTGTCCATCATCGGATGAATGGATAAAGAAGATGTGGCACATATATACAATGGAATATTACTCAGCCATAAAAAGAAACGAAACTGAGCTATTTGTAATGAGGTGGATAGACCTAGAGTCTGTCATACAGAGTGAAGTAAGTCAGAAAGAGAAAGACAAATACCGTATGCTAACACATATATATGGAATATAAGAAAAAAAATGTCATGAAGAACCTAGGGGTAAAACGGGAATAAAGACACAGACCTACTTGAGAATGGACTTGAGGATATGGGGAGGGGGAAGGGTAAGCTGTGACAAAGCAAAAGAGAGGCATGGACATATATACACTACCAAACGTAGGGTAGATAGATAGTGGGAAGCAGCCGCAGAGCACAGGGAGATCAGCTCGGTGCTTTGTGACTGCCTGGAGGGGAGGGATGGGGAGGGTGGGAGGGAGGGAGATGCATGAGGGAGGGGATGTGGGAACAGATGTATATGTATGACTGATTCACTTTGTTATAAAGCAGAAACTAATAAAAAAAAAGTAAAAAAAATAAATTAAAAAAAATAAATTAAAAAAAAAAAAAACATTCCCCAGATGAATCAAGTAGCTCTCATTTCTCCCATACCCTGCTCATACCTACATTCTAGGGGTGAACCTCTAGCCTAAAAAGAAAACCAAATAAGCAAACAGACAGCAAAATAGAATACAAATATTTATGAGACACTTGTTCTATGCAGGCAATATGCAGTATCATATGTCATCTGATTTATTCACTTAAATATACTAGTTGCATTTGCATATCTTATTTCATTCAATCCTCATAAATGTTCCATGAGAAAGATGTTATTATTATCTCTAGTTTAAAAATGAGAAAACGGATACCTAGAGAGAATAATTCACATGGAATCATGCACTAGTAAATTTCACAGTCCAAAGTGAACCTGGGTCTTGATTCCAAGTCCAGAGCCCTTTCCATAACAATACCCCTAATACGGCACATAGGACCTTCCCCATCTCCTGTCTTACTTAGCTCCTTCTCACATAGGGCTCTCCTCCATAGCCCCATTCATTAGGACGAGCAACTCACTGGGCCTGGAATTCTCCATTTCATTATCATAAGGGCTGTTTCCTCCTCCTCCCCTGTCCATCTGTCCCCTCCTGTCTTCATTCCTTTTCCCCATCCAGGCAAGACCCCATGATCTAACACTTCAAGCAAAAGCAACTCCTGCTGCCAAGTTCCCAAAATGTCCTTGATCCTTTTTCTTTCCATTATGCTGACCTTGAAAAAGCTTCAACCCTGGATCCATCTCCCCTCCTTCATGGGATCTGTGAAGAACCTTTGGAGAAAATCACAACTTACACATTATCTCAGGTCTCCAACTACCACTGGGCTCTTAACATTGCCTGGTGCTCCTTCTATGCTTTCCCAAACGCCCTCGGCAGATGACCTTGCCTCCTGTTCCACTTGAAAAACTAGGTCATCATCCAACCATCCATTCATTTAACAAGTATTTTTTGAGTCCCTCCATGAGCAAGGGATACTTCTGGGTTCTAGGAATACAGCAGTGAATATAAGAGACAAAACCTTGCGGAGCTTACATTCCAGTGGGAAGTGAATGACAGCAAACAAATGAGAAGTTCACTACTGCACAGTATGTCCAATAGTGAAGTTGTCACAGAGAAAAACAAAAAGGGGCAGGGGAGGAACAAATGGACATTTTTAAAAGATGGCAAAGAGGATCTTCACTGATAAGGTGATACCTGACCAGAGACTCCAAAGGAACATCAACCTGAAACTGTCTCGAGCTCCGGCCCTTTGCCTACACAAGCATCCTTTTACCCACCTCCACCTGTGCTGCCCCTGCTGTCAGTCCTCAAGGTTCTGGACTGCATTTCCCTCCTCCTTCCTCTTCAGAGGCTTTCTTCCATCCGTTATATCTCCAGCCTCCCTTTCCTTTGCCAGGCCTTTCCTACTGCCATTTAAATATGCCCTGTTAAACAAAGAAATCACAAACCAAAACCCCATCCTCATCCTCCGTGTTAGTTTTCGAGGACTGTTGTAACAAAGCACCACCGGCTGTGTGGCATAGACAACAGACATTATTGTCTCACAATTCTGGAGACCAGAGTCCAAATTCAAGGTGTGGGCAGGGCCGTGCTCCCTCTAAAGCCACAAGAGAAGGGTCTCTTCCAGGTCTCTCTTCTGGCTTCTGGTAGTTCCTTGGCTTGTGGTAGTAAAACCCAATCTTCACAAGGCATTCTGTGTGCATGTCTCTGTGTCCAAATTTCCTTTTTCAAAAGAACGTCTAACACATTAGATTAGGGCCCATCCCACTCCAGAATAACCTCATCTTGACTGGTTACATCTACAATGACTCTGTTTCCAAATAAGGTTACATATGGAGGTGCTAGGGATTAGGACTGCAACGTATGAATTTGGGAGAGGGGCAAAATTCAACCCATGGCACCCCTGCATCCCCCTTGGGCTACACCTCTGTCCTGTACCCTGCTTTACAGCCATGGTTTCTGGAGGAAATCATTTCTGAACTATTTCTACCTCATTTAAACACTGTGTTGTTGTTTTTTTTCTCATTTTGTATACTTTCACTCTAAACTATTCCCAAGGCTTCAATTACCATCTCTATCCTGATGACCTCCTAATCTCTTTCTCTAGCCAGATCTCTCTCCTGCCCTCCAAGCCCATATATCCAACGCTGAAAGGATATCTTCATTCAGATGCCTCTGAGGCACCTTATATTCTGTGTGCCCCCAGTAGAACTCACCGTCTCCCTCCCATCACCCGACTCTAAACCTAATCCTTGTACTATTTCCTAGGAGAGAGAAGGACATTGCCATTCATTCACTGCTTCTCCAGGAGCCTAGCAGTCCTTCTGCTTTCCTATTTGTACATTGCCCCTCATCAATTTCCAAGTCTTCTGGATCCCAGCCCCCAAGGACCTCCACACACACTCTTTTCTCTACACGAACCCTGTCTCTCACACCTATATAGCAAAAGCCTCTTAACTGCCTCCTTTGCTTCAAGTTTTCTCTCTCTCTCTCCAGTCAATCCTCCAAATGCAGCCAGAATGATCACTTTCAAATGCCAAGTTACTGTCCACCCCTCCTCTAAATGCCTTCAGTGACTATCGTCCAAAAGATGAAGTCCACACTGCTGACACAGCACAGAACATCTTTCATGAGATGTTTTTTCTTACCTCCCCAGTCTTGTCTCTCACTAATCTGGCCCCCACCCTGCCCTCCATACTCTCTTTCTATACGCAGAACCTCATAATTAAGCTTCAACTCTACTAAATAATTGCCTTCGTTATATTACACTAGCTCTTATATTTGGGCCTTTACCTGAGCGTCTCCACTTTCTGGATCATCCTTCTTCTTCCAACGTTTCTCTGCTCAGGACTCAGCTTAGATGCCCCTCTTCTCCCAGGCAGTCTTTGATGACCATTGCTCTAGGCTGGCATTTGAACTTCCCTCATGTTTCCTTACTATGGTCTCTGCTTTACCCCTATTACCACTGTATTAGTTAGATCACTCTAAGTGACACTCTGTAGCAAGCAACCCCAAGTCTCATTAGCTTAGAGCAAAACCAGAAAGACGTCTTTGTTGCTCATGTTGCATGTCTACAGATAAGACCTGGCTGCTGAGTCTCTGCTTCAGGCTGTGGGTCAGGCTCAGATCTGCTCACGGCAGCCTCTCTTCCAGGCCCTGCTTGGGGAACAGTCCCCTTTTGAGACACACTCTTCTCATGGCAGGTGACATAGGAACATAGGAGACTGAATGGAGCATCCATAGGATGTAAAGTCCCTAACCAGACATGGTGTAGGCAACATGCACTCATATTCAACTAGCCAGAGCCCCTGCATGGCCAAGCCTATCATCAGGACGCAGAGGAGGAATGAGCACATGTAATAATCCTCCCACAGAGGAGCAAACGCATCATTGTAAACAATAGTAAACCAAACACAAGCACTCACCCTCAAATGCCTTTTCATTGGTCTGTTTCCCCCAGTAAAATATGAGCTCCTTTAAGTCCAAAATGATTTTGCATCATTTTATTCTCAGTGCTTTTCACTACCCCTGGCATGTTGTAGGTGCTCAATATTAGTGGATCAAGTAAATACAGACTCACGTATTGCTTTTTAGGTGTTCTCCTGATGTTGCAGGCTAAGAGAGTCACTTCTTCCTTTGCACTTTTCATGGAACAGTAACTTAAGTCTACTCCAGCTCTTTTGACATTATACATTTATTATTATTCTGTGTGAATTTCCTTCTTCTGGACTAGAACAGACAATGGCATCTTGAGCACTAGTCCAATCTCTGGAAGAGAGACATTCAATAAATGTTTGAATAATTTAATCAAGTCATTCCCTCTGTTTAAATTAGCATGTGTTTGTTGATTATCTACTAGGTACCAGGTATCCTCACTCTAACAGCTGGGGTTACACACTAGAAAGTCTCAAAGGCCGGTGACGTCAAGAGAGAGAGCAGCAAGTGCTGAGAGGTCCCTGTGGTCCTACCTTGAAGAGCTCCACTTGCTTCCCCGCAGGCAGACTCAGGACCACTCCACATGGCCCTGCTCTTCCCCACCCGCCCCGCCTGTGCCTCTCGCCCCCTTCGCGTGGCTGTGATCTAACCTTCCCATCCAGTTTATTGCTTTGCACTGCTCAGCTCACCAAGCATATTTGTGTTGATTGCGCGATCAGTGCTGAGTACACTGAACGAGGTAATGACAAGCAGCAGAGACCAGGAGATGACGCCCTGCTCTGTACATCACTTAACCCCTCTTTCTCTCTCTGAAGCACAGCTGCATGACACATTCAAGCCTGAACTTCCAAGAAGGAATCTAGGAAGTGGAATGCAGCCCAAGGGGCATTGCAGAGGCAAACCTAGTCACCGGCAGGCCCAATGATTTGGAGTAAAGAGCATGGTCTTCCATGGAAATGTAGCCAATAAGGAATTCATTGTTTGTGAACAATCTGATATGAGCTTCCAGACACTGAGTATGAGGGAGACAGAGGCTGGATCCTGAGCAGACTGGTGTTGAATTCAGGGAAAAGTAGGCATTTGGAAGAACATAAACGGGAAGAAGGAAAAATGGTGAGCAGTGCCGGGTTACACCTTCCCATCATGCATCCGGGTCAGACAATATCTACCAAGTAGATGAAAAGATCCTCCTGTGATGAGGCCATGAGGCAGGGTTTCCAAGGACCCAGGCTACTGCTGCCCTCCCTACCTGGATGAAACGTTTATAATCCCCACCCCCGCCAAACAACTAATACTATCTCTTCGCAAAATGGCACCCTACCCTACCATCATTTTTTATATCTGTATAAAAAAAGCAGATGCAAACTTCCCCCATCCTATTTTTCCCCTAACCAGTCCTCCTATTTACATCATGCATAAGTCGCTGCTGGTGCAAAGGAACACCCGTACGCACACATTCATTCGTTCATTTGTTACTTCATTTCACAAATAACTGAGACATCTTAACTACCAGGCACCGCTTGTACATCTTTGAATAAAATAAACCGTCTCTGCTATTGTAAGACTCATAATCTAGTGGGAGAGAGAAATATTACATAAGTAAACAAATATATAAATATGGATTGTGACAAGAGTTATGAATACTTATTTCTTCATTTACAGCAGGAGTCTTTCTGACTTGAAGGGCTTCAGGGGAATTACAGGTAGAATTCCTGAATTCCTTAATGTTATATGCAAGGTATCCTGTGTATGTGGATAGATTTTTTTTTCCTCTGAGAGGTATCCACAGCTTTCATCAAAATCTCAGAGAGGTCTATGATCTTATAAAGTTTAAGAACTGATATGTTACAGCCACAGCAAACTGAATTTTCTTTTTTTCCACTGGCACCCTCTAGAATTGACTAAATTTGTTTGTGTTTATAGCTGGTACTAAAGTAGCCATGTCGGAAGAGCAGAGATGGAGGAACCCGTGTCACCTCCTGCATAGGCTCGTGGGCAGGTGAGCGAGACCTGTACCTGGAGAGAGTCCAGCCAAGATGTTTGCCTCGGGTTCCTTTGGGGAATGGGAAATAATTGATGTTCACGTTATTTTCCATAGGTTTCTGTACTTTCCATATTGTTTGCAGTAAATGTGTTGCCTTTATAATCAGGAAAGCTAACACATTAAAGCTGTTCTTATTTTGGGAGATATTATATATTTTACTACTTGTACACATCCCTTGTCAACTAATGCTTACAAATGTATTACACACAAAATGGACTGGTACTGTGGTTAGATCACATCTTTCTCTTATTCAGTTAGCCCAGGGCTGGGGATAGATTGGGAAGTCTGCCTGCTCAGCCATGATGGTGGTGATGGCAGCGTGCGTCTCACTGGAAGGCTAGGATCCTGGGCACTTACACATCTGTCAGCTCTGACCTTGGCCTCCACCATGTGCAGTTTCCAAGTCACCAAGGAGCCCATGCAGGAACAAGGCAGGAGTATTTAAGACAACCTTTCCAAGGTCAGGAATCATGAGTGTGAAGACAGTCCAGGACTTAGTCAAAGGATGAATTCAAGTCCAGGTTCTTCAAATGTCTAGACATCTGATCATTTGATCTTGGGCAAGACACTTCTCTGATCTGTGCCTCAACTTACCTATGAAAAGTAAAAAGGAGGCGTCATATATATCATCCCTGTACATCTCAAGGTGTGATTGTGAGGCATAAACAAGCCAATCAGAACCAAGATCTCATAAAGATCAGAGAAGAAAGTATGTGATACATACAACCCAGTGTCAATCAGAGACATCATTTTGCAACTAACGTCACAATGTCTGAGAATAAAGTACATTACTGAAATACATAATCTTCATAGACATAAATAACAACAGAGGTACAGACATGGCTCCAGAGGAAGCGCTTATAGACTGTTCTTAAATAAACCAGGGCACACTGGGGAAGAAAGCATCATTAACACTCAGCCAGGAGCTAAGTTTCCCAACAGTATATGTTCAGCCCATGGATCCATCCCGTCCATCTCGTTTGAAAACGTTTATACTCAGAAAATGTCCACCTGTCACATCCCGTTGCCCAGGAGAGGAGAAAAGGATAAAGAAGGCATGAGCATGTGGTAGGTAGGCTTTCAGGGTGGGGAGGGGGTCTAGGCAATGACAGCTCATCTGTCGCAGATTTTGGTTTGTGAGCTCTCCCACGCGATAGAGCCATGGGGTGATTGTTGCTTTATTTATAGAGCATTTTCCCCCCTCATTTAGACATACAGTCTACTAAGACACCCGGGCACAGATAAATAATAACTAACAGTTCTGCCTGGACATTGCTCTCAAAGGTTTTTGGGGTTTTTTTTTTTTTTTTTTGCGACCTGAAATCCAAAGTGGAAGGAGGACCTCAGGGGTAAACAAAAGTTCTTGCTGCAAGAACAAGGTGAGGGGATGAAAATGGACAGTGAAAGCCCTGATCTCTGATCCAGGGCACGAGAGTGAGTCTGACAATGTCAGTAAGTAGGAGAAAGTGTCTTTCCATTTTCAGGTTTGATGACTTTACTTATCAAGAAATGAGTGTGAAATGAGGAACCTGGCCCTGGATTGTGTCCAGGTCAGGGTCCAGTCTCACCCTGCCTCTGTGCCACAGTGGGCTGAGCACTTAACCTCTCTGGTCTACAGCTTAGTTCTCAAGTAACTGTGAGATTTAGACTAGCTCAGCCCCTCCCAAGTTGTGTTCAACAGAACATTAGTTCTACAGGATGTTAATAAGCATTAATGTGAAGGGGAAATGCAGGGTTCTGTGGTCAATTAAGTTTGGAGAATGTTGGTTCAAACAAAGTTGAACAGGTTTCTTTACCACAAGTATTCTCAGAGTTTTTAATATGCTAACATGTGTTCCGAATCTCCAAAAATTGAGCATAAATAGGAGAAACTTTCCTCCCTTACTTATTTGGCCGTAGAATTGGGAGAGGGGCTGTGTTTTGGTTTTGTTCTATTTTTGCTTTGTTATGTTTTGGTTTGCATCGACAAGGATCTGGAGATAAGTTGGAAACACTAGACCAGATAAACTTTAAGGTCCCTTCTAACCCCCCAAAGTATGACATTCTACAAAAGACCATTAAATGGCTGTTGTGCTATTTTATAATTGGGGATGGGCGAGAGGAACCAGCCTTATGCTGGTGACAACTAAGAGTGTAACACCATGTATATATTTTCTCATTCAATTTTCATAATAACTCAGCAAGTCACATACCATCAATCTAATCTTACAAAGGAGGATATTGAAACTTTGAGAGATTAAGCAAATTTCTCAAGATAATGCAGCTGAGAAGCTGTGCTTCCCCTGGTCAAACATAGGGATGTATGGATGCAATTTTAAGTAAGAAGACATTTGAGAACAAAAAATTTAAGGAGTTCAGATGGAAATCTGAAGGAACTAGCCATGCACATATACATCTCAGCAGAGGGAATAGGCACTGCAGAAGCCCAAAGGTGGGACTGCACCGGGCTTTTTTGAGGAACAGGAAGGAGGAAGCTCAATGGCTCAGGAATGGAGTGAACAAAGGAACAGAAAGTAGGACACATGGGACCAGAGACATAATGGGGCATGGGATCATGTGGCACCTTGCCGTCATCACAGGAGCTCTGGCTTTGTTTGACTCAAGGAAATGGAGGGCAGGAAGGTGACACCTTCCAGCTTAGGTCTTCAAAAGATGGCTCAGTCTGCTGGGCTGAGAACAGATCCTAGGGCTGTGTGTTGGTCCTTCGTGTGTCCACAGAGTATGTCTGCTTCTCCTGGGACACGGCTGGATGGTACCCTCATGTGACTGGCTTGGCCAGTGAGGTGTAACCAGATGTCACACATTTCACTTCTGGCGGATCCTTCCAGGGCCTCTGGGCAGTTCTGCCAGCACCACGTGATGGCAATGGGGGCTGCTCATCAGTCTGGGTGGGCAAGAGATGAACAGAGCCCCTCCACCTATTTCAACCGTGAGAGTGAGTGTTCTCGTAACTTCGTTGGTTAAGTGACTGAGAGATTGATAATTATTTCTGCTCCACAGGTAGCCTATTCTTACTGAGGTAGGGGCCTAGGTAGACGCTGGAGAACAACCAGGAGGCCCCTGCGATGATCCAGGTGAGACACCGTTGACTCAGTGAAGGTATTAGTCGCAGAGCTGAAGGCAGTGCTTGGATTTCAGGTATATTTTGAAGGTGGAGCCAATCGGACTTCCTGATGGATCAAGTGTGGGGCGTGACAGAGTGGGCAGTCAGCACTGATTCTAATGGGCCTGAACAATTAGAAAGATAGAGCTGCCATCACAGGATGAGGAAGACTGGGTAAAATAGGCTTGAGGACAGACGGTTTATTGCGGGCTTTTTTTTTTTTCATGTTTCGATTTCTATTTTATCCTTCTGAAATTTGTTTTATAGGTTCTGGTTATCTGCTGAAATTTTTGAGTTTGCCTTTTATCTCCTTGAATGTAGTTGGGAAAGTCATAAAAGGTTCTTAGCAAGAGGATGAGAGAATCCAGTTTATGAATCCTTCACAAAATTCGATGTGAAGGAAGAGTGTTTTGTTTTGTTTTCCTCGGCTTTGGGGGAAGTGAGAAAACTAAAGGGCCAAGGAAGATGGCACCATTTTATGCGCGACTCCTTTTTGGAGCCAGTGCTCCAAACAAACCATTTGGAGCTCACTGATTTTAGTTTTCTCTTTATTGTTTTCCACCTTGATTGAGTCCTCTGGCTCTAAAGAGCAGATTGATTCTGACACTTCTCATTTTCTGCCTGCTTGGTGATGCTCACTCTGATGTTTGTTTCCCTGTCTTCAGACGGTCCTCGGTCTCCTTCTCCTGAGCCCGCTACAACCGCACCCTCCCAGGGAGGACACTTCTGCCAACTCCAAATTCCTCGGCCCTTAGGTGGTTTGCTTTGTGAGATTCTGCTTCTCTAACTACAAAGCTGGCATTCCCGAAGCCCTTTCTAAGGCAGAGGCTGCAAACTGGCAGATTCCAGGCCAAAGCCCTCTCCCAGTTTCCTGATGTTTTGTTTGATCCATACATGAGGCAAAACAATTGGGTGGGACCACATTTTGAAATAAGATTTCTTCTTAAAAATCAGAAGTGTTGGCAGTACTGAGAGCTTCCTTCCGAATCTCGGGCAATAACAGCCTGTTAGAACTGAGTAGCTGCTACTTTTTAAAATGCGGCGGGGATTCCCTGTGCACCCCCATTCCCCTTGGATAGAAAGATCATTTACGGTACCTGCCCAGCTCCTACAAGTCTTCGTGCTTCTGCTCCCTGCTTTCAAGAGCACAGAGGTCTTCCATATGCGTTATTGTATTTATCCTTGCCACCTTATGAGATCAATATTTTATACATCAGAATCTGTCCTTCTCAGAGCTGAATTAATTGCCCTTTTTATGTGAGTGCATTTAAGGATACTTAAGTGTTTCTGTTTGGATTCTCTGAAGGCTGGGATCAAATATTCTGCCTCCTCTATGGGCACAGAAAATAATCTGGACTCCACTCAGCCACTGCCATCCCAGGAGGTGTCTGATGAGGGGCACAGGTGGCTGGTCGTGAAGAGCAGTGTGGACTCTGGTCCACCTGCCTCAGGGGTTCACACTATCTCCTTGAGCGTGTTACTTAGGCACACCAGGACTTGGTGGTCTCATCTGTAAAACAAATATAGAAAATAATATTTATCATTTTCTCAGCGTTCCTTCCTGTGTTATATAAACTGGAAGACAGTAAATGACAAGGAATGAGACTGGAGAGGTGGGCTAAGGCCAGGGCTTGGAGAGCTTTCACTGCATGGAAAGATCTTTTTATTCTATAATCCAGTGACTTTCAAACTGGATGTCCTGGAGCCCTGAGGCTCTGCAGACTTGGCCCTCCTTCAGGGTGTTTGTCAGGTGGCAAACAAGTAAGTAGTCTGGACCCCAGACTCCCAGCTACAGTGTTGTTGAAAGATGTGGGAATCCCCCAAGCTGCCGGATTCTGAATGGACAGAGGCTGCTCTGTATGGAGGACGGATCTGAGGGGACAAACCTGATGACAGACAGGAATGCATGTTTAGTAAGATGAGAAGGGAAGGCTTATGATCCACTTAGCAGGTAAAAATGACGACTAATTACCTGAGTGGCCAGAGCATCCAGGAGAGGGAAGAATCAAGGCTGACTTTGATGTTTTTGGCTCCACTGATGGTTACAGGGAATGGGGAGGGGTCATTTAAGTAGGATAAACAACTTTAGAGAAATGGCAATGAACGTGAAGGCTGTGATGTACTCTTGGGACATCTAGGTTGAGGTATGGATTAAGAAATTAAAGGAGATATGAAGCTGTCACAGCCAGGACATCCCTCCGCTTGGCCACTTAAGAGCTTGGGTGAGGTTGGGAACCCACACCCATCTCCAAGCATATTTTCTCATCCACCAAGTGAGTACGCAAGGTGCTGGGAGAACCAACGCAGGCGAGGATTTCGAACACCGTTAAAGTACAGATAAATGTCACGTTTTACTTACCGACTCCCTCAGCCGGTAAAAATGAGACACGTGAGCAAAAGATCAGGGCATTTTAAAGTGGGAAATTCCTCCGAGGTGGGACTCACCAAACTTGGGCTTCCAGCAGGACCCACCCTAAGGCTTCAGGGAAGTCACCTCGTGGCTTCTCAGCACACTTGCAGAGAGCAATGTGGTCCTGCTGTCTAGCTTTGCTTCCTGATGGCAATATTCCTGGAGGGTCCTTGCTCCCAGGGCTGGGAGTCATGGTGATGCCCCCTGGGCTTTCTGTACTGGCCAGTAGAACTTCCTCTTCCTGGATGCATCATTCCTCCTACAGCTCTTTATCTCTCAAGTAAATATTGTTTGATTAACTTGTGCCTAGCTGAGATTTGCATTTAGGTATTCTTTTTTTTTTTTTATTGGAGTACAGTTGCTTTACACTGTTAAGATATTCTTGAAAAGATGAAATGGAAGACAGAATATGTACACGTGGAAGTAGGGACTCTTCAATGATAGGAAAGAAAAGTTGATGTTTTTTTTATAACTTCTCCCCCCATTTCTTGATCTCTGCCACACAGCTAGAGATCAGGCAGCATGATTCTAGAAATATGTTGTGTTTTTCATTTCTGTCATGTACAAGTGATCTTTAATAGATCCTTAAAGAACCTTTCAGGCTGGAGGAGCAGCACGAGGAAGGGAGGAAGCCAAGCCAGGAGGCGGGTGGGCTGAGGCCCATCGTGCAGCGGCCAGCTTCAGCCCTGCCCCACACCGCTCACCCCTCAGAGCTGGCCCAGCACGCAGGCTGGAACCTGTCACTTATTCCCATGTGGGGGGATGCACGGGAAAGGGTGTTATCGCCAGGTAATGTTGGCTCTGAGCACCGTGGCTTTTAGGGAAGGTCCGTGGACTAGTGTGCAATGAATACACTCCTTGCAGAACAGAGATCCCAACGTGCGTGGCTGAGTGTACCTGCTGTTATTTATAGGTTATTCATCTCACTCCGGGGAAACTTCCTTCTCAATGTTCATGCCACAGGAAGGTCAAATAAAGAAGCTGGACAGGATCAAGGTTCTCCACTCTGCTGTCCCTCGGAGGTGACCCTCGGAGATGTACAGCTCTCCCTTACCCCCATGTCCTCACTGCAGTGCTGGCCGTGCTATGGCCGGCGGATAGAGAGTTCCTTGGGAGAGAAAGACACGTGGTGCTGGCTTCCTTTTCAGAGGGCCATTGGAACCGCTGCTGGGATGTCTGCACCCAGCAGGGCAGCCCCTGGGTGGCTGGCAGGGGGTCGCGGTCTGGCTGGTCCTTTTTCATCCTCCCAAATGGTATACACGGGAATCGGGACTTGGTTCTGGGAGGCGGTGGCCTTGCAAACGGTGACACAATTCCTCAGCCAGCTCGGCACCTGTATCTGCCATCCCCATCCTGCCAGCCTCTCTCTGGCCAGAGGAAGTTACAATAGCATCTGGTGGATTAGTTCAATCACCTGCCCACGAGAACCAGAAGGAAACTGAATGCAGCAGGAAAGGGGCCTCCGAGTAGAAGGAGAGGGTTTAGGGATGGGATTTTTCTTTCTTCTTCTTCTTCTTCGGCTGCTTTCTGTTTGCACCAGAAGTGTTTCCTCCCTCAATCTCATGCAGCTGTATTCTCGGCAAATTGAAAAAAGGAGGGAAAAAGCTATTTAAATGTATACTATTGAATTTCTGTAGGACACCGAAATATTTTTTGAAGTTAATGGGGAGCTCTGAATAGTCTGTTTCAAATAATTACAGGAAAAAAATACATTGAAATAATTAGTAGTTGCTACTAGAACATTCAGCAAAATGAAATGACATCTTTGCATGCCTATTAAACAGCACTTTATTTTCAGTTTAGGGTGTTTTGGATGAAATTAGATGGCAAACATACTGCATCACTGAGTGATTAGAAGAAGTAGTATCATTTAGAGTTAGAGTAGTACCATCATGAGCTTTTCTCTTTTTCCTCTTAAAAAAAAATACGATGCTCTCCTGTTAGGCGAGAATTTTTTTTTTTTTTTAGGCGAGATTTTTAATAGAAGTGGGACCAACTGGAGCCCTTGAGACTTAGCGTTAAGTGGCTTAGGTGTAATCTCTCTGGATGCAAGAAAAGGCCTTAAACAGAATCTGATAGTCCACACTTGCTAATTCTGGGATTCTCTTTCTACTCTGAGTGGAGAATACCAAACCCTCCCACTGCACCACCCTCTCCACTCTCAAAGCAGAGCCTTACTTGCCAGAAACAGAAAGTGATCTCTCTCTAATGAATAAAACCAAACAACACTGCAACATCTCTCCTCTCTATTCGAAAGAAAAACATTTTAAAAATATTGACAAGGAGTCTGATTTTCAATTTTGATTTACTAAACGTGTTTCCCAGAACCCTGAACTCAGCTGGATGCCCTGTGTCTCCTCTTCCTCGTCCTCTTCCTTCACCCCCATGGAACCGAGCAGGACCCTATGAGGCTTTCCCAGAATAGACCCCCAGCCATGCCCTCTGCCTGCCTTTTGTCTGTAGGAAAACTTTAGTCAAAGAATAAATTTAATCAGTTAAGTGAGAAAATGCAGAAAGAAAAGAAAACAGTCAAGCAAGACAAAATAATAATAGTTTATCTATTAAACAAAGTCAAGGGCCTTTAGTTCTTCCTCAAGAATTATAGATAATATTCTGAGCCATGTCCTTTGAGCTGTTTTGCAGATACTGAAACCCCGACCGGGTGGGAGAAGTTAACTGTCTGCTGTCCACAAGCACGGAGACCCCAGACCGGTTGGAACCGGAAGGTTGATGGTGCTAACTCCCAATTACCTCACCACCGACCAATCAGAAGGATGTCCACGAGCTGACCATGCCCTGCTCCTCGAACACTGTAAGACTCCTCACGACCCCCTCCAGGGCAGGACACGCAGCTCTGAGGGCATGAGCCCGCTGTGGCCCCCTTTCCCTGGCAAAGCTATAAAGCCGTTCTTTTCTCCTTCACCCAAAACTCTCTCTATCCGTTTCTGTTCAGCACCGGTGAACAGAGGCCTGTTTTCGACAACCCCCAACCGCATCCCCCTGCCTCTGTGCCTCTTCTTCTTCCAACTGCCCCCCCTCCTCCTTTCCTGCTCCAGTGTAAGAGAAGAAAGCAAAAAGAGCAAAGCAGAAACAAGGAACACAGGTGACACGCGATGTCGCAGACACTCAGGTGTCTATTGCATAAGAGAAGTGTTTATGTTTTAGTTTCACAACACACAGCTTTGGAGGAGTAGTTGTTTTTTTGTTTGTTTGTTTGTTTGTTTTTGCGGTACGCGGGCCTCTCACTGCCGCAGCCTCTCCCGTTGCGGAGCACAGGCTCCGGACGTGCAGGCTCAGCGGCCATGGCTCACGGGCCCAGCCGCTCTGAGGCATGTGGGATCCTCCCGGACCGGGACATGAACCCGTGTCCCCTGCATCAGCAGGCGGACTCTCAACCACCGCGCCACCCGGGAAGCCCTGGAGGAGTCGTTTTTGAAGCAAGAGGCGCTGAGAAAGTCTGTGTGGGGCTGTTCTACTTTTCTCCAATATTTCGTTATGGTGTTCCAAGAAACTTGTCAGTACGACTAATTGCTTCTTCATAAAAACAAAATTTAAAAAAAAGAGATATTTGGGAGTTCTGAGATTCCATCCTGAGTGGAGAGGAAAGAAGAGACGGGAGAGAAATGTCCTGTGAGAAAAGCAGCTTCCTGCTCCATGAGGGGAAACAGCAAAGGAAGGAAAGGGCAGGGGACAGCCCTGCTCTGGGGCGTGACTCGGGGCTGCCGTGATGCTTTCCGAGGCCCAGCCACATGTTCTCGTATTGCTGGGCCTCGCCACCACCCACCCTGGCTGTCCCTCCACCCAGCACACCCACACTCTCTCCCTTGGCCTCGTGTCTCCAGGGGTCCCACTAGGAAGGCCAGCCTGCCCCTCCTGTGCTGGAAGCTTCACTCTGCATGTGTCCTCCCACGGGACAGCTCAGCAAGGTTCTGGGGCCCTCGGAAGAGGGCAACCAGACCCGCCAGCTTTCTTTGGTAATATAGGCTATTCAAGGAGCTCCCCTACAGAGACCAATGTGTGCTTTACTCCCCAAAGTGACATCAAATTTGGACATTTTAGCAAAAAATAAAAGGAAGGAAGGAGAAGTAGGCTATGAGGCTCATGTAGGGGCAGGAAGTGTCTTCAGGTGATTCCTAAAGATGCTCATGCCACCTGCAACCCCTCGCCCAGGTTGCCCTTGCTGGCATGCTGTGAGCCTTGCCCCTGACACTCGGCAGTAAATGAGCTCTTGGATGCCGTCTGGGCCAACACGCAGACCTTCCAATGAGGAAGAACATCTTCTTTACGTATCAGCTCCACGAGGCCACCTCCCCTGGCCCCCGCCCCACCCCAGATCCTCTCCTTTCTCTCTGGTCATCCCCTCTTCATCTCCATCTCTCTCATCCCCGCACCTGCTATTTCGGCTGCCTGTGCTCCTGTTCTCTTTCCTCCTATTAATAGAGCCCGTCCGGCTGCATGCTTTCTTTCCCTCCCTGTGCTATTCCATCCCCCTTCCCTGGTCCCACCTGGGTGACTTCTCCAATTGCCCATTTGTAGAGTTTCTCTCTCGCCGAGTCTGATGCAGGCACAGCCTAGGGCTGTATCCGTAGCCTGCCCCCAGGCAGAAAGGCTCTCCTACATCCTACGCTTCACCATCCTCCCGGGACAAGCTCTGGACCCTGAGGCTGCAGATGCAGGGTACTGTCTCCTTAGCTTCAGAAACAAATGCCTCTCAGCGGTGATGACCTACCTGCTGAGGCAAGAGTGGATTTCAGGCCAGGAACCAAAGAGAAGCCAAATCCTCCCAAGGAGTGCTGTTTGGGGCTGTCCCTGCAGGCGCGGCTGCTGCTGAAAACTGTCACTGTTCAGCTCACCTGCTGACTGTCTCCCACTCCTGCCCTCAGTTCTGAAAATTCCCCTCGACTCTGAGATCTTAAGACGGTGTCAGGTTTCCTTCTGCTTGTCCCCCCATCCCTGGCCCTGGCCGTGCTGGGCCACTGTCAGCCCATCAGACTGGCCGAGAGGGTCGTCCGTGCGCCCTGCCAGGCAGCCTCCCTGCAGGAAGAAGCATGAGAAAGCTGGGTTTTCTAGGGCGGCCCATACACTGAAAGCCCTCAGGGGAAAGCCACAGCCTCAGTTCCAAAACCAGGAAGCTTCGCGCTCTGGACTTAGTGTCTGTACTGAGCCAATTTAAACAATTTCATTCAATAGTCCCCAGATGACAAATTACCTGTAACCCATCCTTATAAAGGAGGGAATAGACTTGCGTAGACTTTGAACTTTGGGGACGTGGTGATCCAAGGAGTCTCAGAGTTTCCCTTACGGTTATTAAAAGTAACAACTAGCCAAGAAGAGACCAACCGGTGAGCAAACAATGACACCTGTGCCTTGGAAATGTGACTGAGGCCAGTCAGTCTCCCAGTAAGGATGCCTCATGTTGGGGGTGGCTCTGGATTTGCACTTTAAAGCAGGCTGGCTTGGGGAGAGGTAAGTAATCTCCCCGAGCTTAATCAGCATAGTAATTGTATCTGCCTCACTGTGTGGTTTGTATATGAAACGAGATAAAATGATAGCTAATGTTTATTATCCACGTAAATGTGCCAAGCACTATTCCAAGTACTTTACATATATCAGCCCGCTCAATCGTTCCGTCGGCGCACAGAAGTACTTAATAACTGTTGGGTGTCCTTGTTACCAGCAGTAGTCAAAAAGGACATTTGTAAATCCCACATCACGTATTAAGCTCTGTTTAAATATCTTACATATTAGCACCCCTTAGTGAGTAGGTACTGTTACCATCACCCCATTTTACAGATGAAGAGACCAAGGCACAGAGAAGCCAGGTGAAGCGGTACCCAAGGTCAGGAGCTGGTCAGTGGTGGAGCTGGGATTTGAGTTTCAACGATTCTTGTAAAATCCAGACTTCTAATCACTGCCTAACCTCCAACAAATATTGAGTGAGCCCCTTAAGGCCAGGAGCTATTCCAGACCCTGGAATACATCAGAGCCCCAAATAGAAAAAGATCCCTCTTCCCTGCCTCCTTGAGAGGGACACAGATGATGAACAACTTAAATCAGTCAAGTGTCTTCAGTTTAGAAAGTGGTCCACGCCGAGGAACACAGTGAAGCAGGAAGGGGGAAGATAATCTCTGTGTGGGGAGTGTTCAAATTCTGGACCAGGGAAAGCCTCCCTGAGAAATCAATGCTTGAATCAAGACAGAGGAGCCAAGGGAGCTATGAAGATACGGGGTATGAGCTTTCCAGGCTGAGGGACCAGTGCAAAGGCCCTGAGGCCTGTGTTGTTGGAAATATTTGGCTCACTGGATCCACACTCCGTCCTCACCCCAAATTGCTAAGCTTAGCAAACAACCCCATCACCAGGGATAAAGGAGCAAGGGTTTGGAAGATTTTGAAATGTTCCCCCTTTGCTATGAATCCAGCTATTAAGCTGCATATAAAATGGAAGAGACCACGGCCGCCACGGGCAAGTGTGCAGGGGTCCATATGACGCATTTGGGACACGTCAGGCCCCTTCCTGAAGAATTAGTCCACATCTTTGGCTTGAGATTAGAGATGAGAGAGGGGCTGAAGCTGAGTACAACCTATTTAAAACCACTTTGATCCGAGGATTGTAACCATTTAGTGTTTGTCGATTTTTCTTTCCTATTTTTAGGAAGGTGGGAGCGTGTTAATTAAACATTTTTGAGTGAAGCTGGTTTCCAGGGAGGTTGGCTTAAGAGCCCCTGAGAGCCAGATCCTGTGTTTACTTTCCACAGAGGCTCCTAGGAAAGGAGGCCCCATCTCCCAGGCAGGCGCGTTCTGGAAGTGGGCAGAGGCTACCTGGTCCCCACGCCTGCTCCTGCCTGGCCTTCTCCTTGGCCTTCTGTTCGGAGAGTCATCCAAGGATGGGGAAGACGAGATGCTCTTAAAGCAGAATAAGAGCTGCCCTGCTGAGCTGGCTGGGACACGCCTCAGCTCAATGTGGTCCTGTCGGGGGAGTCTGCTCAGGGGTCTCCACTGGCATCACCGGACCCCGGTAAGGGTGGGCCAGGCTGGCCCAGTGTCCTCACGCAGAGACCTCCTCTCCCAAGGCCTGCAAACATGCCATAAACCTACTCACAATTCTCTCTCCATATATTTCTTTCTTCTCCAATTTTGTATGTGCCTTTTACTCTGTGTCAAGGGTCCACTGTCATTTTATTAAACTTTTAATAATAACCACTAACTATCCCACTTTCTAACCCTACACTATCCCACTTTGTCTAATGAATTCTTTTCAAAACACTGAAGAGCAGATATTATTCTCCCCATTTTCGAGACGAGAAGAAAAGCTTCCAGACATTGTGTACTTCCTTCAGATCAAAAGTTAGCACATGGCGGAGCGAGGCTTTGACACAGATCTGAAGACTGCCCCACATGCTCTGAATCATCGTGCTAGACAGCTTTCCTGTGTCCGCCATGCAACATCCGACAATGCGCTGTATCCACACGCACAGACACGCAGACATTACTGCGTACATGGGCACATTGTACAGACAACATACATCGCTACTCACACGCACACTCACACTCACACACACACACACACACACATGCACTGTAGGCTCAGCTATGAGAAGGACGGAAAGGATTCAGGAAGGGGGGCTCTGCCCCGTGTGCGCTGCATGGAGCAGGGTGCAGAAGGGGAGATGTGGGTGAAGAGACCTCGCCGGGACTGGGAACATCCAGGCTCCAAATGCTCCCCAGGGACCCTGGTGAGAGGGGGCTGAGCTGCGGACCCCAGTGCCTGGGCCTTTTCCAGGCGTGCCGGCTGGAAGTCAAGCTGGGCGTACAGTCTAAACTCCCATTCAGCAATGCAGTGTACTCTCTGTCTCTCGTGCATCTGTGTGCATGTTTGCACACAGATAAGTACCTACCAGGAGCCGAAAGAAAACCCAAAAGTTTGTCCTTGTGGTGAGCGGAGTCCCCAGCATGTTGGGGCACAAGGATGTGGTCGTCCGGCAGGTGTGGGCCTGGGCTCCAAGGCCCGGCACTCAGGCTGCACTGGACACCTTCGGCTCTTTCACGGTGGGAAATCAACAGGGCGGCTGGACTGAGCACATTTTGTTTTACAAAGATAAAGGAACAATTCTCTACCTTCTTCTTTGTCCCCAGTGCCCCTCACACTTGGACAGCCTTCCCCATCCCGGTACATGCTTACATTTCTTTGGAGTTTGCTTTGAACCTGCTCATGCGTTCCCCGGGCGGCACTGGGTCCCGACTCTGGCTTGCAGCAGGGCATTTGTGGTTTTGTTTCTCAGTTTGTCATAACAGTCAGTTCACTCTTACTTTTATATAAACACATTGTCCTCTGGGATCATCTATGGGAATTCTGTGGCTTGAACTGGACAGTGTCTAACGTGTGTATCACATGCAGACGTCAGGGTCACCTGCCTCCCTCCTCCTGCTATCCTGCGCTCTTGGTTACCTACCCACCCTCACCAGGAACACCAGCCACCTCTCTCTCCGTGTAATCTGTGCCTTTGCTTATTCACTTATTCAACAAGAAGGGTCCACTGAATACCCGCTATTCGAGGCAATAGGGATACAGCTTGGAACCCTCAGGCAATGCTGGTGTAGAGATGACAATTCGTTAGATGTTGCACAGTGAGGGGGCCAAGGAGACGCATGAAGTGGAGAGGGAGAACGTGCAGGGCTGGGGGTGACCATTGCAACTTTACCTGGGGCCTTGGGAAGGCCTTGCCACGGTGACATGTGAATAAAAACCTACGGGAAGTGACGTGACGAGGGGAGCCAGGCACTCATCAGGGAACAGCAAGCGCGGGGACCCGGGCAGGAGAAAGGGAGCAGAGGCTGGAGGGGGATGGAGCCCATGTGGGGTTTTAGGGCTTTTTAAGGATTTTGACTTCTGCTGGGTGAAATGAGAAGCTCTGGAGGACTCTGAGCAACAAGTTTTAACCGGCCCTCTCTGCTGTCCAGAGAATACACTGAAGGTCAGGCGGGATGGACGATAGTCTCCTGATGAGGTGTGCTGGTGGCTAGGGCCACGGTCACAGTGGAGGAGGGGGGAGGCTGACCAGAGATGCAGAGAATTGGAGAGACCTGGACTCAGGGATGCCTCCACTCCACGGCTCTCTGGATTGAGCCAGTGAAAGAACAGAGTTGACATTTGCCAAGATGATTTGTGATTAAAATTCACTTACCAATCCTACTAATTTTACCTCCTAGGGGTTTCTAGAATCCTTTTCTTTCATTCTAATTTATCCACCCTTGGTTCTGATCTGGATTAGTGCAGCAGACCACGAACTGATCCCCTGTCTGCTAACTGTTCCCAAATCCAACCATGGCACACGGCGAGCTATGCAAAATAAATGTCTGACGACATTCCTCCCAGATTCAAATCACCACTCACTCCTGTCCCCCACTCGCACCCTGCAGGGAAAATCCAAGATCCTCCTCATGGCTCACAAGACTGTCATCATCTGGCCTCTGTGTCTGTCCACTGTCATCCTCCAACCTGTCCTCCTTTGGAAGTCAGGCTGCAGGAGCACTGGACACCATGAGGTTGTCCTCGCCCCAACTCAAGAGCACTCTTGGCTGCTCCAGCCAGATCTCATCTCTGGGCCCTGCTGCTCTGTGGCCTCTGCTGCAATGACCTTCCTACCAGGTGTTCACCTGGCTACTACTACGGGCCCTTAGAGACACACCAGAGGCATCACTTCCTTCAGGAATTCTCTTTAATAGCTCCTTTATCCAAGGTGCTGTATCCTTCCTCTGTCCTAGTTTCCTGTGTGCACCTGGACTGTGGGCTCACCATGTGCCTGGAGGGGCACTGCCCACACGACTTCTGGGCTCCTGAGGGCGGGGTCCAGTCTCAGTCATCTCTGCATACAGGACCTCCAGACTTTGTACTTGGCACAAAGTCGGCTCAATGAAGAACTGAGAAGGGAATGAATCCAGGGAGACTGTCTGGGTCACAATTCTGAGAAGAAACTCATATATTTGATTCTGATAATTTCACATTCTGTAATGATAAAAGCAACACATTATTCAAGTTGAGAAAATAAGCACCTATAAAATATATCTTTTGAGAATATGTTTTTGCTGACCACCTCATCCAAGAAGTGTCAAAGAATCTCTCTGTGTACTTTAAAAGTGTGCAGTCATTGGAATTCTATTTTTATAGCTGCTTACATGTAGGTTTTTAAGTGTTTCTATAGTGTATGAATGTGTATGTTTATGTACTTGTGAGAGAAATAGCGGGGGTGGGGGGCAGAGAGGGAAGGGGAGGAAAAGAGGAAAAGGGAGGGAGAGACAGAGAGACAGACGTCTTCCCTAATGTCCACATTCTTTGAGGGCAGGGACATTCATTAATTACCTTTATTCTTCTCTGGCTAACTTGGGGACCTACGGAGAGGCAACTCTCAAAAAATGTTATAAACTACAAGGGGAATATCTTTCTCTTATGGAGGGAAATTTTAATGAAGTAGCTGCTAAGTGAATTGAAACAACTGAAATTCAAGCCAGTCCTCCCTGCCCCTCTCCAGGGAGCAGAAGCACCAAAGGTCTGCCTGTGAGTCACACCAGCACCAGAAGGTCCCTGGGCCAAAGCCCTGTGGCCACTCACCTGCTGACCTGTCAGAAAGGACCCAGTCCTCCTCTGTAGCAGGACAGCAGTCAGGACAGTATTGGTGGACACATGCACACATACATGCATACTCATATACAGGCACGCGGGTTAGAGAGGAGTATTCTTCTTGCTGCATCTACATTCTGCTTTACTTTGTTGCAAAAATCTGGGTAATGGGAGAAACCCCCCCCCAAAATGAATAATTCAGAAGGGTCTAGCTGAGGAAATAAGAAAAATTCAGGGTAAAGACAAAGAGACAGAAAGAAGAGTCAGAGAGGCGAACTTGTTCTTTGAAAACAACAGAACTCTGAGACTGAACCACGGGGAACTTAGGGTATATTCAGTTTAGGCTCTAGAGGAGACAGGGCCCAGGGATATGCTTCATAACTAGTATTAAAGATTTGTGCCAGTTTTTTTTTTCTGGTTCGTTCTTTTGTGATTAAAGGACAACCCCTCTCTTTATTCCAAAAAGATTGTGAAACACGACAGGTTCTATGGGGTCGTTTAACAAAGCCCCTGTAGTGATGATGAAGTTGAGGTGACAAAGCAAGGTCCAGAGCCAGAAACTTACCAATAAGTGGATGGTTCTTTTTCCCAAAGGTGGAGCTGCCAGGTGAGAAATGGTGAATTCTGGGAACGAGCTGCCTTCCGAGAGGCCCTGGTGATTTTTTCATTGGAGTTAAATTCACAAGACAAACTGGGCACATTCTTAGGATTCTAGCCTACTTAGCAGAAAGAGCTAGAAGACAGTGTCCGACAGTAGGGGGATGAATTGGCTCCCTACCAGAGGGAACAAAAACCAGGAAGCATGTATGGACCAGGGGGTTGAGGATAGGGCGGGCAGGTGAAGGTCCTGACTGAGGAAAAGAGGACAGGAGGAAACGCATGCGAAGCAGTAGCAGTGGTTAATAGAGACTGTCAGAAGTCTAGTGAAGGAGAGAGACAGTCCTTTGAGATTAAAGCAAAGTTTCTTCGAGGAAGTAACTCAAGCAGAGCTTAGGAATAGTGATGGAGGTGGAGATGGCCATGGAATTCAGGGACGGGAACCACTAACTCAGCATTCTGGGAAGTTCCAAGTTAAAGCAGGCTTGAGCCTGAATTGCAGATACACGGCTTCCTCGTGAACTCTGCAGGGCATGGTTCAACCCGGCATCCTGGTTTTTCTCATTTCCAAGCTTTGGAGGATCTGGGAAGTGAAAGAAAATGTAGGCTGAGTCTGTGAGATCCAGGTACAGACAAAAATGTGAATAGCCCTTATGTCCCAGTGAGGTGATGATGGCTTAGCCTCAAGAACACAAGTTGCATTTTGAGGGGACGTGGCCTTTCAGCCCCAGGCGCAAACTCCAACCATGAAGCAACTTTTGTGGGCACAGAGACCATTGCCCCACATCTCTGTGAAGGGACTCAATCGTCACTCCTGTTGTTCTGACCCAGGCAAAAAACTTCCACTCCATGGAGACCTCCCGTTAGCAGGGCGTAGACCGGCTCTCCCTTGAGGACTCGTATGTGGTTCAATCTCTAATGATGTGCCAGATGGTTTAGAAGCTAAGCCGCCCCACACAGAGTCTGATTATGCAGTCTCCGTCCACCCTGTTCAAATCCCCCAGGAGCAATAGATGATGCTTTGAGCAAGTTATTTAACCCCTCTCAATCCCAGTTTCTCATCTACAAATAGGGTATCAATACATCTACAGTTAATAAACATACATCGGGCTGGCTCTTAAGTTTCTAATGATTCTGTCAATGGTCATGTCACCCTTCTCACCCCTTCTTTTGAAAAAAACACTTGTTTCCCACATCCTCCAGCCTAAGGTGTGGTCTGAATAGAAATGGCATTTTTTATGACCTTTCTTTGCTAATCAGGCATAGTGTTCAGTCTAAGAGTAGGCACTCGATACAAGACAAGCCAATGTCCTCACTAAGAAAGTTCTAAGAGCTGGGGGTGGGGGAGAGGAAACTTTTACTCTGAAGGTAAAGATGTGAGGGTGTAAGTCAGGGGCTGCCAGACTTCTTTGCCTTCACTGTGTCATAAAAGCTGGTGTATAGTAGGTTGAAGCTAACATGAAGAGTAGACCAGAGATGAGAGAGAAGGGGGAGAGAGAGAAAGAGAGAGGGAGGAAAAGAAGAGAGGAGGGGAGGGAGGAAGGAAATGGGGGAGAGGAAGGCAGAGAAGGAAGGGGAGGGGAAGAGGAAGGGGAGGAGAGAGAAGGAGAGGGAATGAGAGAGAGTCCTGACAATGCTCATGACCTTGGTTCTGGCCATTGTGATCCTGGGATCTACCCTGATTGTTTGATTCTATTAGCTCCTTGTGTTAAGCGCGTCTTTTTACTTAAGTCTATTTCATTCTTTAAATATTTATTTATTTATTTATTATTTATTTTGGCTGCACCGGGTCTTGAGGCATTCGGGATCTTTAGTTGAGGCATGCGGTCTTCTTAGTTGCTGCATGTGGGATCTAGCTCCCCGATCTGGGATCAAACCTGGGCCCCATGAATTGGGAGCTTGGAATCTTACCCATTGGACCACCAGGGAAGTACTTAAGTCCCATTTAAATCTGTTTCTTACAACCCAAAGTCCTGACTACCTGGCTGGGTAGTTGTAAGCATTAAATTATGTGACACGTGTTAAATGCTTGTAACATCGGTTAGCCTGCAGTGTAAACAAGCCAAAATGGTAGTAATTTGCTCCTCCCTGCCCATCTTTGTGGGAAGCTGTAGAGCATGGTGCTTCGGTGCGTGACTCTGGGCACCGACTTCTGGGTTCCAACCCCAGATCTACCTCTTAGTGTCATGTGACCTTGGATGAGTTATTTCTCTGTGTCTCAGTGTGTGGAGTGGAGGTTGTGGTGAGGATTGAACAGCTGACACTGCTAGGTCCTTAGACTGCTAACTATCATTACTGTCCTCAAGTAAACTGTTAGTGTACATGGCCACCTCCCCTAGCAACTAGGATCAGAACCCTCCTAAATGCAGGGTCTCAGTCTTCAAACTGGCATATCAGAGGTCACATATAAAATATACAGCAGGCACCCATAAATGTTAATAAATGACTAAAAGAATGTTCTTTGATAACAGGCTCCTTAGCAGTTGAATGTGGGTGAGTTTCTCTCTGAGGTTAGATCACTCACAAGGGCAGGTGACAGGCCCTGTGCTGGAGACAAGGCAGGGACCGTACATCTACCCTTTGCCTGATTTCAGGTCTTGTCTGAAGAGCAAAAAGGGACGCACCAAAGCCATGTCTGAGCCCTCGTCCCTTTGCCTTCCTGAATTTTCTCTACCAGTTTCTCAGGAGCAGAAGGAATTGCTGTGTGGCAATGACAGAGCCGCTCTGTCCCAAACCCTGAAGCACTGGCCTTTGGACGCCAAGCGGAGCTCCTCTTAGATTTGTCTCCAGAAGGCACTTTGTGAAAGGCTCAGAGTCCCTTTGAGATGACAGTCATGTGAGACGCTCGGGTGATCTTATCCTGCAGGGTGGTTCTGAGCTTACCTCCTGGTCCGCTGGGGACTGGCAGTCATGGCAGCTCAGAAGAGCTGCAGCCTCTGAAGGAAGAGGAAAACCTCTTCCTGGCCGCACCGCCTTGGGTGCCATCAACGCACGGGGCGCCTGGCTTCAGCGGACTTCATCTAATGTGGTAACACTCATGATAATAAATATTGTTAAAAATAAACGTCACTCCGGGGATTGAGCATCACTGGGACAGGTGTTCGGAATGAGAAGAGCACAGTAACTGGGCAACTTAGTCATTAGCGGAAATGCCGTTTAAAATCTACTGCGTTTAAAAAAACAATACTTCAGCTGCTCTCTGGCCTTCCAAAGTCATTAGTTGGTGTTCTTTATCTGTTTGTTTTCCTCACTGAAGTGAGGCTTTTAATGTCACAGGAGAACTAACGTGGCTCCGTGACAGCGTTTCAGGGTGAATGATGGAGCCCTCTGAGGCTCACACATCATGCTGCACGATGCGTCTCCTCTTTGGAGCTCATGGTCCCCCGCGGTGGGGAAACAGGTATGGCACAGGGCGGGCGCGGAGGGGAGAGAGCTGGGACCATTCCTGATTGACAACCAGCCCAGTGGGGTTGTGGGTGGGGCCAATGCTTCCTCCAGACGCCACAGTCAGGCCATTAAAGGACTGCGGGGGGAGGGGGGTGCGGGGGGAGGGAGGGCAGGGCTTTGTGTCCTACCCTCGGTCAGTTCTCTCTGACATGCAGGAGTTGCAAAGCCGTAATGACACTGTTTCAGATCATACCCATATCTGGCATTTTCCAAGTGCCTCATCCATCTTTATTGTAATCAGGAAAAAATATCACAACAGCAGAGGTCCCATGCTGGAAAATGGAACTACCGAGGCCCCCAAAGAAGCAATAAGCTCCGGATGTCACGTAGAAAGTCTCCATTTGCACTTGAAGCTGGTTTTGAAACATGCATTCACATTCTTTTGTAAACACTAGTTCCAAATTCTACATATATTATCCATGATTTGAATTTCAAAGGTGGTGTTTGCTCTTGTCTGTTGTAGGAGTCCTCACCATGCCGCAATGCATGTGGGAAATTGCATTGGAGACCTTGCTCTGGTCTAGAAGATGTGTTTACCTTCTGAAGGGATAACATCTTGTGTTCCTGTTGAATTTCATCTTCCGAGGCAGCATCTTATAGGATTTTTCTGAGTATCAAGAGAAAATCTATCCATGCATAGGGAACCACATACAGGCATACCTCATTTTACTGTGTTCACGGAAATTGCAATTTTTACAAATTGAAGGTTTGGGGCAACCCTGCGTTGAGCAAGTGTATTGCAACGTTTTTCCAACACTTGCTCACTTCATGTCTCTGTGTCACATTTTGATAATTCTCACAATAGTTCAAATGTTTTCATTTTGATTATATTTGTCACAGTGATCTGTGATCAGTGATCTTTGATGTTACTATTGTATTGTCTAGGAACACCACAAACTGCACCCAAATAAGATGACAAACTTAATCCACAAATGTGTGTGTCTGACTGCTCCACTTACTGGCCATTCCCCCCCTCTCTCTCCTTCTCCTCAGGCCTCCCTATTCCCTGAGATACAACAATATTGAAATTGGGTCAATTAATCTATAATGAATGAATGTTCAAGTGAAAAGAAGGGTCATACGTCTCTCTTTAAATCAAAAGCTAGAAATGTTTAAGCTTAGTGAGGAAGGCATGTTAAAAAACTGAGATGGGCTGAAAGCTGGGTTTCCTGCACCAAGCAGTTAGCCAAGTCGGGAAGGCAAAGGAAGAGTTCTTGAAGGAAATTAAAACTGCTACTCCAGTGAACACACGAACGATAAGAGAGTCAAACAGCTTTATTGCTGATATGGAGAAAGTTTTAGGGGTCTGGCTAGAAGACCCTTAAGCCAGAACCTTTCCGTTAAGCCAAATCCTAATCCAGAGCAAGGCCCCACCTCTCTTCAATTCTATGAAGGCTGAGAGAGGTGAGGAAGCTGCAGAAGAACAGTCTGAAGTTAGCAAAGGTTAGTTCATGAGATTTAAGGAAAGCAGCCATCTCTATAACATAAAATGCAAGGTGAAGCAGCAAGTGCTGATGTAGAAGCTGCAGCAAGTTACCCAGAAGATCTAGTTAAGATAATTAACAAAGGAGGCTACGCTAAACAACAGATTTTCAATGTAGATGAAACAGCCTTCTATTGGAAGAAGAGTCTATCTAGGACTTTCATAGCTAGAGAGGAGAAGTCAATACTTAGCTTCAAAACATCAAAGGACAGACTGACTCTCTTGTCAGGGGCTAACGCAGCTGGTGACTTTAAGTTGAGCCAAGGCTCATTTACCATCCTGAAAATCCTAGGGCCCTTAAGAATTATGCTGAATCTACTCTGCTTGTGCTCTATAAATGGAACAACAAAGTGCAGATGACAGCACATCTCTTTACACATGGTTTACTGAATATTTTAAGCCCACTGTTGAGAACTACTTCTCAGAAAGAAAGATTCCTTTCAAAATATTACTGCTCATTGACAATGTACCTGGTCACCCAAGAACTCTGACAAAGATGGACAATGAGATTAATGTTGTTTCCATGCCTGCTAACACTACATACTTTCTGCAGCCCATGGATCAAAGAGTCATTTCAACTTACAAATCTCATTATTTAAGATGTACATAATGTAAGGCTATAGCTGCTATGGATAGTGATTCTACTGCTGGATCTGGGAAAAGTAAATTGAAAATCTTCTGAAAAGTATTCACCATTTGAGATGTCATTAAGAACACTTGTGATTCATGGGAAGGGGTCAAAATATCAATATTAACAGGAGTTTGGAAGAAGTGGATTCCAACCCTCATGGATGACTTCAAGGGATTCAAGACCTCAGTGGAGGAAAGTAACTGTACATGTGGTAGAAATTGCAAGAGAACTAGAAATAGAAGTGGAGCCTGAAAATGTGATTGAATTGCTGCAATGTCATGATAAAACTTTCAAGGATGAGGAGTTGCTTCTTACGGATGAGCAAAGAAAGTGGTTTCTTGAGATTGAATCTACTCCTAGTGAAGATGCTATGAAGATTGTGGAAATGACAATAGAGTATTTAAAATATTACATAAACTTAACTGATGAAGCATCATCAGGATTTTGAGGGGATTGACTTCCATTTTGAAAGAAGTTCTACTGTGGATAAAATGCTATCAAACAGCATTACATGCTACAGAGAAATCATTTGTGAAAGAAAGAGTCAATTGAGGTGGGAAACATCATTGTCTTATTTTAAGACATTGTTGCCACCCCAGCCTTCAGCGGCCACCAGCCTGATCAGTCAACAGCCATCCACACTGAGGAAAAACCCTCCACCAACAAAAAGATTATGACCCACTGAAGGCTCAGATAATGGTTAGCATTTTTAAAAATAAAGTATTTTTAAATTAAGGTATGTACATTTCTTAGACATAAAGCTATTGTACACTTTATAGAATATAAACATAACGTTGACATGCACTGGAAAAAAAAACTTGTGTAACTTGCTTTATTGCAATAATTACTTTATTGAAGTGATCTGGAATGGAGCCTGCAATGTCTCTGAGGCATGACTGGCAGGTACTTTACTCCCATTTTAACCGTGCATAAAGTTGCCTAGGAAGTCTTGGACAAAAGCTTTATTTTTCCATTTCTAAAGGTAAATCCTTTGGAGTGATTTCCTGCTGAAGATACTCCTGGTGGGATTGGAGGAGTGGAGTGAGAATCAGCTAAATATCCCCCTATCCTTGAGGAGATAAGGTAGAGTAATTTACAACTCTACACTGAGGATAGGCATCCAGGAAATGTTGAAAATAAATAGGAGAGTATCTCTCATCCTACCGGGCTCTTGGGGAAAAGCATCACACTGAATGTTGGGAAGAAAAAAGATCAAAGAGGTAGAGCTCCTGCCCTCTGGAGATTCATAGGTGTTTGCCATAAGGCAGCCTCAATTCTAGAAGTGCCACAAACATGATCAGATACAGGCCAGGGAATGAGTTATAGGTTAGAAGCCCAGAAGCCTGGGTTCTACTCTCGCCTCAGCCCTTACACGCCCTTCCTCATCCTTCAAAATATAATGTTTCCTATGCCTCCTATGGAGTAACGTTCTTGAAATTCTCCAGTCTGGATTGGGTCTCCTGTGTATTCCTCTTGTGACATTTATCAAAATTGTAATTAAGTAGATCTGTGTGATTGTCTGTGTACAACTGACCTCCCCTAACAGGCTAGAAGCTCCCGGAGGACCTGGATCATGTGTCTCTTGTACCGACTGCACTCCCAGACCTAGCACAGTGCCCGGCATTGGATACTTGAGAATAAATGAGGAAGGAGAAGCAGCTTTGCTATGCTCCATCCTGAGCGATGCCAAAGCTGACACTTAACGTCAAAAAGCCAAAAACTGCTGAACCACAAAGAAAACTATTCAGCCCCCTTAATTCATCCCCCCAGTGGGAAACTTTGCCTTCAATGGAAGTGATTCCTTTACTGGGGAGGCCACCGTGACAGAAGACAGTACAGGATATGTGGAAGGATGGTAACTACAGGTCTTTTGTGTTTGTCTTGCCTTGTATTTCAACCTTGCCCATTCTTTTAGTTTATGGCCACCTATGAAGGAAGGGGCAGGGGTCTGGACACACAAGGCCCACCCCACTTCTTCCTTTGCACAAAAGCCCTGCAAACAAGCCCGTGTCGAGACAGCCGGAGCGCATCTCATCACGGAGCAGCTTCTAGGCCCAGGAACTCCCAACTGGCTGCTGAATAGCATCTCTGATATACTAAAGAGGTAAATTAAATGCATTAATCTCAGTGAGAGTCACCATTGAGGCATTCAGGGCTGCACAGAAATTTCCAACAATTGGCCTCATTTTGCTTCAGTAACAAATAAAAAACGCGGTGGGGGGAGAGTTTGGGTGGGTCTTGGAGGCTTTTTTTCTGCTCTCCTCCTCCAGACGAGTAATCAAAATGAAGTTCCACATTGAGAATATGCATTTCATTTTATTCTGTACTTGAAAGCAAACACATTTGGCCCTTTCTCCTGTAATAAGACGAATCCCTTATCTGTTATTCATTGAAGAACATAAAGATGATGCCAGTGACACCAAAACCCTGTAAGCTTCTTTTCAGCCTCTTCTCAGCATAAAAAGGCAAATTCATTCTGGTTAAGATAGTTTTGTGCCAGGTACATGACATTCATTCTCTTAAACCCATGGAAGCTGCAGCTATTTGGGTCGATTTATGCTTTTATTCTTATTTTTCAATCACTTGCTCTCTATTTGCGGGCCTGGGAAGCCCCTTCCTCCCACTTCTTACACCAAGGTGGCCTACAGGTTTTATAGGAGTTGAAAATAAAGTTCAGCACAAACCCAACCTCAAACTGCCTGATTTGTGCTCATTTTTCAGGATTTAACAAGGAACCTGGATGGTGGGACAAAGGACAAGCCTCACAGCCAGAGGAGCCTGGCTCAGGCCGTGGATGTGCTGGGGGACTTCGATTGAGTCAGTTCATATTAAGTACCAATGACTCATCCTGACTTCATTATCCCATTTAAGCCTCAAGACAACCCAATGGATGCACTATTCCAAATTTCACTTCGTATTTGAGGAAGCAATCTCGGAGGGTTCAGGTAGTCGTGTTTGGGCCCACGGCTGGTAAACGAAGGACCCAACACTGGGACCCAGGTCAACTGAGTCCTTAGCTATTTCATGCTGCCCCAGGGTCCAAATTACCCTGTTCAAGATTTGGTTTTCTTCTTGCTGATCTCTAATGTTGCCTCCCTCTTAGGAGTTCTGGGTAGAATCAACCCAGAAATACAAGTGCATTGCAAATTATAAAAAGAATATGAAAGGAAGGTATTACTATATTATTGTTAACAAGATAATACTGTATTGGATTTAGCCAACCCCCATATTGAGAAACATCCTACAGACAGATTACGTTTTAACTGTTTTCTCAGGAAATAGGGACAGACTATACTCCTGTGGGTATGGATGTGCTTTCCCTGAGAAGAATTTATGTGACACAGTCTGGGAGAGTCTCTCTGGGAAGAGACTTAATCCTGAGACAGAAAAGTAGGACTCTGGGATGTGGAGACGAGTATAAAACAAGGGCTGGTGGGGAAATTTCTCTCTGTAGAGGCAGTGGTCAGTTTGTTCAGGACCCACAGGGTAGACAGGCTGGAAGCTATTAAGTTGGGCTCGTGTGAAATTCTTTAGAGCCCAGGGTTACTCCTGACCATCAGTGCCCTGCCCATCTCCCCTTGGCTCTCCACAGTCATACCCGCCCCTAGAAGCCCTTCACAATCACCTGAGACTCTCCATCTGAGGACTTTCTCTCAAGCCACTCAAGAGAGTGTCTTCCTACAAACATCAAGGAGTTAATGCTCCCAGGAGAAGCCCTGAGTGACGACGGTGGATGAGAACTGGAGGATACCCATAGCAGCTTCTTCACTCCTGGGTGGGACAGCTGAGGATGCTCCCTGCGGACTCCCAGAGGTCTTCACAGCCATGTCCTGCTTGATAACACACCCCTTATTGAGGTCATCTTGTTCCTGTCTTACTTCTCACTCCTCATCCAGAGCTTCCTGAGTTCACTTCCTACGTAAAGAATTTGCACTCAAATGCTGGAGAAGCCCAACCTAAGACGTAGAATGAGAGGGCTATTCCTACACTTGTGGGAAAGCCACAGAAAGAAGTGTGATGATTTGCTCCCCGAACCAGCACTGAGAGGACTTTGGGAACAGTAGGGTGGTTGCTTAGGGCAGGCTGTTAGGAAGAAGTCACACTGCACCTTTGTTTTCTGCTGCTGGCAGCTGGCAAGAGGCAACCTCCTGTAGAAACCATCATCAAAAGGCCAGGGTTCTGGGGCCCACAGGTGGTAAGAGTGCATCTCTCCCAGTGATCAGAGACCTCATGTAGCCCTGACCATTCAGCAATGGATGGTCATTCCAGGAGGGGGTACCTGGAGGGACAGAGGAAAACCCTGAATTCCTTCTAAATTGGGAATATATATTCTCAAAACTATTCTTTTGGGTGGCACCAGTGTGATCTGTCTATATTTGTTCCCCAATAGTATGCAACAAGATATCAAGGATTATCAATAATTTTAATAACGTAGCTTTTTAAAAAATCTCATACTTACTAATTTCATGAAATGGCTCTTTATTCAAAGTTAAAAAAAAGGCTATGAATAAGTTTGGGGGAGAGCAGAATCATGGCTCTGAAAAGTGTAATTCTCACAAAGCCTTGCTTCTCACCAACCCTGATGCTCTGAAAACGAGCTGCAGCACTTGGATTTTAATTCACTCCATTAATAAATGAATTATGCAATTAGTTGATACACAATTAACTGGATTCACAACGCGTGTAGAGCTAACTGGGTCAGCCTGCATCTGTATGACTGTAATGTGCCTAAATGAATATGCCATCAAAGGACACGCAGTGGAATGGGGAATCAGATTCGTCTGAGGCAGGAATCATGCCTGCCAGCTGCCGAAAGTACAGCAGATAAAGCCTTGGTTGGAGTTGGCAGGAGAATCAAAAGCACACAATGCAGGACCCCAAGTGGCATCCTCTCTGCTGTAGCAGCATTGTTCTCCCCAGATGAGCTTGGACGGAGATCAGTAAATCCCAAATCCTTCGAGACGGAAAGGAAGAGCAATTGGACTTGGATTGGGATCTATCAATGAATCACTAGCCAAAAGTGGTTCTGACAACGTGAGATGAACACCTCTTCGTACAGCAGAGCAGTCCCTGGGACCTGCAATTGTAACTGACCCAGATGCAAAGTCAATCAAAATACTCAATCCTGTGATATCTAATTCCAGATGGAAAATGTAAGCCAATGAAATGTTCAGTTGTGCTTTGTGGGTGTGACCAATCGATCCATGTCCAAGAATTTGTCTTACAGTCAAGGTTTTTGGTGATCAAATTGAGGTTGGTATCAGAAGCTCACAGCGATCTATGACTATGATGTGTGTGCCTGTGAGTCTTCTGTAGGGAGAGAGGAATATTAAGGGAGTGTCTACATTGAATTTACTTAATTTTGTTTTTGAATGCTTCAAAGATGTTTTGGGATTCCCGAGCCTTTCTAAATCAGAATCTGTACTTTAGCAAGATCCTCGCAGGATTCACTGTGCATTCTGGTTCAGTCTGAGAAGTGTGGCTGTAGGGCACTCCATGTTCACAGGAAGTGTCATTGTCATAAAGTAGGACATTAAGAGCTCTTCTTATGTGTGGAGGCCCTGCGAAATCTGAGAAGTCATATTTGGTATGAAATCACTGGTATCACCATGCGTGACACCATCCCTGGACTCAGAGTGTACTGAGTGTGGGCCCTGGTCTGGGCTTCACCACTGATTTGCTGCCTAATGCACCTCACCTCTCAGGGTCTGTTTCCTTCTTTATTTGCCATGAGAAGGTTGGGCCAGACTGCTAGTCCCCAGTTTGCATCACCTCCATCTCTGAATATGGTAATGAAGGGAGGAAAACAGCAGGGTAGTTAAGAGCATGGGAGAGAAATCCCCTGGTCCTTGGGTCAGATCGAGGGTCAGCCCTAGGGTGTGGCATTGAGAAATGGATTTAATCTTTCTAAGCTTCACTTTCTTTGATTATAAATGGGGCACATTTTAAGCGTCCAGTTGCATGGATGTTGACCAATGTAGTCCATGTAACTCAAACCCAGTCAAGACACAAAGGGTCTCCATCATCCCCTGCTCTCTCTTACCCACCATGCCGTTCTGGCACCCACAGTACACAGAGAGGGTTGGGTGGTAGGAATGTTCTCTGCTTCCATTGGAGCAGTAGTCACATGGGAACACGGTTCTCAGAATTGTTGAACTGTGCTCTTAAACTGGGCCTGCTTTATTGTATGTCATTTACGCCTTAATAAAGTTGATTTAAAAAGAAAATAACAAAGCACCCTGGAGGGTAAAGGAGTTCTTCAGCTCTCTTCCCAAAAGCAGGTTTCACAGAATGATTCCTAGCACACAAACCCAAAGAGCAGGGTAGCAGGAAGAGGTGAATTGAAGCTTTGGCACTTAGAATGGGTATCCATGACAAAGCCGCTGGATCCATCCTATGGGTGACCTTCGGGGACTACTGAGTGCTTCGTGTGTCATTATATTTGGCCTAAGGGTAGTAAGGTACATCTTCTCCCATGACCTGTGAACGAAACCACTCTCACCCCTCCTGCGGTGACCCCTCCTGGGGCAGAGGCATCACGAGTCTCCAGAAGAGATGGACAAAGACACGACCTTGGCCTCCCTCACAGACCTGACCACAGTCCTGTAGCCACCGCAGAGGGAAAATGAGACAGGAGACAGACTCCCCCTGTACAACCTCCCAGAGTGCAGAGATTTCACTTCACAACAAAACTGCTCAGACACACAAAAACAGCTACAAATGTAACCCTGAGTGTCAAATGTAAAGAAGTGAGCAAATTGCTAAAATGAGTTGAAACAGAGTCTCAGGACTTCTTACCACAAGCTGTTGGTCCCTGACCTGGGTTTACGATCGGAGCCAATTAGCAGGTGCTACCTTAAAATTATGGAGTGGAAAGGGCACCTGGGAGACCATCTAGTCAAGCAATTTCAAAGTAGTTTTAGCCCCCAAATGTTTCCTGCAAACCAAATCTTACACAGGAATGTAAACCAACAAGAAAGAGAAGAGCGTAGGTAATCTAGAGGAAGCCGAGGTGCGGGCTCCAGGGTCCCAGCCCCTCCATCCCTGCGACGGCCTCTGAGGGACATAGCCCTACAAGCATGGGACCTGGTCCAATGCCCTTATTCCACCGATTAGGAAACTGAGGCCCTCGATGCTAAGGCTCTGCCCTCAGGCTGCGACACAGGCCGGTCTAGAGAGATCCCGACAACCAGGACAAAAGGCTTTTTCCGTTGTACAGAGCTGGCTCAACCAGTACCACACAAACCCCTGTCTTTGGGCCGAATGATTTGCTCCATCCTGAGCCGCTCCTTAGAGCATCCTGAGAATTCTGGGCAGAAGGCAGCTGGCTCAGATTAGCTCAGCCACCATGGCCTCCCTTCCGGGGTCAGCGCTCGGATTATGGAATCCTGCACCCCCCGGGGCTGGGAGGGAAAGTGCCTTTGCAGCTCAGGAGGAAAGGGGGCCTGGGACAGGAGAGAAAGAAAGAAGAAGGAAGAAGAAGAAGGAGCGCTCCTGGGTGGGAAGTGTGTCTGGCCCAGGGTGCGGGGAGGGATGGCAGAGACACACGGGGGTGGGGTGGAGCGGGCGAATGACATCCACTGTGTCTCGTGTCCCAGCACAGCCTGGAGGACTGTCGGCCTCCCCTGTCTCTCCCCGCTATGCTCAATATTCCAGTAAACCACGAACACCTAGAACCCAGGGGCCCCCCCAGGACTAGGTGAGAGCCACAGTCACATCTTCTTCATTTCCCAGAGAGCATCGTTGAAAGGCTTCTCCAAGAGCGAGCTCTCAGGTCAGTGGGGACTGAGCCAGGAGGTGCCCCAAGCTGGCACCTCCCCTGGAAGCTCGGCCTAACTGGGAAACATGGTGATTCTGCCACTTAAACCCGGGGGCCTCCCATCACCCAGGGGCCATCAATCCACCTGGCTTTCTCCCAAAAACCACACTGGAGAGCAAGAAGCTAGATTATGTTCCCTTCAGAGCTGGGCTCACGGCTCTGTCTACAGTCTGAGACCAAAACTCCTGCCACCTGCCATCCCTGATCCTTGTTCAACTCTCAGGTAGGTCCCACGTGCTCTGGAAGGAAGAAAGGATCATTCTAAACAAGTGTCCATCTGTTCCCGCTGCACCAGGTCCTGGGGTGGCTATTGGCGTGCCCTGGTGTTTGAGCCCTGGGAGATGCTAAGCTGCTCCCCCGCAGATGCCTTTGGTCTGTCTGCTACCCACTCTGTACCCCAATCTCCACCCAAAAGCCCCCCAGCCTGCTAACACCCGGGTTTTGTCTATGTGGTTGGCTTCCCCTGGCAATGAGCTGAGACGCAAAATGGACCCAAAATGGTCCTCCGAATTGCTGAACAAGCCTGCCTTACTCTCAGAGAGGGCTTTGGGGCCCGTGGAGAGCCGAATCCTCACACTTTTTAAAAAGTATGATCCTGGTGGCTAGCTGGGACCAACAGCTAACGGACATGGAGGAAGTTCCCCAAAGATATTTCAAGATGGGCTCGTCATGTTCTGAGAAGCTGGATCCGCCCAAGAGGGGAATCAGCTGGGTCTCCAACCTCGACATCGTCATGACTAAACGAGCTGGCAGATGGCAGCAGTGGTGGAAGCAGAGAAAGCCCACGTCTCTAGACGTGATGTCCAACACGACAGCCGGGACCACCTGTGACCACGTGATGTCCAACACGACAGCCGGGACCACCTGTGACCACGTGATGTCCAACACGACAGCCGGGACCACCTGTGACCACGTGATGTCCAACACGACAGCCGGGACCACCTGTGACCACCTGGGTGGCTCGGACTAAAGTACCCCTCTATCCCTGCCGAGGGTTCTATTGGGCGGTGCTGCTCTAGACCTTTTATTTAGTCATTGATTTGTGTGCCATCAAATATTTGAGTCCCGACCAGCTAGGCGCCAGCATGCTAGGCATTAGGTCAGGTTCTCCAATTACAGGGTCTAACGGGGGAGGCTGGGGAGGGTGTCAGAGACGTGATGGTTTCCCTGACCTCAAAGGTTGAGCCGTGGGTCATGGTGGAGTAGGGGTGGGGAGACAGGAAGAAGCGTAGCATCTGCAGAGGGGCAGAAGCCACCTCCCTTGGTGCCTCGGGGCCCCAGCTCCGCGCAGTCCAGCCCGGGGGCTGCGCTCCTTTCCTGAGCCACCCGCTGCACCCTCCAGAGGGTGGCCTGGTTGAGCCTCAGTCTCTTCATTTGCAGGACGAGAGTGAGATCCATCGCATAGAGTTATTTTAAGTAGCAAATCAAGTGTAGCGTAGGGATGCGTGTAGCACAGTGTGTGACACGCGTTCAAAGCTCACACGTGCTAGCTCACGTTTCCCTTTGTCAGGCCAAGGCCGGAGGTCCCGAGGAAGCGCCGTCTCCTGGGCTCTGTGCCCGGGCCCCGGCTACCGAGGACGCGCCCGGCCCCTGGCCTCCCGCCTGTGCCCAGCCAGCCTGCTGCTGTTCCCTGCAGCTATTTCCAGCCCACGGTCAGGCTGCTCTGCTCTTCCTGCCTTTGTCTTGCAGCAGGTGGTTCTCATTACCGCCCAGCGAGGTGGCGGCCGTGAACGTGCTGGCATGTGCCGCGTGAGTCTCTGGCCACGTGTCCCGTGCCTGGAGGCTGCGGGCCAGCTCCGCGAGCTGTGAGGCCTGGAATCTTCTCTGGGATGCAGCCGAGTGACGGGGAAAGGCCGTGGGCTTTCGGACCGCAGCCGGGATCCTTGGAGGCTCGGCTCCATCACTGGCAGCAGCCTCCCGCTGCGCAGGCTCCTGTCCTTCTCTCACTGCGGTCTCCCCGGCTGTTGTCACAGGCCCACGGTGAGGAGTGAGCGGGCACCCAGCACACCTGTCCGCGGTGGGCTGCTAACACAGGGATTCTCAGAGCTGGGGACACGGCAAGGAGAAGGCACACAAAAATCCCTCTCCTGGGCCACACAGACAATGAACACAGTCGAGAGGGGGCGGGGGAGTCAGCGAGGGGCTTGGGGAGAGGGTGGCCACCGCAGCCTCCACTGCAGCAAACTAAGGCAGAGGCTGAGAACGTGGAGGAGGTGAAGGGTTTTCTGCCAAAGCTATGAATTTTTCCAGCCTGCATTCTTTCCCTGAGCCACAAGCTGTGCCCAGGAATGCTGTCTGAGAAAATGAATGGGCAGTGTGTCAGAAGCTGAGACTTTCTGGGCTGGCCCTGGCCAGCAGTTGGTGTCACCTTGCCCCAGGGTGGCTTCTGAGTGGCAGCAGAACAGAGGCTATAGCTGAGCACACGCACTGGCCTTCCTGGCGGGGGGTCTGATCCTAGGACTCCTGAAACAAAAGGACGTCTGCATCATGGCAAGGAAATCTTAATGAGCGCTAGGAACGGAAACAGTGGGGGTGAGGTTTTAATTAGCGGAAGGGACAGCGAGGGTAGAGGGTCTGTGCGTTCTCATCATGACCCAAAGGCGGGTCCCCATTGGCCACAAGCATCCACCATCACTCACTTCTGGACCCGACGCCTTCACCACAAAGCCAGCTGGGTGGACGCCCTCCTCTCTCCCTCACTCTCACCTCCTGGGCATCTAGTGCTTCTCTTTCCCTTGACATCCACACGCTCAGATCATAGCCACTTCCCAGCACCCCTAGGCCCCATCAGTCCAGCCGATGGACCCTTCTCCTTCATCTTTTTTATCTCCAGCTCCCTCTCAACAAGCCCCAACCCCTCTTCCCTGTAGTCCTTTCCTATGCGGAGGCCAGGCCCACAGCCTGTCACCCATTTATCAATGCATTCCAACTGTAACTCAGGTATTGATCTGTGTTTGTTGGGTTTTTCCTATAAACTCGGGCTGTAAAGATTTCATTAGCCTGCCTCACAGTCATTACATCAAGTAATAGGAAACATCCATCCTCCCCAGGCTTCACTTCTGCATCCAATGGAGATCGGTTTGAAGAGTGTTAATCAAGCTATGAAAATCATTGGCAGCTCATTCCTTTATGATGAAAAAGCTGGTTTGCAGTGTCACTGGGTAGCAGAGTCCTGGAACCTTAGATACCTACAGAAATTATGGGTTGTATGGTTTCCTGCTTAGGGAGAATTTTTTTTTTTTCCTTATGCCCGTATGCAAATCTCATTCTTGGGTTTAGAGTGATTCTCTAAGTCGTGTGCAGCTAGAAGACGGCGCAGGCAAGGCTGGGCTTCTCTGCAGACCATGGGCAGATGGAGGGTTGTTGGTCACTGCCGTGGATCCCTGCCACAGCCAGACCTGTGCAGCGGTGGGAAGGGAGTCCGCCAAAGGGCGTCCTGTGTGCAACGGGAGCTCAGCTACAACCGACTTGTCCACCTGCTCCGCTCCGTCCACCCAGGAGCTGTTCTAGGGGCAGCTCAGTTCTTCAGAGACCATTCTGGCTGCCCTGGGGTGAGTGGAGGCAGGGGCAGGGGGTGTGGAGAGATGAGAAACGGGGACCAGTGAGGAGGCCATCGCAGTGCACAGGTCAGGGGTGGAGGCGGCCAGGGCCAAGGCAGCAGGAGTAAGGATGCTGGGAAGGACCAGGAAATGTGCTAGAAAACTTAGCGACACGTATCTAGTTCCACTACAGCTCTGTGAGATAAGAATTACCCACCCATTTTCCAGATGAGGAAACTGAGGTGCAAAGAGCTTAAGAAACATCTCTGCTCGCAAATTTTCCTAACCGGGCTTCTTCCCAGATTACAACTTGGGTGGTTCCTCTACAGCCATGATGGGAGTGTTTGTTTGATAGGAAGGGCTGCAAGGGGCTGATGAAGAACATAGCGGTAAATGTCTATTGTGAAAACAGAACAATCTGAATCTCCTTAATCATTATCCATAGCTCACACATGGATCTGCTCCCCACAAATTTCCTGCATTCTTCTCTTTCTGGCTTAAGTTTTATTGTTTATTGCTCAGGTCTTTGAAATACCTCAAACAGCAGAGGAAAGAGCTTCTACCCCCAGGCTGTCAGAGGGGGAGCCTGAAGCAGTACACAATAAGCATGGAAGTTTTTGGAAGTCACCTGTTTTATCTTAAAAATTTATGTGGATGTTGTACTCTGCTTCACAATGAGTTCATGTTTGTTTTAATGTTTAAAACCATTTTAAAAAAAATTGCAGTCAAGTACTGCCACTTGAAGGCACAGGATAACAAAGGTTTACCTTCCTGAATCATCTATCATAATATCACAGGTACTTTGTACTGTCACTTACTCAGCGCCAGGCGCGGTTCTGAGCGTGTTACTTGAATGGCTGCATGGTGAGGTTTCGTTATCTCCATCCCCAGATGAGGAGCTGGGTGCTCAGAGAAGGTGGTGACTTACCCAAGGACACATAGTACGTGACAGAGTCAGGATTTGAACCGGATATATTTGTTCCAATACCTTGCAAGAGCCCACTGCTGATACCCCTGGGGTTTGGTAGCCCAGCTTGGAAAGTGGAACTGGGTGGTATCTGAAAGTTCCTGCAGAAAAGTGTCATGTTTACAGTTCAGGTGGACTGGCTCCAAAGCACACCCAGTCTTCAGTTCTGGGGGTCTTGGGGAGGAGGGTGGCAGAGGGGAAGCTGAGAAGAGGAACTGGCCACTGGAGGTCGGCCGACCTGTGCAAGGTCCCACTAGGGCTCAGGGCAGTGGCTGGCCCCTGGGCTTCTGGGCTTTCTGGGCAGAGGGGACCATCGACCTGCAGCAGGACCCGACTCGGTGCTGAGGAACTGCGGTCCATTTTCAGCCATTGCTGAAGGGGGTTTGTAAGGAAGAGCAGGCACAAAATCCAGTTAAGCAGCAGCTCCAAGAGGGACACTGGTACGTCCAGGTCTCCAGAGTGAACCGTGTGGAGGAAGCTGCAACTTGGTGGGCACCTGAGGGCTGCAGGCCTGTCCTGAGTCCATCAATCACTCAAAGGTTTCTGCAGACCCTACCAGCCCACAGGTCTGAGCTTGCGGTGTCCTGCCTTCTCTAGCCTGGTGGGGCATAGGAGGGGAGGAGGGAAGAACGTGCTAACGTTAGGATGAATGCCTGGCAACAGCTGAGAGATGCTGAGGCAGACAGCAGCTGACATCACCTAAAACCCTGTCCTGTTTTACAGCAGAGAAGGGTTCTACACAGCCTCCCCTGTAAGCATCAAGGGTAAAAATCCTGTTCCCTGTGGTCTAGCCCTCCTGCAATTCTAATTTAAATTGCAGTGTGCTACTGTAGCAGTTCAATTCCTGATTACATTTCTGACAAGTGAAACAGCCCCAGACTAAGTCTCCAAATAACAGTGTTCATGAGTTAAATACTTTTTTTTAAGATGGAAAGACTCATGCCCCAAACCCATGACAGTTGGTCATCTTCTTCCTTTTCTCCCAAAATTCCGAACTGTATTCATGGGAGTGAAATAGGATCTGGACACGAGACAGAGGAGACCTTATTTAAGGGGGTCTCCTTTTTTCTGATTGATCACTTGACATTTTCCCATCTCTCATTCCCTGCTCTCTTCCAGGCCAGGGAAAAATTCAGTTTGGGTCATTTTCACTTAATGTAACAAGAGGCCAAGACTCAGGCAAAGAAGGGAATGAGTTCATTTGCAAACTCAGGGCTAGAAGCACAGTATCATTGCAAATCCAAAATCAGTTAAGAGGCAGGAAGCAAAGACTAAGGGTAAATTGTCAATAATCATCCTGGGAAAAAGGTTAATCTGGAGCTTCAGGGACCCTGCACAAGGACAGAGATCATTCAGGACCTGTTCAATATGGTAAAAGACAGTGATCTCCCAGGGAGACAGGGGCACCTGGTTCCATAACAGATGGGGGAATGGTTGGAGGGAAGAGAAATGTCTAGTAAATCACATATTACTATTCATTAATTAACATTTACTGAGTTCATCTCCTTTGACAGACACTGTACTAAGTATTTTGTGTATATTTTCATGTGATTTAAAAACCTTAAAAGCATTGCGGGGAAGGAACTTTTTTCTGTTTTAAAAATAAGGAAAGTGAGACTCAAAAGATAAGTGAGTTGCCCAAGATCACACAGCTAAGATGTGCTGGAATTGGGACTTCAGCTCAGGTATATGTAACTTACAAATCCTTAAGTCTTAACCATCACTTTTTATTGTCTCTTTACACTACTGGTAATAACTTTGCTATTGTTGTCTTGAGTTGAGAGTTAAACCTTAGATTATTTCAAATTTCATATATGAGCAGCTTGGGTTTCCTACTTGGCTGTGACTTCCATCAGGAAAAGACAGTTTTATGCCCCTCTAATATTCCCCCAAATGAAAAAAAAATGTTCTAAGTATAGTAATTTCCTTTTCACAGTATTTTTAATCTTCAGAACATTTCTGCATACGTATATTTCCTCACTGCATCCCTATGCAATGTATTCTATTATTGTCTTTAGTTTGCAGGTAAGCAGAGACATGAGGATTTTACAATGCACATCAGTTAGCCATTGGGAGAAAAAGAACCGACCTCTTGCTCATTTTCCTTCTAGGCCAATGTTCTTTTATGTCAGACACTGCTAACTGCCTTCCTAAAAGCCAGTTCTCCTTGCTAACAGGCAGAACCTCACCCCACATTTGTTTAGGGGATCCTTTGATTGTAGGAAACGTGAGCTCAGCCTCTAATCCAGAGGTGGACATTAATTCCATTTTAGTCAAAGAGATGTAAAAGGGAAGGGTTTTCCACCCTGGTAAGAGAAATGCCCTGTGCTGCTCCACACTTCCTAACTGGAATGTAGGACTTGATTCTTGGTGCTGTTGCAGCCATCTTATGACATTGAGGAGATGAATAGAATTGCATACAGGCTGAGTTGAGCCCTAACATCACTGAGCTGCTGAACCAACATGAGCCACTGCCTACCACCATGTCTTTGTTATAACAAAGTATAAAAGAAACCTCTGTTACTTGTAACTGAGAGTTCCTACTGATGCTACCTTCTACTACACCACTGAAATGGCACTCAGCTGAAGTGTGTTTGGAAGGAGACCTATAAACATGCTTTGTACAACACAGCCAGTAAACAAATTCACTACATGAATGCAAGTGTCATCATTATTGTTACCATTTCATTTTAAACGCTTGCTGGTATGATTTTGTATTTGCATTTGGATTCCTAGAACCCAAATTCCCCACCACTGAGAGTGAATATACTTTACTGAGAATAAAAGCTGCCCTGATCAATTGTTACTGAGTGAGTTGTTGGGCCTGTGACTTGAACTGTTACTGTAGGCAAGTCTTTCTTGGCCTCAGTTTCACTTTCCTTATACAAACACAGCAAAGTCTACTCTCTCCGCTCAGAGTTTAGTGTGAAGATGAAATAGAGACAGGAGAGGGAATTAGAGGAACAACAGGAAGGGGCATGCAGCACTTGTTAAAATAATTACTGTGTTCTTGTGTTGTGTTTGGCATTTTACCTGTGAAATCACATCAACTGAGGACCTGACAAGGTAAGTACCATCCTCTCTGAATATTGAGGGACATGGAGGGTATGACTGGGAAAACTAAGATGTCTTGACTAATCCCACACCCACCAGGGATGTAAGGTGGGTATATAATGTGGGTTGGGGACAATGGTCCTTGTCACCTATAAGAGCTTCAGGATATCAAGCAGTCTGGGAGAACCTCTCTTAGGCCAGTGTACTAGGTCACAAGGAACAAAGTCAATGGAATTGATTTCTTGGGTTGATCAAATGGGAGTTGTCTAATCCTGATGGTGACAGTGTGTTGAATAATAGGCATAAAAGGAATTTGGAGGGAGAATGAGCTCTGCCCTCCAGCTCTGTACAGTCAACAGTGGCATGGAAGCCAGAATTCAGCTTTTTCCCCTCTAAGGACAAAAACGTTTAGCCAGAGGAAGCTGCAAAATGTGGCCGGCACAAGCAGAGGGAAGATTGCTCAGAGTACAGAGAGAAGAGAAGGAAGTCAGAGAAAATAGCATTTATGTGGAGCAACCTTCCAGAGCCAAGCAATGAGGGAAGGAGCCAGCCAGGGTCCTCACACCCAGCCCCCCAGACTCACCCTCAGATACCGCGCAGCTTTGCATCAGTTCCACAGCCATAGAGAGAAGAGTGCGTAGCACTTCCTTAGGGACCATTGCAGGTTGATTCACACGTGAATAAAACTCACCTCCTGCCCTCAAGGTACTCAGTGTCTATATGGAGCCTGCAAGAGGTAAACCCATAAGTATCAACTGCGACAAGCATGGCATTGACCTTACGAATTGTAGACGGAGTCTCTGCACTTTGCTTTTACTCCTTTACTTTAATCAATATCTCTTTCTGAAGGACTGAGATATATTTAGTTTTCAATGAAATGGGGAGTTCCTCAAATAAGGCATACTATTACTGAAATTTCATTCATGTATATAAAGCATTGAATGCACTGACTATTACATAGTAAGGAGATTGGTGGTAAAAATTTGGGTCTCCAGAGCCAGAGTGCCTGAGTTCCATCCCACCTCCTCCACTTACTAGCTGTGTGATCCTGGTCTGATCATGGGCCTCTCTGGACCTTGATTTCCTCATCTGTAAAGTGGAATAATAATTGAACCCACCTACTGAGTGGTATAGAGTTAACATGTGTGATGTTCTTAAAATGTGCCTGGCACATAGTATGTGTTCAGAAAATTTTAGCCTTTAATAGGAATGGTAGCAAGTAGTCAGAGTAGTAAGAGTGAGTTGGAGTTGGAAAAGCAGAAATAGATGCCATTGGTAGGTGATTAAGTACCTATTGGGAAGACCCAGAAAGTGAGAAGAACACAGGCTATGGGAACACTATGTTGCTGACAGGAATGGCTATGATTGGATAAAGGCTTGAAAAACTCTTAAATTCTCAAGTCTTCTCAGATTTACTTCTGGCCAGGGCAGACCACTATGCTTCCAATAAACCCCAGGAAGAAGAAAAAAAAAAGGAAAAGGAAACCATTGTGGAGAACACAATTTACTGAATTTCTCCAACCTCAACAGTAAGTTAAAGCGAATTCAGGGTAGGGGCAAGTACTCTGATGTAATCTGAAGTGACTTTTCTGTTTGATATAAAGCCATAGAAAATGCACAGGGACAGTTTAAAGAACAAGCAAGGTGAGTGAGCTGCATTAAAATGGGAATGAAAAATAACCCAGAAAATGCTATTTATTGTAAAAATTGCTGGCGTGCTTAGAGCTGCTTTGATCATCTTTGCCTCAAAGAAAGCAGAGCCAACAAAGTGAAGTTTCAGAAAAGGGCAGCAAAATGATCAGAGGCGTAATGGGTGAAAAGAGGTCTTTATCCCTAGAAGGAAAGAAACAATTGGGAAAAAATTCTTTGGCTTAATAGAGATCTATTGGATAATGAATGGCGAGTAGTGGCCATTCAGGTGCTGCCCTCTCCCCTGTCCCAAATCACACGAATGAGAAGGAATTTAAAAGGACTGAAAATAGATAAATGGCCATCATAAGTTTAAAGCCTCAACTGGGGGAACTGGCAGCCTCGGGGCATTTTTGAAGCAAACAATGGAGTGACTTTCTAAGAAGATCAAAAGTTTTTCTCCTGTCCAATAGCAACTCATCATCCAAGGGTGTTTGCTGAAAAACAGAGGGGCAATGGCCTGCACTAGCCCCGCTGCAACAGAGAAAGCTTTTCCTGTGGATGTCCACAGGGATAGTCCGTTGAAATGGAAACAGAGAAAAAGAAAGACTGAATTTATTTCCCTCTGGGACTTGGAAAATGCAATGGGATGGAGTTGAGGAGACACTTTCAGATTTTAGATGATGTGAGGATACCCTCCAAGTATCCCACCCCCACCCCTTCCTCAAGGAAGAAGGAATTCCATCTTGGCCTTGTCACTCAGTGTTGATCCAGGACCAGCTGCAGCACCTCCCCAGGGAGCCTGTTAAAAATGCAGAATCCTAGCCCCACCCCAGTTCCCAGAATCAGAATCTGCTTGGAACAAAATTCACTGGTGATCTGCCGACATATCAAAGTTTGAGGGTTTACTATGGTCTCAGGATATTCAGAGAAAGGATGAGGTATGTCCAACCCCAGCAGTGCCATCTCTCACTGTGGGGGCTGCCAGTTATCTTATCTCCACGAGACTCCGTCCATCCCCAGACTAGGAACTGACTTCCTATGCATGCTAAATTAGACAATGCATTTAAAGCATTAGGAAATGGATCTGACATATAATAAAGAGAATTCAAAAAGTATTAGTGAACTTGTCGGCTATTGTTGATATTTATAATTGTCCAACCACCAAGCAATGGGAAGACGGGCTCAAGAATGAGCTATAGTGTTGTAAGAATGGAGAAACTGTCCAGGCAGTAAGAAAAAGAGACAAGGGCGGTGACTCAACATCCCAACTGTGAGTGGGACATCTAAGAAATCGAGCGGAAGACAAGGGAAACTTACTACGCTGTTCCAGAGTATGTAAGTGGCTTTATATAAAGCCTAGCTGTGAACAGGCTTGAGAGACAGGCAAATGGGTTACAAGTTCATTAAGAAAAACAACGCATGGCTCTTGTGAGTCTATGTGTATGTTTTTTTCTTGGTCATTTACCAAACATTTGGTATTGTTTGATTTGTTACTGCAGTTGTTCATTAAAGTAAATTAGTTGCTTTAAACTCTTCTAAATAAGCATTATTTTACTTTTTAATTTAAAAAAAATGACTGCACAGTAATCACCCAGAATTTCTCACTCACTTTACCAAAGCACGATTCAGCTTGAGGCTCAAATTATTCTTGTAGCAGTTACACAACCCCAGTATTATCAGGAAGAAATAACTCAGTAATGGTGATGGTAAAATGGAGAAAGGCATAGATTTTCACCAGCCTCAAATGCCCAAAATAATGGCAAAGGTGTATCACAATAGTAAAAATGATGTAAATTGTGGGTAGTGTTCCAGTTAAGGAGAATTCTGGGAGAAGAGGCAATTCGAGTTTGGAGGTAAAGCAGCCAGACGACCCAAGGGCAGTCTCTTGCTGTCCCTGTGCCCACAGCTTGACCTGGGCACCGAGTGTGCCACCTTTGATGGAGTCCTTGTGATCTCTTAGCTCACACTCTCCCAATTTAGACGCTCTGGAGTGGACATCCCTCCCATCCCCAGCCTTATCCTTCATCTAATTAACAGCATGTGTAATAAACAGCCACCCGTTATCCACAGACAGGCAGACAGGTGTACACCCTTGTCAAAGGTCTTGGCTAAATCATCTGGATTGTTTCTAATAACAATGTTAACGAACCTCTGCATTCGCTTCAGGTTGTAAAACATCTTTCCTTGATGTTTATTCAGTATTTTCATGAGAACTAGAAACACCTATAAGGAATATTTGCAATATATTTAATTGACAGAGGACTGGATTCATATCCAGAATATATAAATAATAATGTTAGGAAAAAGACAAAATCTCAGTTAAAAATGGGCAAAATGTTTGAACAGACATTTTACAAAATATGATACCTAAGTGGCAATCATCACATAAGAAAGCATTCAATTTAAGTAGTCATCAGGGACACATGAATTTTAAAACACTAAAATATCACCACGTGGCTTACTTTGAAAAGACCAATAACACCAAGTATTGCTGATGAGATAAAGCAACTAGAACTGACATACACTCCTTGTGGGTGTGTAACTGATATAACCACTTTGGAAAACTGTTGTGCACTATTTCCTGAAGGTGAATATATGACCTAGAAATTCCACTTTTAGGTGAATACCCAATAGAACTGTATACATATATGCACCAAAATACATGTATGAGAGTTCTCATAGCAAGCACTATTCATAGTAGAAACAAACTGGAAATAACTCAACTATATATGAACACTACAATATTTAGATCATGCTATATTTATGGAATAGAATGCTACTCAGCAATGAGAATGAACAAACTTTTGCTGTATAAAAACATGGATGCATCCTACAGACATACTATAAAGCACTAGAAGTCAGATACAAAAGAATACAAGGTGTATGATTCCATTTGTGTAGATTAACTGGATAGGCAAAACTAACTGATGTGGTAGAAGTCAGGATAGAGGTTGGCTCTGGAGCTCAGGCACGTAAATAAGAAAGGACAGAAGGGACTCCTGTGGTGTTGGTTAATGTCCTATTCCTTTCTCTGGGTGTTGGGTCCATGGGAGCTCTGACTTTATGAAAACTAATTTATGTGTGCACTTTTGAGTTGTGCATTTTTCTTTATACATATTATACTTGAGTTAACAAATTTCTTAAAAGATGAGTTTCAGAAAGAAGATAGTGATGGACAATGTCTAAAATGTTAAAGGATTAAATATACCGAAGACAGCAAATGAATATCATATGTTTTTTAAATAGAGGTTATTGATAATCCTGGAAAGAAAAATTTTAGTTTCCTCATACTAGATACAATCCTCTTCAACTCTTTTAATTTACTGCAGTGACCTTAGAGGTCTCCCTGACTTGAGTAACTCCCCAATTTTGATTCACCAAGAATTTTTATGCTAGACAAACCTCGTTAAAGACATCTTTGCAGTATGTAACTTCCCCAAGAAGGTAATGGTTTTCTATTTTCAGCTTTACCATATCCACATTTTTTCTTCTTATCATTAAGATGCCTCCAGCATCTCACCGCTCTCTATCTTGAAAACTTATTTTTGACTACCTGTCATGACTTTTCCACCTTAGTCTGGCTGATTTCTTTACCAAATTCCACGTTTCATGTTCATCGCCACTCACATTTCATGATGACTATTATTGTTATTCGCCCATTTATGCTCAACCTTAATACTGTAAATACTGCAGAAATACCCAAATGCCTTCTAGTCCTAGGGGAAGTCTCTGGTATCTCTGGCTACTGAAGAAAAGAGCCCTGTTGCACAAAGTCCTCAGGGCAAAAATATTTCAAGGGAACAGAAGTCAGAAAACAGTCCTCTTGTAACTAATCAAGTTTAGTTCCAGAAAGAGTTCATTACTAAGTAGCTCTGAACCCATGGTGTGGCAGGGTTAACTGGGGGCAAATCCCCAACCTGCAAATGATCCTCATGAGCACTGGCTTTTTTCTAACGTTATGGATAGTATCTTTCGGCTTGAATTTCATCAACCCCATCTCCTCCAAAGATATCACCATCTTCCCCTTAAAACTTCATTTCCAAGGCGCTGTACACTGGATAATATTATCGTCGTCCTTCTACTCACCCAAGTGCTGAGACCTTTCAGCTCACTATTCTCCTCTTCTTCTTCACCTAATTACTTGTCAAATCCCCATGACTCTAACTTAAATATATCTCTTGCACCCACTCTCCTTTTCAACCCCACTTTCTCTGATTTGGTTTGGGTCCTTATTACCCTGTACTTAAACTATTGCAGCAACTTCATATTTGAATCTTCTCTCCTCTATATATTCCTTGACGTTCTAGCTTCCAGAATGCCAGAAAAATCTTACTGAAAATAGTGCTCAAAAATATCCCATTGACCCCTTATTGCCTACAAAATAATACCAATGATAGAGCTAGGCATTGTGGTCCTACATGAACAATGCCCATCTCCTGTTGTTCCAGCTTTCCCTCCCACCAGGCATTTTCTCTAGTGGCACTCTTCCCCAATACCCTACACTCAAGTACCTCCCCTACCTTTGTTCATGCTGTCTCTTCCCCCGAAGTGCCCTTAATTAAATTACCTCTAATTTATTTGTTCCCTTTTGTGTGTATGAATGTCCTGGCCACCCATCCAGGCATTATTAAAATTCTGCTCTCAAAAATCTTCTCAGCTCTCCCATCCATGTTCATTTGGCTCTGTTCTCCTCCCCCATTTCCCCATGTTCTCTGATCGTGGCTTTATTCAAGCATCCATCATGGTCTGGCTTTTATCTCAGGTACCTGTATGTGTCTGTCTCTCAAGTGAAGAAATATTGTCTTAATCACCTTTGTGCTTCTTCCTTCATTACCCCCTAGTTGGCAGGTGTTGATTGATTGTTAACTAGCCTATCTCTTAAGGCAATAACCATAATCATCATCTTCCTCGGGGTATGGGTATAGAAAAAGCAAGCCAATCTAGGCAACAGGTCACCTGGATATTGGGCTCCAGCTCTGCCACTAATTTGCTGTGTGACTTTGGGCAAGTCATGTCCTATTTCTGGTCCTCATGCTCTGAGCTATGATAAAAAGGGCCTGGACTAGTTCAGCATTTCCAAAAAGCATGTTCCATGGAACACCGGTCCCATAGGACATTCTCTCCACCAGAAAGGATGCAACAGTCAAATAAATTGGGGAAATATCAAATAATATGTCTCCCTCATAGAAAATTGTACTCTGCCAGTTTTTCAAATTGCAGGTCATGACCAATAAATTTGTCATGAAATTAAGTAGGTTTGAATGCACATTTTTTCAAAGAAATTAGAATAAAAGATATCAGAGGGCATCACACATAGTAAGGGTAAGTACTGTTTCATAAAACTCTTGCTTAAGTTGTGTATGAGTGTGTGTGTTTACGTGCGTGTATCTTTCTTATTGGAGGTTTTGGCTTAACATGCTTTAGAAATACTGCAGTATACACTAACATCTTAAAAGCTCTGAATTATCTTGCTGTAAACCACCTATTTGATTCTTTCAACCCAGCCTTTTTCAAATGTAAACATTATATGCACAGACACACACAGGCGAACCTGACATACATTTATTGACAGGTTACAAGACATGATTGCTTAAAGAAACTCAAACCAGGAGTGAACATTGGTTTATATGATCTCAGGAGTCCCTCTGTCTCAAGCACACTGTGATTCTCTGAGTTGAGGAACAAACAGGTCAGAGCATCAGAACTGTTACCTGCTCGAACGTGCTGGATAAAGGCACACGGGAAGGCTGAAGAGCTCCCTGCTTGTAGAACTCTGGGAAATCTAGATTTTTTGCTCCCTTTCTCATTCTACTGTTAGAATATTTGTCTTTTGTTGTGTACACTTACACGCCAGGCTGCAAAAGAGGAACAGTCTCGGTGGGCTCGCTAACCAAGGCAAGGCTAACCCTTTGCGGGTGTAGAGGTATGACGGGCTTGTCGGCATGAGACCAGCCCAGGGCACCGTGTCTGTCCCTGATCGCCCTGCCTGCCTCCTGGCTCAGATGCTCCTTTGCCCATGTTTCCCAGAGCACAGCCAGGAGACGCCCCGGCAAAGCTCTTACCTCCCCATGTGGTTTCCCCTGCTGATGACACAGCACAGCCCTTGAAGTGCTTTCTCAGCCACACAGAGATGATGCTGGAGGTGGAAACATGAGAAGGCTTGAAACAAGCTCCTAGCTGCAGGCAGCTCCCAGTCTGGCCTCCACTGGTAGGGGGATTCCCCAGTGTTTCCATATTGAACCCAAACATGAAACAGTTGAGAGACTGGGATATGTGAGCACAAGAAGAAAAAGGAAAGTCCAGCACGGGGAGTGCAATTTCTAAGAAAGCCTCATTCCTCTCACTGTACCCCTAGATCAGGAAATCCCATGTTCAGAGGAGCACCTCTCTTTGTGAATGCCCTTCCCTTTACAGACCCGGGAGTGACCCGGACCTCTGGGCACGTCTGATCTGGGGTGATGCCAGCAGCCATGAGGACACATCTCCTGAAATGTGCTCACAGGGTCTTGGGGAACCTGCCAGCCCTCCAAGTCCACGCTCCTCCCTCACGCCATGGGGGTGACCTTCCCCCGCTTGACTCTGGGGTGCCACTCCCCATTCTGTCCTTTCTGGCACATCAGTCAGTAAATAGAGGGATACAAACTATTGTACTAGAGCGGCAGAGAATCTTGGGGCAGTATTGGAGACATATGAGGAATCTCTGGGACATGGCTTCAAGTCAGTTAATTCAAGTCAGCTTGACCTAGTTTCCCTTCAACACCCCCCTTGGACAGCTGCCCGGGACCCCTGTTATTTCTCTCTCACTTCAGCCCCAGAGAACCTGGAGCTGTTTCTCTCCCACCCTTGGCACCTGAGAAGCACAGCCCATCCTGTCTATGACCTATCAAGACCACCCCCATCTCAAGCTAAAGTTCTATTTTTAAATCACTGGAGGCCTAACTCAGTGGCATCACCACGTTTTCACAGCAGATTACCCTGAATTAATTTTATTTCCCTTAGAGCACAACCCAGAATGAGGGATCAAATTAAGTTTCCCCTCTTCTCTCACCACACCCTATGCACCTCTCTACTTTATCTGCTTCCCACCTTTATCCCAAAGCAGTCGTGTGATTTTCTTTTTCCATCAATAGGTCATAAGAAGACCCATTTCCAGGTTATTGTCTTCTCACGTCATTAAAATTTGCTTATCTTGGGTCAGAAAAAGATTAAAGACTTTGAGAATGTTACTTGACAGTTTGTTCTAGAACAGTAATGATTTAAATACATGCCTGGGATCATGTATATTAAGCATGACCATTTACGCTTTATTCTATAGCTATTAGAGAAGGGTGGCATTTTGTAAAGAAAAAAAATGAGGAAAGGGTCTGTTGTTTTCTCCTGAGACAAATAGCTTTCAAAGATAAGTGACTTAGGGTTCTCCAGAGAAACAGAGCCAGTGGGGTGTCTCTCTCTCTCTCTCTCTCTCTCTGTGTGTGTGTGTGTGTGTGTGTGTGTGTGTGTCTTGTACAGAAAGAGATTTATGATAAGGAATTGACCCATGCAATGCTGGAGGCTGAGAAATCCCAAGATCTGTAGTCAGCAGAGGAAAACCCCAGGAGAGCTGAGGGTGAGCTCCAGTTTGAAGGCAGGAAACCACCTCCATCCCAGCCCCACAGCATGTGGGAGGAGCTCCCTCCTGCTCACAGGGGGCTCAGCTCTTCCATTGTATTCAGCTGGATGAAGCCCACCCACGTGGGGGAGGGCAGTCTGCTTCACTCAGCCTGAGGATTCAAATGTTCCTCTCATCCAAAAACACCCACACAGATACACCCAGATAATATTTGACTAAATGTCTGGGTTCCCTGTGGCCCTGACAAGTTGACACATGAAATTCCATCACAAAAGGCTTATTGGGACCCTCTTTGGCCTTTTCATTCAAAACAAAAAGGATGAGAAACACAGCCAGCCCAGTGAGCTACGAGGAGATGCAAGATTTATCGACCCCAGGGTCAGCAATGAAGAGAGAAATCGCTGAGCCTGAGAGGTAGTGGAGAAGACAGAGGTGGTCCCTCTGGTGTATGGCATGTGCTGTCCCTGAAGGGGTCAAGCTGGGCAGCAGTAGGTACTGTCACTGTGGCTAAGTTGGCCAGCACAGTCAGATCAACATAGGGCCAGTCAGAGGGATGGCCAAATAGCCATGCAAGCAGAGCAGAGACCCTTAAGGTTCCAGGACGTCTAACTGCTAAGCTTAGGGGAACAAATGACTAAAGGGAGTATGTTTGTGTCCTCCTGAAATTCATATGTTGAAACCCTAACCCCCAGTGGGATGGCGTTAGGAAGCAGGGCCTTTGGGAGGTCATTAGGTTTAGATGAGGTCATGAGGGTACAGCCCTCGGGATGGGAATAGTGCCCTTTTATGGAGAGAAAGAGACTAGAACTTGCTCCCTCCAAACTGTAAGGACACCAGGAGAAGACAACCCTCTGCAAACTGGGAAGAGAACTCTCACCAGACACTGGGTCAGCCAGCGCCTTGATCCTGGACTTCTCACCTCCAGAATGGTGAGAAACTAGTATTGTTTAAGCCACCGAGTCTATGTTATTTTGTTATAGCAGCCAAGCTAAGACACTCCATCATTGAGAAGTGGCTGCAAATGGCCCTCAAAAGTCATGCTAATGAGCACAGCTCAGTTGCTGGTGAAGCTCAGGGAAGCCACAACCAGCATGGATCAATGATATACAACAAATAAAAAGTACAAGACTGAAGTAGAATTACTTTTCCAAACAAGACTGAAGCAAGTGCCATGCCACGTGCAGATGTGCACATACAAAAATATAGGAATAGAAAATTTTTTTAAAATTAACAACGACATAACAGTAGCAGCTGCAGCTTTTAAGGGAAAATGCTTAAAATGACATAAATTGTATCTAAATAAATATAGAGCAATATTGAGGCTCACTGGTAGCCAACACACTCTAGAGACATTGTTATCACATAAGATGAGGACCAGAGTGCAGGGACAAATGTGGAGCCCGATGTGAAGAATGGGACCAACTCTGAGACTTGGCCAGGAGCTATCTAAAGCTACAAGAATGTGCTAATTCCCTCCTGAGATAATGTCACACCTGTGTCACAAATATTCCGATTATTGACATACATAGCTAGGTTAATTATTTAATATATCTCTGTATAATTCAGCCATCATCCTATGTGAACTTCTCTTAATGAATTCTTTAGTTTCCAAATTTCCCATTATATAATCAATTGATTGATAGGTTACAGTTGTCAGTGCATAAGTCATCCAGACAATGCCCCTCCCCTTTATACAAACACACTTGTAACACACTGTGCCTGCCTCATGTAGTTTTTGCTGCATAACAAATAACCCCAAAACTGTGGATTTGAATAACAAACATTTATTATTTTTTAGGAGTTCCAATGGGTTGCTTAGGCAGTTCTTGTCTGGGATGGTTTGGTTGATCATTGTGGTCAGCTGGTGACTCAGCTAGGGCTATATGGTCCAGGATGGCTTTCCTTACTTGCTGGTTGAGGATGTCTATGGGGCAATAAAGATGACTCATTCGCACATCTCTTGTCATCAAAAAGACTAGCCTGGGCTCCTTCTCATGGTAGTAGTCACAGCATTCACCAGAGGAGCAAGAGAGAGCAAGCCACAAAACACAAGCAATTTTCAAGCCTTTGCTTAAGTTACATTTGCTAGTATTTCGTTGGCCAACACAAGTTGTGTGGGCAAACCCATCAGTGTGGGAGGAGATTAAACAAGGGAAATGATTGCTGGCACTTTGTAAATAGTGTACTATAATTGGATATTGCCAGCCATACCTGCTCCTCTATTGGTAGAGCTGCCACCACATTGCAGAAGTATGACAGTCTCAACACTCACTTCATGTGAATTTGCAGCTACAGATTATGTGCACCATACATAGCCTGTCATGCCTGATAATGTGGTCACCCCTACATAACACAAGGTGGCCACAAAGAATGTATGAAAATTCCACACACTTGAGTACAGCCCCTTAACCTATCAACAAGTCTCTTCTTTTTAGTGAAATAATCATGATTATGTGAAAACTTACATCCAAAATCTCACTCTCTGCTTCATGCCCTCTGATGACTCAGCAGTGCGTGGGTAATGTAAGTGAGGTAAGAAAAACTTAATATGCAAAATTCAAATTTACAGAACAGATAAATTAGGGAATAGGGATTAAGTCATCCCATCACAATAGAATGCTTTACTCTTACATCAGAATTCTTTAAAAATAGGCAGCTCCTCCAGGGTCTCTAAAATAAAACTCATCACCAAACTTCACATGTAAATTCTCAGGATTACACCAATTGCATGTAACAAGGTATTTCTGTACTGATTATTCCCTGACTGGCTCTGCTTGACTTAACCTCTCCCTGCTGGAAGGATCAGTAAAGGGCTGCGACCTCCTTGGAAGAGTGTACAAATCAGACCAGCAACAGTGTCCACAGGACATCTCCAAAGCTCATACCATTACATGATTTCCAACCTGTAAACATTTCAACTCATATTATAGTCTTGTGCAACTGAAGCTACATCCCTTCCCAGAAGGGGGAAATGGAGTTCAACTCTCAGCCTTCAGTTGGCCAGTGGTGTTGGGGAGGGGCAGCGTCAATCAAGTAGATGGAGGACAGAAAAGGGGTGAGGTTCCTACATCGCCCAGGGCACTGTCCCAAGTGCCCAGCCCCACAGGCAACCTGCTCCTTTCTCTCCCACTCTGTTCCCAACTTTGCCATGACTAATTTTCTTCTCTTGATGGACATAGCCCCTAAAGAGCATGTGTCTCCATCCCCTTGTTGTGTGTTCAAGCATGCCGATGCAGGAGGCATGGAATCCATTAAGGGGAAGGAGAGCAGGTCCTCATCTTTCATCTCACAGCCAGCTTCTCCTCCGTGCTGCCCTGGGTTCTCTTCCACTGGGGCTGTTGTGAGCCAGCAGGTTATGTAACATCCTATAGAGGTTCCTATTTAAAGCTCTGATAGGTGACAGCCCAGATGACAAACAGGCTTCAGTCTGTCAAGCGAACATCTCCAAAGCATCTGCATTTCCAGGCTGCTGTTTTCTTTCCTGTAGTCCATCAGGACTGCACTCAGCTATTCAGGCCCTTCCAGGGGATGGGAGCCGCTGTGTCTCAGCAAGGGGCTGTCAGATTGTCCCACTTTTCCTGCCTAATTCACACTGGGATATCCATATTTATATTGATCTGGGCACATTAAGGGCGTACTCATGCTAGGCATCAACTTGGCAGGTCATCCAAAGCAACTTTGCACTCACTAAAAATTTCAACTCACCCACAAAATGCTTAGGTTTTGTCTGGTCAGGGATGTGATTTGTTTCCCCAATGCAGACAGAAATCACATCAGGGATTGAATATATACATGATGTATATATCGTCTCTTTCCTGTGTTAACTCTTTAGAAACCCTGTCCATTGTTCACCTACAGATTAAGTGATTGTAGCTCCTGCTGTCAACACGTCACCTTAGAGCTCTCATCTAAGCCGGCACTCAGATGCAGCTCTAACAAAGTGCAAACCACGAGGGAATCAACCATTATGTTGACTGTCACAACCTTGCTGTGTCACAAATTCACATGCATTGAGATGGAATGTCAATATTTCTCCATTACTGAGCTTTCCTAAGCCTTCATTTGTACTCTGTCATGGAAAGCTTAACCTGGACCCTTCAAGCTGGTTTGTTTCTTTTAGTTTAAAACAACGTATTTTGGCTAAATGCTCTGTTCTGTGCCCCCTCTCCCTGACTGACCTTGACCGGGGTGAGGGGAAGAAGGAGGCTGGCAGGCTGGGCGTCATCCAGGGCTGTTGAGGGCATTGTTACTGGTCTATCTCCATCCTCTGCCGTTGCCAGTTCCCTCTGGGATGGGACCAGCCTGCCTCTTCCAGTCCTCGTCACTTCCCCTGGTGTCTTCTGCTGACACCCACTATCCCAGCGTGTCCTGGGACTGGCAGGAGCAGACTTTCTGAGTCATCTTTGTCCCAAGCACAGGCCGTTGCAATTCTCTCTGTGCTTGCTCATCCTTCGGTGCCTCCCTGGGGGCTCAGGACCTCCCGTCAGCTCCCTGGGACCACATGGAGTGCCAGGATTCTGTGAAATGGCCCCAGTCCCATTTTTCCAGACGCCTCCTTTACCTGGACTCTCCATAGCTGAGGACCCAGGAAGGAATGTGTCAGCCTCCCCTTTTCTCTTCATGTTGAACTTATCTGGCTATTCGTCCACCACGTGCCGTCCACCCACCACTAGCTCTGGGATGGTGTGGAGAGGGCCCGTAGGCAGTGGGGCCCATAACAGTGACGTTTTCTCCATATGCCCACTTCCACATCTCTCTGGAAACCATTGTAACCAGAAAAGGCTCTGGTCATCTCTTCTGGTCATGTGAAATCTAACTTTCATACCATCATGTAATATATTCCATCCAATTGTTGGCGTAGAATATGTGTTATGCTGTGAGACTTTGTTTCTCTCCAAAAGCCCAACACTTACAAACTGAAAGTTTTCATTTCCAAGACTTTTGTTTCTGCTGCACATTAAATTACCTATTTAATTAGACAATGGACTTCTTTGTTTTAATACTTGCCCACCGTCCCCCAAGGACACTGCTTATAGGGAAGTGTTGCCCAAATTTTGGCATGAAAGGTCATGGCACAAGAAAACTGAGTGTTTGGGGTAAGGAGAAGAGGAAAGAATTCATACCTAAAGTTTTTATCTACTAGATTCTTATGAGAAACCCATCCTCCTTTTGGTACAAGGAAACCTTAATATACATGTGGGTCTTGTTACCACCATTACCCACTGTCAGCTGTAATAATAATAATAATCATAATAATGGCATATCTTTAGGTCTTTTATCATAAAGACTTTTCATATCTTTGTTAACAGCATATGCTTCATTGTATCTGTATGTCAGCAGGACTAAATTCTGTAATTACATGTCACTCACAGCAGCAGCAAGGTAGCCAGCTCTGGGGGGCAATGCCAGCTTCCTCCTTGTTCGCCGTCTGTCCAGTGCCCAGCATGATTCCTGAATCCTGTACATAGTAGGTGCTCTCTGAACACTGGTTGATGGAATGATTAATCGCATCCCCTTCATGAGGCTGAGATGGTGTTCCATGCAGAACAGAATTAAAACATCCAAATTCAGGTTGCATCTGCCCAACGCCCCCTCTAAAAAGGAGACATGAATCTACAACAAATCAGAATTTTAGAGTCCTCATTGTCTCTGCTGACAGGATACGTAAGCTGGTTTGTCAAAATGAACCAGAACTATCACTCAAAAACCTCCACAGTGCTGACTCCAACTTAACCTTCCTTTTCAAACTGATACATCCACTTTATCATCTATCAAATTATGAAAACTACCGATTTCCTAGACACTCTTATTCAGATTGTCTTCTAGTTTGGTTTCTCCAGAACCTTATCTGCTGGTTAAAAATGCAAACAAAAAAGACCAGATTTGAAATCCATCCTGAGAAAATAGAACAAACTTAAAGGACGCTACTCAAGAAAAAGAAGTTTCTTGAAAAGGGAAAGTCAAGACCAAGCACACCTGTGTCCTGTGATTGCATGACTGTAACAGCAAGTCTAGAAGCCACCTCTAATAAAACCTTGGTCTTCGCAGATCGCGCTGGTGCTCAGTTACAAAACATTCCAGCAGAGTATTTAAATACCAGCTCTTATAACAGTGTTGCCTCTCACAGGAAATACAGCCAGACCTGGGGCACCAACCCTCCTTAGGCCAAGATTAGTGTGTGCATGTGTGAGGAGAGAAGGTTTTTGTAAGATGTAAGAAAGGACTTCAGGAACAGGCCAGTGGACGCATCTTTCAGAGCACAGAGGCAGTTGGAGCAAATTGATCAAAAAGAGCGGTCCTGAGGTTTGCCCCCTAGACATGCATCATGAGTAGCGTTCTCCCTGCTTTGCTCTTAGAGTAGCCCCTCAGGTGTGAGCAGCTGTACAGAGCCAGATCCTTACACAAGCTCAGATACTTAACCTTCCCCTTCAGGCTCAGAACGAGACCAGAAGCAGACAATTAATCCCCGGTACTTTTCCTTTCCTGACCCCTTCTATATAGCTCAAATTCATTCCTCTTACCACTATTCCAATTTTAGTCATGTCTATAGATAACATGTCCTGTAATTTCTGAAATATTTTAAAATCAACTCAGTTTGTATTATTTAGACACGTATTTTTTTTAAATTGGGGTATAGTTGTTATACAATGTTGTGCTAGTTTCTGTACAGTGAAGTGGAGTTCCCTGTGCTATACAGCAAGTTCTAATTAGTTATCTATTTTATACATATTAGTGTATATATGTCAATCCCAATCTCCCAATTCATCCCACCTCCCCTTTCTCCCCTTGGTGTCCATTAGACACATGTATTTTTAAATGCATTTATAGCAACACTAGTGATAACAGATACCCATCTAGGGGGTTTCTGTATGTTTTACGAAATGGTACAGTGTTTCCTATGTACTGCAGGGAGCGGCTAATACCTCGAGATTCAGACTCCCTGGGTTTGAACCCTGCCTCTAGTACTGCCTGCCTGTGTGACCTCTGGACATTGATTTTATCTTCCACAAAGTGGAAATCATAGAATTCTATTTCATGGAGTTACTGTGTTACTGGAGTTATTACAAGTAAGGCCCTTAAAACCTGCTTTAAGGAGGTAATATGTGCTTAATAAATGCTGACTGATATTAATCTTATCTACCCCTTTCCAAGTCCTCTTGAACCACACCTTTTATATCCCAGAAAAACGTCTGAGGTTCCCCGGGGGGGCTCTGTCAAGGTCACAGGAAATTAGGGTTGGAAAGGTGCCTGCTGGTACTGGCTCATCTTTAAGTCTCAGCTCAAATGTGTCTTTCTTAGAACAGAGGTTTCCTTGCCCATCCTGGGTCCACTGTGGTCCTCCCCACACCCCACCCCACAGACCATTCCCATCAGAGCGCTTTGGTTAATGTCATCTCTAGCACATACCACAGTCCGTACTGGTTTCACTCATGTATGATTTGTTAAATGTTTATATACCATTTTTATCTAAATAAATGCACACACACACACACACACAGAGACATGCATAGGTACTGTTTCGGTACCATCTAGACTATGAAATGAGTTCAAAGACTTTGTCTGCCTTTTCTTGGCTGGATTCCCCAGTGCCTCACCCAGGTGGTGCACATAACCGTTTATAAATATCTGTTAAATGAATAAACACATGCATGATTGAACGAATGCTATTATTTTGCAGACAAGGAAACTGGAGCCCAATAGATAAAAGTACCAAGAGCAGGATGGGGAAGGAGACTGGTGTTCCACTGCAGCATCCCATGCAGCATGGCACGGTGGCAGGCCTCCAGGCAACCTCGACACTTTCTCGGGAGTGGGTGAGGGTCAAAATCATTTTCACGTTATACTAAGAATGTTATTTGGCTTTTCCGCTCCATTGATGCCTGCATTGGTGATACAGAAGCAATGGTGGGTAAAAATGCTGGCTCCTCAGCAGGGATCAAGCAGTGGCACCAAAATATCTTAGTGGCCAGTATATTATTCTTCACCACCATATGCCCACAGAAAGAAAAATAAAAAGCCAGTTCACTTAGGAACACGCTTTATTGAAACAGTAAAAATTATTCATTTTATTAAATCTCAACCATTAAATACAGACCCTTTTAATATTCTGTTGAGAAACTGCTGTACCCATAATGCACATATGCTGCAAAACCAAGTAGGATGATTATTTCAAGGTGATTGAGTTATGGGTTCAACTAGCTACATTTTTTATTGTTGGAACCCAGTTTCTGCTTGAAAGAGCAAATTCTAGACAAGCCATGGTTATTCAGACTCAGGCATTTGGCAGACATTTTCTTTAAAATGAGCAAAGTGAGCTGTCACTTAAAGGAAAACAACTGACAGTATTTGTTGCCAGTGATAAAATATGAGCTTCTGAGCAAAAATCAGAATTTTTAAAAAAATGTGTATCTGCCACCATGAGCTTGACAGCTTCCCAATACTCAAGAATACTTTTCTGATATGATCAGTAGTTATATTAATAAATGTGACTTTTGATATTGTATTATGAAATGTGTCAACTTTGGGATGATCTGAATAACTCAACAAACCAGAATTTTCCAAATGGCCAATGCCTGATGTTATAAAATCACACATGGGTAAAAGATCCATCAAGAGTGCAAGATAGACCCGTGAATTTTTATATAACAGACTTTGAGACATTCACTGACACAGTTTCAGATTTCACACTGCAGTTGACCTTTAAAACACTACTACCACCTGTCAAGTTTTGGTGTAGTAACAAAGAATATCCATAGTTACTGGAAAAGCCTATTAGGATACTTCTTTTTTCTACTGTACATCTGTGTGAGGCCAGATTTTCCTCATCTGCTTCAACCAAAACAACCTATTCCAACAGATTGAACGCAAAAGCAGATCTGAGAATCCAACTGAAGTCAGACATTAAAGAGATTTGCTAAATGTAAAATAATGACATTTTCTTACTAATTTTTTTTTAATTTTGGAAACTATGGTTATTTTTCATGAATACATTTCTATAAAGGGGTTATTGTTTTATGTTTATAAATAATCTCTCTCTTTTCAGTTTTTCTTTCTAATATGGCAAATATTGATCACGATAACCCACACATAATTATCATTCTTTGAGGACTTCAATTATTTTAAAGTGTATAAAGGGATTTGGGGACCACAACGCTTTAGAATTGCCGAATTAGAACATGGAAAGTGATGTCCAAACTCATTAATGTTTATGGAGGAGAGGCCCCCTGAATGGTGAGTTCCAAGGTCAAAACATGACATCATGTGATCTGTGGCACAGCTCTGCGAGGCCATATTATTACCATTTTAGAATTAATATGTGATCGACACAATTTAAAAATTAGTAAACAATACAGATATCTGTATTGATCAGGATATTGGTTAAGAAATCTGCAGGGCTAAAAATAACAAAGATTTACCTTCACTCATGGTTAATATGCATTTCTGGTTGTTTAGGACTCTGCTGCCTACCTCTTCCCTCCAGGATGCAGGCGGATGCAGCATCTGACATGGGGACTGTAGTTGGTTGCCATGGCAGGGAAAGGGATGTGAGTTGTCCAGCTTAAGAGGACTGGCTTTTAAAGCTCTCACCAAGCTGTACTGTGTGGCCCTTCTACTTCCATGTCATTTATTCAAGCAAGTTTCATGATTCTGCTCAACTTCAGGGGTCAGGGACTTGCCATCCTCCCTTGAAACCACGATCCGGGAAGCAGGAAGGTGGTGACGTAGGATTAGTGGGAGGCCGTGTGCATCAGCAGCTCTAATGACTGCCACAATGTAATGCTCCATTCAAAACATAAAACCCCATTTCTAACACGTACTGATATCTGATTCTCAATTTGTTCATCTATCATTTTTCATAGTCAAAGTATTTTGTGCATGCCATTTTGTGTTCTTTTCATTTGACATTATCGTGAACGTCTCCATAGTTCTCATGTTTGTAATTTGAATGTCAGTGTTACACGTTACTGTTGATAATTTATTATAATTTTAAACATTTCTTAGTTGTTGGTTATCTGGGAGAATAGCTAGTTTTTCACTATAATAGATGGCATAGCAGAGCACATCACTGTAAGAAAATATTTTTAAAAATTACTTCTTTGGGTTTACTGAGTCAAGAAGTAGGCTGCATTTTTGGTGAGGACATGTGTTCCATAATGCTCATTCTATAAACTTTTATGGATAAAGATCTGCTCTTACTCATTTCTATATCCCCAGAGCCTAACAAAATATCTGAAATTTGGTCGGCACTCAGTACATGTTCCCTGAATGAATGAGTTTTTCCAGATTACTTTCCAGAATTATTACCCCAATTTACAGTGCCATCAGCACAGAGTTATACTGCTCTTACAGACGCTTTAATAGTTTGAGCAGTGATTTTCTTTTCATTTATTCCATGATTAGCAGGCCTAAAAACAATTCCGAGATTTTTCTCTCTACTGGTATTTTCTCTCACATGTGCTCCACTTAATAAAGTAAATCTGGCAATTCCTCTTAGGAATTTATACCCTGTCTTCATTTATCTTGTTTTTTAAAGATTTGGGGACATCAAAAGTGGGCTCATTGAAAGAAGAGAATAATAATAGGAATAAGTGGAGATGGAGCCAGGGGGCCAGCTGAAGAAATCAAGCATAGAACTTATTATTATTATTATTATTAGCAGCAGCAGCAGCAGATATTTTCTGAGCACATTCTGTAAATATTATCTCTAGGCCTCAAAGCATTATTGAAGGGTAGATACAATCATAGCTCTATTTTTTAGGTGAGAAAATTGAGGCTCAGGGAAGTTGCAATTGCCCAAGACCACACAGGTGGGAAGAAGCAAGTCAGGTTTTGAACCTGTGTTTGTCTGAAGTTGGTACCCGCTCTCTCCACGTTCCATGGCCTCACCTGTTCATGAGAAGCCTGTCAACAGCCCAAACCAAAGTCAGGGAGGAGGGGTGTCCATGGGCTGTGGGGGCTGATGAGGACTCACAGGCTCTGTGGAGTGGGTATCCACAAAAGGGTGCTCAGCAAGGACATGTGACCTGGGTGGGACCCTGGCCTCACCTGGGTTACATGGCACAGGGTCTAATCTGTGCCAAGGGCATGGTGGGCAGGAGAGAGGCAGGTTGGCAGCCAGGCCAAGAAGGTGTCACCTGGGAGCCGGGAGCAAGGCTGAAGCCCAGCCTGGCTCAGCTTGCCAGGTGCCCTGGGCTCCACCGCGTCTTCACCTTGGGCGGCAGACAAGTTCCAGACATCACCTTCCACTGATAAAAGCTGGCCACCAAGACAACTGGCAGAAACCTCCTCCTTCCTCATCCAAAAGTCACATGAGACTATTTACATTTAAGTGAATTAAAATGGAATAAAACTAACATGTCAGTTCCCCAGTCAACTGACCACATTTCGAGGGTTCAGTAGCCACATGTGCTGGTGGCCACTGGGTTGGACTGGACATCACAGATATGGACCCTGTCAGTCATCACAGAAAGTTCTGTCGGACTGCATGGCGAGGGTCCCGCCTCCCCAGGAGGACCAGCAACAGCTCGGTTTCACCTGGGGGCTGCAGAGAAATGCAGACACCCTGGCCCCGCTCCAGCCCTTCTGCACCGGGAGCTTCAGGTGGCCGGATCCTCAGGTGCTGTGTAGACACAGTCCAGCCCAGGAAACCAGTGGCTGTGCTTTCCTGCTGAACAGCTGTCTACCTGAGAGGCGAGGGGCTGACGAAAAGAGCCACGAGCCTTTCACTCGTCATCTTTACTGCAAACGTCCCTCCCACCCCAGTCTATCCCCTTTCCTTTCATTTTAGTTTTGTTCATTTTTTATGAGCGTATTTTTGGCTCCTATTAATATTTAAAATGTCGTGATGGTAGGAGCAAAGCCTGCTTGGCCGGGAAAAGTCCTACCCCGTCCCCTCCCACCCCCGTCGCACTCTGGCTCTGGAACCCACACCTCCACAGCATCCTTCCACTGAGGCAGTGATGTCATCAGCCCAGAGCTGTGCAGCATCACAGAGAAGGGGGTGGAAAGACTCGCAGGTCTCCCTTCTGCAGAGCAACCTGGCATTTATGTATTCCCAGGCAGTGATAGGGGCCCATCTTGCAAGGCCTCATAAATATTTAACAGCAAGCACTTTGTAAAGAAGAATGTTATTAAGGGCCGTGCTGCCAGCAGCTTCAAAGGTGCCTGTATATCAGGAAGTGCTAATGCTGTGTGGACACAACCCTCCTGCAACAGCCCCAGGGCACCTCAGCTCCTTATCTTTCAGAGGGAGCTGGAAAAGAATTTAGAGGTTTTGCAAATATTCCTGCCCCTCAGAGGAACAATCTGGTTCCTCCGACAAGTCATGTATCTAAGACAGAAAAAGCAGTGACCAGAAGAAAAAATATGTGTGTGTGTATACACACTCACGTACACACATACACATACACACATGCACCCTAGACCGTCCACCAGAGAAGCTGGTGCAGGCAATATTTAGTAGGGCTTCTTTTTTTTTTTTTTTTTTTTTTTTTTTTTTTTTTTTGCTGTACGCGGGCCTCTCACTGCTGTGGCCTCTCCCGTTGCGGAGCACAGGCTCCGGACACACAGGCTCCGCGGCCATGGCTCGCGGGCCCAGCCGCTCCGCGGCATGTGGGATCCTCCGGGATCGGGGCACGAACCCGTGTCTCCTGCATCGGCAGGCGGGCTCTCAACCACTGCGCCACCAGGGAAGCCCTTTAGTAGGGCTTCTTTTATTCTGCTGCTACCAGCTGAATTTTTTTATTGCCAGGAAAGCCAGGCCCAGGCCACTTATTTCAGCACTCAGAGATTTAATGATACTGGTTCAGTTTTCTCTACTCTGTGGATTGGATACACTGCATTGCAATTCAAATCACCCCAAACACCACAGTAAGCATGAGGTGATCACATTTCTTCCTAAGTGTAAATGGCTCTCCGCAGGGGACTCATTCTGGGAGCTGGGGCCTGGGACAGCATTGCCCTGGCAATTTCTTTTTCCCCAGTTGATCATCACTGGAGGTAAATGCTCTGAAGATTAAAGTTCCCAATCCATAAAGCAAACTGCTGTTAGGTTCAGAAAATAGCCTCCATTGGCCAACCCTAGTACAGCCAAAGAATCACAAGGGATTGGAAAATGAATGGGGAGGGGTGTGTGTGTGGGTGCGTGTGTGTGTGATGTTTATTACACACATCTTCCCCAAATACTTGGTGTGAAGGGGTTTGAAAAGCTAAGTTGACTAACTCAAGGTGACCCACAGGAGCCATGGAAAGGGCATTTGTGCATTTTCCACCATAAAACACTGCTCCCAGGGTCCGCCAGAAAGGGGGTGGACTTCTGAGCCCTCCGGAGGATTATGTTCCCTATGAATAAACAAAGTTTTCCTGGAAACCACCTCTCATGTCCAGAAGCAAAGTCCCAGAACTATATACGTGAACGGGAGCACCTTACGTAAAGTAGGGATCCCCCTGCCTTTTTGCAAGTGATTCTACATTTTAGCCAATAAGTTGCCCAGAGCATGACCCAATAGCCATGTGTTATGAGAACAGGTAAGAGAGCTGTGTGCTAATGGAAACACGCATGGATGCAGCCATCACAAGCCTATCCCATAGATGCATGACCAAGCACTTCCCCAGGTGCAAGCTTTGATCCAAGCTATAATCAAAATTTCCCTTTTAAGTGAGTTGTTTGGGACCTGAAATAGGCTTTCCCATAGAAACGATGTTATAAATAGTGCTCTGGCCTAGCCCACAAATGCCTCTCTAACCCATAATGTACTTCCACTATGCTATAGTTGCAAGAAAACTTTGTAGAAAACAATCACTGTGCAATACCAGTAATTAAACCAAATAGTAGAACAATAAGATGAAATGTCTTTTTTTTTTGACGTGAACGTTCATTCTTGAGGAAAGTAAGATTAATTGGAGGAAGATACGGATGTAGATGGAGCCCGTGTGGTGCTCGGTGAAGGAGGCTTTGGGGTTACCTCAAGGGCTGTTGAGGTTGATGGCGCTGGCTCTTCAAGACGTGTCATTTCACTTGGAAACTTACGGGGTGCCTTTCTTTTGCTGCAGGTGTATCCCTAGCACTACTTATGCTCATCCTCCATAATTAGAGTCAGTTTTGTTTTCCTCTCACACATTGAAAGAAAGAGCAAGAGAGACAGGGAGGGGCAGGAAGAAAAACAAAGGAGACAGACTGGAGAGAGAGAAAGAAGTAAATTTCTGGAAGCAACTAAGCAAGAGTTTAAAATAAAGGGAATAAATTGGAGGTTAAAAGAAAATCTGTGAGTGAAAGATTGCCTTGGGAGTGTCAAATGAATCAGTCAAAAGAAGCGGAGAAAGGGGGAGAGAAGGAGGGAGAGAGAGAGAGGGAGAGAACATGGGTCTACTCCCGTGGAGAAGAAACGCTGTCTTAGGCAGTTCTCTGCAGGTCATCAGAGGATGCTATCTTTGCTGCTGACTGCAGCGATGTGACAGGGACACACCTGAGGGGACAGGGGTGAGGTGAGGATAATGAATGAACACCTGCTCCTCTCACATTAGGGCTGGGCATGCCCAGGGCTGACTTCAGGAGCTGAGACGACTCTTAGATCCTGGAGGTGAATGATCCGCTTCGTGGATGACCCGTAGGCATCACTGTCTCACATCACCTGGGTTCCCCCCACCCCACCCCAGAACCTCCCCTTCTTTTGTCTGGAAGTCCAGTCTCTGGTCTCGTCTCTCGCCCTGGCTCCTTCCCTCCACCCTCGAGCTGCTTTTTGCTCGATCTCAGCCTTGGACCGCGGTTCCTCTTCTTCATTCCCCAGAGAAACACCGGTGGTTGAATTTAAGAGGTTTTTACTGAAGAGTTTAAGACAAAAGCAGGAAATTTTAGGCTATAAGAGAAACCATATCAAATTCAATGCCAGATACCATTGTTCCTAAAAACCAATCCCTCCCAGCATAAGAACTCTCCTTCCGGCCCCCCTTTTTGGGTACCTCCTGGGAGCCATACAGATTATACTCCATCCCCAATGCACCTCACCGCTGTCTTACTCCCTAAGTTCCCAGAGTGGCTAAATGCTTTTCCTTTCCAGGTAATTTCCAGTAACTTTCAGGAAGGAACACAAATTACTGACATGTGAGAGGTTATCATCTTTCCCGTCACCCCCATCTGGGGTAAAGCAAGCGAGTGTTTCTCCCCAGGCTTCTGCTCCTTCCTCTACTGGGTGAGACAGTAACCTAGGAGAGAATTCTCAGAGCCACAGTTCCGATGAGAACAGACTGGACCCTCCAGTCTGTTCTCAGGGAGGATTTACCCTCCATGAGTGGCACATCCTGCAGGAGGGAGGGCAGGGGGAAAGCGGTGAAGAGGGTTGCCAGATGGAGGAGACTGAATGGTGTTTGGAAGAAGGGCACCTAGAGGCACCAGAACCACGGGCTCTGTGCTCAGACCCTGGCAAAGACGGACTCAGGAGATGCCAACATGGGACTCCAGCTCTGACTGTGCTGCTTTAGTTGTGACCCAGCTCTGGAATGAGATCACGTGGGTCAAGGCGTCTGCTCTATGATGCAGAGAGATTTAATTCTTTTGTCTCAATCCGCCACTGCAGACTAGGCTTTGGAGCCTAACCCAAAGGCTTATTAATTGGCTTTCTTAAACAAAAGAGCCATCTTCTCTGAGATAAAAACTGCAGTCCCGGGCTTCCCTGGTGGCGCAGTGGTTAAGAGTCCGCCTGCCGATGCAGGGGACACGGGTTCGTGCCCCGATCCTGGACGATCCCACATGCCGCGGAGCGGCTGGGCCCGCGAGCCATGGCCGCGGAGCCTGTGTGTCCGGAGCCTGTGCTCTGCAACGGGAGAGGCCACAGCAGTGAGAGGCCCGCGTACAGAAAAATAAAAAATAAAAAAAAATAAAAATAAAAAAACTGCAGTCCCTTATAATGCACAAGTGGATGAAGTCATTTATTTTTTTAAATAGCAATATTTTCTCCTAAGGTTATACTTATTCTATGTGTTCCTTTACGATCCACAAAGTGTTTCTGTATGACCTCCACCTGGAAAACCCCATCCTCCAAACCAAACTCTCATTATTAAAGAGTAGCTGTTGAATTGTAAAAATATTTCAATCGTCATCAAAAGAAGGAAAAATAGGAAAATATTGCCACCTGGAAGGTTGGATCAAAACTAAATGACAATTATCTTCCCATTACTGGCCGTAAGACTCAGGAGAAGAAAGGAGCTAGCAGGATGCAAAGAGACCGGGACACACTGAGTTACCCAAAGCCCAGGCTAAAGTGGGCGAGTGGACAACAGGAGCCTGGAACACAAAAGACCTCGGGTCCTCTTTGCATCCCTATGGACCGCCCCCCCGCCAGCCCTGTTCTCTCCAGCCCAAGCCCCTGCACCATGGTGATCCCTTAATTTCCTGACTCAATTCATGGCTTAACTGGGCTTCCCTCTTCCCCCCATTACTTCATAGTGTGGTGGGATGGGGGATGGTAGGGGGGGTGAGGATCTATACCTTGAACTTAACCCTCCAAGTACTACTGTGGTCACTGAGAAAAAGGATACCATGTCTTCTTTTCTTGGAATACCTGTTTTAAGATTCCATTTGTGAACACAGAAAAGAGTGGATTACAGATTTTGTTTTGCTATTATTTTAGTAGCAAATCCTAAATATGAAAAGATTATTCAGAAAGTAAGTTTACATGGATTTTGAAAAATCAGATCTACTGCACAGCAAGGCATAATTAAATAATGCAACAGAATATTTTATTTGAGGTTGATTGATTTGACCTGGTTTACAATAACACAAAGGGTTATGATGCAAAACAGTTTACCTTTTCTTTATAACCTCCTGTCATTCTAAATATTTTTCATAAAGTGACAGGAAAAAAAAAATAAGTTTTAGCAGAGGTGCCAAGATGCACTAGGTAGGAAATGTCCAAGTTAGTGGTCAGAGGAATGTAGATTACCAAAGGAAATTAATGAAAGCTCACTGCACAGCTCTGAGCATTTCACCTGCTTTCAAGACATAAAAGGGTCAAGGGAAGATGTGATGAGTTTTTGGGCTTTTTTTTGGAAGGGCTGTCACCATGCTTCCAGACACAGGCCCTGGGGGGAAGGAGTATGCTTCCTTCTTTTCCCAAGAGAGCTGGCTAGGATTGTGGTAGTCAGTGAGCGGGACAGTGGACCTCTGCCTGACTCACAGGAAAAGGATAAATCAGATGGTGGCTACCTCGAGATCAGCACTCCCAGCGTCCTGTGGCCAGACACAGGCCAGGCCAGAGAAGGAAAGGTGGGCCAGAACCAGTGTGAATCCTGTCCAAGAGGGCTCCTGCCAGGGAGAAGGGAACAGGACAATGAGGGTCCATGACAGTTCTCACCACCTGGGACCTCTCACACCATTCTCCCGATGTGGACACGTACTTTTTATTCAGCTGGCAGGTCCCAATCCCCTCACGGGAAGCAGGGCCCTGTTCCCATGACCACTCCTCCAACTCCAGCCCCTGCCCACCCCCTTCAGAGGCATCTGCACGCCGGAGGTGGGAGAGGAGCCAGGCTACTGTCATGCTGACTGAGGGCTGATTTGATGTTAAATCAAGTTCAGAATTGTGAAGAAAACCCTAGATGGCCTTTTTTTTTTTTTAACTGGCTAAAATGTTCTGGTAAGGGCATTCTTTGCTTCTCAATGTTAACTTTTTTTTTAAATTGAAGTATAAAGGATTTACAGTGTTGTGTTAGCTTCAGGTGTACAGCAAAGTGATTCAGTTTTATATATATGTATATACATATTTTTTTTCTTTTTCATATTTGTTTCCCTTATAGGTTATTACAAAATATTGAGTATAGTTCCCTGTGCTTTACAGTAGGTCCTTGTTGGTTATCTATTTTATATATAATACTGTGTATCTATTAATCTCAAACTCCTAATTTATCCCCCCCTTCCCCTTCGGTAACCATAAGTTTGTATTCTATGTCTGTGTGTCTGTTTTGTATATAAGTTCATTTCCATCTTTTTTTTTTTAGATTCCACGTATAAGTGATAGCATATGATATCTGTCTTTCTCTGCTAGATGGCATATTCTAATTTCCTAACTCAGATTGCATTTGTGACTTAAACAAAAGATTGGTTACTCAGGAGCCAATCGGACACTGAGCTGAGGGTCTCGGCACACTCATAAGGATCACCCGCTGCCATTGTCCACACTGATTGGCCAGTGTGCACACCTGTTTAATAGAGAGCAAAAAGGCACGGGCCCACCAGGATTTTCATCCAAATGCAGGTGGGGATTAGAATAGAACAGAAAAAAATTTAAAAACTGAATAAAATGTGAGATCTCCAGTTTTAAACTAATTTCATGTGGCTGCTTCCACAAAATCATTTCAAACTTGTTTACAATGCTCTTTACTACATATTACTGGTCTCATCATTTTTGGCTGGGATTTCAAGGAGACAATCCAATCAAGAAGATTCAGGAATCAGGTAGAAACCAAAGACCACTCAGAGACAGAACTAATTCAGAAGTCAATGATCATTTAAAAAAGAGTTTTTCAAACTACCAATTATCCATTAATGCGTTATGAAATGAATCCAGTGAATTATTTTTAAGTGAAATTGGATGGATGGGATGAAATAGAGGAGAACAGAATAGAGTATAAAATGTCAGAGTGCATCCCCCATGAGGTTAAATATTGTTTAGTGACGATTTTATTTGTTTTATATGTATGTGTGTGTGTATTTGTCCATGTATGCTGGGATAAGCATGTAAAAGATATTTCATATGGTATCTCAGAGTCAAAAAACATTTGAAAGACTCCAAAACAGGACAAATACAAAATCCATGGAGAAAAAACTAGCCAAGACTCAAAGGTAGTGTTAGAAATAAAATATAGGCAGGGGGAGGAGGAGTAGATCAGAGGGATCAGATGTGGTCCAGATGTGACTTCAGCTGCCCCAAGGTAGTGCTCATGCTCACAGCCAGAATTCCTTGAAAGCATGTTGTACAATTCACTTTGCCAACAGAAGGAAGAAGGAAAAAAGAGAAATAGAAGGGGAAGGAAGGGAAGAAAGAAAGAGAGGGAATACATTTTAAAAATGAGCAAGTCAGCGAAGATAATTGCAGGACCTTTTACTGCTTTTTAAAATAATCTCAACCCACACAGCACAGAGAGACATGTGCCTATAAAAACCCACTTTGAATGGAAGGAATTCCGAGTTACAGTCAATGCGTGATACACTTTGCAGTGTTGCCACACGTGACATATAAAAGGTTGTGGTGGTAGCAAAATCTAAGTATAAGAGCCTGGTCCTTCACCTCATGAACATTATCTGAGCACCCATCTCGTCTGATTGAGTGGAGTTTGCGGGCTTACTTCACTACAGAGAGCATCTTCCCAGGGCATATGGAGACTGGGCAAGAACCACCGTACAGGATGGACCACTCTCGGGATGCCGCCTTGCGTGGACTTTAGGCGGAACCTTTCCTACTTAATTTTCCATGAATGGTGCCCAGAGATTTGTGAAATGCACTGGCCCTAAATATGCACTTGTGTCCACAGCACCCTGGGCACCTGTCGTAATACCCCTGCTGGCCAGGTCCACCTGCAGAGCCATTGAGAGCCCTGCCCTCTGTACTAGAAACATGGAGCTGGGACCTGTGTCTCCCTTGATCTTCATCTGCTCTCACCATGGTCTCTTGCTGGGCTGGTGGAGTCTCCTGACTGCCAGGTAGTGTATAGAACCTCATATTTACACCACCCTTAAAACATCTGGTAAGTCTAGTTCAGGAAAAGCTCCTTTTTTTTTTTTTACAATATTCTGACAGTAAAAACTTCACTCAGTCTCCCCTGCCCCCCAGATTTGCTCTTCAAGGGCCAGGCAGGATTCCAGGGCATCTTCAGGGAAGACCTTCCTAACTCCCCAGCTCTGAACTGCTGCCACACTGGGATTCTGCACTCCTTCATGTCCCTCTCATGACCTGACACCTTGTGCTGCTTGCTGTGGTCTCAGGTGCCAGAGTTAGTTTGGATTCTAGTTATGCTGAGAATCTTCTGTAGCCCTCAGCACTCCAGAGTGTCTGAAAGCACAGGCCACACACAGACTTAGTTGCAAGAAGTTGGTTCTTTGAGCATCACTCTCTGTATGTATAAAAAGTGACTTCTGGGTCAATGGATCCCATTTTGGAGAACTTATGAATGGCTGGATTTGGTTTCTGGAGACAAGAAACAGAAAAATAAAAGCAACTTATATGCTGGGCAGCATATAAAGTGCTTTACACCCAACAATTTTCTTAACACTGCCCACCACCTGATTTGGTATGTATTTTTTTTTTTTTTTTTTACAAATATATCTCTATTAAGATATAACTTGAGTTTATTTATTCACTTGGCTTGTGGTGTTTTCCTTTCTTGCTTTCTTTTTCCCCCTTTTTTACAACAGATTTTTTTAAAAAGTGTAGTCAAAGGGAATTCCCTGGCAGTCCAGTGGTTAGGACTTGATGCTTTCAGTGCCAAGGGTCCAGGTTTTTTTTTTTTTTTTACAAATTTAATCAGTTATACATATACATATGTTCCCATATCCCCTCCCTTTTGCGTCTCCCTCCCACCCTCCCTATCCCACCCCTCCAGGCGGTCACAAAGAACCGGGCTGATCTCCCTGTGCTACGCGGCTGCTTCCCACTAGCTATCTACCTTACATTTGGTAGTGTATATATATCCATGCCGCTCTTTCACTTTGTCACAGCTTACCCTTCCCCCTCCCCATATCCTCAAGTCCATGCTCTAGTAGGTCTGTGTCTTTATTCCTGTCTTACCCCTATGTTCTTGATGACATTTTTTTCTTAAATTCCATATATATGTGTCAGCATACAGTATTTGTCTTTCTCTTTCTGACTTACTTCACTCTGTATGACAGACTCTAGGTCCATCCACCTCATTACAAATAGCTCAATTTCATTTCTTTTTATGGCTGAGTAATATTCCATTGTATATATGTGCCACATCTTCTTTATCCATTCATCCGATGATGGACACTTAGGTTGTTTCCATCTCCGGGCTATTGTAAATAGGGCTGCTATGAACATCTTGGTACATGTCTCTTTTTGAATTATGGTTTTCTCAGGGTATATGCCCAGTAGTGGGATTGCTGGGTCATATGGTAGTTCTATTTGTAGTTTTTTAAGGAACCTCCATACTGTTCTCCATAGTGGCTGTACCAATTCACATTCCCACCAGCAGTGCAAGAGTGTTCCCTTTTTTCCACACCCTCTCCAGCATTTATTGTTTCTAGATTTTTTGATGATGGCCATTCTGACTGGTGTGAGATGATATCTCATTGTAGTTTTGATTTGCATTTCTCTAATGAGTAAAGATGTTGAGCATCCTTTCATGTGTTTGTTGGCTGTCTGTATATCTTCTGTGGAAAAATGTCTATTTAGGTCTTCTGCCCATTTTTGGATTGGGTTGTTTGTTTTTTTGCTATTGAGCTGCATGAGCTGCTTATAAATTTTGGAGATTAATCCTTTGTCAGTTGCTTCATTTGCAAATATTTTCTCCCATTCTGAGGGTTGTCTTTTGGTCTTGTTTATGGTTTCCTTTGCTGTGCAAAAGCTTTGAAGTTTCATTAGGTCCCATGTGTTTATTTTTGTCTTTATTTCCATTTCTCTAGGAGGTGGGTCAAAAAGGATCTTGCTGTGATTTATGTCATAGAGTGTTCTGCCTATGTTTTCCTCTAGGAGTTTGATAGTGTCTGGCCTTACATTTAGGTCTTTAATCCATTTTGAGCTAATTTTTGTGTATGGTGTTAGGGAGTGATCTAATCTCATACTTTTACATGTCCCTGTCCAGTTTTCCCAGCACCACTTATTGAAGAGACTGTCCTTTCTCCACTGTACATTCCTGCCTCCTTTATCAAAGATAAGGTGACCATATGTCCGTGGGTTTATCTCTGGGCTTTCTATCCTGTTCCATTGATCTATCTTTCTGTTTTTGTGCCAGTACCATACTGTCTTGATTACTGTAGCTTTGTAGTACAGTCTGAAGTCAGGGAGCCTGATTCCTCCAGCTCCATTTTTCGTTCTCAAGATTGCTTTGGCTATTCGGGGTCTTTTGTGTTTCCATACAAATTGTGAAATTTTTTGTTCTAGTTCTGTGAAAAATGCCATTGGTAGTTTGATAGGGATTGCATTGAATCTGTAGATTGCTTTGGGTAGTAGAGTCATTTTCACAATGTTGATTCTTCCAATCCAAGAACATGGTACATCTCTCCATCTATTTGTATCATCTTTAATTTCTTTCATCAGTGTCTTATAATTTTCTGCATACAGGTCTTTTGTCTCCTTAGGTAGGTTTATTCCTAGATATTTTATTCTTTTTGTTGCAATGGTAAATGGGAGTGTTTCCTTGATTTCACTTTCAGATTTTTCATCATTAGTATATAGGAATGTCAGAGATTTCTGTGCATTAATTTTGTATCCTGCAACTTTACCAAATTCATTGATTAGCTCTAGTAGTTTTCTGGTAGCATCTTTAGGATTCTCTATGTATAGTATCATGTCATCTGCAAACAGTGACAGCTTTACTTCTTCTTTTCCCATTTGGATTCCTTTTATTTCCTTTTCTTCTCTGATTGCTGTGGCTAAAACTTCCAAAACTATGTTGAATAAGAGTGGTGAGAGTGGGCAACCTTGTCTTGTTCCTGATCTTAGTGGAAATGGTTTCAGTTTTTCACCATTGAGGACGATGCTGGCTGTGGGTTTGTCATATATGGCCTTTATTATGTTGAGGAAAGTTCCCTCTATGCCTACTTTCTGCAGGGTTTTTATCATAAATGGGTGTTGAATTTTGTCAAAAGCTTTCTCTGCATCTATTGAGATGATCATATGGTTTTTCTCCTTCAACTTGTTAATATGGTGTATCACATTGATTGATTTGCGTATATTGAAGAATCCTTGCATTCCTGGAATAAACCCCACTTGATCATGGTGTATGATCCTTTTAATGTGCTGTTGGATTCTGTTTGCTAGTATTTTGTTGAGGATTTTTGCATCTATGTTCATCAGTGATATTGGCCTGTAGTTTTCTTTCTTTGTGACATCCTTGTCTGGTTTTGGTATCAAGGTGATGGTGGCCTCGTAGAATGAGTTTGGGAGTGTTCCTCCCTCTGCTATATTTTGGAAGAGTTTGAGAAGGATAGGTGTTAGCTCTTCTCTAAATGCTTGATAGAATTCGCCTGTGAAGCCATCTGGTCCTGGGCTTTTGTTTGTTGGAAGATTTTTAATCACAGTTTCAATTTCAGTGCTTGTGATTGGTCTGTTCATATTTTCTATTTCTTCCTGATTCAGTCTTGGCAGGTTGTGCATTTCTAAGAATTTGTCCATTTCTTCCAGGTTGTCCATTTTATTGGCATAGAGTTGCTTATAGTAATCTCTCATGATCTTTTGTATTTCTGCAGTGTCAGTTGTTACTTCTCCTTTTTCATTTCTAATTCTATTGATTTGAGTCTTCTCCCTTTTTTTCTTGATGAGTCTGGCTAATGGTTTATCAATTTTGTTTATCTTCTCAAAGAACCAGCTTTTAGTTTTATTGATCTTTGCTATCGTTTCCTTCATTTCTTTTTCATTTATTTCTGATCTGATTTTTATGATTTTTTTCCTTCTGCTAACTTTGGGATGTTTTTGTTCTTCTTTCTCTAATTGCTTTAGGTGCAAGGTTAGGTTGTTTATTCGAGATATTTCCTGTTTCTTAAGGTGGGATTGTATTGCCATAAACTTCCCTCTTAGAACTGCTTTTGCTGCATCCCATAGGTTTTGGGTCGTCGTGTCTCCATTGTCATTTGTTTCTAGGTATTTTTTAATTTCCTCTTTGATTTCTTCAGTGATCACTTCGTTATTAAGTAGTGTATTGTTTAGCCTCCATGTGTTTGTATGTTTTACAGCTCTTTTCCTGTAATTGATATCTAGTCTCATAGCATTGTGGTCGGAAAAGATACTTGATACAATTACAATTTTCTTAAATTTACCAAGGCTTGATTTGTGACCCAAGATATGATCTATCCTGGAGAATGTTCCATGAGCACTTGAGAAATATGTGTATTCTGTTGTTTTTGGATGGAATGTCCTATAAATATCAATTAAGTCCATCTTGTTTAATGTATCATTTAAAGCTTGTGTTTCCTTATTTATTTTCATTTTGGATGACCTGTCCATTGGTGAAAGTGGGGTGTTAAAGTCCCCTACTATGATTGTGTTACTGTCGATTTCTCCTTTTATGGCTGTTAATATTTCCCTTATGTATTGAGGTGCTCCTATGTTTGGTGCATAAATATTTACAATTGTTATATCTTCTTCTTGGATTGATCCCTTGATCATTATGTAGTGTCCTTCTTTGTCTCTTCTAGTAGTCTTTATTTTAAAGTCTATTTTGTCTGATATGAGAATTGCTACTCCAGCTTTCTTTTGGTTTCCATTTGCATGGAATATCTTTTTCCATCCCCTTACTTTCAGTCTGTATGTATCTCTAGGTCTGAAGTGGGTCTCTTGTAGACAGCATATATATGGGTCTTGTTTTTGTATCCATTCAGCCAGTCTGTGTCTTTTGGTGGGAGCATTTAGTCCATTTACATTTAAGGTAATTATTGATATGTATGTTCCTATTCCCATTTTCTTAATTGTTTTGGGTTCGTTATTGTAGTTCTTTTCCTTCTGTTGTGTTTCTTGCCTAGAGAAGTTCCTTTAGCATTTGTTGTAAAGCTGGTTTGGTGGTGCTGAACTCTCTCAGCTTTTGCTTGTCTGTAAAGGTTTTAATTTCTCCATCAAATCTGAATGAGATCCTTGCTGGGTAGAGTAATCTTGGTTGCAGGTTTTTCTCCTTCATCACTTTAAGTATGTCCTGCCACTCCCTTCTGGCTTGTAGAGTTTCAGCTGAGAGATCAGCTGTTATCCTGATGGGGATTCCCTTGTGTGTTATTTGTTGTTTTTGCCTTGCTGCTTTTAATATGATTTCTTTGTGTTTAATTTTTGACAGTTTGATTAATATGTGTCTTGGTGTATTTCTCCTTGGATTTATTCTGTATGGGACTCTCTGTGCCTCCTGGACTTGATTAACTATTTCCTTTCCCATATTAGGGAAGTTTTCAACTATAATCTCTTCAAATATTTTCTCAGTCCCTTTCTTTTTCTCTTCTTCTTCTGGAACCCCTATAATTCGAATGTTGGTGCGTTTAATGTTGTCCCAGAGGTCTCTGAGACTGTCCTCTGTTCTTTTCATTCTTTTTTCTTTATTTTGCTGTGCAGCAGTTATTTCCACTATTTTATCTTCCACCTCACTTATCCGTTCTTCTGCCTCAGTTATTCTGCTATTGATCCCATCTAGAGTATTTTTTATTTCATTTATTGTGTTTTTAATCGATGCTTGATTCGTCTTTAGTTCTTCTAGGTCCTTGTTAACTGTTTCTTGCATTTTGTCTATTCTATTTCCAAGATTTTGGATCATCTTTACCATCATTATTCTGAATTCTTTTTCAGATAGACTGCCTATTACCTCTTCATTTGTTAGGTCTGGTGGGTTTTTATCTTGCTCCTTCTCCTGCTGTGTGTTTTTCTGTCTTCTCATTTTGCTTATGTTACTGTGTTTGGGGTCTCCTCTTTGCAGGCTGCAGGTTCGTAGTTCCCGTTGTTTTTGGTGTCTGTCCCCAGTGGCTAAGGTTGGTTTAGTGGGTTGTGTAGGCTTCTTGGTGGAGGGGACTACTGCCTGTGTTCTGGTGGATGAGGCTGGATCTTGTCTTTCTGGTGGGCAGGTCCACGTCTGGTGGTGTGTTTTGGGGTGTTTGCGGACTTTTTATGATTTGAGGCAGCCTCTCTGCTAATGGGTGGTGTTGTGTTCCTGTCTTGCTAGTTGTTTGGCATAGGGTGTCCAGCACTGTAGCTTGCTGGTCGTTGAGTGAAGCTGGGTGCTGGTGTTGAGATGGAGATCTCTGGAAGATTTTCGCCGTTTGATATTATGTGGAGCTGGGAGGTCTCTTGTGGACCAGTGTTCTGAAGTTCGCTCTCCCACCTCAGAGGCACAGCACTGACTCCTGGCTCCTCAATTTGGGATGATCTGTTGTCTATTCATGTATTCCACAGATGCAGGGTACATGAAGTTGATTGTGGAGCTTTAATCCGCTGCTTCTGAGGCTGCTGGGAGAGGTTTCCCTTTCTCTTCTTTGTTCTCACAGCTCCTGGGTCTCAGCTTTGGATTTGGCCCCGCCTCTGCGTGTAGGTCGCCGGAGGGCGTCTGTTCTTCGCTCAGACAGGATAGGGTTAAAGGAGCAGCCTCTTCGGGGACTCTGGCTCACTCAGGCCGGGCGGGAGGGAGGGGCACAGAGTGCGGGGCGAGCCTGCAGCGGCAGAGGTCGGCGTGACGTTGCACCAGCCCGAGGCGCGCCGTGCGTTCTCCCAGGGAAGCCGCCCCTGGATCCCGGGACCCCGGCAGTGGCAGGCTGCACAGGCTCCCGGAAGGGCGGTGTGGACAGTGTCCTGCACTCGCACACAGGCTTCTTGGCGGCGGCAGCAGCAGCCCCAGCGTCCCACGCCCGTCTCTGGGCTCCGCGCTTTCAGCCGCGACTCGCGCCCGTCTCTGGAGCTCCTTTACGCGGCGCTCTTAATCCCCTCTCCTCGCGCACCAGGAAACCAAGAGGGAAGAAAAAGTCTCCTGCCTCTTCGGCAGCTCCAGAGTTTTCCCGGACTCCCTCCCAGCTAGCTGTGGCACATTAGCCCCCTTCAGGCTGAGTTCTCGCCGCCAGTCCCAGTCCTCTCCCTGCGCTCTGACCGAAGCCCGAGCCTCAGCTCCAGCGCCGCTCGCCCTGGCGGGGGGAGCAGACAAGCCTCTCGGGCTGGTGAGTGCCGCTCGGCACCGCTCCTCTGTGCGGGAATCTCTCTGCTTTGCCCTACCCAGGTATGTGGGGAGTTTCTTGCCTTTTGGGAGGTCTTGGGTCTTCTGCCAGCGTTCAGTAGTGTTCTGTAGGAGTTGTTGCACGTGTAGCTGTATTTCTGGTGTATCTGTGGGGAGGAAGGTGATCTCCGCGTCTTACTCTTCCGCCATCTTACCCGGAAGTCTGGTATGTATTTTTAACCATAATTTATTGAAGAAGAAATGCAAAATCAAAGAGGTTAATTTCTCCAAAATTGTACAGCCAGCAAATGGCAGAGTCTGGACCCCTAGTCTGTACTCTTTTTATAAAAATAGTGTCTCTAATGTAAATTGGTCCTGTTCTGAATTTCAAAAAATTCAGGTAGCTGGGAAAATGCTACACATCTGACAGGGAGTAATTTCAATTTCCCAGAAGGTCTGAGTACCTTCCCCAAGATCTGTAAGCTAGTTGTCCAGGAGCTAGTAGGACTTCAGACTGTATCTCATGGACTCATACTGGGCATTGGTCATTCATAAGAAAATTACCTACAGCTATCAAGATGAGATGGAGGATTGCCAACAGGCACATGAAAAGATGCTCAACATCACTAATTATTAGAGAAATGTAATCAAAACCACAATGAGGTAACACCTCACACCAGTCAGAATGGTCATCATCAAAAAGTCTACAAATAATAAATGCTGGAGAGGGTGTGGAGAAAAGGGAACCCTCCTATACTGTTGGTGGGAATGTAAATTGATATAGCCACTATGGAGAACAGTATGGAGGTTCCTTAAAAAACTAAAAATAGAGCTACCATATGATCCAGCAATCCCACTCCTGGGCATATATCTGGAGAAAATCATAATTTGAAAAGATGCATGCACCCCAATGTTCACTGCAGCACTATTTACAATAGCCAAGACATGGAAGCAACCTAAACGTCCATCAACAGAAGAATGGATAAAGAAGATGTGGTACATATATATGTGTGTGTGTGTGTGTGTGTGTGTGTGTGTGTGTGTGTGTGTATACAATGAAATATTACTCAGTCATAAAAAGAATGAAATAATACCATTTGCAGCAACATGGGTGGACCTAGAGATCATCATACTAAGTGAAGCCAGACAGAGACAAATATCCTATGATATCGCTTATATGTGGAATCTGAAAAATGAACCAAATTAACTTATTTACAAAACAGAAATAGACTCATAGACATAGAAAAGAAATATGATTGGCAAAGGGGAAAGAGGGGTAGGGATAAATTAGGAGTTTGGGATTAAAATATACACACTACTATTTATAAAATAGGTAACCAACAAGGACCTACTGTATACCACAGGGAACTATACTCAATATCTTTTAATAACCTATAATGGCAAAGAATCTTAAAAAGAATATATATATATATATATATATATATATATATATATATATATGCACGTGTGTGTGTAACTGAATCACTTTACTATAACCTGAAACTAATACAACATTGTAAATCAACTATGTTTCAATAAAATTCTTTTTTAAAAAGAGGAGATGGAGGCTGCAGAAAAAGAGATGCAGCAAGTCACATAATCTGAGGAAAACACCAAAGAAAATCATCCAGAAAGACTGGCGTCAACAAATAATGAATTAACATGGTAAAGTGGCGAGGAGGTGCATGGACCAGGTCAGAATGTGTGCACAGCTTTCTACAGACTTGAGACTCTTTTAAAAATGTGGCTGCCTCATTGCTACAGGAAAAATAGAACACAAATCCTCCATGACCAGAAGGTCAGACTCCTAAGCCCGGGTGAAATGATAATAATGAAAATAAAAGATTTTATTATGCCGAATACTGTGTTAAAAATTTAATATACACATATTACCAAAAATTTAATATACATGTATTACCTAAACTAATAAAAACCTAGTGAGGTCGATTGTTTCAGCAAATATGTTTTGATCTTTTAGGTACTTTTCTAGCTGATGAGGGTACAGTAGTGAACAAAAGGGACAGAACTCTCTTTCCTCTGCATTTTTGGAAATATTATTATTCCTGTACTACAGATGAGTCAACCAAGGCTTGCAGAAATCAAGTAACTCATCCAAATCACACAGCCACTCAGTGGCAGAAGGCTTGGGTTTGAATCCAAATCTGTCTGACTCCAAAGCTCTAATGGAAGCCCCCAACGGTCTCTTGCTGTACTCAAAGCCCACTGCCAGGCGTGTGGCTGTAAGATCCCACTCTTAATTATCCTACTTGCTGGAGCATTATACACATGGCCTTTATGGTCAGTTCTGGCCCTTGATCATATTGTCATTTATTATTTTCTAAAACTTTCATGGTTGTAAGGCTTGCTCGCCCACCTAAATTGAAAATTCCTAGAAGTTTGGGCAAGATAATATATTCCACAGCATTTCCCAGAGGGCTGGGTGCACTTCACACAGGTTTTAAGTACCTGTTAATCTGCCAGGGCACCATCTGGAATTTAAAAAATTGAATAAAATATTGCCCCTGCCATTCGAAGTCTTATAACTTAGCAGATACTGTCATTAAATAAATGACGGATGGAATTTTAGTTCCAGCAAATCCCATTTTTGAGAACTCATGAAAGACTTGTAAGTTTTCCAAAGACTAGAGAAAGACCAACACAATGTACATATTTAGAAAGGCAGAAAGATCAGGACTCAGAAAGTGAGAGATTAGTAACAACACCTAACTTGCCCATGATAAATATTCCCAAGATAAATCAAGAAAGAATAAATGGGGAGAAGAATGATTATGTGTTGGGTAATTACCAATGTGACTTTAAAAGGAACCCATCATGTCCGACCAATTCAATCCCCAAAAGGAAGATGAACCTTGTAGAAATGGTGAAACAGTAAACATATTGTAGCTTTACTACAGTAGAGTTATTGATTCTGCCCCATAAATAAGCCAATCAAATCGAGCCTAGGAGACCACACGAGAAGGTGGGTGCACTCAGAGGAAGTCACACAAGAGGTGCTGGATAGGAATTAGTCTTGAGTCCTGATTGAGTGTTTCTGGCTTCCATTGATGACATGGGTGATAGGCGGGGATGGACTTACAAGCCATGAGGAGCCCCAAAAGTGCAGGGTGGGCACTTTCTGTTGGACAGGTCTGGAATTCTCCACAGCTCACATTACTGAGAAAATCATTGAAAATGGGAACGGGTTGGATTTTAATGGAGAAGGCAACTTCTGATCTTTCTCCCTTTCTCTTTCAACTACTCCTGGGCACCAAGTGTGAAGGGAGCCTTCACTTGAAGCCAGAGGCTCTGATGTGGGAGAAGGATTACCTAGCTTTGGGTTGTGAGCCGGTCCACTGGGACCTCAGTTTTCCCATCTGTGCAATGGGGGAGCTGCTGGCCTGCTGCACAAGCATTATGTATTGTGTGGATTCATTAATTAATGATCATTAGAGTCTTACAAGTGCAGAGCTTTGCATAAATGCTAAGTATTATTATGCTTCACGCAAAGGGCAAAGATCTTGACTTGGAAAGAAAATGGGAGGAAAAATTACAGGAGACAGAATGAGAAAACACAGGAGAGAAGCTATTAGCCAGTCTGTGGAGAAGGATTGCAAGGGCTTGAACATCATAAAACATCTGTGGTAATTTCCACTCACCTCTGCTCCTGTAGTCGCCGTGTGGGAGGAAGCAGTCTGTTGTCTTTAAGTAAAGAATCGGGGAAAGGAATAAAGCAAGCATTTGCCCTTGACAAGATGGAGGAAATCCCTCAAAAGTCATACAGGTTTGGATGTTCTAAATGAAGAAATTACTTAATCTACCTGGGGTATTGTAGCTATTACATAAACCAATGTAAACAAGCTTCCAAAATCCAGCTCCTAAGGATCGTTTGGACACACGGCAGACTGCTTCAAATTGACAGTTTCCTGGGCTGCCCTTGATTTCCAACTTGCTGACACTCAGTTCATCCCAAATTAATGGAGTCACCTGTTCAACAGCCAAAGCTGCCCTTTTGCATTGGCCTCAGGAGTCCTGCCTGCAGCATGAAAAAGGCCACAGAGACAAATTCTAGATGTCCCAGTGCCGTGGGATGATGCCAGTTAAATAAAATTGGTCTCAGTTAGATGGGGGAAGAGGCTCTGTGATGAAGTCTTTTCCTATTGGTGGTGATCAATCAGCCCAGCCCCTAATGGGCCAAAGAGATGGGGGTGAGAGTTGTTTCCGAAGGCAATGCCACTAGCAAAAAGAAACACTATTTGCCCACTTTTTTTTCCTTCCTGGTTCCAACCACCTGCCATTTGAAGCCTCCCTCTAATAAATTAAAAGATCCTTGTCAAGTAGCTGGTTCTACTATTAACCAGACACTTGTCTCTCCAGGACTCCCTAGCAGGTCAAGGCAACTGTCAGCCTCCTCCTCAGGATCCCAGGGTCACTTAGCTGTGCTCAGCACCTCCCAGGAGAGAAGGGTGAGGAAAACAATGCCCTGAATTTGGCCAAGTGGCCCAGGAGAGGTCCAGTGATAACTGTGTGATCACGGTTGCAGTCCTTGGTGATGCCCCTCCCAGGTTACTCCAGGACATTGGTACCAGCCATGAAGGTGGAGTAGAGATGGCACAATTCCAGCCTTAAGTATTCCATCTGCAGACCCACTGGACTTCTTACCTGCTTGCCTAACTCTGGAGACTTGAGAAACAGAGAATTAACTCTCTGTCCCGGGATCCCAGTTGTCACTATGACAATGCAGTACAAATTAGCACATGCTCAGGACTCAATAGAAATCAGGACAGAAAAAATGAGACAGGCTGGATTCTGGGCTACTTTTTTGAAATGTGACCTTTTCTCGGATACTTTCATGGGTCATGGGTATTTTTGTTTAGAAAGGAACATACATCTTCCTCTGCTGAAGGAACAGAAAGGAGAAAGGAACAGTCAAGATGTCAGGAGGCAGAAATGGATGGGAACGTTACTCATATCAAGTCAGCAGCATTTCTTGGGAATCCTCATCACTTTCGAGCTCTAACTAGCCAGCTAAAGGAGTGGAAAATTACCATTATAGAAAGAAAAGGATATTTTTGAGAATGTGGACATCCTCCACTAAACTGGGAGGATGTCTCCAAAGCAGAGACCACTTAAAAAATATTTTTGGAGTCTGTCACAAGGCCTAGCACATAGTAGGTCTTCAATAGACATTTGCTAATGAGCAAATGATTAGAGAGTAAACTATAAAATGCCCAGAAGTGTAGTATAGTAACCCAATATTTGCTTAAAACTATAAATGCAACATACACAAATTCATCTTTAACAAATGTAAAGGTCCATGAAGTCCTCTCCTTTAGGAGTAAATTTCCACAGGGTCCCCTCGGTTGGTGAGAATGCAATATGGAGCTAACAGTGGCTGCTTCTCTCTCCCCTCCTCATGTCAACTGCTCAGGAAATCAAAGATCTGTGCAGCTGCTGGGGCCATCCTGAGCATAGTTCATGTTGGCTTAGGATTTAGGCTTATAGGATTAGACTGACGATCATAAACCTTGACCATTATAAAATCCTAAAATCACTATTAATTTTAAAAGGAGTATAAAACCTTGGGCAAAACCAATAACAAATGTATGCCAGCTCTAAGACCAAGACAAAGCCTAAATCCTGTCTAATTTGGAGAAGGAGCTCAGCCTGGAGCAGCTTATTCGGTGAGGCTGAGGAATCTCCCTCCCTGGGGAGCTGAAGGATGTGGACAAGGCTCATGGCTTCTGCCCAAAGTCAGGGACTGGCCAGGGCCAGCCCGAAAGTTCTTGGCTCTGCAACTTGAATGGAGAAGCCCTGGGAGAGCGTGCAGCGACACTCCCAGACAGAGGAATCTCCAGGGGAGAAAAGAGTGGGGACCAAGGACGGCATCCTTGGAGGTGAGGTCTCTGTGGGACTCCTGAGTTATGGGTCTGGCATGGGTTACCTGCCTCTACAGGTGTGAAAGGCAGGCAGAACACAGAAGAAAAGCGTGCCTTGGGGTTCTGAGGATGGGGCTCAGGATCAAACAGGAAACTTTGCTTCCAGCAAGACGTAACGTGACTCTGCCCATGCAAACACACAGAGCAAGCTAGTGCTCAGTTGGCACTCAGAGCAAGACATGGGAACGAAGGGGAGGAGAGGCCTGTCTCATCTCGGGGTGTGTGACTTACAGCCGAAGTTCAAATTGACCATGATACCATGTTTTTACTTTTTAAATTGTTTTATCCTATTTTTTCCAGCCCATAAGGAATGCACCTTGGTGTCAACAGAACCCCTTTGTCTTTGTAAGCTATTTTGAAGCAAAATATCGGTAAATTACTTCCCAAACCACCACACAACTAGATCATGCTGAGAAAATGGGCTTTGCAGGAATGCAGTAAATTGTTGCTGTCACGGAAGAAAATGCAACCGGTAGAAATCATTACGGATGAGTCATTATGAGAAGGGCCAAAAAAAATTAACCTTCATCGGTTTTCTTTGTCTTTGTGCATGCAAGGGTGGCGTGTGCGGATGTGCATGTGTTTATTTGAATTCACCAGCCACATTTAGGACTTTGGAGCTGCGGAGGTTTCAGCGGTAAGCAAGGCCAGCTCCTTCCCCAGCAGGTGTGCAGGAGGGGAGAAAGAAGAAAAATGACTTCAGAAGATGATATTCTGAGAAGGTGTTTAGCGTGATTGAAGGCCAAGAGCCTGTGTGATGAGAGGAGGCGGGAAAAGAAAACTTTTAATTTGAAACAGGACTCAGTGTTGTGTTAAAGGCCGAACGTATCACCCCGAAATGTTGAAACCTAATCCCGATGTGATGTTCTTTGGAGGCGGGGCCTATGGGGGGTGATGAGGGATTAGTGCCCTTGTAAAAGAGACCCCAGGGACCTTCCTCGCCCCTTCCACATGTGAGGACACAGCATCTCTGAATCAGACAGAGGGCCTGCTGGCACTTTGCCCTTGGACTCCCCAGCCTCCAGACTGAGAGAAGTAATTTCTATTGTTTATAAGCCACTCGGTCTGTGATATTTTGTTTCAGCAGCCCAAACTGACTAAGACCCTAAGGTTTAGGAAATAAAATAGTACCGGGTACAGGACTAACTGTTTTATATGCATTGTCTCTTTTAATTCCTCCAACAGAGAGGGAGAACTGGGCTTTTATTACCCCCATTTTACAGGTAAAGAAATTGAGGTTTAGAGGTAGTTGCCTTGTCCACAACCCCACAGCAATGAAGTGGCTGGATGGGGATTCCTATCAAGGTGGTCTTATTTCAAGCCTAGGCTTTCAAGCTTGCTTCTCTATCTCCTTGGTGGGAGGGCTGCACTGTGTGTGGATTACGATGGACAAAATCGAGCTCTCTGGAGTCAAAGAACCTAATAGAACCTAAAAGCTGCAGAGGAAGTTATTCTTACCCTCCAGGTGTGAATAAATATTTTCTTCATTGAGGAGGAGCCTGGCGCAGCATCCTCTCCGAGCCCTCCAGCCCTGGGGGCAGGGCACAGGGACTCCATGGGGTTCCCTCCAAGGCTCTAAATCCAGTTACCTTAGCTCCAGCCCCTCCTCCCTTGGTGCAGATATAAAATCTCTTTCCAGTCACTTGATAATGATTCTTCCTGCCCCCTCTATGCAAACAATAGTACAGACAAATGCTCCATTATGGTGCTGAACATGCCCTAATGTGTGGTAATTTATTTCACATATGGAATTGGGGATGGGGTAACACCGTGTGACAATGGATTTGACACAGGTTCTGTCTGACTTGATGAACACAGCTGCAAGGCAGGGGTTCTCTGTGCAGCGGTAATTGCTCAGTGGACCTGGCCAAGGGACCCATTTCCAGGAAGCAGTGCCCTGGGTGGACAAGGTACAGCTCAGAGGATCACCTTAGTGCCTGTCAGGGACCATTTCATCTCCCATCCGACAGCAGTCAGATCGGTTTACAAGTGACATGAATTTGAGGACTCTGTCCGGCTGCAGGGATGGATCTCTGACTGTGACATCGGCCAGGCTTAGGGACACCCCAAGGCAGGTGCAGGTCAATGCGGGCTGCCTGGGGTGAGCTAGGGAGGAAAGGGGGCTGCAAACAGCGGGCAGGTGGGGGGTTAGGACTGCAGGTGAGAGCTGTGTTCACGGCGCACCAACACCTGGAATCCAACCGAGAGCTTCTGTCTAAGAGCCCAGGGCAGCAGGAAACATCTGTATGCATATTTCTGTCTAGTTTACAAAGAATTACAGACACCATCGCATTTCGAGTTTTGGCATCCACTTCGCAAGGCGGGGATTCTTACCAACATAGATTGAGAACTGGATTACTAATTCTCAGCTTGGGTTACTTGGCCACCTGAGAAGCTTTGAAAGAACAATGGAAACCCAAGACCCCTCCTCCCACGCCTAACCCTTTTTAGTTGATCTGAGATGGGACATGGGTGCCAGTACCTTTTTGTTTTGTACATTTGTTACAAGGAAACTTTACCAATGGATACTGAAATTTCAATTTTATACAATTTTCTTGTGTCACAGTTGTTGTTGTTTTTTTTTCCAGACATTTAGCTGGGCTGTACAAAACAGACAGAAGTTTGGATTCGGCTCATGAGCCATAGTTGGCTAACCTTGCTTTAAAAGAAACTGTGTTTCCCTTCAACTTGCTAAAGTCCCTTCCTGCCTCCCATCCCCACCCCCGTCATGTGCCCTGTACCCCCTCTGGCTCTAAACCCCCTCTACAGCCTCCCGTGCAGGGCTGTCCTGCCCCAAGTACCCCACACTCTGATGTGCCAACCTTCACGCCCTCCTTTCCCATTCCCTACATAGACCTTCCCTGCTAATTTTTTTCTTTTCCTTTTTGTGGACAAATAAAAATTGTATATATTTTTTAAGTGTACAGTGTGTGTTGTGATACTTGCATACATTGTGAAATGATCCTCACCCTCAAGTCGCATAGTTACCTTTTTTGTGTGTGATGAGAGTGCTTGAGATCTATTCTTTATTCTTTTAGCAAATTCCAAGTATACATGGGAGTCCCCATGCTGTACATTATGTCCTAAAATTCTGTCCCCTTGATCAATAGCCCATCTTCCCCCCATCCAGCCTCTAGGTGCCAGGATTTTTAAAATTTCCCCCAAGTGATTCTAACCTATAACCAGGTTGAGAGCCACCAAATTAGACAAACATCTGTGGATGAATTGATTGAAGGGAAACACGTCAGACCTGGAGAGGAGCTAAAACGTAAATGAATAAATGTAAGGCAGTGGATAAAAAGACTAAAAGCATGAGAACCCTTAAATCTGGTCTGGTCTGACTGACAAGGGCTGAGGGACACAGATAAAGTCTCAAAGTCGTGTGCAAGGTGAGCACATCCCATATTCCTCATGTCCCCTGAGAAAGCGTCAGGCTTTCTCAGGGGACATGCCAATGTCCCACAGTGGTGCTTCCAGCCCTTGTGATTTAGGAAAGGAGAAAGAGCTGCTGGCTTAGATGCAGGGTATGCTGGTCCAAAGGGAGCACAAACAGGCCTGAGGAAAAGACGTTCTCTGTCCTGGCTTCAGACTCCACAGATTTACTTAAAATGTTGTTAGAAATGTCCTCAACTCCCAGGGGCCTTGTTTAGGAGGACACAGCCTCCTCTAATGAGCTATGAATTGTTTGGATACACTCATCTCCGGGTGAGAAAAATATACTGTGCTTGGTGTCACAGAACTGGCAGCATCAGACGCAGGTGGGATCCAGGCCACGCCTGCTCAAACCCTGATGCTCACAGGTGCAGACCTGCAGCAGGAAATGCAGGTTTGCTACCTGCCACTTGGAGGAGGAAATCATATCTTATTCTCAAGTTACTCCTCCATGATTACCGGCTCCGGGATGATGTCAGCGAGCCACAGCCCTAAGGATCAAGGGCGCCAGGGGAAGTGCTGACCCGCTGGGCCCTGAGGCCGCCACCCTGCCCCGGGCCCTTTGTGTGCAAGCAGCTCAGGCCACCTCTCTGCCTCTCTCAGGGCTACCCCTCCTCAGAATCACCCTTACCCCTCAGAGCAGAAGTGGGTTCTGTCCTCCAGCTGGGAAGTCCATGGAGAGATTCTCCGTTCCAGAGAGAAGGAGATACTCTAGTTCTGTTCTGACATTCTTCCTGGTTGAGCTTGTCCCGGGTCCACGGTTCCTTTGGCAGGAGGCCCAGCAAGAGGGGAGCCCAGGACTTGGTAACGGGCTGCAGGACAGTGCAGTGGTCCAGCGCGGAGCCCTGGCAGTTGAGCTAACTGGAGCTCAAAGCCTGGCTGTACTATGTGAAGCGGAGAACTCGTATTGCCTCTGAGGCTCAGCTTCCTGCCCTGTAAACCAGTGATCCAAATGGCAACTTGTCAGGGGTGTTGGAAGGGTAGTAAGAAGATGTGTGCCAGTGCAGAAAGTGCTCTGCCCAGTGCCTGGCTGCTTTATGACTGGAAGCTGTTATCACACTTCCTGGATAAGGGAACCAGGGCTCTGACCCGCTATTTTGCCCCTATTTCCAAGAGCAGAAAAAGCTCCATCATAGTTTCCCCAGCAGTAATGGTCAACTCTATGCCCTGGAGAGAGCCTGGCTGGACCTGGGCTTGAAAGGATGCCAAGGCACAGAAGTAGGAACAGAGATACTCTGAGACAACTGGCCTCCAGGGCTTGTGGAAGGCAGCCCCGCCTGTACACATGGGTTACCCGGCCTGTACACACAGGCTGGCCACACTTGTACACAAGGGCTGGCCCCCGCCTGTACACATGGGCTGGCCCCTGCCTGTACACATGGACTGGCCCTGCCTGTACACACGGGCTGGCCCCGCCTGTACACACGGGCTGGCCCCCGCACCCAGGGTCCCTGTGGATGCAAAACTCCTGCTACTCCCTCCATCCATGGCACACATACACACACACATGCATAGACACAGACATGCACACACATGTGCACACTGTGCTCACATACACATACAAACACACGCACACACACATCACACATATGCAGTCATGTGTGCACACATATGCACCCACAGCAGTCACTATTCCCTGCAGAGAGACCCATGTTTATCAGGCACCGGAGCTTCCCTGGGTTTGCAGAGTGGGTCCTCCAAGGTCTTTGTGGCCCCTTCAGTGGCTGTAGAAATCTGCTTTCCCCTCAGCCTTCTTCTGCCAGTCACCTTCTCTCAAGGAGTGATTATGCTCCTTTCTGTCAGGAACACTGAGTGATTGTGGCAGGAAAATTGCCTTCAGCGATAGGAATTTAAGAAATGCTTTTCCTGAAGATAGTGCTCAAATTAATTAACGTGGAGGAAAGGATTGCTTTTTTTATTCTTTTTGGTCTGGACTTAATTTACTTTTCCCCAAGAGTTTTTGTCGTTTGATAAGAGGTGAGGCCTCCTCGGACACCACCTGAGTCAGGGAAGCCTCGGCAAGGCTGGTCCAAGGAGACACCGGAGAGAGATGCAGCCTGGGACTGTGCACAGGGCCGGCTTGTTCTGCTGAAGATGCTGCTCAGCCAGGGGGCAAGATGGGTTTAGAGGCAGTGGTGGGTGTTGAAGTGGGTGGTGGGAGGAGGAAAAACCCATGTGGGAAGATAAAACATGCACGCAAAGGTGGGCACTCTCTGGCCTGGGAAATTCCACTTCTTTCTCTAAGTATCCCTTCCGTCATTTATACAAGGGGATAAGAGGATTGGTTGTCACGAGGATCTAGTGAAGATCTGTGTGCTCAGCTCTGTGATTCCTGGGCAGCACCAAGAAGAAGGGTGGTCCAGGTAACAGCAGAGGCCAGAGGGTGGAAAACCCAGCTGATCAAGGCTGGTACCTCTGTCACTAGCTGGGGGATCTAGGGTCAGTCACTCAACTTCTCTGATTCTTTAGTTCCTCATTGCAAAATGGGGATAAAAATAATCACATCACAGTATCATTGTGAAAAAAATACAACTATTAGGAACTCAAGAGGACCTTCAAGATGGCTGAGTAGTAAGACGTGGAGACCACCTTCCTCCCCACAAGTTCATCAGAAATACATCTACATGTGGAACAACTCCTACAGAACACTTACTGAACACTGGCAGAAGACCTCAGACCTCCCAAAATGCAAGAAACTAACCATGTACCTGGCTGTGTGGCTGACAGGCTCTTGGTGCTCCAACCAGTTATCAGGCCTGAGACTCTGAGGTGGGAGAGCCAAGTTCAGGACATTGGACGAACAGAGACCTCCAGACACCATGTAATATCAATTGGCAAGAGCTCTCCCAGAAACCTCCATCTCAATGCTAAACGCAGCTCCACTCAACAACCAGCAAGCTCCAGTGCTGGGCATCCCATACCAAACAACTATGAAGACAGGAACACAACACCACCCATCAGCAGACAGGCTGCCTAAATTCATAATAAGTTCACAGACACCCCAAAACACACCATCAGACACAGTTCTGCCCACCAGAAAGACAAGATCCAGCCTCATCCACCAGAACACAGGCACCAGCACCCTCCACCAGGAAACCTACACAACACACTGAACCAACCTTACCCACTGGGGACAGACACCAAAAACAATGGGAACCACGAACTTGTAGTGTGCAAAAAGGAGACCCCAAAACAGTAACTTAAGCAAAATGAGAAGACAGATAAATATGCACCAGATGAAGGAGCAAGGTAAAAACCCACCAGACCAAACAAATGAAGTGGAAATAGGCAGTCTACTTGAAAAAGAATTCAGAATAATGATAGTAAGGATGACACAAAATCTTGGAAATAAAATGGAGAAAATACAAGAAACGTTTAACAAGGACCTAGAAGAAGTAAAGAGGAAACAATCAATGATGAACAACACAATAAATGAAATGTAAAAGTCTCTAAAAGGAATCAATAGCAGAACAACTCAGGCAGAAGAACGGATAAGTGACCTGGAAGATAAAATAGTGGAAATATCTATTGCAGAGCAGAATAAAGAAAAAAGAATGAAAATAATTGAGGACAGTCTCAGAGACCTCTGGGACAACATTAAACACACCAACATTCAAATTATAGGGGCTCCACAAGAAGAAGAGAAAAAGAAAGGGACTGAGAAAATATTTGAAGAGATTATAGTTGAAAAATTTCCTAATATGGAAAAGGAAATAGTCAATCAAGTCCAGGAAGCACAGAGAGTCCCATACAGGATAAATCCAAGGAGAAACACAGCAAGGCACATATTAATGAAACTATAAAAATTAAATACAAAGAAAAAATATTTAAAGCAGCAAGGGAAAAGCAACAAATAACATACAAGGGAATCCCCATAAGGTTAACAGCTGACCTTTCAGTAGAAATTCTGCAAGCCAGAAGGGAGTGGCAGGACATATTTAAAGTGATGAAAGGAAAAAACCTACAACCAAGATTACTCTACCCAGCAAGGATCTCATTCAGATTTGACAAAGAAATTAAAAACTTTACAGACGAGCAAAAGCTAAGAGAATTCAGCATCACCAAACCAGCTTTAAAACAAATGCTAAAGGAACTTCTCTAGGCAGGAAACACAAGAGAAGAAAAAGACCTACAAAAACAAACCAAACCAGTTAAGAAAATGGTAATAGGAACATACATATCGATAATTACCTTATATGTAAATGGATTAAATGTTCCAACCAAAAGACATAGACTGGCTGAATGGATACAAAAACAGGACCCATATATATGTTGTCTACAAGAAACCCACATCAGACCTAGGGACACATACAGACTGAAAGTGAGGGGATGGAAAAAGATATTCCTTGCAACTGGAAATCAAAGGAGAGCTGGAGTAGCAATTCTCATATCAGACAAAATAGACTTTAAAATAAAGACTATTACAAGAGGTAAAGAAGGACACCACATAATGATCAAGGGATAAATGAAAGAAGAAGATATAACAATTGTAAATATTTATGGACCCAACATAGGAGCATTTCAATACATAAGGCAAATGCTAGCAGCCATAAAAAAGGAAATTGACAGTAACACAATCATAGTAGGGGAGGTTAACACTGCATTTTCACCAATGGACAGATCAACCAAAATGAAAATAAATAAGGAAACACAGCTTTAAATGACACATTAAACAAGATGGACTTCATTGATATTTATAGGACATTCCATCCAAAAACAACAGAATACACTGTGTTCTCAGGTGCTCATGAAACATTCTCCAGGATAGATCATATCTTGGGTCACAAATCAAGCCTTGGTAAATTTAAGAAAATTGAAATCATATCAAGTATCTTTTCCAACCACACGCTATGAGACTAGATATCAATTACAGGAAAGAAACCGTAAAAAATACAAACACATGGAAGCTATACAATATACTACTAAATAACCAAGAGATCACTGAAGAAATCAAAGAGGAAATAAAAAAAATACCTAGAAACAAATGACAATGAAAACACGATGACCCAAAACCTATGGGATGCAGCAAAAGCAGTTCTAAGAGGGAACTTTATAGCAATACAATCCTACCTCAAGAAACAGGAAACATCTCAAATAAACAACCTAACCTTACACCTAAAGCAATTCGAGAAAGAAGAACACAAAAACCACAAAGTTAAAAGAAGTTAACAAAGTTAAAGAAATCATAAAGATCAGATCAGAAAGAAATGAAAAAGAAATGAAGGGAACGATAGCAAAGATCAATAAAACTAAAAGCTGGTTCTTTGAGAAGATAAACAAAATTGATAAACCATTAGCCAGACTCATCAAGAAAAAAAGGGAGAAGACTCAAATCAACAGAATTAGAAATGAAAAAGGAGAAGTAACAACTGACACTGCAGAAATACAAAGGATCATGGGAGATTACTACAAGCAACTATATGCCAATAAAATGGACAACCTGGAAGAAATGGACAGATTCTTAGAAAAGGACAACCTCTGAGACTGAACTAGGAAGAAATAGAAAATATGAACAGACCAATCACAAGCACTGAAATTGAAACTGTGATTAAAAATCTTCCAACAAACAAAAGCTCAGGACCAGATGGATTCACAGGCGAATTCTATCAAACATTTAGAGAAGAGCTAACACCTATCCTTCTCAAACTCTTGCAAAATATAGCAGAGGGGGGAACACTCCCAAACACATTCTATGAGGCCACCATCACCCTGACACCAAAACCAAACAAAGGTGTTACAAAAAAAGAAAACTACAGGCCAAAATCACTGATGAACATAGATGCAAAAATCCTCAAAAAAATACTAGCAAACAGAATCCAGCAGCACATTAAAAGGATCATACACCACGATCAAGTGGGGTTTATCCCAGGAATGCAAGGATTCTTCAATATACACAAATCAATCAATGTGATACACCATTATGACAAATTGAAGGATATAAACCATATGATCATCTCAATAGATGCAGAAAAAGCTTTTGATAAAATTCAATACCCATTTATGACAAAAACTTTCTAGAAAGTAGGCTTAGAGGGAACTTACCTGAACATAGTAAAAGCCACATACAACAAACCTACAGCAAACATCATTCTCAATGGTGAAAAACTGAAACCATTTCCACTAAGATCAGGAACAAAACAAGGTTGCCCACTGTCACCATTATGATTCAACATAGTTTTGGAAGTTTTAGCCCCAGCAATCAGAGATGAAAAAGAAATAAAAGGAATCCAAATCAGAAAAGAAGTAAAACTGTCACTGTTTGCAGATGACATGATACTATACATAGAGAATCCTAAAGATGCTACCAGAAAGCTACTGGAGCTAATCAATGAATTTGTAAAGTAGTAGGATACAAAATTAATGCACAGAAATCTCTTGCATTCCTATACACTAATTATGAAATATCTGAAAGAGAAATTAAGGAAACACTCCCATTTACCACTGCAACACAAATAATAAAATACCTAGGAATAAACCTACCAAAGGAGATAAAAGACCTGTATGCCGAAAGCTATAAGACACTGATGAAAGAAATTAAACATGATACAAACAGATGGAGAGATATACCATGTTCTTGGTTTGGAAGAATCAACATTGTGAAAATGACTATACTACCCAAAGCAGTTGACAGATTCAATGCAATCCCTGTCAAACTACCAATGGCATTTTTTGCAGAACTAGAACAAAAAATTTCACAATTTGTATGGAAACACAAAAGACCCCGAATAGCAAAGCAATCTTGAGAAAGAAAAACAGAGTTGGAGGAATCAGGCTCCCCATTTCACACTATACTACAAAGCTACAGTAATCAAGACAATATGGTACTGGCACAAAAACAGAAATATAGATCAATGGAACGGGATAGAAAGCCCAGAGATAAATCCACGCACTTATGGTCACCTTATCTTTGATAAAGGAGGCATGAACATGCAACAGAGAAAAGACAGCCTCTTCAATAAGTGGTGCTGGGAAAACTGGACAGCTACATGTAAAAGAATGAAATTAGAACACTCCCTAACACCACACACAAAAATAAAATCGAAATGGATTAAAGACCTAAATGTAAGACAAGACACTATAAAATTCTTAGAGGAAAACTTAGGCAGAACACTCTATGACATAAATCACAGCAAGATCCTTTTTGACCCACCTCCTAGAGTAGTGGAAATAAAACCAAAAATAAACAAATGGGACCTAATGAAACTTAAAACCTTTTGCACAGCAAAGGAAACCATAAACAAGATGAAAAGACAACCCTCAGTATGGTAGAAAATATTTGCAAACGAAGCAACTGACAAAGGATTAATCTCCAAAATATACAAGCAGCTCATGCAGCTCAATATCAAAAAAACAAACAACCCAATCCAAAAATGGGCAGAAGACCTAAATAGACATTTCTCCAAAAAAGATGTACAGATTGCCAACAAATACATGAAAGGATGCTCAACATCACTAATCATTAGAGAAATGTAAATCAAAACTACAATGAGGTATCACCTCACACCGGTCATAATGGCCATCATCAAAAAATCTACAAACAATAAATGTTGGAGAGGGTGTGGAGAAAAGGGAACCCTCTTGCACTGTTGGTGGAAATGTAAATTGATACAGCCACTATGGAGAACAGAGGGGAGGTTCCTTAAAAAACTAAAATTAGAACTACCATACAACCCAGCAATCCCACTACTGGGCATATACCCTGAGAAAACCGTAATTCAAAAAGACTCGTGGACCACAATGTTCATTGCAGCTCTATTTACAATAGCCAGGACATGGAAGCCACCTAAGTGTCCATCGACAGATGAATGGATAAAGAAGATGTGGCACATATATACAATGTTATATTACTCTGCCATAAAAAGAAATGAAATTGAGTTATTTGTAGTGAGGTGGATGGATGTAGAGTCTGTCATACAGAGTGAAGTAAGTCAGAAAGAGAAAAACAAATACCGTATGCTAACACATATATATGCAATCTAAAACAAAAAAAGAAATGGTTCTAAAGAACCTAGGGGCGGGACAGGAATAAGGACATAGACGTAGAGAATGGACTTGACACAGGGAGGGGGAAGGGTAAGCTGGGACGAAGTGAGAGAGTAGCACTGACTTTTATACACTACCAAATGTAAAATAGATAGCTAGTGGTAAGCAGCCACATAGAACAGGGAGATCAGCTCGGTGCTTTGTAACCACCTAGAGGGGTGGGATAGGGAGGGTGGGAGGGAGATGCAAGTGGGAGGGGATATGTGGATACATGTATACGTATAGTTGATTCACTTTGTTATACAGCAGCAACTAACACAACAATGTAAAGTAATTATACTCCAATAAAGATGTGTCAAAAAATGTGTATTTATTCTTAATAACTGTCATTCTTTCTTTTTTTCTCATCAGCAATTTGATCCCAGTCACACCAGAACGAAACCCCGAAAATATGAGGTAAAACAACACCCAGTTTCTGAGTCCCTTTCAGTTTAAGATGCTCAGATTAGTTCTGTAATCCACAATGGGTTTACACCTTTTTGATACCTACCTTTTCTGGGTCTTGACCCCAGCTTATACTCAAGAAATACAAGGGTGTTTCTTATTCACCCCAGCCAGTGTTTCTTAACCAGGAGCATGTGCATGGACTTTTCAGGAATCATAATCCTGTGAAACTTAAACAAAATAGTACATTAATTTCATGTGAGCATCCCATCGATAGCTTTCCCAAGGGCAGGGATGAGAGCAATTTGTCATCCTCCCCAAAGAAATGAAGCCAAACTGACTTATGCCACACAGAATATTGATGGCAAACCAATTTAAAATATGTAAAATTCCAAAGTTGATTTTTACATAGATAATCTTTTGATACTCCCTTTATATAATTTTAAAAGGCTAATTTGAAGAAACCCTTTAAGAAATCACTCTTCTTGAAGTAGAGGTCGACTCCATCTACCTACACTCAGATCTCTCTCATAAACATGAGCATGCGGGCACACATAGACACACAGACACAGACACACACACACACACATACAGTTGCACTGCCCCCGGCTCAATGTCCCCACCCCGGCCATGGCAGCTGCAAAGCACAGAGTTTGTGTCTGCAGTCTCCTGCCTCTCAGGAACCTGCAAGTCTTTCAAGGCATCTCCTGGGCCCTGGCACTGCCCTAGGCTGGTTGTTCACAGTTGGCAGGTGAAGCAAAGGGCAGGAAAATATCTTGTCCTGAAAAGGACAGCAAGGACGGTTCCACCAATCCTGACTACCATACCATAATTAAGGGAGGAGGGTAAGAAGCAGGATGTAAACAAGGGGTTGAGGGGTTTAAAGCATACGAAGCTGACCCTCCCAGTGGGAGCTTTGCCAGGACACTGGGGTTTGCACCCAAGCATCTGGGGCGAGGCCCTGAGACCCCAGCTCTGTCAGAAGCAATCAGGCAGCACACAAACCTTGATCTGAACATGTTCAGGCGCCTTGGCTGCCGCACTTTAGGAGAAAGGCCATGCTATGAGGTGTGCTCAGCATCATTTCCATGCAGACCACAGGACGCCCTTGGTTGGATGTAGCCCTAGACCTTTGTTCAGATATCGCTACTGCTACTACTACTACTACAATATTTTTTATTTTATTTCCTGGATTGTTTGTGTGTTTATACAGTAAATGCCTAGTATAAGACCTAGGGAAGCGAATGCAAGAAAAGGGGGTACCTGACCACACTGTGATGTGGATAAATTAACCAAGGTTCAAACCTTGGAGGAGCAATTCAAGACAGGTGAAGAATGCAGACATAGAGGTCAGACTTGTGGTTGCCAAGGGGAGGAGGGAAAGGAGAGGGATGGACTGGGAGTTCGGGGTTAGCAGATCAACTATTACATGTAGAATGGATAAACAACAAGGTCCTACTGTAGAGCACAGGGAACTATATCCAATCTCCTGGGGTAAACCATAATGGAAAAGAATATTTTAAAAATATTGTATATTTGTGTAAAACTGAGTCACTTTGCTGTACAGCAGAGATTTGCACAACATTGTAAATCAACTATACTTCAGTTAAAAAAAGACAGGTGAAGAACGGCTGATACGGACCTGGGCTTCTATTTCCTTGCTTCCCACTCAGGGTCCCGCACAGAACTTTACATACACTGAGGGCACAAATACCTGAGTAACCGCACAGATCACTTACAATTTTTTCCTCACCCTCATCTCAAGAGTAACGACAGCCTTTATTCATTTAAGCACTCAGAGTGCAGTCCGGGAATGGTCTGCTTTAGAATCACCAAAGACCTTGTTGAAAATGCAGCTTCTTGGGCCCCTTCCCAGACACACTGAACCAGCATCTTTTGAGAGGAGGTCCAAGAACCTGCATTTTAATGAGCCCACCAAGTGAGCTGGATGTCTGAGAACCACTGACTTAGTCCAATGAATATTTGTCCATCAGCACCTTTAAGTCTGCTCCCAAAGCCTTTAGTAAATCATTTCAACCTTGGATGGAGGCATCTCTAAACCAACGCTCGACAAAGCCCTTCTGAAAGATTTAGAATCGAGTATCAGAAGGTTTAAACAAATTAACTTTGAAGGTAACTTTTATTTGTACTTCTAGTCACTTCATTAAGACTATCGACCTGCAAGTTAGAGATGGTGACCCCAGAATGTTCTTCTGGTGTCCATAGCTCATCGTCCTATCTGACTTGGGCACATAGGCCCAAGAGATGCCCACTCACCAATGCTGTTGAATTTCCCTTGGCTTGTGACATTGTGGGCTGACTCTACCGGTCACTGCCCTTTTCTGGATAGAACTTATTTTGGGAAGGATCCATTGGGATGGGAAAATGGGAGGAGATGGATGAAAAAAAGAGAAGAGGAAGGAAGGGAAGAGGAGGCAGGGGCAGGAGGAAGAGGAAATAGGGCTGGTTCTCTGGTTAGAATAACCCCCTGTTGTCTTCTTTTTTTAATTCTTTTTTGTTAAACATCTTTATTGGAGTATAATTGCTTTACAATGGTGTGTTAGTTTCTGCTTTATAACAAAGTGAATCAGCTATACATATACATATGTCCCCATATCTCTTCCCTCTTGCATCTCCCTCCCTCCCACCCTCCCTATCCCACCCGTCTAGGGCGTCACAGAGCACTGAGCTGATCTCCCTGTGCTATGCAGCTGCTTCCCACTAGCTATCTATTTTACATTTGGTAGTGTATAAAAGTCAGTGCTACTCTCTCACTTCGTCCCAGCTTACCCTTCCCCCTCCCCGTGTCCTCAAGTCCATTCTCTACATCTGCGTCTTTATTCCTGTCCTGCCCCTAGGTTCTTCAGAACCTTTTTTTTTTTTAGATTCCATATATATGTGTTAGCATATGGTATTTGTTTTTCTCTTTCTGACTTACTTCACTCTAGGTCCATCCACCTCACTACAGATAACTCAGTTTCGTTTCTTTTTATGACTGAGTAATATTCCATTGTATATATGTGCCACATCTTCTTTATCCATTCATCTGTCGATGGACACTTAGGTGGCTTCCATGTCCTGGCTATTGTAAATAGAGCTGCAATGAACACTGTGGTATATGACTCTTTTTGAATTATGGTTTTCTCAGGGTATATGCCCTGTAGTGGGATTGCTGGGTCGTATGGTAGTTCTATTTTTAGTTTTTAAGGAACCTCCCTACTGTTCTCCATAGCGGCTGTATCAATTTACATTCCCCCTGTTGTCTTGAAAGCATCTGGCATCAGCAGACACTTTGATGGCATGGGGACAAAAAGACTGGCCCTGAGGAGCAAAAGGGAAAAATAAAGAAAGGCAACAAACAGGAGAAAAGAACAAAGAGAAATACTAACTGACAATAGTAAAAAGAAGGCGAAGTACAAAGACTCCAGAGAAGTCTGGGTATTTTTACCTTTGCAAACACTTCATTTTACTACACTTAATTAATCATAACACAGGAACATAAATGTTTAAAAGGTGAAATAAAATGCACAGAAATAGTCATCCTCAACAAAAATGAGAACACATAAATTTAACATGAGGTTGTCATCCCTCCTCTCCCAGCACACAGGATACAGCATCTGCATGTCAATTCCCCCCTCAGGAACAAGGCTGCCGTAACGAGCTCTCTCCTGGCTCTGGCTAAAATCAATAAGTGAAACGCAAGAGGGAAGAGGGGGAAAATACTCCAAAGAGAGAAGGGACTGGGCGGAGAAAAGGAGCAAGAGTGACAGCAGAGGAGACAACTCTACTGTTCCCCAACGGTGCCCTTCAGATCAGGAAGTTCTCTGACACGTCTAACTCAAATCTCTCCTGTAATTCCAGCCAATTTAACTCTTTTTTGGAAGCAGCCCAGTACAAGACTGTGACAGTTGACTGGTTCAGAACGCTACACAGTAAAAGAAAAAAAATTAAATAGAGCTCCCCAGGCCTTGTTTGTGAAGTCTTGGGTCTGTCTGAAGCAGGGCCTGAGATGACAGGGCAGAGGAGAAACTGATAAATCTCTCCCCTTTGCTAACTATGAAACCATCTGGATTTCCTGTCTCCCTGCCCCAAGCCTTCTGTTGCAGGTAACTGCTCCTTCGGCCTCTGTCCATCCGTTCAGGCCTGAGCGCGGAATGGGACCAGTACAGTCCTTGACGGGGCAGCTGACGAATCCTCAGGCAACATCCTCGAGCTGACTCGCTCCCAGGCTTCCCCTTTCTGTGCTCTGTCTTGGGTCTGGTAACTGGGGATGCTGGGGCTGAGGAGAGGGTGCATCTTGCAGTCAGGCCCCTCTTGTGCTCTTGTCTCTGTGTTATCTGCCTTATCTTTGGGGGCCTCACCCAGCCCCTGAGAGCTATAGGCCCTGTCACTGTGTCCCCCTCCATGGCAGGGCCTGCCCACGTCTGTCAGACCACTCTAGACTGACAGCCCAGGTGGACTTCTATTACCTGTTGACACCTCCCCAGTCGTTTATTCCTCCCAACCCCACTCCCTCTTACAGGACTAGTGTGATGAGCAGCTCTTCACCCCTGAAGGTTTCTCATGCATCTGAGCCCCCAAATTCATACCCTTCCCAGTCCACCTGCTATTGGGGCCTGCCTCTCGGTGGGCTGGGTCCTACTTGGCCAACCAAAGCACACAGGGAGGTTCACCGGGGTCTCTGTGTCTTTCAAGGACTCCGCAGGAAGCGGTAAGATCCACGCTGTGCCCCTGGTCTAGCTACAGCTGCCTCAGTCTTCCCTGGATCCAAACCGCACTGCTTCTCCACCATCGAGTCTCATGCACCCTTATCCCTGGAACAAACCAGGCCAACCCCTGCCTTTTCAAAGCTCTCAAATCCTGAGAGGTCATAGAGTATAGTATATAGACAGGCTCTGATGTCACATATCTGAGTTAAATATTGACTCTATAACTGATCCCCCATGGAACCCTGGGCAACTCACTTAACCATCCTTGACTCCCTGTAAAGTGGGCCTACAATCTTCCTGAATTGGTGTAAAGGTTCAATACAATTATGTGATGTTTTTATCACAAGGTCCAATGCAGGGATGCTGTTGAAGAAAGGCTGATGGATTGTTTCTGCCTCTCTTACATCCCCTGGTCTCTTCAATTGTTCTTTGGAAGCTTTATCATTGTAACAGAGACAGATTTCAACTAATGCCAAGCTCAGGAGAACTTTTGCTTTGTCAAGAATTCTGCCCAGGCTTCCAGCCCATCTCCAGGGCTCACCTGTGCTGGGTTCAGCCATTCCAACTCCTACGGCCCACTGGGCAAGGAACACCATTCCTGTAGCAGGGAAATCCTCATCATTTCATGCAGCTCCTAGTTCCCTCCACCTTCTCCTTCAGTCTTCCAAGATTATAGGAGAGCACCCAAAATATGATTTCATCTATGCCCTGAATTCAGACCCAGTATGTTACATAATGTGTTCAGGCTTCATTTGTGCCATTCCTGAGAATTTCTAGTATTCTAATCACATCCGTCACCCTTGATAATCCCGAAACTAACAAAACTACACTGTGTGTTAACCCAGAGAAGCTCCACGGACCTCCACGTGCAGCCTGATGCTACCTGTCACAGGTGGGAGAACATAGCTTGCCTTGACAAAGGCCTGGCTGTTCTTCTGCTTTTCAGGTTGTAGACAGATATCCATGGGCCTTATAGTTGGACTACAGTAACCATGAGGGGTCAAGATTAGTAGCCAAGAAGGTAGATTTACCTCTCACTAACCATGCAGCACACACGTGCTGCCCTCTGAGGGGCCATGGCTCCTGAGCTGCTCCTGAATGTCCATAATTGCAGCATTAAGTGATAGATTTCAATTTGTAAATCCAATTCTAAAGATTCTAAACTCACTTGCAAGTTCATCAGCAGAGTATAGTGATCAATTAATGGTGTCTATTTTGATCATTTGACGGAGAGGGGCAGTATTTCATCAACAGCCCTGAGGGCCGGGAAGTCAGGCACTAACATCTGAAATCTGACCTCGCCCTGATTTTTTGGAGAATGTGAAAGCTCATACGATTACCAGGACCTGGTAAGTTGATTGTAAAATGGCCCCGATTCTTCTCCTTTCTTTATCCAGCATCCTATCGAGTGGAATCCATTCCTCCACCCCTGGAATCCGTTCTGGCCTCATAACTTGCCCACAGAACACAGTGAGAATGTCAATTCTGAGCCCAGGCCTGGAGGGGCCTTGCCACCTCTCCTATGCCCTCTTGGAACAAGTCCAGGCTAGTCCACTGGAGACTGAGAGACCCCCGTGGGCCACAGCTGGCCCAGTGTTCATTGCTTTATGCCACTGGTCTTTGTGTGTGTTTGCTTGATTTCCTTACACAGCACTATTATAGATAATGGATAAAAAAGGTAGCAATAGATTACATCCTCATGAGTCCTGCCATAACTACTGACCATGAACTTATAATTTTTTTAAAAAGTTACTCTTCCCCCTGTTTGTCTAGCTCATTCAGTCCAAGGCTAGTGCTTCAATGCTTCTCTAACTATCTGTGGGGAGGGAGCAGCTATTTTTTTAACATGTTCTTTCATTGTTTTTCATTTTTTATTTAAACTCTTTATAGATTAATAAGAAGTTGCAAAAAATCAAGTAGTACAGGGAGGACCACGTTTTGAGGCTTTGGTTCTTTTTCCAATCCTTTCTGGATTAAATGATTTTATAAAATACAACAGAAATGAATTACAAGGAAAATGGAAAAAAATTAAGACATATAAAATACTAGCTTGAATTCTTTATTCGATTCCACAGAACAGGTAAAAAGTTATAGAAATGTTTATGAAAATTTCTATATGCTTATTTTCAGTTTGTATATGCATCTCATCGCAGACCAGTGACAAACATTTCATGGCCTGGCACCAGTCCATGGACCACACCTAAGTAGCATCGCTTTAAACCCTTCTGGAGATCTTCTGAGATGAGAAATGAAAACTAAGCTTGAGTGTAGCAGGGATAATTTTGGTCTCGATGATCCTATCACAGAGACAGTCTCCTATAGAGGATATTTTTAAAATATCTTTTACCCTAAGTGCTATAAAAGAGTATTTTTGTGGTTTGCTAACCCTGGATGATGGGAAGAAAAATCATAAAGCATGCTTCAGCCTCTCTACAGGAATTTTCCTCTACTGATTATCACCACCACTGAAACAAATAATAAGCAAAAAGCACAAACAAAACCAAGGCCATATTGGTACTGAAGAGCAAACATTCCATAGGATTGGTTCTAAACAATGTGAATCAAAAAGAATTTATTACTGGTTAATCTGTCCCAATAGAAGACTGGTTTTTTGGATTGTTTTGTTGTTGTTGTTGTTGTTTTGATTGTTCTTGTTTTTTAATTCAGTAAACTTGTCTAAGTAAGAGAGACATGTTGACCCAATGAGAGTTAGACTCTAGTTTCCCCCAGCCCCTTTCCTGGATCTTGGGAGTGTGGTACATCCTGACAGACAAGTCCCCTGTTTCTGAGATAACTCAAGATGGAGATACAGTGAAAAACTAGATTTGTTCAAAAGGCAGAAATAGGAGAGAAATTATGAAAGTTTTGTCTGCAGACGAGGGCTACTGCAGTTTGTATAGTATCCGAATTCATTAAGATAATACCCTGACATCCACATCTACTTCCCTGGCTCTCTCCAGGATGATAAACTAGCTCCGCCAGCACCACAAGTCACGTCCCCGGTGAGGGAGAGTCTAGCATAATGGTAGTGAAGGAGCAGGTAATTTGTGCCATTTTTTTCTCTTTTCTTCCTTGTGCACTTGCCTAATAAATGGACTTCTATTCCCTAAGTGTTACAAAAGAGTATTTAATTTGGCTGGAGCATGCAGAAGGATGAGAGGATGGCCAAGACCATCTGTAAAGTATTAAAATCTTAGCTCAGTTTCACCCTTCGGCAACACCTTTCTGCATACATTCCTACCTCTTTCCAGCCCATTTTCCTTTGAAAAGGCAAATCATGTTTTGCCTTAAATCATGATCATGTTTTAAAAGGATTCAATGATTTCCCAGTGATCTTAGAATGAAGTTCCAAGTCCTTAGAATGGTCTCCATGGTCCAGCATGACTGAGCCCCAAATCAGCACCTCATTGCCATATAACCACCCTCTCCCTCACTCTGGCCCCTGGACACTGGCTTTTTCTCTTTCCTCAAATGTAATCAAGCTCCTCCCCACTTCTAGACCACTGCATGCACTCCCACCCTGGCCCTTTTTCCTCTTAACATCTCATCTTTCATTTCTCAGCCTTCAACTCCCAGAATAAATTGAACACCCCAAAAACATTAGTTCTGAGCACTTTAGGCTCCCCCAACCCAGACACTACTCAGATAATTATGTGTATGACTCCTCTTTAGTACCTTTCTCTATCGCTGGATTGGAGCTCCATGAAGGCAGGGACCATGTACACCTTGACCATCTCTGAGTCTTCATCACCAGCAGTAGCACTGGTCATTCAATGTATTTCTGGGATGAATGCAAAGCCATTTCAGTGCCACTTCTACTCCCAGCTGTGAAAGCCCACAGCCTACACACTGTGACATTCTGCATTCTAATGACAGAGGAAAAGTAGCACAAGACTATTTTTCTCTAGAATTTGAATTCAGATGAACTCAAACAGGAGTACATATTTTTTCTAGGACAAGAAAAAAATTATAAATAAAAAACAAGTTTTCTTGGAAAGCATGGCTAGATAAAGGCATGCTTTAATGTTGAACAGATGAACTTGAATCCTATAGGTTCTTGACAGACTCCTATATGTTAAGAGCGGTAATGACAATCCATTATGGTAGTTTTTCTCCAATTCTGGAATCAGGGCGTTCTCACTGTGGCTGTGGTTAAACTAATTAAGCTGACTTTAGGAAAGTTGGTGCAGGGCACAGGAGAAAGGTGGTTCGTGCTGTTTTGACTCCACTGGACTCAAGCCTCAACTGTGACTTTGGCTACTCCTGCTCCCACCAGCTCTCCTTCAGCATCTCCCGGTTCCGGGGAAAGAGGGTGTATGTTATCGTGCTCAGTTGTTCAGAGAGAAAGAAAGCAAAAATAATGGCAGGCTGATGCTGCAGCCATATGGCTGACAGGGTCTTGGTGCCTTAGCCGGGTGTCAGGCCTGAGCCTCTGAGGTGGGAGAGCCAAGTTCAGTACATTGGTCCAACAGAGACCTCCCAGACCCTTGTAATATCAATCAGCAAGAACTCTCCCAGAGATCTCCATCTCAACGCTAAGACCCAGCTCCACTCAACAACAGGCAAGCTCCAGTGCTGGACACCCCATGTCAAACAACAAGCAAGACAGGAACACAACCCCACCCACTAGCAGAGAGGTTGCCTAAAATCATAATACGTTCACAGATACCCCAAAACACACCACCAGACACAGTCCTGCCCACCAGAAAGACAAGATCCAGCCTCATCCACCAGAACACAGGCACCAGTCCCCTCCACCAGGAAGCCTACACAACCCACTGAACAAACCTTAGCCACTGGGGACAGACACCAAAAACAACGGGAACTACGAACCTGCAGCCTGTGAAAAGGAGACCCCAAACAAAGTAAGTTAAGCAAAATGAGAAGGCAGAGAAATATGCAGCAGGTGAAGGAGCAAAGTAAAAACTCACCAGACCAAACAAATGAAGAGGAAATAGGCAGTCTACCTGAAAAAGAATTCAGAGTAATGATAGTAAAGAAGGTCCAAAATCTTGGAAACACAATAGAGAAAATACAAGAAACATTTAACAAGGACCTAAAAGAAATAAAGAGCAAACAAACAATGATGAACAACGCAGTAAATGAAATTAAAAATTCTCTAGATGGGATCGATAGCAGAATAACTGAGGCAGAAGAACGGATAAGTGACCTGGAAGATAAAATAGTGGAAATAACTACCACAGAGCAGAATAAAGAAAAAAGAATAAAGAGCTTTGAGGACAGTCTCAGAGACTTCTGGGACAACATTAAACGCACCAACTTTCGAATTATAGGGGTCCCAGAAGAAGAAGAGAGAAAGAAAGGGACTGAGAAAATATTTGAAGAGATTATAGTTGAAAACTTCCCTAATACGGGAAAGGAAATAGTCAATCAAGTCCAGAAAGCGCAGAGAGTCCCATACAGGATAAACCCAAGGAGAAACACGGCAAGGCACATATTAATCAAACTGTCAAAAATTAAATACAAAAAAAAGTATTTAAAGCAGCAAGGGAAGAGCAACAAATAACAAACAAAGGAATCCCCATAAGGTTAACAGTTGATCTTTCAGCAAAACTCTGCAAGCCAGGAGGGAGTGGCAGGACATATATAAAGTGATGAAAAGAAGAAACCTACAACCAAGATTATTCTACTGAGCAAGGATCTCATTCAGATTCAACAGAGAAATTAAAACCTTCAGAGACAAGCAAAAGCTAAGAGAATTCAGCACCACCATACCAGCTTTACAACCAATACTAAAGGAATTTCTCTAGGCAGGAAACACAAAAGAAGGAAAAGACCTATAACAACAGACCCAAAACTGTTAAGAAAATGGTAATAGGAACATACATATCGATAGTTACCTTAAATGTAAATGGATTAAATGCTCCAAACAAAAGACATAGACTGGCTGAATGGATATGAAAACAAGACCCATATATATGTTGTCCACAAGAGGCCCACTTCAGACCTACGGACACATACAGACTGAAAGTGAGGGGATGGAGAAAGATATTCCATGCAAATGGAAATCAAAAGAGAGCTGGAATGGCAATTCTCATATCAAACAAAATAGACTTTAAAATAAAGACTATTACAAGAGACAAAGAAGGACACTACATAATGATCAAGGGATCAATCCAAGAAGAAGATATAACAATTGTAAATATTTATGCACCCAACGTAGGATCACCTCAATACATAAGGCAAATGCTAACAGCCATAAGAGGGGAAATCAACAGTAGCACAATCATAGTAGGGGACTTTAACACCCCACTTTCACCAATGGACAGGTCAACCAAAATGAAAATAAATAAGGAAACACAAGCTGTAAATGACACATTAAACTTCATTGATAAATGAAGACTTCATTGATAAATATCATCCATTTTGGATGGAATATCATTCCATCAAAAAACAACAGAATACACTTTCTTCTCAAGTGCTCATGGATCATTCTCCAGGATAGATCATATCTTGGGTCACAAATCAAGCCTTGGTAAATTTAAGAAAATTGAAATCATATCAAGTATCTTTTCTGACCACAATGCTATCAGACTCAATATCAATTACAGGAAAACTGTAAAAATTACAAACATATGGAGGGTAAACAATACGTGCCTAAATAACCAAGAGATCACTGAAGAAATCAAAGAGGAAATCAAAAAATACCTAGAAACAAATAACAATGAAAACACGACAACCCAAAACCTATGGGATGCAGCAAAAGCAGTTCTAAGAGGGAACTTTATAGCAATACAATCCTACCTCAAGAAACTAGAAACAACTCAAGTAAAAAACTTAACCTTACACCTAAAGCAATTCAAGAAAGAAGAACAAAAAAACTCCCAAATTTAGAAGAAGGAAAGAAATCATAAAGATCAGGTCAGAAAGAAATGAAAAAGAAATGAAGGGAACAATAGCAAAGATCAATAAAACTAAAAGCTGGTTCTTTGAGAAGATAAACAAAATTGATAAGCCATTAGCCAGACTCATCAAGAAAAAAAGACAGAAGACTCAAATCAACAGAATTAGAAATGAAAAAGGAGAAGTAACAACTGACACTGCAGAAATACAAAGGATCATGAGAGATTACTACAAGCAACTATATAAATAAAATGGACAACCTGAAAAAAATAGACAAATTCCTAGAAAGCACAACCTTCTGAGACTGAACCAGGAAGAAATAGAAAATATGAACAGACCAATCACAAGCACTGAAATTGAAACTGTGATTAAAAATCTTCCAACAAACAAAAGTGCAGGACCAGATGACTTCACAGGCGAATTCTATCAAACAGTTAGAGAAGAGCTAACACCTATCCTTCTCAAACTCTTCCAGCTTAGGGCCCAGCCCAGTGAATGAACCCTGGCATCAGACCCTTCCATGCTCCCACTCTCTAGACTTTGTTAGTAAAACAGCAATTTTGCTCAGTCATAAAAAGGTAAAGACAGTAATAACAACTGTGAAACTAAACCAGGTACGTTCTAAATCTCATGTGAAGTAGACACAATTTTTTCCTTGTAGAGAGGAAAGTGTGAGACAAATAGCAGAGAACTGGTAAATAATTCAGCCTATGACCTTGATGCTTATTGATTCCTGCAGCTGTTTATCTTTCTCTAGGCTACCCGGGGGAAAAAGAAACCTCCAAAAAACAATTATCACTTAATTATAAAATTGCTTGGTTGGGGAAAGCCTTCTGGTTGGTTGCTGAGCACTCCAAGGGGGTAAGTTAATCTCTATAAACCACCCAGCCTGACTGAAGCTGCTGCTTAAAATTCCCAACCACCGCTTCATTACTTTCTGGTACGGATGAAAAACAAAAAAAGAAGATGCACATTGTCTTCTCATTTTCAGATGCTTAGGATGTTTAGCCAATCAGATGACTTAATGGCTGGCGATGTCTCACCTAGGGATTTGAACACCGACAGATTCCAGCCATGGGGGCACCAGATGTAGTCCATGGTGAGCTCGTGATCCATGCTGGTAGCAGTGGTGGTGGTCGGGATGGTGGTGGTTATAGTTGCTGTGGATATAGTAATACTTCAGATTGGGCTGAAAAGGGGAAAAGGGAAAGGACAAAAATTTTTCTTTACACAGAAATAATTTCTTCTTCAACCTCAGTTTGGATGAAAGGTAGGGCCCTTAAGCCAGCCCTGGTTCTCCCCAGTCATTTCTTGGGGGGCAGAATTTCTCACCACTAGTGTCAACAGCCACCCTGGATAGGAGGCTTCGCCATGTCTGTGGGGAGGTTGAGAGGTTCGGCCAGCTGGGATATTGGAGTCAGAGCTGATAAACTCTTAGCCCAGCTTGCCCTATTCCTTTATATGTATTATCTTATCCCAGTGATCATTAAAATTTCTTGACTAGCAAACAAACAACCCTCTTAAAAATGGCCAAAGGACATGAATAGAAGATACACAGACGGCCAAAAATCACATGAAAATGTAGTCAACATCACTAATCATTAAAAACATGCAAATCAAAACCACAATGAGACATACCTCACACCCCATGGGATGACTACAATAAAAGAAAGTCAAACCAAACAAACAAAGAAACAAAAACATAAAATAGAAGTGCTGGCAAAGATGTGGAGGAATTGGAACTCTTGTGCAGTTACTATGAAAAGCAGTGTGAAGGTTTCTCAAGAAATTGAAAATATAATCACCATATTTTCCATTCAGCAATTCTACTTCTGGACAAGAATTGAAGATGAGGTCTCAAACAGATATTTGTACACCTGTGTTCAAAGCAGCATGATTCACAATAGCCAAAAGAAGGAAGCAACCCAGGTGTCCACTGATGGATGCATGGATAAATATATATAATGGAACATTATCCAGTGTTACAGAAGAAATTCTGGCACACATAACATGGACAAACCCTGGGGACATTATGCTAAGTGAAGACAACCTGTCACAAAAAGATAAATACTGTATGATTCTATTTATCAGAGATCCCCAGAGCCATCAAATTCATAGAGACAGAAAGTAGAATGGTGGTTGCCAGGGGCTGGGGGGAGGGAGAATGGGGGAATTCTTGTTTAATGGGCAGAGTTTCTATTTTGTAAAATGAAAAGACGTCTGGAGATGGGTTACACAACAATGTGAATGCACTTAACACTCAACTGTACACTTAAAAATGGTTAAGATGTTATTCTATGTTATGTGTATTTTATCACAATTAAAACTTCTTATAGAATGCGTGGCTAGCCTCTGGAAATGAGTCATGGTCAGCAGAACAGACACAACTGTAGAGCCCTATCTTGGCTCCACGTCCAAGTGTTGACTTCCAGGAAGAACTCAAACAAAACTCCTAACTGCTCTCACTGTCCCCCTGTTTCTAAAACGTGACGGGCAATAGTTCCTATTTCTTATCTCATTGAGGGGTGGGGATTGGGAGAGGGTATTAAGAGCAAGAAAGATGTCCAGTGCATCCTAGAGACAAGCCTCCTGCCTCTATGTGAACCGCGATGGAATAGAGCGGTTCACACATCACTGCTGGCAAAGGTGCCCGAGTACCTGTTTCTGTGGAAACCATCCCGTCCCTTTCTGTGGCACTTGACACACACATAACCACACAGCATCATGTATAACCACCCAGCATCCTGGGGAGGGCTGCCGCTCTCCTGCCTGGTAGCTGTGGGATGGAGATCTGGTGGGGGGGATTTGAGTCCACACCCTGTGACCTCGAGCCCAGAGCATGTGCCATGCTCTCCACCTCCCACCTTCCCTTGTGATCGTTCCCCATGTGTGGAACGCCATGAGGTCTTTCTTCTACCCTTCCTTCACTCTTGCCCCTTCCCCCAGGACTCCCCTTCTCTGAGCCTCTCACAGAATCATTCCAGCACCCACTCTGACACCTCCTTCCTCCTGTCCCTTAAACCCCACCCCCGCCCCTCACAAACTCACTGGCTTCCTTGCAGCTCTTCAGACCCAGATGGCACATCCCACATCTGGGGCCAGGCCCTGAAGCTTCCTCTCTGGGATGATGTCTGGGTGACTTATCTACCCACCACATACACACACCTGAAATTCTAGTCCATCCCTCCCACCTTCTCTGCAGATAGGGACCCTTGTTTACCCTACTTGTCACCATCTGGTGGGCTTTTTGTCTGTCTCTGCCCAGGAGAAGGTAATCTCCATGAGGTGGAGGATTTGTCTTTCTCATCATTGGGCCTAAGGGTCTGGTTCACAGTAGGGGATCAAAAATATTTTTGAATGAGTGAATGCACTCCTACAATGTACACAGAGTCCAATATGGAGCTGTGTATAGCTTTGTGTGGTTGATGACGTACTCTGAGAAACAATAGCTCTGTGGAGTGTTCATAGTCGTTATGCAGAAAAAAAGTGTTGCTCTACCCATCTAATGTGGCAAAAACTCAGCTACATCAAGTCAAATGCATTTTTTTCCCTTTAGGACTTCTGAGGTTACATCGATGTACACCACAGAGCTCCAGTGGGTGGTGTCACACGTGTTGTTCTCCGAGCAGTTTGCCCACCTAGTCAGCTCTGGAGGGGCAGGTGCACACACTCTTGGAAATGCTGTGCCGTGTTGCTGTGTTCTGCTTCTTCTCCCTCTTCCTTCTTCCTTTCTGGGCTCAAGTTCTCGACTTCTTTATGATTCAGAACAGGGGTCTCACTCTAAAGCTTGTTCTCACGGTAGGATTTTATCCTCACAGAGCCGCTCTTGGTTTATTTTATTCCCATTCACTTGAAGGTCTCTGTGACATAGGAGCACTGGTTATGTCCCCATCAACACACTCATTCTACCTGATGATCTGGAAAATTGCTAAAAAGTGGAGGGAGGGTGGGCCTGAGCTTCATAAAAATGAAAACCTGCAAACTCAACGTAGCCCCCTGCCCTGTGTGCCACCTACAGCGTGAAGCAGGAGTTGGTAGGCAAAGTGACCCAGAGCCACGTGGGGGTCAGATTAGGATTTCTGCTCCACCCTCTGATTAGCAGGAAGACCACTGGAGATGCTGGCAGACCCACATCTGGGGACTGGGCTACGGACCCACAGAAGCACGACGGCCGCACGCTCACACCTCAGAGCCAGAGCAGACATCCACGCTCCCTGCCCCAGGAGGACATGGGGCCTGACTTGGTCCCCATCCCCACCAGCCCCTCACAGTGGTCAGCTGCAAGCCTACTAGATGGCAGCCTCATGTCAGCCGTGACCAAAGAGGCAGCAACTGAGAGAGACGGACTGTGCTCCATCACCAGAAGCTGAGCGCTCGCTATGCATCTAGCACCATCCAAAGCATTTTCATGCCTTATTCCTTTGGTCTGTGTGATAACTGTGAAGTACGTCCTGCATCTCTACCTTACAGTCTGAGTACGGAGACTCAGAGAGCTCAAGGTCACACGGCCAGCTCTCCTGGCTGGAGGGCAGTGCCCACGACAGCACGGCAGTGTCCGAGGGAGAGTGTGAAGTGGGGGAGCGAAGCCCCAGGAGGCACTCGGTTGTCAAGCAGTGGGGGAGGGGTGAAGAAAAGAAAGCAGGGATTGACCAGTAAGATGAGAGCACGGAACCCACCTCCAGAGGACAAGGGGCCACTAGGAACGATCTGAGGGGTCACACTGATCCCTGGTGAGGAAATCCCTCATTTTGAGGAAGGAGACAGGAAGAGAGAAGGGGGAGGCAGAGTGTGTGAAGACTCTTCACGTTTCTAACTCCTTCTGTGACCCACCAACTTGGCCTTAATGTCACACACAACCCACAGTCTGAGCCTCCATCTGCGGGGCCTGAGGAGGCACAGGCAAGCTCTTTGGAATAAGGCTGCTATGTAGGAAGAGTGGCACCTAAACAATCAGTCATGATTTATCGGGTTCTCACAGTTGGGGCCACGGGGAACATGCAAGATGGTCTCTACCCTCAAGTGACCTACAACGGGCTTGGAGGAATGGAGGGAGAGGTCTTGAGTGGATAGCTAACAATGTAGGACAATGTATAGGAAAGGCCAGAAGTGGTCAATATTCTAGGGCTTCAGAAAGGCACGGCCAGGTATCGAAGGAAGTGGTCGGGTTGGAGGTGACACCGCTATATTTTGGGAGGGGGGGCTCACGCACAGAAAGCATGGGAGGGGGATTCGGCAGTGAGCAGACCCACCAGACCAGGCTGAGAGCTTTCAAGGGGAAAGATGAGGTGAGGCCGATCTGTGGTGGCTTTTAATGCTGGTCTAAGATGCTTGGACTTTAACCTCTAGGCACCAAAGACTTACTAGCAGGAGAGTAACAGATCATACAGTATATTTTGTGAGCTCAAAATGACTGCAGGGTGCAGACAGGATGGGCCCAGGGGGAAGAGCTGGGAAGCAAACGGGGAAGTGGTTGGGGGGAACCCAGTGAATATGGAGTCTTCTCACTTGCCCTGGATCCATTTCCCCTTCTCCTGGGAGCTGTGCCCGAATCTCCCTTTGGGAACCATTGCTCATCAGTTTCAAGCTCGGTGCTTTGGTCAGGGCTTATCCCACCCCCACTCCATTTCCAGGGACAGATATGTGACCCGGTCCTCACCAAGCAGAAGGGTCCCCTCCCCTGGCCACACAGTGTGGTTCAAAAATAAGCCAAGTCTCAAGTTGGTCCAGGGAGAATCAGCCCTTGTCCTCTTTCAGGAACCATTGGAAATGGAGCCTGCTTTTTGTACTGGGTTTGCAAACTGAAGGCTAAAGCCCAGAGAGGCTGGAGGCTATTTTGACAACACTGTGGAGAAGGGAGTGAAACTGAACCAGAGGAAAGAAGAGCCATGAGATGGGAGAGATTTCAGAGGTGGCTGAGCCCTGGATTCAGCCATGTCTGGCACATGCTCCGGAGAAAAAGAAAACCAGAGTGAAGAGGCTAGAGACTGCCAGAAGGGAAGGGAAGGAGGTGGGGAGGTGAACTTGGATGTCTTTATCCTTTTGCAAGCTCTCTTTCTAGCCTGGCTGGTCTACACTGAAGGCAGCAGAGAAGTGAGCGACGTGGGCGTCCAGGGGAAGAGCCCCCCAGGGACAGGAGAAGCAGTCAGCCCTTGTCCAGGGTGAGCTGGCACATGTGAGGAGCAGCCAGGGGGCCAGTGTGGCTGGAGCCAAGTGAGTGGGCGGGGGAGTGATGGGCCGGGGTCAGGTCGTGTAAAGCTTTGTTGTCCCTTGATGAAGGGAACCTGGCCTCTGCTCTCAGAATGAATGGCAGCCATTAGAGCCCCAAGTCAAGGAGTGGCAAGAGGCAACTGATGCTTAAAAGGGTCGCTCTGGTCACCTGTGTCTGAGGAGAGGGCAGGGGCGGGAGGCAAACAGCAGAGCTGGACAGCAACACCCCGTCTGCTCAGCCAGTGGGATCTGAGATTCTGTCTCCAGACTCGGCACCAGGCAAGCAGGAAAAAGTACCTGGAGGAGGACAGGGGCTACAGAAGTGATGGAGGGTATGCTGAGCAGGGCGGTTACGGAGGAGCGGCCACCAGAGGAGCAGGCAGGCAGGAGAAAGGGCTGGGGGCTCAGGTCCGGCCCCGGGGGGAGGGGCGCACAAGGAGCAGCAGTGGTCACGTCTCCAGGGCAGGAAGGGCACGAAGCTGCAGCGGCAGGTGGGGCCAGGGCCTGAGCCGGGGTGGGGGGACGGGGCAGCGGCCGCGCCAGCCACGCACTAAGCTAAGGCCAGCGGCTGCCGTGTCCTCCTGCTGGGGGGAGGCTCCAGGGGGTGGGTGGATGTCTGCACAGGGATTGTACAAGACTTCTAGAAAACTGCCCTGCTCCCCACCTGCCTTGGCCTGTGGTCCAGCGGGGGCCGTGCACGTCCACTCAGTAGTCACCACCCAGTGACTGTCTCTCCCAAGACCTGAAGGCAGGCACTGTCTCCCTCCACCATCATCCTCCCAACCCTTTTCTTTTTTTTCTTCTCCCCAGGAAGTACCAAAAATCAGCCCAAGCTCAAATGTCCATTTGAAGGGACCTTGGCTGTCTTAGGGGGTTGGGAGGGCAGAGCTGTAAATTCCAGCTGTAAATATGAAGTCACAGTTGGTTCTGTAGCTACAGGCACCTCCACCAGGGTCAGGAGGCTTCTCCTATATAGAGAAAAAGTCAGAAATTGATCTTGCTTTTAGCATTTACCAGGCATTCTCCAAGGAGGCCACTTCATCCTCCACAAGTTTTGTCTCTGCAAAAGACAGCATCTGGCCCCTCCCATCCCGCCACTGCTTGTCTGCTGCTCCCAGGTCATCCTCTGTCTCTGGCTCCAGCTTTGAATTTGTACTTCGCCTTCCCAGCTTCCTTCCTCGCATCTGGACCCAGTCTTGTCTCAGGGTTTGGCATGCGGTGGGTGCCCAATAAATGTCGAACGCTGGTGAATGAATGAGTCATTGCTCCCGACGGCCAGGGCCGTGTTCTTCATCACCACCTCACGTCTGCTTCCTGTCTTTCTCAGAAGAAGGCAAACCATAGCCAAGGAAGGCATGTGAAAGACACTCTAGTCTCACAAACTCCTCACAGCTCCCGTCAGGGAGGAAGCTAGACTGTGGTCTCTCCTCTCTGTGTCCCTCGGCAAGTAGAGATCTGGCTTTGCCAAAGGTTTTGTGCTGACTGCTTTGGTGCTGCCAAAGTACGCGACAGCCCCTGCATCCCAGAAAACAGGGCGGAACAAAGGCTACCGGTCTGGCCGGGAGGGGCTGGGCGTCCAGCCGCTGTCCTGTCGATGACTTCACCTCTGGGACCGCGGACATTTACTCACATTTTGAAATCTGTTTTCTCATCTGTAAACGATGGATTATGTGCAACCCCTGCTGATGGAGGATTTTAGGATTGGAAGTGAAGGAGCAGCTATCACAGAGCAGATGACCAGTAGGATGCTTAGCATCTGAGAACAGTGTCCTGGCGTCGGGGGCACCTGGCTCCAGTCCCGGCCCCGCTGTCACTAACTGTGCAACATTGGATGTATCACTTAACCTTTCTGACCTTCTGATTTTCCTGTGTAAAATGGGAATAGCAATAGCACCACACTCATAGGGCTGTGAATGGGATTAAATTAGTTAACGTACATTAATTTGACAAGGCATCAAACTACAGTAGAATCTCAATACATTAACATGCCTAGTGGGAAGTGGGAATTCCCTGGCTGTCCAGTGGTTAGGACTCCAGACTTTCACTGCTGAGGGACTGGGTTCAATCCCTGGTTTGGGAACTAAGATCCCCCAAGCCGCGTGGTGCAGGCAAAAAATTAAAAAAAAAAATAACATGCCTAGTGACCACATCAATAGTCTAGAGCAGGGCTATGTATGCAGTAGAACCTTCTGAATGATCAGAGCTGCCCTGTATCTGGGCTAAAACAGTAGCCGCCAGCCACATGTGGCTACCGAGCAGTCTCAGTGTAGCTAATGTGACTGAGAAACTGAATTTTTTATTTTACTTAATGTTAATTATTTTAAATCTAAACAGCCATTTTATTTAAATGTTGTAGCTAGCAGCCCGTGCATCAGACAGAGCAGGTCTAGACATTAAGAACTACCAGAATTTCTGAAGGAGCGGCAAGGCATGGCACATCCAGACAATGGAATATTATTAACACTAAAAAGAAATGACCTATCAAGCCATGAGGAGACATGGGGGAACCTTAAGTACGTATTTTTACTGAGGGAAAGAAGCCTGCATACTGTATGATTCCAACTGCATGACTTTCTGAAAAAGGCAAAACTGTGGGGACAATAAAAAATCAGTGGTTGTCAGGGTCTGTGGGGGAAGGATGAACAGGCAGAGTCCAGTGGGTTTTTAGGGCAGTGGAACGACTTTGCACGATGCTATGATGAGGATGCCTGTCATTATACGTTTGTCAAAACCCACAGAATGAGGGACACCAGAGTGAACCCGTGTGTGCAAACTGTGAATTTGGGGTGACGATGACGTGTCAGTGTAGGTCCATCAGCTGTAACAATGCACCTCTGTAGCAGGGGAAGTGGATAGTAGGGGAGGCTTGGGTGTGGGGAGACGGGCATATGGGAAAACTCTGTATTTTCTGCCCAGTTTTGCTGTCAACCTAAAACTGTTCTGAAAAAGAAAGCCACTAAAAAAATAATAAAAGAAGAGGGATAAGGAAATGCATGGAAGAAGTAGGATCTGAAGCAAGTTCTCAGGAATGGGTAGGGCATGGACAGCAGAGCCTGGCAGTGCTTAGGGGCTGGGAGTGAGGCAGGGGGTCAGAGAAGGGGGTTTTTAAGGGAGGAACTTGGGAGACAGGCTGCAAAGCACCTGCGGAAGACTGAATTCCAGGTTAAAGAGCCTAAAATGTATTCAGCAACCAACTGAGTCCCTGAAGATGTTCACACAGGGCTATGAGATACCAAAAAGTGTTTGAGAAATATCAATATCTCAAAGGAACATTATATCTGGGACTTTAAGTTTCTTGAGGGTCAGGCCCATGTCTTTAAGTTAAATCTTGTGAGGCTCCTGCTATCACACCAGGAGCTCAGAAGTGCTTAAAACAATTTAATTCAAATAGACAGCTTAGCTCAGGATCATGCTGCTCTATAGGAATCTTCTATTACCAATGTGGTATCTCCCATATTGCCTGGAAAATTACAGGCTTTTAGGGACTCCTCTTGATGGATTTGTCTAAATGTGTCTAAAAGGAGATGCACAATGTAGCCCCATCAGCACTGGGGACTCAGCATTCAGGATGCTTAAGTGTCAAGAAAAGATTTCCATTTGTGATCTCCCACAGTGCACTATCTTCAAAGGTCCCCAGATTTATTATTGCATCAACAGATCGGAGAGGGGAGTTTGTATGAGATCAAACAAACACGAGTACTGTGGGAGGGCTGGCAGGTGATAGTGTATAAATTGCCGGATGGAAAATGTCAAAAGTTGACATCAAGCGGTGGGGGATTGGGGGGCACACAGAACTGAGAACAAATGACCGTGCCTTTCTGGGAGCCAATTCTTTATACAGTCCGGCTAATGCATCGCAAGAAACTTGGGGCTCAGAAACCCACTGAGACCAGTGAAATCCATTGACTCAGAATATATCCTTTATTAAAAGAATATAAAAAGCATCTCTTAGTTTCTACACCTCTTCTCATTTCTGGTATCTTTTCCTCTCTTTCTCTCTCTCTCTCTCATACACACACACACATACACACACACACACACACACACTCCTATATGCTTCCTTTTTCTCTACCTTGCATATATCCCCTTGCTCCTTTTACATTTCATTCTTTACATCTCCTTGAGCAATCTTTCAAGGGTATTGTCTCGAGAGTTAGGACATCTTCCAAGGTAGCAAATTATGTACGCTTTGTCATTGCCAGAGCCTTGCAGACTCAGACTCAATACAAGAAAGAGAGTTACCATGTCTCCTTAACCCCCGTTCTCATGAGCGGGGCCTTAGTCCTGAATCAGTTGTTGTGTGTTTCAATAAGAGAGTAACAAGCAGTTCTGGAACATTCAGCTTGGGGTCTGAAAGAAAGTACATTCTTTATATATATCAGCTCACACCCTCACCTCATCCCTCACCCAGGTGCTGCTCAATGCCGTCTCCTGGGAGCGGGCCCTTCCCAACCACCAGGACCAAAAAGAACCACCTACCCTGGCTCTGTTTTAATTTCACAGCACTTTTCACTTTTTGACATCAGAATAAATATGTATTTCTTTGTAGATAGCCTATATGCTCTGTTAAGATGCAAGTTCCATCACATTTGGAATCCTCAGCAGCGTCATGAGATAGGAACTATTAAGAACTACATTTTCCAGGGACTTCCCTGGCAGTCCAGTGGTTAAGACTCTGAGCTTCCACTGCAGGGGCCATGGGTTCGATCCCTGAACTAAGATCCCTCAAGGCGAGCCACGTGGCCAAAAGAAAAAAAAGAACTGCATTTTCCAGATGGAGATACTATTAAGGTTATGGGGCAAGGGGCTTCACCAAGGTGGTGCAACCATGAATTACAGAGCAGAAACTGCAACCCAGGTCTGCCTTTGACTCCAGAGCCAGTGCTCCCAACCAGAGCCTCCAGGCAGTGGGCAATGGATTCTTGGTTATACATTTATATCCAACGAGAGTCAGGCTTGAATGTGGCTTCAGTGTCAAAATGAAAAGGGCTTGAAAATCTACTTGCTCCCAACCTACCTTCCTTACTCTCTTCTCTCCTAGGGAGACATGCTAAAGCATAAACGAATTCTAAACTCCTGTAAACACACAGAGTACCTGAATTTCTCAGAATACAAGTTCTTCGAGGACAGAAACTACGTTAGCCCAGTTTAGGTGCCGGAATAGGCAGCTCTCTGTACAGTGGCTCATATAGCATGGAGCCTAATCAACAATCTGTTTATTTTTATTCCCATGTTTCTAGGAGGTTCCCAGCTTCTCCAAAAATAGTAGCTGGTATGCTAGCAGAATCCAAGGAACGTCACTTTATTTCTCAAAATCAGACTTGATCTGCTGTGAGCTCCCAGCTACCAGGCTCAGTAATTTGGGGCCTCCTCTCTTTTTCCCTCCATGGACTCTTATGATGGTCCCAGTCTTAACTTTTCCTATTGCTACGGCCACCTACGAAGGTCACCGCCCAATAGCAGCCCCTGTCCTTGTCATCTGCCATCCATCTCTTGGGCTTTGAAGATGTCCCTCCGCTACAGTCTGCCTTGTAGAATCCAGGCCTCACACCTGGGACATGTCAAGGAACTGGTCTCTCCTCTCACTTGTCTCTGGAGGGTTCCAACGCTAGCTCTGAACTCACAGCTCCCACCTCTGCAGTGCTCATGAGCCATCCATGCTTTCCTCTTTGGGGACAAGGCCACACCATCCTCCCCAACAAAACTCTGCAAACATCATCGTTCCTGTCTCTTCCTGGAGTTAGGGGGGAAAGGAAATACTAAATCCAGTTACTTTTAAAAAATCAATTCCACCCATTACCTATAGTCTGTGTATTAGATGCATGTGCTATTACAAAGTTTTCATCAATTCCGTTCACAGTCTGACCCTTTGGACTGTCAAGCTGGCACTACATTTGGCTCACAAATAAATCTGCTGTAGCCAAGGAAGAGGAAAACTTTCTTCTTCCCTCGGATAACATGAGGCACAGGATTTCTCCCGGGCTTCTATCAAACAGGCTGGTTCCCCTTGGTGGCTGGAAACACTGCCCCCCACCACCACCGACCCGGCCAAGAGAAAGCAGAGAAAGCAGAGCCCAAGGGGGAAAGGGTCCTGGGCAGGGCTGCTGAGCTGTGCTCCATCCAGCACTGGTTAATCCAGGGGCACGACTGACACCCCTCACCAGTTATTAACAGCCAAACAGACTCCAACCCTTCTGCTCCTAACACATTTCTGACACCTTTTGTAATCCACAGCTGTGTTCAAAGGCATTTGCAGCTGTGCAGAAAGGTGGGTGGGCAGGCTAAATAAATTAATAAATAAAGAGTTTACGTGAATTGCTCAGTTCAGCTCAGCGCAGCTTGAATCCTTACCAGGACCAGTCTTGGAATAAAGCATCCTAAGGAGGTTTCTCTTTCTTTCCTGCCCTCAGGCAGAACATACTGCTAAGTCAGTCAGTTAGTAGATCCAGTGATAGAGCACCTACTGTATGCAAAGGATCATCTTGGTGTTGGTGAAGAGATAGGTAATTAACTGGGAAGACAAAGACCACTTGGGATGCCCCGAACCCAATAGCAACCCAATAGCAACGATTGTTAAACCTTCTGAACAAGTAAAATGCACCATGAATAATAAACAATGAGCATGTGTCAGAGGGGGACTTCAAATCCAGCAAAGGCAGAAGACACTCCCTTTGCTTTAATCCTGACATCTACTGTGTTTTCCAGCCTCACTCCCTCTGGTTTTCAAATGTTCAAGTGGTGGAAGAGATTGAACACTGAGGGCTCAGTCACTCAATACAATACTTCACAGAGGAATAATAAAAAATAACTGATCCTTCCCCAAATGGCTTACTAGTTTCTTAAAATCTGGATGAGAGTGTTTCTGATCAATTTTAAGGTTTGAATATGATTGAAGTTAGGGTGTCCAAAAGGAGAAGATAATTGATTGGGCTGAACCATCAATGACTAAGGGGTACAGCCAGCCAAGTATCTGACAAACATTTATTGAGTATTTCTTCCATCTTTTCTATGTCAGGCCTTGTGCTAGGCACTGAGGGTAAAGGGATGACTAAGATATATTCCCTGCCCTTGAGACACTCACAGCCTAGTGAAGGAGACAGAGAAATTAGCAAGTAACTTTCTGACTTAGGATGTCACCATGGCCTGCTTGGGTTATTGCAGAAGGCAAACGGAGTAGACAAAGGAGGAGAGCGTTAAGGAGGAGTTCTAGAAAGAAGAGACCCTTGAGCTGAGTCTTCAAAAACAAGAAGAAATTAACCAGCTAGAGAAAAATGGGAAGGATATTCCAGGCAAAGTGTAGAGCAGATACAAAAGTTTATAGAGAAATGAAGAAAGCAAGAGCATTTGGAGAAGTTCCACTGGTCTGTGTGACTGAAATATAAGCTCGGTGTAGAAGGGGCAAACAATAGGTCTAACTCATATTCAGAAAATCCTGTGAGTCATGGCAAGTAATTTAAATTTTATCCTGAGGTTTGAGAAGGAGCCTTTGCAGCACTGAAAGAGGAGAGGGATGGGCAGATTTACACTATGGAAATATCAGTCTCACATAAATATAGAGGAGACACTGGCTAAATAGATAAGGTGGAGACTGGAGTTGGGGAACCCTGTTTAGGGACTGTTCAAAACTTTCAGGTAAGAACAGGTAAGGCCCTAAATTGAAAAAATAGCCATAAATATCAATGATGAACATTTAGAAGTGTTTGATTCTTACGCGTGGTTTCTTCAGTGATAATGAACCACACAGCACCCCACCAGCGGTGCTAATTTCACCATAATAAAAGTATTATTACACGTACTAAAATAGTAAACTCATCTGGAAACCTAACCAACGAACACGGTATTTTTTTCTTAGGTTCCCAATATCAACAGGAAAGGATGTTGCTTTGCTTTCACTACGAAGTCTCCTACTTCTACTTTAAATAGGAGCTGGTAGAGAAAGGCACTTACTTTCCAGTGAATTTGAACCTGGTGGGTTTCCTTGTGCTGAGATGTGAACTGGCTTCACATATTTTTCCTTCTCTGTGCTTCCTCTTCCGCTCTCTCCCCTCCACGCTGCAGACCAAGATTTCACTTGAGCTGAAGGATGGATGGACTCTCCCATCTTGGAATCTCTGGTGTGGCTGAAGTTAAGAAGAGAGGAGAGGGACAGGAGGTCTTCCAGATGTTCATAGAGTCACGTCCAAGGTCATTGGACCGTGGGAGGGCATTCCTATCAGGTCTCTGCATGTTTTCCCTGAACAGAGACTGTCCTCAGTCAGGGGACTTGGCATGGACTCACTCCCGTGGAAGCTGGTGGAACACAGAGACCAGACCTTGGAATTAGACAGATCTGGTGTCTAGTTCTAGCCTGGCTTCTTGTCTTGAATAAGGGAGAAAGGCCTGTGTGTAGTGAGAATTACAGGAGAGAATGAGAGAGAAGTGCCCAGCACAGACTCAGGGTTTCTCAACCAGGGCTGATTCTGCCCCCAGAGGACATTTGGTGATATCTGGAAACATTTTGGGTTGTCACAACTGGGTGGGGGGAAGCAGATACAACTGGCATCTGGTAGGTAGGGACGCAGGGATGCTGCTAAACATCCTACAATGCACAGGACAGATCCCGCAACCAAGAATTATCCTGCCCCAAATGCCAAAGTTGCCGAGGTTGAGAAACTCTTGTCTCTCAATACGTGTTCCTTGTAGCTCCTCTCCCCCATTCTCCTATGATCCCCGCCCGCCGACATACACATGAAAAGCAACACCTCCAAGCAGAGATGTCCACCCCACCAGACAGCCTCTGGCTGCCAACTGGAGAGATCAAGCCCCAATCCTTCTCCTAGCTGCCCTCCCCATCACGATTAAAATGACTGGTTTGTGAGGAGTTGGCACATCCTGACTCCAGGCTGTTTGTTTTCCTCCCTGTGATGTTTCTGAGTGAATCTTCTTTTCCACGAAATAAAGCAGGATGCTGGCCATTTTGCTGGGCTCGCCCCTTCTCCACACTGCACCTTTTTGTCTTGCCCCAGACAACATCCCCGTCATCACCTCCCCCTTCCTTACCTGCCTCAGCCCCGCAAGCTGGAGGATGACTGTTTACTGACCCCACAGCAGGTGTGTCTCCCCGGCAAGCATTTCCAGGGATCTTTAAGGGAGGTCTTCTCACCTTTACAAACCAGCCTCTATAACGGGCTGCTCTGGTTAAGAATCAGCCGGCTTCACAGAGTGGGTTGAAACCCTCCCTGTCTCTTGTCCCTCTCTGTGTGCACAGTGGGTACCAGAAGGCTCTGCACCGTTCTGAGCAGGCATCCTCCAACTGACGCTCCCTTCCAGACCAAATAAATGCAAACCTGTGAGAGAGGAGGACCCAAACAACCGGCCCCTCTTTTTGCGATTCTTCACCCACATGTATGTATGCATACGTATGCAGCACACATGATCCACAGACACAGCGACACACACACGGACAAAAGGAAACAAGAGGCATCCTAGCAGGCGCCAGAGGAAGCCTGGCTTCTGGCTGTGGGGTCCCCAGGGCTGATTATTTGCTGGTTCTGCTGCAGGACTCAGGACTGGGGCTCAAAGGCCGATCCTACCTCCCTCCATCCCGGCTCTCCTCCGTGCTGTGTGCTGCCCGGCCGCCATCTCCAGCCATTCATGTAATCTAGCCCTCGAAATCAGGCGAATGTGGCATTGGGTACTGACTAGGATCCCTAGTTATTATCAGCTCAACATTTTCCAGCTCGAGATGCCCCCATGCCTTTGTCCCAGTGCCGACGATGCAGAAGAGCTTAAGGGAGAGAACAGGGGATGGGGTTACAGATGGAAGCCTGTGGACCGCCCCCCTCCCCTTTCTCTGGAGCCCATTACCCCTTTGGGGGCACAGAGGTGGGGAGACTTCTCTGTCCCTCTCCGAGCCATGTTTAACTAGCCTTCAGTGAAAAGAAGGGCCCAGAAGCCCCAAAGAAATAGAGGGAATTTTATTCCCAAAGTGCTGACCGTTTGTGCCAGAAGTCACTTTGGTTAACTATTACTCCTTGACCTTTCATTTCACACACTCATTTAAGCCACGAGTATTTATTTTTTCCAGAGCTGAAAGCCTTGTGGAAGCCAACCCATGAAGGGCCTCAAATGAGACAGAAAGTGGAGGGAGAAGACAGCTTTCTCCTGAAGGCTATTCTCCCACCTGCCATTGCCCCTCCCACAACTGTGACCTTGACCTCAACCTTACATAGGCACACCAAGCCCTCCCGCAGAGCTGGGCTCAAGATGGGTGTGGCGGTGTGAGAGGGGTTCTCGGAGAAAGCACTGCGGGGTCAGCTTGGGGCCAGGGGAGGCTTCTGGAAGAAGTGATCTCTGAGGAGACAAGTTCTAAGGTTGAGTGGAAATTGTCCAGGTGACAAGGAACTGGGGGAGAAGGATGTCATCTGAGGGAACAGTGTGAGTAAAGGTGATGGGGCCTGAAACAGCGTGGGAGGGGCTGAGATCCACACTAGACCACAGGAGAGAGAAGGTAGAGAGGAAGGAACCCAGAGAGATGGGGGAGGGGTGGAGATCACAGACGACCCCACTAAGAACTTTAGACTTGATCCTGTGGGCATGCAGAGGCCCCCAGGGTTTTCAATTTGGGAATGAAATGATCAGATGCACATTTAAGCTGGGTCACTCAGGCGGCTATTGAGGCCTCAGCGGGAGTTGTAGGGAGAGACATGAAACATTGCTTTGTTTTAAACTGAAATTTGAAAGTCTCTGAAATTTATTGACAATACATGGGGCTAGTGTGTGTGAATCACAGTCCACAAATTTAGGTGTATATAAGAAATACATCTTTTTATAAGTCACCTTAATTTCTCTTTCAAGCTCCTTATGTGACCAGGTTCTAAAAAAAACTTCCACCACAATCTTTTTGAGAGACTCCCTCCCACAGACTTGGGGAGGTTTGGGGAGTCCTTCAGCAGTTCCAGGTCATCTCTCCATGCCAGTTACTTCTGGATCCTGTGGTCCTGGCCAGTGCTCATGACCTGTCTATTTAGGGAGGAAAGGGAGAGGAGAGATAAAAGGGAGAAATCACAGTTAAGACCAGAAGCAGCTTATTCCCTCACAATGGGTTTTTAAAAATCATATAGATATACGTATCTGCGGAGGGGACACCAATGCTTTCTGTAAGAAGTTATGGGAACTTGAACTAAGAGAGACAGAGGAGGAATAAAAGAAGGGGATTCAATAAAATGGAAGAAGCAAAATCAATAAGAGCTGGTGACCGATGGGTGGTGGAGGGTAAGGGAGAGGACTCTGGGCCCCGGACCAAATGATGACAAGGCACCCACTGAGCTAGAAGTCACAGCAGGAACAGGAGTGTGGGAGTGGGGGACAGAGATCACCTGGGGACAGTCCAGTTCCATCCCAGCCGCTAGGCTGCAGCTCAGGCCGGTGGTCTTGAAGCTGGTGGCCCACGGCTTTGCCCCCTCTGCCCAGCAGGACCCCAAGTCCACTTCACTTGCCTCTTTCTCTGGCCCAGATTCTCCCATCTCCGTGCCCCCCCAAACATCTGTGTTTATTCTCCTACTGATTCAATTGCATTACCTTCTGTCAGTGTTTCATGCCCGTCTGTACGTCTTCCCTCTACATACAGATTATTCTTCTTTAGCCTACAGGTCCCAACACAGCAGAGCTGCCCTGTCCGCTGGGCACAGGAGAAGGCGCCCCAGTGCATGAGACAGGGTGCAGGGACCTCGCATCAGTGCCGGCTGTATCATATCATAACAGCTATATCACAAGCTGTCTTAGTATCCTCTCCCTTGTTTGTAAAGTGAGGATAGTGATACCTACTCTGACCAAAAACCAGGGGTGTTAGGTGATCAGATGGCATAATGTATGGAAAAGCATTCTTTAAATGGGATACGGTGTTCAAATGTAAATTATCAGGTCACCCTTACGTGACACCTTCTGTGCTTGTCTATCCTGCCCCCATCTTTCTCTTCCTTAGCAATCCCTCACCCTGTAAATTTAAGCTGAGAAAACCTCCTCAGGAAGGCAGGTGTGTGTGGGAAGGCATGGAGCTGAAGGGGGCGTGAGGAAGAGGAGCGAGGGGGCGGGTCAGGGATCCCTGCTGCTGACGCCCTTATCTCAGCCGGAGCAGGGACCCGGCAGTCACAGCCAGAGGCCGCAGGCTCCAGGCTGAGATATTTTTCCTTTTTCACTCTTGGCAATCTGTTAGAAATGGTGCCTGCTTATCCCGGCTCCAAGCCCGACAAAACACAGCTTTCATCATTTGATGGTGTACATGTACAGCCATGCAGAGGCACAGAAATCAATGCGCATTGATTCCTAAGCTAGGAATTCATAAACTTCTTTAAGGTCACAAATTGATTTTTCACTTTTGGTACAAAAAAAATGTGAGACTCCAGACCTTTCTCTTCATTTGTGCTGGCTTTCTCATCTACAGGGGACAGACGGGGCTGCACACGGGCCCTCCCTCACCTGTGTGAGCCCGGCCTTCCCCTCCTCGGGGCCACCAGGAGGGAGAAGCACCCAGATACGGAGAGAGGGGCACACATACTTAAACTCTCCTCCCGCTACGTCAAAGCCTCCTCGCAGTGGCCTAATCTCTTGGATTAGTCAAATGACGGGACAAATGCATTCGAAGGATGACACCCCCAAAATGGGAGCGTGTTTGGAACAGACGCATCAGCATTTGACAAATCGGAGCTGGGCAGTGGGGACGGGAGGTGGGAGGGGCGGCCGGGCTTGATTTCAGAGTTGAAGGCGGGGCTCAGATCAGTGCCCCGCCCCCAGGATGACTCTGCTGAGGACAGCACGTGGTGAGTGGGGCGGGCGCCTTAGCTAGTGTCCAAAGGTGGGTACCAGCCCCGTTACCAGGGGAGCCTCCTCATCACCTGAACCTGTTTACCCACATCTGAAAAAATGGAGAAAATATCTACCTTGTGAAGTGGTGAAGACCAAATATGATGTTATTGTAAAAGCATTGTTTAGACTGCAAAGTATCAGATGAGTATGAGATAGTCCAGTGCCCCAAATCTTCCCCACTTATGTTTAGAATCAAAAAGTTTTAAAGAAATTCATGAATGTTATGACCGATGGGGTCACTGTGGATCCCTTCTTTCTTTCTTCTCTTTTTTAAAAAAATTTATTTTATCGTGGTAAGAGCACTTAACATGAGACCTCCCTTCTTACAGGTGTTTAAGTGCACAATACAGTATTGTTAACCTACAGGCACAATGTCATCTACAGGCAGATCTCTCGAATTTACTCACCCTGCACAACTGAAACGTTACACCTGTTGAACAACTCCTTTTTCCCCTCCTCCCCGCCCCAGGCCACCACCCTTGCCCTTCTAGTCTGTGCTTCTAGGAGATGGACTATTTTATTGACGTATAGTTGATTTACAATGTTGTGTTAATTCCTGCTGTACAGCAAAGTGATTCAGGTGTACATGTATGCCTACATTCTTTTTCATATTTTTTACCATTACAGTTTTTCACAGGATACTGAACATAGTTCCCTGTGCTATACAGTAGGACCTCTTTGTTTACCCATCCTGTATGTGATAGTTTGCATCTGCTAATCCCAAACTCCCAATCCATCCCTTCCCCACCCCCTCTCCCTACTGGCAACCACAAGTCTGTTCTCTATGTCTGAGAGTCTGTTTCTGTTTCATAGATACGTTCATTTCTGTCATATTTTAGATTTCACATGTAAGTGATATCATGTGGTATTTTTCTTTCTCTTTCTGACTTACTTCACTTAGTATGATAATCTCTAGGTCCATCCATGTGGCTGCAAATGGCATTATTTCATTCTTTTTTATGGCTGAGAAGTATTCCATTGTATATATGTACCACATCTGCTTTATGCATTCATCTGTCGATACTTAGGTTGTCTTGGCTACTGTGAATAGTGCTACTATGAACATTGGGGTGCATGTATCTTTTCAAATTATGGTTTTCTCCAGATATATGCTGAGGAGTGGGATTGCAGGATCATATGGTAGCTCTATTTTTAGCTTTCTTGAGGAACCTCTGTACTGTTTTCCATAGTGGCTCTATCAATTTACATTCCCACCAACAGTGTAAGAGGGTTTCCTTTTGAGTTGGGCTATTTCAGATAACTCATATAAGTGGAATTGTAGAACTATTTTATGATCCAAAAACCTCACCTCTGGGTGTTTATCCAAAAGAATTGAGGTCAGGATCTTGAAGAAATACCTGCACCCCCATGTTCACTGCAGCGTTATTCACAATAGCCAAGATGTGGAAACAACCTAAGTGCCCGTTAACTGAATAAATAAAATCATATATATATATATATATATATATATATATATATATATATATACACACACACACACACACATATAATGGAATATTATTCAGCCTTAAAAAAGAAAACATACTGATGTACTGCCATGTGGGACGGCATGGATGACCCTGGAGGATGTTAGGCTGAGTGAAATAAGCCAGTCACAGAAGGACAAATCTTCCCCCCCCCCCGGATTACACTGAGGCTGTCAAACAACATTTCTGAAGCCAAGAACCACAGGGGTCATGTCCCAGCCTTACTGCTTGTTAGCTGTCACCTGGTCACCTAGCCTCCCTGAACCCTGAGTTGCGTCACCCCTAAGATGGGTTGAGGGGTGGGAGGATGAAGCAGCACAGCCTGTGAGGCTGCACGTAAGGAACACAGATGGGGCCTTGGCTACAATCGCCATCACGGCTCAGAAGATGCCCGTCCTGCCAGCTGGAAGGAGGGCCTTGCGGGAAGCGGAGCCTTGGAGCCTGGCCTTCCTCAGGACTGTGGCCAGGCCCCGGCCGCACTGGCTGGCAGCCCTGCCCAGCCCGCTTTCCTGGCACCGCCAGCCTTCCCCACAGCCCTGGCAGGTGGTCCTCCTGCTCCCCGAGAGCCAGGGGAACTTGAGTCTCAGGTCTCAGCTGCACGGGGCCACGTGGTTCTGCTGTGTTGGCTGCTCAATTAGCAGCAAATCAAGATGTTCCGATGGCGCCGCTGCACACGGGGCTCCCACCTCCCCGCTGAGGCCAGCAGCTCAGCCTGTGCTGACTTCCAGCTCCCTGACAGCCTTGCAGCCCCTTGGTCGAATGCCAGGCTCTCCTCTGAATTCTCCAAGTCCTTCCCACCCTCTGCCTGCAGTCCTGCGGGCTGTCAGCACCTGTTCCCGAGCTGGGGCTCAGCTGGGCCTGCCCACAGGCTCCCTCCCATTAGCAGGGGCCCTGCTGGCGGGTGACCATGGTCCCACCACAACTAGGATCCTGCCCCCAGGCCCCCAGCCGCTGCCTCTCTGGCCTGGGGCTATGTCCTAGGACCCGCGCCCCCTGCCCAGCCTGCGCTCACCCAGGGTTCCCAGGGGACTTTGACGGCTGTGCTTCCCCTGGCGAGTGTGCAGAGATAACGCACTGTCTTGGGTATGACTTGAGCCCAGAGTTGTCTTTCGATTATGGCTCTGGCAGAGCAGGTCCTGCAGGTGAATTGTCAGTGTCCCTGATGAGCCATCCTCCAGCCAGCTAGCTGATGTACCATGGACGCAGAGAGACTGCTGGTCACGTGTGTACAAGAAGCTCTTCCATCTGTCAAGCAAAGACGAGGGTTGCTCTCCTTCCAGTCCACCCAGCTTGTGGTAGCCCTTTATCATCTTTCAGCCTCGCATGAATGCTAGGGATTGTGAGGGAAGGGGAGCACAGGAGGCGGGAGAGGAGGGCCAAGGAATGCCTCACCCCTGTCCCCGTACTACCTATAGCCCGTTGACCCCCGCTCCAGGGCCCTGCTCTAGGCCACACTGCGGGGATGGGGGTGGGAGGCAAGGCACGGCAAGGCCTCTGCACCCAGGAGGCTAGGCTCCAGCAGGGGAGGTGAGGGTCATGCACAGGAAAGCGTACCAGTGCAGGGGAGATGCATCTAGGTGCAGTGGGGGAAGACTGGTCCTAAGGCCAACGGGTTTCAGAGAAGGACCAGCATCATGGGCAGAGGCCTTACCTCTGTTAGGCCTCGAAAAATAACACATTTAATTCCAAACTGCCTTCCCCTGGGGTTGCCTTCCAAATGAAGAGTGCTTTGGAAATACTAACTTCTTTCATGTAAGACCTCGGGAAACAGGATTGTGATGGTCAAAAAACAGACACCCATCCACGACTGGGAGACGGGGCCACCCTCACAGCTGCTGCCTCCTTCGAGGGTCACAATGACCTGAAGCAAAGTCTTTCCTCTCCCTTCTCCCAGGTCTCTCTTCTCATCCAACCTCAGAGAGACGGGACAGCACACAGAAGCACCCGGCATCCACGCTGGGCTGTGTTTTGGGGCCTGGAAGGCTCCCTCTGCCGGGCATCACTGGGTACCTCCTGGCCTCCCAGTGAAGGGGAGAGTCTCGGGGACCTGGTTCTTCTTTAGTAGTTGGGGTGGGGGATCCTATGGGGAAGCCCTTTGGGGATTAGCTGTCCACACCCCTCTGTGATATTCTGCTGTCTCCTCTCTTCCCCACTTCAGCATCCAGCACAGAGCTTGCTGGGACTGCTTCCTGGGACTGCTGCTGGGATCACGGTCTGTCCTCTCTGTTACCTCTGTGACCTCCCGGCAGATGTCCACAGAGATGTGATTTCTCAAAAGGCAATCCAAGTTCACCTTCAGGCTAGTAAGATGCTAACCCAATAACCCTATCACAAAACACCGGGAAGAGGGCATCTCTTCTCAGCTTGGAGCAAGGGCCATCCTAGCGCCAGCCCTGCCTATGGGCAGTGCCTGAGCAGTTTGGGGGCGGTGGCTGGCAGTGGGGTGGGGAAAGGACCAGGACCTAGAATGGTCCACAGGAAAGATGTGGCAAGTTATTTTTCATTGCACAAAGGAGATCCCTGCTTAAAGAGCTGTTGGGATGCCTGCATTTATACTTGACGTTGTAATGGTAGCTCGTGTTCATTCATCCCATCTCTTCCCTCCCCAGTGTTCATCTACTCGGGCAGGTGGAACACTTACCTTGCAATCAGTTCTTCCTGTGTTCAGTGCAGTGATGCAGGCTGAATGAAACATGTACCACTTTTTTGCTTCATAAATTTGGAAGTTTGTTGGTAATTATTCAACTGTAATGACCCTAATCCCTTTCTACGCCAATGGATTTATTTCCAGAAAGTGGCCACAGCTCACAGGAAGGCCTAGAGGGACAGGCAGGGAAGTAGACACAGGACACACCCAGGACTATGCAGGGTTCCCGACCCTGGCAAACAAGCTGGAGGTGCCCCCAGGAGCTCCAAGCCCCGGGAAGCCAGGAAGGACCCACAGGCACCCAAGTCAGTAAGACCAGAGTCTGAAATACCTTCAGGAGGCAGTGAAGAGAGAAAAGGCAGCAGCTCTTCCTGTACTGAGCAGTGAGTTAATGATTTTACATCCAACCTGTGCCCCCATCCTGCCTTCACCCCAGTACATCCACGTTTTACTGGTTCTTCTTGAAGCAGTCATGGTGGGCAGCTACATTTTTATAGCACATTAATGACAGCATGGGAGTAGTAAGGACCTCTCTAGCCTTTCTCTGTTTTTATAAATAATTTCTGGTGATTCACAGTTCCCCAAACAAGATTGGGAAGGTAAAATAAAAAACACACACACCCATCCATGATTGGGAGATGGGGTTGATCTCGGGTGGCCTCGGCCTGCAGCAGCTTGAAGCAGGATTTCGGTTCCTGGCCAGAGGCTGAGGTCGGGCCACGGCAGTGAGAGCACCAAATCCTAGCCACTAGATCACCAGGGACTAGTGGCCAGTGACAAGGCCCTGGCCTGTCAGCTATGTAGAAATGAATTTCCACATAGACATGGAAAACAGTGAAACAAGTAAAGTGTTTATTAGGAGGAAAAGTGCAGCACGTGTGGATAGACACAGGGGCGGGCTCAGCAAGAGAGAGTCGTTCCCTCGTGGCAGTTTGAATCACTTATATGGGCATTTCTTCCAGGTTTCCTTTGGCCAATCATCTTTCTTTGCCTGGTTCTGAGTCTGTATTTGGTTTATCTCAAGGTCCTCCCATGTGTGCACGCATCTTTTAGCCAAGACAGATTCTAGCAAAGAGGCCTATGGGTAGTTGACATCACTTACTATAGAGTGGTGCCCCCTCCCTTTTTGACCTCCAGGGAGCCTTTCTGTGCATGTGTAGTCAGGAAGGTCTCCTTGATTCTGAGAACGAGGAATATGTGGTCTTTTATTTCTTATCTGGGCAGGGCCCAGTCTCCTCTCTCGACTGTCCTGCTATTGATATTTTGGAGTTTCTGTCCACAGGGAATGAACTCCAGCTGCTCAGGCTGGGACCCATCCATCTCCTGCCTTAGGGTCACCTGCACAGTTACTGCTTCCTTTGAGGGTCAGGTGTGGGCAAATTCCCCAAAGCGTCCCTGGGTCCCAGGCTGAGAGCAGCTGATGTGAGCAGAGAACCTGACCTGTTCTAACCTGGACCGTGTGTTCTCGGCTGTGGGGAGTGTCCTGTGGACTGAGGCTGTGACAGACGATTCAGTGCCATCCTGAGGGCAGGGGTAGACTGCCCCCCGCCGTGGGAACAGGAGCCCCTGAGTTGCATCCACAGGGAGCTGTCAGGTGGGAAGAGGTACCCAGGATGGGGTCATCTCCCCACAGCCGACCACAGCTTCCTGCCTTCCTCCTTACCCTGATGGCTTCTGGAGTTTCTCCAAAGACAGCAGCAGGCACCAATGGCTAATTGCTCTGAAATAGCTAGTCTCCATTTCAGGGTGCTGCTTGCTTTTGCTTTAGTAGCTGGCAAATGAATCCTCCAAGGGATTACAGTAACCGTGTGCTGGCTGTGTTCCCTGGAATCTTGGCCTCTTTCCCTGGCACTCAGCCCAAAAGGGATGGAAATCTCTTAGTATTTACCCCCTTGAAGATTCTCTGTGCCGCCTGGCTCCCAGCCACTCTGCACACAGACGGCCACTTCCTCACTTTCTTCTCAGAGCAGATCCTACCCTGGGGTTCCCCAATGCCCATCACCCCCGAGGCCACTGCCTTCCTGCTAGGGCTGCCCCCCACCCTCTCCCCCTGGCCTCTCTGTCCACAGTTTCATCCCATGGCGGTAGATCTACTTTTTTCCTACAATACTTTTCCCACCAATAAGCCTAAAGTACCAAGGGAAGAATGGAGATGCTTTCTCTGACTGAAGCAATGAACAAAGGGAGAGATTGCTTCCTCAAGGAGCTGACTGTCATTCACCCTTCCTCCTAACAGACACAAGGACCCTGAGGTCATGGAATGCAGGGACACCTTGGTTCTGCACCTGAGCACACTGACGTGAACTGTTTGGTAGCGCAGTCGTGCTGGAGCGCAGAGAAGGGAGCAGGAGACACAGTTCACCCTGCCGTGTGATGCTACTGCTGGTAGTTCTGTGTATCTATCCCCTCCCACCTCCACCCGCCCACCAGCCCTAGCTCCAGGGAGATGGGAACCAGATCTTCTCATTCTCTGCAGCTCCTACCAGCCCCTCCTTACCCGCCATCACCAAGGATCGGGGCGGGGGGAGGGAGTACCTAGCATGGGCCTGGTCGGATTAAAGGCTCAGTAAGTCACTGGTGGATGAATGGCCTGCAGTGGCTCAGCTTGTACACTCTGAGCAGAGCCCTTTCACAGAGGGGTGGGCTTTAGCATATGTGAACCCTGTGTGGCGATGGCCACTTCGAATGTGAGGCTGACCGGTGAGGAATGATGATGCCACGTGGGACATTTTTATGTCACTCAGTCCTTGGGGTGGGCAAGGGCTGGGTGAGACGACTCTGGGCTGGACCCTGACGGCACCATCATTGCTGCGGGAGGAGACACAAGACCGGACTGCGAGAGCTATTCTGATAAGGGAACTACAGCATGTTTGACTTCAGTCAATCCTACAAGGGCTGTGCAAGGCTCGGGAAGATGCTCAGCAGCTTGTCTCTAGGAGCGCTTAGCCTAAACAGAGAGCCCTCTCCTCCGAAGCGACTCCTTGCAGACTCGCAATTACACAGCAGCCCCACGGGTCGGCGGGACTGTCCCGTCCCGTCCGCCCGATCCTCGTAGCCCTCCACTCTGTAACCCAGACCTGCTGCCTTGCTGACAGCAAGGCTGTGACACCGTCTTTGGGTACCTCCGCCAACTCAGCATCGGCTCTCCATGGCAGTTCAGATACAATCATAATAAATAAGCAGCGGCAGTTAAAGCAGCACACAATAGATTATATAAAACCTTTATATGGCTGAAAGATCTAGTGAGTGGCATTTTAACAAGAGCAGTGTGGGGCAGCGGGCTCAGAGGGAGTGTGTTTGGGAAACTACACTGTTTTCAGGCAGCCACGGTGAATAGCCCACATTTGGAGTGAATTTCTGGTTCTACCGGGCAGGAACCAGAACAACTTGCCCTGAGCAACGACTGCAGAGGCTGTTGGAACACAGACAACAGTGCACATGGCAGAGCCTGAAAACTGGTTAGAAATTGTCGGGTTGAGTCCAACACTTCATCAGAAAGCATGACACACGGAGAAAGTGGATGTTACCTGGTTTCCCTCAGGCAGGGTCTGCGACCCTGGAAAAGAAGAGGAGCACATCCCCACAGGACTGGAAGAGAGCCGAGCTCCCAGGAGATGGTGCACCTGGTGGAGAGGGAGACCCCTCTTTCCCCTCCCCGCCCACTCCTCCCCGCAGCACAGGGCGGGAAAACACACATGCTTTGGAGCCAGAGAAACACGAATTGCAGAGGAATCTGCCGTTGACTTGCCTGAGGCACCTCAACCCCTGCTAGCCTTTCCCCACCTGTTAAGGGCATGGGAATACCTATTTCATTTATCCTGAGAATTAAACCGAGAAACAGATGTGACGGGCTTACCCAGCATTTAGCACATAGTAGGTACTAAGAGATGCCAGGCCCTTTCCCATAGATTCCCTAGTATTTAGAAAGGTCAAGGTGACCCTCCGTCACTGGAGAGTCCTGCTCGCCTTGACAGTTAGGCCCCCTCTGGCCTCACGTGGGGCTTTTGCTCTGTGTCTTGGTATTGCACTTGGCACCAAGGATGTTAGGATGAATAAGACAGAATCCCGACCTCAGAACAGAAGCCTGCAAGATGCGGTCTCTATACACAATGGGATGCGACTCAGCCATAAAAAAGAAGGGAATAATGCCATTTGCAGCAACATGGATGGACCTAGAGATTATCATACTAAGTGAAGTAAGTCAGAGAAAGACAAATATCATATAATATCACTTAAATGTGGAATCTAAAATAATGATACAAATGAACTTATTTACAAAACGGAAACAGACCCACAGACATAGAGAACAAACTTATGGTTCCCAAACGGGAAAGCAGGGGAAAGGATAAATTAAGAGTCTGGGATTAACAGACACACACTACTAAATATAAAATAGATAACCAACAAGGACCTACTGTATAGCACAGGGAACTATATTCAATATCCTGTAATAAATCATAATGGAAAAGAATATGAAAAGTATATATATATATATATATATATATATATATATATATATATATATATATATATATATATATATATAAAACTGAATCAGTTTGCTGCATACCAGAAACTAACACAACACTGTAAATCAACTCTACTTCAATAAAAAAAAGAAGCCTGCAAACTAATAGAAAGGGCACCCCCACACACACACGCCCAACTGCTTGTTCTGTCTGTTTCTGCGGCCAATAGGGAATCAGAGGAGGGAGGGATGAAATCAGCTAGAGGTCATTAGGGAAACAGTGATAAAGGGGGAACCACAGCTGGTCCATGAATGAGTCCCCACAAAAAAACCCCAGAAATTCCCAAAGACAAATACTAAAAGGTACCACTTATATGTGGAATCTAAAAAATACAACAAACTAGTGAATATAACAAAAAAGAAGCAGACTTACAGATACAGAGAACAACGGTAGTGGTTACAGTGCGGAGGGGCAATATAGGGGTGGGGGAGTAAAAAGTACAAACTATTACGTATAAAGTAAGCTCCAAGATATACAGCACCACACGGGGAATATAGCCAATATTTTACAATAAGTATAAATGGAATATAACCTTTAAAAATCATGTATCATCGTACTGTACACCTGTAACATATAATGGTGTACATCAACTGGACTTCAACTGTTTAAAAATCTCAAGAAAAAAGATGGAGAAAACATGGAAAAAAATGGAAATTCCAAGAGGAGGAAAGAGCATGAGAAACAGCCCGGAGGACACGCATGTTGTAGATTTGCAAATCCCTTGGAAGCACCTCGAACAAAGCCCGGGGAGCAGGGGTGAAGTGGGGTGTGTGCACCCCTTCCACCCCAGCCCCTTCACAGGCCTGCCTTCTAACCACACATCGTGAGATGTGGGGTAACTGGGGACCTAGGAGGAAAGGTTGCGGGTATGCACCACGGAGGATGCTTGTAGGAGGGTGGGTGGACCCTCCAGGTTTAGAACTTTACCTTGGGGCAGGTTAGAAATCGGTGGGTGCCAGCAGCAGGGAGCAAGCTTGCTGAACAGTTCTCGAATGAGCTGTGATCCACCGTCCCCACTGTCCACCCACCTCCCATATTTAACACCTTGTAATAAACATAAAGAGCAGAAATTTACAAAGAAAGCCAAAGATGACAGTTGTAGGGTAAAAAAGTGTGGGAAATATGCGAGGAGCGGAAGGCTCCGAATTCTGCTCTGCTGTTCGTAGCCCACGAGGTGTCCGCAGGACAACCACAATAGCTGCACCTGGAGCCAGAGCGGCAGAAATGACCTGAGGAAATGGCCAGGGCCTGGGGTGATTTTGGACCTAGTCTTTCATGCCCCACCCGGGGGCAGAGGCCGACTCCAGGGTCCTGGCTGCCAGGCTCTGTTCCTGAGTTTCCTTCTTCACTCTTCCCTTTAGTAGCCACTTTTCAGGCTGATGGTGAGGCTGTCAGCAAGGTCCTTAGCACTTTCCAAAGGAGGATGTGTTCCCTGAGTCTTCAGTGAAGGCAAACTGTGCTGGCTGTTTAGTGACTCTTTGAAGAAAGTTAAATAAGAACGAGAAACAGAGTTTTGTCTTCTGAACCAAGATGGCCTGTTCTCACCAGCCAAGCCCGTTTGCAACAGAGTGAAGCAGAAAGTTCAAATCCTATACCTTCTTTTCTCTCAATAATTGAGAGTCCAGCTGCACTCATGTCTGCACAGGCTCAGCTCTCCCCAACCTCAGAGTTGGAGAGCAGCCTACCGATCACAATGTCAGACCACGTTCCCTGCCTCTGGGGATAAGGCCGATCCTACTGGTATCATGGTCCCTCCTTCCTTAAGTCACCAGGCCTTTGTCGCTTACCTGCATGTGCTTCTCAAGGAGAAACAAGGAGAGTCCTTCTGCAGTGATAAAAAGCTATGAAAGACGAACAGTTACTTCTGGAGATGAAGATGGGCATTTGAAGTCCAAGGCAGCATCACTTCACGCAAGAAATATCTCACCATTGGCTTTATAGGTTCTTGTAGGCACGATAAGCGAGCAGCTGCTCCAGGAACAAATGATGTATGGTGTTCGAGCCGATGGCCTGAGCAGGGGAAGGTCCACGCCCGGCAGTAGCCTCCTCCAAGGGTCGAAGGCAGGGTTGTCTCACCCTCACAGGCGTCACACCACTGGTTTCTGCCCGACGTCGGAACCGGCGCTCAACTAGCTGAACAAATGTGTTTCGTGGTCTTACAGATCATCTCAGAGCCATTTGTATTTGGCTTCATACTGCATTGTGGCAGGGGGCTGGGATGTGCATGGGAGGTGGTGGTGGAGAAGTCTGGGTAGGAGAGAGTTGCTGAAGATGTATCTTTCTAATTATGCTTTGCTTAGGGCTAATATTAAAATTAGTGTTAACTCCCTGAGTACACAGCAGCTCAGGAACACGCTGGGCTTTGGGGAGGTTGGGCGAGGAGTTTTCATTTGTTTGGAAGAGACACACGTGGGTAACGGCAAGTCGGCTGTTGGACCACAGGGCTGGCCCGAGACCTCCAAGAGTCCCTCCTGGGCTGGCCGTCCCCTAGTTCACACGAGGAGGATGGGAGGGAGCAGTCACACTGCCCGTGACCTGCGCTGGCAAACGGCTTTGGCAGGTGAAGCCCACAGCTCTTCGTTATTGTTCTATGTCAAAATAACCCTTGACATGGTAAATAATATGCAATTACCAAGTTAATACAGAATAGCATGCCTCCTTTGCCCCCCATACCGGGGATATGTTGTGCTAATGACTTTTGCACCTGCTGAGCGTAATTAGTCAGTAGTCTGCATGGCTGTGTACTTATGGGTAAATGCATGATATTTACCAATAACTTCCTGCTAGGTAAGCACCAGTGAACACTAACAGGTAGCCATTCAAACTGAGTCCAGGTGAAACGAGAACTAGTCTGGACTTTGGCTTCAATCTAGGCTCTAATGAAAACTTTCTTGGAAGAAGATCATTTAATTTGTGAGCAAGCCCCCTGCCAATGGTGTACTCTTCTGGCTTTTTAATCAGACCCTGAAGCACAAACACCAAGTGTCCCAGGACATCGTGTTGGGAGGAAGAGCTATGTTTAGGGACCAGGAGAGCTCTGTGAGTCTCCATCCCTCTGCTGAACCAGACACTTGAGGTTGGTCCCAATCTCTTTATCTGGAAAATGGAGATAAGCCCATTTCATGGGCTTGTTCTGTCTAGTGAACGGGACAATTAACATGGGAGCAGGGCTAGAAACAGAAAACATTTTTACAAGTGGGTGTTATTAAAACTATTATTCCAACCTGGCTGATGCTGTGGAGGCCTGCGAACCTTATATGGGAAATTGTAGGAGAGATAGACATGGTTAGACAAGGACTAGAGCCCAGCCCACTCCCACTGCTCCCAGCCCCAGGGGGATCTAGAAAACCTTCCGCACTAGGAAGGGGAGTAAAGGCTGCTCATGCTGCATCTCCCCCACCACATGCCCCCCAATCCACACACACACACACACACACACACACACACACACACACACACGGCATGCCACTCTTGCAAATCTTTCTCATGCAAAAAATATCAGGAGTGCTGATTCCAGCGAGAATGCAGAGGAGGAATTGATGCCAGGTCTGAAGACTCCCCAGATATGATCAGGTATTTAGTTTGAATGTCCAGTGAAGCTTTTTGGGCATTTTAGCCACAGCTCCAACCCCATCCCAACTTAGGCCCTTGCCCCAATCTTGGCCATAAAGTCTAAGCAGCTGGGACAGGAATAGAAGTGGCAGGTGGGGAAGCATGTGAGGAAGACTGAAGGTGCCTAGGATAAAACCTGCCAGGTTGTCCTCTGTGGGCCCACTGTTGCCACAGGCAATGCCTGGGTGCCGGGCCCTGTGTATCCCCCGGTCCTCTCACCTCGGACACCGCCACCGAGACATTCACCCCACCCCGACACCCTCAGCTGTCTTTCTACTTGGTAATGAACTTGATCGCCAGACTTTCCAGGGTTGTCACTGCGAGGCCAGCGGCCACATCCACAGTCAGCTAATCACAGTGAGGGGCACAATCTGTGTCTCAAGAATGGAGGGGACTTAAAGGGCCAGTGAGGGCTCAAACCTAAGGCCCCAGCTTCACAGGGGGTTGAGCCCTAACCAGGCCAGCTCGCTACCCACACGCCGAGTCCACACAGGCACCAATACTGCTTCTGGGGCTAATCCCTGATGAGACAGCCCAGGCAGGGACACAAAGAAGGTGATTTTCTCTGGACATTAACTAAAATCGACGTTTTATCTTTGAAGTGCATCTGCCAGAGCGTGCTTTACAAATATTAAAGTAACTTCTTAGAAATTAACAGCAACTACTTTGATTTTCACTAGGTATAGTCTCTATTCTAAGTTTGAATTCTGTTTATTTATTTTTACTTTGAATAGCTAATCAATACATTCACGTAGTTCAAAATTTAAAAGATACCGAGGACAACCCATGAAATCGTTTCCTCTAATTACTGATCCACACCATCAACTTCCTCTCACTGGCATTTCATCTGGGTAAACTAGGGGATGAAGACTTTAGGCCTCAAATCTCAGACCCTGACTCACTCACTTAGGTGAGTACTCAAAGATGGTGTCCAGCCAATACTTCTCTTCCCATTTCGCAAATAGGGAAAGTAAGGCACAAAGGACCTAAGAAAGAGTTTCCAGGGGCAAGTTACCCAGGCCATCTTTCTGAGACTGGCTCCTGAGAGCTGGGCCGCATGCAGGGGACGCTGCTAGAGCCCAAGGCTGAGCCTAGGGCGAAGGAGATAAAGGGAAGGAAGGGGGAGGCATCTCCAGCCAACCTGCAGCTCAAGGCCCCGCAAACTCCATGCAAATGGCTACGAGTAGCTAAGGACCCATTTCATTCAGCACAGCAGCAAAAAGCTCCAGGCCTGGGAATTCCCACCCCAGTAGACCAATCACATTTCAACAGCTGCTTTGAGCAGGGGATGGCATCCCCACCGCCAACATCCCTCCCACCGCCAGAAATAGTTCACCTCTGCCCCAAGATAGCCCCCTTCGCTAGGTTCCCACTTCTAAGGATCACCGGTTGGATTTCTCCTGGGCCCTCTGCGTGGTTCAGTCATCCCTGGCGGTGAGACGCTGTCCCTCTCGGGGACCCAGACATGGCCACGTGGGCAGCCCCCACCCTGCAGCTTCTCCCCTCTTCTCAGCCCCCCGTGCTTTTCCCTCCAGGAACACGAACTCTGAGCTGTCACATGCCTGTCAACCAGATGGGAGATCAGCCACAAAGCGGGTCATGCCTCTTGCGAGGACAGGGCCTTTGTCACAAGCAGGCTTTCTGAGCACCTCCATGCAGGGGTGGGTGGGGCCTCTCTGTCGCCGTGGTCACTGTAGAGGAAGGGGTCTTTTGTCACCAGGTTCCAATTGGTCACCCCCCGCCTTCCTCCTCCCACACCTCCCATCCTGTCCCTTCTGCTCTGACAGCTGAGCTCAGCCGGCAGGCAGCAGCGCGGTGATAGCAGAGTGGCTTGATCGAGCTGCCGTTCCAGATGTCGGGAGCTGGTTTGCAGGTAGGGGCCCTGTAGGATACTTATGGCTTTAATTCCTCAGTAGAGGTTTCTGTTCTGTCATGCAGAGACATATGAATGGCTACTCATTTGCTCCTGTGTTTCCATGTCAGAGGCAATTATGGAAGGGCTGCTGGCTTCTTGTACGACCCCACAAGTTATGATCCCTGCACAGTACAGACTGAGAGAAGCCGGGAGGGACTGAGAACACCAGTGAGAGAGGGCTGGAGGTGACAGGGTACCAGGGAGAGGAGCAGACTTCAGGCCTTAAGGTGGCCGTAAACTTGAGGGAACGATGGGGACAGGTCAAGTGTTTCCAGGGGCATCGTTAGCCTAGGCTTCCTGCTCAGGTCTGGGAGGAGGTCTGGGGTATCTGTAGAAGGAAGAGGGTCTAGACCCAGCTGCAGGGAACCTCATCTGCTCTGCCCAGCAGCTACCACCTGCTTTGTCCACCTGTGACCTTGGGAAAGCCACTCTCCTTACCAAAACTCCCCAGCTTTGACATGGGAGCAAGCAGCTTCCAGCCTCAGAAGGAGGGCAGAATTCATCGATGCATGCCAGAGGAAAGAGTCCATCCAGAGACCCCGAGTCGTGGGCTCTTCATGGAACTGGATGTATCCTGGCTCATCCATGAGCATTTTTGCTCTTAGAAAAGGCCTGTCAAGGGCCTCCCTGGTGGCGCAAGTGGTTGAGAGTCCGCCTGCTGATGCAGGGGATACGGGTTCGTGCCCCGGTCTGGGAGGATCCCATATGCCACGGAGCGGCTGGGCCCGTGAGCCATGGCCGCTGAGCCTGCGCGTCCGGAGCCTGTGCTCCGCAACGGGGGAGGCCACAACAGTGAGAGGCCCGCATACCGCAAAAAAAAAAAAAAAGAAAAGGCCTGTCAAAATCTGGTTCACCACCAACTAGAAAGTATAAACCCCTTTTCCCCCTTTTTGTTGGTAATCTACAACAAATTCATAAAACAAAGAGGCTTTTTTTATTTCATTTTTTCAATAAAACTGGCAATGGAAATACCAACTTGAACAGCAATTTTTCCCCTAATCTGAGCTGAAATTGGCTCTGGATGAATTGGTTTTCAGTTTTTACATGTAAATTCCCTCCTCACCCCTGGCTCCTACAAACAGTCCTCTGACATCCCCTGCTTCACAGCCACTTCTCTGACCAAAATTTGGGCTCCTGGAAACAACACCCACTTACACTGCAACGACTCCAACATCTTCTGCTCCAAAGCCCAGGCACAAAATGTACGCTGCTTTCAGGAACTGTGGGAGGCCCTGCAGGGACTGTAGAGCCAGCAGGCTTGGGGGAAGGGGCACCCCATCCAGGCAAGTGTCCCTGGGACTGGAAGCAGATGTCCCGAGGCCCAATCTAGACTGTTCCGCTGCAGTGCACTGACGTTCGTCCTCCTAATTCCCGAAACACTCCTCACATCCCAGCCAAGCCCTGAGACCAAATTATAGGTTTAGGTTCTGGTAGATTCTAATCAATTCTGAGACTGATGCCTTCCTATAATAGGGTTGCCAGATTTAGCAAATAAAAGTATAACAAATAATTTTTAGTATAAGTATGTTCCAGATTATGTATGGGATATACATTCATTGTTTATCTGAAATCCAACTTTGACTGGGCCCCTACACCACAAACATATTTTCCTCCAAAGATGTTGGTCTGTGACTTTAGGGCAAACAAGGATCGACTCATCCAACAGCCCTGCTCCTGCCTCAAATCCCTGGGCTTGCCAGCCAGCCATCCCTCATGATGCTGGAACCGAAAGGCCAAGGTGGTCCAGGCTTTAGAGAGATGGCTGGAGCTTCCAGTCCTGGCTCTGCCATCCAGCAAGTCTATCACCTTGTGTTGGTTAGTTCATCTTGTTAATTCGCTCATCTGTAAAATGTGGCCAATAATAGTATCTAATGCAAAAAGATATCACAAGGATTAGACAGTATGACTATAATGTCTTTAATGCAGTGCCTAGCACACAGTGAGCATTCAGTAAGTCACTATCGCTGATTGTTAAAAGTTTCCATATATGAAATCGAGTTTCAAATATTAGAGTAACGTGAAAACAGATAAACCAGCAGTTACCAAAATGTTCTCAGGCATCATATTTAATTTTAATAACCATGAAATGTATTATTATTCCATTTTATAGATGAAGATTTAGTAAATATACAGAGCATACGGCAATTAAATGCAAAGCTGAACGTCTCAACAAAAGCATTTTGACTCTGAGGTCAGTATTTTTCTAATTGCATTTCAGTTGTCCTGGTCCCTGCCTTGAAGCAGATTATTATTTTACTGGGATGTGTAATGAAATACAAAGTTATTCCCCAAATCAAAGTATGTGATACTGCCTTCTTTGCTCCTTACACGGGGCTCTGGAAGTTTAGCCCTTTCCCTTAGTTTTCCTTGGGATTGGGCTACTCTTCACCCAGCTGGGAACAGTGTGAGGGTCTAAGAATACTGACTCAATGCAAATCTGTACATTATAGGTACCCAGTACAGATGCGTGGTCCAGCTGGACCCAGCTTAGGAAGAGACTCTGGATTCCCCCCTTAGTTCCCTAGGACTTCAGCTTCTAGACTAGCTAGAACTCTCTCAGCTTCCAGTCCTTAAGAAATTCATTCTTCACAGTTTTCTATACACACTCTTTGAGTTTAAATTTAAATCTAAAGTGGTTCCAGGCATCCTGAGCTGGTTGATGCCTTCTCTCTTCCCAGGTGCTAAATGTCCCTGCCCTGTTGGAAACCAGATATGCTGCTTCAGTTCCTCTGCTGTGACTGAGAACAAAGCCTCCCTGGAGGGGTCCCTGGAGGAATGCACAAGTCAGGTCCTGCGGTGGCGCTGTACTCCCACCACAGTGGTGACCATTCTGCGCACCAAGGCAGGAGGACGGGGCGGGGGTGACGGTAGATGCATTTGGTGATGTCACAAACTGTGCAAGTACTTCCAGGAACAACACCAACTCTCTCTAGTTTCTAGATGTTGCTAAGGTCTTATTTTGACCACCGGATTATTCTTCCCATTTTAAAACTCTCACTGCAACACCGATGGGTGAATAATACATTAATATACAAAAAGGACAAATAGCATGGCATGAGAAAGCCCAACTTCCTGGAAAAATACCACACTCAGCTTACAGAAATCCATATCTAAACCCAGTAACCAGCTCCTTCCTAGCTTTTGCCACCTGGGACATTCTCAAGAATCCTAACTTCCTCTTTGAATAATCAAAACCACTCCAGGTTCATCCCTTTTACTTCTAATCAATTTTCTTTCACACTTCCCTGTCCCCCAGATAAATCAAATGCCAATTTATCTTCTTCTTCCCTATGTTCTACCTCCTTTCATTTCCTCCCTGGCTCTTCACTCATCAGTGTATGCAAGCATCCACATGTACATTCAGTGTGTATTTGATATTTCTTGTTCGCGGCAAGAAGTGGTACCTCAAATTCATCAAATACCCGGGCAATAAGGAAGAACACTATTAACTGCAAGGAAACAAAGTAAAATATTTAAGGCAATTAGAGAACAATTTGAGCTAGTAATACAATTGATGACTAATAACCTTTGTACACAGCTTTGCAGGGCACAAAGCACATAACAACCGGAGTCCTATTCAAGCTTCACAATAATATGGGCTCTCACCTGACAATGCAGAGGATAGAAGGGTGAGGTGGAGTGAAAATGACATTTATCATCAAGGTTAGGTTTGAATTGTAGCTCTGCCAGCTAATGCGTTGTTACTTGGCCAGCACCAAGCAGCCTCAGTTTTCTCAGCTCTAAAATGGGATAAGAATATGCCCGACGTAAGTGTTTGTGCTGGCTAGTAATAATGCGTACAGAATACCTCTCTCATGGTTGGCGAGTTATTATTATCCTCAGTCAATGTATAAAGAAACAGAGGCCCAAAGAATTTTACAAGTTTATTCAAGGCCACACAACTAGTAAGTGGTAGAGCTGGGATTCAAATCAGGTTTTTGTGAATTAAAGCCTCTGTTGGCCATCACATTAGGACTAGAACCTTTGGTTCAATGCGCCTTAGAACCTAATGTGATAGCCAGTCATCTAGGACCTTGTTAAAATGAAGACCTTGATTAAGGATGAGGCTCCCTGAGATTCTGCGTTTCCTACAAGCTCCAAGGTGGTCCTTATCCTGCTGGTCCAGACTTTAAACAACAAGTATTACCCAGAATTTAGGATTATTCCAATGTGATGCTGTTGGGTCTTTAAGAATTGAGGCTTTTAGTGATGAGAATAGAATGCAAAGGGTCATGGCCATGTATTCATGGAGCTGAGAGCTTACCATGTGCCTGGCAGAGTGACAGGTGCTGGGGATGCAAAGATGAACCAGATCTGCTAGGAATCACTTCTGTAAACAAATCATACAGCAAACGGCCTGATATATACGGAGGATGGTAGGGAGACCCAATGATAAGAGAGGAAGGTGGGACATGAACTTGCAAATGTAGAGTTACGACAGGTTATGGGAACCTTGAGAGAGTCTAGGGGAGTGTAACTTAGATCCAAGTAATAGGGATCTATTGGAGGTTTAAAACCAGGAAGTAGGATTTAAACCTGGATTTCAACAGACTGACAGAAATCAAGGATACCAGCCCCAAGGCTGTTACAGAAAGCAGAGCTGAGCTGATGTGGACTTAGACTTTGGCAGAAACTGTGGAAATAAAAAACAGAAGACAAATATAGGAGACACAGCGGAGAACCAGGTTGCAGGGAGTGCTGGGCCTGGGCTCCATCACGACTCTGCCTTGTGTTGGCTGTCTGATATGGTCCCCTCTGAGCTTCCATCTCTTCATCTGTAACGTACAGATCATCTATTTCAGGGGCCATTGTGAGGATTAAATAAGATAATGCACATGGATGCCCTCTGAAAAATGCTACAGCACTATATAAATTAAGGAGTTATTATCATAACTCTCTTGCCATCTCTGACACACTATCACTGAATCAAGTTATGAAAGAACAGAATTTGATGAATTCCTGCATATGGAGAATGAAGAAGGAGAAACCACAAAAGGTGATCTCAAAATGCCCAGAGTACTAGAGTAAGGAAATAATCACACTGCCTTTGACAGAAGTGGGAAGGGCAGGGACTCTGCAGGGGAACTGCAATGTGTTGGGTGTTTGTGGATGTCGTGAGAGACTTGGCCCTGCTAAGTCTGAGTCCCTGAGTCCCTGAAGCAGGACATTCCTCTGACTCTCAAAGCATTGCGACTCCCAACAGTTGCAGTGAAAAACCTTCCCTTAATTTTTATCACCCCCGTTACCACCCATGGCCACTTGGTGCCCATCTGGATGGCCTCAGGCAAGGTTTAGCTGAGCATCTTTTTCCTCATCTGTAAAATGGGCATGCAAATAACAGCTACTGCAAAGGGATGCCAGGAAACCGCAGTTAATAATGCTCGCAGAGCTCGTCACTCAGTGCCCGGCACATCCTGGGTTCTCAATAAATCCCTGTCCTCATGACCATAAGCTTCATCACTGTTATTACTGCAAGGTTTAGAACAGAGAGACCTGGAAGCAACAATGTCCCAATCAAAATACAGAACGCATTAAAGCTAAAAGGGACCCAAGAGGTCATGGGTCCACGTCTTCCCCATCCAAACATGTTTCCACCATTTCACAATGAAGGAAACGGAGGCCCACAAAGGAGGCTGGTGATCAACCTTATTTCTTTGGGATGAGCTCCCGGTGACATCAGGGGTGCAAAAAATCTCCAGGAGACTCAGAGAGGAAAAAAATACCTGCTGAAAGTACTGATTTGGGTGAGCTCACTCCATGGTTAAGGTCATTCTTTTCATCTACGGAGTATATTCCTTCCAAGCTGGACTATTAATTAAAATTCAGTGATGTTAATTTTACTGCCAACTTAGGAGATTCTTATTACATTTATTTTCCAGGTAATTACTGCTTGAACAGGAGTTCAAATAGATGTCTTTTGTAGATGGTGCAATAGATCAGAATTATAATAAATTCCTCACCTTTCATTTTGTTCCCCTCCAATTCTAAAGCCTGCTTATTGAAATTACACTGAGAAATCTTTCTCCCTCTCCCTCCCTCTCTCCCTCTTTCTCTCTCTCTCTCTCTCTCTCTCTCTCAGTGAGAGCATCCACAGAGGCACAGAGTATCAAAATACAGTTTATCTTTTGTTGTTCATAATTTTATCATACCATTTCCCCTCAGAGAAAGAACCAAAAATAATTCCTGACATATGTATGGAAATATATACAAAGCACTTTTCCTTACATCACCCATTTTTATTCTGATTTATATCCCCAGTTTACAGATGAATAAACTGAGACCTCGATGAACAATTTCCCCAGTGTGGCACAACTCATAAGTGGCAAATTCTGGTTCCACCTCTTAATTTTTAATCTTGGCCAGGAAAAACTTTCAGGAAAAATTGTAATGTGTTGTGCTCAAAAAAGATAATGAAAGGAGCAACTTCACTCTCTGGGAAGAAAGGCCTCTGAGTGGGAGCATCAGGGCAGCACACACAGAACTTCTCAAGTCATCTCCAAAATCAGGGCGCTCTCTCTCCCCCTCCTGTGTCACTGGGCCCATCTGCTACAACGGGAAGGTTTTCTACTCTCTTTCCATAACACTGAATTTCATGGCGATGACCATGGGCAGGATGAGGCCACCCTGAAGGACCTTCGTGGGAACTTGTCCTAGAGGCCCTTTTGGGGGGAACTTGAGGGCTTCAGAAGGAAACAGCAGGTGCCCAAGCCCAGGGAGCTTGGGTGAGCTTTGCAGCGGTGAGCTTCCCTGCACACTGAGATGCTTGGGTCTTTCCAAGAGCAACGACTCATGCTGTGTGTTGGGGAAGGTGATGGTTGACAGGGGAAGCAAATGTTAATTTTAAAATCGCAGTGGTAGTTGCCATTTCTTGTATCTTTTCTAATTTTGGCTGCCCCTTGCAGCTTGCGGGATCTCAGTTCCCCAACCAGGGATGGAACCCAGGCCAAGGCAGTGCAAGCGCCGAGTCCTAACCACTGGACTCCCAGGGAACTCCCTCTTGTATCCTTATTCTGTGTCAGGCATAATACTAAGTATTTTACAGGCTTTACCTCCATTTGTCCCAACAACCTTATAAGTTGGGCACGATGATCACCATTAGATCTGTCTTACAAGTGAAAAAGCTGAAGTTCACTATGGTACATAGCCACTGTGAGGTCACATGGCAAAAACGAGTGGAGCCAGAATTTAAACCTGGGTATCTCTGACCCCAGAGCTCCTGTGCTCTAAATGGCTCTGCACGTGGTCCACTTGGAAGCTTTGTCTTGTCTAAATCCCTATGATCCTACAAAGTAGTATTAGGTAAAACAGCAAAAGGAAGTATTGTATTTACAGCAGAGGTACCCAAACTAGAAGGCTTACACCTCCAGAGAGGTGTAAGTTTATCCCACAAGGACCTCGAAGAAAATATTAGGCTATCTATCTATATTTTAATGTCATCCTTTGAAAACATACATACACATGAGTTTTATAATGTAAGCCACTCATTAGTACAGTAATATATATACAATTTATAAATAAATATATATGGACAGAGTAGTTCTCAAATTTATTTTACAGGTAGAGATAAAAAGTATCCTTTGCCTTTGATATAGAATTGTAGGACCTTAGAATTGGGAAGTAAATTTAGTGACCATCAAATCCAACTTCCTGCCTCTGCCCACCCTGCTAGGATTTCTAGGATCAACCGCCAGCCTCCTCTGAAGCACTCTGAGTCTGCAGCTTTCCACGTGGTCTTCTTTGCCACTGTTTCATGGCAATGGAGACATTAATCCCTTCTTTTCTATGACTCAGATCTAGGTGCCCCAGCTCTAGGCCCAGTGAAGCGCTGTGCACCCAGCTGACTGAGCAAACACATTACGGTGCCCAGGTGATGGGCACACACTTCCTGGGAAAGGTGCCCCAGGACTGGTCAATGTAGTGGCAGGTCTTACAGACCTGGGGAAACCCACAAAAAGTAATCAGGACATATCAGAGACTCGTGCGTACTTTGAACAAAGAAATCCCCGCCACAGTGACAGCTTGTCCATCCTCGTGAGTCAACTTGGAGCTCTGCTCTTCCAGCCTCAGCCCCTCCCCATGAGTTCTATTCCTTGTACTTACAGATTTCAGAGTCTTCAATCAGCACAGCTGAGCTGATGCCTCTGGAAGAGAATAGTCGGGCGCTGACAGCTGGTGGAGATGCAGAAGTATGTTAAGGGGGGACTCTGGACTCATGTGAAGGTGGGCAGCAGCCACTGGAACCCCACACAGGCTAGAGCTGTGACCGACAGAGAAATGACAGGTGTTCCTAGAGGCTTAGGTGGTTCCAGAGAAATCACTCAGTGCCACCAGCTCCTGCAGGAATGGTTCTCCAGACAGGCTGATCTTTGCTACTTAGGAGGGTGTGTGCTGCCTCTAAACCTATTTCCAAATGACTAACACCCAGGGGATTTTTATTCACCATTGAGCTCTGGCCTGAAGAGAGCTGCCAGCCGCCCTAGACCATCCATCCATCAGTTCCACAGTAGTAATCGTCGTGAGCACCATCGACAAAGTTGCTACCGGCACCTGCGTTGCTATGTGTCAAGAAGCCATTTCAGTTAGAAGTAAGAGCACAGACTGCTGGGACAGGCATCAGAGCTCAGATTCTGCTTTGCCAAGTATGAAATAGGCAAGATCTGGAAGTCTCCCTTTCCTAGTCCACAAGAGAGGATATCATTGCCTCCCGAGGAGGGATGCTGTGCAGGTAAAATGAGGTGGGCTGGGAGCTGCAGGTGTGCTCCCGGCCAGCGTCCTGTTGGTGCATCGCTTCACCTCAGGGCCTTCGCTCGCAGCAAGACACGGCTCTGCTGCCACCAAGCGCTGGCAAGAAGGGCCGAGCGTTCAGGCCTCCCAATCCCACAAGAGGAGCCCCCCAGCAACGATCGATGTGATTGGCAGGTAAGTATCTTAGCTCCCTAGGCTCTTGGTGTGAAAACACTAAGGTACATATTCCATGCTGGTAACTTGATGATGAACCCATGGTGGTAACTTGCCTTCCCTCCCCCATCTCAGTCTCCACTTTCCTACTGGTGTGTCCTGGAATCACCCCCCAAATAAACTACTTGTCCTTGAATGCATGTCTTGGGATTTGTTTCTGAGGAGATCCCCGCTGAGATAATCTGTATTGTTCTGAACAGGGGGCATCATAGAGAGCAGGTGATGAGAACGAGACAGCAGCCATAGATGGGATTCTTGCACAAGTTGAAAACTGTATCTCTTATCCCTGTGCGATTTAACTCCTTGCCGTGCCACTCGCGCAATCCTGTCTCCTAAGGGAACTTCTCCGATGGCTTGGGTAGAGGCTGTTATGAGTGCAGAGCTAGGCCAGGTCAAGTAGCCAGCAAGAAGTTACTGGTTGTGTATAATGTGCCCGACACTGTGCTAACTTCTGTAGAACACTTTCGTGGCTGAAGACATGGTCTCTGCCCTCAGGCTGGGGAGACAGGACATAAAAATAAGGAGCCATATATTTCAAACCCATGCCTCTTTGACGGTACTGATGCTTTTCAACACTCAGGTCCTGCCCAGGTGCCCTTCACTGCATGCTGCTCCTGTGTCCCCCACCCCATATCTCCTACAGAGAAGTGCCCAGGGCAGATCTTCATTTGGGCACCTCCCTCCCACCACCAGCCCCACTTCTGTACCAGACCTCAGCAGTGACCAAGTGGCTGGGGATACGAAAAGCCAGGCCCTTGACCTAAAATGGGACTGAGCTGCAGGGTGACTTGTGCTCCAGAGCTTTCCCATGGGATCAACCTGATGTCAGTCTCCAGCTGAGGCCACGTCCTTCTTAGCTTTGACCATAGCTGTCTTGGCTTCTCTCACTCCCCTCCTCCTGAGAGCTGTTCCCAGGGAAGCACGTGGGCTCACACCAGCCTTCTAGGAAACCCAACCTAACACACTGCACATCAGAATCAACTGTGGAATTTTATAAAAATACCTATACCTGGACCTAAACACCCAGACCTACTGAATCAGAATCTATAGATCTTCAGGGGTAGGATCCAGAAAACTGTATGTCATAAAGCTTAATAGAGATTTCTGATGCATCTTTACCTTTCAACATTCCATACTAATATTTTCAAACCTACAGGAATAATGAAAAAATAATACAATAATGAGCAACTACATACTCCTCATCTCGGTGCACCAATATTAACATTTTCCCCCATTCTCTCTCTCTTTATCCCCTCTTTTCCTCTCTCCCCTCAATCAAAAATAATGTGTAAGTAAATTGTAGACATCATGACCCCCCATTCTTAAATACTTCAAACAAGTATCTTGCAAAAATAAAGACATTCTATATAATCCCTAAGAAAATTCATATCAATTCATTAATGTCACCAGATTAAACAGTCCATGTTTAAGGTGCACCCTCCACAGGGAACTCTATTCAATATCTTGTAATAAACTATAATGGAAAAGAATCAAGAAAAAGAATGTAGGTATCTACATATATGTACGAATAACTGAATCAGTTTGCTGCACCCCTGAAACTAACAGAATATTGTAAATCAACTATACTTCAACAAAACAAAAACAAACCCCAAAAAAGGTGCACCCTCTTTTTTAGGTCAAGGGTTGATATTTTCTCTACTGTAGATACAAGTTCAGAGAAGGAAAATATCTGTATGGGTTGAATAGAAGGAGAAATCTTCAAGAAGGAACTGGGATTTGAATTTGGCTGTGAAGAACTGTAATAGAAAAGGGAAGAAGAGGAAATGTTCAAATAGGAGTAGGTGAATATTGTATGCAAAGACACAGAAATGGGAAGCAACGTGGCTCTTCGTGGGCAGTGGTGCCCAGCAGGCCTGGCCGATGGGGTAGCGGCTGCTCGAGAGTGAGGCTGGACAGCCACGCGGAAGCAGAGTACAAAGAGGTCCGCTGCTGAAGCCATCAGAGAAACAGTGACCACACAGTAGGAAAATGTAAATGAGACTGGTCCTACGAGAGTCATATCAGATGTCTGGAACATATTCAGGTGGAAACCAGGAAGAACAATGTTTAAAGATTTGGAGTCAAAATTAGGCTAGGGAATTGATCAGTGATTGAAATCATTTATTCACATGTTCATTCCACGAATATTTTCTGAGTACCTATTATTTTCCAGATACTAGTCTAAGCACAGGAAACAGAAACCTGGAAGGTGCCTACTTTCCTGAAGCTCAGATTCTTTTGTGTGTGTGTGTGTGTGTGTGTGTGTGTGTGCATTCAATAGTCAAATGAGTAAAGGAAGAAGAAAAGATTAGATCGATGGTGATACTGTTACAGTGAAATATAAAAGAAAGCCCCTTCATAGTGATTGGAGCCTACTCTAAATTTGGTGTTCAGGAAAAGAACTATTTAAAGCACTGTTATGCTGGAGCTGGCTACCACTTCAGAAGAACAGGTATTTCCACAGTTGTGTGAGTTGTCTGAAATTCCATTGGCAGCTTTAAGTAGGCCAAAACAGAATATCTATCATGTGTTCTATGCTACAAATCTACAAATTCTATGCTTCCAGTGCTACAAACCATGGCTTCTTTTTTTTCCAGAGAGCTGAATGTTGAACACCAACCAGCACATTGCAACCTAAGTGGCAAGGAGACAGCGATGTGAAAATCCAGGAGACGGTATTCTAAGAAATTCGTGCGCAGTTTTTACGATGCAGAATAAACTTGGCATGTTTGAGGAACACTGAGAAGGCTGGAGTTTGGTGACCCGAGGGGAGGGGGTGGGCACAGGATGAAGATGGAGATCAGCAGAAGCTGAATCCCTTGGGGCCATGTGGGCCCATCTGGACTTTGGGGGTTTTATTTTGAATGTGATGGGAAGTCATTGGAGGATCTTAAGCATAAGCATAGCATAATTTGAATTACATTTTAAAAAGATGACCTCGGTTGTTAGAGAATGGATTGGAGGAAGGAAAGAGTGACAGAAAAGAACCTCAATAAGAATTTACTGTTTATGAAGCAGTGTACATATGAGGTTATTCACTGCAGCATTGTGAAATGTCAAAATATTGGAAAAAGCCTAAATGCCCATCAATAGCAGAGAAAGACAATTGATAAGGGTCTACCCATATAATGGAACTGCTCAGCAATTGTTTTAAAAAAAATAAAATCACTCCACTTACTGTTAACAAAATATCCCCAAGATAGATTTTTTTTTTTTTTTTTTTTTTTTTTTTTTTTGCGGTACGCGGGCCTCTCACTGTTGTGGCCTCTCCCATTGTGGAGCACAGGCTCCGGATGCACAGGCTCAGCGGCCATGGCTCACGGGCCCAGCCGCTCCATGGCATGTGGGATCCTCCCGGACCGGGGCACAAACCCGCGTCCCCTGCATCAGCAGGCAGGCTCTCAACCACTGCGCCACCAGGGAAGCCCCCCAAGACAGATTTTTAAATGAAAAAAGAGTTGGTACAAACCAGATTGCTTTTCTGTGTAAAATAGGGGAGTGGGTCACAAATTATGCTTTGTTGTATTTACATGTCTATACATTGCAAAATAGCTATAAGAGATTTTGAGAAACTAATAGATGAAAGCATATTCAACTGCCATTTCTGGAGGTCAAAAATTATCAGACATTAGCAACTGCATATGGTTTGGCCTAAGTTGCTAATTATTTTTTGGTTTTTATTTAGTATTTTTTAGAGGAGAGAGAATAGACATGGTACAGTATTGTGGGGTGTTTTTTACTGTATGCCCTTTTGTGCTTTATTAAACCATGAGAAAATGTTATTTTAGTCCCTATTTGAAAATTAGGTAGATAAATGATTGGTAGGTAGATGAGAGACCAGGAGAAGGATGAGGGGCTCTCACAGAAAGCCCAATAAAATTTACAGTAGCCGGGACTAGAGTGGTGGCAGGAGGGATGAAAGGAGATGGATTTGGGACATATTTCTGAGACAAAGTCAATAGGACTTGCTGTTAGATTTTATGTTTGGGGAGATGCAGTGAAGGACGAGGAAGCAAGGAGACATCCTCACTTAAGTAATTAGATGTAGTTGCCTGGGCAACTAAAGCAATGGTGGTACCATCTACTAGGATGACGACCGGGGAAGAAGCAGATTTGGTAGGGAGAATGAAGATGCTAGGAACCATCCAATTTGAGGGACCTGAAGACCCTTCCATGGATAGGTCAATTAGGAACTGAGACAGACAAACCTGGGGTTCAGGAGAGAGTTTAGGGCTTTGAGCTCTGAAGTCAAGAGTTATCCCAATTGTCAGAGGGAAAGAAAGATATTTTTAAAAGGGATTCTGGCAAACTTCAAGGCCCTTTCTTTTCCCTTTTCTCCTGGAACATCACAGAGGTTGCACAAAGGACACTCAAACAGACTGTCAGGAAGAAACGCATAAACCAAGAACATCGGAACAAGTGTCCTCACATTTAAATGCCCTTGTGCCTGCAAGTTATGTGCTATTCAGTCCCTGGGAGCCCACGAACATCATCCAGGAAGCTGGGAGGAAAGGCCTTTCCGGGGCAGCCTCACCCGGCGGGGCCAATAGCAGCTCTCCATCGACGGCAGGTAGCTTTTCCTGAGTGTCAAACGCGGCACATCAGCCCACTACTTCAGTGGGATGTGCAGAGGCACAAAGCAAGTTCAAACGGGGACAAAGCTGAAATGATTCTCTTTCCTCCCTCAAACTAGCTAATCCAACGGTAAAATAAATAAATAAATAAATAACTCAAAGAGAAACAGAGCTCAGTGATTGAAGAAGGCATAAATTGACCCGGTCGTATACAAGACTGGATAAAAGAGTACGTGACAAAAAAAAAAAAAAAAAAACAAGATAAATGGAAACATGATCAAAATAAAAACTCTGGTGAGATCTAAGGACTGGGATTCTCTGCCTAGGATTCAGGCTCAGTACTAAGCAGAGTTTGAAGTGAGCTTGGCGGTGGGGATGGAGCAGCCTCTGTAGGTTTGCAGAAGGAGCAGGAAAACCCAGCCTCTGAACACGCCACACGCACTCATCTTCAGAGAAGATGGTCCCCGGGCACTTCTGGCAAGTGCTGAGCTGTAAGCCCCACATCCTCGCTTGATTCTAAAAATGGATAATTAAATTCTGTCACACTAATGAAATTCCCCTTGTCGTTTACACTGCAGAGGGTGTCCGTGGAGCATTCCGGGGGAGTAGGGGATGTACAGCCCAAGGAGGGGAGCATCTACTCGGCACAGAACCCAAGAGACGTGAGTCATTAACTGATGAGGGTGAGCCCTGGGGGTGACTCTATGAGAAATTCAGGACTGAAACTGGACAAGACTAGGCCAAAATGTCCAGAGCTTTCCCCACCAAACAAAATCCTATTTTTCTGCTGAATTGCCAAATGTATACTTAGTTTAAGGTTATGAACATCTGGTCTTAGTTCGCCCTGGAGAGAAATACACATAAATTTGTAGGCTAATAGCTCTCTTGTCGACTCAGAAATCTTCCAGAAAAAGAGGATGTGACTCTTTACCTATATAAATGCATACGCTGTTCTTATGCTCCCTGCTGCTATTATTGGATCCGTGACTGACAAGGAAAGAAGATGGCATTAAACTTATGCAAAATTTTAAGCATACATAGATTTATTAATATACATTTGTGGGTTCTCATTGAAAACCAAAAGCTTGGTGCGCTGAAGATTCTTACAGTAAAAGGAAGAAAATATTAACTTGTATTTCCTCTTTGGGTGTGAAGAGATCATCAAGGTCCTCAAGATTACCTGGAGCTCTTCGATGATTCTGCCTGGTCAGAGGGACAGCACAGGCCCAGGCGAAACTGGTTTTATTTTCTTATTTATTTAAAAAAATTATTTTATATTGGAGTATAGTTGATTTACAATGTTGTGTTAGTTTCAGGTGTACAGCACAGTGATCCAGTTATACATATACATGTATGTATACTTTTTCAAATTCTTTTCCCATTTAGGTTATTACAGAATATTGGGTAGATCTGGTTTTACTAATGTGTGTTAAAAATGGATAACCAGGGCTTCACTGATGGCACAGTGGTTAAGAATCCGCCTGCCAACGCAGGGGACACGGGTTCAAGCCCTGGTCTGGGAAGATCCCACATGCTGTGGAGCAACAAAGCCCATGTGCCACAACTACTGAGCCTGCACTCTAGAGCCCGTGAGCCACAACTACTGAGCCCATGTGCCACAACTACTGAAGCCCACATGCCTAGATCCCATGCTCTGCAACAAGAGAAGCCACCGCAATGAGAAGCCCGCACACTGCAACTAGAGAAAGCCTGCGCACAGCAACAAAGACACAATGCAGCCAAAAATAAATAAATTAAATAAATTAAATTTTAAAGAGTGGATAACCAGAAAGACCTACTGTATAGCATAGGGAACTCTGCTCAATATTATGTAACAACCTAAATGGGAAAAGAATTTGAAGAATAGATACACGTATACGTATAACTGAATCACTTTGCTGTACACCTGAAACTATCACAACATTTTTAATCAACTCCGACTTAAAATAAAAAGTTAAAAAAATAATATTAATAAAAAAATTAAAAAGGAAAAAAAATCTGTTAATGTTTTTATTCTCTTTCTAACAGTGGGAACTTGTCACTGACCCTTGCTGGGAGGTTGTAAAAAAAACCTTAGGGATCCAAAGAGATACCAAAAACTGTACGTTAATAGGATAAACCTAAGACAGGTGCGAGGGGTGGGTGGGGGAGGAATGAATTAAGCGAGGCATCGTGACAGTGAAATGCATTATTACCTAGTTATTCATGCACTCTTGGCTTTTCAGTGGATGAACTTTTCACACCAGAAGTGGGGAAATTAATCAACTTTTCCTCCCTCGGTATGTCTTCTCCCATCTCCTCTGCTGTCTCACCTAATTGCTCTGCACTCAATATGGACAAAGATATTGTTCTCATTTCAACTTTCCCTACAAAGCTCAGGTGTCCTTATCTGACTCTGAAACTCATTCTCACCTCATCCAGCATAACCTGCCTTTAGCTTCTGCAGCAATGAATCGGGAAGCTCCTCGGCTTCTTTTGGGATGTTAGTGCAGTATTGGAGCCTCGCCTCCCGCTGGGTCACACTAGGAAAAACTTCTCAGTTTCCCTTTCTGCACTCAACAGCCTCTCCCCTCCTCTCCCAGGCACCTGGAAGAAAACCCAAGTGTCCAAATTTGTTGGTGACGGCGATGACCAAAACTGGTGAAGGTCCTAAAAATTTTCTAACTTCACCTCCGAAGAAATAACCTCCCTGCAAAAACCATCACAAAGGTTTGCAACTCTGCCTACACTGTTAACAAAAAGCACAGAAGGGAGAGACTTTGGGGATGTATCCGATTTATGAGTATTTCATGACAGAAACACTAAACTTCTGGAAGACTAAGTAAACTTTGTAATTATTACCCAGGGTTTTCCCACGTTGTAGATCAGCCCCTCTATCCTGTGAAACAATCCAATTCCATACCCTCTGAATCCTCCTGGGAATTTAAGACCTTTTGAATACTAAGCTAATGAAGGCCCCGGACATCAGCTCTCAGGGTTAACAACCATTTACTTGCAGGATGTGTTGACATCAACTCCTATGTGACGAACTGACAAAGGAAGAGACACAGCCTAGCACGTGAAATATAAGATGATTCTGTGTCTTAAGTACTTAAAGCCTATTACCAAAATAGGTGTGCGATGTTGCCGTTATAAATATCATGCTTAACACCTTTCGATTCTTTTTACTCTGAAGAGTCCAACCTATTATGCAAGAAAGAAAGGCCACCTTTTAAATCTCACTCACTTCAGTTCCCTCAGAGATGGATGGGGCCTGCTTTACCTCAGCCTCACATAAAAGCACAGCAGTATGCTGCTGTAAATCTGTTTTACATCTGCTTTTATGTGAGCCTGTGAGCCAGGCCTGGGCTGGGCTTCATTATCCTCTTTTTTCTTTCTTTCTTTTTTTTGGGTTAAAAAAAAAATGTAGTCTCCAGCAGACTCAGATGATTTGCTTTGTAAATAACATGAATTCACTGCCCCTTAGAGAAAACCACTTGGGACTCCTGGGACCCATGGTCTCTGCTCTGGTTGATGGTATGAGCCACCTGCTTATGGAGGTGCCTCCTTGGACCATCTTCCAGGTGCTGTGTCCACCTGACCACAGCCAGGATCTCTGGACAACAGGGCTTTGCTCTGTTGTGGCCACCACTGGCCCTGACTCTGCAGGAGTAGGTCCCCAAAATACCATGTTACCACCGGGGAAAATAGTTGTGTCTACGTTTTGAGTCCACCATGTGGTCCCTACGAAAACATACTAAAAAGTTTGAGTTTTGTTTTAAAGTTGCTGTTAGAATTTGTGGTTCTCTAATATGATCTCATTTGTGCTTCATGAGCTGGGCCTATTCAATTTTATTTTATTTTAATCAACACCAATTTAATTAAAATTAAGGGTAGTGCAGAGGAAAGAACAGTGGAAGGAGAGTTAGAAGACTGAGCGTCATTGGCTGTGTGATGCGGGCAGGTCAGTTAGTTTCTCTGATTCCTAAAATGAGAAGTTATTACCAGAAAATGTGAGCAGTTCTGTCTGATTCTGTCTGGTTCTGGGGCTGTGGTTCTATGATTGGCAGGTGCTAGTCCTTGACTGGGTTTTATCTAGCTCAGGGTCATATTGCTAGGATCCCTGACAACTGAGTCCAGAAAATGTTTCTTTCTCAGAAAGCTACCTGATTTAGAACAGAAATTCAAAAGACTTAACTATAAGTTGGAATTGAAGACCTTTTATCCAGCAATAATTTAACATCTTCAAGAATTCTGCTAGGGTTAAAATAGTAGACTAGGTCTCCAGTTCCTTCTAAGAAACAATTGAAATGCAAGTACAGACAGGTAAAAAGGAATAACATCACATGTATGAGCTATGAGAAGAGGAGCTTGGATATGGGAGTGTGGCTAACAAATCGCCATTTACATGCACTTCTTGGAGATGGAAAGCAGGGGTGAGTAATGAAGCAAGTGCCAAAGACCACTGCCTACAAGGGGCTTCACGTGAGGTGGGGTCCAGCCACCCCAGGGAGGCCAATATGGTTCTGGGTGGGCAGCAAGCAGGCACAGCAGAGGGAGGGAATGAAAAGTCAAACTGAAAACAAAGGAGAAAAGTGTTTACTCAAGAAGTTGAACAGACTGTAGAAAGTTAAGGCTTTGAGTTAAGCAGGTTGGTGCTCTGTGGTTCTGCCCCACCATGCCCAGAGCCCACAGTCAGAATCCCCAGTAATTCTTTCCTAAGTATAAGAGGTAAACAAAGATCTCTTGCAATATGTGAACCAGAGCAGAAAAGAGAAAGGCTTAGATAAACAAACAGAAAAATAAAAAAGAACCCTGGAAGAACAAGATGTGATTTTGAAAACAGAAGACAACTTTCATCACCATCACCACCACCACCACCATCATCATCACCATCTCAGAGAGATGCAAGAAGACATTTTCTTCTTTATGAAAAAGAGTAATTGGAGCAGAAGAATGAACTCATAAATATTAAACATATAACTGATACATTTTACGTGCTATAAATGGAAAACAAACTTAAGAAAATCTCCCAGATATAAAGCAAGAAGTTAAAGAAAAGAAATGAGGGAAACTAAGAGCTGAAGGGAAACAATTCAAAAGATCTAATGTCCAACTAATGTGAGGCCTAGACAGAAAAAAACAGAATAAATAGAAGGAAAGAATTATTGATGAAATAATAGATGAGAATTTCCAGAGCTGAAGGACATGAGTTTTTTAGATTAAAACAAAAAGACCTACATCTAGACATATTATCAGTGATAAAGAGGAGATTCTAAAAGCTTCGAAGTAACAAAAAACTAGCCAAAAAACTACTCCAACCAGATTCTAAATAGAAGATTCTAAAAGCTTCCAGAGTATCAATAAAAAAGTTACCTACCAAGTTATGAGAATCAGGCGTGCATTTCATCTGATTCCCAATTAGCCACCTGGATGGAGGAAACTAGTACAATGATGCTTTCAACATACAGAGGAAATATAATTTTAATCCAGAACTTAATGCTCACCTAGACAATAAATCAACTGTAAGAATAATGTCACTTTTAAAAATGTAAGGACTGAAAAATTTTACTTCTAAACCACCCTTTTTGGGGAAATTATTTGGAAATGTACTCCATAACCCCAGAAGAGAAAAAATGTGTGATCCGAGCAACAGAGGACTTCATTTAAGAGAGCAGCAAAGGACGTTTCACGACAGCTGCTGTGTGTGAAGCCAAAAAATCACCCATAGAGACCGCGTGGGGAGGATGGAGGGATGGATGGAGGCGAGCAGGGAACACGGGGACTCAGGAGGGCAGGTGTCACTGAGAGTTTGAAAAATCATTGAGGGTGTGACAAAGGCAATGGTACTAGACAAGGTCATTAATTCCTCATGAGAAAATACTGCATAAGAAATTCATGTTCTAAATAAGAAGCAGTGTAGAGGCACGATTTTAAGCAAAGGATAGGGTCTGAGCAAAGACTCTACTTGACTCCAAATCTAGGAACAGTCTCCTAGAGGGGACCCCCAGAGAGGAGGAAATGCAATCCCAGCCCTTCCCTTGGCCAGAGATTGAATAATATTCTTCATGGTCCCAATAATGTAAATGCTCTTGATTAGTTTTCAACTCTTAAAGAAAACTTGTGGACGAAAACCAGAAGCCTTGTTTGTGCCACAGACCCGAATGTAAATGATGTATCAGGCTTGTCAAGGGTAATTTTTAGAACAAGAAAAGTTACAAATACTGAGGGATGTGTGTGTGTATGAGGAGAGCATTCATAATCTAAATTCTTGCCATTCGTATAAGAAGTAAATGAATATTGACTAAAATTGATCAATCAAGACATCGAGTTTTAGACGTACTTCCTAGTTATCGTTAGGCCCTAGATCAGAACCTGGTCTCAGCCTCAGAGCCACATGACAACTACTGGGGGAAGCTGCAAAGAACACTGATGTCTGGTCCCACCCCAGGCTCTGCTGTTGTTCCTGTAGGGTGAGGCTGGACCGCTGAGATGTTTTCAGCCCCCAGATGACTGGAGTATGTAGTTAAGGCTGACAGTCGCTGCCCTGAAAGGACCTCAGTGGGATTGGGAATGGGGGGAGGGGGCAGGGAGGATTTATTTGCACCATCAGCCTTCTATTCTGTTTGATTTATTGCCATATGCATATATCATCTTGATAGAATTTAAGTTGATAGGGAGCATCTCCGAGGCACAGAGCCCAGGTGACGGGCAGGTCGTGTTCCAGGACATTACAGCCTCCAGGGCCATGGGATTGAGGAGGCCTCAGCCATCCCCTTGCCTTTCCTTCCCTGCTTAAGAGAAGAGGACACTGGTGTCCCAGAAGACTGAGTTACAGGTGACGAGACCAGCTGAAAGCAGGGGTAGGGCTGGTGGGTGCCAGCATGCTTCTCTCTGCTGTGTCTCTCCCACTACTGGACCGCCTCCCTCTCACCCTTTCATCCTTGCCCTGCCAGTCTGCTCTGTGAGCCTTTCTTTCTTCTTCCCGTTTTGTTGTTCTGGAAGGGAAACACAGATGGCACATCCTAGGAAACACAGCTCAGTGTCACTGAATTGGGGGTGTTTTCTCGTGTTGAGCTGGATATGCTTAGTCTGCTTCAGGCCACTTTCTCTTTCAAAATAAACTAAATTATCTGGCATTTTCCTTCCACTTGGTCTTCAACTTCCTCTCTCTGCGCATCTGTGAGCCTCCATGGAGAACTGGTTCTTCATCCTGATGCAGAGACCTCCACTTCCCAGAAGAGGAAAGCCAAGCGGGTGATCGCCTGAGGTCACATGAAGAGCAGCTGAGTTTACTTCTTTCCTCGCTGTTTCTGCTCTTCGTTTTTTCTTTGCATTTATATCATTGTGAAGGATACATATTTCTCCATTGTTCCCCCATAGCCCTGGAGAAATACGACAGGGCCAAAAACAAAGGTAAGAGATTTATAGAACCCTCGAGATCGCAATTAATAGAAGCCGCTGGGATGACGTCCCGCATTCTGCTTCTGAGGGCCTCAGACATGCAGCGGCATCTTCCCATAAAGCAGAGCATGTTGACACCAGAAATAAAACATTTGTACTGGTGCTCAGAAAATGCTTTATATGCATTCCTGAGCCTTACTCTGTGTTTAAACTCCAGCTTTTTTAAGTATAATTTTAGCCTTAGAACTTAACGTTTTTACTGCCTTTTCCTCCAAAGAATCAATATTGATTTTACTGTATCTGTTATTATCCTGACATTAAGATTTATTTTCCTCCTTTGCTTTGCATGAGATTGTAGTTTACAGAATGAGCATTTATTCTGTTCTTTCAGGAAAGCTCATGGGATAATTATCTTGCCCCATTGGCAAATCATTCAGCTTATACTGTATTGAAAAATAATAATTGGCTTTGCCCCCTCATCAGGTCTGAACAGCTTTATTATTATTATATTTGCTGGTACTTTGTGATAGCATCTTTGCAGGCTTTGGAACTGCCAGGGACAGGATTCAAGGAATATACCTTAAGCCAGATGCAAGATGTCTTGGGGGGTGGGTGGTCATAAGAAGTGAGCAAGGGAGCTGACTGGAGGAAATGACAGCGTCAAGAAAACGAATCTTTACGTGCATATATTCACTGTGGCTTTTGCACTACACGCATATATTCACTATATGTGCTTTTGCACTGGAATATTTCACAGGTAGGCTAAACTTTAGAGGAAGCTGCAAGGCAGAAAGGAAAGAGCATGAAATTAGAAGTCAACGAGCCTGGGACCTATCCTTCACTAGCTGTGTGGCCCTAAACAAATGATCTAACCTCTCTGAGCCTCTGAGTCCTCTTCATGGGAACAATAACACAAGACTATGCCTATTGTTTGGTTTTGTGTGTTAAATAAATAACACACGAATAAATAAATAAATAATCATCATGTATAGTGGTTCATACCATGTCAAAATGTAGGAGTTTCTGCAAAGTGTCTAGAGAGAATATAGCTGTGGATCATCCACCCAGTCATTCCCGCTTAATTGATGCACTCAACAAATATTTATTTTGCACCTGCTATGTGTCAACTTCTGTGCAAGGTGCTACAGTTCCAAGGGGAGTTAAAACAAGATCCTTCTGCTCATGGATCTTACAGTGGCTGGAAACACAGACGTTGGTGGAACAGTCCCATAAACAAACATAAAACGACAGCTGTGATGAGGTCTACGAGAGCAGGTATGGGGAGATCTGAAAGCCCATCACAGAGCTGTAACCCTAGGAGGTGGCACTTGAGCAGAGGACTGAGAAACAAGGAGAGGAAGCTGATTGCTAAGACGCAGGGAAAAGCATTCCAGGCAAGGGAACAGTCCCACTGCCGGAAGGTGCTCAAAGAGCACAAGGAACCCAAGAAGGGTCAGTGTCCCTGCAGTGGGGAGAGCCCATGGGACAGAGGTCAGAATGGAGGGAGCCGACAGCAACACCGATAACGCCCACAGAGCAGGGTCACATGGCAAGGTTTGTTCCTGGTGAGGGGCTCATGAATTGTTTGTGTTTTCCTCTTCACAATTTCTTTGCATTAATGAAAAAGACAAATAAAGAGCCAAGCAGGAGGTGAAGATGGAGACAAGAGAACACGGCAGGGATAGTGGCTGGGGAGGCTGAGCACAGACACAGAGGGGCGTGCAGGCAGGGCTTGTGCCCTGGTCTTCACGAGGGTCCCGGGTATCATGTGGGTAGAGGCAGGATTCACAGGTGCTGAGACGGGCTGGGATCACAAACGGATGCATCATTTTTACAAGAAAAGAAAGCAAACCAAATGGAAACAAAAGCAGATGTGGTTGGTGCAGCAAAGATCACACCTGGCTGGACTCAGCGCTGGCTCCATGCGATCTCTAGTATTTCCTAGAATTAAAGATTTCTGTGAGGCTACTAATCCCATCTCCAAACAAATCGTAAATGCTGGCAGACACAGTCCTCTGTCTTAGGGGATCCCGTACGTCCCCTCCTGCCCATGCTGATGTTGCCACATGGCTGCCGCTCCAAGCTCCTGTCTACGGCTGGACAGGGAGCCATTAAAGGCCCATGCATCCCAGGAGCTGCTCTGTTTCCAGACGATCTCGGTTCTGGAGGCTTCTTTGGCAGAGACTTTGGGGAAGCCACCAGAGTGCGTGCACGCGTGGCTCCAGCTGACCTGCCGGAGACGGAGCGTCTGACCCTAACACTCAATTAGTGGAACAGACGGCATATAACGTATGCTTGACACTGATATGATTTAAAGTTAATAACTGGTTTTCAAATATTTATTACAATGGCTGTTTTAATAAATATTTCATGAACACTATTTTTTTCAAAAAACCCTCTGTTGCCAGCTTGGCTGCCTTAATTTGTCTTAATGAGGATTTTTAAAAATGCAGTGATAAATTGCTTCCCTGACGGTGTACAGGAGGTGAAGAGGGCTCTTATGGAATATCCATCATCTGGGACAGAGAACCCAGGAAAAGATGAAGAACCAGCAAAAAAACACCCCAAAAGAGGAACAGACAGCTGCTCTGGGGCTCCTCATGAAAGACAACCAATCTTATACAGCAGCCCACGGTGACGGGGATGCCCGTCCCTGACGGAGAAGGACTCACGGCCCTTGGACAGGCGATGGAGACGACGGCATCTCCCAGGGGATCTTGGATGCATCACGGCAGAAGGAGAATCCCAACCCAGCCCTGCCTGGAGGGAAGAGAGAAAGCAGGACCATTCTGGGGCCTGGCAGCCTTCAGAAGTGAGCAAAACAGGATGGAGGAGGTCCCGAAGGCAGGGGGGCTCCTTGCCTTCCTCGCTGTCCCCCACGGGAACCGGAGGACCCCTGAGCCCACACACACGGAACGTCCCGGGGCTGCCTGCCTTTGCCTCCCGTGGGGGTGCCCACCGTGGGACCCATCTTGCCCCACTTCCTGAGGCGCCAATCACAGAGCTAATGAAAGCCGCATTCCCCTCGGTGGAAGACTTGTGAATATTTCTGAAATCAGGACGCCTCTCACAATCCGTGTGCTCGTTCCATGTGGAAGTGTGTCTTGTTTTCCCTGAAAGCTACTTTTAAAAGGATGCTGCACCCTGTCACTGAGAGGACGGACACTGCATCTAAGAACCAGAAACTGTGGCCGGTCAGCAGTGCCCCAACACCTGGTGAAGTTCGGAATTAGCCGCCTTCTTCAACTGAGGACCCCGCACCCGGGCCCAGCTGCCTGATGACCCTGTCACTCCAGACGGCTTCCAGCTGCCACTCCCTCGGGGAGACAGTGCCCAAGGATGGCCCTGGACTCCTCACCACCACTACCCCAGTCTATCCTGACCGCTCTCCCTGCCACGCTGTGCTCAGATGCCTGAGAGCCTGCCTGGGTCACCTCTCTCTGGTTCTGGCAGATTATCCCTCGTGGCATGACTGATCTCAGCCCTCCACACCTCACCTAGCAACCGAGCAGCATTGCCACCCTGCTCTGCTCAAGTTCATGTGCCTTCCTGGGCTGGGAGACTGCTAGCATATGCCTTCCCGGGACAGGAAGAGAGGCAATGCGATAAAAACCCCTCCAAACCCCACCATCTACCTGTAGTCGGGGTCCCTCAGGAACCGTGCTTGTCCCTTCCAGCTGTGCCCCATGGCCAGCCCTACAGCTGTCTCACCCTCTAGACCTGTGTTGGCCAGGGGTGCCAGCCTTCTGCATTTCAGCACCTGGCTCCTGTGGCCTTAACTGGCCTCAACGTTATGTGTTAATCGTGTCAGAGCAACTGCTTCCTAACGATTAATTCATTCCACTGTGGCGCCCCCCCTGCCCAGCTCCAGGAGCCGCCGTCCACACTGCATCCTGCCAGAACAGACAGCATTGGAATCGTGCAGTCCCCTCCTCTCGCTTCCCCAGCTCAAAGTGCAAAGCAGTGGCTTCCGCGGACCCATCTGGAGAGCAGCTCAGCCTGGGAGATAGTCAGGCACAGCAAGTATCTTTGGACACTCACTGTGTGCTGCGGAGGCTCATGCCGTGAATACAAAGAGGAAAAGGCTGCAGGGAGGTAAACGCAGAATCACATGTACAGTCAGTGGGGTTTTATCATCCAGGTGTGTACGGGGGCACCTGGAGTTAGGGGCACCTAGCCAAGTCTATAAAGGTACAGGGGTACATGTGAACTAAGTCTTAAATTGACCAGGGGAAGCCATGTGGCCAAAGGTGTGGGTTTAAGTGGCGGTGGGACACCTCCGAGAAAAGGAAGGTCAGAAGCACCTGCTCTCCCACCTTCAGTGACTCGGTGACATGCACACAGATTAGTAGAGACAGAAAGTAAAATGTGAGTCAGAAGATGCCGAGGGCTGATGGCTAGACCGTACATGGAGGCGCTCATTTACCTTCTTAAGAAATTCTTGTCTTCTCCTGTAGGTGATGGGGAACCACTGAAGAGTTTTAAAAGAGGAGTAATGTGCTTAGGTCTGTGGGTTAGATCCCCAGTCATGCTGGTAGTTCTGGAAAGAGTAGCTTTGAGCAAGACAAGATAAGGAAGAAAGCCCAGTAGTCAATATCACAGTTTTATAGAGAGAAGATGACGAAGATCTGAACCAAGTGCTTGTTATGCGCCAGACATCATTCAAATTCAAAGTAGTACATAGTTAGTTTTTGCAATAACCCTATTAGGAAAGCACTATTGATACTTCTGTTTCACAGAAGAGAAAATAGAGTACAGGGAGGCCAAGAGCTTGTCCAAGGCCATATAATCAAAAAAGGTGTAGGATAAAGGAAAGGGGGAAGAGTCAAGGAAGATTTAGAAGGCCAGCTGAGACACAATACCGAAAGGCAGGCTAAGGGGTGGGAAGGCAGGGAGGAATCAAGAGTGATGCCCCGGTGTCCTGCGTCGTCACCAGGGGAGAGGGATATTAACAAGTGTAAGTAAAGTAGGGGTGAAATTTAAAATACAGGAGGAGAAAGACAATGAATTCAGTCTGGACCCTGGAGCATGAGGTGTATGTGGGGCAACGGGTCAGTAACAACATCCAGGCAGATGAGGGCAAGACAAGGTTAGGGGAGCGGCCCCGGGTAGAGGAAAGGACTTGGGAGTCCCCCACGCAGAGCTGGTAGCCCCTCATGGTCAGAGAAGCCTGTTTAACTGCAGAAAATACCTCCACCTAAGTAACTATAATCAGGGAAGTGATTCTGACTCCCACCTTTAAGAGTCACCAGCCTAGCCTGTTACACATCACTGTTCTCCCCAGGGTCTTGGGCCACCTCTGCAGCTGAGCTGGACGGAGGCTGACTGACCCCCTTACTCATGGCTCTCAAAGTCCCCTTGCTGAGCCTTTCTTGTTTGACAGCAACTGGAGGACTGAACGGGTCACATGGTCCGATGAGCCAGTGGCCAGCGAGGTGGGCTCATGCCCAGTGACATCCTCCTGTTTTTCGGGAACAACTGAATGAGCTTGAAACACTGATGGAATTACCTAGTGAAAGGGTGGAGGCCTGCCTGACCCCCAGCTACAGGGAAGCTATTTCTGGTCCCCACTCTAGCTGTGCCATCACAGCACAGGACAAAGAATGTTTGGAAAGCACAGACAGCGGACAACAGGACTCCAATTAAAGCTTGTGTATACAGATCCTGCTGTGTCAATGGCCTCTTCTGATCAACTGAATACACTTTGGTTTAGCAGCCATGTGTGATTGCTCCTTTTTTACAAACCCCGAAGAAGTAAAGTCTGCTTGGTTTGTGGGAGTCGAGAGCAGAAGGGGAGAAGTGATCGAGGTTTGGAATAGGACGTGGTTAGAGCCCTCCCAAATGACCATGGGCCTTGTAGCTCAAACCTTGGGAGTGGGGCGTCAGATTGAGAGGAGAGGTGGGTTAAGGAGGGAACCCAGAGGGGAACCCACGTTTCAAAGGCAGGCAGAGGAAGGGAAGCCCGAAGGAAGGAGCAGCTTCACAGAAAGGATGGACAGAAGCAGAGGGGACCGGAGGAAAAGGAGGAAGGCACGCAGGCTGGCGACCAAGAGGATGCTGCTGTCCTTATGTGAGGGCAGGGAAGCCCATGCCGGGCAGCGAGGAGGAGCACAGGAGGTGCAGAGACGGAGGGTTGTGGAGGATTAAACAGTAGTGAGAGTGGGAGAGATGCGGCAGCTTCTTGGGAGAGGCAGCGTGTGGGAAAAATGATTCTATACAATGAGGGCGGCTTAAAACAATACAAATGTATTCTCTCACACATCTGGGGAACTCCAAAATCAAGGTGTCAGCAGGGCTACCCTCCCTCTGACAGGGCGCTGAGGGAAAACCTGACCCTTGCCTCTTCCAGCCTCTGGGGGCAGTTGGCTTTCCTTACCTTGTGGCTGCATTGCTCCTATGTCGTGATGGCTAATTTTATGTGTCCCCTTGACTGGATCACAGAGTGCCCAGGTATTTGCCTAAACATTATTACCGGGTGTGTCTGCGTTGAATGGATTGATTGAGTAAAGCAGGTCACCCCTCCCCCCAATGTGGGAGGGCATCATCCAATTCCTTGAGGGCTTAAATAGGCCAAAAAGGCAGAGGAAGGGGGAGATTGGCTCTCTCTGCCTGACTACCTGAGGTGGATATCAACCTTCTCCTGCCCTGAGACTCTCCCGGTTTTCAGGTCTTCAGATTTGGACGGGAACTACACCACCAGATCTTCTGGGTCTCCAGCTTGTGGACAGCAGATTGTATGGGACTTCTAAGCCTCCATAAGCATAATAAATCTATCATCTATCTATCTATCTATCTATCTATCTATCTATCTATCTCTCTATCTATCTGTCTATCTACCTACCTATCTGTTCATTTATCTATCTATCTATCTGTCTTCTGTCTGTCTATCTACCTGCCTATCTATCTGTTCATTTATCTATCTATCTATCTATGTATCTATCTATCTATCTATCATCTTCTATCAGTTATGTTTCTCAGGAGAATCCTGACTGATGCAAATGTCTATTTTTGCCTTCTCTGTGTATCTGTCTCAAAACTTTCCCTGTCACATTCTTATAAGGTCATTTATGATTGGATTTAGGGCCTAACTTGATAATCCAGAGTAATCCTCCTTTCAAAATATTTAACTTAATTCCATTTTTTGCCCTATAAGGTGAGATTCACTCTTTACCATATAAGGTGATATTCACAGGTTCCAGGGATTAGGAGGCGAATATATCTTTGCGATGCCATTTTTTTAGCCTACCACATGGGGAGCAGTTCCCCTCCAGGCAGAGGAGAAGAAATCAAAGGAAATAGTTAGAAATAGGAAGGGCTAAAATATTGCAGAGAAGTTCTAAGAGGTGGGGAGCCTCAGGAGAGGGTGGGATAGGGAGGGTGGGAGGCAGGCTCAAGAGGGAGGGGATACAGGGACATGTGTATGCATATGGCTGATTCGCTTTGTTGTGCAACAGAAACTAACACAGTATTGTGAAGCAATTATATTCCAATAAAGATCTATTTTTTAAAAAAGCAAGTAAAAGGCTAGGTTAGTAGTGTTAAGTTCTGAGAGAAGGAACCTTTGCTGTTGCTGGGTTACACGCGTCATCTCTACCCGTTGACCCAGGGTGGGAGTAGCCATGTGTATCCTTAACTCAGGACTAGGGTTCTACTAGCATCATATTCTGTGAATGCCCCCTTGCAGGGGACGAGGACACACAGTCAGGGTAACCTGAGCCAGCCCGCTCCCAGCAGGGGACCAGCATGGACCAGCACCATTAGCCATGCTAGTTGTTATTGTGGTCATTTCAGAGGACGCAGCTAAGAGGCGAGGACAGTAGGATGTGCAGGTTTCCAGTAGCGATCAGGGGACCGTGGGCATCGCCAAGGAAGAAGAACTGAGGGCAGGATGTGTCCTATGTGGACCTAGGATGGCAGGGGTGGGCGAGGGTCGGGAGTGGATACCTGAGAGCCCTAAGGCAGGGTGGCAGAAGTCTCCACGGAGTGCCCGGGGAGGGAAATTGGCATTGCCAGCAGGAGGACGTGCTGAGGGGAAGAGACTGTTGGTGCCCCCGCCCCCGTTTCTTCACCATCTGTTATGTTCACAGGATACTCTTGAGTTTCCTCAGCTCCACCCACCAGGGGCGTGTTCTTGGGCGACTCGCTTTACCACTCTAGGCTTCGGTTTTTTCATCAATAAAATGGGAATAACAAAGAACCTACCTACTTCAAAGAGCCATTCTGAGGATTCACAGAGTAGCGCATGTAGGGACAAGGGGACAGCCCTGGTACATAGAAGCCCTTGAAGGATGTTAGCTTAGCCATCGCGACTTGTGCTATCACTGGTGTCTGGTACTTGGAGCTCAGCGTGATCCATAGTGATGAGAAGCTACATTTTTCCACACTCTCTGCAAAACCCTCCTCTCTGGGTTGCCAGCGAGCAGACTGACTCCTATGCTCCTCTCGGCTCCACCAGGGAGATGCTGCTCTCACCACTGAAGACGCAGGCCACGCGGCGTCCCAGGGCTGCAGTCGTGTCCCCTCTGCCTGCAGTCAGCAGGCTCTTCCTTTGTCCACTGGCAGCCTTTTCTCACCTGCTCCTCTGCAGCCCAGGTACCTGTCCAGCAATTGGTTCCAGATGCCGGGTAATTTGCGTAGCCCTGCTCAGCATGAACAACATCTCCCAGGTGCTTCTCAACCTCTGGAAAAGCTGGTATTTTCAAGTCTGCCAGCCAGTCTCCAACACTTAGCTGGAAACGCGTGGGCCTTTAATCATCATTGTCCAAACATGGGAAGAGCAGCAGCCTGGAGATGGAATTCTTGCCGGGGAGATCCCGGGGAGCTGTGCCATCTCTCACCCACTGAGCTCTGGATAGAAGCCCCCAGATTTGGCGTTTGTTAGTCTTTCTAGATGTGTCTCCAGGACGCTGGGGAGGACGCACCTGATGGATCAAGTGGGATTCCAGCTGAAGCAGAACCAGTGAAATGTAAAACGTGGTCCAAGAAGGAAGTTGAATGAATCAGGCCCCTCCTGCCTCTACCCTCTCAGCACTGGGGGCAGAGATCGCCACGGAAATGTTGTGCCTTGTTACTCAGAGTGTGGTCCGCGGACCAGCTGTACCCGGGAGCTTTAGAAATGCAGACTCTCAGGCCCTACCCCAGACCAACTGCATCAGAATCTGCATTTTAACAAAAGTCCCGAGTGATCCCTATACAATGCAGTTTCAGAAGCACTGATTTTTGAGACACATATAAAGACCCTACCCCCTTTCCCAGCCCCAAATATCTCCTTCCATTAAGTTATGCTAGATATGCTTGCAATTTATACATTAATCACATCTCAGTTAAGACTGGGAATGTTTTTTTGAGAAAGGTTGCAATATAGAGTACTATAATAGGGTCCCACTTCTGCAGGCCTCAAACTTCTGTAGACCTTCAACGAATGATAATGTCAGATTTTTCCCTTAGACCTTCCGTCTCTCACCCACGGGGCTTTCTGAATACTCTGCAGCGGCAGCCCTCACGTACAACGTTTAGTATAAGCCCATGTGTTTGTTTCCTTAATCACCAGAGATGTAAACCAGCCCAGAGGAAGCAGCTCCGTGGTGGGAGAATATCATTAACACGTCAAAGATGCCTGCCTGCTTCTCGGGCTGCATACCGGTCTCCAGGCCTGGCCACCGCCTGCCCGAAGATGAGTGTAGCCTGTGGTTTCCATGTGTAAGAGACTGAAAATAATCCGAGATTCCCCAGCAGTTCCCTATGGGATGCACACTTTTCCTCCTGTGACCCCAGTACCCAGATGGGTGTGCCGGAGGGAGCCGGCTCTCAGTGTCCGCGGAAGCTGGACACTCCTACCTGGTAATGCTGCCTGCTGTATGCCTGGCAGGGCGTTAGGCACACTCATCCTCACTCTCTCTTTCCCTTGCTGTATTTCTGGGTCTAATTACCCTCCCCAAAGGTATGCATTCCGCTTAACAGTCCCACTGAATGGGTAGGAACTGTCTCCCCTTTCCCAAGGTGGCACAGCTGGCAGGTAAGGGAGCAGGTCAACGGCTCGGAAGCACATGTTGTTTTCGCCGTGTCGTGTCCCCTCCATGGACAGGGCTGAATGGGCAGGTGAGGATGGCAAGAGGCCACTGAAGGGCTCCTGAGCGAGGCTTGCTTTGGAAGGGACTTCCCTCCACGTGCCTCGGAGAGTAAAGGCTTATTTTTATGAGCCTGGAGAAAACCCTAAACCAGTCATGAGAGGGACAGCAGCAGGCCGTGGGCAGGCCGCCTGAGCCGTGGCGGGATGGGGTGGCAGGGCTCCCGTTCCAGGGCTGCCCCTCCCACCGTTTAACGCCACCTTCACCGGGCCCGGGAGGAGACAGGCAGGTTAGGATTCAACACAAGTTCCTAAGCAAATACCCACATCCTTCAGGGGGAGTCAAGCTATGGAAATTAAAAACAGAAGTAATGACCCAAAGTCAGTTTCAGTGAGCATCAAGGTAAAAATCCAGGATCCGTCCAGCTCCCCAGCACCATCTCTGCTCCCCTCGGTTTGAGAAGTCCAGAACGCCCCGTGGTACACGATTAAAATTGCCTCTTTTGGTGGTATCCCCTCTCTCCTTCATCTTTTTTGGTCTGAGCCAACACCAGAGACAATTAGGGACTGGATAATCATTGCTGCTGGAGCTATGCTTCCACCAACGTTGTTCTCCTCCTCAGAAGGGGCTGATTACCATATGAAGCATCTTTCACTTGGCAAAAATCAGAGAGAATGTTTCCCTCCGTTTTTCCCAAAACACAGACAAGAGAGTCGAGAGGGGGAGGCGGCCAGCCACCGATGAGATCTGAACCATCAGAAACTTCTCTCCGTGTTTCACAGCATTTATTTCCTTTGATGTCAAAATCTTCTTTCTCTACTTGTGTTTTATTTATTTGTTTTTTGATTTTTTTTCTTCTTTCCTTTTTTTGTCTTAACTGCCATTCAGAGCAGCCGTCTTCTCCACAGAGCCCTGAACCTGCCAACGTCAGCTGGAAAGGTCGGCCCAGCTCTGGCAGTTGGAGCATCACCATGTCGCCACGGCCCCGAGGCTGACCTGTGCGTCAACTCACGTATAGCCATTCGGACCCAGGATCACACCCATAATTGGCAGCCGGCTGGAGAACATCAGTGGTTTCAATAAACAACCTAAGAAAGAGAAGTAAACCCCAGAAGCCAACTTTGCAACAAGCTGTGCTGTGCTTTCTGACTCAAGGGCAAGTGTACCAGAGACTCAGATCAATTATCTAAATAATTCAAGCCCCAAACACAGTTCCCCTAGAAACACTCAAATAATTGAAGCACAGGGGGATCCGGGGTGACCTACCTCAATAACTGTCTTCACCTGCCTCATTACCCGGTCTGCCTGACCCAGGACAGTGTCACTATGGCCAGAGGATGTGGGGAGAATGGGAGTAATTTACTAAGTGCCTATCATGTCCCAGGCTGTCCTTGGGGGGCCTCGCATGTATCATGTCATCTAAGGAAATGTCCGCTAAGGTCCAGGCCTCCCTGTGGTCCAATCTTGGAAGAGTGATTTATTCAAAGGATCACAGTCTGAAAGTTATAAATCTAAGTGTTTAAAGGGATTGCAATTTCAACCGTCTTAAACGACGTAAAGAGAATCCAGGTCATAAGACAGAGCGATGTTGCCTAAAAACAGACAGACAAAACACCTTGACTGCCAGCTCCAGCTCTCTACTGCCCTACAGCTGCCCTGGAATCGGGGAACCTCTCTGACACCTCACGTTCTCCCCGAAAACACCCGAGCTCCAGCCACAGGCCCTTTTGTTCCTTTCTTGTTACCACCCATGTCTCTAATCACATCTCTCTTTATTCTTTCACTTGATTCTGCATCAAAAAAACCCGCAGAACTTGCTGTCAGAGACTGAATTCTCATTAGGAGGAAGAGAAAGGAGAGTCACGCAGCTGTGGACAAAGATGACGTGTTCTTTGGTGGCCGGGGCTGGGGGGCTGGGGACACTCACACGCTGGTGAAATTTGTCCCCATCTCAGGAGCCATATGACAACCTCGAGAAGAAGAAATTATTCTCTCTTCTCCACGGTGGGATAGCTGAAGCCCAGGTGAGTTGTGGAAGGCCACAGACCTGACGAGTGACAAAATCAGGTACGTGTGGCACCCAAGCCACCTCTTTTCCACCAAACCCCAAGTGTCCCATGGAAGAGATGATATGAATCTGGCATGATAACAATGAGATGAAACTTCTCATCACCCCTCAGTGAAGCAGATGTAGACCTGGGAGAGAGAACCAAAGACACAGCAAAGGACCCTCCCTTGGCTTGAGACCCACTGTTACCCTTCACCCTTTATGGAACACTAGCTCAGTGGGTTCTTCCTGATTATATAGAGGTGTGGGTTGGTTTTGCTTAATAATAAGTGCAATTCATTCATTCTCAAATATTAGTTAAACTCCTCCATGTTAGAAACCATGTGGGAAGGTGGATGGGCAAACAGAAATACAACACAACCCGGCCCTGAGACAGCTGAGTGGAGTTGGAGATGCAGGCATGTGTAACGATCAGGACTGCACAAGGTGGGAGGGGAAAAAGAGTAGGTAATGTCCAGCTGGACCTGAGTTGATCAGGAAAGTCTTCCCCGATGACTCAGCATCTCACACTACTCTTGAAGAGCCATCTTCCACCACCTTTGTTAATGGTTCCTCTTAGTTTTCAAGGTTCTCTTGAACTGCCTTCAATTTCCACACTGAGCCATTGTGTTTGACCCAATCTCTTAAGAAGTGGTTAAGTTGGCCAGGCCCCAAAGTCACACCATCCCATGACAAGTCACGTAGGGGAATCATATGTCCTTAGCCCCTACACAGTTCAGTTCTATCATCACTGACATGGTTCCATAAATATACTTTGAGCATCTAGTGAGATACAATAGTGAGCAAATAAAGACAGACTCTGGCCTCATGGAGCCTAAAGGCTATTGGAGGAGATACCCATGAATCAAATATTTGTAAAGTATATGCAACATTTCATACACGTGAGTGTGAAATTTCTACTGTACCTGAGAAGAAGGGAGAGAAGGACCTGACCAGGTACCACTGTGGGGCAGGTAGTCAGGGAAGATTGTTCATGGAATCAATACTTGAGCCAATACCTGGAGTCAGGAAATGAGGAGAACTCCATTCAGAGGGAACAGAGCAGCTGTGATGGGAGGGAGCAGACCAAGACCAGGGGCTGAAAGGACAGCATCATGCTTAGGGTGGGAACCGTGGAGGCACCGCCAAGATGAGGCCATGGGGTGGAACTGCAGGCCTGTGGGCATGTGAAATAGATTGGCCTTCATCCCACCAGCAAAGTGAAGCCATTTATGCCATGATGCGGCAAGATCAGATGTGTATTTTAGAAGGCCACTTGAGCTTCTGTTTGGAGATTAAATCACAGAATGGCGAGAGTGATGTGGAGACAGGAGGAGACACGGGCGGTGATGCCCCGGGAGCTGGATGGGCACAAAGGCAAGAGACCGTGAATAAAACCCGGCTCTGCTTCTGAGGTTGCCGCTTTCCAGACAAGGCCACCTGCACAGGGGACATGTGTTGTATGGGTTTCCTCATCCACCAAACTAGGGAAGATATTTCCCTACCTCTTTCCAAGGTGCTTCTGAAGATCAAATTAAATAACGAAATTGAGAAGACAAAATATACCCTAATAGGACCTTCACAGCAAAAACGCAGTTAAAAGATGCTATTAGTGGGCAACTCCCGCTCTAGGTATGAGCATTGAAGTGTGTGAGCCCACTCCCCCAAAAAAAGAAGCCTGAAGAAAATGATGTAATTTTTTAAATTAGCATATATTCTGGGGGGGAATCTGAGAGGAAATTTTGGAGAGAATGTTGAACAGGAGAGAAGAGGGAGAGAGGGAGGAGGAGAAAATGGGAAAAGGAAGGAGGGAGAAAGGCAGGATGCTAGAGCAGGTTTCATTTAGCTGTTCAGACAGAGAATGGGAAAACGAAACAGACTAATGTGTGAGCATGGAGAAAAGAGACGGACATACATTCCCATCCTCAGGATGTGAGTTTTGCCTCTAGCTCCATCATCTCCTGGATCTATTTATGAACCAGAGGGACTCCTTTGTGAATAAGCCATGATGTTATTTATGTTCCCTTTTTAAAGAGCCATCTCCAGTTTCGGCATTTACCCCCATGGGAACCTCTACATAATTACTCAATTGATAACTTCTCCTGACAAAAAAAAAAAAAAAAACAAGCCAAGCAAAGAAAGGCTCATTCTGAATTTTCAGAATGCCGATTCCAGAAAGAACAGAAGTGATTTCTTATTTAGCTCCTTTTCTTCAATTGTACAGCAACATCCTGGCTTTTTAAATGATGAATAAGTCATTCCTATTATTCATCTTAATAAACGTAATTCCACCAAAACCCTTTTAGGTTTCATGACAAACTGGATGTCTTGAATTAATGAAGTATTTGGAATATGGGGCAAAAGTTTGCCATTAATTTCTAAATTGTGTTCTGAGACCCCTGCAATTCTCCTGAATATTGGCTTTGATATCTGCTCATCAGCATCCCCACCTTTTTTCCCGTTGGCTCCTTCTTGTTGATGGCTTTGATCCTAGAACTGTCACTCCACGCAGAGTATCAAATGCTTCTGAGAGTTTGGAGCAGCGCTTCGGTCTCCCAACGCCAAGCCCCCCCGGCGCCAGCTGTACACAGATCCAAGGCAACGGGGCCAATGCCACCTGCCAGTTGGATTCCATTCCCTTCTACCCCACACACTCCCTTCACCCAGGCTGTGGCAACCTCTCTCCAAGAGTGACCCCGTCACCTTGAAGCAGAAACCTATTAGTATAGGAGCTGTGCAACAATGAGATGGAAATTTTCCTGCTAGCCTGGCAGATAATTATCTTAACAAATTTCCTCTGAAAACACAGATTCCACAAACTACCTCTTGAGCTCCAAACTTGAACCAAGCAAACAGCTCCATCTCCAAATGTGATCTTAGAATGAAATTAATATTGATTACGAGAGATAAAAACTGCTACACGGAAGATAGTAAAAATTATTACAGATTAGGGGGTAGGGAAATAGGATGAGAATAAAAATGACAGATTAGCAAAGCACTATAAAATGACAATGAAGTCCAGTGTGGCTAAATCACTAAGTTGATTAATAGAAGAGTCTACAGGAATATATTAAGTTACCACTGAATTGTGTGATCTGTATTCTAGAATATTCAACAGATTAAAACGTTCAGGAGGGCCTCCCTGGTGGCGCAGTGGTTGAGAGTCCGCCTGCCGATGCAGGGGATACGGGTTCGCGCCCCGGTCTGGGAGGATCCCATATGCCGCGGAGCGGCTGGGCCCGTGAGCCATGGCCGCTGAGCCTGCGCGTCCGGAGCCTGCGCGTCCGGAGCCTGTGCTCCGCAACGGGGGAGGCCACAACAGTGAGAGGCCCGCATACCGAAAAAAAAAAAAACGTTCAGGAGACCTTCTGAGAGAGGGGTCTCAGGGCAGGAGGCCGGATGTTTAAAAATAGGTCTGCACTGCATTAAGTTGACTTGTTCACTCATTCATCCATTGAACCCATATTTTGTATGAACCCACCTGGTAAAACAAGAGGCGCTACAGAAGCAGAGGGCAAATCACTGTCCCTAAGGTGCCTACAGACTAGCCCAGAGGAGAATACAGCAGGCACCATGATTGAATCAGGAGCAGGTTACAGTCGGGGTCAGAGAGGGGGAGGGAGAGAAAGAGAAAGAGAGAGAGAGGGAGAGAGACAGGTGTTCTACCTAGAGGGATCAAGAAATTCCCAACCACCCCAGCTAGCAACCTATACAATGGTGGAACAAGTGGGCAATTCCCGTTTGCACTGAGGGTTTGCTCTGTTGATGGAAATACAGAGCTGAGAGACCTGCTCTTTTGTGGAGAGAGGGCCAGCACCAAAAAGGGAAATAATTGCTGTTGACAATCTCCCAGACAGAGCAGATGCCTCAGGCTGAACTCCAGACTATAGAAAGCAGGCTCTAGGGAGGAAAGAACTCCTTTTATGTCCCTCTTTGGTCTTCAATCTCTAGGGCCTGGGCTTCTAGTGGTAGAGATGGAGGTATGTACCCCTGGGCAATGGGTGCTGAGCTGATGTCTAGAACAAGGGACTAGTTTAGGGAGGACTTACTTCCTACCTGCCCTTGACTATTTATGTAGAGGACTCTATGAACCCGTAAATCGAGGACAAGCCATCCATGGCAAGATTCCTGAGATGTGTGTTATTTTCTGTTTACTTCTTGGAGGCAACACATCAGAGTAGTTAAGAGCCAGAGCCTGGAGGCAAACTGCTTTCTTTCACATCCTGACTCCACCACTAATTAGCTGAGTCCTCTAGGAAATGTTACTTAGTCTCCCTCTGCCTCCTTCATTATCTTTAAAATGGGAATAATCACAGGATTTACCTCATGGGGTTGTTGTGAAGAGCGAATAAGCTATTGCACTCCAGATAATCCCCTGCATAAAGTAAACACTCAGTAACAACTGGCTATATTTGTCATTTAAAAATCTCCTTAATTTTAGTAAAGTCTCATTTGAATTATTGTTTATCAATGTTTGAAACAATGAATGAGAGCATTGGGCCTTGCTGCAGGGTTGTAAGGAAGGGGTGTGAAGGGGAGGGTCTTTGAGTGAAAATGTCCCCATCATGCTGCACTGGCTAAGATGATGGATGTCAGAAAGGAACTTACAAAAGGAGTTTCTAGAAGAAAAATCAGAGTCCTGAGCTCCAGGAATCCTTCCTACCATGACTTTCTCCTTTCAAAGACTGTCTTCAAGGGTTTGGGTTTTATTTTTATTATGGAATTTCATGCCAATCCTCCAAAAGAAAATTGAAAACCATCACACTCTCTTGCATAAAATCCTATACTGACTTCTGAATGGAATAAATTACGTGCTCCTAATCACCTCCAACTAATTCCCAGTGAGTCCTGGGTGTATTAGCCAGAACCTTGGTTTTGAGGTCATTTCATTGACCCAAGTCCACTTCCCCCAAGTCAGGTAAGGACAGATGCCATGCAAAGGGGGCACAGACACACACACCACCACCACCACCACCAGTACCATGCATTGGAAACATAAAAGAGACTTATTGAGGAAAAACCTATGAGAAAGCAGTGGCAGAGCCAGGCAGCCTCGGTCCTCTGTTTAGGTTAGACATGGTTGGGTACACCGTGGTCTAAGAGATCCTATCATGTTGTACACGTTTGTATTACATTCCACATTTATGGGAGAGTTGAGAAGGGGGCAGAGAACATTGAGTCAACAGTGTAAGTGGAAACTTCCTTTTCAAAGAAATGACCTTACTGGAAAGAGGAAAAGGCTCTGGAGTTCAGCCTCTCCGTCGAGCTAACTCAGGCCTGTCTCACTGGCGTCTTGCTGTGCTGTCAAAACAGGGAGGGAATGAATCTCCAAGGCCCAGATCACCTGATTACCAGAGGCCCAATGTGTTCTGTTTCATACGTGCCTAAGGCTTTCCCCAAGCCAACACATCCTCTTTCATTATCTTAATCACCACCCATAAGTTAATGTCTCCTAAACCCAAGTTTCCAGTCTGGACTTCTTACCAGAGATGCAGATGGATATTTTTTCTAGCTTGTCTTGCAATACGTCATATTCAGCATATCTAAAAATCGGTGACCCTCTTTCCCCAAAACCTTCTCCTCTGCCTAATTTTATTGTCATTGATTGTCATTTCTTGTCATCTATTATTTGAGGGACCCACCATCCAAATTAGAAAACTGGCCATCACCTTTGTCTCCTCCCTCTAACTTTTGATATTAATTCATCACGGTGATGGTTAATTTTATGTGTCGACTTGATTGGAGTAAAAGATGCCTAGAAAGCTGGTACACACTATTTCTGTGAGGGCGTCTTTGGAGGAGATAAGCATTTGAATCAGTAGACCGAGTAAAGAAGATCATCCTCAGCCATGTGGGCTGCATCATCCAACCCACTGATGGCCTGAATAGAACAGAAAATGCAGAGGAAGAGCTAATTCACTTGAGCTGAGACATCCATCTTCTCCTGCCCTCAGACACTGGGTAATAGGGCTTTCAGATGCAGACCAGGGCTCACACCATTGGCCCTAGATTATCAGGCCTTCAGACTCAGGCCGAATTACCCCACTGGCTTTACTGGGGCTCCAGCCTGCAGACAGCAGATCACAGAACTTCTTGGCCTCCATAATCATGTGACCTCATGTTCATCATAAATCTTCTCCTCATTATCTCCATATGTATCCTATTGGTTCTGTTTCTCTGGAGAACCCTCACTAATACAATCCCCAAGTCAGACCAATCATACTTTCTATTTTCTGGATCCTTCTAATCTCCTACGTGCCTGCAGCCGAGGCTTGAGTTCAGATATTCATCACCTCTAAAGGCTTCACCCCAGGATCTCTTCACAGGTCTCCCCATCTCAAACCTTCCATCACCTCAGCTGCCTGGACTCCAAGCTTGTCACTTTATTCTCCACTTTAAAATTTATTAAAGACCTTCATTGCCTAAATTCTTTAATAGGACCTACAAGGATTTTCATGAACCTATTTCTTGTGATCCCTTGACCATGTCATAAGCACGACATGCTGAAAGCAATACCACATTTCTTGCTCTCAGGCTCTTGGACACAGCATTTTCTTTGCAGGAATATTTGAGAATTAACTCATTATCACCCCCCCCCCATGCTTTGCCTCATGAGATCCAACACATCCTTTGGATTTCAGTGCCAGAAATCTAGTGATCATTTACCAAGAAGATACCAAAGTTTCCAAATACCTGTGAAGGACCTGTTTGTGCCAAAAGAGGATGGAGAAGTCTGTAAATCTCCACTGATCATTGCCAAACTCTACTTGACCCTGGCTGGTTTGGTTTATCACTGACACCACCTATATGAGGTAACAATGTCAGTGTCATAGTCATTGGCACACTCACGAAATGTCTCTCTTTCTTCTAAGTAAGGGACTCTGCTTGTTCATCCAAGAAAGAGTCCACCTTCCTAGATACCCCACCCAATCACCTTTGTCTGAGGGCCTCCGTTTGATTTCCAGTTTCGACAGAAATGTGTTTCTGTCTTCACTTTGTAAGTTCAGTCACCCATCCTATCTTCCTCACCCTAGGCTGACAGACAGGAAGGACTAATGGCCTTGAAGGGCTCTCCAGTGTCATTCTACCAACCACCACGTTTATCTCTCCTATGGTCATTGGGCCTTCACACAACAGGAGAACAAGTTTGGTATTCTTGTCACTTCTTCCGTGGCTCCACCACTGGGCCAGCCACAGACAGACTCTTCCGAGAAATGTGAAGTCTCACAAGTTTCAGAAGGCCAAAGAATTACACGGGATTCAAGTCAAAAACATTAGTTGCCAGGCAAATAGAGAACAATGTGATTCTCTGTGTAATGGTTCCTTCTAATCCAACTTTCCAAAGATAAAGTTAATTCCATTCCCATCACCAAGTACCCCTCTATCCTCAAAGTCTTTTTCTCATTCATTTCTACTCTGAACTTCCAAATTCAAGTACTTTAAAATCTCTTCCTTATGTCCATGTACTGTGGGAGCAATTGGCATTTCACTACTAGCATCTTGCTCTGCCTGGGAGATGATCTGCCTATTGGAGCATATACAAAATGGGTCCAGACTCAAGAGAAATAAATCAGATAACAAGCCCATAGGTTACTAGGATTTCATTTCTCTGCACCCACTCTCAATGTTCTGCTTCCAGATTCATCTACTGCCCTGATTAATAGCCTTCAATGACTCCCACAGCCCACAGTATAAAGCTCAAGGCTAGGTCTTCAACATGGTCTGGAAGGCTCTTTCTGGTCTGGTTCTTGTCTATCGACCCAGCCTCATCCATCTCAGGTAGCGGCCAAAGGGTGCTCAGGTTAGAGGACCTCAGAGACATGTCAGCACAACCAGCTATTTGAGGAACATACTGGGGGAAGTTTAGCTTTCCATAGAGCTCAGCTAATAATGACTCAGGCCTTAAAAACTGCCCTTTGGAACAAGCACATTGGCAAACTCCTTTAGCGAGGAATATTTACACTAGCATAGATATTGTGAGTTAAGGTCAATATGGGAAATAGTCAAGAGGGATCCAGATTATATCAAAACCAGATGGGTTAAACCACAGTAAGGATTATCATCCATCCCTTAGTGATAAGAAGCTGAAACTCTGCTCTTCCCTTGCTCTCTACTGCAGTGTAAAATGAACTGTAGGTAGTTCTCATTACACGTTGTGAGTTCTGTCACACTTAAATCCTTTTGTCACCTTCACAAAGCTCCACGTTAAAGAATCTCTCTAGCTATTGTTATATAGAACTGCCAGGTCCGTGAGGTCAGATCCTTCCTGATGATTGGCGTCAAGATCCAGGCCCACAGCCGTGGCAGGAACAGATGCGCCCTTCACTTCCGCACAGAATGTTGTCTTAATGAGACTGAGTTCTCTCCAGGTCGATCCCACATTGAAATGGCATTTGGTTGCAAGGCTCTTTCAGGGAAACTCCTCTCTCTGGGGTAAGTTGCATGACTGCTGCAGACCACAGGCTGGCTGATACCCCATCTTTGCCTCCGAGACTCCTTTCTTGACCTCAGACTGCACCACGGTCCCCCTGTCCCATTCTCCATACCCACATGGACTCAACTGTGACATGGCCAGGAGCGGGCTGTGGGGATGGGGCATTCCTACAAGGCTCCTCCCCCTGGTCACCTGGCCAGATGCATTTATAATCATCGGCTCCAGCTCTGGCTATCAACATAAATGCAGCCTGGCCTTCATTTTATCCTGGTGTTGATCCAAACCCATGTTCAAGAGATGGGGTGCTCCCTGCCCAGCCCTGGCTGTTCCTCTGGCTGGAACTCTTCACCATGGCCTTGCTGGGCAGGTGGAGGAGACCACTTAGATGAGGCATATGCTTCAGGGAGGACAGTTATGGGAAATGGGACTATAAAAGCAGATTGGGGTCAGCCTGGGGAGGACTCGGAGTGCGAGAGAAAGAAGCATCCTTGCTCTGCTCAGCAGCCCCATTCCCAGGGCACATGTAGGCCACAGCACACCTCCGTAGTTCATTTACTGGATAGGGAGTGACTCCATTAAATTTCAAAGCATCACTTGAGAGGATTATTTTCTTACCAAGGTGACTGGAGGTATTTTGGTTCTAAGACTTTATGATCACATTGTCTCAGAGGCAGCTTGACAACGTCTTATGTCTCTGACACTGGAGGGCTTTATTCACTCAAAGCGTGGCACTAAATCCTCTGCAGGCACTGTATGTAAAATCTGTCTTTATAAATAAACACCACGTTGCCTGTCCGCTTTCCTTTCTTCTGAGCATCTGTAAGCCCCACCATCTCATAATGAAATAAGCCTCCCACACCTCCTTTAATGGAAGGTAGATGCTATCCTCGCTGAGTTTTGGATGCTTCCTCCTCTATGGAATTGGAATGATAATATCCCAGCCCCTTTCCCTCCAGAGATGTAAAGAAGTTTGACTGGATCACAGGCAGAATTATTCTGCTTAGAGATCTTGTCCTAAACCCCACTGTTTCCCCCAAACCTCCTTCTGGTCCCTAATTCAACACAAATGAATGTACCCAGTGAAGACCCGCTGGAGTAGAAGAAAGCTGAGACTCCTTATTCCTCCAGACACGATCCTCTACCTCTGCTTGAATCCTACTGGTGATGGGGAACTCACTGCCCCACAAGGCAGCCAAGTTCCACGAGGCAGCTCTCTTTTTCACAGGAAGCTAAAATCTCCCTCCTTCTAACTGTTGTCTTGGGGGCCCAGCCATGACCCTTTGGAGTAACTCTGAGCAAGTGTTATTCTTTCTCCACCAGACAGCACCTTAAATACCTGAAGGCAGTTATCATCTCTACTTCTCATTATTTTCTTCTCCCACATGAGCTAAGGGCAGACCTCGGCGAGCAGGAAAAAGGGTTCACAGTGGCTTGTAATATTTCCATTTCTTAAGGAAGAAATAAATACAGCAGCAATTTGTCACCCACTTACTGTCCTATTTTTTCAGGTAGAGTAAATGCTATTTTCTGCACTGAATATACCTCCATTAACTCTTTGGTCCCAAGAAGCCACTGAATTTGGTCATGCTCTGAAGCTTCTGTTGACCCTACTCCTGGAAAATGTCGCTTGCTCTCTCCTCTGCGCTCCCAAGACACTAAATTATCGCATTGTTTTGTTTCAGTTCACGTATACCCAGGCCTGCCTTTCAAGACTTTAAAAGTCTCAAGCACGGCCCATATTTTAGTCATGGAGGCATCCACAATGCCTAGCAGAGTGCCTAGAACTTGGTAGCCACAAAATAAATGTTTGCTGTTGAATGAATGCTGTCAATACATCATAATAAAGAGGGTTGTTAAGATTTCTTCAATGCCTTAAACTATTGGGAATATGTTACTTTACAAAGTTGGTTTATTATTTCTCCTGTCAGCTTCAGGTTCCAAAAATATGGAGCACGTGTACAAATGTGAAAGCCACTTTGTATATATATCCCCCATAAAGAAGATCTATGCCAGCTCTCTGCTGTATTTATCTGGCGACTAGCATCAGTGGTGACACATAAAACTATACAGTTAAAAGGCATTGAAGTACAGCTTAGATGAAAACAGATGAAAAAGATAGAAACTGCTCAAAAGGCTGCTAAGAAGAAAAATATCTTTAGGCCCATTCTTTAAAGTGTTTACATAAATAATCCTGACTAGGCATGTACTTTTTTAAAAATTCTGGTGGCTGGGTGTGTGTGTATGTGTATGCGTGCGCACACGCGCGTGTGTGTGTGTGTGTGTGTGTGTGTGTGTGTGACGGGAGAGGAAGTAGTGTTTTTATTTTTTATTTTTTTTTTGCAGTACGCGGGCCTCTCACTGTTGTGGCCTCTCCCATTGCGGAGCACAGGCTCCAGACGCGCAGGCTCAGCAGCCATGGCTCACGGGCCCAGCCGCTCCGCAGCATGTGGGATCCTCCCAGACCAGAGCACGAACCCGTGTCCCCTGCATCGGCAGGCGGACTCTCAACCACTGCACCACCAGGGAAGCCCGGGAGTAGTGTTTTTAATTTAAAGCTAATGGTACCCATGATGCATACTTTTCTCTCCTGCTTCCTCAGTGTTTCAGGAGATTGTTAGGTTGTCTTGAAATATCTTTCATATCACTTGTGAGAGGGTTGGCAGAAATGGGACTGTTGGTGACAAGGACAGCCAGGGGCCCCCTAGAGAGCACATGCATATGAACAAACCTTGTAGAGTTCCGGGGAAGGGCAAGGGCTGGTAACATTTCATTGCTCTGTTCAGTTTCCTATCAACTTACAGAAATATTGGCTTATGCCAAGAAAACAATCAGTTAAGGATTCTGCCTAACCAGGCAAGTTTTGAAGGAAGAAAACTACTGTGTAAGCGTGCTCGAAAAATGTTTCCCTTTACTCAAATTCCATTTAAAAAAATTTTTATTGGAGTATAGTTGCTTTACAGTATTGTGTTAGTTTATACTGTGCGGCAAAGCAAATCAGCTATACGTATACATATATCCCCTCTTTTATGGATTTCCATTTTAAATGTTCAGTAGATTTAATGTTTAAACGTTTCAGAGAGAACGAGCTTAGCCCTAACCCTCTGATACAATCGCCAGTGGTCATTCACTGAAGAATTTAAAGGATGATTTCTAGCATCATATGCAAAAAAGTAATAATAATTTAATGTCTGTTGAGAGGAGGGATATTGTAGAGAGATTAGAAAACTGGTCCCTATAGGATAACCTTAATTTCACTGGAAAGAGACGTCAGGGCGTGTCACACTGGAACTGTTTACCTCTCATGTCATTTCAGACTGGAGGGAAGGCACGAGACACAGATGTGAGCTGAGTGGCAGGGAGAAAGTGCATGGAGGAAGGTAGCTCTTTTTTAGCAAGGGAGGCACCTGGATGCAATGGACAGGTAAGAGATAACATCATATAGATTTTTCCAGGCAGTTGACCAGCCAAAGAGGCAGACTTTGATTTTCTTAAATGCCTGGTCTTTAAAGCCTTAAAGCAGCTAGAGCAGCTCTTTAGATTCAAAACTGAACCCTACAGGGTACAACTTGTGGACTCTTGACTCTGATGGCCTGGGTTCAAATCTGATCTTTGCATTTTCCAGTTTTTTTTCATTAATAAATAATTTAACTTCTCCAACTAAGGTTTCCTGCACATAAAAGGAAGAGAATAATGTTATAAGCTCATATGTTTGTAGTAAAGTTAAAAGAGGATATTCTGAAGAATTCCCTGATGATTCAGTGGTTAGGACTCTGTGCTTCCACTGCAGGGGGCACAGGTTCGACCCCTGGTCAGGGAACTAAGATCCTGCATGCCGCATGGCATGGCCAAAAAAAAAAAAAAAAAAAAAGAAAGAGGATGTTCCTCTAAAACTCTTGACATTGTGCCTGAAATGTTGTAAATACTCAATAAATGCTCATAAAACCATGACCAGATCACAAAGCAAGTACTATGAATTAGCTGGAGGAAATAGAAACAAATGAAAGTAAAAATTTTCTTAAAAGAAAAAGGAAGCATATGGTTTTAGTACGCTGTGGCTGCAGTAACAAATTAGCACAAAATGGCTTAAAAAACAGAAATTTTTTCTCTCACAGCTCTGAAGCTCAGAAGTCCAAAATTCAGATGTAACAGGGCCAAGCTCCCCAAGAGGGCTCTCCGGGAGAACCCTTCCCAGCCTCTTCCAGGAGGTGCCAGGTGTTCCTTGGCTTGTGGTCACATCACTCCAAGTTCTGCCTCTGTGCTCACATGACCTCCTCCTCTCTGTGTCTGTGTGTCCTTTTCTGTCTCCTATAAAGAAACTTGCCTTCGGATTTAGGTTCCTCCCAGCTAATCCAGATGATCTCATCTCAAAATCCTCAAATTAATTACATTAATTGCAAAAATCTTTTTTCCCAGTAAGTTCACACTCACATGTTCTAAGGGTTAGAATGTGGACATATCCTTTGGGGGGGACCACCATTCAAACCACTACAGGTATTAATGAAGCAATGATTGTTCAAGTTAAATTAAGTGTTAAAATTTAGTTAAGGGAATTTTAAAAACTCACATTCGCAGTAGTATTAATTACAGTTAGTCAATCAGTCACAGTGGAAAAGTATTTATCTTCATAAAAACATTTTTTCAGAGGACAACAATGATTTAATGTAGAACTGTGTGCTTTTTTCTCTTCTTCATCTGTGTGTGTGTGAGAGAGAGAGAGAGAAAGAGAGAGGGAGAGAGAGACATAACAAGTGGATTTAAACATAATGCAGGATGCTGTTTAGTGGTGCCAAAGTAAAATTCACTTTCTCTGTAGTTTTTCTTGTAAATGTTATTCTATTGGATAGTCCTGGGACCAAATCAGCTTTGGTGTAAGTAAAGGAAGGTGAGGTCACTGTGATGGAATGAAAGGTGTTGGACCTGGTTTGGAATCTGTCACCCACTGTCTAACCTCCAGCCAGATGTCTAACTATATGACCCCAGTTTCCTCATCTTTTACCTGGGAGACTCCTCTTCCTTTTCTTTACTTTCACCATGAATACCCAGTCCTTTAATTTACTAATCTGTTCTCCAGAACTGGCCAGAGCAGGGGGGCAGAGCATACAACCGAGGACAGGGGGACAGGAAACCATAAGGACAAAGTTTTCCTTCAAACGTCTCTTGGTCAAGAAACAGAGACCTTCTCGAGCTTCCTTATATAAAAGAGTTTATGCCAACCTTACAGGTAGCCTGAGACTGAAACTAGAATGGTAACAGGAGTCTAGCAATCACTAAGAATCAGCTATTAGTCCTTCTCTGGGGAGTCACATCTCTCCCCATCCCACCTCCACCTCTGTCACGGCCATCAGTTTCTGCCTGTGTCTCAGCTCCAGACTTATACCTCTGAGCATCTTCCTTTGCTTACAACTGGCTTTTCCTCCTGATAACTTGGAGCACCGTGTGCCTTTGGCTGTTGAGTCCAAATCTATGCTGCGTCATCTCCCAATACAGCCTTTCGGCTTCTGCTGCTGTGCTAACTCCTTCAATCTCCATATTTCCCAACTCCACGTTGCCTAGAAAATAATCTACTCAGGCCCAGTGTTTCCATTCGGGCTAGTACATAACTTACGGAGCATATGGATGGGTTGCCCTCGGGGCCAAGGCACAATCACCTGTAGATGGAAGATGTGACCACATGGAGAAAAACACAGCTATACCCATCCCTCAGAGTGGTGATACATGGATCAGCATCACCCAGAAGGTGGATGTGGCAGCTACATGACTGTCCGCTCAGCAGGGTTCAGCCCTTCTTTGAGAACCATCTTCTTATCCCCCCAAATCTTACTGGTCACGTGACCTATTGTGTTCTTACCTGACTCCACCTTCTGACCACAGTTGATTTTCTCAGGGTCCAACACCTATAACAGCTGGAACAACAGGTCCCTCCTACTCATTTACTGAGGTTCAGTCTAGGATCGAGTCCTACGACCTTCCCTTTTTCCACCAAAACCATACATCTTGAATGTTGTAGGTGGGCATGTTTTTTTGCTGTAAGTGGAAACCTGGTACCCAGTGTGAAAGAAAGTTGCCAACACACAGAAGGAAAAACTGAGCGCAGCATAAGGAGTGTCCTGCCAGCATTTCAAGCACCAGCTCTGTTCCCTCCTGAGACCCAGCTGCCACCTTGGCCTTCCCAGCCCTGCCTTGGTACTCAAACTCCATGGATTCCACAAGATACCCCAGGGTTCCTCCATCCTGGAGGCCACTTTGCTTAGGTAGCTCATAGTGGGTCTCTGTCGCTTTCTGCCATGGCGGTCTTGAGTCTTACAGAGGCACAGGCAGGCCAGGCCAGGAGACATGTCCACAGCACCCTGTTACACTTTTGCCGCCAGCCTCGGCCCTGTAAGTGCTACTCAGAGTTGGCCAGGGTTCTGGTCAGTAGCACCAAGTCACATTCGAATCCAACAGGAGCCACTTACATAACCCCCAATAGAATTCATTATTTTACTAATATTTACTGAGTGCCTATTATGTGACTGGCACTCGGCTCTGTGCTGGGAATTTAAGGACGAAGAAAACAATCTACTGGCAAAGCCATGGTGCCTTACACTCATTTTCATCCTAGAGATCTCAGGGAGAAGTGTTCACTCTGAGTGAACATTCCACCCCCGCCCACACGCCACTATTGCAAGACAAGAGCATCTGCAAACGCAGGACCACCCGCCCATCACACAGAGGCTTCAATTATACTGATGTACTGGAACCAAACAGAAAACACCAGAGGCTGCCAGCTTCAGTGATTGCAAGGAAGGTCGGGAATCTCTCTTCTATCACTACATTTGGGACTTTACTTTCCTTTGATTCCCACACACAATTATAGGAAATGAATGCAAGTCAAGTCCAGCGATTTCTAATGAGGCGCTTGGGAGGACAACTGTGTTGCTACCTGGTCTCCCCACAACACTGCTAAGCTTCTTGAAGACACAGGAGTTACTTGGTTTCTCCAACATTTAACAAACATTTTCTGAGGGCCTTCTAAGTCTTCACTCTTCTAGGGGCTGGAGATTCAGTGGTAGCCAAACAGGAAACATCCCATTCCAGGGGAAAAACAAAGAGTAAGCAAACCACAAGGAACAGAAGTCCAGGGGATGACCAGGGAGATTAAGGGTAACTGTGTGGGTCACAGGAAGAGAGAGGCTGGGCCAGCTGAGAGAACGTCTCTCTGAGTTGTAGCCTTTGAGCAGATGTCTGAATGGAGAACGAGAGATGGGCATGAATGTTTGGGGGATCCCAGTAAGTGCAAATGTTGAAGCAGAAAAATATTCCAGGAACAGCAAGGACGTTGGAATGACTGTGATAAAATGAGCAGAGAAAATGAAATGGGAATGGTAGCCAGAGACAGATCCTGTAGGGCATTGTACTCTGTAAAATAGAAGCCTAATTGTACTTTTAGTGTGGTGGTTTCAAAGTGGCCATAAATGCTTTGCTCCCACTCCCATTGAGAGGAGAGGTGTGTTTCTCCTCCCCATGGATCTGGGCTGGCCTGTGACAGCTTTGCCCCATAGACAAGTGATGCTGGGCTAGCTCTGGACCTGGGCGTAGGAGAATTTCCATCTCCTATTCTGGTCTCTGGGAGCCCTTAGCTACCATGTAGAGGTGCTGCTGGAGAGATAATGTGGAGAAGCCCTGGGCTACATGGTGAGGAAGGGGAGCCCAACTGGGTCCAGTGGAGCTCAGCCTTTCAATCCTCCTGCCAAGGTGCCAGGCATGAGAGTAAAGTCATCTTGGACTCTCTACACCAGACCAGCCACAAGCTGAATCCTACTGAGCGACCCCAGTTGATGCCATGCAGAAGGGAAGCATCCCCTAACTCACGTCTGCCTGGATTCCTGACCCACAGAATCATGAGACATAATAAAAGTAGTTGCTGCTTGTCTTATCCGCTCAACTGGGTGGTTTATAAACAACAGAAATGTATTCTGCACAGTTCTGGAGGCTGGAAGTCCAAGATCAGAGTGCCAGCATGCTCTGGCTCTGGTGAGAGCCTCTTCTGGAGTGCAGGCTGACGACTTCCCCTGGGACCTTCCCACGGTGGAGGGCAGAGAGAGGAAGCAAGCTCTCTGGTGACTCTTTTTTTTTTTTTTTTGGCTGCATTGAGTTTTCATTGCTGCGTGCGGGTTTTCTCTAGTTGCAGCCAGAGGGGGCTACTCTTCATTGCAGTGTGTGGGCTTCTCACTGCGGTGGCTTCTCTTGTTGTGGAGCACGGGCTCTAGGCACACAGGCTTCAGTAGTTTTGGCTTGCAGGCTCTAGAGCACAGGCTCAGTAGTTGTTGTGCATGGGTTTAGTTGCTCCGTGGCATGTGAAATCTTCCCGGACCAGGGATTGATCCTGTGTCCTCTGCATTGGCAGGTGGATTCTTAACCACTGTGCAACCAGGGAAGCCCTCTGGTGACTCTTATAAGGGCACTAATCCCATCATGAGGCTCCACCCTCACGACATCATCTAATCCTAATTACCTTCCAAAGGCCCCCCTCCTAATGCATTACACTGGGGGGTAGGGTTTCAACATGTGAATTTTGGGAGACACGTTCAGTTCATAACACTGCTTTAAGCCACTAGGTTTAAGGGCAGTTTGAAGCATGAGGGCTTAGTGGAACAGAAGCCCCAGGAAGCTTGTTAGCTGGGAAATGGTCTGACCACTAGCTATGTGGAGACCAGAGCCCAGGGCAGTGAGTGGCAGCAGGCGGTTAGTTGGTGGTCATCCTAGCTGTGCAGTGAGAGCTGCTAAGGGCTGGGAGTAGAGGCTGGAGCTGGAGGAATTGAAAAGTAACCACATCCAGGATGTGTTTCAAAGGTCCAGCATGGATAGTTTGTTGATAGCTTGGATGTGGGGTGTGAAAGAGGGGTTGAGGATGACAGCAAGAATTTCGGTCTGAATTCCTGGATAAAGAGGAGAGGAGGCGGACTGGAGGAGGGGCAGGAACCAAGAATTCTGTTTTGTACTTGTTGACTCTCAAATATCTATTCGATATCCAAGTGGAGATGGTTGGACACACCAGTCTGGAGGTAAGCAAGGAGGACAGGGCCAGAGATGGAAGATGCCCGTGAACAGCTGTTGTTCAAAGCCATGAAGGAGATGAGATGGTTTAGGGAGTACGTTTAGTCCAGACAGAGATGTGAAAACTGAGTCCTGCAGCTTTCCAGTTTAAGAGACAGTAGAGGTTAGGAGAAGCGAGGAATGGACACTAAGGGGTGACCATGAGGATGAGGAAAGCAAGAGCACAGTGTCTCTGAAACCAGGTGAAGAAGGCTTTCCAAGAAGGCGGAGCGGGGGAACCGGAAGATGTGGGTGAGAAGTGAGACAGATGGAAAGTGAGACACCCGGGACAGAACCTCCTCACTAGTGTGTGGAGAGAACAGAATCTTCATGGGATTGAGATCCCGAAAAATTTGGAAGTGAAAAATGGAAATGAAGGATTCAGACAAGCATCTCCAGGAGTGTCGCTCAGAGGAGTGTGGGAGCGAGATGCTAAATGGACAGCTCTCTGCTGAGGGGTAAGAGGTGAGGACTGAGGGCCCTGGGCATCCAAGTGGAGGGGACGTGGCACATAGGTGGAGGGGTGGGCTGTAGACTGGAGGGCACAGCCTCTAATGGGCAAGAAGGCAGAGCATGTGGGTACAGGCGCAGAAATTGTGATACGCTCATGGTGCTGGGTTATCCCTGAGGGTCCCTCAGGGAAATAAAGGACAGAAATTTCCTGAGAGTAGGAGAGCTTCAGAACTTTGAGACGAGGAATGAAGATGTGAAGTGCTCTGTCGGGGGGAGTGAATTGATAAAAGCCATGTGGTAGTGCTGGCCGGTGGCACTAAAGACCCATTTGATGTTCTTGGTCTTCGTTTAAAGGAACATCTGTAGCGGTCTGTGCAGCAGCCAGGGAGGTGTGTCACTCAGACTCCATTTCAAGAGAGAACCTGCAGTGGCTGGAGGAGGGCAGCTACCTGACAGGCTCTCCAGGGCAGTGCCTTCAGGATCGGACAGGACATCTGAGCCAAAGCCATGCTCTTCCTGGCAGTGCCCAGCCCGTGGCTGAGGGAGGGGTTCCCCTCGTAGGACGGCTCCACTGGCTGCCTCTGCTCCACGGCTCGTCACTGCGTTGGCCAAGACTCCCCCGAACTGCAGCACGATCTCAGGCTCTCCTTACCCTGTCACACGTGGCAGGCCCCCTCACATCCTGCAAGTTTTCCTTGCCGACCCCTCCCTCCCCAGCTGCATCCTTCAGAGGGGTCAGCCCTGCCCACCCACCTCAAGCTCCAGCTTGGCATCTACTTCTCAGCAACTGACTCCAGCTAACACGACGTGGTGAGGAGTCTTTTCCTCCAGCCACCCGCCCCTGCTCCCATCACGGTCCACACACGAGTAAGCAGAGGGCTGGACTTCTCCGGGTGAGCATAAAGGAGGGACAGCGGGGCCGAGGGATGGCGTTCCGAACACGTGCAGACTCATCTCTGAGCATGGAATCACGCTGGTTAAGAAGAGCAGTGAGACCCAGGAAACATGATGGTCCCTAAACACTGGGACAGTCGGCCGTGCGCCCAGCTCAGCTCATCCTTGTTTTCATCTCACAACCGTCCAGCGGCTCACCCTCCCTTTCTTTAGAGAAAACAGAGAGAGGCACCTGCCAGACTGCTCTTCAGGAGCTTCTCAGTTTGGGCCACAATCCTGAGCTGTCAAAAGAACAAATTTACATCCCACACCCTCCTTGTACCAGGCATTGCGCTGGGGACTTATTGTATCCATTATTCAATTATCTGGGCCTTAAACAATAGGTAGGTGAGGTTGAGATTATTTTACCTTTTTCTTTTTTTTCTTTTTTTTTTTTTTTTTGCTGTACAGGCTCCGGACACGCAGGCTCAACAGCCATGGCTCACGGGCCCAGCCGCTCCGCGGCATGTGGGATCTTCCCGGACCCGGGGCACAAATCCGTGTCCCCTGCATCGGCAGGCGGACTCTCAACCACTGCACCACCAGGGAAGCCCTATTTTACCTATTTTTATACATGAAGAAACTGAGACTCAAAGAGAAGCCACATGGCCAGTAAGTGGTAGATGAAGGATTTGGACCCGATTCTGCCTCAAAGCCTTCAGAACCTGAGCTTTTTCCGCCAGATCATGCTGTTGGTGCTTTTGGATACAAAGTACCTATCAGACCTACTAATTAATTTAATCTTATGTACACAGAGTTCTTACATTATGTAAACGTGTATGTAAATGATTATTTTAATTTGTGCAAACAAAGATGCAAATGTATCCTTTGGTTTACAGAAAACTGGTAAGATAACATTACCTCAATTGACCCACTCGAGGGCTCCAGCAAATCAGAATCATTCTAACATAAATAAAACCCCAGCTTTCCATATGAGAGCTCTTTCTTCAGAATTTAAAACATTGAGTCTCTGCCCGCCCCCCCCCCCCCCCCCCCACCAAACAAGGATATTTTAGACTCCTCGTGATGTTCTTCAGGGCTAAGATAAATGTGAGAAACAAAACCTCTCTGGAATTTTCTCTATCCAAATAAAAAAAACAGAAGCCATGCTTGAGTTCCATCCTTCAGGATCCAGGCCTGGACATAGCCCTGGCCTTTAACAGTCTGACTAAAGAAATCACACCTTTACCTGAATTCAGGGCACCTCGAAATCACTTTCTCCATCCTCCCCTCCCCTAAGCCGATGAGTTTTAGGAACAGGTAGAATAATTTGAGAGGTGCAGGGAAAACTGTCTGCCTCTGCCCACCCCCCCATACATATCCCACCCAGGCCTCAGGGGTTTGAAGGCGAAGTTGTCCAAAGTTTAGGAATCTCCATTGAAAAGTAAGTCCCTTGGGCTCATCAGCCATTGTCACCTAATACCTAACTCAGACAAAAATGCTGCTGGAGGTGTAAGTTAGGATAAGGTGGAGAGGGAATAGGGTGGAGAAGGTAGAAGTGAGGTGGACAGATAAGGTGGAGAGAAGGGAGACGAGGTGGAGAGGAGGCGAGGGAGAAATGGGAAAAGGAGCCCTAAACAGGGGGAAATGGACTGCTGGGAGGCAAATGCAGCCTGGAAGAGTGACCTCCCCGAGGACATAAGCCTCCTCTGATGGCACTTTGCGGGGTAGGGCTGGTGGCTTCCCTGCCACCTCCCCTCACAGCTCCCTGAGCTCCAGCATACCCCGCGCTTGCGGGAGTTCCTCAACCAGATGCTCTCTTCCTGGCTCTGAGCCTTTTCACACATGGTCCCTCTCCAGGAACCCTTGCTGCCCCGCATCTGCTTGGCTACTGGCTACCGGCTGCCCTCTGGCCAGCGCTGTGCCTCTCCTCCTCCCTCAGACAGGGTCTAGCACAGACCTAGGTGCTAGGTCCCCCTGCCCTGGACTCCCCTAGCACTCTCCGTGAAGTCCCAGACCACACAGATCCTGTTGTATTTATCTTCATATTTCTAGCATCTAGCTCAGTGTCTTAAACAAATAGCTTTAATAAATATTCGAGTGACCCAGTGAAACTCCATGACCGAACTTACAACCTTGTCCAGTAGCTGTTAGGTCATCTGTCTGTTCCTGGATCCCTAGAAGCTTAGTACAGTGCCTGGTCCCTAGGGGTTCCTCAATAAACAGTTCTGGGGGTAATTAAGTAACAGGCAAAATACTGGATTGTCTTGATGGTGGGAATGGCTTCTCTGCTCCCTGCGCCATGGTCTGCAGCACTTCCTGGACGATTGTACGAAGCCACACGCTAGTTGTCTACACCAACACGCCCACGGGGAGCCACCCCTCAGCTGCCCCTGGACAGTGGGCCGCCAGCCCAGCTCTGTGCTTCATGTTCCAGAGGCAGGCTCACGTCCTTCTAGCCCCTCTTCCCTCCTTTTCCTGCTGCTTCTGGAACTAAGGTGCCACCGGTCTGGCCTCACTCTGACATTCATTACTCTGGTATTGATGGCCTTCCACCTCCCTGTTATTCTGTGAAGATTGGAGAGCAGAGGCCTTCCTTGGGCGAGGGAATAGGTATCGTCGGTATTCCGGGTGTAACAGCAGAAAGTACAATAAATCCTGGCAGTCAATCGAATATGACATGATAAGGAATGTTAACATCACGTGCCCCCTTCGCCAACAGAGGGGAAAGTCATGTTAGATTACAGCTAAACACGGGTGCCGCGTGATTCCCATCTGCCTCCTTTTCTCTCTCCTTATTTTGCGGGTTTGACCTGCTCCACCCCTACACCCCAGCTTCACTGGCCCTCGATGCTCAGAAACACTGCTTCAATTTGCAGAGCTCCACATCCTGTCCCTGAGAAACCTGACCTTGGAGGAAACTCCCCTCCCCTGAACTTAACAGAATCCTCCACCTGGGAGCCCTCTGCAGTCCTGGGGCAGCAGCCACGGCCCAACCCCGCCCCGCCCAAGTCTAAGTCAGCCCCAGTAAGATAACAAACCAGGAGGGCTCACTGTGAGGGGAATTCCAAGTTCAGAGCCAGGTTCATGCAAGTCAAGAGGCGAGACTCCGCTCCACCCCACATGAGGCTAAGACAAAACCAGAGTCAAACACCTGTTCCCTGACTGAGTTTTCCCCCAAACTACTCAGTTTTCGATGATGCTTTGCCTGCTACTTTGAACTTTTAAAAAGCTCAGCTTCTCCTAATATAATTCCCAGAATCAGCAATTGCTCCATTGAATCATGATGGATAAAGGTAATAATATCCATTAGTGTTTTTTAAAAAAAAGAACTTAGTATCAGGGTTTTTTAGAGGTTTTTTAACGTTCTTTAGCAGCCTCAGGTCCCCCGACTGGCCAGTCTAAACCTGCTCTCCTTGCTCTGCCAAAATATGTGATAATTGTCCTTTCATCATGGAGCTAAGGTTAACCTTCAACTAAGAGTAATTATTAGTAAGCCAGGATGATATGCCAAGCATTATGCTATTTGGTCCTTATGTACACACATGCCATATAGATTCCGGGTTATATGTTTTATCTGGCTCAGGAAGCTGTAGGCACTTATCCCAAGCATCACAGCCATAGAGTCATGAAGTGTCAGGCCGGGGAATCATCGCATCCACTCTATCCATCCAGCATCAATATGAGGACTCACTGTGGACCAGGTTATAAAGCCAAGGTTATAAAAGCAGAGGCAAGCAATCAAGTGTTCTTGACAATAAAGTTGCACCCTTCAGAGCACAGAGTTGATGGCTCTCAGCACGTAATGACCAATGTGGGTTGCTGTTGTAAGGAATCGCGTTTTGTAGTCAAAAGAAAACACTCCTCCACAGACAGACAGTGCTGGTCTCATGCACGCCTTGGTGCTTCACTATTGCCAAGCATCCGGACTCGGGCTCAGAAGGAAACACAGACAGAGAAGGACTCAGTGTGCAGCTGAAGGAGCAGATTCCAGTTTTAACCAGTCAGGAAGCCCACATGTCAAGAAGGTGGGCAGCTGGCTAACAAACGGAGCAACGCTGGACCACGGGATCTTAGAATTCCTGGCTACTTTGAGGCAACAGCGAGCTGAGCTATGTGCAGTCCAGCAAAGATAGTTGTTCTTTTCTTTTTTTTTTAACATCTTTATTGGAGTGTAACTGCTTCACAATGGTGTGTTAGTTTCTGCTTTATGACAAAGTGAATCAGTTATACATATACATATGTTCCCATATCTCTTCCCTCTTACGTCTCCCTCCCACCCTCCCTATCCCACCCCTCTAGGTGGTCACAAACTCCTTAAATGCCAACTTGTCTAGAACACCTTTTCCTCACCAGCAAAGTGCATTGTTCTTCCTCTGTGCATCCCTGGTACCTCGCTTTACCCCTTCTCAGCACCTGCTAAATGGCACTGCTATTAGTTATCTGCATGTCTCACTTTGAGATCATTTCCATCTTTATGTCACCTCCTTCCTCACCATGGCTTAGCAGGCTGTGAACCTTGATGAAGGCTGATGTGTGTTGAATGAACTTGCTCCTTCCATACAAGGCTCTTCATAGGCACAGCAAAGGTTAAAGAGCCTGGACTGAGAATCAGGACAAGGGAATAGCAGTTCTGGTTCTATCTCTAACCCCTCAATGATGTCAGACAAATCCCTTGGCTCCCCTTGGATTAATCTACCCATGAGCACAACATGAAATCTTGAGACTGGGAAAAACAGTAAGGAACTGATGGGGGAAATCATGACCAAGTAGCAGTAAGACACACACCCTCTCCCTCAGGTCCCCCACCTGTGCAACAGCAAACGCCTGCCTCACTGGTGAGTGAGCTCAGGCATTGCCTCCTCATGGAAGCCTTCTATGCCTACCCAAGGAGACTTGGTACCCACTGTACACTCTATGGTTAACTACTTGGGACTCTTTATCTACCCTCTACTGCAAGTTTTTTGCGAGAGGGTTCAGAGGGAAACGCAGTGAATCTGTATCTGTGTATCCCCAGGGCCTTATATAACACCTGGTCCACAGTTGGTACCCAATAAAAATAGGTGAACAAGTAAATGGGTGGATCAATGAGGGAGGGAGGGAAGGAAAGAGGGAAATCTTTGTATCTTGGGCTCTGGTTTGGTTAAATGACACTGAGCTGATCTAATGATAGAATTGGTGTCTCCAGTCTATTTGCTGATGAAATAACATGGAAGTTCTCTAAGATCTGGGGACTTGAAATCTAAATATGATTTCTCTCTTAATCTGTCCTTGTTTATGAATTAACTTCACCCACTGGCAATACCAGGATGAATCACACCATCTGCAGAATATTTTCCCAAATACGAGTGGGAAGGGAAAGGATTGCCTGTTGGGCACATTATATATGATCTTCCATTTAATCCTGACAACAAGTGTGTACAGTCAGTGTTATTAAGTACGTTATATGGGTAAAATAACTCAGATCTAAGAGGTGAAAAATTCATCTATGGTCATCCTGCAGGAAGTGGCAGGGCCAGGGTTCACCAGAAGCCAAACCCAGTGGCCTACAAAATATCTATAAGGAAATTATTTCCTGTCCATCTCTATAGAAAATCATGGAGACGCCATGTCCACTGAAAAGGACGGCAAGGGAGATTGGCGACTGTTTCACCGTGAATCTGATCAGCCATCACCACTCGTTCGCCATCCCATCTCTGGCCCACCCACAAGCCCTGACCAACTCTGCCCAGCCCGAGTGGGTAGCGATGGACATACTCTCACCCAAGAACATACCTGCCCACCTCCCCAAGGGAGCAGCTCTGTGATGTGGAAACCCACCTATGCTGGGCTGCTCAAGAGGCATGAAGGGGCTGTGCTGCATAGAAATGGACTCTTTCACTTAGCAGGAGGCAGGTAATTTCTTTTGTCCCTGCTGATGCATTATTGATTGTGATGAATGTCAGAGTGGGAGCCCATTCCAGGAGCCATTAAACAATAATTTCATCTCCGGTGGGTAATTGATTGTCAGGGGCCCACAGTGGCCAGTTGTGAAGTGGTGGTAACGTGAATGTTTTTATTTAGGGCAGGATGTGAAGGGAAGATGGCATGATTTATTTATCAAAACTCAAGCCTGGTTTGCAGGAACGGGAAGCTGAGATGGGAAGTTGACCTTCTCCGAGATTCAGGCCGCCTGTCTACAGAGGTCAGATTCCTGCTACTCAGATCAGGGACATATCAGGGGCTCTCTCCTCTGCCTGCTCCCAGCCGCCACCCTCCCTACCCAAACAGAAAACCCAAGGCATTGACTTTCAAAAATCAACATTCCTCCTCCATCCCCACTTCACAAGCCCTCCCAGCCTGTATACCCAACATCGAAATCCAGATGTGCATTCTCTTCACACAGGACAGTTCAGATCTACTGGGCCCCTGAGTTCACACCATGTAGGGCCCTCCCCGTGCCTCCCCACAAACCCAGTGCCCACGTATTCCCTGAGCCCCAGATGACAGCACCTGCTGAGGGAGCCCGATCCACCTCCATCCCCAGGTGAAAGTGTGAGTTGTTCTGCCACCAAATTCTATGGCGATTCACTCATGTCTCTACATAGAGCTATGATACCATGTTCTGAATATTTGTTTAGAAGTCTGTCTTGACCACCTGGTCAATGATTCACACTCTTTTCTGGATTATAAACTTATAGAATTTGATGAAAACTATGAAATGTCTCCCTAGGGAAGAATGTGAGCACCTTAGCAGATACACAAAATGTTGCACACAGTTTTAGGGTGTCTACCAATCCCCCCAAAACCATTCCTGGGACTCAGGTTAAGAATCTCTACTCTGGGGCTTCCCTGCTGGCGCAGTGGTTGAGAATCTGCCTGCTCATGCAGGGGACACGGGTTCGAGCCCTGGTCTGGGAAGATCCCACATGCCGCGGAGCAACTAGGCCTGTGAGCCACAACTACTGAGCCTGCGCATCTGGAGCCTGTGCTCTGCAACAAGAGAGGCCGCGATAGTGAGAGGCCCGCGCACCGCGATGAAGAGTGGCCCCCGCTTGCCACAACTAGAGAAAGCCCTCACACAGAAACGAAGACCCAACACAGCAAAAATAAATAAAATTAATTAATAAACTCCTCGGTCTATGTTTTAGTTTCATAACCGGGAAGACAGGATGAGGAAGGGCATGAGTGCTGCACAGTACCACAGAGGTTCGTAGAACTGAACTGGAAACTGCAGACAGCACCCGGGTGCGGGGACTAAGGCCAAGGAAACCCAAAGACTTACCCAAATCTCTGGGCTTCACCCTTCTCATTTCTGTTTTTAGAACTGGAAGACTTATCATATCCAAAAGGCCTGGGCTCAATAATTTCACCCATAATAATAAAAAACAACCCAGCAGCAAAGGAGCTCCCACGATCAGGCTCTCAGGACATGGGCTTTGCCCTCAGCCCTGTAAACGTGACCCTGTGTTCCCTGGAACACCCTCTCTTACAACAAGGACATTTCTCAGTCTGCAGCTTTACTTCTGCTCCCAAAGACAGGGCTGCTGCAGGAAAAGTCGTACAACATCACGTGCGGAACAAAGATGCTGGAATCAGTGCCTAAATCTGAACATTAGCTCTCACTTGGGTAAATTACTAAAACACTCTGTGCTTCAGTTACTTGACTATAAAATAAAAGCGAAATAATTCCTACTCCTGAAGACTTTGAGGAGAACGAGTGAGCACCGAGGGCTCAGAACACATAAGCCCTCAGTGAATGTTAGCCATTACTGTTACTATAGTGGGGAGGTGTGGATCGATATTGTTATTGCAGTAAAGAGTTCTCAGAGCATATGTGTACGGAAGGATAGGCTTATTTTATCTTACATTTTAGCTCAGACATCAGTTGAGCAGCAATTCTTCTATCAGGAGCACCCTGTCCTCCAAAGATAAGAAGGCCACCTCCCCAACAAGCTCCCCATGATGGGGCTCCCCATCAAAGAGCCCCCACTCCGTCTACATACAAAACAAGCCAGTCCTCAAAGGAGGCCTCCAAAGCTCAGACCTGGAACCATCGTTGGCAGCTCCAGCCCGTGGGGAAATGGTCCTTTCTTTTGATCTCTTGTTGCAGTTACAGTATGTAAATGCATATTCTCTTGATACACACTATTTAACATTTATTGTATATTTCATAAGTTAGATATCTCAAAGACCGGACAATACCTCAGAGCAGAAAGTATAGCTCATCTTTTGGTTAGGGTCCTGCCAGTGCCTGCTGGGTCCCCCTTGGGCTACCCCCATGCACTGAAAAGAGCACTGGACCTTAAATCAAAGACCAAGGTTTAAGTACTTTCCCTTGCTAGTCTAGGACCCCGGGCAAGACACATGGGCATCACATGTGCATGACACTGATAGTCACCCACCCCACAATATCTGTTATCTACTTCATCACTAAATAATAAAACTCCTGCTTTTAGTTTATACATGGCCACTTGGAATAAAGACAGTATTGTCTAGTCCCCTGGAAGCTAAGTGTGGCCAGGTGACCAAGTTCTAGCTAATGAGACCAAAGGGGCCGGTGTGTGAGATTTTGTCCTTTCTTGGCCTATTTCTCCCTTCTGCTGCCTGGAATATATACACAATGGCTGGTGCTGTTTCTAGCTGCCATATCATGGACCCATTTGGAAAAGGGCCACATGCAGGAATGGAAAAGCCTGGCTTCCTAACAATACCACCCCTGGGCTGCCTACTTCCAAACTTCATTTTAAATGTTTTTTGTATCACGGCTATTATTTGAGGTTTGGTGTTACTTGCAGCCTGACTCTAATCCTCACTAAATGCTCTGAATCCTAGGTTCCTCATCACTACAATGCAGATAATAACTCACATTCACATGACACAAAAAGGAAATATTAAAAATGTAAACTCTTTGCTACAGTAGAAGTTGAATCATCAGTACTTACAGAGAAAATGAAAAGACAGAAAGTACAAGGGAGGGGATAAGAAAGATAGACCAGTGATTTGTGTGGACATCAGGGTTAAGGGCTGAGCGGGGCCCTGGAGAGACCACCCCACTTTGGTATATTCAGATTCTAACCAGCACAAGCTGTTCTTCACCATAACACCCCACATCCCTGAACATGGATGCAAAAATGAGCTGGAGGAAGCCCCTGTAGGAAAACTCAGGAAGTCCAGGGTCAAGGGGGCCAGGCGTGAAGAAAAATGGCAACCTGGTGTCACCTTCAATGCACCTGAAAAAGGTGAAGGGGGGAAAAGTAATCTCTGACATCGAGGAAGAGAGTTTATCTGTCTCCACTGCCTGAGAAGGTGGATTGATGGTAGGTTTCCGTCTTCCTCTTCATTTTTTTAGTCACAACTCCATCACCTTGTCAGCTGGAACCACCAGCTCCCCCACTTCTCCATCTCCAGAAAGTCCCTGCAGAACTTGGACCCATCCTCTAGATCCAGCCATCCTCCTGCTGTGGCTGACAGGTGGACAGACGGTGATCGGTGAGGCCTGTACCAGGCGCTGGACTCCACTAACTCAGGCCTCTCCTTTCTGCCTCCTCACCTTAATCACTCACACATGCCTCTTCTGAGCATCCAAGAAAGTTCCCTCATCCACGCCAGCTCCTCCAGGATGTCTTCTGCCTGCCTTCCCCACACACCTGCACGAGCTTCTCTGCACGCCGGGTTTGCACATCTGTCCTTTGTCGTCCCCCAGGAGAGGACAGTCCCGGAGGCAGGAACTCGTCCCTCCCACAGTGACTTTCTCTACAACAGGTTGATTTGTTGGGCTTTGAAATAGTCTTCCACTATTCATTACCTTCTAGGGCGAAGGCAGGAAAATCCCGGGTCTGTGCAGCCTCCATCCACCCCTGTACAGGGCAAGAGTGCTAGGGACCAAGTTCTAGGCAGGGCGGGTCTTTGTCTCGTGGCCACTGCCATCCCAGGGCAAAGGACAGCACCCAACTCATAGTGAGTGCTCGAAAAACTTTGATAAATGGTCCAAAACACTGTATAAAAACCTCTCAGGGGACAAACCATCCTTATACCTCCCAGTCTTCTTTTCTCTGGGTTAAAAAAAAAATCAGACTACGTTTTCTTCCCAACCCTTCAAATATTTGGGTTTCTGCTAACCATCTTTAAATTACCCAATGACCTATCCCCAGATTTTTTGATTCTTTTATAAAGTATAGAGCCCAGTCTAACCATGTTTATTCTTTCAGCGAATAGTTAATGAGCACCTCCTGTGTACGGATGCTGTGAAGTGCTAGGAAATAGAAACGATGGAGACAGTTGCTGCCTGCCAGGACCTCAGGGAGTGAGCCCCACGATCATAGAAGGTGGAGACATAGCTGCCACAGGGCTCCTGGGGCCTGGGGGTTGGGCAGTCCCTTCCTGGTGGTTTCTATCTGGTGTCTAGATCTCCTGTGACTTTTAAATGACCCAGCCCCACTGAGATTGCAGAGAACCATTGAAAGTATGAAGTCACAGCCTTGCTGCAGAGTCTGGCTCCATCACTCAGGCCTGTGCGTGTTTAGACAAGTTCCTTAAATGCTCTGTTCCTCAGTTTTCTCCTCTGCAAAGTGTTGATGGTAAGAGGACTAAAGGAAATAAGCTTGCAAAGGGCTGAGAACAGTTTCTACACAGACTGAGTATCCAGAATGGTGAGCCTGTGTCCCCACTTGTCTCAGGCACCCCCAGGAGGGCTGGGGCTTCATCCTGGGGGAGTTGCACACGTTCCCTGGCCCTGTCCCACCACAGTGCATCAGACTGCTTTGTGCCCCTCGGTCCACTACACTCTTGGCTCCATCCCTCTGTCATACCCAATCCAGAGAGGACACTGCCTACGACCCCAGCCTCCCTGGGTCTGGCCAAGGGGACTTGATTTTTGAGTCAGTGTCTGTTTTAAGCAAAGCAGTTAGAAGCAGAGCGGTCGTCAGGGCCCTACTTCTGGGTGGTTCTGATATCCGTCATGGGATGGGGAGTGTAAACGTCCACATATGGCCCCTGGCAGTGAGGCTGCATAAGACACATCCTGACACTCTGCTCCTGAAGCCTCCCTCCTCAGATGATTCCTGAGCACATCTTCTTGCATGGGAGACACAAAATGCCTCTTAAAATTCAACATTAATAATAGTTTGTTAACATTGGAAAGCCTTTGGCTGAACAATGTTATTATGACATTGTGGATTCAAAAACTTGGCTTCTTTGAAAGGGAACCCTCCTACACTGGTGGCGGGAATGTAAATTGGTATAGCCATTATGGAGAACAGTATGGAGTTTCCTCAAAAAACTAAAAATAGAGTTGCCATATGATCCAGCAATTCCACTTCTGGGCATATATCCAGAGGAAACTATAATTTGAAAAGATACATGCCCCCCAATGTTCATAGCAGCAGTATTCACAAGATCCAAGACATGGAAGCAGCCTAAATGTCCATCAACAGAGGAATGGATAAAGAAGATGTGGTACATATATACAATGGAATGCTACTCAGCCATAAAAAAAGGATGAAATAATGCCATTTGCAGCTACATGGATAGACCTAGAGATGATCATACTAAGTGAAATAAGTCAGAAAGAGAAAGACAAATACCATATGATATCACTTAGACATGGAATATAAAATATGACACAAATGAACTTATCTACGAAACAGAAACAGACTCACAGACATAGAGAACAGACTTGTGGTTGCCAAGGGGGAGGGGGGAAGGGGAGTGTTGGATTGGGAGCTTGGGATTAGCAGATGCAAACTATTATATATACAATGGATAAACAACAAGGTCCTACTGTATAGCACAGGGAACAATATTCAATATCCTGTGATAAAGCATAATGGAAAAGAATATGAAAAATAATGTATATGTATGTATAGCTGAATCACTTTGGTGTACAGCAGAAATTAACACAAATTGTAAATCAACTATACTTCAATAAAATAATAAATTTTTTTAAAAATGGCTTCTTTGGGTTGTAGTTTCCTCAGGTACGATTTAAAGGGAACATTCTGTACACACTGATACCAGAAATCACAGTTCTTCACTGTCCAGTTAACCCAGGTGCAAAACCACTAAAATTGTGTAAGTCATTAAAATCCCATGGAACAAGAGACTGGGAGAGGATCTTAGAGTCTGGTTTGGGCCAATCTGTCTCAGTTTTTAGCTCATAAGGAAACCAAGGCCCAGAAAAGGCAAGTGACTCTACCAAGGCCACCAACAGTGTCTGGTCCTTTAACCTTTTCATGATGTGATGGGTGAGGGGAGCTGGGAGGGACCTGATGATCCATGATGGATCAAAAGCCATGATGATCTTTCTTGTGGAAGGAAAAGAGCCTCCAAATCTTCAAAATGATGATAACGAGAGAGCTGTCGTGAGGCCTGAATGAGATAGTGTATTTGAACAACTTAGCCCAGTGCTGGGCATGTTACAATGCAGAAAAAACAAGGTCACCTGTGCCAGGCCCAAGAGAAGATGCTTCCACAGATGTTATCTCACAGCCACACTCTGTACCATTCCCCTACCTTCTGAGCTTCCTTTCTATGTTGCTGACCAATTCATTGAGATGCCCTAAAGGAGAGGTTCCAGGTTGCCATGTGTGGTGGTCACCAGAACTGCCCCCAAGAGCCCTGTCTCTCCTCCATCAAGACATGTGACAGGATGCCACTTCCCCTCCCCATTTCCCAGCCAACGTCGTGAAAGCAGCAGGGACTGACTCCCCACCGTGTGTGATCCATTGCTCCTCTCTTTATCTCGGTCAAGGTAAGCCACCAAGTGTGAGTTGATGGCTCTTCCATCAGCCTGGTCCCCAATGGCAAACAATGCCTCTACAGAGGCTTTGTAAACAAGAAATAAAACTTAGCTATCTCAAGCCACTGAGGTTTTGAGTTTGTTACCATGACTTTAATCTAACTTATCCTGGCTGATACACTCTGGAATTATGAGGATAAGAGGTGTCTTTTTTTTTTATCCTTTGCACCCCTTTTCTACAGTTTCAAGCGGATCTTTCCTACACATCACACTAGCCCGGGACTGCTTTTTCTTCTAACGTTAAAGCATTTGCCAACCTGAAAGCTCTCCTCTCCTCCCCAACACTTGACCCCTTTAGCCTAACAAATGACCCCTGAATGAAGGGCAAGAAAGCAGTTCAAAGACTTCTCCCCTTCCCTCCCCACACCCTGCCTCCCCGGCCTCTGCCTAAACTAGCAATAGATGAAGCAGTTGTGTTTTAATAAAGAAAATTGATTTACCTTTTCAGCATTTTAACAAATGGCAGCACACACAGATCTCTAAAGATGTATGCCCACAATTTGCAAAATTATTTCTCTATCGATCAGCACGGGTTTGTTTTTCATAGGTTCAGTCCGTTAAGTAGTATCATTCAGGTGGGTAATTGAGTCAAGGCTGTGAAGTCCTCAGTAAAGCAGATACCTGTGGATTCCAGGACTGAGGGCTGTCAGGTGCACAGCAGGATGCCTGGGACCTCCCAGGGCAGGAAAGAAGGCCCCGGAGAGTCTGGGGAAGGAGCTGATGCTCAAGCTCCGAAGCGCCAGACTGTTTGACATTAGAATGTCATGCTGCTGGTGGTTCTGACAGCTCGAGCCCGCAAGATCGATGGTCGGCCTGGGCTCTTCGGTGTGACCAGGGCAAGAAATGCCGAGGGTGGGATCAGGGCCGGGCAGTCGGCAGCCTCTTCGACGTCATCTCACCACCTCAGTCCCTACCCAGCACGGGGCCGTTAACCCCACTTCCACCCCTTCCCTGGTTTTTGCACGTAACCCAGCAAGTGGGGCCTCTCAAAGGCCTGCGTTTTAGAAGAAGAGTTCAGGAGGATAACCATTAAAATATGAACAGGTATTTTCTTGGGGTGGTAGCATAGAGCAGATTTTTATAGGTAAGAAGGCTTACCTATATCTTCTAATTTTTTATAGTGATCTCATGCTGCCTTGATGATAAAAGCAAAAGCTTTAAAAAAAAAATCCAATGACCTGGTTGGCTCATGACTCAGTAGAAATCCAGCGCACGCGGGATATACCCAAAGACTTGTTGAGCTGCACGCATGCTCTCTTAACGACTGTCAGCCTGCTTAATTAAAAACAAGAGCAAGAAAACAGGGGGGAAGGAAGGGAGGAAAGATGAAAAGCAAAGAAGGAAAAGAATGCAAGATGCCGTGAGCACTGTGTGCAGACACCGTGCTGGATGCGGAGGGAGGAGATGAAGGTCAATGTTCCTGGAATCAAGGAAGCTGGGTCTGAAAGGAAAACAAGTGGAGATGGGGTCCAGGGCGTCGGCCAAACCGTGAGAGAGGGAAGAGAGAAGCTATGGGTCCTGCAAGAAAGGGAGTCAGGGAGAGTAAAAAAGGCATCTTCAAAAAGGTGGCATTTGAACAGGAGACTTGGTACTGAGAGAGGAGACGGTATAAGGGGTTTACCCCCATCCTGCTGGAGAGAAGACTGCTAAAGAGTAAAGTTGTTTTCAAAGCTCAAGAAGAGGATGGACCTGTGATGTGGAATTCCAGACCCTGAAACAGAAGGCAGAGAGGTACCTGGGCAGGGACCTTGCCTCAAACCAAGCCCTGTGAGAAGTGCCTATTCTGCGTCTCCAGAAAAACAGCCTCATTCAGAGGGGCGCTGTCCTTGCCTGTCCAGGCAGGAGAATCACTGCCTTCCCCCAAAGAATACAGGATTGCACGCTTTATATCCCTTGCCCTGTATCCTTTTACTTTTCTGCTCCTAGCACCAAGATCCACCCTCTGTTTGGAGGACAAAAAGCAAAGTAGCCTGACAGCTAATTGCTTTTTCAGTGGGAAGACATCCCTCTCTTCTGAGCAAATATGGACACAGGATGTTATTCTAGGAACTCTTCATCTCTGTGTAGTTACTTGTGTGATTCAGTGATATTTGCTCTTTCAATCACCCAATAAGGATTTCATGTATTCATTCAACAAATATTTACCTGCAGATATGTTTAATGAATGCTTAGGTGTGATGTGATCTTTACTACTCAAACCCTACAAATGTCTTCCATGTTACACGGAATGAAAGCCAAAGTCCACATCATGGTCCCTGAAGCCTCTGTGATCTGGGCCATACAACCTCCCTGAAAGCATCTCTGTTCTCTTCACTCCTTCCTTCCGGCTACACCGGCCACCTTGCTATTCTCCTATTCCTCAAGCACCCAAATATATTTCTATTGTGCTTAGTTTTTTGCTTCTAGCCTGAAGACCTCCCCCAACCCCCAATATACAAGGCCAAAGACAGCTATCTCCCACGTCTGCCTTCAGACAGCCTTTTCATGCCCTTACGATGCCTTCAAGCCTTTGAAATGTCACCTTATCAGAGACGCCTTCCCTGGCCACCAGCGAGCCAGAGAACCAACTCCCCACCACTGTGCATCCTCTTTACCATGCTGTGTTTTTTCTGTAGTACTTCTAACAATTGACATAGCATTTGTCCATCTGTTTAATCATTATTGCCTGGATTCTCCCAACCCAATGCAAGCCCGTGAGAGTAGAGACTTTGTCCACCATTGTGTGCCCAGTGCCTAGCACGGCTCAGCATACAGTAGCTGCTCAATAAACATTTGTTCAACGACTTAACGAATATGGGTATCAGGGCTGGGACTGGGTGGGAGCTACAGTCATACAGTGGGTTTCTGTGCTGCCCACCATCTCCATGACCAGCTCCATTCCTTAATTTAAAGGAGAACAAGCTGGTGTGTCTGCAGGCTGACAGTAAGAAGTGTCTGAGTGAAACTCTCGGGCCTGACTACTGTCAGAGACAAGACACAGAACTAAATGATCCATTGTTGGGTTCCGGTCTGGCAGTTCCCATCTAACCTGTGAGTGCCGGGAAATTGGATTGGTAATGGGATATGGAGACTTTCACCTTGAGGTCACTGCCTCGCTTCCAGCCCAAGGGACGGCTGTGGCTGAAAGTCATTGCTCTAGGGGAACAGTTCCAAGATCACCAGGAAACGTCGGAATCTGAGTTTCCATTGAAGACTGTGCCCAGTTTCAAGGAGAGAGCTTGCGCGTCTGTTTCCACACTGTCCTGCACCCGTGATCCCCTAGAAGGTAACGTGAGGCCTTGGCGGAAGTCCTACCCAGGGCCACAGAGGAATATAGGAGGCCTGGCCAGGCCCAGGAGGCCCGACTCTTCCTCAGAAGTGCCCCCAAAACACGGAGGTGTCACGGGCCAGCAGGCACTCAGGCTACGACTTTACCTTTTCTTTTTGATTTTTCCCATGTAACAACCAATGGGTAGAAACTCTGGCCTAATGGCCAGATTGTGCCACTTGGTCATAAAGAGCAGGGGAAAGACCAGGGCTCTGAAGACTGAAAACGTGATTTTGCATCCTGGATTGCACTTCCTTGGTTATGTAATCCTGGACCGATTAGTTCACTTCTTTGCATTTCCCTTTTCTCATCCATAAACTGAGATAAAAACACATGCCTTGCAGCACTGTCGTGAAGGTTAGAACTGCTGCATCTAATTCATTCAGCAGACTGTCTCACGCACAGTAGGTGCTCAAGAAATTGTAGCAACTGATCAATAGAGACCCTCCTCCCAAGAGGAGGAAAAAGATATGTCCCAAAGTTCCAATTATGTATCATTTATCAACGGTTGATTGAGGACCAACTAAGCAAAGGGCACAGTGCTGGGTGCTAACTAAACAGCTGGTTCGCCTAGAGTAAACAATGGGGGCTCAGCCCCAAAGGGCCACTGTTTCAGGACACTCTTACAGAAGTCAGGAAATAAGCACATCTCCACAAAAACCGCAGGCGATGGACATTTAGGTTGCTTCCATGTCCTGACTATTGTAAATAGAGTTGCCAATGAAGGGTGAGAGGGAGACACAAGATGGAAGGGATATGGGGATATATGTATATGTATAGCTGATTCATTTTGTTATTCAGCAGAAACTAACACACCATTGTAAAACAATTATATTCCAATAAAGATGTTTAAAAAAAAAAAAAACCTCGTCGGCAAAGGGCACTCTACTTGCGAACAGGAACGGTCCCTGAGGGCAGGGAGTTAGTCTTGTACACTCATCTCTGCCTGGCCCTCCCTGGGGCCTGTTACAGGGCTGCACGTGCAGTAGGTATTCAACATATATTTGACCAATTTAAAGAAGAGCGAAAGGGATGCAGGCAGAAGGAAAGTCTGCGGCCTTACAAACTCCTTCCTGCACCACCAGAGCTAGTTCTCTGGGGATCCATGGCAAATCTCCCCACCCCGACCCTGTAGCCTGTTCTGCAGGATCCTCAGCCAGGCTGGGCCTGACTCACTATGGCATGTGGCTGCAGAGCTGACAACGGTGGCCAGATTTCGGACATGTGACTGCACTACAGGCTGCAGGAACAGGAGGCAGGTGTCTCCCTGCTGTATAAGCCGGGCCATCTGGGCACATGGCCGGGCCAAGAGAGGGCTGGACGGGGGCTGCGAGCAACCCTAGCGCCCCAGCTGGCCCGGCCTCACCGCACCTGCAGGCCTCAGGTGACAACCCGAATGCGAGTTTGTCCTGCTCTGAGAGACCGATAAATGAAGCACAGAGAGTTCTCACTCTCCTGCTCCAGGAGGGCGGCCAGCTCAGCACCTGAGCCCAAGGGGGTGGACAGGGAAACCGGGAGGTGGGCAGGGACACTTGCCAATGGAACCAAGGGAACTTCTCACCCCACCAGCTGGACTCAGAAGAGGAAGAGCTGCCCCACTTCCCTTCTCCCCTCAGAAGAGACGGTCCTGATTAAAAAAAAAAAGAAAGGGGACTTCTCTTGCGGTCCAGTGGTTAAGACTCTGTGCTTCCAATGCAGGGGGCGTGGGTTCGATCCTTGGTTGGGTAACTAAGATCCCACATGCCAAAAAAAAAAAATTAAAAAAACAGCGAGAAGGTCCTGGAAGATCCTGGTCTGTGGGGTGGAGCCTAGTCTCTGGGCCATGCCTTCTCCATCACAGGAGTACAGTAACCCTGGCCCTCCTCAACCCCCACAGGAATCCCAGGAAAAGAAAACAAGGGGGCAGCTGCAGGGACCCTGGAAGCATAAGCACAAGCTGGTGTGTGTGCTGCTCTGACCCCAGCTCCTCTGGGGTCCTCGGAGGAGGTTCCCGTCCAGACGAGCAGCAGTCGGACCAGCACCGACGGCAGGAACTGGAGACTTGAGTGGAGGTCGGCACCACCAGATCCAGCATGAGCAGAGCTGCAGTATGGGGAAAGGGTGTCTTTGCCCCGCCTTTGCCCCAAGGCCCATGACCCCTTCTATCTAAGGCTCCAGGGCTTCTCCCAGTGACAGTTGGGGCCACCCATCCAGGAGACACCAGCCTTTGCAAAGGCCACCTGGAAAGGACACGATACCTAGTTAACCCACAGCACTAGTCTCTGTACCACTGGAAGTTCAGCCGAGGGACTCCCAGATGGGGGTTCCGTTCGAGAGGGAAGGTTCTACCTGTTGACCTTGAACAATCACGGTCCCTAGTGAAGTCGCCAGGCTCCAAGTCGATGCAGGCAACCAGGCGATTTCCCTCTGCCTGCTTTCCTCTGTGCGTCTGGGTTTTGCGTTTCCTTCCCACTGACCACACATGTGCTGTTGCCTCTGGGTGCATTCAAAGCAGAGATTTCACAGGAGGCAAAAGTGAGCTCCAGGAAGGAGAGCAAGAAGGGCTGGAGCGGGGAGGGGAGAGGGGGAGGGCTGCTTTCCAGTGATGCATTTTGGGAACAGCAAGGACACACGTGAACCCTATTGGTTTGTGCAAATTAAACAACTAATCCACGTCCTGTTTTGGCAACACAGGCTACCTCACATCTGTATGCCTTACCTACAATCTGTAAAGCTAATTTGTTAAACAGCTTTCTTCTCCCATGGGAAGGAGGTCATTGGTCACAGAAGATTGATTAAGCTCTTGGAGAATCAACATTAATGAAAATCAACACTGCCTAATGAGTGTTTTTATGGCAGCCTCATAAAAAGGATTTTGAAAGAAGAAACAAATAAACAAAAACAGCAAGAAAGGCCAGAAGCCTTCCCTCCTGTTGTCTCTCAATCCTTGTTGTAAACTCAATATCAGGACAGTGGTAGAAACCCCCTGGGCTATGCCAGCCTTCGAACCCCTCTACCCAACACTTGATTCATTGGCATCAGGTCTGAAAAGTCTGTGTATGTGCATACATTAGTTCCAAAGACATGTCCCTCTGTTCAGGCCAACTGTTGTATAGAGAGAAGAGAAATTCCGGTAGGAAACATGCTGTTTGAATGCCAGCACCATTTACTGTGTGATCTTGGGCAGGGCATCTCACCTCTCTGACCCTTTCTGCATATCTCTACAATGGGGATTCTAGTTTCCCCCCAGGAAAGTTGTTGCAGTGAAAATCACATAAGCTAGTGTGTGTAGACATTTTTTTAACCATCAAGGCCTCTGTAAATAGGATTCTTGTTTTAAGCCACGGCTGGGTAGTGGGTAATAGGCCATAGGTGGGAGTCACACAAACTGGGTTTGAATCCAGGCTTACAGGTTGGCTCTCTAGCTTACCAGCTGCATGACCTCAGGCAAGCTACTTAACCTTGCTTAAGCCGTGCTTTCTCCATCTCTGAAATGGAATCACCACAGCTTTGTACTTTCAGAGGTGGGGGAGGACTGAAGGGAGTAATGAATGCAGTGTGCTTAGGAGAGAACCTGGCCCATGACGAACAGTTCAGAGATAGGAGTTGTTGTGATTAGGGTTCTCATTCTCCCTCCTCTACCAGCCAGCACCAGCCTACCCACGGACCAGATGGGAGAGATCCATGGATCCACACGGAAGCCACACGGAAACAGACAGCTGGGCAACACCTGCTCCCCTTGGGGCCCTGGGCTTGAGAGCAGAAGAAGAGTGGGAGGAGGGGAAGGACGGGAAAAAATAGGGATGCCCAACTGTAACAGGGAGACACCTGAGATGTCTCTAAGTAACTGTGACTTGGGAGGATGTTTTAAGGGAGACGACGGGCAACTCTTTTCCACTGCTGAAACTGTAACAAGAAAATAGGCTGAAACTGAAAAAGGAGTGTTTTAGATGAAGATGTGAAGACCCAAGAGGGAAAAAAAAGGAAGGAAGGAAGGAAGGGAGGGAGGGAGGGAGGAAGGGAAAGAAAGGAATATATCAGAAGGAACTTTCCACCCCCCACCGCGGATGTTTTTTTTAAATAAATATACAAAGAAAATGAATCAGTAAAAAAATCTGTTCTCTCTTACTTTTTCCATTTTGTTTTTCCAGTTCTTCTCATCTCTAATTTTACCTAAATGATAATTTTATAAGCAAATCAAGTTATACATAATACATTTTATGTTTCTTCTTAGCGAAATGATTTTAGATATGTAAATTGTACTACAAAAATAAATATTGCATGTTATTCTAATTCTTCACCAAATTTACATTCCCCACCACCAAATTCTCTAACCCTCTATCTCTGATGGTTTTAAGGTTTCCAAGACCTTGACATTTATACGTTTCACGTGGGTCTAAGGGAGAAGTGACTTCACATTAGGTTAGATGGTGCAGTGAGTTAACTGGCAAGGTTCTAAAATCTCTTTGGCAAATATCATTATTTCATCTCTGGACCAGTGATGGATATAATTGTATGGAATCGAGTAGAATGAAATCTGATGGGCCTCCTGCATTTCTGTGGCAAGATTTTCAAAGCCTCTCCACTATGTATAACATCTTCTTCAGACTCAGGCATATTTGAAATCCCACCAAGACCCAGCCTCCTTCTCTGAGGCAGATGTCCAGGCAGATGGGCGTGTGGATTCCCCCCAGGCCTCAGGGCAGAGAGGCATGGAAGCTGCCCCTATCTTGGCCATATTTCTAGACGCTCTCTGTGTTCATAATGGTATCGAATCCCTCGGGGAACTATAGTGAGGGTGTATAGCCAAAAGCTTTGGCCTCTGATCCCCAGACTGAATTCTGGTTCATCTTCTGGACACCCTGGGTATTAAAAACTGCTGGTTAGTTAATTTATAGAGAGCTCTGTCAATATGGTAGCTGCTAGCCTTCTGTGGCTATTTAAATTAATAAAACTAAGTAGAATGAAAATTTCAGTTCCTCAGTTGTGCTGGCAACAGTTCAACTGCTACCCATGCAGCCCATAGCTTCCACGCCAGACAGCACAGGTATAAAACATGCCCATCATCAAAGAACACTCTACCGGACAGCACTGATTGGGGGGAACATTGGAAGTGAGGACACTAGTCATAGTTAAGTGCCTGCCGTACACTGGGATCTCTGTACTGCAGTAGTTCATTAAATTATGAGATAATCTACAGCAAACAATGTCATCCTCACTTTCCAGATGAAGAATTGGAGGCTCGAGAAGGTTAATCTGCCCAGAATCCCCCTAGTTAGTGGCAAAGCTGGTAAATCTAGGACTAGCCTTGAAACTCAGCTACAGTCTTATGATGGGACCAAAAGGATAAGATAGAGCAGGTGTATATGGATGCAGAGGTGGCAGATGGTGAAGGATTGGGCCAGAAATGCAAACAGCTAACTTTAGTAGAAGAAGCAGCCCCCTCCCCTCACCAGGCACCTCCGAGGGGAGGAGCAGAAGCTGCCATCTCCATGGAAAGGTCAGCCTTGTTTCACACGGGAGGAAGGACTGAGAGTCCCTCAAGACTACATGGCTGAGGACTGGAAAAGTGCAAGATGGGGATCAGATAACATCACTGGCTGAAAATTCATCATCACAGGGGTCCTCCAGGGGGTCCCTGGGCTCAGCCCTCTGTCACTGGGGCTCGAGAGGAACTCGGTGATATTAGGACAATGAGAGCAGGTCTGTCTAACAGAACCCAGGTTGCTGGTAGAGACTTGGAAGTGTGGGTCTCATGCCCTGTGAGGTGTTGCTATGGAAACAGCTGCACAATAGGGTCCATATGACCTGTTTACAGAGAGCTTCAGCAGCCAGAGTCACCTGGAGCAGCCCCTCACATCCTCTGAAGAGTGAAGGATGCTTGGTACCACTCTTCTGAGCAGCAGTGGTGTGGGCCAATCAGAAAAGTCCATGAGTTACTGCAACAGCTGTTCTGAGGCTGCAGAGTGGCAATGCCTTATAGCAGTTGGTCGCTGCAGCACACATCATAGTGGCTTTGGTTGGGGGTTCAGGATGCTTGGGTTGGGGATGGAGACCATGACCCAGGCAAAGGAGGCACAGTGGATGGAATGCTGGGGGCTCAGGGAAGGAGTAAGAAGATCCTGCTGGATGATGAGATGACATCCATGGCCGGCTTTACAAGGAGCACAGCCTATGGTTCCCGTCAAAGAACTATATGGGCATGGTGTGTATGGTTGATGGTTTGTCTCCCCTACTACATCCCAAGCCCCCTAGGAGAAGGAGCCCTGTGTAGGTTACCCTTTCCAGCCTCACCTCCATTCACAGAACAGGGAAGACACTTGGTAAATGCCCTGTTTCTTAACACTCACCCAAACCAGAATTCCTCAAAGTTCACTTCATGGAAAACTAGTTCTGAAAGATGCTAATGAGTATTTTTTTTAAGTGAAGGAAATAAAGCAAAAGAAAACCTTCCATGGTCAACTTAGTTTGGAAAGCATTGGATTAAACAAGGTTCAACAGGGCAATTTACTGTACGATTTCTCTGAGCCTTTTAAATGATAATGAGGGGAAGATAGAAAGCAGCACTTCCTAAACCTAATTGGCCATGGAATCCTTTTTCCACAGAGCTTCTTGTGGGACTAGTGTTCTGTAGAAGCACCGATCAAGACCTCAAACTTCAGCTCACTATTGCAGGGTTTAGATAAAGTAAGTATGCCACTCTGGAATTGATTGGCCAATCAATAAATTGTACCACCATATAAAACATCACTGAGGCACACCATCCCTGGGTTTATTTATCCATGTAGGCAACTAAAGAGTGCCTCACCTGTATGAATGTTGGTCCCAAGAATATAAATTTCTTCTTTCTGTTTCCATCCCAATGATACAATGATTACCAGCCTTGTAATCAGCCAAATTCATCACCACATCAACAATGAATTAATTTAGCTCTTAATATTTTGAGCATCTGCTATGTGCAAAGTATTGTGTTATACAACCTGGGGAAAAACACATTTGTAAGAAATGAAAAGGTTCTCCCAGCTCTCCAAGAATCTGCAACCTAACTGGGGAAGTAAGAAACAGACATTCCCCCCTCCCCAGGGCATCTGTTCCCCGTTGCTGCATACAACTGCACCTTCCGATGCCTTCTCTCTGTTCCCTTTACTCAATTATATTTCTCCAAACGCCTTCATTTTCACAATCTCCACTGGATATAGCTCTGTGTTTTGGGGGCTGTGTACAGTATGTATTATTCATATGCTTGCTGGTTTCTGAACAACTTATGAAAACCAACTAGAGATTAATTCATAAAAAATAAGCCTTTCTTCCTCTCTCCCTTTACAGGACTCAGTCTGTTTCTCTGCACAGTTAGTTGTATTGGCTGATTGCATTTCTGCTCTCCCCCTGCCCTCATTCTGTAGGAAAATCATGTCTCTTTAGTATTGTTGCCACGCATCCTTTCGTGGGCCTGAAATATATACCATTGTGTTCTGACTTTTGTTTTGTGCAGAATCCCTTTCATGCTCCATCTTCTGCAAGGTCCCTCTGTCTTGGCAGCCAAAGACACTTCTGTTTGCAGCCAGGAGATTTCTATTGTACTTTGCACGTTACAAGTTTTTTGTTCTGCGAGGTGGCCTTTTGTAGTTGAGTTTGCTAATGTTTCTAACTGAAAACAGGAACAGCCACACTTCATCAGCCTCATTCTTCTCTAAGACACGGTTGTCAAGTCCACTGAGGGAACCATGATCCTCCCTGCTCACGAGGGATAAGGTGAGCTCAAATCAGCAGCAAAAGGAATCCATGTGTTACACATCCAAGGTAGAAGAAACAGAGGTCTTTGATCGCTGGGAATGTTAATCTTCTGAATGGCACACACTTTAAACTTTTTTCTACCGGGGAACATGCTCACTACTCTTCCTCCTCAGCTTCTCTTCCCTCCTCCTGCTCTAGGGTAGCCACCACCGTGTGGCTCCTCTGATTCCCAGCAGAGCTTGTGAATAGACTTTAGCCACAGTGAGGTCCCTTCCCTGCCCAACTCCCTACATTTCACTCTCGATTATAGACACAAACACAACTTCAACTTCACTGTGGTCACAAACCATATTTGTCCCACTCTCCAGCACCTCACACCCAACTGATAGTTGGGATTTGGGACTCAAAAAGTATCTATTGAATGAATAAATCCACTTATCTCTTGAGACTTAGCAGCCCAGGCTTTGAAGGAAGCTGTCGGGCATGTCCGCTGCCTCCCATCCAGCTATCATGCTTCTGTCACTTCTTGCTGGCACCATTCTCCAGGAAGCTGGAAGGGCAGTAGATGTGGAATAGACTGTGGTCTGTGAGGTGGAGAGGAAGTAATGAAAAGGCACTGACCCGTGGGGACACAAGGCAACCCCACATGCAATGCATCGGTTCAATCAGGAAATGCACTCTTGGCAATTGTGACACAAAAATCACCTAAGTCATTCTGGCCTTGCATGGTGGTTCAAACTCCTCTCCTGGAGGGTGTGTGCGTGTGTGTGTGTGTGTGTGTGCGTGTGTGTGTGTGTGTGATATCCCTCTGGCTTGCTATCTCAAATCAACTCTCTTTTAGAATTTTCTCTCACTTTTCAATTTTTTTAAAACATATACCCTTACACAAATGACTGTCATTTTCTTCATCTCCCCTTCCATATTTTAATTCATTATCCTATGTCCTTCACCACTACATTCTAAAGCACACTTTTATATCCACATCATTGTACACTGAAAGCTTACTTCCCTTCCTTAGATGTCTTCTTTCCTTTCTCTCTCCTTCTCTCTCTTTCTTTCTTTCTTGTTTTTGTTTTTTTGTACTCTTGACTCTACCCCCTCCTTTGACTAATCACAGTTTATTAGTTGTTATGGCAACTCCGATGGCTCTCAGTACTTCTCTCTTGTGATGTGGCTAAAAATGAAGATGCCAGCAAAATAAAGATGGGTATTACTCTTCCCAGTCTCTTCCCCAAGCCCTTTCCCATCCTCATTATTATCTCTACATGGCAGTCCCCACCCGCCCCCTACATACAGGTAACAAAGAAGCAAAAAAAACAGGTAAATAAAAGGCTATGTCTCCCTGTTTGTCCACAGTATTACTTCCTACTATAACAAACATGGAACCATAGAAGGCTTGAGCTGGAAAAGAGAGTCATGATTTGTGGGACCTTGGAATATGTGGGACCTTTAGAGGCAGCTTCTCGGTGTCAGAATAGCAATCACCACAGCAGGCCAAACATGTTAGTGGAGACAAGTGGCACATTCAGTTCTAATTCTCTCTGGCTTCAGCTCCTGCCATTCATGCCCGACCTAAGACCCCTATGGGGTGACGCAGATCACTGCTCATTAGAACTACCTCATTACCTTAATGCTAGCCAAGCTCCTGTCTGAATCAGGACTGAACTGCCTACTTACTAAATTCATAGATCTCCAAACTTTTCACTAAATGATTCCAGACACCATGCTCCACCCCCCTTTAGGAATGCACTTCATTTCTATATGTCTTCCTAACAAGTTATTTTGCTGTCACATTTTCTCCGACGTCTGTCACCTTGGTATCTAAGCACTCTGGCAAATTCATGAAGCTAAAAACAAACACTTATGTGGGAAGGGGGAAGAAGGCTCTTCTCTTCTGTTCTCTCATCTCCATAGGGACAGAGCAGCACAAAGAGGCTATGATTCTCCAAGGTCACTCTGTGCACAGACAGCTAAACAGCCAAGAAAAGACTGCAGACTCCTACCTCCAGTCCCTGACCTCCATAATTCAACAATACTCTGTCTGGAGTCAGTGTCTCTATAGAAAGTACCAAATGAGATTTTGTAGCTGCTAGCCATAGGCATGAAGGACTCTTCACAAAAATCAAGTGTGCCTCCTTCCCTTCCAAGCTCTGGATCTTGCCTCTTTCTCACTGCTGAGTATTCAACCCCTCTTTCAACTTTAATATTTGGTGGCATTAACTGAAATCTTCAGAGGTTTCATTCATTTATCAAATCATTCAGCCATTATTAATTGTTCTACAGGCAAACAAATGTTTGAGATGGGTAAGACACTACATATCCTCAAGGATTTGTAGTCCAGAAAGAAGAAATGAGATATACATGCAAAAAGATATATTTACTGAGAACCTACTGTTAGCCATTCTAGACTCTGAAAAGAGAGCAACAGATAAAACCCACAAGGATTCTGTTCTAATGGACCTGACCATGCTAGTGTGGAAAACAGATGAAAAACAAACAGATAAGTGAGTAAGATCTATTACATTAAAACATAATACAAGATGAAATGTGATAAAACGTAATAGAGAAATAAATGAAGTGCTCAATATTTTTTTCTCATGAGATTTTTTGTAGCTGAACCAAAAGTATGATCTAGTTTTGGAATTGGGTTTGTAATATCCCAGGCCTCTGAATGTAAAATTTTCTTCTCTAATAAGCAAATACTATTGCAATTGTTGCATTTGTCCATTGGTGACCTATGCAGAGCAAGAGGCTCAGCACCTATAATAGACTAATGACCAAAAACTTTAGAATAACCTGGAGGCCGCTGAAATATAAATGACCCAATTCTAGCAGAGAATGGGTAAAAAAATATATATATAAAGGATCTGTGAGAACTACTGTAGTTCACTGGCCACCTGACAGACTGCTATTCAAAACAGAATGGAATGTTCTACCCTAATTATTTATCAGATTCCCTTGTAGTTGCTGAAAATCAAAGTAACAACCTTAACTTCTTTGTCTTTAGAAGTGAGATTTTAAAGTTTTTTTAAAAATATTAAAATATTCAGGAACACACTAGATGGTGATTTCTCTTCCAACATTCATTATTTCATTAGTCCACTTTATCTGTCCCTTGTGATGCAGTCAGTGGGCAACATAGAAACTTTAGCTCTTCAAACAAATGGCTTCAAAGAAACTTGCTACACAGCTCCATTGTATACTCTCTGCTGACCAAGAAGCTGCCATTCAGAATAGCCACCAACCCCTCATTTGTAGAGGGATCCAGGAAGATAATGAATGTTACCAACATTCAGGGGAGGTATTGTACTGGATGTATTTCGAGCAGTGGAAAAGTGGGCAAATTCTGAAAGTGGCTGGTATTATAGTCTTGATGGCAGAAAAGGAAGGAAAGAAGGGAGGGAGGGAGGCAAGGAAGGAAGTAGGGAGGGAGAAAGAGATGAAGGGAAGAAGGAAGAGTGGAGAAAAAGAAAGAAAAACTATATAAGTATCCAAAATAACCTGAAGCAATTGTGAGACTTTCAGTTTTAGCTTCCCACTGTACACAACTATAAAACCAAGTAAATGTACAAGGAAACTCTTTATAGGCATTGGACAGCAGGAAGCACAGAACCATAATCCTAGAGAGAAGGAAAACATACAAGGTGAACTTCCCATTTGCATATGCTTTCTGACCAGTAATACTTTTCAGAAAATGGCATAGGGAAGTGGAGTTCGAGCAGAGCTCTCTGGAAACAGAGATCAGTGTTCAGGATGAGCAATGCTCCTCAAATTTACAGGACAAGATAAAGGAGAGAAGGGAGCTACACAGAAGGGTGACTTCAGAAGGGGTGAGTGTCTACAAGGCCTAGCAGAGAATGGATGCTCTGGGAGATGGAGATGAGTGGAGATCCCAGAAGTCACACAATTCTAGGAGACAGTACAGATATCTCACTGAGAACCTTAGGCATTCCGCTGAGACCTCAGAAAGGGCATTCCTTAAGAGTAAGGACCAGGTTCTAAAGTAAGAGCCGCACCCTAGGACTAAAGACAATCTGAATTGGGTCCACCTTAATAAAGAAGAAAAACAATCCTAACAGGGCCAAAAGGACCCACCAATAACTTAACTGCTTACTAGAATAAAATTCAACTTTCTTTTTAAAAGGACAACATAACCCAGTCTCCTTATGATGCATTACCCACAGAGTCCAGCATACAATAAGAAATTATTAGATATGCAAGAAAGCAGGAAAATGTGACCTATAATCAAGGGAAAAAATAGTCAATAGAAACAGACCCTAAGATGACCCAGATTTGGGATTTGTAGACAGGACTTTAAAGTGGCTATTAATAAATATGTTCAAAAATAGTATAAATATAACCAAGTAAATATATAAAAGTTTAAGGAGAGATTAAAAGGACTAAATGGAAATTCTAACACTGAAATTACAATATCTGAAGTGAAATGTATTGAATGAGCTTAAGTACAGATCAGAGACTTCAGAAGAAAGGGTCAGTGAGCTTATTTGATAGATCCATATTTATTATCCAAGCTGAAGAAGAGAGAGAAAAAAACTTTTTAAAATAAAATAATATAGAATCCTTGTTCTGTGAAACAGTCACAAGTGTTATACACATAGTTCATTTTCAGAAGAAGAAAAAAACATGGAGAAGAAAAATATTAAAGAAATAATAACCAAAACCTTCCCATATAAACCAAGAATTCTGAAGTTCAAGTCCAAGGCCAGTGAACTCATGAAGAATTTTTAAAAAAACACAAAAATGTATGTACATCATATTTAAATTACTGAAATCCAAATAGAAATAGAAAATCTTTAAAAAGCCAGTGGAAAATACATTACAGACAGTAGAACAATGACACAAATGATGCCTGATTTCTCATCAGAAACACTGAAAGCTAGAAGACAAAAGAGAAAATTCTGTAAAGTGCTTAATGGAAAAAGAAAACAAAACAAAATCCCAAAATTACCTAAAATTTTATATTTAGCAAAAATAATCTTTAAAATAAAAGTGAAGGTGAAATAAACATATATTAGGTAACTGGAAACTGAAAGAATTCATGTTCAGCAGACCTTCTCTACAGCTGCACTAAAAGTTTTTCACACTGAAGAATGGAACTTCTGATATACAAGAAGCAATGAAGAGCCCAGGAACAGATAAATATCTAGACCAATATAAACAACATTATTTTTTCTTCTCTTAATCCCTTTAAAAAACAGCTGACTTTTTAAAGCAAAAATAAAACAATTATTTTCTGGTTTTAATACATTTAAAAGTAAAATACGTGAAAACAGTAGCACGAAAGATGAGGGTAAATGGAATTGTACTCTTAACGACATGTGATGAGATGCACTATTAACTTTAAGTAGACTGAGAAGTTAATTCCTAGAACAACTCTGAAAAAATACCAAGAGGCATGGCTAAAAAGCCAACAGAATAAATGAAATTGAATTCTAAAATATCTGGAATTCAAAAGAAGGCACGAAAGGAGATACTAATAAAATAGAAAGATGAAACAAGTGGAAAATAAATAGCAAGATGGTAGATTAAATCCAAAATCTTCATTAATTACACTAAAAAGCAAGTGGATTACAACTCCAATTAAGGGAAGAGACTTTCAGACTGGGCAAAAAAGCAAGACTTCATCATATGCTGTCTACAAGAGATGTTACTATAAATATAAAATCCCCGATACATTGAAAGAAAAAGAATGGGACAAGATAAATCACGTAAACAGTAACCAAAAGAGGATTGCATAGCTATACTGCTAACAGAAAAACCAGATATCTTGACAAGGAATTACCAGAGACAAAGAGAGAAATATCACAATGATAAAAGAGATCAATTCTTCTGGAAGATAGAACAATCCTGTCAGTGCTAGTAAAAACAGAGCATCATAATACATGAAACAGGAAATGACATAAATAAAGGGAGAAATAGGAAAACACATAGAGTTAGAGATTTAAAAATCCCTCAATCAGAAATTGTTAGAAAAGCTAGAGAAAAAAATCAATAAGGAAACAAAAAGATTTGTACAACACTAAAAACTGCCTTGATCTAATTAAGATTTTTAGAATAATATAACCATAAAACTATGGAATACACATATTTCATGTGTACATGATATAACATATGTACACATATATGTCAATATAGACTACATATTGGACCATAAAATAAGTTTCAATACATTTCAGAAGGTTGAAATCTTGCACATATGTCCTCTGACAACAAAGGATCAAATGAGAAAATAATAAAAACATGTAGAAATACTTGAATATTTGGAAATTAAGCAGCATGCTTCTAAACAATCCATGAATCAAAGTACAACTCATAAGACATATTAGAAAATAACTTGAATTGAATGATAATAAAAATACAACATGTCAAAATTTACGTGATGCCTCTAAAATGGCGCTAGGGGAGAAATTTATTAATTTAAAGGCTTATATTAAAAGTAAAATAAATATTTAAAATAAGTGATCTAAGTTTCCATTATAAGAAGCTAGGAAAAAAGAGAATGTTAAACCCAAAATAAATAGAAGAAACATAGAACACAAGATAATCTTTGAAAGATTGATAAAATTGAGAAAATCTGAGCAAGAATGATCAAGAAAAATAGAGAATAGTTTAATGATCACTATCAGAAATAGAAAGGGGACTATCACTGCAGATCCCACAGACTTATAAACAGCATAATAAGGAACATTATAACAACTTTATGCCAATAAATTTAACAACTTAGATGAACTGAACATATTCCTTGAAAACACAATTTTGTAAAACTGACACAAGAAATATAGAAAATAAAAGTAGCCCATATCTAGCTTTTTTAATGTGAAATTCATAACCAAAGAAAATTTACAGTCCATATGGTTTACCAGTAATTATATGACATACTTAAGAAATAATGAAGTCATTCACACCCTCCCTCAGAAAATGAAAAAAAGAAGGACCATGTTACATTTGGTTCATGAAGCCAGCAAAATCCTCATTTCAAAACCTTAAGACATTTTAAGTAAGAAAAATTGTGATCAAATATCCCCCCTGAACAAAGACACAAAAATCCTTCACAAAATATTAGCAAATCAAACCAACCAATATATAAGAATTTCAAATTATGTCCACACAGAGTCATATATACCAGGTCATATGTACCATTACACCTGGAAAGCAAGGTAGTTTTAACATTCAAAAACCACTCAATAGAGGAGACCTTCAAGATGGCAGAGAAGTAAGATGTGGAGACCACCTTCCTCCCCACAAATACATCAGAAATACATCTACATGTGGAACAACTCCTCCAGGACACCTACTGAATGCTGGCAGAAGAACTCAGACTTCCCAAAAGGCAAAAAACTCCCCACGTACCTGGGTAGGGCAAAAGAAAAAAGGAAAAACACAGACAAAAGAATAGGGACAGGACCTGCACCTCTGGGAGGGAGGTCTGAAAGAGGAAAAGTTTCGAACACTAGGAAGCCCCTTCACTGGCGGAGACGGGGGTGGCGGGAGGGAAGCTTTGGAGCCATGGAGGAGAGCTCAGCAACAGGGGTGCAGAGGGCAAAGAAGAGCGATTCCCGCACAGAGGATCGGTGCCGACCAGCACTCACCAGCCCGAGAGGCTTGTCTGCTCACCCGCCAGGGCAGGTGGGGGCTAGGAGCTGAGGCTAGGGCTTCAGAGGTCAGACCCCAGGGAGAGGACTGGGGTTGGCTGCGTGAACACAGCCTGAAGGGGGCTAGTGCACCACAGCTGGCTGGGAGGGAGTCCAGGAAAAGGTCTGGACCTGTCGAAGAGGCAAGAGACCATTGCTTTGGGTGCACAAGGAGAGGGGATTCAGAGCACTGCCTAAACGAGCTCCAGAGACAGGCGCGAGCCGCGGCTATCAGCATGGACCCCAGAGATGGGCATGAGATGCTAAGGCTGCTGCTGCAGCCACCAAGAAGCCTGTGTGCAAGCACAGGTCACTTTTCACACCTCCCCTCCCGGGAGCCTGTGCAGCCCGCCACTGCCAGGGTCCCATGATCCAGGGAGAACTTCCCCGGGAGAACACACGGCACGCCTCAGGCTGGTGCAACGTCACATTGGCCTCTGCCGCTGCAGGCTCACCCCACATTCCATACCCCTCCCTACCCCCAGCCTGAGCGAGCCAGAGCACCTGAATCAGCTGCTCCTCTAACCCCATCGTGTCTGGGTGGGGAACAGACGCCCTCAGGTGACCTACACACAGAGGCACGTCCAAATCCAAAGCTAAACCCCAGGAGCTGTGCGAACAAAGAAGAGGAAGGGAAATCTCTCCCAGCAGCTTCAGGAGTAGCAGATTAAATCTCCACATCAACTTGATGTACCCTGCATCTGTGGAATACCTGAATAGACAACTAATCATCCCAAAATTGAGGCAGTGGACGTTGGAAGCAACTGTAGACTTGGGATTGCTTTCTGGGTCTAATTTGTTTCTGGTTTTATGTTTATCTTAGTTTAGTGTTTAGAGTTTATTATCATTGGTAGATTTGTTTGTTGATTTGGTTGCTAGCTTCCTTTTATATACATATATATACATATATATATATATATATTTGTTCTTTTTGTGACTGTTTACGTGTATACTTCTTTGTGTTATTTTGTCTGTATAGATTTGTTTTTACCATTTGTCCTAGGGTTCTATCTGTCCGTTTTTTGTTTGTTTGTTTTAGTATACTTTTTAGTGCTTGTTATCATTGGGGGATTTGTTTTTTGGTTTTGTTGCTCTCTTTTTTCTTTCCTTTTTGTTTATTACATTTAAATTTTTTTATTTTTAATATTTATTTTTTTTAATAACTTTATTTTATTCTTTCTTTCTTTTTTTTTTCTCCCTTTTTTTCTAGCCATGTGGCTGATAGGGTCTTGGAGCTCCAGCCTGGTGTCAGGCCTGTGCCTCTGAGTTAGAGGAGCTGAGATCAGGACATTGGTCCACCAGAGACCTCCAGACTCCAATAATATCAAATGGTGAAAGCTCTCCCAGAGAGCTCCAGCTCAAGGCTAAGACCCGGTTCCACTCAAAAACCAGCAAGCTACAGTGCTGGACACACCATGCCAAGCAACTAGCAAGGCAGGAACACAACCCCACCCATTAGCAGAGAGGCTGCCTAAAATCATAATACATTCACAGACACCCCAAAACACACCACCAGACGTGGTCCTGCCCACCAGAAAGGCAAGATCCAGCCTCATCCACAAGAACACAAGCACCAGTCCCCTCCACCAGGAAGCCTACACAACCCACTGAACCAGTCTTACGCAAGGGGGCAGACACAAAAAACAATGGGAACTATGAACCCACATCCTGTGAAAAGGAGACCCCAAACACAGTAAGTTAAGCAAAATGAGAAGACAGAGAAACACACAGCAGATGAAGGAGCAAATTAAAAACCCACTAGACCAAACAAATAAAGAGGAAATAGGCTGTCTACCTGAAAAAGAATTCAGAGTAATGATAGTAAAGATGATCCAAAATCTTGGAAATAGAATGGGGAAAATACAAGAAACGTCTAACAAGGACCTAGAGGAACTAAAGAGCAAACAAACAATGATGAGCAACCCAGTAAATGAAATTAAAAATTCTCTAGAATGGGGCCTCCCTGGTGGCGCAGTGGTTAAGAGTCCGCCTGCCGATGCAGGGGATACGGGTTCGTGCCCCGGTCTGGGAGGATCCCATATGCCGCGGAGCGGCTGGGCCCGTGAGCCATGGCCGCTGGGCCTGCGCATCCGGAGCCTGTGCTCCGCAACGGGAGAGGCCACAACAGTGAGAGGCCCACATACTGCAAAAAGAAAAAAAAAAAAAAAAAATTCTCTAGAATGAATCAATAGCAGAATAACTGAGGCAGAAGAACGGATAAGTGACCTGGAAGATAAAATAGTGGAAATAACTACTGCAGAGCAGAAAAAAGAAAAAAGAATGAAAAGAATTTAGGACAATCTCAGAGATCTCGGGGACAACATTAAACTCACCAACATTCGAATTATAGGGGTCCCAGAAGAAGAAGAGAAAAAGAATAAATCAAAGAGGAAATTAAAAAATACCTAGAAACAAACGACAATGAAAACACGATGACCCAAAACCTATGGGATGCAGCAAAAGCAGTTCTAAGAGGGAAGTGTATAGCAATACAATCCTACCTCAAGAAACAAGAGACATCTCAAATAAACAACCTAACCCTACACCTAAAGCAATTAGAGAAAGAAGAACAAAAAATCCCCAGGGCCTCCCTGGTGGCGCAGTGGTTGAGAGTCCGCCTGCCGATGCAGGGGATACGGGTTCGTGCCCTGGTCTGGGAGGATCCCATATGCCATGGAGCGGCTGGGCCCGTGAGCCATGGCCGCTGGGCCTGCGCGTCCGGAGCCTGTGCTCCGCAACGGGAGAGGCCACAGCGGTGAGAGGCCCGCATACTGCAAAAAAAAAAAAAAAAGAAAAAAAAGAGAAAGAAAAAAAAATCCCCAAAGTTAGCAGAAGGAAAGAAATCATAAAGATCAAATCAGAAATAAATGAAAAAGAAATGAAGGAAAAAATAGCAAAGATCAATAAAACTAAAAGCTGGTTCTTTGAGAAGATAAACAAAATTGATAAACCATTAGCCAGACTCATCAAGAAAAAAAGGGAGAAGACTCAAATCAACAGAATTAGAAATGAAAAAGGAGAAGTAACAACTGACACTGCAGAAATACAAAGGATCATGAGGGATTACTACAAGCAACTCTATACCAATAAAATGGACAACCTGGAAGAAATGGACAAATTCTCACAAAAGGACAACATTCTGAGACTGAACCAGGAAGAAATAGAATATATGAACAGACCAATCACAAGCACTGAAATTGAAACTATGATTAAAAATCTTCCAACAAACAAAAGCCCAGGACCAGATGGCTTCACAGGCAAATTCTATCAAACATTTAGAAAAGGGCTAACACCTATCCTTCTCAAACTCTTCCAAAATATAGCAGAGGGAGGAACACTCCCAAACTCATTCTATGTGGCCACCATCACCCTGATACCAAAACCAGACAAAGATGTCACAAAAAAAGAAAACTACAGGCCAATACCACTGATGAACATAGATGCAAAAATCCTCAACAAAACACTAGCAAACGGAATCCAACAGCTCATTAAAAGGATCATACACCATGATCAAGTGTATCCCAGGAATGAAAGGATTCTTCAGTATATGCAAATCAATCAATGTGATACACCATATTAACAAACTGAAGGATAAAAACCATATGATCATCTCAAAAGATGCAGAAAAAGCTTTCAACAAAATTCAACGCCCATTTATAATTAAAACCCTCCAGAAAGTAGGCATAGAGGGAACTTACCTCAACACAATAAAGGCCATATATGACAAACCCACAGCCAATATCATTCTCAATGGTGAAAAACTGAAACCATTTCCTCTATGATCAGGAACAAGACAAGGATGCCCACTCTCACCACTATTATTCAACATAGTTTGGGAAGTTTTAGCCACAGCAATCAGAGAAGAAAAAGAAATAAAAGGAATCCAAATTGGAAAAGAAGAAGTAAAGGTGTCACCGTTTACAGATGAGATGATACTATACGTAGAGAATCCTAAAGATGCTACTAAAGCAATCTACTAGAGCTAATCACTGAATTTGGTAAAGTAGCAGGATACAAAATTAATGCACAGAAATCTCTTGCATTTCTATACACTAATGAGGAAAAATCCAGAAGAGAAATTAAGGAAACACTCCCATTTACCACTGCAACACAAATAATAAAATACCTAGGAATAAATCTACCAAAGGAGACAAAAGACCTGTATGCTGAAAACTATAAGACACTGATGAAAGAAATTAAAGATGGTACAAACAGATGGACAGATATACCACGTTCTTAGATTGGAAGAATCAACATTGTGAAAATGACTATACTACCCAAAGCAATCTACAGATTCAATGCAATCCCTATCAAACCACCAATGGCATTTTTCACAGAACTAGAACAAAAAATTTCACAATTTGTATGTAAACACAAAAGACCCCAAATAGCCAAAGCAATCTTGAGAAAGAAAAATGGAGCTGGAGGAATCAGGCTCCTGGACTTCAGACTATACTACAAACCTACAGTAATCAGGACAGTATGGTACTGGCACAAAAACAGAAATATAGATCAATGGAACAAGATAGAAAGCCCAGAGATAAACCCACGCACATAAGGTCACCTTTTCTTTGACAAAGGAGGCAAGAATATACGATGGAGAAAAGACAGCCTTTTCAATAAGTGGTGCTGGGAAAACTGGACAGCTACATGTAAAAGAATAAAATTAGAACACTCCCTAATACCATACACAAAAAAAACTCAAAATTGATTAAAGACCTAAATGTAAGGCCAGACACTATAAAATTCTTAGAGGAAAACATAGGCAGAACACTCTATGACATAAATCACAGCAAGACCCTTTTTGACTCACCTCCTAGAGAAATGGAAGAAAAAAAAAACCCAAATGGGACCTAATGAAACTTAAAAGCTTTTGCACAGCAAAGGAAACCATAAACAAGATGAAAAGACCACCCTCATTATAGGAGAAAATATTTGAAAATGAAGCAACTGACAAAGGATTAATCTCCAAAATTCACAAGCAGCTCATGCAGCTCAATATCAAAAAAACAAACAACCCAATCCAAAAATGGGCAGAAGACCTAAATAGACATTTCTCCAAAGAAGATATACAGATTACCAACAAACATATGAAAGGATGCTCAACATCACTAATAATTAGAGAAGCAAATCAAAACTACAATGAGGTATCACCTCACACCAGTCAGAATGGCCATCATCAAAAAATCTACAAACAATAAATGCTGGAGAGGGTGTGGAGTAAAGGGAACTCTCTCTTGCACTGTTGGTGGGAATGAAACTGATACAGCCACTATGGAGAACAGTATGGAGGTTCCTTAAAAAAACAAAAATAGAACTACTATATGACCCAGCAATGCCACTACTGGGCATATACCCTGAGAAAACCATAATTCAAAAAGAGTCATGTAGCACAATGTTCATTGCAGCTCAGTTTACGATAGCCAGGACATGGAAACAATCTAAATGTCCATCAACAGATGAATGAATAAAGAAGATGTGGCACATATATACAATGGAATATTAGTCAGCTATAAAAAGAAACAAAATTGTGTTATTTGTAGAGAGGTGGATGGACCTAGAGTATGTCATACAGAGTGAAGTAAGTCAGAAAGAGAAAAACAAATACTGTATGCTAACACATATATATGGAATCTGGAGGGGAAAAAAAATGGTTGTGAAGAGCCCAGGGGCAGGACAGGAATAAAGACGCAGACATAAAGAATGGAATTGAGGACACGGGGAAGGGGAAAGGTAAGCTAGGACGAATTTAGAGAGTGCCATGGACATATACACACTACCAAATGTAAAATAGATAGCTTAGTGGGAAGCAACCGCATAGCACAGGGAGATCATCAGCTCAGTGCTTTGTGACCACCTGGAGGGGTGGGATAGGGAGGGTGGGAGGGAGACGCAAGAGGGAGGAGATATGGGGATATATGTATATGTATAGCTGATTCACTTTGTTATAGAGCAGAAACTCACACACCATTGTAAAGCAATTATACTCCAATAAAGATGTTAAAAAAAAACCCATCAATATAATTCACCATATTAACAAAGCAGGAGAGAAAATTATACACCAATAGATAACCATTTAAATTTAAAAATCATTTGAAAAAACTCAACTCCCATTCATGGTTAAAACTGAGCAAAGTAGGAATAGAAGGGGACTTCTTAATCTGATGACATGTACAAAATAAGCCTATGATTAACAATACACTTAATGGTGAAATATTGAACTCTTTCCCCTTTATTTGAGGAAAAGAGTGAGAATGTTTCTTTTAACTTCCTATTCATTATTGTACTAGAGGTTCTAGCCAGAGATAAGAAGGCATGAATAGTAAACAAAAAGCATAAAAATTGAAAGGAAAGAAATTCTGTTTATACAATAGGTATTATGAGAGTTTATGTAGAAAATCCAAGGAAGCTACCAAAAAAAAATCTATTAAAATTTAGAAGTGAATAAAGTAAGGTCACAGGATACAAGGTTACAATAGCCAGTATGCAACATTTGGATAATGAAATTTTAAAATACCATTTACCATAACATCATGAGACATACAGCACTTAAGAATAAAATTAACAAAAGATGTGCTGAAGATCCACATTGAAAACTACAAAATATTGCTGAGATTAAAGAAAATATAAATTAATAAAGAGATATATGCCATTCATGGATTTGAAGAGTCAATATTATTAGTGTCAACTCTCCCCAAATTTTCTATTGAGTAAATGCGATCCCAATAAAAATTCCAACCAGACAGTTCACAGGCATTAAGAAGTTTACTCTAAAATGTATATGGGGCTTCCCTGGTGGCGCAGTGGTTGAGAGTCTGCCTGCCGATGCAGGGGACACGGGTTCGTGCCCCGGTCCGGGAAGATCCCACATGCCGCGGAGCGGCTAGGCCCGTGAGCCATGGCCGCTGAGCCTGCGCGTCCGGAGCCTGTGCTCCGCAACGGGAGAGGCCACAGCAGTGAGAGGCCCGTATACCGCAAAAAAATAAATAAATAAATAAATAAAAAATAAATTAAATGTATATGAAAAAAACCAAAGGGCTAGAATAGCCTTTACAATCTTAAAAAGAACAAATTTGGAGAGCTCACAAGAACTGGTTTCCAAGCTTACAAGGTTTCACTGGGGTATTGATTACATAGTTATATATATATATATATATATATATATATATATATATGTACATACATATATATATCTTTCAAAACATGTTGAATCACCCATGAGAGTTGTGTGTACATTTTACCACAATAATAATAATAATAATAGTAAGTAATTATTATTTATACAAATTTCCCATCACAAGAAGGGACGGGGACTTGGAGGTGAGTACAGGTGAGAGGAGGCAAGTGCACATGCAATGAACCTCCTTTTCTTTGTCTCCTTCAGTAAGTGACTGATGGATGAAGCTGTGTCAACTTGGTGAAACTGAAACAACTTACCCCAGAATCTCTTCTCTGTATATTTGCAAGTTGGAATCGGTCAAAACAAGAATATGCACAAGATATGGAAGGCAGGAGTGAGCCCGTAGCCAATCGTCTATGAAGGTCACCATAATCAGACATGGGGATGGACACACGCAGAATCCCCCAGCGGGTCTCATCACGCTCGTCCGCTCTTCATCCAGCCCTTCCTCTCATCTACCGACCCTGCCGAACAGCCGCAGGCTCGTGCTCAGCACCTGCTGAGGACCCACAAAGGGGACAGCTGCAGGGAGCAACATCTCCCCTGTGTTCCCAAGGCTGGACATAGTCTCAGGTGGTCCGGTTGGTTGCTGGCTCATTTTCTCTCCCTCCCACTCCCTTTCTGACCTTCACTTTGCCAGTTCCTTCCCAACTGTGTAAGATCTAACCGTCAAAATAAATCCCTAGTCACTGACACAGTGACCCTGGCTCCCTGCCTCTGATCGAGCCACCCTTTCACCCCCAAGGTCAGGGTGGATTCACTTAATGAGAGCAAAGGGTGATGCGGGCTCAGTGCACTGCATGCTGGCGGCGAATGGGGCACATTCATGCAGGCAAACCACCTACTGCAGGGGTAGAGGTCAAGCAGGAGATTAGACTTCAGGTGAGCTTTCCTGTATCATCAGAGCATCCGAAAACCGTAAGATGCAGCCTTGTATTAAAATATGCTACCCCATGAAGCCATCTGATACAGATTCTGATTTCAAAAAACAAGGTCCCAGGGCACCCTGTCTTGAGTCTGTGAGGAGGCCAATCCACATAGCTGAAAAGTGAGACAAAGTGTCAGAAGAGGGTATAGGTTCGTGTGCACAGAAGCATATGTTTGTATTTATTTCCAAAAAAAAAAAAAAAAAAAAAAAGGAAAACCCAGGCACATCTTTTTGGACAGAAAAAAGAATCATATAACAGAAACAATTAACCTGGCTTTTGTATTCAGAAAATTATAGAACCTTAGAAAAAGCACCTTACATTCTTATTTCTTATTTTATTTACCATAAAATTGGATATAAGACCAGTCCCAGCCTCTTCATAAAAGGGTAAACTGTAACTTGAGCTTCCACTATGTGCTAAGCAGATTTACTCTTGGCAACTGTCCAGTGAAGAAAGTGTTAGTAGCCTCATTTTATAGATGAAACTGACTCAAGAGATAGCAAGTAACTTAATTAAGGCCACACAGTTAAGTGGGAGAGCCATGATCTGACCTCATGTCTGTCTGGTGACCCTGAGGCTCATCATCTTTCCACTAAGCCACCTCCTGCTGAGCCTGGACCTCCATTTTCGGAAAGGGGAAGATCTGTTGTGTAGATGTTATCCCTGGGAAACTGTTTTGAGATAATTATAGAAGAAATAATTTTAAAACACCTCCAGACTTTTATATGCATGTATGTGCTCCTGGTCAAATTAGTCACTTTGAGAGAGTATAGGTATATCCCAGCGGGTTCCAACAATAATGCTATTTTCCAAAATATTTTTGGAAGTCCTCTCTCAGAATTGCAGAATTGCAGCACAGTTGCTACAAACATGTATATATACATACATACATATACATATGTGTGTGTATATTAGCATAAGCTAATTTCTTTTGCATTTACAAATCATTTGTACCCATAATGTATTAATATATTGCTATTAGGTTAGTCGGTTAACCGAATGCTCCCTTCAGCATTGAGGTTTCACTGAACTCTAGACTTCAGAACTGGTGCAGCTTCTCTGTCCTTCCCCCGCCTAGACTTAACCCCTCACCAGAAACTGTCTCCAGAAAAGTCTTTATACACACACAAAGCCAGGAAACATGGGTAATTGTCTTTCACAGCAAGTCTTCAAATAAAAACTTAGAGTTTTGTTCAGACTTAAAAAGTGCATATATATATATATATATATATATATATATATATATATATATGCATGTGTGTGTGCTTCTGTGTGTATACATATTTACACATATATACACATATACCCATATGTATCTATATATACAATATAGATATATATACAAACTTTATATATTGATAGATGTGTATGGCACCTGCCTTCTTCTGTACTCGCTAATGTACATGTATATCCAAGGTGACTTTTCTGAAAAACAACACTCCTCGCAGAATGTTCAAACACATACCAGGCATGTTGTACACAGAACAGCTGCAGCGGAAAGAGAGTTGAACAGCATGGCCTTTAAGATCCTTTCCAACACTGAGATTCCCTATAATATGATTTGTTATGTTTGTTTAAAAAATAAAAAAGCATTCTATTACATTATGGTCATGCCTCATAAAAGGCACTATGCAAATGAAAGGTGGGTCTTTGTTATGAATAAAAATGTTACGATTGTCCTTTTAATAGGAGTTCTAATTGCTGAATGGATTCCACCGACTCTCACGGTGAGGTCAGATAGGCCCCCGGTGGGTGCTCCTACAGCACCCAGATCCTCTCTTTCACTTTGCAGGAATCATACTTGCTTGTTCAGTGTCCAAAGTCTCAAAGTCTTAAGTTCCTTAACTGCTAAGGCATACCTGTTCATCACTGTCATTTGGACTGGAATCAGAGAAAAACCTAATAAATATTTTTCAATGGACAATAAACATTTGATGCATGACAAAATTGTGGCTCGTAGAATCAACCTGCAAACTTTCCCTGTCCTTTCATTCCTGTGGGAATAGTCTATGTGGCATTTACTCAAGGCCCCCACCATGTGAAAGGCGGGCAGAGGGTCTTCTGAGGGATGGAGAGTCCTCGCAGGCAGGGAGCACACAGCCCAGCAGGAAAGCCAGAAAGCACCCTGCCCAACCTTAAGTAAGTGAGCTGAGGAATGGCACACACTTCAGAGGGATTTGCTCCAGCTCGGGTGAATGGGGAGGGCAGGTAACCATGGGGGAAAGGAAGCATTTCTGGTCCAAACAGAGAGAAAATCATGAGTAAAGACACCAAAGCAGAAATATGCAAAACTTTTTGAACAGAGCTGAGCAGTCCAGTTGCCTAAGGTGTATGGTGGGAGTGGTGGGAAATCAGATGGTGACATTGGTCAGGTGAAAAGAGCCTTCATTGCCAGGTGCGATAGGCTGGATGATGGCCCCAAAGACACTGAAACTCTGATCCCTGGAACCTGTTACTTTATTGGCAAATGTGACTTTGCAGGTATGATGAGATTATCTTGGGTTATGCCAGTAGACCCTAAATGTCTTCAGAAGTGTCCTTATAAGAGAAAGGCAGAGAGAGGTTTCAGTGTAGAAGAGAAAGCAATGAGAAGATGGACCAGAGAGACAACCAGAGATGCTATGCTGCTGCCCTTGAAGATGGTGGAAGAGGCCCTGAGCCAAGGAATGCGAGGAACGCAAGCCTAAGAGTGGGAGAAGGCAGGGGAAAGTCCCCTCTGGAGCCTCGGAAGAAGCACAGCCTGCCAACACCTTGGTTTCAGTCCAGTGAAAGGCATTCCGGATTTCTGACTCCAGAACCGTAAGAGGAAAAACGTGTATTGTTATAAGCAACTGCGTTTGCAGTAATTTGTCTCCGCCACCATAGGAAATTAACACAACCAGAGTAAGACATCTGTGTTAGGCAATGAAGAGTCATAAAAATTCAGGTGGAAATGGAGGGAGGGACGGCAAATAGAAGGGGTGTGGTGAGAGGAAAAAGTAAGAAAGAGAAGCTTGATTTTAGAAATGGGTAAAATCTCCCTGGATATTTTGTTAGCAAAGCATTTTTGTATCCTCTGGGATGAAAGGTGCAGGAGAAAATGTAATAACACTAAGAAATATTCTGTGATTTCCCTGGAACATGTCCTCGGGTGAACTACAAGGCAGCTCTAAATGTTGGGATCAGAGATGTGAGAGGCTCAGCAGCGTGGGGTCTCGAGGGTGCCATAGAAACCATGACTGTGTTTGTCTCTGTTCCCTGGGGACTGGCATCCTCACATGTCTTCCTCCCCAAACCATAATTCACAGGAGCTCGGGGGGCGGCAGAAAAGAGCAGAGTCAAGAGCCGTTGGAGGCCACAATAGCAGGACCAGAGCATCATGAATTACTTAGCATTTACCCAAGGCAGCTTAAGACCCATTTCAAATACTGAGCAAGCAAGCACTGGGTTAATCGGCATGGATTTGTCATGAGTGGTCGGCCTAGACCCCTAAAGTTTGTGTTGGGGACACTTGTTCATGCTGGGGCCCAAGACCTGCTGATTCATCTCCCCCACAGGTCATAAACTGGCAGGTGGGGCTCCTACTCCCACAAAAGCTGATTTTTAAACCAGAGATTTGAGGTTCCCAGCACTTCTGACTCTTCATCATCTTCTGAGAGTCCTTAAAGACTCAACGGAGGCCTTGACCTTGAAGGTAAAAGGGCCCCACATTCCAAAACAGGGGTATTTATTCTCTCTTCAACCTGAAGGGAACCTTGGAGATCGTATCACACAAGTCTCTAATTCCACAACAGAGAAAGCCCACGGTCAGGGAAGTCAAGTGACCCAGCAGAAAGGCCATCCAAAGGGATGTTGCTACTGGACCACAGCCTTGCAGTCAATTTCTCCTTGGGAGAAGGAGACTCATGCATCACCTGGGGCTGACGCTTTGAAGCACTATGGACCCATATATCCTTGCCCTCTGGAGGAAGAAGGTCCTGCTCTACAGGGTCCTGGCTTTTCCTTCTGCATTAGGGTCTATTTTGGAGCTGAGACCCCTTATAAGCAGACTTAATGGAAAAGGAGCCATGAGCATGGAGTCAAACGGACCTGCATTTAAATTCCAGCCCCGTCACTTACGTGCTGTGTGATCATAGGCAATTCATTTGATCTCTCTGATCCCCAGTTTCCTTAGGTATAAACACCTCTGAGTTGCTGTGAAGATTCAATGTGGTGATACGTCGAATGCAAAAGTGTTTAATAGAATGCTGAGAATAACCTAATGCTGGATGAGCACTCGCTGGATCTGAATTTGAATGAGTTTTTAGGAACACGAGGATGAATACAAAGGCTTCCAAAAATACCTTCACTCACAGCCTGTTGTAAAGATCTAAAATTCTGCCATTAGCAATATAGATTCTAGAAGAACTGTCAGTCTTTGGGAATTCACATTAAAACAAAAATTACCCCAGAACCTCAAACCAATTATTAACACCTCAGCAGGAATTAATTGCTAGGGGGAAACAATCAAGGTCCTGCAGAAATAAGAGAAAAGAGGTAAAAGAGAAGGGAACAGAGAAGTGAGCTATGCTGAATGGAACCAAACATCTGTCAGATTCTGTTTTCTTTGGACCAAAGGGACATGGGAGCTAGAAATCCAATGGGATTTCTAAATTATAAAACAATCCTAGAAGCAATGCTTGTTTTATTTTCTTGTTTCCGTGTTTTGCAACAGCTGAGATTGTTGACAGGGAGAAAGGGCAAGGCCCACCCACCTCCCCTAGATCTGTGCACTCGTTCGCACTTTGTATTCTGAAAGCTGGGAATCTGCCACTTCCGCCATTTCTTCATTCATACACTTGGCCTTTGGCAATGTGACACACACTCACTGAACTCTTGGAGACAGAGTAATAAAGCAACATCCTTCACTTGAAGAGTTCACCTTCGAGCAGAAGATACAGATTTGAAGGAAGCAATGGTAACACAATGTGATCCTTGCTTTACAGAAGAACGAACGCTGGAGGAAAACAAGCAAGGAAAGGCTTTTTTCTGGCTTGGGAACAGCCTGGAAGGCTGCACAGTGAGGAGACATTGAGTGTTGATGTGGACCAATCTGTGGGTGGAAAAAAAATTGCAACAAGGTAGGATAGCATGAGCCCCAACTGAGATGCACAGGGGCCAAGAGTATCCGGTGACAGGCATCCCAGCCTCGGGCCAGTTATCGAGCTGCCGTCTCTCAGCGTGGAAGCACCATCCTTACTCAACTACATGGGGCCAGGGCTGGGGAGCTGCCCGTTACCCATCTCCTCTCTCAGCTGGCTCCCTCTTAGGCCGCACCAACAGGGGACACAGGGGTGAGGCCGGAAGGCAGGGGCATGCATGGGACTCCTCCCTTCCTGTGGGCTTGTACCAACGGCTCGTCACCCTGACAGCAGCAACCATTCCAATCTCTAGGACCCTTTGACTCCTGGACTTCTTATATCCCTCAGAGATACAAGCCCCCCTCATCAGAGAGGTAAACCCAGGAGCACGAGGGACTTTCTCCAAACTCCTGAGCTACCGCAGAAGTTGAGTAAGTCCTGCTCAGCCCCCAGGGGGGTGGGGACTGCCTCTGAAGGACCCCCTCTGAGCTCCTGAGGTTCCAACAGCTGTGGGGTAGCTCCCCCTCCTCCAAGATCTGAGCCGCATTTCCACAGAGCTCCTCGGAGCTTCCAGGTTCTAATAATCCCAATCTCTTCCCTTTGACCTTCCAGCTTTAGGATCGTAGCTGCTTCCTATAGTTCTAGCCTCTGTGATACCCCAGTGTCCCCTTTTTGCTTTTTTCAGTCCTCCAAAACCCATCTAATCAAGTCCCTATTTTAAACTGTCTCTGTTCAAATACCTGGAGAGGTTTCTGTTTTCCTACCAGGATGCTGACTGATAAATCATCCTTGAGACACAAGATGAAGGCTGGAGATGCAGGATAGGAACTGGGGTGTGGAGGGCTCTGTATCCCATCAGGAGTGTTTGACCTCATTTGATAGAGAAGAAATGGGGAGTCCCTGCAGGTCTCCAGGAAAGAGAGGCTGTGTTGGCAGGGGTCACAGAGCTGGAGGAAGCAGGGGCTGAAGGCAGGGAGGTGAGGCAAGGGGACTTTCAATAACCCAGGCATGGCCTGTCAGGAAGCTGGCCAGGGCAGAGGAAATGATAAGAAAGGAGCATATCTGAAGACCACTCAGAGGCTCCGCTCTGTTGGTAGGTAACACAGATGCCTTTGGCAGGAGCAAGTCTAGGATTCTGCACTTCATCAGACACGTGACCCACCCTTTCCCTTGAAGTTCAAGAGATGCGGCGTCTAAAAGAGAAAGAGGTTCTGGAAGAGGAAGCGTGACACCAAGGTAAAGAGATGGGCACTAACTGGAGCCCTGCTTTCACCACAACCCAAGAGATACTGCATAAAATACTTAGCATATCAGGACTCAGTTTCCTTACCTTCAAACTGGAGCAAATTATATCTACATTAAATGGGTTTTTTAAGTGCCATGTTTCCCAAACTGACTGATCATTACAATTATCTACAGATCCTTTGGAAAATGTCCATTATCGGACTTTGCCCTAGACATACTGAATAAAAATTTCCCAAATACAGGTCCTGGAAACTGGTTGTTTTTTTTTTCAGTCTTCCAGGTGATTCTAGCAGGAAGCTATGTTTGGGATACAATACGAATAATGCAAGCGACTGTCTTCTAGCTCACAGTTTGCTGTGGCCACCCCTGCCGATGCCCACGAGGCTTGCTCCTGGCCCTTACACACTAGTCCACGCGGGTCGCCGCTCATGCAGCACCCGTGCCTCTGCGCGAGAGCTTCCTCTGGCTTCAGGAGCACACTTGGCCCTCGGGGCTGACAACTCAGGGGCACGTTGGGACAGTCACTTTGGGACTGAGTCCGAGCTGCTTGCGGAAACAGCCTCTGACTCTCACACACTGTGTGGGCATCCGTCCCCTCCCGTTCACGCAAGCACTGCTCCACCTGCATCCTGGCATCACCCCCCATGTATACTCACACTCAGGTCCTTTCTGAAGGTCAACTTCTAGATGGGCCAAACCTAACACATGCGTACTTGGTTACTGTCAGAGTCTCACCCCTTCCACCCCCTACAATCTTGGATCCACAGGGAGGAATGACTGCCCACCCCATGCTGATCAGGTCCCGCGGAGATCAGGTCCCTCTACAGGCAGTGTTTATCTCCTGGGACCACTGCGGCAAACGTGGACATTACGAAGTACTAGTGTTCCGTTTCCACACGAGGAAACTGAGACCCCAACTGTGAAATGATTTACGTGAGGCTGCACAGAAAGGAGTCATACCCAGGCTTAAAATTTAGGGTTTTTTTTTTTCCATAATAGCAATGGTTCTGAGAACCTGATGAAATGTGTACATCCTCCCTTTACTCCTTCCCAGAAAAAAAATTGCAGATGCTGATCTTCTCATAAATTTTCATACATTTCAGGCTATTCACGGACTTCAAATATGTCCACAGACCCCTGTGGGAACAGGACGCAAAGGTTAACAGACACACGGTAAGAAGCCGCGAGTTTCTGGCAGGCCCTCCATTCACCTTTCCCCCAACATCTCACTCGAGGCCACACAGCCCACCAGAAGCTCCTCTCTGTGGTTTTGAGTTAGAGTATCAGTGGAAGGCAGTGCTTATCAACACCTGGTCGGTGGGGCAAACACAGAGGAGGAGAGAGGAAGGCGCCGCTAGCTGGGAGTACCCATCAATGGACAGCCCTGGCAACCAAAAATCAAACTACAAGAACAAAACTAAACAAAGAAATCTATGGCTAGATTCATTTTCAGAACCCAGGCTGCAACGATCACAGACACTCAATAAACAGAAGTCTTTCAATGCAGGGGGTGTTAAAGGAGTTTCCTCTCAGAAATAAATAATATTTCTTCTGTATCCATCAGAGGAGACTTTCTAAAGGTACCAGCTCATGTGATATTTGAAACATGAGTGTCGTAGCTGATGCTCTGACAGTGGCCGTTCGTCAAGAGGCAAGACAATAAATTCAGGAGCCGGAATGTCTGACCTAAATCTTGGTTCTTAGCTTGACTAACATGGGGACCTTGGGCAAGTCAGTGAAACCCTCTGTGTTTCACTTTCTTCATCTGCACAATGGAGATGGAAATGTGCCCACTTGGTCATGCTAACCTGGAGAAGAAAGGAGTTGATACCCACACAACCCTAAGAGCAGCGTCCAGCTCACCGAGAACTCAGTATGTGTGAGTTGTTTGTCTTGGCCTGGGTTCCCTGGTAAATGGATTGTGGGGCAAAGCTCACGTGATAACCCTTAATAGGGGAGGTGACAGGCAAAATGCTAGGAAACAAGAAGGAGAGGAAAAGGAAGAGAAACAGGGAAGGAGGAAAAGCAAACCGAAGGTCTGAGATCGTGCATTAACAAGATGGCCACAGCTTCACAAGGAAACACTGCTGGCTTTTCATCCCAAGGGTCACCTCCAGAGAGGCCACCAAGAACCACCACGTTTAAGGACAAGACATTGGGAAGAAAAGGGCTGGACGAGCCATCTCTTGTCTCCTCTTCATCACTTCTCTTTTACTGGTCATAGTTCACCTCGCAGAGAATGACCTCTGTCCTGAGCCATGTGACCAGGCCCCTCAGGTCACTTCTGGAGAAGCCAGGGCCTCTGTGCGACTGATCAGCTCAGGCCTGGGCCCAGGAAAAGCAGTGAAGGCTTGGAGACTGTAGGGGAGGGGCTGTGGTGGGGAGATGGCAGAAGTGGTCAAATGGCTCTAGGACCTCACAGTAACTGGGTCTGCTACACTTATTACTGTTGTCCTCTCAGAGCTGTTATTTTCAAACATCTACATTTATCCTTTTCTGAGAAGTTGTTACTTTTAGCCACCTGGTCTTGAACAGAAGGTTCTCTCACATTTTCTGCTCCAATCACAAAGAGTGGATGAAAGTTCCTCCAGTGAATCAAATCTCAATTCCATGAAAGGACCCCAGTGAAACTATGAGAAGAAACAGATTTGTGGCCAAGAATCAGATGTCTGGTCAAGATTAATGGGGGATTTTCTTTTTCAAACTCAAAATAGAGGGTTTTCCACTCAAGCTTTCTCCAAACTAAGTTTCAGAACTGAGTGGGAGCCACAGAAGAGTCTACCATGAAGAATGCAGGCTACGGAATCTCAGCACTGAGAACAGATGCCGAGCGTGAGACCAAGAACATCCTGGCCAGAGGCAGAAAGGCTCGTGCCAATGGGCAGTGCCACCACTGGGGTCTCTGAGGCAGACTGCGAGGCCGTTTGGGGTGCAAGATGTCCACTAGGGATCAGAAAGAGAGGAAGAAAGGGGAGGGAGCAGGCTGGGCAGGGGGAGAGCAGGCAACATGAGGCGGCCCAACAAGGTCTTGGTCAAGCTGGCGGGCACTTGGGAGTGGGGGTTGCCCATCAGGGTTACCTCGCGTTGTGCCCCACCTGTCTCGGCACAAGCACGTGCTACCTCAGTAACACGAGACCTCGGGTGAGGCCACCGCTTCAGCCGAGGTCCACCTTGAGATGCTGAGAGCAGGAAGATGTCTCACGTCTGGGCAGTAAGTCCTTCCCTGAAGGGAAGCTGGGTAACATGTCTCCATGTCACCCACGGCCCTCCCCTTTGCCACCTGGTTCCATTTCTCCACGTTTGTTTAGGGAGTGGCTCCTCCGAAACTTGGGCATCCTGTGCTCCTGAGGAACAGGAGGGCTGTTGGGACAACCCTCGGCCGGTCCCTCTGAGGGGTGGTTAATGATCATCGTCTCCATCCCCCAGAGTCCAGTCTAGACTCCCCTCACCCTTAGCCAGCAACCTCTGCTGCCCACAGGGCGTATCTTGCTGTGTGACACTAATCCAAGAGGGTCCTGGGCTTCTGGCCACAATGCCATACTCAGGGCTGGGTTGCTGGACCTGTCCATTTACAATTAGACAAGTCAGTGCCTAGAAATAGCCACACCTATTGCCCCCTGGACCCACTGTGTCCTCCGGCTCCACCCGTTCCTGATTATTGGGATCAATTACTGATGCAAAGCTATGACTCCTCTTCTTGTCCATTAATCCACAGACACAAGATGCCCAAAGTGCCAGGCCACAGCCACAGCATATAATTCAACGTGACTCTTGCTGTGTTCCCTGTAAAGCGCACTCTTAGGGGGTCCAGGACCTCTAACCCTGAAGAGCCTAGATCTGCACAAGTTCCCCAGTGGGCACTAGTGGTGCCCTAGTGGGTTCAGCCCTGCTCCCCACCCCTTGATTCCTGGACTCATGTGTTTTTTTTTCTATTGGGGATGCAGTTGCATGTACGTGTCTTTGCTTCAGTAGTTATACTGCATCCCAGAGAATGGTATCCTGTCCTCCCATAATGTCGCCTCCAAACTAATGTCATCTACAACTTGAGCAAACCATTCCAATGCTCTATCAACTCAAGAGGACCTGGGCAGTGTGGAATGTGAGGTGTCTAATGGATCCCATGGCCATGGGACTGCTCCATATGTGCTTTGCTGCAAACTGGGTTCCCTGGTCCGGCTCAATGAAATGGGGGATTCAGAGTTAGTGGATCAAAGCCCCCATACCCTCTCTGATGGTAGCACTTGCTGAGACCTGTGGACCAGAAAGGCAAACCGATGTCCTAAATACGTACCAATTCCTGTGAAAATGAAACCCAGGCCCTTTCAGAATGGAAATGTAGTTGCAATAATAAATGTTTAAATGCCCCCCAAATTCTTATGTTGAAATCCTGACACCCAATGTGATGGTATTAGGAGGTGGGGCCTTTGGGGGATGCTTAGATCCTGAGGGTGGAGTGCCCATGAATGGGATTAGTGCTCTTGTAAAAGAGACCCCCAGAGAGGTCCTTCCCCGCTTCTGACCAGTGAGGACACAGGGAGGAGACAGCCACCTGTGAACCAGGAAGTGGGTTCTCACCAGACACCAAAACTGCCAGCACTTTAATCTTGGACCTCCCACCACCAGACTGTGAGAAATAAACCTCTATTGCTTATAAGCCAGCCAGTCTGTGGTATTTTTGTTATAGTGGCCAGGATAGACTAAGATGGTAGCCAAGTTACCATTAAATGTCCAGTTGGTCTCCTTAAGGGATAGGGCCATTTTGGAATCTGAGCAATAATCTCTGCTGCCAGTAGGTTGAACAGCGGTGGCAGAAATCAGCCTTGGTGGGTGGGAGTCTGTGTTGTCGGGCCCATGCATGCCCACCATCCTGGCCACCATGGCTCCTTCATTCATATGCCCGTGGCTAATGTCCACTTGCCTGTCATTTTATCTCGGCAGTTGTTTAGTGCCTCTTCCCTGGGGATGACCTCAGGTGGCATTAACGTGTGGTACAAAGACCTTCACACATGGCTCTCACTTCCATGTGCCCAACCCCCCACCCTCCAATCTTCCCACCTTTATCATTCCAGGCCCCTGACCAGTCAGCCAGAATCCCAAGTGTTACTAACCTGGGCCCTGCCCGTCGTATAAAAGGCTTGCCTTTTACCTAGTAATTGAAGCTCAACTGTTTTCTTTTCTTTTCTTTTTTCTTTTCTTTTCAACAGCTTCATTGGGGGTATAACTGACATACGATGAACTGCACATGTTCAAAGCATACAATTAAGTTTTGACATATGTATACACCTATGAAACCAACAGCACAGTCAAGATAATGAGCATACCGGAAAGTTCCCAAGTGCCCTAGGTAATCCCTCTTTCCCCTCTGTCTCCAGGCAATCACCCATCTGCTTTCTGTCACTTTAGGTTAGTTTGCATTTTTCAGAATTTATATATTTTGAATCATACATTGACCTCGGTGGTTAACCTAGTAATTGAAGCTTAACTGTTCTGCCCGAGAGCGCTGGCCCTAGTCCTGAACTTCCTCAGCCCATCTGCTTGACCTCCTTTGTTCGCAACCAAAGACACCCTCTGGCTTTCACACCTGGCTTTCAGTTGCCTGTTACTCTAAGCTGTTTCTTTTCATTCTGCAGAGCATCAATAACCCCTAGCAATAGCTATCCAATCCTGCTGTCCTATAGCTAATATCTTCTCCATACCTTTCAAACACCTGATATATTGTGCCCACTAGTGTATCCCCTCCTGCCAGTGCCCCATCAGTGAGGTTTAACCACTGGACCCTGACTTTGTGCTGGAGACTCTCTAGTCCACCTGCCTGCAGTGAAGGACTCCTCTTGCCGGCCAGAGAGTGAGCCAGCCAGCTCCAAAATTCCCCCATAGACTAACTGCATCTTAGTACCAACCTGGGTCAGCTGCATCCTAGGTTGGATTCTCTAAAACTGACTCTGAGATGGAGTTTGGGGTGCAATATATTAGTCAAGGGTCAACATCTGTGGAAACAAAGAAGAGAAAGGATTGGGAAGAGGGAAGTCCAACTGTGACGCAGACCTGACAAAACCTCAGCCAACAGCGGGGGCTCCGCGGTGACAGCTGCCATCACTGTGCCCCTGGCCAGGCCAGGATGGCGGGGCCTCTTTATTCCTGTACCTGGCGTGGTCACCAGATCAGGCTGCTCTGGGAAGGGCATGATGAGTGAGGCGGTAAGGAGACCCAGAAGGGGCTGGGGGTCGGAGGCCGGATGCCGAGGGCCTTCCCCGGGCTGAGCAGCGAGCTCCAGGGACCCGGGCAGCCCTTTGCAGCTTCCCTGTGTCCCCACACTCAGGAAGTACCATGTCCACATCCAGGCTTCACCTGGACCATTTCCAAGCTAAAGCAGGCCTGCAGTAGCATCACTGTCTCCCCTGTCCCTCTCTGTGCCTCCTTGTCCCTGGTTAGACCTCATAATGAGGGGGACCAGTCACTGTCTGTCTGTCCAGAATCCAGGGCCCTTGATGACTAGCCCCTGATTCTCAGCCCTTTGCTTATGCAAGGGTCCCTTTATCAAAGGTTCTCCTCACCTTCAGGGCATGTATTTGTTATGAGGACATCTGTATACTCTGAATATTGCACCTTGTAGGCAGCCTCCGGCAGGTGGCAAGCAAACTGCCATGTGCCCTGCGGGTCTTCATTTAGATAATAATTAACTAAAAGGGAGAGATTGAGGGCCTGCTGTGAGCCCCATAACTCCTGTTCTCTCTCTCTCTCTCTCTCTCTCTCTCTCTCTCTCTCTCACACACACACACACACACACACACACACACACACACACACACACCACTGCAGAGCCGGTCCGAATCGTGGCTTCTGTCTGTCCACTCAGCACTTGCAGGGTGACCATTAGGTGTTAGGAGCTGGGGAGACCAGTGGGGTCCCTGCCTCACGGAGCTGGTCATCTCTCGGGGGGACGAACAAGGCAAGGAAGACTGATATTGCCTGCGACAAGGGCTCCGACAGAAAGGTGTAACACCTACACCTGTGGGGACAGGCGAGGCTAAGCCGAGGGATGAACATGGGTCTCTCCAGGCCAGGATGGAGAGGCTGTCTCTGCAGCATGGCCTGAGGGGGCTGCAGGCCAGGCGAGGCTGGAGCATTCAGTGTCGGGGGGGCCCCGGGAGATGAGCGGGGGACAGAGCGCACCTCAGGAAAGGCCTGATGAGACGTGCTGGGGTCTGCGAGGGCTTTCGAAGAGGCGAGGGGCAAGGGCACGTGGTGTGTAGGCAGATCAGCCTACAGCCATGCTGTGGATGGAGTGAGATGCGTGTGAGTCTCAAGACTGGACACAGGGAGACAAGTGGGAGACCATGGCTGTGCTCCAGGCCAGGATGGGAGGTTTGGGTTCCAACAGCAGCAGGGAGAACAGGGAAGCCCAGACAGCTAGAGAGAGAGCCGGAAGTAAATTAATCAAAACTGAAGGCAGAAACTGGGAGTGAGGGAGAGTGAGGACTCAAGGACTCTAGGTCTCTAACTCGGACAAGAGGAGGTATAGAGAGAACGGGCTTGGGGCTAAGGCTGGGATCCAGTTGTGCACATGTTGAGTTGAAATTGCCTGTGTGCACTTAGGTGGGGATGCCCGGTGAGCAACCGTGCACATGGGTGGGAAAGGCGGGTGTAATTTCTGTGTTAGAAATATAGATCTGGGGGTCACCACGTGTGACACCTGATGTGGTAGTTGCAACCTACCAGGTGGTACAGCCACCCCGTCCTTAGACCCTGTGTTGTAGGAGGGAGAGGTAACAGGCAGCAGGCAGGCTGCTGTGATGAGGTCCAAGACAAGGCCTGGATTTTGAAGGAAGAGTCCAGACCATGCAGAGGAAGGTAAACTTACCACTCACAACAGTTTGCAAATCAAATCCCTCCCTTGGCCCTTCAACAGAGAGGAAGCAGAGAGCAAAGAGTGGCAGAGGGTTTTTAAATAAATCATAATTAGTAACACACACATGGGCTCAGTGTGGGCGAGCAATTAGACAGCTAATTACATGGAAGCTGCGTGTTCACAAAGCCAGAGGCTCACCCCAAAACGGGGAGCTTCAGGCTACAGAAGAGCTGCCTGGAGAGACTGCGGCTGCCAGTGGGACTGGTCCAGGCCTCAAGAAAATAGCTGGTAAATGTAGTGGGTGGGAGCGTGTGCGTGCACGCGCACACACGCACATGCACATAAGGATGCTTGAATGACTCCACACCCAGAATTCTTGCGCACGTGTGATAGGAGCTGGGCTTCTGGCCTAACTGGAAGAGAAATGGATTCTCTTAACCAAGTACCACTCGAAAACTGCTGGCCCCCCACCCCGTCCCACCCTCAGCTAAGGGCTTCACTCCTACCCCAGGGCCCTGGGGGCTGGACTTGTGCGTAGCAACGGCTCCATCTAGCGATAGGCGCTGGAATCGCTCACGGCGTCTACTGCCCCGCGGACCTCGGGGGACCCCTTCTGGGGGTCCACACCCCAGAGTTCTGGGGTGGTGGGGTCTGCGTGGCATTAGGGGACTGGTTCCTGGTTAGCCACGTCCTGAGCCACTGCTAGGATAGAATGTTCATCCACAGTGGAACTGTAAAAACAGGCCAAGCACAGAGAAAATTATGGGGCATTTTTGCCTGTTTCTCAATTTATTTTTCACAAACCTTTTTGTCTTCAACAGCCTCAGGCTCTATGTGGGGCTTGCAGCTTAATTGTGGTTTTCTCTCCTTTTTTATTTCTTTTCCCTCACAAACAGGAGGAAGAAAGGCTTCCTCAGAAACAAAGGGTTTTGCATTCCAACAGGCTGTGTGCCAGGGGCAAGTATCCATCTGGAAACTTCAGTGATGGAGAAACCCCTGGAGGGGCAGAGGGAGAAGGGGTGGGGGCGACGTCCCCTCGTGCCTCAGTTTCTCCCTTCGCCTCAGCCCTGTCCCCCACGACTCCTGTATCCACACACAGGCTGCTCCCTGCCAAGGACACACTGAAGGAAGATGCCAGACAGAGGCCAGAAAAATGGCAAGAGGACCAGTGTGGTCAGTGCTGCAGTGGGAGAAGGGAAGTTGGGGGTTGAAAACAGAATTCAGCGGAGCGTATTTTAAAGGCCTTATGGTCTTGATTCATGAATCAGGTAGCAGCTCACCCAGCAGACAGGAAGGAGCTCTGAAGAGCTGTACAAAATGGAAGACTTTTCTAGGTAAAAGAGGGCAGGACAAGGACGTTTCCAGCAAAGAGTGGATTGTGTCAGGCAAGGTCACCTTCCCCTGGGGCGGTGTCAGGGGTCTCCCAGGCAGGACCCCTCACCAGTGCCGACCAGGTCATGCCAGATGACCTGAAGACCCCACTCCCTGGAGAGGTTGAAACTGCAATTAGGTGAGGTATGAAGTCACGGTTTGGTGACTGAGCACAAGTGACTCCCTTTGGGGCCTGTTATCTCTTTTTTAACAGGGGCAAACTCTTTTTTCTTGTTTCTGGAGAAAGGAATTTGGGACTGAGTGCTGAGGACAGGGGGCCACCTTAAGAAGAAGTACAGGGGCTTCCCTGGTGGCGCAGTGGTTGGGAGTCCGCCTGCCGATGCAGGGGACACGGGTTCGTGCCCCGGTCCGGGAAGATCCCACATGCCGCGGAGCGGCTGGGCCCGTGAGCCATGGCCGCTGAGCCTGCGCGTCCAGAGCCTGTGCTCCGCAACGGGAGAGGCCACAGCAGTGAGAGGCCCGCGTACCAGAAAAAAAAAAAAAAAAAAAAAGAATAAGTACAGGGCAGAGGGCAATTGTGAGCAGAGAAACCAGCAATGAAGAATGCTGCGGGGTCTCGAGACGGGGGGCTGCCAGCAGGTCTGGGAGCCGCAGCAATTCAGCAAAGCCGTGAGCCTTTAAGAGATCTCACCTTGGGTGGCGTGATAGCAATTTCCTGTGTATTCTGGATCTAACACACTAATACACAGAGCAAGCTGGCTGTCAACCCAGCTGAAGGTGATTCAAGGATAAAGAAGCAAACCCTCCCCTGTACGTACCACCCACTATGAAATCAGAGGTAAACCCACAAAAAGGAAGGGAGAGCTGAGACGAACGCCCTTCCCCGACATGCACGTCGCATCCCTGGCATGTCTGCCGCTGACACAGACCACATCCCTCAAGAACAGAACTACCCTCCAAATTCAAATGCGCTATTTTGCACATAGATGCAGAAACAAGGCTGTTGCCAACACTTCTAATGGAAAAAATGGCAGTCTGGCTACAAAGGGAAAGCAGACTCTTTCACTCTATGAAATCGCCTATATGAAATCAGAAATAAAACTGCAAGAGAAGCAAGAAAAGCTTGAGCAGGAACTCTCCCCTGGGCATAAAAAATGAGTTGAACTGAGCAAAATCATAAATGCAAACCATCCACATCACCTTTGCCACAGGGGACGATGCCCCAGAATAGAATTTAATGCCAAATTAAATGTTCCATCCACCTCTTCCAGCAACAGAGCTGTAAAAGGGGAAAACAAATCAAGGTTGCTGCTACTCTTGCTGAAGGGTATTGGCTGATGGCACATAAATAAGCGCATGGGAAGCAGCTTATCTGGGCGTGGGATGCCTTGGGCCCAGAGGGGTCCGCAAATGGGGGGCAACTATCACAGGGGCTGTCACATTAATTCTCCTCTGGCACCTCAAACGGCATTTTCCCTTTCTTTGCAGAGGTTTTAGAATCTCCCAGACTTCTGCTTTGCAAATAAGTTCATCTGTATCATTTTTCTAGATTCCACATATAAGCGATATTGTATCATTTTTGTTTTTCTCTTTCTGACTTACTTCACTCTGTATGACAGTCTCTAGAGAACAAACGTATGGATACCAAGGGGGGAAGGGGGCAGTGGGATGAGCTGGGAGATTGGGATTGACATATATACACTACTATGTATGAAATAGATAACTGATGAGAACCTACTGTACAGCACAGAGAACTCTACTCATTGCTCTGTGGTGAGCTAAATGGGAAGGAAATCCAAAAAAAGAGGGGATATATGTATACATATAGCTGATTCACTGTGCTGTACAGCAGAAACTAACACAACATTGTAAAGCAACTATAATCCAATAAAAATTAATTTAAAAAAAAAAAAAAAGAATCTCCCAGACTTTACCCAATGCCCTGGAAGAGTATGGATTCCAATCAGAGCACCTGGGTCAGGGGGAATAGCAGGGCTGGGGGTGGGGGCATTTCCAAAGCAGGCATCTAATGACAAATACACAATATGCCTCCTGCTTGCTTCAGCAACTATGGCGCCACCACAGTAAGGAGATACATGAATAGCACAAACCACCCTGGGCTTGCGTTCAGATTTGAATTCAGTGTGGGGTGGCCTTGATCAGCTCTATGGTCCATGGCAAGTCCCTCCTGGGAGCACTGGACCTCAGTGTTCTTTCTGGTTGTGTAGGGTGGGACTTGCACAAGGTATTCTCAACAGTTCCTTTCCAGTGTGTCATTTGATGTGGGAACCCTTGCAGAAGGGTAGAGGGAGGCATGGCTCTGAACTCAGTGCCACGGAAGACAAACAGTGGTCGTGTCCACTGACAGATCAAGCATCACTTTCACTCCTGGGGGGCTTATGTGTATTTCTACTGGGAAGAACTATCATCTTTATCCTTAGAAGACAAATAACAAACAAAAACAGCCACTTGCCTCTAGTGAAAATGTATACCGTTGCTTCATTCCTAGAAATCTCATACTGAAGTGGATTGTTATGAACCAAATATCATTTCCCTACAGGAAGACTGCTATAATTGGGACTTGTGTTCCACATCAAGAATCTGGCATCAAATAAATCATAGACATTGCTAGCAGTATGATATAAGGGGGGAACTATAAACTTGTGTAATCATTTAAAATAGTAAAATTGTGCTCCAACTCACATAAAATGGGCATAAGTGTATTGTACATGTTGATTATGCAAGAGACCCCAATGTGCTATAAAGTACAGATAGAACACATAAAACTCGAAAATTAGTGTACCATAAATTCAACCTGAAACCAGCATACTAGCTATAATAAATTTCATTAAACATTAAATGAACAATAATTTGGTTTTCTTTCTTAGAACTTGGAAGGGCTGATTTGGCAAATTTGAATCTCTTAAAAACAACCACAAAAGTTAGCTTATGTCCATGTGTTATTTTTCCTGTAGATGGTTTCCAGTAACAAGCAGAGGAGTTTGGGCTATTGCAGTCAATGTGGAGGGAGCCATGTCAAAGGAAGAGAGTAGATGCCGATGTACATTTGGTCTTTGAAGGTGATGAAGATGGCATTTTTCCCAAAATAGACATCATTTAAGTAACAGCTTATCTAACATATTTCCCCTTCACCCTTTCTTGCCTCCTCCCTTTTGTTCAAAAGTTGTTCTCTGTATTGGATCAAATAAAGGCCAACCAATAAGAGAAGAGTAAGTGCCACTTAAATCACTCCACGACACTTTGTTGACAGCTATTAGAGACCTTCACACCTTATCGGGAAAAGGAAAACAATTATAAGTCATTCAAATGGCCTTTAAAGAGAATGTGAAAACATTTCTCTCTGACATAAGACAGTTGTAGGAATGCACATTGACTGGCCACAGCTTTTGTGGAACACAAAATAAATCATCTCTCATATTTTCATATACTTTACAGTTTAATACTATTATGTAGTTCGATTATCATAGCTATCTGGTTAGGAAAATATGTCAGGCACTATGATTTCCTATTTTATGATCAAAGAAACAAAAGTTTAGATAGCTGAAGGGACTCATTTGGGGTTACAAAATGAGAAAAACGTATTAAGAGCTGAGACATTATTATAAAAGTATGGAGAGACGGTGTCCACAAGTATTTCATAAGCATGAGTCCACAAATCCTAAAAGAACAATAATGATGGGAGGTAATTTAGAGGTACCACCCCATACAAGAGTCCCCTTTGTAATAGTTCATTTCAAATCACCCCATGGTCCACGGCAGTCCGCTCTGTTCTACCGGGACGCTCCTAAGGAAGGTTTGACCACGAGGCAAAATGCTCCGTTTTCTGACAAACTGTTTCAATTGTTAGAAAAGTCTTCCTTCATTTATACTAATGTTGCTTTATAGCATCTCAAAGACTATGCCTAATCCTTCTTCCACACACTATTTTAAATATTTGAAGGTAGCTATCGTGTTTCCCACTCATAAGGCATGACTTCTAGACTCTCTGTCCTCCTGGTGGCCATTCTTTGATTCATCCATGCCACTCTTAAAACCAGGTGCCCAGAAGTGACCATAAAACTCCTAGAGAACTCTGACCAGTATGTAGTGGACTGACATTTCTATTAATATAACTTAACACAACAGTAACTTTGGGCAGATACATCGTGGTGTTGGCTATTATCAAGCTTGCATCCAACTAAAATCTCTGTTTTTTCCTCCATAATCTGCTATTGAGCCAGTGCTCTCCCATCATAATCATATTAGGTTGTGACATTAGCAAATGGGGGAGGCTTATCTTCATGTACTCAGTGTTTCTCAATATGGAGTGCTAACGGGATTTTGGTCAGGATAATTCTTTGCTGTATGGGACTGGCCCATACATTGCAGGATGCAATTAGGTATCAGTGACAACATTTGATTGTCTTTGTGACAATCAAAAATGGCCTTTACACCTCCAAAACTCCCTTAAGAAAGAGATTCCACTGCAGTAGAGACTCTTCATCAAACTATCCACTGACAAGTTGCAATATAAAGAAAGGAGCCCTTGGTCAGGCCAGTATAGCCTTCCTTTAAGGTTTGACATGTATTTTATGGTGAAAATAAAAGACATATCCTATGTCTATGATTTTTATCCAGCTACACAGCCACCTAAATGTACATCAGGAATCCTTATTTCTCTTTCTTATTAATGAAGACAGGATGAAAACGTTTGAAAATTACACTTCCGGAACAACAGCAGAGAAACTTAGCACCGGTAGAACATGACAATAGTTGGCTATAGTTGTGGGAGCCAATCTCCGAAGTTGGCTCCTCATTGAGCCCTGCCACCTGGTGCTCGTGACCATCTATTATCTTTTCTTGGACATGGGCTGGCTCTTTGCATGCTTGAATCACTAAATGCAGCTTAAGCAATGCTCCCAAGGTTAGGTGAGCAGTCCTGAAGCTTCTGCTTTGTTTTTTTGGAACACTCTCTTTGGGAGCCCTTAGCTGCCATACAAGAAGTCTGACTACCCCCAGCCCCTGTTCTTGTGAGGCCATGCACAGATCCTCCCAACTGAGACTGATCCCTTTTAGCCATGGCTTACAAGGTGCCAGTCACGGAAGCAAAGCCATCTTTAACTTTCCAGACAAGCTTATGTGCAAGCCGTATACCACTGAGGTGACTCCACTCAATGCCACGTGATGCAGAAGAATTGCCAAGAGTAAGTTTTCCTGTATTCCTGACCCACAGGATTATGAGATGTAATAAAATTTGATAGAAGGGCTTGTATTCCTTCCTCCCTAAAATTCATATTCTGCAGCAAACTGTGCATTCATTTATTCACTCATTCATCATACATTTGTTAAAACTCCTATTGTGTTCCAGCATTTTGAGTGACGTTGGGAATAAAGTAGGTGATAAAAAATCCACTGTCTCTGAGCTCAGAAACATCACAGTAGAATGTAGGGGATTCATACACTAATAATTAGAAGAGAATTTAAAGAAGCATGATAGAGGTAAATGTGAGCTGCTGTGCAAGTACAGAGAAAGACCTAGAGTTGGGGGGAAAAGATGTCATGGAGGCTTTTGGCAGTAGGGAGTCATAAAAGGCAAGACAATTATCCAGGCAAAATAAAGAGGGTTAAAAGGATTTTTCCAGCAGAGGGAGCAGCACGTAATGGCCAACAGTTTTGAAAGACACAGTGCATTGGAAGCTAGAGGCCAGAGTATGAGGAAGTAGTTAATGGTGATGAGGGAGATTGACAGACTATAATAAGAAAAGAAGCAGGAAAAGTAAGCAAAAGCAAGATCTTTGAAAGTTGCTAAATGCCATATATGGTACTCAGCCTCCAAATGGACCCACCATGACCCCTACATTCTAGCATCTAGACATTTGTGTGGTCCCCTCCTGCATGGAGGTTGGTCTGTATGACCAGAGCATAAAGCAGAAGTGATGGTGTGTCACACCTGAAATTAGGCTATAAAGCACTGCGGTTTCCATCTTTCATGCTCTCTCTCTCTGGAGAGACCCATGAGGCAAAAAAGTGAAGATTCCTGCCAACAGTCATGTGAATGAGCTTGAAGTAGATCCCACAGCCAAGTCTCCAGAGACTGAAGCCCAGGCCAAAAGCTCGATAACAGCCTCACAAGAGACCCTAAGCCAGGACTCCAGCCAAGCCACACTCGCATTCCTATCACTCGGAAGCTGTATGACAAAGTAAACGTTTGCTGCTTTAAGCCACTAAGTTTGGGAATTATTTTTTATGCAGCAGTAATAATACACGATGCTGAGAGGTTTAAACATTATCCTGAAATTGATAGAAAGCCTTTATAGGATTTTAAAGGGCTAGACAACTATTTGAACATGGGAAAAGTAACTGGGTTAGCAGAGTGGAGGGTAATATGAAAGAGAAAAAGGGGATCCCTGAAAAGAGACCACCATAAAGTAGTTCTGAGAGGATAAATAACTGTACCAAAACTATTGAAAAGGAAGGAAGAAAAAGATAGAGATTTAGGCTATATTAATAATCCCAGGTTTCCAGTTTAGACAATTGGGTAAGCAGAGGCACAGTCATTGAGGCAGAAGACAGGAAAGGGGTAGGACTTGGAATCTGCAGCAAAGATGATGTACTTAGATTTCAACATGTTAAGATTAAGAAGCCCATGAAACATCCTAGAGGGGCTGAAAAGACACATTGGATATACGGATTGTGGACTCAGTGCTGGTCTGGGCCATGACAGTCACCAGCATGACATTGGAGACTGAAGCCATGGATTAGCACATGCACCCTGAGGAGACGGTATGGGGCAGGAATAGCAGGAAACTGGCAGAACCAAAGCCCGTTTCCCAGTTGTACCCTGTCTCCTCTAAACCCTGGACTAGATGTATCAGGGATTTAGCCCCTTCTCTGTAGCCCAGGATTATAACAACTGTATTGTCAGATGAGAAAATCACTCTATTCCAAGTTCATGGAAGAAAGCAAATATTTGAGTATTCTATAATCATTTTTATCTTGCTTATTCCTTTGCTTAAGTCAAAGGTGATTCCTGCAAGTCTGGATGCTCCCTGCAGAAATCCAAGGCTAAAGATATAGATTAATTTCTCTGCCAAGTCCCCAAGGAAACAGAGAGCAATGCTGCTATGGGAGAACCTGATCATAGACAACTTGCACCAGGGGAAATGTGCCCTAAAAGTAGCAAATCAGATGAAAGAGAAAGGTGTAAAATATCTGTATTAATCAGGGTTCTCCAGAGAAACAGTCAACAGTGTGTGTGTGTGTGTGTGTGTGTGTGTGTGTGTGTGTGTGTGTGTGTAGAAAAAGATTTATGATAAGGAATTGGTTCATGTGATGGTGAAGGGTGGCAAGTCCAACATCTGCCAGGTCGGTTAGCAGGAGGGACACCCAGGGGAGATTCAATGTTGCAGTTCCAGTCGGGAAGCCATCTGCTGGCAGGATTCCCTCTTTTTCTGGGAGCTCAGACTTCGTTCCATTCAGGCCTTCAACTGATTGGACGAGGCCCACCCAATTTACAGAGGGCAATCTGCTTTACTCAAAGTCCACCAGTTTAAATGTTAATGTCATTCCAAAAAAAAACCTTCACAGGAACATCCAGAACAATGTTTGATCATGTGTCTGGCACCATGGCCTGGTCACACTGACACATAAAGTTAACCATCCCAAAATCTGTGGCAGGCAGGGGTAGGGAGGTAAAACTGATGTTTACTGTTGTTCACCACTGAATTCCTCTTTGCAGCCAACACAGCACCGTGTATAGTGCTGAGCACATAGTAGGCCCTCAGCTAAATGGTTCATGATGACATTCACAGTCCTGGACATGTCCAAATATATAGCTAATTTGACAAAGACAACATCAAAGTCACGGAGGGACCTTATGCTCCAGTGTTTGTCAGAAAGGTCAACAAAAAGCACATCCCAACTACCATGTGCTTTTCTGACTGTACCCCTTTCCCTGTGTTCTTCACAGCAGCAGGCGGTGGGTGAGGACGGTGACTGTTGGGGGTGCCCCTCCCCCATCCTTAATGAACCATCCTTGTGTGTTGCTGATCAAGTCCCCCACTGCTGTCTAAAGTGAAAAGAAAATGTCCTGGAAAGAGATGATTTGTCTGCATCTGGAAAGATACCGGTCATTTTGTGTGCATTTGTTTTGTTTTTCCTTCAGGAGACAGTGAGGGGAAACTAAATGAGCTTTTCTCACTTCGGAACATTGTGAAATTCAGAATGAAGCAGGCTGTGGGTGGCTGCTCAGGGCACCGTGAGCTAGTGAAGAGAGCAAGAAAACTCAAGTCAGGGCAGATCTGGAACAGAGCACGGGGTAGGCGGAGGCAGCTGGGGCCAGAAAGACACACTCGCCCACCTTCACTGACTTTAATCCCCTGTGGAGACGCATCTGGAGGGATGGTCGAGATACCAGGGTCTCTGTAGCCCAATCGATCCCTTAAAAATGCTGGTTGATGGTTTTCTTGCTCATTAAGTGTCTTCCCAAGGAAGGACTACTTAATCTGGTCCACAGACCCCTCGGGAAGCCAAGGATAGAATTCAGGGAGTCCATGAACTTGGATGGCAAAATAACATATATATTTTTTCACTACTCCTTAGCTGAACTGAACGTTTCCCAATAATCTGAATGTAAGCAAGGAACCCCAGAATTATTAGCAGTATCTGTTGCAGACATCTGAAAATATCTTTTATGCTCATCTCTTCTTCATCTTGGTGGTCCCTGCCCACGCCAGGGTTCTGCAGGTCCCAAAATTTAAGGTAACTGAATTTTCCTGTTTTCCAATGTAGATGTACCAGTAAAAAAGCAAATGCTGCCTTTTGATCTCCATGTAGATCCTTGGATCCACTTTTAACTGGTTAGAAGTCAGAGAGCAAGAGGAGTAAGTTCTCTGGCCAAAAAACTTCCCAGGGCAGGGGGTGCTTATCATTCATTTGGATACCAAATTATAGAACCGAATTACGGGGTTGAGCCCCCTGATTCACTGTAAGGAATGCAGTCCCTTCCCCCGGTGGGAGTACTTGAACCATGCACAAATCTGTCTTCATGCTGTGCATCAGCTTTCTCTGCAAGTCACTGCCTCAGGTTTTTCTGCCCATTCCCTCCAATTTCTCATGGCTGCTTCTCAGCACCACCCCAGCCCTCCGCCACCTCCACCCCCCAAAGTATAGACTTCGACCCCTCCATTACAGCTCTAAGCACAACTCACCCAGAACTGCAGTAGTTTAAAAACGTGATTGAAGTTTAGGGAGAAAAGGAACTACAAGAATTAAAAAGGAGAATTAAAATTAAATGATGATGTATAACTCTCCCAAATCCACCGACAAGTCTCTCCATAGGGGTCATGAATGGTCATCTTTTTTCTAAACCTTTTGCCATGTGACTGGCGACCACTGACCACCCAGGTCGGGAGTCCCTTCAATTTGTCCTCCTTCCCTCAAGGTCAGGTTGCCCTTCCCAACTCTCAGGCTCCAACTAGAGGAATCAAAGCCCATGAACTTCATGATATTCTCTGCAAACGCAATAGGAAGACAGCCTTATTTAACTATTAAATAGAATATCTAAGTCTGAAGTATGGGAATTGAGATCATGTCCCCCAGTTCCAGGCTTCCTAAGAACTCCAGGCAATGTTGGCCTCAAAGCCGTGTAAATACAATGCTTGAAAAGGTGACCCTCCCGGTACAAAGGAAGCTTGGCAGGACACACCCAAAATGAACCATTTGGGGAATCCTATGCAGCTTCTACGTTGTTCTACATTGTTGCAATGTAGAAGCTGCATATAATTCCCCAAATGGTAAGTTTCAACCATCTTAAGATCCATTTTCTACCTTGAGAATAGGAGCAACTATTGTTAGCACTCACACAGCATTTTGGGGGCAGAGGGAAGGAGGCGTCTGTTACAGAACAGAGACAGAGGAATGGCTTGTTTATTCCAGTGCTCTGAGGGGAGATTACAGAAGGCTCCATGGAGGAGGTGTCTCTTGAATTAAAATGAAGGATGAGCGTACATGTCTGTGGGCACCGAAGAATGGCCGGCCAGTTCACTGTGTGGGTGATACAGAATGGTGAGGATGGGCACCCGAGGCTCTGTGGGCCCCCTCACCTCCACGACTTTTATTGAACCTTGAAATGGCTTTTGAAGTTAACAATCACCCCAGAGGATACAACAGTACACACTTAAAAGACATGAAGGTTTTGTTAAGTACCCCCCAGTTGATCCGACAACACACCTCAGTCCTTGGTGGCTGTATATAAACTCTACCAAGGGTGTGTGTCTTAGGTTCCCTAGGAAACGTCTATAGCCAGACAAACAGATAATGCCTAATAGAGATAAACAGAGTCTAAGGAAAGCTATGAAATCAGCTTTTCAGGCAAGGTATGTTCATTTCAAGCATATAATTTTTTGTAACATCCTCTCCGTATCGAGAAGGAAAGTGTCAGAGGACAAGTTAGAATGGGGGTGTGGTGTGGGTCTGCCTCAGCCCGTGTGAGCAGAGACAAACCTGTCCGGTTTGCATCTGAATTTGTCTTTGCTCGGGGTACCCAGCTTATTGTCCCAAACTTCTCCAATCCAGCAAAGGAGCCTGGAAATACACCGTATCCTTTCAAAGCACAATTGAAAAAAAAACTGAGGCAACTATGTGACTACTTCCTGACGGATACAGCATAGCATTCAGACTGCTTAACAAACCTCTGGAAGAGAACAATGTCTGAGGAGCTTTGAGTTTGAGTTCTGTATATTTTAGGAGAAAAAAAGTTTTCTTTAATTAAGTGATGGCTAATGAACTATTAAAGCAACATCCTTGCTAATTAAAGAAATAAATTGAACTTGCTGGACCTTTCAGCTGCTTGGAAACTCTCCGCTTCTGATGTTTTCTAGCTGAAAAGAAGGTTGCCATCCCAAAATGAGTCAACAAGTTAGAGAAAAGAGGTATCAAGGCCAGGTGGCTGGACGAAGCCTCCAGAAAGAGCAGCCAGATGTGCCCGCAGAAGTGGTCCAGGCACGCTGTGGATGGTTTAGCTCAGGTAGATGCCTGTGTATCACTACTGTATCGCCAAGCAGCTAGAATAGCTCTGGCGCTAGTAGATCTAAAACAAAACAAAACAAAACAAATACACACACAGAAAAAGAAACGTGTGTGTGTGTGTGTGTGTGTGTGTGTGTTGAATGAATAAATGAATGACTGCTTACCTAGCAAAGAGCCCTTTTGTTTTCAATATACCTTGGGGGTCTGACGTTTCCTAATCCAGAGTGTGAGTCAACCAGAGTCAATAGCAGGTGATATGTGAAGTGATCAATATTAGCTTGGCAAAAGAGGTTAAGAGCCTTGTTCCATGTCATAAACTAACATGCAGGCCAGGTCAACATATTCCCCCTCTGAAGACCCTATTGAGAGAATGTCTAAAAAGTGTGCCCTTGATTCTGCCCATCTTCCACCAAGGGAAGGTACTTGGTATAACGAGGACGCTTTGCAAGCACTCAGCATCTCCGCTAGAAGTCATCAACAAAGCTGTTTGTTTCCTTCTGTAATTCCGGACTCGGTGCATTTGTCTCAGGCTCCTGGTGATCTGGGGCAACACATTACGTGGTGTCGTCCAGGGACGTGCCACTTAGCAAGTTTTGCTTATGTCAACATTATGCACTGTACACATTTTTTTTTCTTTTGCTGGGGGCAGCTGAAAGTAAGTGACACTAATTTCTATTCTGCAGTTATCCAAATATTGCACTCACAACACAATCCATAAACGTAATGACTACTCATCAATAAAGCAGAGGAATGTCTGAGAAACCCTAATTGTCACCCCCCCAAAAATTTTAAAAATAAAAACAAAAACGCTGCCAAATGGTAGGTCCCTTATCTTAATTACAGGCTTATTTGCATTAAAATGAAGGTTATTCTATAATTACTACCAAATGCTTTGTGTTGAGGTGGAAATACCTCTCTGCAGGCTGTCTGTCCGTTTCCTTTCCATTTTCGCTTGTCATTCATCTCCTCTATAATCGTTTGACAGAGAGTGCTGGCTCTTAACTCCCTTTCCAAAAGCATCACCACCTGAGGGCACCTTGTGGATCCTGGGGCATCCCACTGCAGTCCTTCTACAGGATGGCATAGAGAGAATTAAAGAAACCTTGGGACTTCCCTGGCAGTCGAGTAGTTAAGACTCCACGCTTCCAATGCAGGGGACGCAGGTTCCATCCCTGGTCGGGGAACGAAGATCCCACATGCCACATGGCGTGGCCAAAAGATAAAAAATATACATATATAAAAAAAAGAAAAGAAACCTCTCTCCAGCCACAATAAACAACCTCAAGATCTGCCGGCTTGAGAGCAGAATTTGCGTGGCCTGACTCTGCACTGGCTGTGATGCTGAGAATCCCCACTACCTCCCCTGTGCCCCTACCATACCCTGAACAAACTGCAACATTTATCAACAAACACAGTCTATATTTTCTTTCCTGGCTGCGCCGCGAGGCTTGCGGGATCTTAGTTCCCCAACCAGGGATCGAACCCAGGCCCTCTGCACTGAAAGCGCAGAATCCCAACCACTGGACTGCCAGGGAATTCATTGGATGAATTCATTGAATGAATGTGTATGGCTTTACAGGCTGCAGTGGCATCCACCCTCCTTAGAGAAGCAGCGGCTCTACAGGTTCGCCTCAGGTCCCCATCCTGCTCCAAAATGGTGAAGACGTTACTACCATGGGGCACACCTCCTAGAATTGCCGGTTTCACTGCAGCAGCAGGGCTCTGCCTGGCTCCCTCCTTCCCACTGAAGCACTGCCGGTACCTGAGTTCACCACCTTTTCTTTAAGTCCCCATGGAATTAGCAGCAGCTGACAGGCTAGGTCGCTAAGCAGGCTCCACAGAGGTCTCTGCCCTGCATCTGGGGCTCCCTGACCCCAGCCTCACCTCCTCTGTGACTTCTAGAGTTCAGGGCCTTGGTGGTGTGGAGAGGCTGCCGCCTCCCCTGCTCTCCCCAGCCCCTGGTCCACTGCCGGCCCACCCACCGGAGAGGAAGAAGGCTGTTCCCGTAGCTTCCCAGGGAGCAGGGCTTTGTGCCTTGTGTTGCCTCCTTTGCACATGCTCCCCCTTATTATTTCCTTCCTGCACACAGTCCCTTCATCTCCTCCTCCTTTGAAAGCAGCCTCGGCGAGTTCTCCCCTTGCTGCCCCGATGGTGGGGGGACGACCCCGGACCCCCGCCGGGGGACCTTGGCTTTGATGCTCCGACTTTACTGCGCGTCATTTGTATTCCGTGCTTCCCGTTCCCGCTCTTGCCCAGTGTGTTTTGATGAGCTTCTCTCTGCACTCATATTGTCTCAGTCGTTAACCACCCATTTGCAAGTCTGTAATTTACTTTTGATCATTCATTTTATGAGGCGCACAGGGTAAAAAGCCGCCGACGCTGTTCTTCCCTTCGTTTCCCCTCCGACTCCGTCTAGTTTGCCGCTGAAGATTCTCTCCCAGTCCTGGACCCCGTTGCCGTATCATCTCGTAAGGAGGCCTGTGCTGCCTTGACCTTCCTAGGAGAGATTTGCCTTCTGCTTCGCCTTCTGATGTGGTTCATTAGCTCGTTTCCCCTCCCCTTAGGGATCAGCTTCCCTGGGAAATGGAGGAGTTGGTGCAGGCAATTCTTTGGGGGTCTATTGATTGACAGAAGGGGGAATCGCTAGCAGAACGATGGGATTGCACCAAACCCCCAGGAGAAGGAGTTACCAGCGAAGGCTCAGCAACACCTCCCAAACTGACATTTCACAGGCGTTTTCTGTTTGGCAGAAAACAGCGTCAGCCCAGGAGGAGGAGGCGCTCTGAGCATCTGGCTGCATCTCCCTCCTTCCCGTGGTCAGCAGGATTTCCAGGGAATAAAACCTGCTGCTTCTCTCTTATCAGAGGGGAGAAGAGCCGGTAGCAGGAGACGCCCAGGCTCACAAAGCCCAGTTTGAAATGAGCTTCTCTGGTGTTCCTCCCATTTTGTGCTCTTCCCTTTTCTCTTTGGAAGCAGACACTGTTCCTGAAGGAGACATCAGCCCTCACAGGATTCCTCACGGCAGAGCCTTCGTTAGCAACCCTTCTGGCTGGCGTGGTCACAAGAGATCCGTGGGCCCCTACAGACATTCCTGGGATAACCCTCAGGCTCTCCCCCTCCCCCTCCCCACCCTCTTCCTCCCCTGGGGTCGCTCTTAGAATCTCCGAAGTAGGGTCATGGTGGGGAGCATATCTTTCAGGGATTTCATGGTATTGTGCAAATTGGGAACGTTAGAAAATGAAACCAGGCACTAGTCACAGGTGAGCAAGGACACAAGGTCTGAACCAGAACAGTCCCTGGCTGTCCATCTGCCAAATCCCACTCCCAGGTCTGAGTCTCAGTGTAAGAGAAAATGCGAAGACTCCTTCCTTTCCCAAAACTGGGCTAGGGGGAAAAAATGGGTGCTTGAGGTCTTGACTTGAAATTCAAAATGGGTTTTCACATAAAAATAATGGCATACACGGTGGTTAGACAGAATTGTCCATTAAGAGTTATGAGATCACTTTTTCCCTTTAGGACTTGGGTTGAGGTAAGGATTCTCAACATGGTACCACGCTCTGCTGTGAGTCAGCAGTTTTGTTGTCTGTTTTTAGATCCACCAGTTCTTCCCAATGGTCTCAGATAACGCACTGCAGACCATGCACACAGCTACAGTCATGAGTCAGTGAGTTGAAGGTAAAATCCCTGGCCAAAAAAATAATTTAAATGAAAGGCTTTCTTGTATTTCAGAAGACGCTGGGTGCAGTGAACTTCAGAGATGCAGTTCTGAGCTGCTTGAAGCCTCAGGGTCAGGGTTCCAATCAGGAAACAGCTTTCTACAGATGCCTTCTGACTTGGGAAGCCAGCACAGAGAGGTCTTTCCCAAGATGAGAGTGCAAAGGCCCCATGCATAGCTGGATTACGCCTCAGCAGGTAGCCTCCAAATTTTAAGCGGAGCAAACAGCTTACTCTCAATCCCTTTGTATTACGAGGCCAGACAATCGTTAAAGAAATTAGTAAATCTAACATATCTTCGGTGCTAATTAGTATCCCTGGATCCAACAAATCTTAAAAGGAGAACATTATCGAACCTAGAGCACTGTCAGTGTAATCGCCCCAAAATACAACTGGGTGGAAGTGCCGGTCTGTCCTGAAACTTCTACTAGGCACGTCAAGATGGTTTCCCCAGGCTTACTGTTACCTGCCCTGTGTGACCTGGCCCTGATGCTCCAAGCAGCCCTGCTTCCCCGTGGGCTCAGCACAAGCTCCCCACGAGGCTCCTGCCAGCCCGCCCCAAACACAGAGCTTTCTTAGTCCTCCAGCGTCTGGGTGTGTTACCCTCCAGAACACGACTCACCCACTTTCAGGACCCAAGGCAAATTCTGCTTCCTGGCCTCCCAACAATCCAAACACACATTACCTCCCTCAGGAATCCTGCGGTGGTCCTATCACCCTCCTCTCATCTCTGCATGTCCACCGAGCAACCCAGCTACATAAAAAACTCCTTTGGTAGGGCCAAATATTGGCAATTCCAAATAAATAAAGCGAATTTACGTCTTTGTCTTCTGCCCAGTCCTCCGTATCATTAGTGCTAGGCATGACACAGGGGCTCAATAGACCCGAGTTAATAAGTTAATTGATTCATAGTTTGAAAAACACCCTCCGACTAAGTGCACCCACATGTATAACCTACTACTTAGTATGGATAGAATACTGCCCTGTGAAAACTTAGGCTGAACGACAATACCCGTGTATCCTAATTGGCAGTGATTATTCAGCAGCTGGGCCCTGGGTGAGACACGGGCTCCCAGGACTTCCAATGAAAGGCTCCAGCTCTGAAGGCAAAGAAGAGTAGAAAAAAGAAAGGAGAGTGGGCTTCCCTGGTGGCGCAGTGGTTGAGAGTCCGCCTGCCGATTCAGGGGACACGGGTTCGTGCCCCGGTCCAGGAAGATCCCACATGCCGTGGAGCGGCTGGACCCGTGAGCCATGGCCACTGAGCCTGCGCGTCCGGAGCCCGTGCTCCACAGTGGGAGAGGCCACAACAGTGAGAGGCCCACGTACTGCAAAAAAAAAAAAAAAAAAAAAAACCAAGAAAAAAAAAAAACAAGAAAGGAGAGTGAGTGGGTGGGGTGAACTATGTAGAAAAGGAAGACGTGGTCAGACAAGTGGCCCAGAGACTCAGACCTGAGATGCTGTCTTCGTTCCCTCGCTGAACCCCGAGCATCTGTGGATTACGTAGCACATGCTGCTTCTTTGCTACGTGCTGCATGCATGTTGAGGGATAAGGCGAAGGCTCTGGCCCGGAGAGCTCCCAGCATGTCCAGGAGATGTGAAAACAGCAAAGTCTGATCCTCGGTAAGCAGGGCTATAACACAGATGCAAACAGAAAGCTACGGGGGAAAGGAGGTCGTTCATCCTTCCTGGAGGAACCAGGGAATATGTCACAGGACATGAAACTTTGGAGCTGGGTCTTGAGGGATGAGCGGGTGTTTACTGGAGAGGAAACCAGCGGATAATATTTCAGGCCAAGGGAACGGCCTGTGCAATAGGGAGAGAGTAAGATGGAACCAGGAGCAAGATGGGAACCCAGACTTGCACAGCCAGGGGCTGAGATGCTGAAGAAAAGCTTAGTTCAGATCTGGGATGACCCTGGGGAACAGGAGAGAAACAGAATCTCAAGGAGCCAGGGAGAAAAGGGGCAGGAATAAGGTGGTTACAGGTGGTCCCAGAGGGATAGCTCAATATGACATCTCCAAACCAGGCCTTTGGTCTCCTCTGGAACCGACTGCCAAGCTGTATCCTGCCAAGCTGCATGTATCCTCGGGGGTGCCCTCACACCGGTATTCCTTCAGGAGTAGACAATAGCTCCAGGTCACAACTAGCCTTAAAAGCATTACTAAGTCCCTAATACTTACCAAACATGTGTTAGGCCTAGAAATGCAAAGTCAGAGAAGACGAGAGTATGAACAAGGCCTGCTACCAGCTTACGGTCTAGTCCAGGAGACGAGAGGTGATAGGGCTTGTATGAGTGTGTGGGTTAGGGTAGGTAGAATGAACGACAAAGGTCCAGAGGTGACCATATCAGGAAGGAGCCTCAAGAATCTGGGGCTGGATCCACGCGGGTTTTGGGGTATTTTGTTCTGTTTTTTTTTAATATAAATTTATTTATTTTTGGCTGCGTTGGGTCTTCATCGCTGTGCATGGGCTTTCTCCAGTTATGGGCAACAGGGGCCACTCTTCATTGCGGTGCACGAGCTTCTCATTGCGGTGGCCTCTTCTCTAGGTGCGCAGGCCCAGCAGCTATGGTTCGCGGGCTCCAGAGCGCAGGCTCAGTAGCTGTGGCTCACGGGCCCAGTTGCTCCACGGCAGGTGGGATCCTCTCAGACCAGGGCTCCAACCCACGTCCCCTGCATTGGCAGGCAAACTCCCAAACACTTAGCCACCAGGGAAGCCCGATCCATACGGTTTTAATGATCCTTTTGTCAGTGTAGAGACCCATAGCTTAAGCTGGATCCTCTCCCTTCTGCTCCATGGTAAGGTGTTGGTGGTCAAGTCAGAAGATTCATGCCTTTTTAAAAACATTCTAATAGTTTTATCCTTGACGTTATCTGGCTTAGTAAGATAGAACACCACTTAATCTTATTTTCCCCTTCCCCTTTTCAGCCTCCTCCAAAAGAATAAAGAAAAACAAAAGAGTAAAACAAAACATAACACTTTCCTTGAAGGTTTTCCACGTACAGTTGTATAGTTTGTGATTGGTGTGTTTCAGTTGAAGGACACCTCTTTCAGCCCCACTGGAAAGTAGCTTTTAGGAAAATGTATGTATATGTTCCAAAATTTTGTGTATGTATATGTGCATGTACCTATGAATCCCGGAAAAAAAAATGGGAAATTATTCAATGTTAAAAGAAATAAGAGGGGGCTTCCCTGGTGGTGCAGTGGTTGAGAGTCCGCCTGCTGATGCAGGGGATGCAGGTTCGTGCCCTGGTCCGGGAAGATCCCACATGCCACGGAGCGGCTGGGCCCGTGAGCCATGGCCGCTGCGCCTGCGCTTCTGGAGCCTGTGCTCCGCAACGGGAGAGGCCACAGCAGTGAGAGGCCCGTGAACCGCAAAAAAAAAGAAAGAAAGAAAGAAAGAAGAAACAGGCTAAACAAAAAGAAAGAAGGTTGAGATGAAATGATTGTGACGGCTTTTCCAACTCTGTTTTGGACACTGATGCTTGTCCTCCTTGTCTAACACATTGTTTGAGTCTTTCTTTTCTAAAATAAAAGCGGGAGGAGGAGGAGTCATCATCACCTACAGGCCTTGTCTCCTGCCCTGGCCTATGGTCTCCTCTCCCTGAAGGAGTAGCTGATGTTTCCCCTTTCCCTTCCTCACAAGGAGCCTGTGATAAACACTGGGCGACCACTCTGCCTCCACCTCTTCCTTTCTAACAGGATTCCTAACTGGTTCAGGTCTCAGGTGGCCACGTGTTTCCAGGCAGACTGGGTCCATCCCAAGCCCAGAAATAAGTCTTGTGTCTTTAAACCAGCACTTCCCAAACTCTTTGGTCTTAGGACTCCTTTACACCTTCAGAATAATCGAGGGCCTCAATGTGTTTTGTTTATGTGGATCATATCTATTGATATTTACCAGATTAGAATTTTAAATTGAGAAAAATTTTAAATATGTGTATGTAAATTTTTCTAAAAGAACCAGTACACATTAACATAATTAACATATTTTTAATGAAAAATACATGTTCCAAAACAGTTTGCTGAGACAAGTGGCATTGCTTTACACTTTTGTAAACCTCTTTCCTATATGGCTTAATAGAAAACAGCTGAATTTTCATCTTTGCTTCTATATTCAATCTGTTGTAATATTTGTTTTGGTTGAAGTATATGAAAAAGACTTAGCCTTTAATTACATAGGTATGTAATTTTAAAAAGAGAAGAGTATTTGCTTTTCAGGTAATTGTGTATATTTTTTGATATTTGAAAACTTGCAAGTGGTGGTTTCTTTAAGCTTAGTTGCAACGTGGAATCTTAAACCAAGTGAATTACCTTTTCATATTGTATTGCACTAAAATCCATTGATTTATCTTGCTATTTGAGTGGACCATTTACCCATGTGTGATTTTATAACAGCATGCCTTGGTCATTTGGAAAATACTGGTTCACTAAATTTTGCAGATCTTCCAAATGTTCACTTATTTCACTTATGCAATATCAAAAAAGAACACATTTGTTAATATCACCACTAATTTCATCAGAAAAAGTCTTTAAGCACTGGGACAATGTCAAGCTGCCAGTAACAGATACAGGTTTTTCCGAAACGCTAATTTTCATTTGAAAGCTGAAATTTTATCCTTGCCAACAAATACAGTTGGCCTCCTGTATCTGTGGGTCCCACATCTGCAGATTCAACCAACAGATTGAAAATATTCAGAAAAAGTTTTTTCCAGAAAGTTCCAAATAGTACAACTTGAATTTGCCATGATCCAGCAAATATTTACATAGCAATTACATTGCTTTTACAATTATTTACATAGCATTTACATTGTATTAGGTATTATAAGTAATCTAGAAATGATTTAAAGTATGCAAGAGGATATGTGTAGATTATATGCAAATATTATGTTATTTTATATAAGGGACTTGAGCATTCATGGATTTTGGAATCTGCGGGGGTCCTGGAACAAATGCTCCACAATTACTGAGGGATGACTATACTGTCAGTTGTTTTCTTTTTGAAGTGACTCACTTCATTCCTTTGGGGGAAATTTTCTGCCAAATATCTAAGTCTGAATAACCATAGTTTGTCTGTTGTTCTTTCAACTGAAAGTGGTGTTTTGTGAAAAAAGTGGATACTTTAGCTTACCACTCAAATAATCACCCAAGTGTTTTTGCCTCAAGATAACCTTTATACTTCAGAATGCAACAGAAGTGCTTTATGTGTACTTCCCATTTTGTCACACAGAATATTAAAAAAATAAACATTTAATAAAATCAGAAAAGAAAGATGATAAATAACAACAGATACCATAAAAAAACAAAGACTTATAAAAGAATATCATGACTATCTATACACCAGCAAATTGGACAACCTAGAAGAAATGGACAAATTCTTAGACTGATACAACCTTCTGAGACTGAATCAGGAAGAAATAGAAAATCTGAATAGACTGATCACTAGTACAGAGATTGAAACAGTAATCAAAAAGCTACCCAAAAAACAAAAGTCAAGGACCAGATGGGCTTCAGAGGTGAATTCTACCAAATATTCTAAGAAGATTTAATACCTATTCTTCTCACACTATTCCAAAAAATTAAAGAGAAGGGAATACTTTCTAATTTATTTTACAAAGACAACACACACGATAAAGAAGATTACAGGCTAGTTTCTCTGAAGAACATAGATACAAAAATCTTCAACAAAATATCAGCAAACCAAATTCAATAATACATCAAAAAGATCAAGTAGGATCTATTAGTGATGCAAGGATGGTTCAACATCTACAAATTAATCAACATGATACACCACATTAACAAAATGAAGGATAAAAATGGCATGATCATCTCAATAAATATAGAAAAAGCATTTCACAAGATTTAACACACATTTATGATAAAAACTCTCAATAAAGTGGATATAGAAGGGACACACCTCAACATAATCAAAGCCATATAAACCCACAGCTAACATCATACTCAATGGTGAGAAACTGAAAGCTATACCTCTAAGATCAGTAACAAGACAAGGATGCTCACTCTCACCATTCCTCTTCAACATAGTATTAGAAGTTCTAGCCAGAACAATTAGGCAAGAAAAATAAGTAAAAGTCATCCAAATTGGAAAGGAAAAAAATAAAACTGTCAGTATTTGCAGATAGCATGATTTTATATATACAAAACCTAAAGACGCCACACACACACACAAAAAAATACTATTAGAAATAATAAATAAATACAATAAAGCTTCAGGATAAAAAATCAACACACAGAAATGTGTTGCATTTCTATATGTTAACAACGAACTATCAGAAAGAGAAATTAAGAAAACAATCCCATTTAAAATTGCAACAAGAAGAATAAAATACCTAGGAATAAATCTAACCAAGGAGGTGAAAGATCCGTACACTGAAAGCTATAAGACACTGATGAAAGAAACTGAGGCAGACACAAATAAATGGAAAAATATTCTGTGTTCATGGGTTGGAAGAATTAACATTGTCAAAATGTCCTTATTGCGTAAAGCAATCTACAGATTCAATCCAATTCCTGTCAAAATCCCAAGGATATTTTTCACAGAAATGAACCAAAAATTCTAAAATTCACATGCAACCACAAAAGACTCTGCATAGTTAAAGCAATCCTGAGAAAAAAGAACAAAGCTGGAGGTATCACAGTCCCTGATTTCAAACTATACTACAGATCCATAGCGATCAAAACAGCATGGCACTGGCAGAAAAAGAGATACACAGATCAATGGAGTAGAATTGAGAGCCCCAGAATAAACACACGCATATATGGACAATTAATTTATGACAAAGAAGCAAAGAATAGACAATGGTGACAGGATAGTGTCTTCAGTAAAAGTGGTGGAAAAATTGGACAACTACATGCAAAATAAATGAAACTAGACCACTATCTCACACCGTACACAAAAGTTAACTCAAATTGGATTAAAGACTTGAATGTAAGACCTGAAACCATAAAACTCCTAGAAGAAAGCATAGGCAGTACATTCTTTTTTTTTTTTTTTTTTTTTTGAGGTACACGGGCCTCTCACTGTTGTGGCCTCTCCCATTGTGGAGCACAGGCTGCGGATGCTCAGGCTCAGCGGCCATGGCTCACGGGCTCAGCTGCTCTGCAGCATGTGGGATCTTCCCGGACCAGGGAATGAACCTGTGTCCCCTGCATCGGCAGGCGGACTCTCAACCACTGCGCCACCAGGGAAGCCCTGGCAGTACACTCTTTGACATTGGTCTTAGCAGTATCTTTCTAGATAAGGTTTCCCCAGGCAAGGGGGAAAAAAAGCAAAAACAAACAAATAGGATTACATCAAACTGAAAAACTTCTGCACAACAAAGGAAACCATCAATAAAATGAAAAGACAGGGAATTCCCCTGGCGATCCAGTGGTTAGGGCTGCGTGCTCTCACTGCTGAGGGCCCAAGTTTGATCCCTGGTCAGGAAACTAAGCCACGCGTTGTGACCAAAATGAATAAATAAATAAATAAAATTTTTTAATGATAAGACAACCTATGGGATGGGTGAAGATATTTGCAAATGATATATCCAATAACTGGTTAATATCCAAAATATATTAAGAAACTCATATAACTCAACAACAACAAAAAGACAAACAACCCAATTAAAAGATGGCCAGGGCTTCCCTGGTGGTGCTGTGGTTGAGAGTCCGTCTGCCGATGCAGGGAACACGGGTTCGTGCCCCAGTCCCACATGCCACAGGATCCCACATGCCACAGAGCGGCTGGGCCCATGAGCCATGGCCGCTGAGCCTGCGCGTCTGGAGCCTGTGCTCTGCAACGGGAGAGGCCACAGCAGTGAGAGGCCCGCGTACCGCAAAAAAAAAAAAAAAAAAAAAAAGATGGGCAGAGGAGCTAAATAGACATTTTTCCAAAGAAGACATATAGATGGCCAACAGGCACATGAAAAGACATCACTGATAGGGAAATGCAAATCAAACTCACAGTGAAATATCACCTCACTCCTGTCAGAAAGGCTATTATCAAAAAGGCAAGAAATAACAAGTGTTGACAAGGATGTGGAGAAAAGGGAATCCTCCGACACCGTTGGTGAAATGTAAATCGGTGCAGTCACTTCCTCAAAAACTTAAAAATAGAACTATCATATGATCCAGCAATTACACCCCCGTGTAGTTATCCAAAGAATACAAAAACACTAATCCGAAAAGATATCTGCACCCTCATGTTCATTGCAGTATTATTTACAATAGCCAATATATGGAAACAACCTAAGTGCCCATTGAAATATGAATGAAGAGAATGTATGCATATGTATACATATATACAATGGATTATTAGCCATAAAAAAAGATGAAATCTTGCTACTTGTGACAACATGGATGGACCTTGAGGTTTTCATGCTAAGTGAAAGAAGTCAGATGGAGAAATACAAATACCGTGTGATTTCACTGATATGTGGAATATTAAACACTAATAAACAAACCAAACAAAAACAAAATAAATACAGAGAACAGACTAGTGGTTACCAGAGGGGAGGGCGTTGGGGGAGAGCAAAATGGGGAAAGAGAATCAACTGTTCCCTGGAAAATTAATTTTTAGTGGTAAGCATGTTGTAGGGTATACAGAAGTAGAAATATAATGCTGTACACATGAAACTTATGTTATAAATCCATGTTTTAATTAACAATTAAAACAAATTAAAATTTTTTTAATATTTAAGGGCCAAGATTTAATAAAATTAGTCATTTTTACTGCTTCATCAAGGATATTTTAAAGTGAAACTGGCATCTTTCTAGACTATGAGCTTGTGGCAGTGGAGAACACAGTGGCTATTTGTGCAGTTTGATACCTTTGCCTTGATTCATGATAAGGTACCATCTGTTTTACCCATCATTGCTTGTATACCAAATATCTACACAGTCAAAAAGACCAATAATGTCTTAATCTTATTTCAAAAATTGTTTGATTCTGCTGACCCTCTGAAAGGACCTTGGAGGCCCCACACATCCATGGTCCACAGTTTGAGACCTGCTGGTCTAAGCCAGCAATCATGGTAACTTCATTCTGCCTTGCCAAGTTAGCGGTTTAGTCCTGGGCATATGAGGCAACCTTGGCCTATGACTGATGAGGATAAGTATGTGGAAAGACTTCTTGGAAGGTCTTGCTTATTCTTAAAAAGGAAACAAAGATATAGATATTTCCTTTTCTGACTCTGGACATTGACATCATCTGTGATTCCTGGAACTGCAGCAGCCATCTTGTGACCAAGAGGGAAAAGTCAAGAAAATCAGAGAAGTGGACCCTGGAGCTCTGAATAACTTTGAAGCAGCACATTAATCAACATGGTCATACCGTGTCTCTGAACTCTTTGTGAGATAATAGGTGTCTTCTTGGTCAAGCCACTTTTAGTTGGATTTCCTTTTACTTGAGATAATACAGTCCTTGACCTTGAAGAGACTGCAGTCTACCTGGGTTGAAATTAGCATATACACTTTTATGAAGATTCATCTTCCCAGCTAGATAATAAGCTCCTTGAGGGAAAAGATACTTTAGAACTGCTTTACTAGTGATAAACAAAGGCAATAGAAAATCAGGACAAGAGTGTTGGTCAGCTTAACTTCAGAGCATTTTCCTGTAATTTCATGACCTGGTTTTGCTCTGTGGTCTTGCTGCCAGAGCTTGGATGAATTCCATCCATTCTGTAAGACACATATTCTTCTCCTTATGAATCCCCATCATTGTTTTTCACAATTCTTCTCCAGAAACCTGTTTCATAAAATATTAGTCTGACTTATCCTCCACATCTCCAACCCTCAGGCTAACATATCAGGCAAGTATGCTTATAAAAAAGCGATAATAACAATATAACAAGTTCAGTTATGAAACACATACATAATGAATATTAAGGGAGCAGGTTGAATTGATCACAAATACATCTTGGGTGACTTATATCTGGAAATCCATTCACCTCACTCACGATCATGGGCTCTTGGTTTTCTTTCCTGAATACATACATGAGATTGAGGTGTCTTTGTTTCTATATTTAGGCTCTGGAAAACTTCCACCATGTCCCTTGCTCCATGCATTGAATCTTGAATGGAACCAAGAACTGGCATTCATTTCCATTCCCAGCCAATTGTCCTAAATCTCAAATCTGACATTCACTGATTATGTGAACTGCATAATTATCTTAGCCTCTTTGTACCTGTTTCCTCATTTGTACAATAAGGATGATAATAGGATCTACCCCGTAAAATAGTTGTAAAAATCAAATGAATTAATAAACATAATGCACTTCAGAAAATGCCTGACACATTCTTAGAGTCCAACAAGAATTAGCTATTATTACTATTTTTATATATCATCATGATTACTTTGCCTAAATGGGATGATTCTGCATGCTTTTCTATAGGGCTCTAATATCGCCATTTCCCACCTTCTGGCAAGTATAACAGAGCTATTAGCAAATACCTATTTATCCTTTTCTTCCTTTGAGGTACAAAAAACGTTATAGAAAAATAGTTTATACAACGTTTCAGGAAGAAGAGGAGTTCCCTCTTGTTTTCTGGTACTTCCCACCGTATCTACCTCCTTGGTCTATTTCTCTTTTTCCTTGACCACATCATCTTCTCTTGGATTCTCTGATTTCTTCTTCATCCTCAGTCTTCAAAGGCCCCTCTTTCACATCTCGCCATATTTGAGTCCCATTCCGTTTGTGTTCTAAGAGCATTTAAGTGAAGAACAAATTTATTCTTGTCATTCTTATTGACTTTGTGGTCAGAGCTGGGATCTTGAGCAATTGATTTCTGTTTGTGTATAGTTTTGATGTACTGCAGTTCAGTAATTTTCTAGACGGACAAAGGGCCTATTGCAGATGGTGGGTTTCCCCTGTCTGATCAAACACCAGCTCAACTCTCCTGTTCAAGAAATTGATGATTCCCACAAAGGCACTTTGGAGAACAAGAAGAATATGTCATCACTTCCTTTGACAAGGGGCCTGGTTGATCCTTTACCCAAATAGACCCTCAAGAGAACCAAAGGGACAAGGGTCTAGGAAGAGAGATCAAAGTTTCCTGATTAATAAACACCCTTAATGTCCAAACTGCTGAAGCAAATAATTACTTTCTTTCCTCCCAAGGAGAGTAGCCATGAAAGTTCCCTACTTACTGTCACCTCTGAGAGTCTTTCTAAGTTTTACTTCCCTCGAGCCTCCTAGCTTTTGTCATTTCTTCTCTATCTCCAGTATTTTGCTTGATTATATATTCTTATTGTTTACCTGTTCTCTTAATAAGCTCACTTTCCAAACCCTTCTTCATTTGGACATAAAAATCATTTCTCTAAATTTTTGACTGTTGCTCATCTGGGGCTTAGGACAATTAAAGACACCAAGTAACCTGCAGGTAGGGTGACCACATAATTTGTCATCCAAATCAGAATACTTTTCAAAGTGAAAGGAGGTGCTCTTAATAATTCACCCAGGACTTTGGATGTAAATAGAGACTGTCCTGGGCAAACCAGACTAAACTCCTCTTATGTGGAGATGGATGCTACTATTTCCAGGGTGTACTGATAACATAACGCAAGTAATTGAGCTTTCTTGGTCTCATGCTGATTTTGCACCAGCACCTTGGGCAGTTCAGTAAAGTGTGTATTCAAGCCTTCAGGGGTGGTCAATGTAACTACGTTTAAGGCTGCCCCATCTGGAGGCCATGTATCTACAATAGACTCTCTACTGCGCTCGTGTGGTATGTGGTGGTTTTGAGCACACTTGTCTGGGCAGGAACACCTTCCCTGCCCTTCCACTCTGCATTCTGGAAAAGGATCTACAAGGTGAAATTAATGACTTCTGTGGGGAAGAGGAGAGAGGAGAGAGGGAGGGGACAGCAATGATTTTGAGATTCCGAGGTCACGCCTCCTTTTTACAGACCTAAGCATAATTTTAGACCTAAGCCCACCCCTCTCTTCTCACAAGAATCATTACTGTCCTGCTGTTGGTTCCATTCCCAACACAGGGATGGGACTGGGGGCTGGAAGTCTGAGGCTTATGTGGAACCACAGTGGACCACATGAGGTCAGCAAAGAGTTAATTTGAGGTCACCTCTTTAAGGACACAGCGTGGTGTGAACTTCTCAGGGGAGCCCCACAAGAGGACAGGTGGCTGGAATTGGGGCAGGGGTGGGGTGTAGACTTAGACCTGGCCCAAGGCCAGGAGCTGGATGGGATGAGTAGGAAGATGGCTGGGCAAGGACTGAGCAGGAGCAGAGGCTGTGCTGGAATATTCTCTCAGGCAGCTAGGCAGGTTTTCAGAGGGTCAGTGCCTGAGAGACAGGAGGCAAGAACTCCAGGCCAGGAAGGGACAGCCACAGATGTGTCTGACTGAGGAGCAGAAGTGAGTGTCACCACGTTCCACCGTCACAAAGGCCTCTCATGGAGGGCACCCTAGGTATTAAAGGGGTAGCAACAGGCTACCCTAAAAACACTTGAGGAGAAAACACCATAAAAATCATATCCAGGCCTCCCAGCCCACAAAACTCTGATCACTTAAAATCAAGGCTTCAGGGTGCCTATACAATTCAAAATATTCAGAAAACAAAGTGATCATTCCTGTCTGTGTATAAGTCATTATCCAGCATTAGGTGCTTAATGCAGCCAGGGCTCCAAGAACAAGAGAAAAGAAAGTCAATGAGCCCTACCCTGGCTTCCTCTCTCCTCCAGAAGTCCCCCGTTTCCCCTCTACTTGATTTGGCCACTTGAAGTGCTTGAACCCAGATGCTGATGGCTGCCCTCTGAATCTTGGTGTTTAGGCCTCGTGGAAAATGACTTGCTTGTGAGTGGCTAATAATACACCTGCCAAATTGCAAATATGGCCGAGATTCTTCTGTTGGCTCCCCACATTCCAAGAGCCTTCTTTTCCTTCAAGAGCTATCTGAGATGTCTCTGTGGATTCGTGTTTACATGCAGCAAAGGCTGCCGTCACTTAATAATGTCAAGATAGCTGAGCCTCCCTAATGAAAGAGATACACAACATCAACTGTCATTTTAAACAAACATGCAATCAGGATAGCGGTGCTGGAAATATGATCTGCCTAATTTCATGGAGATGATGCAGGGACCAGGCTGCTTTCACAGTGTTTCCTCCGGCAAGCTCCATTTCACAGGATTTCAGGGGGGAAATGGTGGATTTTCACAAGAACTGCCAAATTGTCAGTTCTGTGAAAAAGAAATTGCTTTAGCAGCTGGAATCCAGGAGGACAAATAGGTGCACTGATTATCTCTTCATTGTTCACCAGGCCGCAGCACTCAGCAAGTTGTAATTACGCTGTGAAGAGCTCTGTACTGTAGTCAAGTCTTTCCCCATGTGAATATAAACAGTATTGTTCAGTTTGCTATCAAAGGCTTGCAGCCAATCCTGCAGCACACACACACGCACATGCTCACACACGCCCACACACACCCCACCACATATGCAAACCTATAGAAATGACCTCCAGCCCATTTTGTCCAGACAGAGTGGAGCTGTGGACACATCAGCATTCTGTCCAATTGGGTTTCAGCACAGATGTGACCAGCTGCACTCCCCCAATTCATTGGCAAGGGTCATGCAGAAGGAATAAAAGAAGTAGGTTAGAAAATAAAAATAGAGGTGAGTGAGTTATGGACTTGGATTATGCAAAATGATGGGAAAGAAAAGTCAACACAGTTTGGAGATGCCAACGACTGAGGTTTGTATCTGAATAGTTCCTGACACACCATCCAGCATAGGGCACACTCCTGCTGGCCTCCTTTGTCATTGATGTGCCTCCACACACAGATCTCTGACAGTTGCCATGGTGTTTCAATGGCCATCAACCCTTGATTTCAGCTTTCCCTCTGATTCCGAGAATCTTACCTTCCAGGAATCAGCCAGGCAGCAGCTCTGGATATTTGTTCCTCTCTCCCCTACTCCATTTCCTGGCAGACAGAGCCTCTTCATGGGTAGATACCCCCAGTCTTGACTGGGGCAGCTACTCATCTGACCTAGGGAATCTATCTTGGGATGTTATCAGATCTTATGAAATGATAAAAATGCATGGCTAGACCCCCAGAAGAGTCCCAGAGCCCACCTTGGAGGGAGAGAACTGTGACAGAAATGCGTTTCTTTCCAAAGGACATTCCCTCCATGCACAGGTTGTGGTGATTTGTGCACCAAATGTCAGCCAATAAGTCAAGGGTAGTTTGCTGATCTCATATTTCTTCCATTTTTCTTCCCAAAGACCTAGCTCCTATTTGAAGGAAATGGAGAGGACAAAATGGAGAAAGTTAGAGTCTGGACACTTGTAGACCTAATTTTACTTCATGTTAATAGATGTATCTAACGTATGGTGAATTGGAGCCTCATAGTTTTGAAATCCTACCATAAAAGAGGATGCCTTGAAGGTAAACTATGAGGACAAGAAGACAGACTATGCAATAGAAATCATCATTGGTGCTCAGCATCCAAGGACAGAAGTTCACCACAGGGCAGCAGCCAGAAGACACTGAAGGGAATGGGAGGAGAGAGGGAGGGGTTTTTTATGTTCTTTTAAACATGCTGCGTCTTAAATATTTGGACAGTGTTCAAGTTAGAATTTGTGTAATTTTAACAGTTGAGTATCAATAAAGATGAAATATTGAGAAGGGATAAATGAATTGGAACTCTTTAGTATACATCACCGCTATGACCCACGCACACTTGCAAAAAGAAGAGGGAAAGAGGAGATGAATCCAAGACGATGATCTGGACACAGTCCTGGTGTGGAGTCATGTGCACAACTGAAGAAGAATGATGTTTAATATACCTTAGGACCAAGGGCAACTGTGGAAGAATAAACATGATGAGGTCATAGCTAGGAAGATAATAAATAACTCCATAGGGAAAGGAGTTGCTTGGTGTGCAAGAAAGAGCAGTGGATGTGCAATTAGAAGCCATGAGTCTTGGCTGTGGATTTGCTGGTGATTGTTGTGTTACCCTAAAGACTGCAATGCCTTGGTTTTCCTCTTGATGAAAAGAGGAGATTGGGTTAAATTAGTCTAAAGTCCCCGCTCTAAAAGTTCATAACTGGACTGTACCACACATTTAACTATAATCATACAATATGAGCAGAAATCAAATAGATTTTGCCCAACAGTGTTGAAAACAGGAGGAGAGGTATAGACTACAGACAGTGCTGTCAGTAGACTGGGGGGTTAGGAGGATGGAAGAGAAATGAAGGCAGCCTGTGCTGAAGAAGGACTTCTAAGCTCTTTCAAAGTTGAGTCCCCGCCTGCGTTGGCACCTTAGGCTGCAGGTGATCTGATGGTACAGGAAAGTTGAATCCCCTCAACCTCATTGCTTAAACCTCCAAATGCCTCTCAGAACAGTTACAATGTTCATAAAAGGAGCTGTCATAAGGACATAGCTTCTTATGGGAGAAATCTTTTCCCCAAGGGCCTTATAGAAAAGAAAGGAACAAAGGATGGGATGGAGAAGACCAGGATCCGGGTGGCGGTGGGACTGGAATGTTTGGTCACCTCCCCGAAAGTCCATTCCATTCACCCCCACAAAAAGCCTCTTCCCTGGGTCATAACAATGAATTTCAACCCACCTTGTAAATGATCGGTATAGCCTGAGCCACCACCCTGAGGGCACCGCGCTGTACTAGGATGATGGGCTGGGCTGGGGCAGAGGTCAGGGGGCACAAAATAAGGACAAGGATGAGAAATTGGCCCTCACTTAGCTTTACAGTCCTACGAGGAGAAGATGCAGATAAAAGGGAACCACATTTCCTGCATGACTCTGAGCAAAGTATTAACCATTTTTGCTATTAAATTCTCTGATCTGTAAAGATAAGAGCTCACCCTACCTCACAGATTAAAACTCCAGTGCATCCCAAACTCCCAGTCTATCCCTGCCCGCCCCACAGCCTTTCCTCCCTAGTAACCATAAGTCCGCCTCTAAGTCTGTGAGTCTGTTTCTGTTTTGTAAATAAGTCCATTTGCGATTGACATGTACACACGGCTATATTTAAAACAGATAACCAACAGGGGCCTCCTGTAGAGCACAGGGAACTCTGCTCAATATTCTGTAATACCCTAAATGGGAAAAGAATTTGAAAAAGAATAGATACATGTATACATATAACTGAGTCACTTTGCTGTACACCTGAAACTAACACAACATTGTCAATCAACTCGACTCCAATATAAAATAAAAATTAAAAAAATAAAAATTAAAAATTAAAAACAAAAATTTTTTTTAAACCCACTCCAGTGTAGCAAAGGGCAGATGGGATGGAAGGGGGACATCGTGTAAATTCTAGGTAGCGGCTTGAGAGCGCTTTTGAGTAAGTGGGCAGGTTAGACGCACAGAGAGAAAAAGAGTTATTACAATAGGAATACACGTCTAACAATCACCACCAGGGATCCAGGACGCCTCGGATTTGTGGGAACTGTGCTCAGGGCTGGCCTCATGGAAGCAGTCTGTGCAGCCCCTCACAGCTCCCCACTCAGACGGGCCCCGTGCTTGGTTTCGTGTTCTGCTCTCATTGCCTTGAAATTCTTCACTTTTGAACAAGAGGCTCTGCATTTCCTTTGACATTGGGTCGTGCGAATTATGTCACCGATTCTGACCGGACTCAAGGGCACCAATTAAAAAATCATTTTTAACAAGGGATCTGACATACTACCCCAAGGCCAAAATAGCCCTTTATCCTGGTCAGCTTTCTTTCCTGTTTGGTCTCTTTATTTATTTAGCGTCTCCAGCTAAGTGCTTTAAATGTCATTCTTACATTCTACATTTCCTCACGTCTAAAATCTTCATGGCTTTCTTCGTAGAGATCTAATCTTCCTACCTACGATATAATAGGATGTAATTTAGGGGGCATTGTACAGACCCCTCAAAACCTGAAACTACTGTAAGGGCACTAGTGGGTCTCAAGTGGCCAGAGACTGTGACACATGCAATTGGCAGTGTTGTCAACAACCAAAAGAAAGTCAAAGAGGGGATGAGCTCTTTGAAAGGTATATCAAATGCCCCCTCGAAGTTCCCTCCTGTCAAGAACATTACGGGCCATGAGTTGCTAAAGCAGTAGAACGCTGAAGAAATAATTACATTATTGAACAGCACATCATCGATAAATCTACCCTTGAACGACGTAGAATAAAGCAGTGGCTACCAACATGGCACTTGGGACAGGGCACTGTGTTCCGGTTTGAACGGGGTTCACACCCCTGCTCTGTCTTTTATTAAGGATTCAACCTCGGGCAAATTCCTTAGCCTGGAGTAGTTTTCCACTGCAGCCAAACAAACTACCATATACCTAGCAGCTTAAATCATACCTATTTATCGTCTTACAGACTCTGGGTATTAGGAATCCCAGCCCGGATTAACTGGGCCCTGTGCTCAGACCCTCATGAGGCCGCCATCAAGGTGTGAGCCAGGCTGCATTCTCACCGAGAAGCTCAACTGGGGAAACTCCAAATCCACCTCATTCAGACTGTTGACAGGGCGCCCTTCCTTGCAGACTGAGGGTCTCTGCTTCTCACTGGCAGTTGGCTAGAGACAGCCTTCTGGCCCTAAAGCCCTCCAGCAGCACCCTGCCATGTGGCCCTCTCCATGGGCGGGTCATGGCTCTTTGCCTCTTCAAGGCCCGCATCGGAGTCTCTTTCACTCCAGGCTGCTAAGACGAGGCTCAGATAAGGCAACAAGGTCCTCCAAGCGACACCCCATCACCTTTGCCCTATTCTACTGGTAGAAGCAAGTCCCAGGCCCTGTCCCCCAACACATAAGGGGAAGAGACTATACAGGATGTAACACCAGGATGATGGGCCCCTCTTAAGATTCTTAACACAGCCCACCCTGCCATTACTCTGTGGGAGGAAAGTAATACACCAAATCACTTTTGGAGGAGGTGGAATAGAGGAGTGTGTTGAAGAATGTAGACTCTTGGGTAAGGCTCCTCAATTCTACTGAGGGTGTGGCCTTGGGCAACTTTCCTTCCCTCTCTGTGTTTGTTTGTTCTTCTATAAGATGGGCATTAGAATAGTAATTACCTCCTGGGTTGATGGGAGGATTAAGAGCGATAATGCCTGTAAATCATTTAGGAGAGTGTCTGGCACTTAATAAATGCTCAGCCATGTTAACCTATAAGCGTGTTCCTCTTTGCAGCAGACTTGGAACAGTACAGTCTAGTTCTAGGTTGCTTAAACCAACATTGGCCAATTAGACGTAGAGCCACCGCTAAAACCCAGGGCAGAGTTTAAGCTGTCAGCAGGGTAAGTCTGTTGTGCTTGCTGGACCCGATTCTGCCTCTGCAAGCTGGCCCTTCCCTGGCTGAAGGATCCTGCCCAGTGTGTGGGGAGGGAGGCCACATTTCCTTTCGAGTGGGTGGGTATGACCCAGGTGGCAGAACGAGCAGCTTGGTGTAGGAAAGGTGGCTTTCCTCCTGGGATGAGTGGACGGACAGACCTGGAGGCTGATTTGAGAGATGAGGTCCAGGGGCTCTGAGGCTCTGAGAGAAGGCAAGGGTGTGTGGGTAGAGCAGAAAGGACATTAGGAAGACAAGGGCACTAGTAGATGCGGTGGGCTGATATGACCTTGCACTCTGCAGCAAGCTCAGAGCAGCAGAGGAGGTGATGACTTGCAGTTTTGCTATCGGTGCTGCATGAGTCATTCGCCGTATGACGGGTCCTGTCCATCTCCGTGTCCCCCATCAGTTTAAATGACTGTACTGCACATACAGATGCGTGTATGTACGTACCTGGAGTGCTGCCAGGGTAATGGGTTAAGGCTTGTTCTGAGGACCTGAGACCCCTCTCCCAGGAATCAGGCATAAATTTGGACATCAGTGTGATAACTCGGTATTTTTATAAAATACTGCTTGTCAGTTCAAGGATCTTATCAAATTTTAAGGAAATAACTTAAAAGATCACCTTCTCTGGCGTAGAAATTAATCTCTTAGATTGATGGAGACCATGGGGAAAAGTTGATGGTAAGAAAAAAGGGATGCAGACAGGACTCAAGTAAGAAGAAAATGAAATTAGTTTTACATTTGCAAAACAACTCACCATGAACCAGAAAGCTCTTCCATACATTGTCTCCTCAGCCCTCACCAAAACAAAGAAGGAAAACAAAGGAGATATTATCTGTATTTGCATGAAAAAGAGAGTCTCTACGAGATGAAATAAGTAGCAGAGGAGGATTCTAGAATGAAGGTATTCAGATTTCTAATTCAGTATTCTTTCCTCTACAGAATTCGAAAAGGGACCCCAGAATGGCCTTCTTTAGCACCCAGATGTCTATGTGAAGGTTATTGTCTACATATTAATTGAGCAAGCTCTGTCAAAAGGCACTGCCAAAAGAGAGATACATAAAACTCTCAGAAACTGTTTTCTTATCGGTAAAATAGGGATATTAATAATATGCACCTAATTGGTTTGTTGAGGATTAAATCAGTAAATAATTATAAAATGTGTAGGAAAGTATCTGCACAAAATGTTAAATTAAGCATTAGCTTATTGTTTTGGCGCTTCTTCCTGCCTTTCCATTTAAAATAAAAACACTCCTTCAGGGAGGAATTAACACTAACTTGCTGAATGAATTAATGGATCAATGACAGGAATTGAATGGAGATGGAAGAGGACACAGCAAGAAGGCAAAACTCCCAGGGAAGGTAAAGACACACTTCGTAATTCTGGTGACAGATTTTCCCCAAACCACCTAATTGATGGCCCAAAACTCAGATTTCACTGGCATTTACAGCATAAACCTAAGTTTCCTAAACTCCCAGGGAATTTCTTCCTCTCTGCATTTCAGTGTCACCTTCTGATTTATGACTATAACACCCTACTTTTCATGCAGGATGCAAAACAGTTTTTTTGTGGGATCTTAGTTCCCTGACCAGGGATTGAACCCAGGCCCTCGTCAGTGAGAGCGCCAAGTCCTAACCACTGGCCCGCCAGGGAATTCCCACAAAACAGTTTTAAAGGACTCTTCTGACACCCCAGAAACTCAGTTCCCTTTACACACTCTGATTGGTGTGCTGGTGAACTGGCTTGGGGCGGGGGTGGGGGGGTGGGGAGGGTGGCCTCCCTCGGGTGGCTGTGAGGGAGCCCTAACCGCAGTGTTTGCTGATATCCGAGGTGAAATACTCCCATTATGACTGATTTCCAGCGACCTCAGACTTAACAACCAGCGGGCAAATTCCTGACCATGTAACAACTGCCCTTGCACACAGCTGTGCCACTCTCCTCCCCTCCTCGTTTCCATGAGAGGACTTGGTTTCAACCGCGAGGTCCACTAAGCCCCACTGGGTATGAGTTCTCACCTACGGCTCCCCAACACGGCACCACTATTCCTCACCATCTCTGCACCTTGGGACTGAAACGGAGCAGGATCCTAAGGTCCTTTCCCCCCCAACCCTAACCCTAACCCGGTGTCCTCAGCCTGCCTTTTGTCTGTGGAAGAACTTTAGCCAAAGTTAATCAGACAAGTGAGAAAATGCAGAAACAAAGGAAAACAAAGGAGACCAAATAATAATAGTTTAGTCATCAAGGACCTTTAGTTCCTCCTGAAGGGCTATAGACAATATTCTGAGCCGTATCCTGTGAGCTGTCTTATAGATACTGAAACCCCTACCACGTGGAAGAAGTTAACTGCATGATGACCAGGCTGTAGCCATGACAGAAGCCTCCACAATTCCAAGAATTGGCCTCAAAGAAATGGAAACAAACCAAATCTGGACCTGAAGGTTAACTGTATCTAAAACAATCAAGGTGATGCTGGTCAGACCACGGATGAGCAATTTCAAGATGACTATCAGAGCTGCCTGTGCTGTTTCTGCATGCAGCCCCTCCCTCTGTCTATAACAGCTCTTGCCCCCTGATTGTCGGCAGGGGGGTGGGGGAGGTCGGCCTTTGGACAGGCGTCCACCCCACACCTCACCCCCCGGTGGCCAGCAACCAAAATAGTTGGCTGAAACTTTCCTTTCCACCAACCTGGCCTCTTTATTGGCTTTTGAGCAGCGAGCAGCTGAACCCCACTTTCAGTTACAGGACCTCGCTGTACAGAGCAGAGAATGAGGACCTTGAGCATTCCAGAAAAAGGAAGGGTAGGGAGGAAGACAGTTCCCTTCTTCCCGTCGAGGTTCTTCGGCTGGCCTGGTAATTAAATTGATGCAAGACAGATTCATGGGAGGAAAACAAATTTCACACGTACGGCAATCCAGAAAAACATGAGACTCAAAGAAGTAACCAAAGCAGGCAGCTGGTATACCTTTTAGACAAAGAGGCGATCAATTTGTGAAGAATTGACAAGACAGTGGGATTTGGGCTTGGGGTAGTAAATTCGTGGAGAAGTATCAAGGTCTGTTTCTACAGCCTTCTCAGCCTTGAATCTCTGGTGAAAAGGATGTCTCTCTTCCTCCTGGTACAGGAAGGGTATCGTTCACATGGGCGATGCTTTTGGGGGACAAAGGAGGGTCAGAGAGTCCTTCTGGCACCGGCTGTTTCTTAAGTAACTTTAATTCAACATAACTGGCATGTTTTGGAGTGGCTTATTTTTCTACCCTTCAGAAATAAACAAGCACGAGAACCTGAGAGGTGGCGTTTCTAAGTTTTATTCCAAACCATGGCATTAATAAGAGGTTTGAACTGAAGGAAAGCCAAGTTCACCTGGTCCTGGTGGCTTATTTTCTCCATTCATCAGCTGGCAATGACAGCAGGAAGGAAGCTTCATTAGCTCATGGTTTTTGAAGGCTCAGATACAAAAGCCAGCGTAATAGGAGTGCAAAGCTTCATTATTAGGTAATAACTCTCATCGGGCTGATTCAAATAGCACCTCTCTTCCTATCTAAACTTTTTCCAATTAACGTTGCTCCATCTTTTTCTTCTGTATATTTTTTAAAGTCATTTTGATGTGCCATAATTACTATTTCAATAAAAACCTCACAGAGATGATGAGTTTAAATGAAGAAAGCAGGGAAAAAACATGCCTCCCCACTCCAAGAAAAATTAACATCTCATCCCCTGTTTTACAAGCAGTGAAATCAGTGCCTTATTGGGAGGGTGTTCATTCAAGGAGAGAATCTTTTTTATGTGGAAATGATCACTGTACACTTCCCAGATAATTACATGAGGTTGTTCTGTCCACGATGGCAAATCAGCTTCATGCAGCAGGGGCTTGTGGTCAAGATAATAGCAAAAGATAACACAGTAAAACAACTGTGAAAAGAAAATGGTGCAAAGCATAAACGTTAGAAATTGCCATTTATATATATATATATATATATATATATATATATATATATATATATATATATATATATATATATGTATGTATTTTTAGGAGGGCGGCAACATGCTCTTTGCTGTTATCACAAGCATTAAAGTTTAATAGACCATCCGTGAGTTACTTACTGCTCAGAAACACCTGCTCAGTGAGATAAAGTAGCAGCTATCTTTCTAGTTTTAAAATTGACATTCAGCCAGTTATATTTCTGGTCTCTCTCATCACTTAGATGGTTGTTGATTTTTCTTAAATGTCAAAGGAGCTTTTCAACTTAATTTTATTTCCTCATGCTAGTTTCTTCCTTGGGCTCTCCAGATGCTCTGTGGCCTCTAAGTCAGTCCTAAGAAAGGGTTGCTATAAGGAAATCTCTAGTTTGAGAAAAGCAGGTACATTTACAAGCATCTTTTGCACACATTATAAAGAAAAGGGAATTCGCCATATCTCATCCATAATTACTCCTGCTTCGTCTTTCTACTGCATTCACGAGATCACATGACATGGTGGGCAAGTGTAGTATATACATGTATCTAGAGTATCACAGGTCCTAACTATGTTCTGTGTCCCTTTCTTGGTCTGTCTCAGGCCCTGCCTGGCTTCTCATGACCTCTCTCTCCTTTGCTGTCTCCATTCTCCATCAGCTGGTCCATGTTGTCCATACCCTACAATCCAAATTCTGGGAGATCAAGGCTGATTAGCTTAGCACCCTCAGTTCCGAGGCTGAGTTCCTTACCTCAGACTATCTCATGTAACAACCACCAGATTATGGCAAGATCCCTGGTGGGTAAGGTGTTCTCATCGAGTCAGGCAGTGGACACGTCCGTGTAAGGACCACCCAGCGCCACTCCCTTGGGCAGGGCCCACAGTGGCAGCATCAGCCTAGAGGAGATGTTGGGTGTTTCACACACACGGACCGACCAGTGCTGTATAACATGCTAGGTGCTAAGGCAACAGGTGTAACCAAAGTTAGGAGCTCCAGGGAGTGTCAAGGTTCAAGAAGGAACTGAGCTAGGAACTCTGAACGACAGAGATAGAGCTTAGCTGCTAGACTTAGTTCAAGTCCAGTTTTACCATCCGACCTCCACAGGACCTCGGGCAAGTGATTTAACCTCTCTGGACCTAGTACCCTTGCACGTAAAATGGGGTTTATAACATACCTATGTCATAAAGTGGTCATAAGGAGTCAATGAGATGACACGTACGAGATGCTGAGCCCAGCATCTGCTCAGGGCACATGCTCAGTGTCTGATGCGCTGTGTTCAGCTGTTTGTTTGATATCTGTATCTGAGTCTGTGTCTGTGTCCACTGCAGGTACACAGAATTGGAATTAATTGTGCCCTTGGCCCATGACACATGCCCATCATTTGTCTATGCAGCACTCTCTTTTATTTTATGCATTTATTTATAATATAATGAACATCCAATAACCCATCAACCTATAAGCTCCTCCCAACTCACTTCCCTCTCCCAAAGAGACAACCACCAACCTGCATGCTGTATGGATCATTTCCCAGCTTTTTTGTTTTATTTTTATAAACATGTATATGCCTAACAATGTGCTGTTGAATTTTTAAACCTTATAAAAAAGAGTATCATATGACATATATGGGACCTGCTTTTGGCCCTTAAAATTATGTTAGGGACATTTGTTCATGTTATAGATGTTATTCCTTCATTTTCACTTCTGTGTAGTATTCTGTTGTGAGACAAATTATTTAAGGGCTCAATAAATGTTACCTATTAGTTTCAGTTATTAGTCAATACTGGTCACCTCTCCTTGTTCTTCACCAAGATATTGACCATCCTTTGCTAACTCCTAATTTCACCCTTTTATTCAAAGGACATTACCTTCCATCTAGAACTGCTCTTCTGACCAGCATTGGACCAGTATGGACACACCACCTGTTTTCTTCCTCCCTTTCTCGGGACTCTGCATCCCTAAATGATACCCCTGCTATTTGGTCAGCTAGATTGCCTACAGAGAGAAGAGACCCACACGTGTAACAGGAGGAAGAGTGAATCGATTGTTGCCTTTTAATTTCTTCAGTGAAAATGGGAAGGGCTTTTATTGACAAGGCTGTTATGCAAATGTGAATCCATCACGCTGCATTATTGGCATCCTTATTATCTGGCGCTACTGTAATCCTGCCCTGGTTCAGCTCCCTCCCCCCACCCACCTTCTTTCATCCTTTCACTGATGGCTCTAGTAGAAAATCTGCAGACTCCAATACTACATGGAGTCACGGATAGGGAAGAAACTGCTGGAAGATGCTCCCCCTGTGCTGTCTGAATACACAAACGGCAAATAACACAGGGGCTCTGAGTCCTGGCCGAGTTTTCTTTCTAGTGACTGCTGTGGGCTCAGGAGAAAACTCGTGAAGTGACCCCTGATTAGTTTGGCCAAGCTCCCTCTCCGGCAATTACTGTAGCAAAGCTCAGACATTGCATTCTGAGTGATTCTGGAAGATTAAGCAGGAAAACGAAGGCATGATAATACTGTAGCCAGAAAAGTAACCTGGCTTGAAATTTATGCACAAATTCAGAAGAAAAAGGCAGGCTGCCAACAATTCATGCCAGGTTTATCTAAGTTACATTACATTTTTAATGCTTATTTTGACCATTTTCCCTCCCTCAGAAATATACATCCATGCTTCTGATTAACGACTAGATGCAGGAGGTTTAGCTTCATATTTCTTCCTCTCTCCAAATTGATCACATTTTCCTCCCATGTTCTTTGAGTGTCAGAGGCAGGGCAAGAGGAGAGAAGACAGGGGAGTAGCATACCTGAACACGATTGAAGAATTTCTCTGTAAACTGTAACACAGACCATTACTGGTGTAGGGACCACATTTGAAAATGTTCTTTCATTAATTCCACAAGCATTTTCGATGTTTGCATGTCTGATTGTTTGTAAGCTCTAGCCTCAAGAGACACACATGTGGGGACAGGTTGGCATGTCCAGGGATGAGCGCTGTGATGCAATGTGAACAGGCGGCTATGTTCACCACGGCGGGAGAAGTCGTCTTCCATGGATGATCAGAACAAAAGCCATCCACACCCACACAGCTCACATCGTATGATAGGGCTACCCTGCCATCTTCCCCAATAGGACTTTACTCTTCCAGGAAACCCTTGCCCAGGAAGATACCTTTTGCAAACAGCTGAACATTCTTGAAAATCCATTTAAAATGGATCAACTTTTCAATAGATAACATCAAATGCATTGCTTATGATTCAAGTCACTTCCCATCCTGTCCTCAAAACCCTCACCTCCCTGTATCCACCAATCGTAGACTCATATCTTGATCGTTCTGCAATCCTAAGCAAGCTTCTGCATTTAAAGACTCACCTTAAACAAGACTTCAAAACTTCATGAGTGTCCTGGCTTTGCCCTAGCCCACCTAAGACCCTCTGAGAAGTCTGTCAATGCAGTGTTCTTTCTCACCACAGTAAGTGCCAAGCTCAGCTCTGACTTATCAACAGGCTATTTGGTGCCATGTTTGACAATGAGGAAGGAAAATGAAAAGAGAGGTGAAAAGTGGGTCTTGAAAAATGACTGGGACTGAACCAGCTGCAGAAGACAGAGCATTCTGAGAGGAGAGAGCAGCTGAGCAAAGACAGGAAGGCTTACAACGGGGCCGCCCCACGCATGCGGGGGCTTAAACTGCATTGTATCTGGGGGAACGCTTTCACCTTCTCCCCGTACAGCACAGCGTCTTGGTAAGTGCCCCCTCCCACGACTGAGGAGTTTGGGGCTGCAGTGTATCAGGTCACGTTTAGAAATAATGAGTGATTCCCAGTCACCCAGAGCAAACTGCTTCACTCCTCGGGTGGTCCTCCCACCTCCTGGACTCTGTCTGCACCATAGTACTGGCCAGAGTTCACCACTTCCCACTTTACTCCTGACCTAGAGGTCATGCTGATTTCATGTGGACCAAATCCAAAGTTGCTGCTCGGGGACCTCATCTAGCCAGGCACCCTGTCTTTATCATCATCATCATCATCACATCCTCAGAATCTATGCAGGCAAAGCTGGTCAGCAGAACACATTTGAATACCACACATTGTCTCCTAGACCCAATGATTTCTTCTTTGTACCAAAATGCACTCCTTCCTAGAGTTTTTTTTTTCTTTTTTTTTTTTTTTTTTTTTTTTCCGGTACGCGGGCCTCTCACTGCTGTGGCCTCTCCCGTTGCGAAGCACAGGCTCCGGACGCGCAGACCCAGCGGCCATGTCTCACGGGCCCAGCCGCTCCACGGCACGTGGGATCCTCCCAGACCGGGGCACGAACCCGTGTCCCCTGCATTGGCAGGCGGACTCCCAACCACTGCGCCACCAGGGAAGCCCCTTCCTAGAGGTTTTAATAAAGCCACAAACAGCCTCTTCAAGGGAATATTTTCTTCCCAGAAGCCTCCGAACCCTCTGCATGGTGAACACAGACTCTACAGATGGGGCCCAGGAGCCTGACAGCATGGGCTCTGATTAATATGGTTCTCAGACCATATTGGCCTGGGCTGTAACCTTCCCAAGAGAGAAGCAGTTTGGGGGCTGGTCCAGTCTGCATCCTTGATACTGGAAAGAAGCTATGATGCGGATGCACCCACCTCCCATAGGCCACTTTTCCCTCTAACAATTTCTGCACCTTCCCTGGGACGGTAGCTGAGCTACACATGTGGAAAGATTTGATCTCCTTAAGACCAGAGGAGTCCAGTGTTGCTGGGGGCACAGGGGAAGAGCCAGGAATTTGTAGGCAGACACAGACCTGCGTCCAATCCTGGCTCTAACCTTGTGAGTTCAGATGAGTTCCGTAAACTCTCCTAAGTTGACTACAGGGTGAAGGAGGAGAAAAAAGCCCCAATGCCACAAGGCTGTGAGGTTGCTAACAGAGGAAAAGTGCAGGCACGACACAAGTGTCCAGTAAATGTACGTTTTCTCCTCTTAACCACCCTTCCCCAGCTCTTAGCCACAAGGCCTGATTCTTGTTCACCCCACTCTTAATAAAAGCCTTGACCTTTTAAAGCAAAAATCCATGAATTAATACCCCCAGCAGCCGTCTACGGTAAGAGACCACAGAATTCTTTCCACAATGCCCACTTCTGCACTCACGTGGGTAACTGAATACTATCACTTCAAGGGTAAAAGGTGTCTTCTAATCTCTCTGAAAGTGGAGGTGTCTGCAAAAGTAGGAAGTGGTGGCTAAGTAGTGCCTTCAAGCATGCAAAGTGTAAAACCTCCAGCGTAAGGCAACCTGTCACTCTCCATGTTGCCTATGAAGCTGTCATGGCCTGGAGCATGTAAGCCACATCCCCTTGGCAGGAATCCCAAAGGCTTCAGCATTCGTGACTGCCCGGCATTTCCCAGGCTTCTTGCGTGAGCTACAAAGATGTCCCGTAGCTTGCTGTCGAATGACAATTACATTACTCCCCTGTCTTTCTGGGCTGTCGTCTGCTCACATGCTCAGCTAATTTAATCCTGGAAGCACACTTCTCCAAGACAAGCCATCCTTAAACAGGGCTTGCCTGCTCCCACATTTCTTTCCAACCTGCAGAAAATAGGTTTCATTTCAAAGCCAAGTGTTCAAAGAGAAGAAGAAGCTGTGTCTGGGAGAAGAGATGGAGCTGTTTGCCTTGAAAGCTTTCTTGTTAATTTTAGTACCAGCCACTGTCCCCAGGTCTTTGGTGCCAACTAGAGAGAGCTCTTTCCTTCCTGAGAAAGTGAATACGGTATTTCCCAGTAAACCTTGAACCACTGCCCACACCTCAGATCTCAAGGCTTTCCCAAGGTTATGGTCACCAAAGCTAAAAAGAGCAATGGCAAGAGCACAAAACCACAGTGATCAAAGGATGCTGGGGCCGGGGTCGAGGGGGTACCCAGGAGGCTTCACACAGACCAACATCGCCCTCTGCTGGGTGCACTCCTGTCACAGCACCAACGAGCTGGCCCACCACATTCTGTGCTCACACAACTAACACCCTTACCTCTCAAGCCTTCTTCCTCTCCCCTCCTGGGACCCAGACAGAATTCTTCTGCTTTTCGGCTACTTTCCTTTAACAGTCCTCCACCAAATTCCAAAGTAGCCAAATGTTTACAAATAATGCATTTGGAAACTGTTATCTGGAAACGTCCATATATTTTTGGTATTGAGGTGACCTTCATTCTGAAAACAATGTGCCTTAGAAACTCTCTGGATTGATGGAGGATGTGAGGAGTAAGAGGAAACTTTTCAGCAAAAATATGATAATGGGTGATTACATCTCTGGTTTATTCAGGAGTACTGCTGCACATCTGTCAGTTCCATTTTTTTAAATTTATTTATTTTATTTTATTTTTATTTTTATTTTTGGCTGCATTGGGTCTTTGTTGCTGCACGTGGGCTTTCTCTAGTTGCAGCGAGCAGGGGCTACTCTTCGTTGCGGTGCGTGGGCTTCTCATTGCAGTGGCTTCTCCTGTTGTGGAGCACGGGCTCTAGGCGTGCGGGCTTCAGTAGTTGTGGTTTGTGGGCTCTAGAGCGCAGGCTCAGTAGCTGTGGCGCACAGGCTTAGTTGCTTCACGGTATGTGGGATCTTCCCGGACCAGGGATCGAACCGGTGTCCCCTGCCAACTGGCAGGTAGATTCTTAACCACAGCGCCACCAGGGAAGTCCCTGTCAGTTCCATTTTTTCCTGGGAAATTCCACCTTAATATTTTCAGAACTAATCTTATAGGTGATGAGGGAAAGGTGATGTCAGGTAAACAAAGAAAAAACCTTCAAGGTTGTAGTGGAATTCACAATTAAAACCTAAAGTAGTGTGCCCATTGCAAAAGCTATTTCAGGGAAAGATAAATCTACCATCCATACCTATACAGTTTGGCCTAAATGCTAGAAGTACTTGGAAGTAGAGAAGTCATTAGAAAATATGGAGTTGCCCCAATAAAGAAGACTAGATTTAGAGTCAGAAGACTTGAGATTTCTAGTTATCATTTAACATATCCGTAAGACTTGTTATTGTGTTCAAGGAATATCTGAACTCCTACTCTTTGCCAGACATCATAATAGGTCCTGGGTCACAACAGTGAACAACACAAAGACAATCTGCCCTCTCAAAACTTGCAGCCTAGCGATGGCAACAATTTAACAAATACTATAGCCTTCTGGAGTCAGTGGTATAAAAGGATGAGTACAGGATGATCTGGAAGACCATGGCAAGGGAGGATAACCCAGAGGATCAAAGAAAATGGGCGCAAAAGCATTTAAAGAACTATACGAGTTATTTTCCCCAAATTTTTTGCTTTTTTATTGGGGAAACACATACACAAAATTTACCATTTTGACCATTTTTAAGTTTGCAATTCGGTGGTATTAGGTACATTCACAATGTTGAAAAAACATCACTATCTCTTTCCAGAATATTTTTATAATCCCAAACATATTCATTAAAGAATAACTTCCATTCCTCTCTTCCCCCAACCTCCGAAAACCACCTGTTCTATTTTCTGTCTCTGAATTTGACTATTCTAGATACCTCACATAAGTGAAATCATACAATATTTGTCCTTTTGTGTCTGGTTTATTTCACATAGCATATGGTTTCCAAGGTTCTTCCATGTTATAGCGTCTGTCAGAATTTCATTTCTTTTTACAGTTGAGTAATATTCCATTATATAAATATATATTCATTGTATGAATATATCACATTTTATTTATCCCGTCATGTATTAATGAGCATTGGGATTGTTTCTACTTTTTGACTGTTGTGAATAATGCTATGAACAAGTATCTGAGTACCTGCTTTCAATGTTTTTGGGTCTATACCTAGAAGGGGAATTGCTGGATCATATGGTAGTTCTGTGTTTAATTTTTTAAAGAGCTGCCACACTGCTTCCCACAGTGGCTGCTCCATTTTACATACCCACCAGTAATGCACAAGGGTTCCAATTTCTCCACATCTTTGCTAACACTTACTATTCCCCTTTGTTGTTTTTTTGTCGTCTGTTATACTACAGTTACCCACTTACTCAGGGGCCATATGCTGCCATAAGTCATGAGAAGTGACCAGGACTGGAGAAGTCACTTACAGAAGTCCTGTTGTCTCTTCACTGCCCGCCCCCATCTCCCAGCTGACACTTCTTCTTTCCTTGGAGAAGAGTATCCCCTCCTTTCTCATTGCCTGATGAATGGGCAAATCATGTAGAGTGATAGAATAATGCAGGGAAAGAGAGTTACTTTCACCGTTACATCCCTAGGTACCAACCTTCTTCACCACGTGAGCACTGTCTTCTTTGGAGGTGCTGTGCTTGGAGAATGGCGGGGGGCAGACAGAATTGAGCTCTTATGCAGGAAAGAGGCATCTAGAAATTGACTTAAGAAGGAATCCAGAAGAATGTAGTGAAGTCAAAGGGGGTAAATCGAAACAAAAATCAGTGACTCACACAGATACAACCAGCCTACACTGCACCAAATGTTACCCCTACTGTCACCTGGGTTAATAGCATGGGGTTTTTCTTCACAAATAACTAACTCTCCAACTATTTGTTGTCACTCAACAGTTTTTTCTTCTTTTCATAGAGACCACCCTTGGTGTTCATTTTAGCCTTATGTCCCCTTTAAAAAATGCTTAAGACCAAAGAAAAGAAGAACAAAATATAACAAAACATGAGGCAAGGTAAAAACCATGCTCAGAAGAAAATATATAACATTAAATGCTTTTATTATTAAAGAAAACTAAAACTGAAAGGAACTTAGTAGTCCTCTTAAATTAGGAAAATACAACAAAAACTATTTCAGGAGAGGAGGTGGAGATTTAATAAAGAAAAAGGCAAAAATCTGTAAAACGTAAACATTTATTTTAGCAATATGATGTACAACGCATACAAAAACTTGAAAGTACTTGCTAATATATATAAATATTTTACATGCTTGGCTGAGCTGCCATAGAATAAAGATTTGAAAGACTTGAGAAATGCAGTGAACAAGCTTGACGTGATGACCATACAGAGAACAATGTTAGGAGGAGGACACCCCTGATATGTCCTTTCCTGAGGGGGTGGATTCCACTGGAGTGACACCTCTGACCTCTCTCCAGTCCTGGCACACTCTTCGCTAAGGAATTAATTTGGATCTTCAGAGTGGAAAGAAAAATGTGACATACAGATGCTAGGCACTTCCTCTTCTCTTTCTCCTGGAACCAAGCTTCCAACAGGGACCACACACTCTGCTTTGCTACTCGGCGTCGTCACTGACCATAACAGCCACCACCAATTATCCGAGAGGGCCACCTGAGCCCAGCACTCTCTGTGACCAGATAGAAAATGCTGCCTGAATCTGAGGTTTAGTGTTAAAACACTTACTTTCCCATGGACATAAGCCATATTTGCTAACATCAGCTCGGTCAGTAATAGAAATGATAGTTTGGACTCCATCTGTCAACTTTTTTTTAACTTTTTGATTGTTACCAGAACTCTTGTGGAAAAGTTAAGTATATATTGTTGGCAGCCCTCTAAAATCCAACAATAACTTGAAGATGCACATTTTATGTAAATTCACATGGGACACGTGAAAATGTACAACATGTAGGCACTAAAGCAAGTCTCAAAACACTTCCAGGAATTGGTAACATACAAAATATACTCTCCTTCAATTAAAAAGTCACTTAACAGAAATCAGTAACTGTAAGAAAACAATTTTTAAACTAATTTCTGAAATTATAAAATAAAGCATTTATAAATGATTGAAAGTTCAGAGGAGATATAATGGAAAATAAGAAAATGCTTAAGACTGAAGGATTAAAAAAAGTGCATATCAAGACTTGTGGGATACAGCTAATGTGGTACTTAGAATAAATTCCTGATCTTAAATCTTTATATTAGAAAAGAACAAAGGTTAAAAAGATGAAAAAGGGCTTCCCCGGTGGCGCAGTGGTTGAGAGTCTGCCTGCTGATGCAGGGGACATGGGTTCGTGCCCCGGTCTGGGAAGATCCCACATGCCGCAGAGCGGCTGGGCCCGTGAGCCATGGCCGCTGAGCCTGCACATCCGGAGCCTGTGCTCCGCAGCGGGAGAGGCCACAACAGTGAGAGGTCCGCGTACCGCAAAAAAAAAAAAGAATGAGGAGAAGGTATTCATATCCTACTTTGCATGCAAAGTACACCCCATGTTGCTATTCTCAGGAAGTATGAGCAGGGTAGGGGAAGGCAGAGCACAGAGGAGGAAAGGGCATTAAAACATGTATCCAAACACATACATTAACATAATCCCATTTATTTAAATTAATGTGTAGTACACATTGAAAAAATATGCATGTAAGGATGGTCACCAAAATATTAACGGTGGGTATTTCAGTGTGACCTTTACTTTCTCTTAATACCTTATAAACTAATGGATTTATTATAATGATCATGTCGTATTAGTCTAATCAGGATTTTTTACATTTTTACACATTAAAAAAGAAAGCTTAAGTCAAAGGCCTACATTTTCACCAACCCCAATGATAATCCTGCATAATGTTTTTCCCCATCTATTCATTATAAAGCAGCATGCACAGACACTTTGGTCTAGAATTCATGTTTACAGCATAAAGAAATCCAGGAGTAGAGATCATATACTGTTTAGGACTTGGATCAGTGTCACAGTGAAATAAAGACTACGAAAAGAGTAGATTTAGAGAGGAGAATTGGAAGTTTGCTTTGGAGCATGTCATGTGTGAACTGCCTGATATATATGCAAATTGAGATGTTGAGTAGCAGCTGGATAAGAGAATGAAGTTAAAATGATAAGCCCAGTTGGAGATCAAACTATGGAGCCAATAATATATGGATATTATTTAAAGACTGGATGGTGTCATAAGAGAAAAATGCAGATAGAATAGAAAAGAAAGGCAAGCACATGGCCCTGCAGCATACTGAGTTACAGGGATGAGGCCATAAAGAACCACTAGCAAAGGAGGTAAAGATCAGTCAATAACGTAGGAGAAAAGTCAAGCTTGTGGTGACTTAGAAGGTAAAGAAATTTCTTTAAAGAAAAAAAAGTGATCAACTATGTCAAACGTTTCTGATAGGTCAGGTAAGATGATGACTGACCACTGAACATGGGATTTAGCAACATGGAGGTCTTTGGTGACCTTAAGAAGATCAGCTTTAGAGAAGTGACAAGGTCAGATGCCTTGGCTAAAATGAAATTAAGAGAGGTTTATAGGAGAGAAAAAGGAGGAAAATAAAGATAACTCTCAAAACATTTGGCTGTAAAGGAGAAAAACGTTTGAAGGAAAGGAGGTTGAAAACTGAGAATCTAGGACAATGGTTCTTAATGGAGAGCAACTCTGCCCCCCAACCAGGGGGCATGTGGCAATATCTGGAAACATTTTGGGTGGTTACAACTGAGGCTGTGAATGGTAAGAGGCAGGTATATGTAGGAATCTTGCACCCTCTCTCCACCCTCCTGCCAACTGAAGGAGGCATGGAGCCTATGAGAGGGGCATTATTATTCCAAGAGTACAGAACTCCTTCTTGATTTGCCCAGAGAACAGAACTAGAGCCAGTGAGTGAGTTTACAAGAGGCAGATTGTAGAATTAGTCAAGGAAGAACTTTCAATCAACTAGTGCTTTTCAAAGAGAAAATGGGTTGTTTTTGGTTGTGAGGTCCCTGTCAATGGGAGCAATCAAACAAAAATCGGTGACATATTTTAAAGAATATTTTTGCATTTGATAGGATCTGGGCTAGACGAGCTCCAGAACTGCTTCCCAAATTTAGAACCCAGATATGTTCAGACCTGAGACAAAGACACCAGCTAGACTTGGTAATCTCGATCTATCTACCACTCTGCTTCATCCTCTCATGGTTCCTGTAACATTCCATCATACAACCTGCTGGGTATCATCTCCCCTGGCTCAGCATACTGCCAAGCTGCTAGTCCCTTAGTGTTTAGAACTTTATTATTAAAGTTCCAAACTTTCCCACATTTCCTTGTAAGAGCTCCACTATCGCCTTGGAGCATGTTTTCATTTCCAAAGCAATTCACAGACATAGCCATTATATTTTTAATATACCTAGTACCTCACATTTACTTCTAAACAAATATACCTTCTCCAAGTTAAATATCAACCCTTGATGGTGTAAGAAATTGTTTAAATAGCCAGCTTCTAAGTAATTTAAAATCACAGCAGTACCTTCATTTCCTAAGTCATGGGGCATGTGTTATTAAAGGCACAGAGATGTACTCATCAACTCTATGTGGACTCTGCATCTGTATATGCCAGAAGTATTTATTTGGAGTATTTCAGCCTCATCTCTTCATTCTCTACATCAGCTCAGAGGTCACACCAAAAAAAGATGGATATATTTCAACACTCTCCTCATCCCAATCACTAGTAAAGAGATTGAATTAGTAATCAAAAACATCCCAACAAAGAAAAGTCCAGAACTAAATAGCTTTACTGGTGAATTCTACCAAGCATTTAAAGAAGAACTAATACCAATTCTTCCCAAACTCTTCCAAAAAAATAGAAGAGGAAGAAACACTTTCAAATTCATTTAATGAGGCCAGCTTTACCCTGATAATAAAGCCAAACAAGGATACTATAATAAAACAGAATTATAGGCCAACATCCCAGATGAACACTGATGTTAAAAACTTCAACAAAATATTAGCAAACAGAATTCAACAGTATGTTAAAAGGATCATACACCATGACAAAGTGGGATTTATACCTGGGATGCAATGACGATTCAACATACACAAATTAATAAATGTAACACATTACATTAATAGAATAAAATATAAAATCATAATCATCTCAATAGATGCAGAAAAAGCACTTGAAAAAATTCAATATCCTCTTATGAGAAAAATTCTCAACAATTTGGTAGAGAAGGAATGTATCTCAACATAATAAAGGCCATATATGACAAACCCACAGCTAACATCACACTCAACAGTGAAAAGCTGAGTGTCCTTAACATACAATAAAAGCATTTCCTCTAAGATCAGGGAAAAGACAAGAATGTCCACTTTCACCACTTTTATTCAACATAATACTAGAAGTTTGTTCCTAGCCAGAGCAATTAGGCAAGAAAATGAAATAAAAGTCATCCAAATCAGAAAGGAAGAAAAACTGTTTCTGTTTGCAGATGACATGATATTACATATAGAAAAGCCTAAAGACTACACCAAAAAAAAAAAAAAACTGTTAGAACTAATAAATTCAGTAAAGTTGCAGGATACAAAATCAATGTACAAAAATCACTTGCCTTTCTATACACTAACAACTAACTATCAGAAAGAGAAATTAAGAAAACAATCCCATATACAATAGCATCAAAACACAATAAAATACTTAGGAATAAATTTAACCAAGGATGTGAAAGATCTGTATACTGAAAACTATAAGACATTGATGAAATAAATTAGACACAAATAAACAGAAAGACATTCTGTGTTCATGGATTAGAAGAATTAATATTGATAAAATGTCCATACTGCCCAGAGCCATGTACAAATTCAATGCAATTCCTATCAAAATTCCAATAGCATTTTTCACAGAAATAGATAAAATAATCTTAAAATCTGTATGGAACCACAAAAGACCCCAAACAGCCAAGAAGTCTTGAGAAAGAGAAACAAAGTTGGAGGCATCATACTTTCTGATTTTAAACTGTATTGCAAATCTTTAGTAACCCAAACAATATGGTATTGGCATTAAAACAGACATATAGATCAACGGGACAGAACAGAAAGCCCAGAAATAACTCATGAGTATATGGTTAATTAATACTTAACAAAGGAGCCAAGAACATGCAATGCAATGGGGAAAAGGTAGTCTATTTAATAAATAATGTTGAGAAAACTGGATATCCACATGCAAAAGAATGAAACTGGACCCCTATATTACACCACTCACAAAAATAACTCAAAATGGATTAAAGACTTGAATGTAAGACCTGAAACTATAAAACTCCTAGAAGAAAACGTAGGGGAAAATCTCCATGACATTGGTCTTGGAAATAATTTTTTGGATTTGACACCAAAAGCAAGAATAAACAAGTGGGACTACATCAAATTAAAAAGATTCTCCACAACAAAGGAAACCATTGACAAAATGAAAAGGCAACCTATGGAATTGGAGAAAACATTTGCAAACCACATATCTGATAAGGGGTTAATATCCAAGATATACAAGGAACTCATACAACTCAATACCAAAACACCAAAAAGCCCAATTAAAAATGGGAAACCCACATGAACAGACATTTTCCCAAAGAATATATACAAATGGTCAATAGGTACATGAAAAAGTTCTCATCACTAATCATCAGGGAAGTACAAAAAAAAAAGAGAGATATATCGCCTCACATCTATTAGGATGTCTATTATCAAAAAGACAAGAGATTACAAATGCTGGCAAAGGTGTGGAGAATAGTGAACGCTTGTACACTGTTGGTAGGAATATAAACTGGTACAGCCACTATGGAAATCAGTATGGAGGTTCCACAAGGAATTAAAAAGAGAACTGCCACGTGATCCAGCAACCCCACTTCCGGACATATATCTAAAAGAAGCAAAATCATTATCTCAAAGACATCTGTACTTCCATGTTCATTGTAGCATTATTCACAACAGCCAAGGTAAGGAAACAACCTAAGTGCCCATCAAAGGATAAATGGATAAAGAAAATGTGATACATACACCACACATGCACTCATGCACACACACACACACACACACACACAAACACACACACAGTGGAATATTATTGAGCCTTTAAAAAGAAGGAAATCCTTCCATTTGTGAAACATGGATAAACCTGGAGGGCATTATGCTAAATGAAATAAGGCAGACAGAGAAAGAGAAATACTTCATAATAACACATATATGGACTCTAAAAACAAATTTTTTTTGAACTAATAGAAACAGAGAGTAGAATGGTGGTTGTCAGGGGTTGGTGGTGGAGGAAATAGGGAGAGGTTGGTAAAAGCACACAAAATTTCAGTCATAAGGTGAATAAGTTCTGAGGATCTAATGTATAACACAGTTATTATGGTTGATAATACTGCATTGTCTAATTGAAATTTGCTAAGAGGATAGAATTTGTGTTCTCACCCCTCCAAAAGAGGTAAATATGTGAGGTGTTAATTAACTTGATAGTAGAAATCCTTTCACAATGTATTTGTATATCAAATAATCACACTGTACACTTTAAATATATTGTAATTTTGTGCCATTTTACCTCAATAAAGCTAGGGAAAAAGTAATGAGTATGCATTATAGTACTTATAAATAGAGGCAAGTATGTGACAAAAAATAGCACAAATGACTGGGTGAAAGTAAAAGTATTTAGGAATCTTAATCTGTAAAGTGTTACAATATTATTTTAAAGGTATACTGTGAAAAGGTAAAGATGTATATTATAACCCATACAGCAATCACTAATGAAAACACAAAGAGGTTTTTTTTACCTAATTAGTAAAAAAAAAAAATGGAGGTAACATGGAAACTTAAAAAGATTCTAATTCCATGTTATAACAGCAGAGTTGTGCATTTTCAGCAAAGACTATATGCTTCAAAAGCCTAAAATATTTACCAACTGGCCCTTTACAGAAATGATTTGTTGACTCTTTGTCTATACGTTCCTATTTAAGTCAAAGATTCCCAACTTGGACTTCAGAAAAATAGCTAAATGTGATATCCCAGAAACCCACCTCAAATATAAAGACCTGGGTAAGTTAAAAGTGGAAGACAGAAACAGTTATGTCATATAAACATTAATTGTAAGCAAGCTGGGATGGCTAAGACAATGTGAGATGAGGCAGACTTCATAACAAGTATTACCGCCAGAGATAAAAAGTAAGGATAAAGTGATTAATTCATAAAAAATAGCAATTTTAAATGTGTTTGCATCTAATAACAGATTCAAAATATATGAAGCAAAAACAACTGAAACGAGAAACAGACAAATCCACAATTATGATAAGAGGTTTCAATACTCCTCAGTCAGTAATTGATACACAAGACAGACAGAAAATTAGTAAGCATGAAGAGGATTTGAACAGCACTATCAACAAACTCGACATCATTTGTATTAATGAATATTACATCCCCAAACAGCAGAGTACACATTCATGTGTTGCCAGAACATACACGAATATTAGTTTCAGTCAGCACAGTTATCAGTAGCAGATACTTGTAGCTCAAAAGGGTCCTTGGGGTTTACAGACCGCAAGACTGTGATTTCCTTTTCACTTCCTGGAATTCTGTATCGTTTCTGTTGTACAACATGGGGGCAACTGGAAGCCTCATGGGTGGTCTGTCGTATCAACTATCATTTCTCTCAAAGTGACTTTTTCCATTGGGACAATCCCCCTTGAATTTTATGAGGGTTCATAGCACAAGCATGTAAAACATCAATACTAATTATACATTTAGCAGTAGCAGCAATAAAAATGGTGCACAACGGCGGTCCAAACAGCCCCACCCAGGTGGTTATGGCGCCTTCTGTCATAAGCAGCAAACAAGACAGTCTCTCCCCCTCTCTTTCCCGTCTCCTCCACCAGAGAGTGAGAAGTAGCCATGCTATGGTCACGTACCTACCTGGTTGCCTATGTGACCAGCTACAGAAACTGCTCAGTTTGGGGATAAATAAGCCTTGCGGTTTGGCACACTCAGCAGGAATGTTCAGGGATGCTCCGTGCCCATGGTAACTGCCTGTCCTAACATAGAGTCATAAAGTAAGCAGCTATTGATATGAGAACTGATGGGCAAATAGGCCAATGCAACAAAAGAGCAAACTCAAAGAAGACCATGTATAGGTGAGAATTTAATATATGATAAGTATAGAAATACAGCACCACGAATCAAAGGTGAAAGGGTGGGTTGTTTTGTATATAATATTAGGGAGAAACTAAAATTGTATCCCTAAGTAGCATCACATATAAAAATAGAATCCAGATAGATGAATGAAAGATAAAATAGAAAATCAATAGAAGAAAGTGTCAGAATTTATAGTTGTGATTTAGAGGTGGGGAAGAATTCTTTTTAAAATACTTGAAAAGCAAAAAGCCTCAGGCATAAATGTGTTAAGTATAATTACATCAAAACTAATTATTTTTGTTTAATGGAGAAGAATATGGATAGCGTTAACGGAGAAATGACAGATTGTAAGAAAATATTTGCAATATCTAAAACAGACAATGTACAAATATACAAGAAATTCCTTTAAGTCTACAAGAGACAGATAACCCAAGAGAAAAAATGGGCAAAAATATGAATAGGTGATTAAAATAGCATGAACCACAAGAACTAGTAAGCCAGTCAAGAGATGTTCACCCTCAGTGGTAATCACAGACACAAAGGAAAACAATCATGAAATATCATTGTACCTCTGTTAACAGTTAAAATGTAAAACTAGGCAATCCCAACTATTGGCAGAACATAGGGATATAAGAACCAACATGTACTCCTGCAGAGAGAAGAATGGTGAAGCATTCTCGAGAGCTACCTGTGGGCATTTAGTCAAATCAAGTTTACACACACTTTGTGACCCAGCAATTACACTCCCAGGAATGTAGCAAATTCTTCCATAGACCCACAAGCAACATACATAAAAATGTCCATCATCACCTTGCTTATTGTGATAGGGATTCAGAGCAATCTGAGTGTCCATCACCAACCGAGTGGACAGATCAGATCTGATGGATACACATGGAGTTTTAGGAAACTTTAGAAAGAATGGACTAGATGTTCACGGGGCCCCACGGTTGGCACTTCACTGCTAAGTTAAAGAAGTAAAATAAGGTCTATAATTTACGATGATTTCCTTAAATTAAAAAAAACAGGCACCCAAAGCAAAACCTATTTTGTAAGACTACATAAAATCAAATGACACATATGAAATATATTCATATGTTTGCCAATGGTGAATGAAAAAAATGAAAGTTGATAATGTGGACAAATAAGGGAAAAAAAGACAGAGAAAGAGAAAGAAGGAAGGAAGGAAGGGAGGGAGGGAGAGAGGGAAGGAGGGAGGGAGGGAAGGAGAGGAGAGGAGAGGGGAGAGGAAAAATGAAAAAGAAAGGGAGGGAGGAAGGAAGAAAAGTCAAAGAAAGAAAGTTCTTTTTCTTTTGAAATAGTTTGAGGGAAATGGACTCAAATAGAGGTAACAACATAAGGGAAAGCGCACAGGCAGGAAAGCGTAAGTCTGTAAAAACAAAGGCAAATAACCCAATTTGGATGGAACATCAGAGTGTTTCAAGAGGACCAGCAGAAGATAAGCCTGGAAGGGTAAGTTATAAGCTGAATTTGGTCTATTTTTATTTGTTTTTATCTAAAAACTAAGATATATGCTTTACCCGTATATAATATATGGATTGACCCTGGAACTCAGGCTCACAATTGAAGATATTTGTGATCCACATGAAAGAAAATTTTTAAAAAGAGCCAAATTCTGTCATTTCTCCTAAAATCTATCCTAATTCTCTTCTGTCTCAGTGCAGCTAATATCTATGGCACTTCCTATGGCTCTGTGATGTCATTTCCTTTTGTAGCTATTAGTTCCCTGCAGTGTTTGTGCTTTACTCAACACAGGCTGTCTGATAACAGATGTGATTCCCAGCTGTGTCTATATACCAACCACAGAGTGTTCATTAATAACAATTATTAAGTACTTTATGATACAAATTGAGCCTGTAGCAACAGAGAAAACATCCAGCCATTTGTTTTATGGCCTCTTGTCAGGGTGAACTATAAATCCCCATTATCTCAACATTATCAGCACTGGAAAATGGATCTAAGCATGAGTCATAAATAAAACTACCAAACAGCTCAATCATTCTGGAAAGAACAGAGCATAAATTAACACTTGACGATGTAATGTTATATATGAACTTAAATAATAGCTCAAGCCTTCCTGTCGGCTAGTTACACAAATTATTATGTTTAAGACTTACATTGGTAGTTGCATGGCTGGCATATTCATTTAGGCATACAATTAGAGTTCAATAAATATGCAGTCCAGACACTGCCCTCCCATAACGCAACAGCTCCCACTAACGATGTATGGAGAACAGTGAAAATGAAGAGAGAAAATTTCAACTGAGAGAATGTCTCTTAGGATTACAGGGAGTAGGGGAAAAAATCACATTTTCTCTGAATACTACATCTCATAGGAGAAATCATTCAATTTGGGAAGATGGATAGAAAAGGAGCCACAAAAACTGTATGCATTACTGGTTCCTGGGTGGTAGTCCAATGGATTTTCAGTCAATTGTAAAAATATTTATTTAGTTACCGCTCTGTTTTGGGTCCAAGCTATCTTAAGTGATGAAGACAGAACAGAAAGATAAACAGAACACTTGAATGTAAGTTTTAAAAGAAAAATAGCCAATAAACTCTCTAGGAACCAAAGACATGCAAATGAAAACCATGAGATATTATTTTTCATGTTTCAAAAGTTAATTCCCAGTAATGGGGAGGAGACAGTGAAATAGGAAATCCAATCATTTGCTAAAAGGCATCCGAAGGGGTTCAAACCTAGACGGCCATTGGGCAACATCTACCAAGGGCTCTAAAAGTGTCCATTACTTTTTAAAAATTAAGGTATAATTGACACACAACATTACATGAGTTTCAGCTACAACACATGGTGATTTGACATTTGTATAAACTGTGAAATGATCACCATCTAGTTGACATCCAAATATACAGAACGTTTCACGAATGTGCGTGTCATCCTTGCACAAGAGCCATGCTAATCTGTGTTTTGTTCCAATTTTAGTAGATGTGCTGCCAAAGTGGGCACCAGTGTCCACCTACCTCTGACCAGTAAAAGATTCTAATTCTGAAAAATTTATCAAGTACCAAATTAGCGCCATTTATAATGGCTAAAAAAGAAATAGCAAATGATAAGATTCACTAGAGGAATGGCAGAATAGCTAAAATAAAGTCTGTAAGGAAAGGGTTAAATAACTCATGGTTCACCCATATGATGAACTACTGTGTTGCCCTCAACAATTATTTTGTGAAGATTATTTAATACGAAAGTGTCCACCGAGCACTTTAAATATGTTGTAAAATGTTATGTATATTATAATTTCAATTATTAAAATATTATGGGGCCTCCCTGGTGGCGCAAGTGGTTGGGAGTCCGCCTGCCGATGCAGGGGATACGGGTTCGTGCCCCGGTCTGGGAGGATCCCATGTGCCGCGGAGCGGCTGGGCCCGTGAGCCGTGGCCGCTGAGCCTGCGCGTCCGGAGCCTGTGCTCCGCAACGGGGGAGGCCACAGCAGTGAGAGGCCCGCATACCGCAAAAAAAATAAAAAATAAAAAATAAAAAAAAAATAAAATAAAATAAAATATTATGAAGTTTTTACACATGTTTATACATGCACCCATATAAAAGGCTAGAAGAAACACCGTAAAATAGTAAAAGTTTTTTTCCACTTGATGGTACTATGAATATTTTTTACCATCTTAACAATTTTCTATATTTCTAAAAAACTTTTTCATCAGGACAGAGCATTTACAGCTCATCTGGCGAGTAAGGATTTCAATTCACATTTTTTCCCAGGCCTTCCATAACCTGTATCCAATGGACCTGTCCAACTTGTCTTTCACAAAGTTTAACATAAAACTGGTCAAACGCATTTTCTCACTGCCCCCAAATCATGCTCTGCTTTCCAAATCAGCCTTCATTCAAGTTCCATTTCACATGTGTGCTCAAGGCAACAAAACGATATGAACAGCATGAAAGCTGGAATCTTAATGAACTCAGTCTCTACCTGGAATCACACAGAAGCAGAAATACCTCACCCATCAAAAGTCATTACAAACCCCCACCAAAAAAACAAAACAAAACAATCTTTTCCTTACATCTCTTCAAGCACATCAAAAGGAGATCCAACCCTCACCTACACCCACACCACTCAGAGCGCACTGTGCCTCCCCGTAGCTCCCGCAGGTCCCGGCTACGCCAGGTCTCTTCCCCATCCCCGCACAACTTTCCTCGCCGCCTTCTAATTTCCTCTTCTCTAAGATTCATCTGACCTCTTTGTGTATGTCCTCTCTCTTTTCCACATCACATCTTCTGTCTCTGACCAGTCTCCAGATTGGCAAAAGCAGAACCATGAGGCGGTGAGCCTCTGTTTCCACGTCTGCAAAGAAGGTAAAATAATAAACCCTGTCCTACCATATCTTAAGATGTAGGTTCAAATATTTTAAAAACTGGAAAGCATTGTACATGTCATGACTATCATACCCCCTTTTTCTCATCCATGCAATAAGCCTTACTAGTATGCAACCAGTACTCTGCCAGCACTCTGGAAGTTATACTTGATTATTCTCTCTGTATGCCTTCCTTGAATGAATCCATTGTTAATTCAATTTTTTCCTCCAAAATACATCTCAAGTCACCCCTGGTTCTTCGTGTCCATTAGCACCAATCTAACCCACGCACACGTGCTCTCTCACTTAGACTACTGAATTGACCCGTGACTTACCTTCCCATCCACTCTTACCCCTCTACCATATTACCTACCCCTACAGGAGTCAAACATTTTCTTAAGCAAAAGTAATCATTTCCAAGAGTCAGAATGTCCATTGTTTTCTTTAATAGACATGATAGGTCCAGTTATTTGGGGAGCACACACATAATGAAACTCATACATAATGCCATAAGAGTACAAAAGAGAAACTAGAACCCATGAAACAGACACTTACTTGCCAGAGAACTCTGCAGCTCTGTTCAGTGGGAAGAGAGAAGTCTATGGAGAGCCCCCTCTGATGCACACAGGTGCGTTTCCTCCTTGAATGTGTGACATACAGGAGATGCCTATCAAAGCAATTCATTGAATACACTGAAATTGACAAATTGCTTATTCACCTTAACAAAAGACATTTGAACACATTGAAATTGTTTTTCCCATGGATGACTACACTAGTGACGTTCGTAAACCAGGCGTGCACTCTGTTTGAACTAAGTACCTCAACAGCTTCTTATTGCGCTTAGAATAAAATCTTCACCCCTTACCAATGACCTCCAAGACTGTGCATGACATGGCCCCTTCCTTCTCTCCAGCCAATCGCTCCATGACTTATTATGCTTGCTGACTTGTTATTTCTTTACTGTTTCAGCTTTTTCCCATATATGTGTGGTGCCATTCCATCTGCCCTATTCTTCACCTGAATAATTTCCACAGGAATTCAACCATGTTGAAGCATGTATGTCAAGCTGATGTTAGGATTTGACAGGAATGTATTTGCATACATAGCTGAGGAGGCTCCTGGGACAATGCTCCTATTAGGGTAGGAAGCATCCAGCTTCTGAAATGAGCTCAACACACCAGCACTATTCATTGAAATAAAAAAGTGATTCTGAGACTGGCATGGGTCTATTCCTAGTATTTGTTTCATTTCAATCCCATGGACTGAGAGACCTGTAATTTAAAGATTGTTGTGAAAAATCAGTAATGGCTTTTTCTCTTCTGAGAAACAGGTTCACTACATAAAGAAAAATAAGTTGAATCCCTACTGTGTTAGGTACTGTTAGTCGCTTGTTCAATGCTCACTTCCCCCTTCCTCTTTGCGGATTGAACAGTGATTTTATTTGGGGTGTCACTGTGTCAGGCAACATGCTTGCTTCTGCATTCTCCATGAGAGCTCATAGTGTCTGGGTGGCTAATGACACACATGCAGGACGTTCCTGGGAGAGATTATGTTTTTTGGGGGGAATGGAATGGATGTACCTAACAAAGTCTTTCCCCCTTTCCCATGCTTTCCTCCCTTGAATGTGGACATGATGTCTGGATCCCCAGCAGCCATCTACTAACCATGAAATGACAAACATGAAGCAAAGGTCAAGAGATGTTGACCTGATGCCACCAAGCTCCTGAACAACTCTATCATGTATTTATTTCCAATTCTCCATGACCCTCCCTCATTTATTCTTGAGAGAATCAAACATGTTCGTGAAGTCTAAATAGCTGCTCTATTTTTGTCTTCAAGGACCTACTGCTGCGTATGTGACCTCATGCTCCAGCAAAGCTAGAAAGCCCTCAAAGTTCCAAAACCTCATGGTGATTTGTGAAGCAAAGGGAATATCTCTTTCCTTACATGTCTCATATTAAGTGTAAAGTGGTAATTGAGACATTTTCCTGAAACCTTCATTTCCAAATAAGCAGCAATTATAGGAAGGGCAGTGTCCAGCTAAGAACAAGGTAATGAATTCTGGAAGCAGAGACATGGCCAGAGCCCATAAGTGAAGGAAGTTTTAGTCCACCCCCATCCTCAGTCCATGAATCATCAAGTGATGGAATATAATCAGTAATGATATCAACGTCCTAAATAACACAAATAATAGGGTATCTCTAATTGATATTTATTAAACTCTTTATTCTTAAAGAAGTGTCCATGGGGCTTCCCTGGTGGTGCAGTGGTTGAGAGTCTGCCTGCCGATGCAGGGGACGCGGGTTCGTGCCCCGGTCCGGGAAGATCCCACGTGCCGCGGAGCGGCTGGGCCCGTGAGCCATGGCCGCTGAGCCTGCGCGTCCGGAGCCTGTGCTCCGCAACAGGAGAGGCCACAACAGTGAGAGGCCTGCGTACCGCAAAAAGAAAAAAACAAGAGACAACAAATGCTGCTTAGGGTGTGGAGAAAAGGGAACCCTTGAGCACTGTTGGCAGGAATGTAAATTGGTGCGGCCACTGTGGAAAATAGTATGGAAGTTCCTCAAAAAAATTAAACTATGATAATTTTTATTATATGATCCAGCAATTACATTTCTGGGTGTATACCTGAAAGAAATGAAATCATGATATCAAAGAGCTATCTGCACCCCCATGTTCATCACAGCATTATCCACAATAGCCAAAATATGGAAACAACCTAAGTTGTTCTATGGGTATCTATATTTCAAACAATCATTAAGTAAAAAATGATGACATTCTAAGGTATAATTTTCAGAGGCTGCCATTATGTGTGGAAGAATTAGGGAGGTGTGACAAGATGTTAAAAAGATCTTTCCTTGTGGCTGAATGTTCAAAGCTTAGGATAAAGGTAACAGACGCCCATACATTCTAGAGAGGCGCTACACAGAAACAGCACACTCACTGAAAAGTGGCCAAACTGGCCTTATGACCATCACCCTCAAAAGCCTATATAACATAAGGCTAGAGATTCATCAAAGGAAAAAATTCTTTGAAGAATATTCACAGCAGAAGAGAAAATTATGTCATTTTCCGTTTCTCCCTAGAGCTAAAAGGTATTGACCCAGCAATTAGTGAGCACTCATCACGTGTTAAAATTACACTAAGTTCTGTAAAAGATTTATCTCATTTAATTATCACAGTACTACTGTGAGGTGAACACCTGCACCTGCCTGACCCTGAGAGCAAGCACCTCTGTAAATTTCATGCCCCCGGGTGCCTCTCTGCTTCACCCTGGTCCTGGCCTCACCAGAGAGAAATGAATACTAAAATGAAAACAAAATCCCACACTCCCCAATCTCTCAGACTCTGCATCCAACTTAGGTTCTAGCCATTGGATCCACTGGAGTGATATTTGGAAGATGGAAGTGAACAGAGGCTGTGAGCCTTTGCTGTTTATGCTGGCAGGTAATGTCCTGAACATATGAGAATCAAGATGCAGTGGTGGCAGCCAGACTTGGCATCCCAGTGCCTAGTCCCCAGCTCCACGAGTGTCAAGAAGCATTTGTGACAAAGACGGTGGCTTTCTGATCCTTGGATTGCAGCTCTAGTGTTGTGCCCTTGAGCTCAACAATTTCAACCCTCAACTCCATTCTGCAGCAATTCCAATTATTTTGAAGCACCTAATTTTCCATATTAAGTCGCTTTCTGCCTGAGAGACCCAGAGTGGTTTCTGTTTCATGCACTGAACCCTGACAGCAACAATGGATAAAGAATAACACTGGTATTTGATTTTTTTTTTTTTTGCTTTGCCCTAATAGACACATCAAATGCATTACCTAGGTAGAGTCAAGCCTTTCCCATCTGGAACTCACTCTGTTATCATAAGCCAAAATAGCTACGGAGGGAGGGGCAGGTGGTACTCAACATCCGGGCACCAAGAGCTGACATGTTCTTAGCTTTCCATTAAAGGCAGCTCTAGGGAAAGATGCCATCCTGCTGATCTAAGTCAGATCACCCTGAAAACTATTTGCTCCACCCTCAACACCAGTGCCACACACACTTTCCCAAATTACTGATCTTCAGGTGTCCTCTGTAAAAAATTAATAAACAGAAATCTCAATTAAGTAGAACTGGGAGACAAGAAGGGGGAACTCTCATGCTCTGTGACCACAGCAGAGCCCAACAGGAAGATAAAAGACACTTCCTGGTGAGGACTCACCCAATGAAAAGCCATGGACTCTGTTTACTCCAGCCCTCCCAGCTTCCTTTTCCCCCCTATAAAAGGGTTCTCCTTCCCTTGAAATGGGGGGACATGCACATGGCTCGCCATGGTTGCAGCCCCCTAATGGCAATTCTCCACTCATCTTGAATAAACCCATCTTTGTTGAAAAAAATATCTGGCAGTCGATCTGCTTCGGGTCAACACCTTCTTGGCCATATCTCTGATCCTCCCAGGGTCAGCTCTCAAGTCTCCCTACTGAGCACCCTACCCTGTACTTGACCCTGGCTGTCCCCTAGAACTCTACCTCTTGGGCACATATAAACCCTTGTTCATTCACTGCTTCTATTACACCCAACCCTGTGCATCCTAGTCTTTATCCTGCCAACCCGCATGTTGAGGCAGTAATACTCCCATTACTACTTTTGATTTAGGAAGGGAAATTACCAGAAATTTGTAATAAATAACAAAGCAGTGATGTTTTTGGCAGGACTTTTGGCAGGCTATTTTTTTGCCCTGCAAGGCAGTTTAATCATAACCTTAATGATGCCTCCCCACTGCTTAATGTAGGGCTGCCCTTGTCTCCAGAGCCAGGTGCAGCGTGGACACATGGGCACCCTGGGGCTTCTACATGCTTCGAGTTGTCAAACTCAGCTCTTGGAAAGCTGCTAATTTCCTCTGAGGTAATTTGACTGTGATTAAGTTAAGCTGCCACCAGGTGGACATTGGAGCCTTAGTTAAGCCGTTTTAATCTCAGTAGCCAGACTCCCTATAGGCATGATAAAATGAAGAGAGAATGTAGTTTGATTTCCACTTAATTGTGTTTAAAAAAATAAACAAAAAAAGAAAAAAACGGTAGTTTAGCATACTACTTAAACAGAATTAAAATAGAGTAGTATAAAAATATCTCACTCATGTATTTAACCAATATTTATTGAGTAACTGCAATGTGAAAAAGATGGTTCTAGAATCAGGGATGGGGCAGACAACACAAAAAACCAAGCACCTGACTTCACAGAGTTTATGTCATGGGCGTAAAACAAACAACACACAAACAAATAAAAATACATATTTCTCCTATATAACATTATAAATTATGATACATGATAGCATAGTATATGATGATATATTATGATATAATGATAATGATATACATAGTATATCCCCATGCACACCAGCCTATAAAGACAGATAAAATCACAATAATGATAACCTAGATTTTACTGACTCTCCCTGACCCACAAATCTATCCATGAAAGATCTTATTACCCTATAGAATTCCCCTTGTCCCCAATCCTGAAGTTTTTCTGGAATTTTTTAGTACATATCTCAAATATGCTTGTACATAGTCTGGTCAGTAATTTCAGTCAGCTACCACGTGGTTTACACAAGCCACAATTAATGTTTATGCTGTGTACCCATCACCCACCAGGTACCATTGCCCCTACCACACACAAATGCTTTCATCTTCTCCTATTTACTGGCCAAAAAAAAACATTTACTAAACACCTACTTTGATCCAGTAGGAGAAAAGGAACCCTCTTACACTGTTGCAGGAAATAAGACAGCTATGTCTCTGTCCTCATAGAGCTTATAACCTTGTGGTGAAGAAACACAAGGAAAAGAAATATACTATGAGTGAGTGCAGCTAAAAGTACAGAATACCACGGAATCATCTAAAAGGGGAAGTTACAAAAGGATAGATGCTCATAGAGCAGGCTTCTAAACAAAGTCACGTGTAGATTGAGACTTAGACGACTAATAGCAGTTAACTAGGTGAACAGTATATGCAGGAGTGTTCTCTGCAGAGGGAACAGCACACATGCAATCCTGAGACACGACCCATTCCAGGCAGTCATCTCCTGCCCCGCACTTCTGTCCATGTCCCAGAACACTCCAGACATGAACAATGAGCCAAGAAGAAGGTAACAGCAACTGGATATAACTTCCCACCTAAAACAGATAAAGATCAAGACAGATAATGAAATAATGGTCCTAAAGACACTAGACATTAGGCATTAAGGGACAATGACCGCTGAGTGATGAGAAATAAACAAGCTTAACCCTATTATTGCTCAGTCTACTTCCTGGAGAGAGCTCGGGGAAGGAACCCCAGCAGAGCCCAGCATCCACCTTGAATTAAGGAAATAGAGTTAAATAAGAGATGGGAGGGACAGAAAAAATATTGGAAGAAATAAGGACTATACATTATCCAAATTTTATGAAAACTACAATTCCACTGCTCCAAGGAATCTCAACAAATCTTAAGCTCAGGAATGTGAAGAAAACTACACCATGACAAATTGCTTAAAACTGATAAGTAGAAAATCTAGCAGTTATATACAAAAGAACATATGTCATAAGGATGATACCAGATTATTCATTAATAACAATACAAGCCAGAAGTACTTCAAAGTACTGAAAGAAAAAAACTTTGATCCTACATTTCTTTACCCAGTGAAAATATCTTTCAAAAATGAGTATGAAATAAAAACTATTTCAGACATTAAAAATCTGAAAGAATTCATTACTAGAAGACCTGCTCTACAAGAAAAGTTAAAGAAATTGTTTCAAGCAAAACAGTAAAAAAAAAAAAAAAATCCAGATAATAGTCCCAATCCATATAAAAAGCACCAGAAATGGAAACTATATAGGTATATGTTAAGATAATTTTATTATTATTTAAATACTTTTAAGAAATATGATACTGTTTAAAGCAAAAATAATAACAACATACTATGGGTTTTATAACATATATAGAAGTAAAAAGTTTGTTAAAAATAACACAAAGGCTGACAAAAAGCACATGAAAGGATGCTCAACATCACAAATTACCAGAGAAATGCAAATCAAAACTACAATGAGGTATCACCTCACACTGGTCAGAATGGCCATCATCAAAAAGTCTACAAACAATAAATGCTGAAGAGGGTGTGGAGAAAAGAGAACCCTCTTAACACTGTTGGTGGGAATGTAAATTGATACAGCCACTATGGAGAACAGTATGGAGGTTCCTTAAAAAACTAAAAATAGAATTACCACGTGATCCAGCATTTCCACTCCTGGGCATATACCCTGAGAAAACCATAATTCAAAAAGAGTCATGTACCACAATGTTCATTGCAGCTCTATTTTCAATAGCCAGGACATGGAAGCAACCTAAGTGTCCATCGACAGAAGAATGGATAAAGAAGATGTGGTAGATATATACAATGGAATATTATCCAGCCATAAAAAGGAGGAAATAATGACATTTGCAGCAACATGGATGGACCTAGAGATTATCATACTAAGTGAAGTTAAGTCAGACAGAGAAAGACAAATATGATATCACTCATATGTGGAATCTAATTTTTTTAATGATATATGTTAACTTATTTAACAAAACAGAAACAGACTCACAGATTTCAAAAACAAACTTATGGTTACCAAAGGAGAAACGTGGGTGGGGGGAGGGATAAATTAGGAGCTTGGGATTAACATACATACACTACTATATATGAAACAGATAACCAACAAGGACCTACTGTAGAGCACAGGGAACTCTACTCAATACTCTGTAATGATCTTTATGGGAAAAGAATCTGAAAAAGAATGAATACATGTATATGTATAACTGAATCCCTATGCTGTACACCTGAAACTAACGCAACACTATAAATCAACTATACTCCAATAAAATTTTAAAAAATAATAACACAAAGGCTGAGAAGAGAGAAATGGAAATATACTGTGGTAAAACTCTTATACTCTACATATAATAGGTTATCACTGGAAGGTAGACTGTGACAAGTTAAAGGTTCATATTATAATGCAGCTAAAATAACAAAGATATATAGCTAATACATTACAAAGATATTAAATGGAATTATAATAAATACTCAATTCAAAGGAAGGCAGAAAAATATGAAAAGGGGGAACAAATAATTGATAGAACAAATAGAAAACATATAGTAAGACAGTAGATTTAAATCCAGCCATCAATAAGTAAATTAAGTGAAAGTGGTCTAAACACCTGAATTAAAAGATAGGGACCCTCAGATTGAATAAAAATGAATAAAACAAGAAACAACATATTATTCAGTTATCAAAAAACCTTAAATATAAAACAAAAGTAGATGAAAATCAAAAGGATAGGAAAAGATATAACACTAATCAAAAGAAAGTTGGAGTGGCAATATTAACATAAGACAAAGTAGATTTCATAGGAAACAATATTATCAGAAATAAAGAGCTCATTTAATAATATTAACTGGATTAATTTATCAAGAGGATATAAAAATCCTAAAAAATTTTTATGCACCTAAAAAATTTTCCAAAAATATAAAGAAAAAAGCAGAGAGAACACAAGGATGTATAGACAAATCAACAATTATACTTGGAGGCATCAATGCTGCTCTTTCAATAACTGATAGAACAACAAGATCAAAAATAATTAAGGATATAGTAAGGATATAGCAATCAATTTGATCTAATTGACATTTATAGAACACCTCACCTAACAACAGCAGAATACATATTCTTTCCAAGTGCATACAGAACACATACCAAGGCAGATCATATTCTGGGCCATAATATGATAGATTTTAAAGTATTCACAGCATACAAAACATGTTCTCTGACCACAATGAAAGTAAATTAGAAATGAATTGCAGAAAGATATATGGAAAATTCCCCAAATATTTGGAAGCTGGTAACACACTGCTAAGAGGTACACTGATCAGGGAAGGAATCAATAGTGAAACTAGAAAGTACATGGAACTGAAAGTATTATATATAATGTATCACATATATAACGCACATACATAAATCATATTACGTCAAAATTTGTGATATACAGCTAACACAGTAGTAAGAGGGAAATCTATAGCACTAAATATCCATCTCAGAAAAGAAAAAGGCCTCAAATCAATGACTTCAGCTTCCACCTTAAGGAACCTGGGGCTCAAAGCGTTTGCTCTGTGCTCCTGCAAATCCATGCAGCAGACAGTACATTGTACTCAGAATCACTCTCCTTTCAGACCCTGAGGCTCTCTTTCTAATTCAGATCAAGCTTGTAGGCCAGGTTCCCTTTCCCTAGGGATGAGCACCCTCTGGGAATCCCTAACATTTCACACTCCAAGCTACATCTCATAGTTTCTTTACTAGGTTGCCAAACATTGAATGACTTATCTGAACTCCGCGTAAGACTCCTACCTTCCACATTTTTTTTCAACATCTTTATTGGAGTATAATTGCTTTACAATGGTGTGTTAGTTTCTGCTTTATAACAAAATGAATCAGCTATACATATACATATATCCCCATATCTCCTCCCTCTTGCATCTCCCTCCCACCCTCCCTATCCCACCCCTTTAGGTGGTCACAAAGCTGATCTCCCTGTGCTATGTGGCTGCTTCCCACTAGCTATCTATTTTACATTTGGTAGTGTATATATGTCCATGCCACTCTCTCACTTCATCCCAGCTAACCCTTCCCTGTGGTGGCACATATATACAATGGAATATTTCTCAGCCATAAGAAGAAATGAAATTGAGTTATTTGTAGTGAGGTGGATGGACCTAGAGTCTATCATACAGAGTGAAGTAAGTCAGAAAGAGAAAAACAAATACCATATGCTAACACATAAATATGGAATCTACCTTCCATATTTAAAGGGAAATGCAATTAAAGAAAAACTTTTAAAAAATAGAAATAATTACCCACTAAATTTATCAATCATTGCTTAATCTACCCCCTGGTTTTCCCTGCAGGCTTGCATTGAATAATTTCTTCACTTCAGCTAAATCTGTAGACCTCGTTTAAAAGGCCCTCTGTGCATAGATGCACAATTATGATTTTTTAGCATTTTCATCAGTTTTCTCTCTGCAGTCTTTCTTCTTTAGAGCATTTAATTCTCCTGATAAGAGTATATAATTTTGGTTTTTGTTATGCATCCTTTCCTAAGAACTCTGAGACCCAGGTTGTGGAAGGCTGGGATGGAATCCTGATAGACAATGAGGATGGCTCTTCAGGTGTGAAGGGGAGAGGGCAGGAGGACAGGCCATATTCACTCCCATGTGAAATCTCATCTTGCCTCAAGAATTCTAAGATATACGTAGCAAGTAGACAGCAGGGATCCATTGCTCTAGTTAACCACTTGCTAAGTCTCCATTTCCAACTGGGAAGAGAACACAGACTCTTAACCATGCGTTATAATCCTTTCTTATAACCTCAAAGTCTGCCATTAGTCTGTTTATTACAAAATTCTGATTACCTTCAGATACTGATAGTATCAATCACATGCCAACAAATAACCTTAACCTCATATAAAATTGAATGTGCTACTTATTACAGAAAACATCTGAGATCTACTGAAAAATTCTGTTTGAATCTGTCTTCATCTTTCATTCTTTTTCATAATTTTTTTTTACCCAGAGATCTCTTGGGCTTTAATCTGTAATATAAATTTTCTGTGCCATGTAATGGTCTGATGTGTAAAAAATACTCCCTCAGTTAATCTTAACATCCCCCAGCAATTTTGCTTTCCTTGGGTGTCTCCGTCTTCCCTGGGCAAACACACAGACTCACCACCCTAGCCTAATTCCTCTTTTCTTCTCCCCTTCACCCTCATAACATTTCCAGCAGCCAGATCAATCTACCAGCAATGAATCACCTTCAGTTTACCATCACAACCAACACTGCAAATGGATAAAAGACAAACATATCATAATATAATACCACAACAATCCCTTCTTCCGCATGTTTCTTTGGATGGAGGGAAAGCCAGCCTCTTGTTCTGCCCAATAGTCCACCCTCTATGCCCCACAGTCCCCATCAGATATGGGAAATTTCAATACGTTGCTTGAGTTTACCTTTTAAACATTAAAAGCGCAGCTCCCTGGTAATGTTTATGGTTCAGCTTCTTTTGAAAAGTTATGTCCTTGTTCTGTTATAAATTCAAGGTTATATGAATTTTTAAACAGATTTAAGCTGAACATGCATATACTTTGAAACAAACACAAACCTCAGGAAGTGAAAGAACCTCAGAATCTTTATATATGTAACCTCAAAATTAACCCAGTGGTAATGGTTAATCAGAACATGAAACTGCAAGCTGACCATGCCTGGGTGTCCAGCACTATGGACTGAGCAGCCTCAACTTTTTCCAGTACCATAAGGACTCTGGTCCCAAAATTCTGGCCTTAGAATCTTGGCATTCAAGAAAATTCCTTGACAATATGAATATTGAAAATCTAATAGAATTTTCCTATTAGAATCCATTGCATTTCTATACACTAATGATGAACTAAGAGAAAGAGAAATTAAGGAAACAATCCCATTTACAACTGCATCAAAAAGAATAAAATACTTAGGAATAAATCTAATTAAGGAGGTAAAAGACCAGTACTCATAAAACTTTAAGACACTGATGAAAGAAATAGAAGACAACACAAACAGATGGACAGATATACTATGTTCATGGATTAGAAGAACTAATATTGCTAAGATGACCATTCTACCCAAGGCAATCTACATATTCAATGCAATCCCTATCAAAATGCCAATGGCATTTTTCACAGAACTAGAACAAACAATTTTAAACTTGAATGGAAACACAAAAGACCCCAAAGAGCCAAAATAATCTTGAGAAGAAGAACAGAGCTGGAAGAATCACATTCTCTGACTTCAGAGTATACTACAAAGTTATAGTAATCAAAACAATATGGTACTGGCATAAAAGCAGAAATGTAGATCAATGGAACAGAATAGAAAGCCCAGAAATAAACTTACACACTTATGGTCAATTAATATATGACAAAGGAAGCAAGAACATACAGTGGAGAAAAGACAGTCTGTTCTTTAAATGGTGCTGGGAAAGCTGGACAGCCACACGTAAAAGAATTAAATTAGAACATTTTCTCACATATACAAAAATAAACTCAAAATTGTTTAAAGACCTAAATGTAAGACCAGAAACCATAAAACTAATAGAAGAAAACATAGACAGAATACTCTTTTACATAAATCATGGCAATATTTTTTTGGATCTGTCTCCTAAAGCAAAGGAAACAAAAGCAAAAATAAACAAATGGGACCTAATTAAACTTAAAAGCTTTTGCACTGAAAAGGAAACCATCAAAAAAAGGCCAATCCTATTTACAGATGAGGAAACTGAAGCACAGAGAAGTTAAAGAGCTTTCCCATGGTCATATATATAGGAAGTGTAAGAGCTGGGATTGAAACCCAAACCATCTTGCTTCAAAGCCCACAGGCTTTCACATTTAACCTCTATACTGAACAATATGATGACCAAATTTTTAACGGTACAGACAAGAATCAAAGACAAAAAGGAAGGAAAGAAGGAAAGAAAGGATAGAGGAAAGAAAGAAGTCTAAGTAGCAGTTGAAAGCCTTCAAGGATTAGAAAGAATCTGTAAGGTGAGGAGTAGAAATCGGAAATCAGATATGAGGGACCAAGACCACCCAGGAATAAAGGAACAATGTGCAGAGACACAGAGATGAGAATAGATGAGACATGTCCCAGAGACAGAACTACCACATCAGTGATACACTCACTCGAAATGAATTTTGACCTTTTGGATCAGGCTGAAGAATTGGTGCTCCATCTTACCTGTCTTCTCTCATCCCTCCACCATGCCCCAGAAACGTACACACCTAATTTCCCATGGAAGTTATGCAACCATGTTCACAGTTCACTGGGAAATAGAAGAATGCAAATTATTGATAAACACTGCCCTGTAAGTCAAGGCCAGCAGAATCCAACAGAGAACAGATACTAACTCACAACTCTCTCCTTCCGCTTTAGTAGAAAAACTGGATTACATCTCCCATATTATTGGAAAACTGATAGAGCTTAAATCTCTATTCTCTCTTCTGAATGTCCTGGAGCCTAGATCTTTACCGACTTTTAGCCTGGAAATGACAGCCAACAGCTCTGGCTGTCATGTCATCCCTGGGCCTAGAGTCAGTATAACCAAGTGGTAAGAGAGTGATCTGGTTCACTCACTGAATACAAGGGTACAGAAGAATTAAACCAGATGAAGATTGAATAAAATGAACTATTAAAGTGCCTGGTATAATGACTGGCCCATAGTAAGGGCTCAAAAATGATAACTGTTCTCATTAGCAACAGCAGCTAGATAACTTGGGAAATTCAACTCATGAAATCATCACCATACTATCAGCATTTTTATTATCCAGCCCACAGAATACTGAAGTTCTTATAGAAAAATAACATTCAGACCACTATTGGAAGAAGGCATCATTGCTTCTACCCTGGACACTCAATTCCTATCCTTCAAGATCCCTTCTGACGTGCACGCCTAGGATGGTACCCAGGACGGCAGGTTCTGTGACCCCTCGAGTTACGCCTGGGTACTCTGCTTCATACCTCAGGACTACCTAGCACAGATGAATGGCTGCAAAAACCCGATTTGGTCCCAGGCTTGGAAACTTCTTTCTTTAACCACATGTTTCAATTCCTGATTTGCTTCTAATAAGGGAGAGTAGAGAAGGAAGCGGGAGCTTTCAAGTCAAGCAGATGTGGATGAAGCAATTACACTGAGGAGCGTCTGGATGAGTGTGGCAGGAGAGGATGCCGCTTGGGCACAGGCACAGCTGCTGCTTTAATTGTATCTGCAAAGCTACCAGAGATCACACGCTACAGTTAAGATTCTAGAGCTTCCAGAGAAACGAGCACTGGTTCTATTGAGGGACTAAGGTGAGCTCATCTACGAAAGAGCTTTCCTTTAGTGAACGGGACACACCCATGCTCCTCTGATACAGTGCTTTTTGGATCCCTAAGACGGCAGAAGACTTCTCTCAAGCCCTGTGGAAGAAGGGGGTCCCAGAAGTCCTGGGCTGTGTTGTGCTTGAACGGTCAGGGTCAAATTCCAGCTCCAGTACAGATTTTGGCTTGAAAGTTGCCAGAAATACCTACAAGGGTCTCACATAGGCTGCACTGATGACCACACTCTGCACGGGAGATTCCTACCAGGGAGCAGGAATCATTCCATGGGCACCGGATGCTAAGGAGACAAGAAGAAGAAATCTGTGCTTTCCATATGGATGAGGCCCTTTCATCAGGCCTTTATAAATTAATGATCAGCATTAAGTCAACAGAGTGAGTAGGGTGGCTGTTCTCCAGTGTGGAACCAGGTAAGCTACGATTCATGAAGTCTCTTAGATGTGCAGGCCTCTGACAAGTTTGAGAGGAAAAGGTGAGGAGATGCAGTGATCAAGGACTTTAAGATGGGAAAGGATAGTGTGAAGAGGATGAGCAACTGTGTTCCATTTCCTCTGATGACACCATCAGAAGGATGGGCTGAGCTGCAGCAGGAGTGTCCAGGTGAGTATCCCAGCAACTCCAGCAAGCCTGCATCCCCGCCACCCCTCAACTCCGCCATGTTCATGGCTTCGTTGAATGCCACACTCATTGCCTCTCTCCTTGCAGTGATTCCTCCTGGCAGGGCGGTGGGAAGCCTCCAATGCTGAGAAAATGTCAAGGAGAAATCTACAATTATTGCATTTCCAGGACTCTGGCAAGTCTGTCCTCCAGATCTCCAGATCTCCAGATCTCCAGCTTTGATGGTTTCTCCTTGGAGATGCCCAGTACCTGGTGGGCAGGTTCCAACTAGCAGGTGATCCAACTCAATCCATCCGGATGCTGAGTTCTCATGCTGCCTCCACCACCTACCAGTTCTATTCGCCTGAGAACTCCATGCTCAGACAGTAATAACCAGCTGTCAGATTGGGTTTTATATTAGTTATAAATTAATGTTTTAATTGGTTTTATTTCCAGTCGAATGTGGAAAATGGGGCAAGGGATGGATCCCAACAGGATTTCAGAGAAGCATTTTATTTCACTCACAGCATCTTAGAAGAGTTACACTAAAATAGAATGCAGACACCCCATCTCCCCAGAACATGCCTGCATCTCAAAGTAATAAACTTTCCATTCCAGTGGGGGAATGAAGCTATTTGTCAGTTCCAATGTCAAGAATGAATGCAATTCAAATTCTCCAGCCATTTATTTCAACAATTCTCTACTCTACAGCTGAAATAACTTAACATAAGAAATAGCTGTTCACTCAATGTAAAACTTGCAAACCTGGTTCCACAGGCATATTTCTAAAAAAAAAATAATGAATCTGCAAGGGCTGTTGGGTAAGACACTCCATCCATCTTGGCGCAATGGTAACGCCCAAGACCACTGGATCCACGCCACCACCATCCCGGGCTGGGAGAAACATCCCAGTGGGCCAATCTCTTCACTTCCCTCTTCATTACCATCATGATAATTGCTGCCATTTCCTCATAAACATTCATGATTCATCATCTTTCCTCTTTAAACCTGATGCGTTGATGACACCCAAATGGCCCTGAATGTGAAAACTTCAATGACTGAGACATCCAGAAGAATTAGAAATAATGATAAAATTTTTCATTTCACTCTTGACAAGTCCCTATTGCAGATGGCTACAGAAGACAAACCTGAGTGGCAGTAGGAGAATGGTTTTGTGTGGCTGGCAGGGTGAGAAGGAGGCTCCTGGGAAACCTGTTGATAGGAAGTACGAGGCATCCATGTTCAGTGTCCGGCCTGGGGCTGAGCATCACACCTAGATGTTTGGAATGATCTTCCAGTGTTCAGGAAGCCTCCCCTCCACTTCCCACTCACTACCTTAAGAGGAAGCATTTGAAAATGAAGAGTGCCAAGAGCCTGAAAAATGTTGTCTACTGAAAAACCGAATTTTTCACTTCTCATTAAAACTAGTAGCAAACATTCATATACTCTATAGCACATACTATGTACCATATTCTAAAGCATTTTACACATATAAACTTGCTTAGCCCTCCTTACAATCCTAGGAGGTAAATGTTATCAATATTCCCATACGAAAAAACTGAGGTTTGGTGACCTGGCCAAAGGCCAGAGTTTTCAAATTATGGCACTGAAATTGGATCTCGGGTACCTGTCCCAGAGCCTGTGCTCTTAACCAGCACAGTAAGTGCCCTCTCTCAAAACTGCATATTACTGAAATTCCTGGAGGACATTTTCTGAGAATTGGGTGTTCCTGGCAGTCATTTCACTGAGGTTCTGCCTAAAGGTAGAAGAGTAATTCCCAGTCACCTACAAATGTTTAAAGCTGTTTTCCAAATACAGTTAACCCTTGAACAATGCAGGGGTTAGGGGCACCAACCCTGCGCACAGTGGAAAATCTGTGTATCACTTAGTCAGCCCTCTGTACATAGCCAGCTCCATAGCCACAGTTCCTCCACATCCGTGGATTTGACCAACCTCAGATGGTAGAGTACCATACTATTTACTCTTGAAAAAAATGTGTGTAGTGGGGTGGGATGAATTGGGAGATTGGGACTGACATATATACACTACTATGCATACAATAGATAGCTAATGAGAACCTACTGTATAGCACAGGGAGCTCTACTCGATGCTCTGTACTGACCTAAATGGGAAGGAAATCTAAAAAAGAGTGGATATGTGTATACGAATGACTGATTCACTTTGCTATACAGCAAGAAACATTACAACATTGTAAAGCAACTATACTCCAATAAAAATTACTAAAAAATAAAAATAAAATAGATAACCAACAAGGACCTACTGTACAGCATGGGGAACTCTGCTCAATACTCTGTAATAACCTAAATGGGGAAGTAATTTGAAAAAGAATAGACACATGTATATGTATAACTGAATCAATTTGCTGTACACCTGAAACTAACACAACATTGTTAATCAACTCTATTCCAATATAAAATAAAATTTTTTAAAAAAGAAATAAAGACATACAAAAAAATTTTTTAAATGTGTGTATAAGTGAACTGCAAAGTTCAAACCTGTGTTGTTCAGGAGTCAAGTGTACTACCAAAGAACAGAAGACCAGTTCCTCTCTTTCTAGTATGCCTGAGTTCTTTAACTCCCTTTGGGTAAGATTAGGGGAGGAATGAGAGGACCAGGGGAGAGGGTTAAAGGCCGAGAGAGAAGAAAGGCGCCCGAAAGGGAGGCATCATGCGTGTCAGGAAAACACTGAGGAGGAGGCCTCTGCAGGGCAGGATTCACGCAGGGAAGTATAAGGAGGTGCAGCTAGGTGGAGAGATGAACTGGAACAAGACACATAGAGCCTTGAACATGACGAGAGGAAAGATTTAGGCAAGGTTTGTCTGCGGGGCCAGCGGCATGGGCAGGAGGAACAGGCAGGGACTACACCCGAGCTCCCGACACTCTGAAACTGTCCTCCCAAGGCCCTTTCACTTTGCTCTCAGGGACCTCGCCATTGCTTCTGCTTCCCAGTGAAGCCCAGAAGATGTGCAAGGCCCCACTTGCAAGCCCAGGCTGCTCATGAAGGAAATTTCCCACAGCCGTTTGCCTGGGCTCAACCAGTGCCGGCAAACAGACCCAAGCAGAGCTAAGGGCCACAGCCTCTTGCTTGTCTATCATCAAAGACGCCTGTCTTTCACGAGGAATTGACTTCTGAGGGTCCATTCTCATCTCCCAGGGAGCTCCAAGAGTAAATGCTGGGCACATTCCCAAGTCTCTCTCTCTCTAAGTTTTGGCTCCAAAGAAGTCTTTTATCCACTGAATGATTAGTTCACAGACAGCTAGTGCAGAATATACAACTTATGCAACTGGTCTACCTCCTACTTCTGTACATTTAATCCCTTCTCATTGGTGATCAGCTGTCATAAAAGTCTAGAGTATGTGGGATAGAGAAGAAAGGGGCCTCATTGTCACTCTTATTCACCCACGTTTCTGGCCATCAATAGTTTGGCCAGGTAAGGGGAGACAGAGTGAGACCAGGCACAAAGATGGAATGAGTGTAAGGGCATGACAGTCTTTTTGTCTCACCCAACTTAAGGGATGGGAAAATGATGGGTATGTCACTGCCTGCCAAAGCCAGAGATAATAAAGCCTCAATCAACCTGGACATTAGCCTAAATCCTCAATTAACTATATTTTTTTTCTTTTCTCCACTTCTGGCATAAAAATGCAAATAATTAGATTTCAGTTTTATATCAAAGATATGAAAACAAATCTATGTCATGAGATTGAGAAGATAAGCCACAACTTGATAGAAAATTTTTCAAAAGATATATCTGACAAAGGACTGTCATTCAAAATATACGAAGAACTCCTAAAATTCAACGATAAGAAAATGAACAACCCAATTTAAAAATGAGTAAAAGACCTGAACAGACACCTCACCAAAGAAGATATACAGATGGAAAATAAGCAAAGGAAAGGATGCTTAACATCATATGTCGTTAGGGAACTGCAAATTACAATAACAATGAGATACTACTACACACCTATTAGAATGGCCAAACTCCGGAACACTGACAACACCAAATGCTGACAAGGATGTGAAGCAACGGGAACTCTCATTCATTACTGATAAGAATGCAAAATGGTACAGACACTCTGGAAGACAGTTTGGCACTTTCTTACAAAAATAAACATACTCTTACCCTATGATACAGCAATCCCACTTCTTGGTATTTACCCAAAGGAGCAGAAAACTTATGTTCACACAAAAACCTGAACACATAAGTTTATTGCAGCTTTACTCATAATTGGCCAAACTTGGAAGCAACCAAGATGTCCTTCAATAGGTGAATAGATAAATAAACTATAGCGCATCCAGAAAATAGAATATTATTCAATATTACAGAGAAACAAGCAGTCAAGCCATGAACAGACATGGAGGAAATTTAACTATGTTATTACCAAGTGAAAGAAGCCAATCTAAAAAGTCTACATATTATACGATTCCAATTATGTGACGTTCTGGGAAAGGCAAAACTATGAAGACAATAAAAAGATCAGTGGTTGCCAGTGGGGCTGAATGGGTGCAGTACAGAGGATTTTTAGGGAAGTGACTATTCTAGATGATACTCTAATCGTGGATACTTGTCACATTTGTCAAAACTCATAGAAAGTACAACACAAAGAGTGAACCCTAATGGAAACTATGGCCTTTGGGTGATAATAATGTCAGTGTAGTTTCATCAGTTATAACAAATGTACCTCTGAGGTGCGGGAGGTCGGGATGTCGACAGTGCAGAGGGTTGTGCATGTGGGGGGCAGAGAGCATATGGGTACACTCTGTACTCTCTGCTCAATTTTTCTGTGAACCTCAAACTGCTCTGAAATGTTAAATCTATTTTCTGCAGATTGAATAGCGAGACCCTCTCTGCAGACTGATGCTTCTGAAGCCTTGATTCCTGGATGATTAAATTATGACCGACTGAAGCAGCAAAGTGTCATAGCACGTTGCAGAAAATCTTTCAAAAGTCATTTATCTGCTACTTCGCCAACCAGTTACTGAGGCACTGGACTAAGCTCTGAGGGTCTAAAAATAATACAACCCTGAGCCTGGCCTTGAGGAGCTCACAGTAAAGTGGGAGAGACAGACCTGCCAACAGTTGTACTGAGAAGTAGTACTGCCTTAATGCAGTCGATGTAAATTGCTGTGGGAACTCAGAGGACAGATAAAAATTGACCTGGAGGAAACCTCTGGTTAACATTCAGTGACCCATCATTCACCAGTACCTTCATAGGTGCATTTGGTGACAACTCTGCTGGGTATCATACAGGGGAACAGGGGAACAATAGGTGAGCCAGACGACACAGCCCCTGCTGGTCAGGGAGATTTCAGTTTAAAAGGCCCTATTTTAGTTACTGAAGAACATGATATTTAAGCTGAACCAGGAGAGCCTTTCCAAGAAGTCGATCTAATAAGAAAAAAGTTCTGTATGTTCAAATCACAGACGATTAAGAGGAATATCAGGGGTGGTCTGTTACCATGGTTCTCAGACCTAGTCACACATGAGCACTGCAGGGCAATCTTTTAGTAAACACCACACCCAAGTTTCAACCCAGACCAATTAAATCAGAACATCAGGCAACTGGAAGTAGGTATTGGTGTTTCTTGAAATCTCCCTAAGTGATTCTGGTGCATAGTTAGGATTGAAATTGTCTACTAACCTAATCCTGCCTTTCTACTGATTATGAATCCATGTCCAAAGGTTGAGGTCAAGATTACAGAGCTAGTCAGTACAACAAATCCATGATCCACTATACAACTTAAGAACTACAACATCTATCTAATTCACTCCTCCTGGTCCTGGTCCCCCAAATAGTAACCACTATGCTGAATTTTATAATTGCCTTTTTTGTTAGTTTATCCCACACATATGCACAATTTACCTAAATAACACACTGCTTGATATATCTTGGTTTTGTGCTCCATAATGAAGGTATTTACTATATGTAGTCTTAGGCCCTTGCTAATCAAAAATGTGATCTGCAGACCAGCAGCAACAGCATCATCCAAAATCTTGTTAGAAATGCAGAATCTGGGGCACTAGCCCAGATCCACTAAATGAGAATCTTCATTTTGACAGTATGCCTGCATAACAAAGTTTGAGAAGCACTATTCTAAAGACTTGTTTTGTCACTGACATTTATCCAAGCTGTTACATGTAGGTGTAGTTCTGGGAATGAGTACCTAAGATATGTCCAATTTTTTTTATATTATGAAAACTACTGCTATGAACAATCTTATCTCTCAGTGTACATGTGAAGAGTTTTTATAGGATATACACCTCGGAGGGGGATTGATGGGAAATAAACTACATAAATGTTCCATTTCACTGGGCCAATTTGTTTTCCAACGTTCTTTAAGATTCACATACCCACCAGAGTGTGTAAGAGCTCCTATTAATTTACATCTTATCTAATATTGAATATTGTTAAATGTTTTGATTTTTGCCTAATGAATGCATTTATTTTAGTCTTAATTTATGTTTTTCTGATTTACTAATAAGTTTAAAAATAATTTTAAATGCTTTCTCACCATATTTTCTTTTCTATGGAATGCCTATTCATTTACTTTGCTAGGTTGTTTATTGGGTTATTTGGGTTTTCTTCTTGGTGGCTTATAGTTTTTTATGTCTATAGATACAAATGCATTTTCAAGTATGTGTTGCAGATAACTTCTGCTAGTATATGGCTTGTCTTTCCACTTTCTTCATCATGACTTTGATGAACAGAAATTCTAAGTTCTACTGTAACAAAATTCATCAATCCTTCTACCTTGGTTAGTGATTTTTGTCTTTTAAAAAGATATTCTTCTACACTGAGATTTGAAATATATTTTCCCACATTTTCTTCTAACAGTTTTAAACTCCTGCTTTTGAATTAAGTCCTTAATGCATCTGGAATTGATTTTTGTGCTCTTTCTACAGTCGAGATCTTATACCATTTTTTTGGTGTGGAAAAATCAATTGTCCCAGAAAGATTATTGAATAGTCCCTTCTTTCCTTTTTCCTCCAGTTGATCTAGAAGCTTCTTGGATCATATATATTTATCAATCTGTTTCAGGACTCTTTCTTGTTTCATTGGACAATGTGTCAATCCTCACACCAATAGCACAGAATCTTAATCACCATAGTTTTATAATAAACTTGATATCTGGTAGGGCAAGTTCTTCTACCTTATTCCTCTCCTTTAGTATTCTGACAATTCTTGACCCTTTTAATTTCCATATAAATTATAGAAGCAATCTGTCATGTTTCACTCAAAACACTGTTGGGATTTTTATTAGGATTGAATTATAAATTAATTGGAAGAGAATTAATATCTTTTTAATATTGAGAATTTCTTTCCATGGACACTGACCATTAATGTCTTTCAATCAAATGTTATAATCTTCTCCACAAAGTTCTTACAAGTTTGGTTAGATTTATACCTAAGCATCTTCTTAAAAAAATTTTGTTATTGTAAATTTTATTTTTAAATATTATTTTCTAACATTTTATTGACTATATGTAGAAATGTAAATAATTTATAGATACTGTTCTTTAGACAGTCACTTAGATAAACCCTCTCATTACTTCTAATAATTTGTCAATAGATCATTTGAGGTTCCTATACTGACAAGTCATTACATCTGAAAAGCTAAGAGTTTTGTTTCTTATTTCCAATCTACATGTGTGGTAGAGACAGCTAACTATACCATCCTTCTCTCTCTCTCTCTCTCTCTCTCTCTCTCTCTCTCTCTCTATATATATATATATATATATATATATATATATATATATATATATATATATTCTGTTTTTAGTAATAGGACACTATGAGTTTTATCTGGGATCATTGTTACCTTGCAGCTAGGTGTGACCAAATGACCAACTTCAGGGCAACAGGCTATGGGGAGAAATAATATGTGAAACTTCCACATCATAACCTTAAAGACAGGCTGCAATCTGGTTGACTGAAACTAGGATTTGGGGTTGGGCTGTCTTAGAAAAATCAACTGACTCTGTATCCCCAAACAACAGGCAATAAGATTGCTACTCAGAGCCTTTCTCAAGAATCTCCCATTAACTGTTCTCACCAACTGGAGAATGGGAGATAATCTAGTGGCAACACTCAGACTAAGGATGATGTCTTTCCACACCAGACCATCTTTGCAAATGGCTTTAATACAGCTACCATTAAACTGACTAAGAGAGTTATGAGCTGAGCACAAAAGCTAGTAACTAAAAGAGATCTGAAGGATGTAAAAACTACAAGCTGAAACGATCACTGGATATGTTTACTTTTACGTGGAGCTGATAAGAAATGCAAAGATTGAAAGCTATTTCGTTCGTGAGGCATTATATTAATGCAAAAACCAAACCCTTGCCTTTAGAAGTGTAAGAATGTTCAATCCTTAAAGGTACAGTTGGGCCTGAAAACTGTGCTAGCAGGAACTGGGCTGTGTAGATAATGCAGTTCCAAAAAGGCACATTTTCCAATACCTTTTCTAGATACATCTATGGAGAGCAGTGGGAAAGGAAAAAACAAAAGCAAAAATAAAAACAGAGGACAAAGACAAGGAACAATGGAAACTGGACTTACTTCCAGAGAGTAGAACCAAGGGCAGCCAGCTGGGCTAGGCAAGCACCAGCCCTACTGCCAGGGTGGGAGCTGTCACAATTCATGCCCAGCAAGATCTGATGACCTTTGGTGTTCCCCATTCTTTGCTTTCCAAATAGGAGTTTCATTCTAATTATCTTTTCTTATTTGTATTAGTAAAGATAAAGGCTAAGCTGTTATAGAAAAAAGATACCAAAATAGAAGTTTATTTTTTTCTGAGCTAATACTCTAAAGAAAGTGGACTCTAAGAGGCAACCCAAGGTCTCAGGTTGGCAGAGTAGAGCTGTCATCCTTAATACATGATTGTGGCCTCTTTTTCTGATTCTACAAGGAATCTGTCAATTCCTTGCTAGTTCGAAGTCCAGAGTGAGTAACCTGTCTATAAGGAAGTAACACATAAGGTGCACACATCACTTTTACGTATATTGCATTGACTCCATGTTTGTCATATGTCCACACCTCCCTGCAGGGGAGTTTAGAAACTGTGGTCTGTAGCCAAGCAGCCATGTGCCCAACTAAAACTGCACTACTGAAAGGAGGAAAGGGAGAACAAATTCCTGGAGACAATTAGCAATCACATACCCATTATTTTATATTGAATGGGAAGTACTGGCATGAAGGTACTTTGCCTTTTATTTTCTCATCAGTAAACCACAAGAAACTAAAATAAGACCTGATGGAGAGGAATAAGCATCATCCAGATACCTGGATTTTGAACCAGGTGCATTACCTGAATGGGACTTTGGGTTATTAGAGAAGAGTTTTGCTCTATGTGGGGGGGGGGGCCTGTGGCAGTTTTCTCACTTAAGTCTAGGAGGGAAAATGTACAAGGATACTTGTCATTGCATTATTTGGTGATAGGATATGGAAGGAAATCTCTCCTTATCTCTGGGAGAGTAAATACATGAATGTGTTAGATGCATACAATGGTTTACTACATAGCAGAAAGCAGTAATAGATTAGATATATGCATGGTAATATAAATGAACCTTAAAGACATAGTGCTAAGTTAAAAAAAGTGATTTATGCCTTAATACCATTTGTATAAATGTAAAATACACAAAAAATCCAACATACATATTTGCATGAACTCCAACAAAAATATACAAATTAACTCGTTAAAATAATTACTCGTGGTAGGGGAAATAATGAGAGTAGGAGTCAAAAGAAAAATGTGGAAAATTAAAATAGAAGATCCTTATGTATACCAATGTTACCTGCCATGAATTGCAAAGAATGATGAACCACCCTCTGCATCTGAGGTCTGAAAAGAAAAAAGAGTGACTTATGAAAGAGGAGTGGGAAGCAAGTGGTAATTCCACAACTGAAAAAGATGGAGTAAGACGGGTCATATCTACCCTCCCTCCTGAAATAATAAAACCAGAAAAAATGTGTGAAACAATGTCTTCCAAGACACTGGACATTAGTCAATAAAACAAAGTGATCCCTGAGAAACAAGAACAAACAAGGTGACATCTACACTCGCTCTACTAATGAATGGCCTAAAGAGGATTTCCAGGCCACACTGCAGACAAGAACAGGTGGTCTGAGTTGAGACGATATAACTGGAAGTCTCAAGGCCAAGATGGCTAGAGCTTGCAGGACAGAGTACTGGAGAGGAGAAATCTGGACAGAGAACACTGAATATCTGCAGAGGATCCCTCTATAATCTTCAATTTAGTACTGATCAATCAGCACATGCAAGGGAGGACACTCCCCAAAACCACTGGGGAAACACATTCAAAAGGAAAAGAAGAAATGGTATCCAGCACTGCCATGGGATGAGAACGGTACTATTTGCTACCAGCCAGACTAGAAAATCTAACAATTCAAAAAACATCAGTTGTGGTACCCAGAAGGATTTAGCCTAAGTAGTAGAGCAAAATTAGCCCCAAACCAAACATTGCTCTGGTTCCACCCAACAACGCTGACACATTAAGACCCAAAAGAATCAATTGTTTCTAAGTACCTTAACTGTGTCTTGGAACAAATCTCAAGAATATTTATAGGAATAGAAAATATCTGGCACACAACAAGATAAAATTTACAATCTACGACATCCAGTATAAAATGACCAGCCATGCAAAGAAGAAGAGAAATATGCTAAACATAATAAAGAAAAAAATGAATCTCAATAAAAACCATCCAGAAATGATACAGGTGACAGGATTAGCAGACAAAGACACAACTGTATTCTACAAGTTCCAGAAACTAGAGGAAATATTTAACATGTTAGAGATGGGGAAATTTTTTTTTAATTCCCAAATTGGACTTCAAGAGATGATAACTACAATTTCTGAGATAGAAAATACAGTGAACAGATTAACAGTATATTAGATATCGCAAAAGAAAATATTAGTGAATTTGAAGACACAGCAATAGAAACTATCCAACACAAAACATGGAGAGGGGGACTTCCCTGGTGGCGCAGTGGTTAAGAATCTGCCTGCCGATGCAGGAGACAGGAGTTCAAGCCCTGGTCTGGGAAGATCCCACATGCCGTAGAGGAACTAAGCCCATGCACCACAACTACTGAGCCTGCATTCTAGAGCCTGTGAGCCACAACTACTGAACCCACGTGCCAAAACCATTGAAGCCCATGCACCTAGAGCCCGTGCTCCACAACAAGAGAAGCCACCGCATTGAGAAGCCTGCGCACCGCAACAAAGAGTAGCTCCCACTTGCCACAACTAGAGAAAGCCCGTGCGCAGCAATGAAGACCCAACGCAGCCAAAAATAAATAAGTAAATTTATTTTTTTTAAAACATGGAAAGGAAAAAGACAAAAAAAATGAGCAGAGGCTCGGTGAGCTGTTTGGCAAATTCAAGAGACTGAATATATGTATTTTTGGAGTCTGAAAAAAAGAGGATAAGGGGCAGAAATATAGGTGAAAATAATAGCCAATATTCCCAAAACTGATGAAAACTATACATCCACAGACCCAAGAACCTCAATAAACCTCAAGTACAAGAAACATGAAGAAATATACAAGAAAGAGCATCATAATCAAATTACTAAAAACCAGAGCTTAAGAGAAAAATTCAAAGCAGCCACAGATAAAAGGTATGTTTCATCAGAGGAACAAAGATAAAAATGATAACAGATTTCTCATCAGAAACAGTGGAAGCCAGAAGAAAGTGAAGCAATATCCTTAAAGAACTGAGGGAGAAAAAGAAACTGTCAACAACCTTGAATTCTGTCCCCAGAGAATACACCTTTAAAAGGTGAAATAAAGACATTTTCAGGCATTAAAAAATGTGGAAGTGTTTATTACCAGCAGAATGGCACCACAAAGGATATTAAGGAATCCTTCAGGCAGAAAGAAAATGATTCCAGCAGGAAATATCTTCTCTACCAAAGAAATGAAGAGCACCAGAGATGGTAACTACATCGGTAAATATAAAATATATTTTTATTACTTAAGTTCCTTTAAAAGGCAGTTCACTCTTTAAAGCAAAAATAACAAAATGTATTTTGGGACTTAAAAAATATGCTGAAGTTAAATGTATGACAGCAATACCACCATGGTCAGAAACAGAAAAATGGAAGTAGACTGTTGTAATATTCTTAAATTATATGTAAAGTGGTATAATATTACCTGAAAGTAGACTGTATTAAATTAACAATGTGTCTTATAAACTTTAAATGAAACACTTAAAAAATTATAGCAAATGAGGCAATAAAGAAGAAAATACAGAATCATTAAAATGTTCATTTAACCCAAAAGAGGGAAGAAAAACAGAAGAAAAGAAACAAAGAATAGATGGGACAAATGAAAAACAAATAGCAAGATGGTAAATTGAAACTCAACCATATAAATTGGCACATTAAATACAGATGGTCTAAACATCCACATAGATAAAAAAGCAAGAACTCTATGCCTACAAGAAACCGAATTTAAACATAACACAAATGGGTTAGAAATAAATGCACAAAACCCACATAATCATTCCAACACTAATAAAGCTAGAACATAGCTTGAAAGGGATCTTGTTAGCCCAATTTTTAGCAGAGCATAAAAAAGAATAATGGCAGAGAAATGGAAAATAAACAACTTCTTCCCAATTCATTCTTTAAGGCCACTATTCCTCTGACGTCCAAACCTAAGACATTACAAGAGAAGAGAACTACAGCTATACATATCCCTCATAAATATAGATGCAAAAAGTCTTAACAAAATTTTAGCCAATCAAATCTAATAATATTTTTAAAAAGAATGATATATTGTGACCAAAAGGGGCTTGTCCCAGGAATCCAAGGTTGGGTTAGCATTAGAACATTAGTCAGAGAAACTTATATATTAACAAACCATATGATTATTTCAATGGATATAGAAAAATTATTAGATGATGTGAATGTTAGTTTTGATGCCTTGACTTGGCTAGGCATAGCGCCCAGTTATTTAAGCTACACTAATCTAGGTGCAGCTGTGAAAGTATTTTGTAGGTGTGGTTAACATCTACAATCAATTGACTTTAAGTAAAGGAGACTGTCCTTGATAATGTGGGTGGGCCTCATCTCAACAGTTGAAAGTCCTTCAGACCAAAATCTGAGATTTTCCAAATGAGAAATTCTGCCTCAACACTGCAGCATCAATTTCTGCCTATGATTTGCCCTACAGATTTTGGATATGCAAGCCCCTGCAACTGCATGAGACAATTCCTTGAAACAAATCTCTAGACAGATAGATAATTTATACATATATACATTTATTATTTAGTTAATATATTCATAAACATATATTATTTAAAATAGTATAATAAATGTATATTTTTAATTTAAATTCTCTACATATGCAGGACATATATAAAGAAAGAGAGAAACAGAATCTTTTTTTTTTTTTTTTTTTTTTTGCAGTATGTGGACCTCTCACTGTTGTGGCCTCTCCGATTGCGGAGCACAGGCTCCGGACGCACAGGCTCAGCGGCCATGGCTCACGGGCCTAGCCGCTCTGCGGCATGTGGGATCTTCCCGGATCAGGGCACGAACCCGTGTCCCCTGCATCAGCAGGCGGACTCTCAACCACTGCGCCACCAGGGAAGCCCGAGAAACAGAATCTTAAGTATAAATTTTCTGAATTGGTTTGGGATATCTGGAATTGGTCCTCTAATCAGACTATATTTAAAGGCATTAATGACATCACTTCCAGTGGTAAAAAGCACTGATAGTCTGTGGTGTGATGTGGCAAAAAATATACAAAATATCATCACTGGATACTCTAATCAAATACTTATAAAAAGCAAGGTGCTGGGTGACTGTATTTGATACCTAGTTTAGTTAAAATAACAAGGATAGTGAGATTGGCTGGTTGCTCCTAAGTGCACTGGAGAAAGTAGGAAAAGAAAAGGAAGAGTTCAAGGCCTCAAGTTCCCAGCTCAAACACAGCGTCAATTAACTGAAAGTGTCTATGCCATCCGTGAAAGAAAACTGCACCTCCTACAGCTGCAGAACTGAGATTTCTGAAAGCCTAACTCAGAGTCTCATCCTACGAGTAGCTGAATTACAAAGCAAACTGAGTTCTCAACTTCACAGGGTATATACTCTGTTAAACAGAGAGCACTGTCTGGGAAGGAACAGGACCCTGAAGATTGGAATGGGGACATATGGGCAGATCCTGATGCAGCTGGGGATACTAAACCCTTAAATCCTGCTGAGTCTTCTTTGCCAGGAGAAGCAGCCCTTCTCTCCCCGTCTGAAGAGGTTAGCCCAGCTTTGCCTGAGGAAACTGTAATAACCCGTCCTGAGTAGCTGCCTTGCAAGATACCGCTGGCTCTCCTCGGGGCCCACCCCCCAGCATGACCCATCTTTGTTTCTAGACCTATAGCAGGATTCAAATCCCAGCAGGCCTCCACTGGTGAGACACCAAGTGTCACCTGTTAGGAGGTGTACTACACTCGAAAAGAACTGCATGATTTTTCCAATTTATACAGACAGAAATCTGGAGAATATGTGTACTAATAGACATTAAGGGTGTGGGAAAAATGGTAGAATTGGATCAGGTCAAATTTATTGATATGGGCCCACTAAGCAGAGATTCAGGATTCAATGTTATAGCTTCAGGGGTTAGAAAGTTCCCTAACTGTTTGTTTGGTTGATTAGCTGAAACACGGACAAAAAGTTGGCCAACACCACGTGAAAATGAAATGCCAGAACTGCCTTGGTGTACTGTAGAGGAAAGTATCCAAAGGCTTATTAGGGAGATTAGAACATTACAATGAATTTATCACATAAGACCTGCTCGCTCTGTGTGAGAGGGTCCAAGTGACATGCCTTTCACCACAACCAGGGGAAATAAATGGTGAGGGGAGCCCTGGCATCCTTAACTGTGGTCACTCTTCTCTGTAGCCCAGAAATGACAGCAGGATCTACTGTCTCTGAATAAGATACTTAAACGCAATAGAGATAGTGGATCCCATGGTAGCAGGGGTCAAGTGGGGGCACTTAACCGTCAAAGACAAGGTGGGTGTGATTACCATAGGACAGCCGGGTCAAAGCAGTAATCAGAATAATCTGACTCACAGGGACCTATGGCATTGGCTAGTTGATCATCATCCCTAGAGGAGAAATAGATGGGCAATCTGCTAAATTAAGTGGAAGAACTCTAGGTCAAGTGTATAGAAGTCTAACTTGAATCAACAAAACAGAAAGTGATGCCACTTCAATCAATTCTCAGACGTGAACGTGTTTCACCAGGGTGACTGTTCATTAGGGGAAAGGAAAATAATCAGACTTTGGGGGATTACTGGACACAGGTTCTGAACTGTCATTAATTCCAGGAGACCCAAAATGTCACTGTGGCCCATCAGTCAGAGTACGGGCTTGTGGAGGTGAGATGATCAATGGGGTTTTAGTTCAGGTCCATCTCACAGTGGGTCCGATGGGCCCATGAACCCATCCTGTGGTTATTTCCACAGTTCCAGAATGCGAAATTGGAGCAGACATACCGAGCAACTGGCAGGATCCCCACACTGCCTCCCTAGCCTGTAGAGTGAGAACTGTTATCATAGAAAAGGCCAAGTGGAAGCCACTAAAACCACCTCTTCCTAGGAAAACAGTAATCCGAAAGCGCTGTGTTCCTGGATGGATCAGAGGTTGGCGCCACCATCAAGGACTTGAAGGATGCAGGGCTGGTGATTCCCACCACATCTGCATTCAACTCCCCTATTTGGTCAGTGCAGAAAGCAGATGGATCTTGGAGACTGGCAGTGGATTATCATAAACTTCATCAGGTTACATCTGCTGTTCCAGATGTGATTTCACTGCTTGAACATATTAACACATCCCTCCTACCCGTTATGCAGCTGTTCATCTGGGAAAGGCTTTTTTCTTGATGGCTATTAGTAAAGACCACCAGAAGCAGTTAAGCTGGCAACATGCCTTCACTGTCCTAACTTAGGGGTACATCCATGCTCCAGCCTTACGTCGTTAAGTTCGTCCACAGAGACTTGGCTGCCTTTACCTTCCACAGAACATCACGCTGTTTCATTCCACTGATAACATTAATGGCATTGACGAGCTAGCAGGCTAGAACTGGCAACTATTCTAGACTTATTGGTAAGACATTTGCACATCAGAGGGTGGGAAATAAATACAAGAAAAATTCAGATGCCTTCCACCTCCGTGAAATTTCTAGAAATCCAGTGCTGTGGTGCATGTTGAGATATTCCTGTATATCCCAGGCACAATGCCTAGTGGCCCACTTTGGATTTTAGAGGCAACGTATTCCTCATTTGGGTCGTTACTCTGGCCCACTTCCAAGTGACATGAAAAGCTTCCAGTTTTGACTAGGGCCCAGAACAAGAGAAGGTTCTGCAACCGGTCCAGGCTGAAATGCATGCTGCTGTGCCCCTTGGGCCACGTGACCCAGCAGATCAATGGTGCTTGAATGTCAGTGATCAATAGGGATGCTGTTTGGAGCCTTTGGCAGCCCCCATAGGCATTTTTCTAAGAGAAATGAAAGGATATCTCCATACAAAGACTTGCACACAAAAGTTCACACCAGCTTCATCTGTGATAGTCATAAACTTCAAACAATCCAATGTCCACCAATAGGTTAATGAATAAACATGCTATCATATATCCATACAGTGGAGCACACTTCTCAGGTATAAAAAGGAAAAAACAATTGATCCACCTCAAAATAACTACGCTGGGTAAGAAAAGCCAGACACACAAAAATCCACTGTGTATGATTTCATATATGTGAAGTTCTGCAAAATTCAAACTATTCTAAAGTGAAAGAAAGCCTGGGGGAGGGGCAGGGCAATGCTGACAGGGCAGGAGGCAACTTGGGAAGATGACGGATACGTTATCATGACTGTGGTGGTGGTTTCATGGGTGTAAACGTCTGTCAGAGCTTATCAACTTGTGTGGCTTTAGTATGTGCAATTGATTTTATGTTAATTAGACCTATTAGACCTCAGTAGACCTGTTAACATATTTAAATATAATAATTGCATGGAAAAAATGCTTTTATGTTTCCCATTCAGAATGGTATTGTAAGTCAAGGAAATACCTTCCTATCATGGTTTGCTATGCAGTTTCTTTGTTTTGCTTTTAGTTTAAAGTCATGAATGAATATTGAATATTATTACATGCTTTTTCTGCATCGGCTGAGATAATATGAATTTTCTCTTTTAACTGTCAATGTAGCAGCTCATGACTATGGAATTTAATGGAGTGGGCCAAGACAGTGTACCTTGAACTCATCATCTACTTCTCATCCTCTTATGAGCCCAATGCATCAGAAAGTGTCTTCTATTCAGGATCTAGTTGTTCTGCCATGGGAGAGACTATTAGAACACTTAGTATTTTGTACAGCCAGATGTAGAATTTAAGCCTAGGTCTCGTTAACGTGCAGGTCATTGTTATTTCCATTTTTATGTGCCATGAAAACAAATCTTGAAAACTATTAAAATTATCATTGTCGGGCTTCCCTGGTGGTGCAGTGGTTGAGAATCTGCCTGACAATGCAGGGGACACGGGTTCGAGCCCTGGTCTGGGAAGATCCCACATGCTGCGGAGCAACTAGGCCCGTGAGCCATAACTACTGAGCCTGTGTGTCTGGAGCCTGTGCTCCGCAACAAGATAGGCCGCGCCAGTGAGAGGCCCGCGCACCGCGATGAAGAGTGGCCCCCGCTTGCCGCAACTAGAGAAAGCCCTCGCACAGAAACGAAGACCCAACACAGCCAAAAGTAAATTAATTAATTAATTTTTTAAAAATTATCATTGTCTCTTTCAGTATCTTGATCATCAAAATGTGACCATTCAGAGAACCCACAGATAGAAAGGAACTGTTATGGACTGAATTGTGTCCCCCTAAAATTCATATGTTGAAGTCCTAACCCCGGGTACACCTCAAAAGTGACTGTATTTAGAAACAGGGCCTGGTGACAGTTAATTTTATGTTAACTTGACTGGCTACAGGGTGCTCAAAGTAAACATGATTTCTGGGTGTGTCTGTGAGGTGTTGCTGGAAGAGATTAACATTTGAATCAGTGGACTCGGTAAAGTAAAGCATCCTCCCAGACGTGGTGGGCTTCGTCCAATCCCTTGAGGGTCTGAACAGAACAAGAGGCAGAGGAAGGAGGAAGAATTTACCCCTTTTCTCCTGCCTCACTGACCAAACTGGGACATCTCATCTCATCATCTTCTCTGGCTCCTGGACTGGGATTTATACCACAGCTCCCTGGTTCTCAGGTTTTCAGGCTCAGCTTAAATTACACCACCAGCTTTCCTGGGCATCCAGCTCACCGATGGCACATCCTGGGACTTCTCAGCCTCACTGGCAACTCCTCGTAATAAATGTGCAGCTACGTGTACATATACGTATATGTGTATATGTTCTGTTTCCCTGGAGAACCCTGACTAATACAGGCCTTTAAAGGGTGACTAAGGTTAAATGAGTGGACCCTAATCCTACATGACTGGTGTCCTTAAAAGAGAGGGAGACACCGGGGAGGCACCACAAAGGAAAGGCACATGTGAAGACACAGCAAGACCGCCATCTGCAAGCCAAGGATAGAGACCTCCATAGAAGCCAGTCAACAGCTTAACCTTGGACTTCCATCCTCCAGAACTGTGCGACAATAAATTTCTGTTGCTGAAGGTCTGTGGTATATTGTTATAAGAGTCCCAGCAAACTAGTTTGGGAGCTTACTCAGTATTCCTTATTCCTGAAATGACCAGTTCCTCTCATCTTCATGGGAAATTTAGCCATCCTCCAAGGCCAACTCAAATGTCACCTCTTCCATGAAACACCCCCCAATTCTCTGCATGCCCATGTTCTGACACATGTTTTTATAGAACTTTACACATTGTGTCAGTGCCCATCACTAGATTGTGAATCCTTTAAGAAAAGCAACCATATAAAATCCATCTTTAAAGTCTCAATATCTGGTTAATGTCTGTTGGATGAATGGATGGATGGATTTATGAATAGAGAGTGAATGAATAAATAATATGCAATTTTTCCCTGCTGACTTCTGGTGGCTATTTATTTTTCAACACTGTGTCTAAGGCAGGGTGTGAGATGTCACAGCAATGTCCCAGCCCTGCATAGCTTCTTTCAGACGACTCATTTTCTAATTTATGCAAAATGTCCTCCTCCTTTTTTGCTATTTCCATACTTTACTCTCCTCATTATATCATCCATCAACCTCCTGGCCATCCTCCTCATTCATTAAGAACATGTGTACCAAGACCATGGTCCCTCTCCCTAGCTTAGCAGTAGTGACTGCCAATCCTGTGTGGATCAGCCTCTAAAAAACAGATTCAGAGTTTCTTCCTCAGCCCTAATACGTTATCCATACCCTACTTCAGGAACTCACTACTTTGCCGTACCCAGACTTCACCATCACAGAAACGTTTTCATCTGTAGATACGAAGGTTCTGTAGAAAGTCAAATAATGGATCCCCAAAGATGTCCTCACCTTAATCCCCAGAACCTGTGACTATGTTACCATACATGGCAAAAGAGATTTTGCAGGTGTGATTAAGGTAAGAATCTTGACATGGGAAGACTCTCCTTGGTTGTCTGGGAGGGCTCAATGCAATCACAGGGGTCTTTGTAAGAGGAAGTCAGGAAGGTCAGAGTGAAAGAGACGTGACAACAGACGCAGAGGATGATGTAACATGAGGCTGTGAGCCAGGGGATACAGACAGCTGGAAGGGGCAAGAAAGTAGACCCTCCCTTAGAGCCTCCAAAAGGAAGGCCGCCCTGCCAAGTCAGCCTAGACTTCTGACCTCTCGCACTGTAGGAGAATAAATGTACTGAGTTTGTAGTAATTTGGGAGAGCATCATCAGCACACAAACCCAGGCTCCAAGAGACAAATCTATAACCACAGACTCCTGTTCTTCTGGCTCGCTCCCTCTCTCCCAGGACCCCTAACCCTGTTCTCACAACTCATTTCCCTCTCCTATTGCGTTTCCTTCCCTGGACACCCAGACACTGTGAATTTAAATCTGAACAGCTCTCTCCTCAGGATGTCAAGGTCTGAACAACTCATCCTTTCACTTCCTCTACCCAGACACCTCAAATATCACAGCAAACCAGCCTCCTTCCTTCTTCTCTCCTATACTGAGAGGGCTAAACACCTCGGGAGAAAATAGCTCAATAACACATACTGGCACCACTACAAAGTCGTGATACTTAACCTCAGCTTGGTCCTTGGTCCCCCTTCCTTTTTCTCCATGACCTTCATTACTTCCTTCTAATTCTCGTAGCAACAATTCCGAACCATCAGCTCTTCCCAAGTCACCTATGCCGTCTCTACCCCTCTTTTCCCTGCATTACCATGACTCCTCTTTTTGAGAGAAAATCGAGGTGGGACATGAGCTGCCTCCGTCCTGTCCTCTTGCTACAGCACCCCTGCCTTGTTCCTGCTTGTTTCTCACGGCTGCCTCTGCCTAAAAGAACCCCCCCCATTCCCCTTGCTCTCTGTACCCTCCATTCACCTAAAATAACTTACTTCTTTTTCTTTTTCCAACTGAATAGTAAACTTTCTATGAAGACGTTAATGGCACCACGCAATTCCCCAGTTGACCACCCTCCTCTTAGTTCCCAGGTTATTGTACTTCTACTGCAGCTAGCATACCCCACGGGATAACATTTAGTTATATTTATCTACTTACGTGTCTGTTCTGTTTTGGGGGAAAAATTAAGCTCAGAGACTGAGCTTGTCTTTGCCAATAGTTTATTGAACACAGGTTCACCGTGGGAATTGCACAAGCAAAGAGCATACAGGGTAATATCTATTAATAAGCCCACAAAGAAATAACAGACACCAAACAAATGATAAATTACACTCTTGTTCCAGGCAAGGGGAGATGAAAGAAATAAAGACCAAATGTAGTTCAAGCTGTACCTTTATATGAGCTGGTACCTGGTAAAGCCACCGAGAGCTGACTTCCAGCTGCCAGCTCACAACTAGAGTCTGTTGTCACTAGCGTACATTGCTAGGGAACGAGGTGTGGGTGCTGGGGGCAGGCGAGGCTGCTCCAAGGGTTATCACTCCAGGGACCTTCTCAGTGCTGGCGCCACTGCCCAGAGGAGCACCCCTCTGGCAGAAATGCTGTCCCCTCTCTGCCTGAGACCGCTGCACAGTTTCCCACCACTGCCAGCCCAGAGCATTCTGGCCACGGCAGGAGCAGGTGTCTCAGGATCTTCAGAGACCTAGATCAGCAAACGGTGGCTTTTGCCCATGCAGAAACTCTCAGATATTCCTCTAAACTCTCAGTATTTAGAGTCTCAGTGCCCCCCCCCCAGGGTTGCTTCCCCACATGTTCTTATCGATAAGCCCCCAGTGGTCCCTCAGCAGCCGAGCTGCTAAGTGCTTATCAAGGTCAACTGATGAGATGATGTCACAACATACTTTATTCTTATATCAAAACAACTTTACTTCCTAAAACAACTTTTTTGGGTCTTTTGTCATAAAGAAGTGGATTAAGTCAACTTAAGTCACAAACAAGTGGATTTGAAACCATACCAAAACAATACACATGAAAATTACTATACTACCCAAAGCAATCTACAGATTCAATGCAATCCCTATCAAATTACCAATGGCATTTTTCACAGAACTAGAACCAAAAATTTTCAATTTGTATGGAAACACAGAAGACCCTGAATAGCCAAAGCAATTTGAGAAAGAAAAATGGAGCTGGAGGAATCAAACTCCTTGACTTCAGACTATACTACAAAGCTACAGTAATCAAGACGGCATGGTACTGGCACAAAAACAGAAATATAGATCAATGGAACAGGATAGAAAGCCCAGAGATAAACCCATGCACATATGGTCACCTTATCTTTGACAAAGGAGGCAAGAATATACAATGGAGAGAAGTCAGCCTCTTCAATAAGTGGTGCTGGGAAAACTGGACAGTTACACAAAAAAGAATGAAATTAGAACACTCTCTAACACCATACACAAAAATAAACTCAAAATAGATTAGAGACCTAAATGTAAGGCCAGACACTATCAAACTCTTAGAGGAACACATAGGCAGAACACTCTATGACATAAATTACAGCAAGATCCTTTTTGACCCACCTCCTAAAGTAATGGAAATAAAAATAAAAATAAACAAATGGGACCTAATGAAACTTAAAAGCTTTTGCACAGCAAAGGAAACCATAAACAAGATGAAAAGACAACCCTCAGAATGGGAGAAAATATTTGCAAATGAAGCAACTGACAAAGGATAAATCTCCAAATTAATCTCCAAAATATACAAGCAGTTCATGCAGCTCAATATCAAAAAAACAAACAACCCAATCCAAAAATGGGCAGAAGACCTAAATAGACATTTCTCCAAAGAAGACATACAGATTGCCAACAAACACATGAAAAGATGCTCAACATCTCTAATCATTAGATCAAATCAAAACCACAATGAGGTATCACCTCACACCAGTCAGAATGGCCATCATCAAAAACTCTACAAACAATAAATGCTGGAGAGGGTGTGGAGAAAAGAGAACCCTCCTGCACTGTTGGTGGGAATGTAAATGGATACAGCCACTAGGGAGAACAGTAAGGAGGTTCCTTAAAAAACTAAAAATAGAACTACCATATGACCCAGCAATCCCACTACTGGGCATATACCTTGAGAAAACCATAATTCAAAAAGAGACATGTACCACAATGTTCACTGCAGCTCTGTTTACAATAGCCCGGAGATGGAAACAATCTAAATGTCCATCGACAGAGGAATGGATAAAGAAGATATGGCACATTTATACAATGGAATATTACTCAGCCATAAAAAGGAATGAAATTGAGTTATTTGTAGTGAGGTGGATGGACCTAGAGTTTGTCATACAGAGTGAAGTAAATCAGAAAGAGAAAAACAAATATCATATGCACATATGCTAACGCATATATATGGAATCTAGAAAAACAGTACTGATGAACCTAGTGGCAGGGAAGGAATAAAGATGCAGATGTAGAGAATGGACTTAAGGACACCAGGGGGGTGGAAGGGGAAGCTGGGACAAAGTGCAAGAGTGGCATTGACATATATACACTACCAAATGTAAAACAGCTAGTGGGAAGCTGCTGCATAGCACAAGGAGATCAGCTCGGTGCTTTGTGACAACCTGGAGGGGTGGGATAGGGAGGGTGGGAGGGAGGCTCAAGAGGGAGGGGATATGGGGATATGTGTATACATATAGCTGATTCACTTTGTTGTACAGCAGAAACTAACACAACATTGTAAAGTAATTATACTCCAATAAAGGTGTAAAAAAACAAAAAAAAATACACAACAGCGTCTTTCTGGTGGTCCAGTGGTTAGAACTCCATGCTTCCACCATAGTGGGCATGGTTCGATCCCTGGTCAGGGAACTAAGATCCTACATGCCACATGGCCAAAATGTAAAAAAAACAAAAACAAAAAAACCCCACAACAACAGTGTCTCTGTCCTGTAACTAGACTGAGTCCCCTTAGGTGAATTACAGTGTCTTATGTGTCCTGTTATCCCCAGCACTCTGGCAAGACGCCTAGAATATTTTGAGAAATGATAAGAAGGAAAGAAAGAAGGATCTCAGAGATAGTGAATGATGTGGCCAAACAGCCAGCCTCCCCCGCCACGTCCACACACCATCACCACCATCAGACACCGGTCATGCTCCCACCTTCCCCCAGTGATTAATCTGTTTGGAGACTGAGGCCCTTCGCCCCAGACCCCCAGGCAGCAGCTCACACCAGTCAAAATGACAAGTGCGCTGGCATGTTCATTTGCAGATGCTGCTTCATCGCATCCACTTCAAAATCAGGAAGGTACTCTCGGCTACCTCAGTGCTCCAGACCATCTGGTCAGGTGGCACAGCGCCCACTTACAAGGTCAGTTTCTTGCTGCCCTGAGCATTCCAGATTCTGCTGCAGAGTAAACTTCCTCTCTGAACCATCTTGGGGAAGTCTTCAGACTCATCCTCAGTCCCTCCATCATCCATTTCTTTTTTTTTTAAATAAGTTTATTTATTTATTTTTGGCTGTGTTGGGTCTTTGTTGCTGCACGCGGGTTTTCTCTAGTTGCGGCGAGCGGGGTCTACTCCTTGTGGTGAAGGCTTCTCATTGCAGTGGCTTCTCTTGTGGAGCACAAGCTCTAGGCACACGGGCTTCGGTAGTTGTGGCACACAGGCTCAGTAGTTGTGGCTCGCAGACTCTAGAGCACAGGCTCAGCAGCTGTGGCACATGGGCTTAGCTGCTCCATGGCATGTGGGATCTTCCTGGCGCAGGGCTCGAACCCGTGTCCCCTGCACTGGCAGGCGGATTCTTAACCGCTGCACCAACAGGGAAGTCCCCGTCATCCACTTCTTATTTTAGTTCTTGGCTCGGTGGCAGGGACATTTCTGTGTGATCTTCTAGCTGCCCCTGAAGACAATGGAATGGTCTGGGAGGACAAAGACAGCAGCACTCACTTCTGAGGCTCCTTTTCTGTGAGAAGGAGAGCACCAGTGAAGTGGCCAGCATTCTGGGAGCTCAGGAATGTGCCCAGTTCGCTTTGTGGGCACTTTGATGCTAAATCCAACTTTTGCTTTAGAAGTGATAGTCATGAACTATGCCCCACATCTAAACGATGGTTCCCTTTGCATTCAAAAGAGATCTTTACCCCAATAGCAGAAAAGGAGATGAGAGGAGAAGCCATGATATGCTTCCTGTTGGCACAATTTGGGGTTGGAGTTTGCCTGAAGAGTCCTCTAAATATGTGGGGACTAAGGACATCATGATGAAAAGCTGCTAACAGCACCGAGAGTGCTGAAGACAACCATGAACAGCCCTGTACAAATGATACACGTCCCGTGCCAAAATAAAAAGGAAAGCCACATGCACACAGAGCTCCCGGGGACCAAAATGCAGAAGGAAGCTGGCTTCACATGAAACTGGCACCAACACTCTTACACCTGGTCTGTACTACTGTCGGATACTTAATTTTCCCACAGGTAATTCCGTCTGTGTGGACAACTGAAGGCAAAAAACCCAAAACCAAACAGAGCACATTCCCAAGCAAATCTATCAGAAGACTGAACATACATCTCTACCTCTGCTTTCTTTTCCTATATATTTGGGGAGGAAAAGGGAAGAAAAGATGGAGGGGAATAGAAAGGCAGCAGAAAGGCTCCCTTCTCTTTGAGGTCTCCCTTAACCACTACAACCCACGGTGACCTTTCCTTCCCCTCATACGTATAATAATTTGCATTTGACCATATCCCATACTGACGTGCATTATTAAATATTCACTCACGACCCAAGAACTCGTCTCCGCAATTATCTGCAAGGTCCTTGAGGACAAGGACCGCTTCTACTCCTCCACACTACCTATCACTGGGATTGAACCTAGCAGATGCTCAAAAGATTTGATTGCTCGGGCAATGCCACCAGCAAATAACCCCAAATCACAAAAAAAAAGATTTTATTATACGGTATTATGAAATGTTAGGAATAAATCTATCTCTGTGTTAATGTTTTATGCCTTGTATTCAGCAATTCCTGAGCACAAGTTCGCTGAGCTGAGCATGGGTGTTGGGAGAGGGGCGCTGGGGAGTGGGGGGTGAATGTTAAAATGTATCACCAGGCCAACTAAAAAATGCCCACATGAGATTAAAGTAACTGGACTACTACTAAATGGTACCCGGTGTTTGCAAACTTCATTTAATCCCTGGAGCGGGAAGTGAGTCTCTGAGGGTCCTTACCTGCAAGCCTGCTCGCAGGTCCCCACCTCTGGGAAGTGGGCGCACGCCTGACTGGTTCGCGCTGTGCGGTCACGGCGGCTCCTCACCACCAGAGGGAGCCGGGCCGCGCCGGGCCGTGGGGCGCGCGGCGCTCTCCCAACATGCCTCGCTCCCGCCGACCCGGAAGTGGTCGCCGGTTCCCGGCCGGACGGCCGCTTAGAGAGGAGCCGGGGTGCGGAGCGCAGGCGCCCGGCGGCTCCAGCCCGGCGAGGGACCCTGTGAGGCCGCGGAGGAGACGCCGCTACGTTCACTGCAGGCGGGACTCAGCGGGGCGGGGCGCAGCGCAGCGCGAGCCGTTCCCGGGCGCCCCGGTCCTCGGCGTCCGTGAGTGTTCGGTGGACCCACGGCCCTGCCCACCCTCTGAGGCCTCGGGCCGCCGCCCAGGCACCATGAAGTCCGCAGGGTTTTCCTCTAGGGCCGCTCCCCGGCCGGAGGGGGCTGCGGCGAGGCCGAGCCGCCGAGCCACCCTTGTCACTGGACCCTACCTGTAGGACGTCGGGGCCCGCCGCCCGGCTCTCGTGTCCGCGCCGCAGTCGGCGCCCCATCGCCGGCTCTGACATGGAGGAGGGGGGAGCTGGTCCGGGGAGCCCCCTCCCGCCCGCCATGAAGGCAGAGACCGCGACCGCGGCGCAGGAGCCCCCGACCGGGCCCAGCCTCAGTCACCTGCTGAGTAGCCGGAAGCTGGTGGCCCTGGGGGCCGTGCTCGGCTGGCTCCTGATCATCCACCTCCTGGTCAACGTATGGCTCCTGTGCCTTCTGTCTGCGCTGCTGCTGGTGCTGGGAGGATGGCTGGGTTCCGACGCCATCGTGGGGCCTTCGGGTCGGCTGCACCTGGAGCGCTTCATCCCCATGGCCATCTGCCCCCCAAACCCCGAGGCCGAGAGGCAGCTGGAGCAGGAGATCGACCGCACCATCCGGATGGTCATGCGGGACTTCGTGTCGTCCTGGTATCGCACGGTGAGCCAGGAGCCCGCCTTCGAGGAGGAAATGGAGGCAGCCATGCGAGGGTTGGTCCAGGAGCTCCGGAGGAGGATGGCCAGGGTGGACAGCCATGCTCTTGCCCAGAGGGTTCTGACTCTCTGTGGTTGTCACCTGCAGAGCTATCTTCAGGCAAAGGAGGCCACGGCAGGGAAGCAGAGTGGCACAGATGAGCCCTCCCAGCTCTGGGAGGCTTACTGCCAGGCCACCGCCCCACATCCTGCAGTACAGAGTCCCAGGGCTGAGGTCGCCTACACACGTGGCATCGTGAACGTGTTGCTTCAAGGCCTAGTGCCAAAGCCCCACTTGGAGACCCGCACCGGCCGCCACGTAGTGGTGGAACTCATTACTTGCAATGTCATCTTACCGCTGATCAGCAAGCTCTCAGATCCGGACTGGATCCACCTTGTGCTCGTGGGCATCTTTTCCAAGACCAGAACTGGCCCGGCAGGAGGGGGTAAACCACTCTGCCCAGCCAGTGCCCGGGAACAGCCCTCAGTGCCCACATCTCTGCCACTGATCGTGGAGGTCCAGAGTCTAGCAGATGCGAGAGCCCCTTCTCCAGCCCCAGTGCTCCTGAACTGTAGTGAGCCTTCACACCCCTCCCCAGAAGTTGAAGAAGGCCATGAAGCGCTGGAGGGGGATTTGGGGGGAGTGCTAGAAGAGAGAGAAGTAGGAAGCAACGCGTCTCACTCCCTGCAGCCTCTGTTCTTGTCTGAAGATACGGAGCTGGAGTCTCCGTTGTCTGAACTGGGCAAAGGAACCATCACGCTCATGAACCCAGGCACCTTCCTCTCTGCCAGCATTCAGGACTCCCTGTGTGCCCTAGGGGGTCCCCAGGCTCTGGAGTCTAAGGATGACGGGGGATCCGAAGGAACTGAGGGGGCAGAAGCTGAGGAGGGTCCAGGAACAGAACCAGAGACCGGCCTGCGTGTCTCCATGCTGGATTCCTGCCCAGAGATCCAGATTGACGCAGCAGACAAGGACGTAGAGCAGGGAGATGTCACCTCTCTTACAGCTTTGCTGGCCAGTCCGGAAAGGATGTGTCCCCCACGACCCTCGTGCTTAGAGAAAGATCTCACCAATGGTGTGAGCTCCCTAGATCCCGGTCTCCCACAGGTACTACTCTCCTCCTCTCCACCCGGTCCCCTCAGCTCAGCCACCTTCAGCTTTGAGCCCCTGAGCAGTCCAGATGGCCCCGTTATCATCCAGAACCTTCGTATTACCGGCACCATTACTGCTCGAGAGCACAGCGGCACCGGATTCCACCCATACACGCTCTACACGGTGAAGGTAACAGGGTTGGAACCGTGGTCGTCCACTCTGGTCTGGGAATGAGTTGGAAAGCAGAGTCAGTGAAGCTAGTGTTTTGAGGGGGAGAGGCTACTCTTACTTAGTTTGCCATGGTTAATTCAGCCAGCATCTGTATGTGAATGGTCTGAAGCTCATTTGTGAAGCAGAGTAGGCATCTGTCTGATGCCCTCACAACCAATGCTAGAATCGTGGTATACTGAGAGTCATATTTTTCAGTGGTTCCCAATGGATACAGTCTTGTCCAGAGATTCTTTCCAAACTTCTTCCCTGCTAATTTCTTTCTTTTTTTAAGTACTAGTATCTTTCATACTTTTTGTTTTAGGAAGGAAGGTTATTTACCTATATATACCTCAAAAGGTAGCAAGTTCTTCATTCCTAGAGATGTTTAAGAACAGGAGTAGGAACTGCTTGGCAGAAATGATGTGAAGGGGGTTCATGGATCAGGTGGCTGGTTCGGTTAGAGCAGCAGCTCCCTAAAGCTGGTTTTGGGATAGGCTGTCTCCAGGTCAACTGGAGAGTTGTATTTTTAAAAAATACGAATCTTGGGGCCCATTCTTGGGAAATTCTCATTCAGAATCCGTCAGCGCCTTTCTGAATCCGTATTCTGACAGCAGAGTCTGCAGCCCAAGTGATTTTGAGGTGCAGCCAAGCTTGGGACCGTATCAGTATCAAATAGTGTCCCTCAAGGAGCAGACTGTTCCACAGAGAGCATCATAACTCCCAGGTGCTCCAAGTCTGAGAGCGGTAACCTGAATTCCACCTGCATGTCTTATCTAGACCCTTCCTTCTCAGTACTGGTCTCAGGGACTACTTTGCTCATTTCAGCTCATAAGGAATACCTCTCTCTGCCTCTAGAAAAATTTTAAACACCAGCCTCAAGTCCCACCAACAAGGAGATCGTTTCTTCCATCACTTGCCCACAGTATAATACCTTAATCAAACAATAACAGTAACTCACTCTTAATGAAAACAAGCACATATATTGTTCTTCCACAGAATTTATTATATCTTAACTACTCTGTCAAAAAGTCTTCCCCTGTAGGTATGAAGTTGCAGCTCTCATGCTGTTCAGGGTGTTCGCTCTGGGGGAACTTTCAGCACCGTTGTCTTTTCCCACATACCAGCTCTCCAAGCCTAGGAAGACAGCAGACTCTGACCCCTTAAAACATCTCTAGTCTCCACATGACTTCTCCTCATACAGATGATCTGTGCTCGGGAAGAAAAATTCAGCGTCACTCCCAAGAATGATAATTAATTTGCCCAAGGCAAAATAAAAACACATGTTCCTTTAATGCACTCCAGGCAAACAAATGATTTTTGTTAATCGGCTGTTTTGGATTATTTGTTTTTCCCCCAACTAATATAGATAATCACTGCTTGCGTATAGTGACACCACGGTTATCCCCTTATAACATCCAACCCCGTAATTAGGGATGAAAGAGGCAGTGTCATTTTTATCAGTGCTGTACCTTCTTTTTTATCCTTTGTCTTTGGGATTTGAAAATAGTTATAAGTAAAGAGAGTGTTTGCAGGGAGAGCTTTGAGATGGAAGAAGGAGTGGAGGGCAGTAAAACTCATTTTTCACTTCCTAGGCCTCGTCTGTTGGGAAATGCATCTCGTTCCGTAATTCACTCAGTTTGAGTTATTCATTACAACTTAGAGCAACAGACAGATCTAATACGTTCGGGAACAGAATAGGAACATCTTGCTCCCTTTACCCCTACTCTGCTCTTACTGTGTGGCCAGTAAGCTGATGCAGTAAACAAATTTGTTCACCCGACAGTATGAGACGGGCCTTGACGGCGAGAACAGCAGTGGCCTGCAGCAGCTGGCCTACCACACCGTGAACCGCCGTTACCGTGAGTTCCTGAATCTGCAGACCCGTCTGGAGGAGAAATCTGATCTACGAAAGTTCATCAAAAGTCAGGAGTTACCCCAGCCCCAGAATGCCTGCTTGCTGTTCACATCGAGCCACCCTGAGCTGAGAGGCTGGAGGCCTGTTGGTTTGTGGGGAGGGTGGAGGGGGAGAGTGCAGCCTCAGGGATCCTGTGCTCCCCCAGTTTGCTTTGGGTATTTTGGGTTTTAGTGCTGGAGAACGCTAATGACATTCTTTCCGAGGTACTTCTTTGCCACCGAATGCTTTGTTCTGGGGCCCCATCTAATTTAAGCTTAGGAAGGAAACTTTCACAGTCTACTTGTGCCTGTGAGGTAGTGTGAGGTGTTAAATTAACTTTTCCAAATTTATAGATCGATTGCTCTTAGATATTAAAATATTCTCTAGAAATCCTTGCCAGCTTTCCTTTAACAACAGGCTTTTTGGTGTGCTGTTTGGTACTTGTGAGGCACAGGAACAATAAGAAAACAAAGTTATACTCGAAAAATAAGCTAGTAAGCAGCTGCTTTGTTTTTTAAAAAAATGCCAGCGATCACTCAAACATTTTAATAAGTTATGGCATAAATTGTGGATTTCAGTTGCACATTTTCTTTCTTCATAACAATAATTGATACCAAAAATATATGCCCAGTTCTCTACTAAGCACTTTATACTTATCAGCTCATTTAGTTCTCATAACAGTCTATGAGATAGCTACTATCATTATCCCCATTTTACAGAAAAGAAACAAAGAAAGATTAAGCAAGTTGCCTAAGGTCATTATTCTAGTAGGGCTTGGAGCCAAAATTTAAACTTCCGGGCCCTTATTCATAACCACTATAGTGTTTGGCCCCTTATACCTTAATATTATCATTAATAATGAAAGTAGGTTGTCTGTATTATATCCCTGGAGTATATGTGGAACTCCTGAAGTAAAAAAAGTCCGAAAGAGGGGAGGACCCAGGGGAGGGACTCTGAAGGGATGAGCCCCAGGCCATGGGACCCAGCCCCCTCGCCAGCCTCGGGCCGCCTCTCAGCTCCAGCCCGCAGGTGAGGGAACACAAATCCCTGGGAAATGCATTCAACAGTTCTATTTCGTTTACATACAGGATGCTTTTTATATACAGTGGCTATTAGTGAATGTTAATGAATTAACTTTGGTTTTTTTTTAAGATGTGAAGGGTCCTAAGAAGCTCTTCCCAGAGCTTCCATTTGGAAACATGGATAGTGACAGAGTGGAAGCCCGCAAGAGCCTCTTGGAATCATTCCTGAAGGTCAGCACCCTCTGCTCTCGTTCTAGCCACCAGACAGACACCCAAGCCAAGGTGGAGAGAGCTGGGGACCAGAATTTCTCTTTGAAGTCCTTCTTGTGTCTCTTGCAGCAACTCTGTGCCATTCCTGAGATCGCTAACAGTGAGGAGATGCAGGAGTTCCTTGCTCTGAACACAGATGCTCGTATTGCCTTTGTCAAGAAACCGTTCATGGTCTCCAGAATAGACAAGGTACGAGCGGGGCCGCCGTGCTCAGTCTTAGTTTCTCATCAGTGTGGAGGCGGGGGTGGGAGACGCAGCACCCAGCAGTAAGTGGAACACGCACTGGGATTTTCAAGACCTGTTGCCAATATTGGTTGGGTCGTCTACTTGCCGAACGACAGTGAACAGCTAATGAGGATACGATACCACTCCACAGTCGGTGTACACACGTCTCCCAGGGATGTCATGGTGTTGCGATTCCAGGGGAGGGATGTCAGGGTGCTTCTGCATCTCCACAGATAGGTGGGGCAGGAAGGTCTCTCCCGGAGACGAAGGTCATTCCCAGGGTCCGTCACTCAGGAAGGAGCCCTAAGACAGGCACCGAGCTGGACTTAGGTTTGTGTAGTGATTCTCTGCTGGAGAACAGAGTGTGAAAGAACTGTACCTTCTTCAAGATGGTAACTCAGAACCTTTGGAGACTGTAGGAGAAGGACATTTGAGCACCACACTGGAGCCTGTGAGGAGAGGTTGCCAACTGATCTTAGCACCTCCAGGGCAGAAGGCTGAGGTCTCTGCTTATCAGAAAATGCATATGTTTTAAGAGGTTAGAAAACTGACTTTTGTGGCAGAAGAGGCCTCTCCCTCTTCTCATCTAGACTTCAGGGGATAAAGTGATACAGTGGAACTTCATGTGGTGGGAGTTAGGAGACATTCACTGCTGTGAGGAAAAAACTGCAAATCAGAAAGGGATAAACGAGGTCAAATCCCCAGAGTTCCCTGCAGGTGTGTTCATCCATGCTGACGTGTTCCTTCATTGATTTTTTCAACATCTGCCCCGTGCATGCCTACTTAAAGCCACGTACTGTATGCGTTGCTGAGGATACAGGAGTGAACAAGACAGATATGGACCCTCACCACAGACTACCGTCCTGTGAGCCGAGAGAGCGAGTTGTATTTTCTCAGCTACATTATCCACATTCACGCGGTTCTCTGTGTTCTTTCCCTGGGGTGCTGCTTGACCATTTCAGCCGTGCCTCGGCTGTGCTGGCTGCGCTTGTGGAGGACTAACATGGAATAAGGTCAAGCAGGTGCTGGGCTGCTCTGAGCCAGCAGGGTTCATTAATGGGCCAGAGGCGCCAAAGGAAAAGTAAACGTCTCCTTCCATTTTGAAATTTTAGGGTTTCATTCGTTTGTTCTTTTTTCTTTTTAGCAAATGTCTGCATGTCATTTTCCCATTCTGAGAGATAGAAATAATTCTTACTCTTCAGTGAGGATTGTTTCATTTCATCCTTGTGAGTAGAGAAGTTTATATCAATTCCAAATTCCTTAACTTTAACCTGAGTGAGTTTTGTTATTCTTTCTCTAGTTAAAGAAGAGAAATTGTTCGAATTAAGTGAAAAACCAGATTTTTTACTCTGTGTGAATTGCTCTGAGCATTTTTATATCACATATGTTTCTAGAGTGTATTTCTTATTTTGTTAATCTTTTTCACTCTTTCTTTTCTCCATATATTCCTATCTATATTCCTTTCACTTAATCACATCTTGGTGAAAGTATTATCAGTTTGGAAATGGAAAATCATTCCTCTGTATGAGGACTTCCCTGGTGGGTCAGTGGCTAAGAATCCACCTGCCAATGCAGGGGACATAGGTTCGAGCCCTGGTCCGGGAAGATCCCACATGCCGCGGAGCAACTAATCCCATGTGCCACAACTACTGAGCCTCCTCTCTAGAGCCCACAAGCCACAACTACCGAACCCTCGTGCTGCAACTGCTGAAGCCTGCCTGCCTAGAGCCTGTGCTCTGCGACAAGAGAAGCCACCACAATGAGAAGCCCGCGTACCGCAATGAAGAGTAGCCCCTGCTCACCACAACTAGAGAAAGCCCGCACGCAGCAACGAAGACCCAATGTGGCCAAAAAAAAAAAAAAAAAAACATTCTTTATGAAAAGAAAAAAATTGAAAATGAAAAGTATTTCACCAGCCTGTAGAACTTCCAGATTATTATTTATCCCATTGTTTTGGCTTCTTTTCCCATGACATTGTTTGTCTTAACTCTGTGAGGAAGAAGATTTTTATAGCCAGAGAGAAAAGGGGAGAGAGTTTCCACCAAGTCATTAGCTAGTGTCTGTGTGGATAGATAAGGCTCTGCTAGATAGGCCAACCGCCTCCTTGTCCTGGGTGCAGAAAGCTCCTTTGTGGCTTCTGTCTGACCCCGCATCTCTGACCCCACATCTCTGACCCCGCATCTCTGACCCCTGCATCTCTGACCCCTGCAGGTGGTGGTGAGCGCTATTGTGGACACCTTGAAGACAGCATTTCCTCGCTCTGAGCCCCAGAGCCCCACAGAGGAACTGAGTGAGGCCGAGGCAGAAAGCAAGCCCCAGCCAGAAGGCAAGAAGGCTACCAAGTGAGAAACCATTCCCAGTTCTCAGGCTTATCCCCAGTTTTCAGCCAAAGCCCATTCCCACTCTTAGGCCCTAGAAGAGAGGAGATGAGTCATACCTACCAATTTTTATACAAAGCCAGACCACAGACTGAGCCTGAGATCCTGCACAGGCACACTTGGTGAATGTTTGTCTTGCCATGAGAACCTAGGGCCCAAACTCACCAGGGAATTTTGATTAGAAGGAAAATTCTAGAATATGGATATTCTCCTTTTTTATTCCCCTGGAAAGTTGTGATGTTTCTTTCCCTTTAAGAATTAAGGCTTATGACTGATCTCTGTTTGTCATCGTTTCTGGAAATCTTGGCTCAGAATTTGAGTGTATTAGCAGTAAACAGAAATGGGCTAGAATGGACACCTACAGGGCCGATTTTAGTCACTGGCTATTGCTGCTACTCTCTCCTGCACTAGGGTCCCAGGTGCTCTCTGGCAGCGCTCAGAGCCAGCATGTGGAGAGGAAGGGCACCACACTTCCCTTCCTGGACACTTCGTATCTGTATCTGGGCCATTATGAAGGGAGAGAGAGAATGGGGGATGGGGGGTTGTAGAATGTCTGTCTGTCTGTCTGTCTTTATGTTCATGTTTCATGGGCCAGCAATAACACTCACAATTCTTAGCCTTTTTTTTTTTTTTTTTTTTTTACTGGGCCCATATTTGAAGGGTAACCATGGTGCCTGTGCTTATAAGAACCCTATTCCTTGAAACATTGAGGTTAGCACTTGTGGTTTTTTCCCTGGTTTTATTTGGAACACAAGGGGAATAGTGGATGTGCAAAAAGGTGTGAACAACAAGGACAACCTTGGTCTGTGCCACTTGTCTGTTTAATCTTCAACAAATTTTTAATGAGTGCATAGTATGTGCTAGCCACTCTTCTAGCCTATGGGAATACAACCATGACAGACTGGTCCTTATTTTACATTAGCAAAAGTCCTTTCACAAATGCAGGGTAGGCATAGCTTAGTGCAAGTGTTGCACTGTATATTAAGTATTGCAAGAATATATATTGTTTGGGGGTTTTCAGGGCTAGGTCTCTCTGACCCTGAACCATAGTAAGCTCCTAAGAATAAGTATGGGTGTTCTTGGTTTGAGGTATTAATACCTGTCAGCCCTTTTGTATGGGGATCAAGACCATGAATTACATACTGTTTCTGCTCTTTGTTTCTGTACCAGGTCCAGACTGAGGTTCTCATCCAGTAAAATTGCTCCAGCACTGAATATAACTGAGGCACACGAGAAGATTCTCTATCGTCTCCGGGAAGGCAGTGTGGTAAGAAGTCCCTGCAGAATTCTTGGACATAATAGCTGGGATGTTGAACCTGCAGTTATAGGCAGCTGAGACAGTCTCCAAAATCAGAAAGGACTTAGGTGCCTTCCTAAAGGACTTCACCAACATCTGGCTCTCTGATTTTTATTCTAGGAGTATTTTCTCAGAGTGGTTTGGAATTCCTACTAGTTCTGGGTTGGCAGGTTGGCTTCTCAAAAGTTGTGGGCTTGGAATAATGGATGAGAGAATGAGAAAGCCAGTTCCTGGAAGAAAACCCAAAGTTTTTGTGTCAAGTGAGACTACAGAGGCATTGTTTTCCTTGCAATTTAGGTTAAAAACAAAAAAACTTAGGTGGTCACAGAGTCAGTGGGTCCTCTACTCATGACACTGCAGGGAAGGAACAGAGAAACCACAAGTGCTGCAGTTGGCCTGGCGCTTTCTGCATGTTTCATGTGACGTGCCACTGGCTCTTTCTTCAGGAGTCAGAGATCCTCTCCATGTCTGGGATGGAATCCTTTATTGAAAAGCAGACAAAGTTACTAGAAGCGCAGCCAGCAGAGGCCCCAGGAAAAGATTCTGAACAAATCTCCAAGGGATGTGTGGATGACTGCATGTCAGGTGCAGCCGTGCCAGCCCAGGACCTCAGCAACAGCGATCCAGGTAAGTGACAGAGAAGGGAGCCAGGGTACAGTCCACCTGGGACCTGGGACTGTTGGGATTCATTGCTTCAGTTTCTCATCTGTTCAGCTAAGCTAGCCAGGTGTTGAACACTAATGCTTGAGGTACTCTGCTGGGATACGGAGAGGAATACGACACAGTCCCAGAGCTGAGTCGAGCAGAGGAGTGTGGCACGTAAACAGGGAGTTGCAGCAAGACAAGATCCACGGTTATAATGCCATCCGTATGTATTTTCGGCACGCTTTGGCGTACCTTTGGACGACTCCCTTTATTTAGAAATCTTCTTCCCTTGCCGTCTGTGGTGCCACTTCCCTGGTTCTCTTTCTGCCCCTCTTGTGGCCCTGCCTCAGTCCCCTCTGCTGGCTCCTCAGCCTTCCAGAGCTTTACTTTTGACTCTCTGTTCTTACTCTGCGCACTCCTGGGTGATCTCATCTGTTGGTTGGTTTCAGCCCTAACACATAGGCTGCTGATGCCTCAATACTGGAGGTGTATTTCCAACTGCCTACTGGAAACCTACACTTAGACGTGCTATAGGGCAGCTGAAATACAGCATTCACAGAATGGAATTTATCTTTTCCCCTGGATCTGTTCCTTCTGGTTTACTTACTGCTGTGGCAAACGACACCACCAAGTTACCCAAGGAAGAGCAGAGAGGAAGCGGTGAGGACACCACTCTCGCCTCGTAAGCATTTAAGGCAGGGCAGGTTTACTTCCCAGCAGTGCAGATGTTTTCTACAGAGGAAAAACTGGGAGCCCTGGATATCAGTCGGTTTGCAGAGCTAGAACTTTTTATAAGAAGAAAGTTTTTCAAATCCCCCAAAACAGAGGCTCCTGCTGAAAATAAAAAATCACAAAATCTTGGGTTCAGAAAAGGAAAAAGGACTGATTTCACCATTGTTTCTCAGGTGCCCACAGTCACCTGACCTCTGCTCTACGGACCTTAGCTTAACTCTGTGAAAAATGGAGTTTACAACCCCATCTCTGTTCAGAGAGCTTACATCTCACTGGTTAAGTAAATGAAGCGTTACGACAGCAAAATCTTCAGAGAGCTCCAAGAAATTATAAATAAGATGGGATGGGTAAAATAATATAATTCTAGCCAAAATCAAGTCTTTAAATTTTGAACGTTATATCTCTAAAGGGATAATTTATGCCTGAGCCCTTCTACCAGCCCTGAGAGACTCAGCATGCTTACGTGGTAGATAATTTACCACTTTTATCAAGAGGACCTCGTGCCTTGTTTGCTGTCGCTTATTTTTTACTGCTATGACTAATTGTCACCACGTGATGGCAGCTCTGGGTAAATGCTAAACCTGAGAAAATGATAGAATTGAAGAGGGTGAATAAGGAATGCTATTTTCCAAGGAACTGAATATCCCATTTTGAGCAAATGACTAGAAAGCAGACACATCAGCTCCCATGCCCCCTTGAAATACAGTGCAGAAAAAAGAAAATATATACTGGATGGGATTAAGAAGAAAGTATGGTTCAGTTCTAGCAGATTTATCCAAATTTGAAATCATTCATGTTCTAAAGAACCCTTAAGCAAGGAATGCTGGGGCAAGCTGGTGCAGAGAATACCCATTGGTCCTAGGCTAATAAAATGATTGTTGGTGATTAATTGTAACATTAATCACAGCTGTAGCTGTGGTTATAGCTGAGATTTATTCAGGAACAGTATGTATTTCTGGGGCAGTTTCCTGGGAAGCAAATCAGAAGTGACATGGGACCCCATGAACAAGGTTAGGGAACAGTGCTTGCATCCATAAAATACATCTGTTTAAGAGAGTTCAGCTCAGCATGGGTATGAGCGTATTTGTGGTCCTTCCAATCTTTGAAACAGGAAAGAAACGAGTAATTGTCATAGCATTTTACCAAAGGTGTAGTGTTTTTCCTACAACCACATATTATCTCAAAATCAAACTGAAGTCTCCTGGATCCTAACCCATCAGCTCTGTGTAATGGAGATGCTTTCAAAGCAACTTTTTTACGGAAAAGTGAATCCCAGATCTGCTCACAGCATTTCCTTGCTACTTTGTGGAGGCTAGTGGAATACAAGGATGGAAGGGAGTGGACCTTACCAGTTCCCGTTAGTCACCAGTTGTGAGCACTTCCTTGGAACAAAATGTATTCAGCTTCCTGGGGGAAGTACAAAAGAAACAGAAGCTAGGGAGGCAAAATAATTATATGCAAAATCTTTTTAAAGATAAACAATACTTACTAAGTGACTAAGGAACATAAAAGAATTGTAAAGAAATACAGAGCCTATTGCTGAACTTTGTAGAAATGAAGTAAACATCTCTTGACTTGAATACAGATAGATTACAAAAATTTAAGATGACTGATATAAAGATGGAGAAGACCCAGTGCACTGAAACGTGTTCCTCAAGTATGGGTCTCTTTTGAGTTACTCTTGATGCCTTTTCATTCCCCAGGAACAGAGACAGAGTTGGCTGACACAGCCCTGGATCTGCTTCTCTTGCTGCTGATGGAACAGTGGAGATGGCTATGTACGGAGAGCGTGCAGAAAGTTATTCATCTCATCTTTGGGACCCTGATTCAGAGGTAGGACTGCTTCACATTAGAGTCTCAGGTTGGACAGGGGTTGGATGTGATGCCTAATTCTCCACTAGAAAGGGAAAGTATAGAGTCCAGGAAGCCTGTGGCCATAAGAGAAGATAAAATCTCTGTTCTAGGGGTACAGGGATGAAGAGTGCCTGGAGAGTATCCCCTTGTTGTCTAAAGTGTGAATGGGTCTGCTTCTGTAAGACTTCTGGCATCATCCACTGAATGACAGGCACCACCTGTGATCTCAGATACTTCAGCTGAACTCTTCCTCCTCTAGGATCAATTCTCCACCCAGTTTTACCTCCGGGTCCTATACCTTTCACCTTGTTACAGTGGATGTGTCTCTTAACTAACAGTGTATAGTCACTGTGACGATAAGCAACAAGAAAGACAAGGAGAAAACTGGTCAGTGCTCAAAATAAAGATGATTTTCTCCAGGAGGGGTGTACATATTCACTACTGAAGAAGCACTTAGTGACACAGGATGATAAGGAATAGAAGGATACTTAGATTTAAAACTTGGATTTTATAATTCAGGCTTTGTGATCCCAACACCGCTTGAATCTCCTGAAAGATTTGTACATAGATGGAGTTTTTAGCTACTGACTTCCTAACCATGAAACTGATGCAAGCTTTGCTGAACTGAAGGCCAGAGACACTGTCTCTGAACCAGACAGACACAATAGTGCTTGAGCTTTGGCCACTCTTGCATGAGACATCCTGGAAGATCCCAGGGTAAGAAGAAGCCAAATCCTGAACTCTTCTGTTACCATGCGGCTCACGCTAATAGGCCACTCCAAAAATAAAAATAACAACTTAAGAAAAGAATTATGTATCTATTCTGCAACAAGTAGGAAATCCATTAACAACAAGTAATTAAATTGCCCCTTCCACACTTAAAGTTACATAGGATCAGGGAGTCTTAATAAGGTTTCATCGTTAGGAAACTAAGTGAAAGAAGAGGATGCACGTTTATATTTGCTGAGTGTTTATCATTTCCAGCACCTGACCTCTGTTGACATATTTTCTTACAGCAACCAAGTGAGGTAGGTAGCCCCATCTCACAGAATAAGAAAGTAGAGCTTGGCAAGGTCAACCAACATACCCAAGGCCATAGTTAATGACATAGTGGAAGTTGAAACTGGATGTGCACAACTCCAAAGCCAACGTGCTTCTTCCTGTGTATCGCAGCCTGAAGACTGGTCTCCGTGTGAAGCCCACGTATAAAATGCTGACTGGTCTTTGTGCCTCGCTTTCACCCTTGTCCCTCCTCCATACTCAGCTCTGCCTCGAGGCCGCTTTTTCTGAAAAGCAAATATGAACATATATTCTGCACTTAATATCCATCAGGGTGCTCTGTGGCCTACAAGAGTGATTTTCCCAACATGCTTTCCAGAGTTCTAGGGTTCCACAGGGGCGCTTCAGAAGCCAACTTGGAAGCCACGGGGAGAAGCAAGTGGACCATTTTGATCAGTTTAATAGACTGGGGGTCTAGGTAAGGTTTTGTTTGAAAAAAGTTTCCACTGTGTTTAAAATATATATTCATTTATTATAGTAAAATTCCAACTCCTTTCTTACGTGATCTGGTCCCAGCCTTATTTCCAGTTCTCCCCATGCACACCACCCACCGTGGCCTCAGTACTCTGTGGATGCTCTTCCTTCAGGCCTCTCTTCATCCTCTTGTCTCTGCCTTATTGTCTTCTCTACTCGTTCTTTTCCTGCTCTCTCCCTGCATCCTAAACTTCCCCTCTTCTTGTCTTGGCCTACTGCTAAATATTTTTCAAACATCAACATTCAGTGTCATTTATTCTGTGAAACTTTTTATGGCATCCTCTCCCATTTTTCCCTGGATCTAAGGAGTCTTCTCTAATCTCAAAGTTTTGATAATAATACTTAACACAGTATATTAGAGAAATGGTCTACTTTCCCAAAACTAGTGATTCACCTAGCTTATCAGTTTTCCCCCACGGTATTTGGCGATATCTGGAAATATTTTTGGTTGTCACAACTGGGAAGGGAGGCAGGATATGGCTAGAGGCCAGGGATGCTGCTAAACATCCTGCACACAGGAGAGCACCCTCTCCGCTCCAAACAACAACAAATTATCCTACCCTGAATAGGATGTATCTACACCCTCAGTAGTGCAGAGGTTGAGAAACCTTGCCCTAGACCAGTGGTTCTTTAAGGGCCAGAACTGGCTTATGTCCCCAGCAGCTTCCACAGGGCCTGGGATATAGTAGATGCTCATTAAATATTGGACAAAAGAATAAACATTTCCCTTCTCAATACCTTTATACTGGAAAGTAGAGTCTTCGTATGTTTTGTTCAGTCACGTGTGAATGTTGCTGATTGAGGCTTCATTTCTCTTCCTTTGTTAGGCTTACCTTTGCTCACCTTCCCCCAAAATGGGAACATCCTAAACGAGCTAGTGTGTCGTCGTTGACTCCCCACCTCCTGAAGTCATTTACATGATAAATTGGTTTCAGACCACAAGAAATTATTCAGTAGTAACAGAAAAGTACAGATGAATCTGGAGAAATTCAAAAAGAATTGAGATTCATACATAAAAAAGGTAGGAAGGTTACCTGAAGTTTGAATAACTCAGAATATTAAAGAGCTTGGGCCAGAAAGGAGAGAGAAGTGTATTTGGGGAATTACAGGAAGGTCATTGAAGAAATGGTATTTTATGTAGCTAGGGAGCTTTAATACAAGAATTAAATCCAGGGGAATTGCAGGCTGTGAGAATTCCAAGCCGGGCTGCATTACCTCCGTGGGCGATGATCATAAATTGCCTCGTGATAGGCAGGAGACAGTAAGGTGGAGGGTGGGTTGTGAAGTAAATAGATGGTGCTCTCTAGTGTAAGCACTGCCTTGACCTGACTGTAGACATGGGTAAGCCTGCATTGTGGCACACATCCCACTTTACCTTAAAATACTCCTCTCTCTCTCCAGCAGGGTGATTGTTTTGGTCTTATTCCTTTATTCACTGAAAAAATATTAAGAGCTGGTCAGTATAAGACATGGTGCCTGCTTTTACATATTTTACCGTTTAGCGGGGGTGAGAATTGAGGGCTTTATCCGTGATCACAAAGTGAATGCTTGGTGAGGGTAGAAATCAAACCCAGGTATTCCAAAGCCTGAGTTCTTACCCACTTCAGTGTACACGACTCTGCTGTCTTTAATCTGTCTGAGCTTTGGAATAGTAATGATGTCTATCAGTAGGTATCTGGGTGCATAGAACATGTCCAGTAAACATTAGGTCTTCATATTTGCGCTTCAGGAAAAGGAAAGCAGGGTAAAAAGTGCATTCTGTTTCTGATTCCTCCAGCTAGTGGCCCCAGATTCTCTGCCCTGTTCAGGATGCCCCACGCAGATCAGTCTCCTGCAGCCTCCGCTGCTCCTACTGTGCCTGTCTCTGCGGTTGCACACAACCCCTGTTCTTCTAAACAGGACCGCGTGTGAGGCCTTTCAAGGTGACTTTATACCAATGGACTCATTTGCAAAGGCGACAACCAGAGCATCCCCGCGTCTGACAGTAGGCGGCAGACCACCTGGTCTCTCTGCAGCACAGACAAGCACAGGTTCTGTACAGGGTGCGGCACTGTTCTCCAGGTTTACTGGTGCTGCTGGAATCAAGTCGCACCTTTCCTCACGAGAAGAACTTGGAGTCAGGCTAAGTTCCTCCCCTTTCCGTCCCCATACCCTGACAGTTCCACTGGAACCACACCTGATTAGCTGGGTAGGTGGCTGTCTGGTGAATGTAGCTCATGCCGTAAACAAAATCAGGGAGAGGGCTTGTGGCTGAATTTCCCTTGACTTTCTTCTCTTTTCACTTTTTTTTTTGAATTGGGTGGCATCTTTTTTTGTTGTTAAAGGGAGAAAATTCTGAATGTTTATAGTGAATTTGAATGAAGCCAAAATGAATACTGTGCAAGAACAGAATTTTGTGGCTAGTTACTTTTGGAAAACTCTCTGTAACTGTGGTCTGTTAACCTCTGTTCATCCTAGGTATTTCCAAGTGATGATATTTTGTACTTGTTGAGTTGCCCCATATTTCTTCCTGTCAGAAAGTTCTTACATCTAATAAAACTTTATTCTTAAGTCCATTTTGTTTTGTATGAGCTGCAACAGAAATAGGAACACAGATGTTGACACCCTCCTTGCCCTGAGCCTCTACAAACTAGAATTACATGAAGAGTCTCACTCCTCCCTCTTCAAGGTTTTTCACCTTTCTCTATAAATCATTACTCCCAGCTTTTTTAATGATATACTTGGCCCTCTCCTCAACTATCTTGTGCTGGGTTCACATTGTTCTTGAAGCTTCCTTAAGATAGCAGTCAAGAAGTCATGGACATCGGAGGAGGAATCCCAGTGCCCCCTCCAGGGCTTAGAGGATCTGATGCCTGTGGCCCATGGTCTGTACCAGCAAGTTCCATGTGCATGGTACACATGGAAAAGACAGGGCTTAGTTCGGGGTTCAGAGTATAGACATTAATAGTCTTATCAGCTTCAGGGTTTACCATCCAGCAAACTTTTGTTGAGAGTTTACTTTGTGCAGACACTGTGCTGAGCACTACAAGCATATCACTGAATGCTCGCAAAAGCCGTGTGAAAGACCTCTTATGATCCCCGTCTCAAAGATGCAAAGGCTTACGAAGCATTGTGGTTATTCATTCAAGATCATAGAGCTAATAAGTATACTACAGGCACAGTCTGAACCCGGGTTTGTCTGATGTTCAGCTATAGTGACTGTCTCTCAGGATCAGATGTTTGCTCTATGATTTGAAGGGATAAAAGCCAGCCCCCAAATCTTTGACTCAAAGCAGTATACATTCCCCAAGAGGAGACTGCCAGTCAGTTTGTAAAACAAAAACTGCGTTTCCACATACGCCCACTCACATATAACACAGAGTACTCCGCAGCACCCTCAAGTCAGCCCATGTTACTTGTCCCCTGGACAGCTTGCATTTTTATTTTTAAAAAGAGGTTCATGCAGTGCTACATTCTTGGGCGTTATTTGCTTTGGTGAGCAAATGCGCTGGAACGTGATACCGCCCCAAAGCTGCAGCACCTCCTGCCCCACCTGTCCTCGCTACGCCGGAGAGGTGTGGGTGGTCCCAGCCGGTTCAGTGCTGGCCTCTCCACGACTGTCCCCGTGACTGCTGCTCAGGAGGCAGCATGTTTGTTCTCTCCCTGAAACCACTTGTGTCTGAGCCGTATCCTTTTGCAGAACACTTGGGTTCTCTTTCTTTAAGTTCGAAAGAGAAGGAGGGTTGGTGTTGATGCCACGGGTAGCTACCGCCACTTCTCTGGTTATCCTGAGCACACTGCCATCCCTGATGGCATCTAGACTTAGACGCATCTCCTTTTAAAAATGTCATTTTCCAACCTCCAGCATTATCATCTCCAAGAAGATAAGTTAATTTCTTCTGCTTCCAGCTTTCCTTATTCTCCTCGCTCCCTTAAAAGACCTATATGCATAACTAACTGCCTGGGACGCCAGGGACCGCCAGGGACCGCTGCCAGATCAGAAGCATGCACTCTCTCGCTTTTTCTCTCTCCTGCACAGGCTCAATCTCTCTCTCTCTCCCTCTCTCCCCTCCCCTCTTCCCCCCTCCTTCTCTATCTCTGGCCTGCAAGCGAAAAAGAAGAGAGAGAGTAAATTCAACCTTCTGACCCCTCTTTCCAAGCCAAGGTTGGAAGAGTTCTGATTTGAGCCAGGCTCCATAAATCTCCCTTGATTGTTGGTGGTGTGGAGAGAGAGGGGGCAGGGAGCTGAAGAGAAGTTAGATGCCCAAAAAAGGCATCGTTAAGTCAAAGGGAAGTCTTGCACACATGCGCGCCTGACCTCGTGTGTCAGCTTCTGTGCTGGGAACATCCAATTATGTAAGGAGCACTCCTTATTTGGACTTAGAGTCTAAGGGAGGGGAGAGGAGTGGGGGTAGCAGTCTAAGCCAAGGAGTGAGTCCAGCTCGTGTAGACTGCTCATGTCCGAAAACAGGAGAAACCGACAGTATCCCTGCATGCGTGAGAATCAGGTTTAGGGAACTGGACAAGTACTCAGACATTGACTGGGTTGGAGGGAAAGAGGAGAGATGTACTGTGCTCCATTGATGGTAGAAGGTTTGGGGCAGGAAGACCCAGCCAAGGTGAGGGGTGAGATTATTATGGAGTCCCGATATAGAGTGAAGGAATGAGAAGAAGCTGGCCTGGTTCCCTGCCTGGATGCCCAGAGCAAAGCCACGATAAAAATACGAGCCAGGCTAGCAGCAGAGTACACGAATGCCACGTCCTGTGGCTCTGCCCTCCGCATGGCCCCGAAGATGGCATCAGACTCTGTGTCAAAAGGACAGCAGACACATTCCTGGCATCTGTGTGAGGATTTCTTAAAGAGTGAGTGTGGTTGAGTGAGCATGTGTGTGTGTTGAGGGCACGTGGGACTGGAGTAGCATGGCAGAAGAGCTGGGAAAAAAGAGAAAGTCCTGCGATCTATGGGTAGAAAAGTACATGAAGTCAGGAAGCAGACAGAGAGGAAGAAGAAAAAAAAGAATATGTCAGGTGAAGTTGTTCAGCAAGCAGTGGGTCCAGGAGAAAATTAAATGGCAAGCTCTGGACCTCGTGCCAGGCCATGGAATCGTTCCCTTAGAAAAGAGGTCTCTACAAACCATCTTTCAGGAAAGGTCAGAAGAAGGTTTGTGGACAGGGTATGGGACCATTGGAGAGGGCTGTGTTCGCAGGTGGGAACATTCATTTTCCTGAAGGGCAATTATGAATGGATGACCATGGGCTCTTCTGCCTCTGCCATTTTCTTGGGTCACTCCAGAATCTTAGGTGTTCTCTGAGTGGAGTCCGTTCAAGGGCCTCTTTCTCGGTGGGCACGTCTAAGTAGCAGATAGTTAAATGGTCTTTCTGACGATGGTTATATCTTACGGGAAGCTCCGGGCCCACCACTGAAAGGTCATGAGCAATCACAACAGAAAAGGAACTGACATTTATTAAATACTAACTATATCAGGTAAGCAGCTGTGTACTTTATATACGAAGGTGCAGTTCAATTCTCTGAGGTAGACATGTATTTTATAAGTGAGGAAAATGATACTCAGATTAAAGAAGCTTCCCAGAATCATAGAGCTAGTAAGGGCCACATCTGAGATTCCACTTAAGTCATCCTGGCCTGCAAGCCTGTGCCCTTCCTACCACTGCATGTGGGCCTCCCCACTGAGCAAGCTTTCTCACGAAGCAGCGGCCACTAGAATTGGCCTCACCTGAAAGTCCCTGTGCACTACTTCCATCTAATCTCTCTTACTTTCCATCTGTCTGGCCTCAGAGACACACGTATTTGATGGTAGCATATAAATTCATTTCCATCTGTATTCTTAAAGCACTTCTGGATCAGAAATTATATAGTCTCCCTTTGGTATCTCTACTCTAAATCCTATTCCCAATCAGAAAAAGATTATCAGAGTTACGATTCAGAGTTTCTCAGGAAACATGGATTATGGTTTCTTCCTTTGCTCCATAAAGTTCTCTTTCAATTCAGCTCTGGTGCCTGTGGCGTCTTACACCTGATCTCTTTCTATGCATAGCTTTTGTAGAAAAATGCATACTTTTGCAAGAGTCCCAGATACAAAATTATCTCAAACTAAGTCTTCCAGTTTTCCTGTCCGATTATCTCCTGGCCCTCTAGTTCTAGCCCCGGGTTGGTTTTAAGGGGCTGAAATCTATGTTCTGCAGCAGTGCCTTTGTTCAGGTTGTACTGTGCTTCCTGGGGAAGAGGAACACTACTTGTCCTGTGCCTCTTCCACTAGACCTTGAAAAAGGGAAGCTCTTCACTCCGTAGACTGGGTCAGGATGGGCCCCAACAGTCTCCAATTGTATGAGTGACCTCACTGTCATATTTCTTAGGGGTCTTTTATTCTACTCCCATCTTAGGATAAAGGCATAATGCCTTTCCTGTCGTGTACTGACAGTTTCTACTTGAATACATCTTTAAAGTTGTAACAGGTAGGTGTGCATTTGCACTTCTGTGTGTGGTGCATGCTCTTACACTCTCATAGTCTCAAACAAAGGTACAGAAGTGGTAGCAGTTAAGAAAAAAACAGAATAGAATCGATGTATTTAAGCTTTAAAACCTTTTTTTCCAAGTCAGGTTATTGGTATCTCTTGCCTCTCTAACTACAAAGAGGAACCTAAGACACTTTTTGAGGACAGTTTCAGACTGTAAGCATCTCGTGGGCAGGGACTCTGTCTTCCTCACCATTCTGTTGTAGGCACTTAGCCGCGCAGATGGAAGGCACTTAGTATTTGTCAGATGAATGAACATCACATGCCCTTCCAGTTGAATCGGTCCCTGTCCTCATCACTGGTGAGAATCTCAGGGGTTCCTCAGTGCTGCTGGGGATGAGAAACACAAATGTAAACGGAAACCCCCTTCCTGGCCTGCCCCACAGGTCTTTAGTTGGGCAGCTCCCATTCCCAGAGCCGTGGTTGGGCCTCGGGCCATCTCCTTTCCAGAGGAACACAGTGCCCTCTGCCATCGTGGGCCTCCCACGGTGAGGTTCCATCTAAGCTTGCCCCCTCTGGAAGCATCTGTTGCTGCTTTGCCTTCTCAGCCTCTTTGCTTCCACATGGGGAAGTAAGGATGTGGGCTTTGAAGTCTGGATTCAAGTCATGCTTTGAGGCTTGTTCTCTGTGTGACTTAGAACAAGTCACTCAGCTTCCCTCTGCCTCAGTTACTCTCCAAGTGGGAGTAACGGTGCCTCGCTCATGAAGTGACTGAGGCCTCTTGCTGCATGCCTGCCATGTGGTGACACTCAATAAATGGGAGTCCTCCTCCATCTTTACAAGCTCCACCTTCCATTTCCTTGGGTCTCTTATTTGCTAGGGCAGTCACATGTCTGATGTAGGACAGATAATGTGTTTACATTGCAGTGGTTTTTTGGCGAGGTCTTTATAGTGAGCCTGCCTTGTGATCTGTTAGTAGCAAAGACCCCGTGAGACAGATGGCCTTTTCTGCATCCTTCAGGTCAGGGTCTCTTCCTTCATGTTAGCTATCTCTGAGTGCCATCCTGTCCTCCTCACATACTTACTTAACATCTCCCCAAGTCATACCCAGAGCAGAAACTCAGAGCTTCAGAGCCAGGGAGCTGCCCCTTAAGCCAGGTACTCCCAGCCCTCTTCCTTTACTTTCTAGGAAACTCACTTCATTTGGTTCTTGTATGGTGATCTCTTTACAGATAATCTTTGAAAAGTCTGTGTAAGATTTGATGCCTGTGTCTGCTTAAGTACTTGTTGGGAACTAGCTCTTCAGACCTCCTATGGCGTCATTTCTATGTTAGGGTCCTTTCAGCCTAAGAGAAGAGGTAATCCGTAAGAGTCAGAAGTACTGAACAGTGTGAGGCCAAATGACACAGTATAGACCATAAACACAGAAAAAAAAAAAAAAATCATAAGGATTCTTGGGGGTAAATGTTAGGTAGGCTTTAGAGAGGAAAGTGTTTAAAGCTAGACCTTGCATTATAGGAATCATTTAGACCGGTTTAGGGTAAAGAATGTTCCAGGCACTGAAACATTTTTAAAGAGGGAAAGGGACATTATTTTTACTTTTACAATTAAAAGTAACCTTTAAACATATTTTGAATATTTTCAGCCAGCCCCTTTCTGAGTGTCTGTGTGCAGAGAGAGGGATCCTTTTGTTTTGTTAAATACATTATGGAAAGCCCGCCTGCCACTGCTGCTTGGGGGAGTTAGGGTGGGATTTCTCCCTGGGCACCAGGTGGCGCTACAGGTTAAACGATACCTATTTGCCTTCTTTGAGGGAGCTGTTTATTCTGCAATTTTAGGTCCTTGCCCTGGTGGTGATAGTAATGAAACCATTCGTTGTCCCGCTCCGTGATTCAGAGGCAACTTATCTGCCCTCTCCTTCGTGCCCTTGACTTTGAGACCAGCCCAGTTTCTTTTATCCTTCCCCTCCTCCTGTTTTGATTGTCCTTCAGCATGCACTTCTCTGAGCAGTGTGTGCAGCCAGAAGATGCCCCTTGGAGCAGCCCCTTGGGGATTCTAGAGCTGATTTGTTGAGAACCGTTTTGACTCAGGAACCCAGAGTGAACCAGGGTTTTTATAGCTGATAAAATCAGCTGGACATCTGAGGTTGAAAAATTTTGTCAGTACTCTCTGTAAGCTAGTTGGTCCTATGCTCAAGAAGGCCTTTCTAGGATACCAAAGTCCTAGATACACATGTCACTGAGGTAGAGATTATCAGATTGCACTGATGCTGGGAACCTTATCAGCCTGTTGCTTTCAGCCACGGGTGGAGATCGTTTGGCTTTTTCCTATCAACTTTGGTTTGGAGACGGAGCCAATGTTAATGCCTCAGTTTTGACCTTTACCTCTGTCTTGAGACAGAGACTTCACCAAGTGTCCGGCAGCCTGTCTGGTACTGGAGCAGGGAGGGAGTCGAGGTGAACTGGTGGGAAACATACTTTTATCTAACACTGATATAATTATAGGACCAGAGGTTTTCTTGGGGTGATTTAACCCCCATAAATACAGAATCTATGTAAACACAGTGTGCTTGCTGTGTAAATACAGCTTCAAGGGACTCTCTCTGCCACCTCCTCCTCTCTCCCTCTTGTTTTCCAACCACAAGTCGGGCCCCCAGAGTCTCTGCTGTGTGGAGGCTCTGGCGTTGTCACTGCTGTGTCCTGTATTCTAGTGTCAGGATGGATAGCCTTCTGTTTGGAAAGGTTTTCAAATTCTGCCTGTAGACAGTTAACTCAGAGCAGATACCTTCGGGTCGTTCTCCTCCCCAGGGTGATTCTGTTCATGATACTCGCTTTCCTTCTTCCCCAGCTCCTGCCAGGGTTTGTCCTGCTTTCTTAACTTCGACATCTGCTTCTCACGTGCATCCTCTGTTCTCTTCAAGGCTAGTCGTTTCCAGCTTACTCTCGCCGTTTTCACGGCATAATTTGAAACTCTGCCATGTCTGCTTGTTTACATACATCCCTAATTCTCATCCACATCGTGGCTGAGCGTACTCTAAATCTGTGACCTCTAATGTTTGTGGACGTTGGGAGCCGGTGCATCAAGTGGAGCACATACTTCCTCATCACCTCTCCCTCCTCCAGGAGTCCCCCTCCTTTCTCCCCTCCTGTAGTGACCGTCTTTGCCGGCGAGGTAGAGTCACTGAGAACAACAGGGGTCTGGTTGTCAAGACAACCACTAAATTCCCGCTGCTGCCCTCCTTTGTGTCTTGCCCTTCTTCCCAGTGCTCCAGCGCTAAGTGTTTCTCTCCCTCTCCCTGACCTTTACCCTCCACCAGACACAGTATTCTTCTGAATGCGTGGCCATTTGAATCAGCCTTTCCTTTCCCCACCCACCTCCCTACCGTAGGTGCTGAGAAAGAAAAGGGTCAGGATAACTACCTGGTGACTGAGAACGAGCCAGGCGTGCTGTTCACACGGGACCAAGGAAAGAAGGAAAGGGAGTCATTTTGGATCCTGCAGTCCCTGTGGTGATTGTTTCATCGTTTAGTGTAGATAGGTCTCGTTTTAGGAAGGATTCTGAACTAGTGTCCTCGAGTTACCCATCACCCCAGGGAGCCCCTCCTCAACCTTTGTAAACAGTACCAAGATGGTTCGCCCTTCTAATGTTTACATTCCTGAACCTGACAGGAGGAGAGTAAGTCTTACAAAAGGAAAACTAAAGCATGAAATGCAGAGTTCCCTCAGCATCCTGCCATCATTTAGTCCCTTGGATCTGGTAGAATTTTTCAAGAGGATCCAAAGGAGTCTTTCTCTGACACATACGCAAACACACAAGCACTTTCAAAAATGCTTCCATTTTTCTCCTTTCGTCTCGATAACTTTGTGAAGGAAGCAAGGCAAGAATCAGTCTTAAGAAGGAATCCAGAACTCAGAGTTTTTTCCACTTCTAAGTGGCCAAACCAGGCTCAATCCTGTGTGTGGCTTTTCAGTGCTGTTCTCACTCATTACAACACGCTATGTGAAGCCTTTGTGGCTCTTCTGGCTACCGAGTTTTTTTTCCCCTGAAGGGTATGGACCAGTTTTATGTGCAGTGTTGGGGTGAAAACTGTGATGGCCTCTTCTGGACAGGAATCTCTCAGACTTGGAGGAGAGACATGGTGGTTCCAGAGACTCGGAGGGAGTTACTGATTGTGAGAAAGATGTCCTGCTGCAGCTTTTACTTGGGTCAGATGAAAAACGGGCAGATATCCAAAACGTGTGACTGATTTTGCCCAGCTTTGAGGTCTATCGGTCCCGATTTTTCAGAGCTGGTTTATGGTACATTTATGGCCACATAGTGTGGGGCTGAGAAAAGTTGTCCTGAAGGCCTTCAGAGGGGCATAGATTTGTGTAATCATCTTTAAAATTGGAATCCTACAAGTGTCACACTGCTCAAGTCTAGAACAGATTTGTAAACATTTCCACTTGCCATCCATCTCATTTATCCCATGAACACAGAACCCCCAAGCGGCTCCCTCTCATTCTGTATTTGTTAGGAAGGTAGGCAGACCTTTGCTTCTGGCCGTTTGTACCCAGACATTCTGCTACCTTATATTCTTCTTACTAGCTTCAAGTACTGGGTTGGAGTCAGCCCGATGCTGCTCCATCCATCAGGAGTGCTTCCCAAAATACAAGTGTGACTCACAGCCCTCACAACCCCTTTGCTTTTGTTTGACTTTCAGTCTCTTCTATCCTCTGGGCCTATTTGCCAGGAAAACTAACAAAAACATAGACTGCTGGCAGCTGTCTCTCCTCTCTAGGATTTATGGAGTGTGCCAGACATGAAGCCCAGCTGACCCACTCCCTTGCCTTCCACCTCTCTTCCCTTCCGGGGGAGTACATAACCAGGTGTGAATTGCATGGATTATTCATGACGAGTTCATAATTGTAGCTCAGCTGACTTATTACCCAGTATACTTCTTAGAACAGCCACCCTACAGCTGGTGTATTGGCACACAGTTCAATTGTAATATTAGCCTAAACAAAAAGTTCTTAGGAAAATAAATCTGCCAAATGTTTATATAAATACATCTCAAATGCCAAATCAAAGGATTTCTAGATTGTCTACTTTTTTTTTTAATTATTGTCCTCCTCCATAAGCACAAATAATTAAGAGCTCACTATTCTGTTGCTGCTTTAAGTATTGGAAGGTTTGCCTTCTGCACAGCTTAGTTTGATCTGTGCGCCATGCTTTAAGACCAGTGTTTGTCCCATTAATTCACGTAGTAACTAATATTTATTGATTACCTACTATGTGCCAGACACTATGTTAAGTGATTAAAATACAAAAAAAGACCCCAAATTCCTACCCTGCAATCTTATAAATAAAGAGTTATAGTATGATGTTAGGACTTTAAAAAGAGCTCTAGGGCTTCCCTGGTGGTGCAGTGGTTGGGAGTCCGCCTGCCGATGCAGGGGATGCGGGTTCGTGCCCCGGTCCGGGAGGATCCCACATGCCGTGGAGCGGCTGGGCCCGTGAGCCATGGCCGCTGAGCCTGCGCGTCCGGAGCCTGTGCTCCGCAATGGGAGAGGCCACAACAGTGAGAGGCCCACGTACCGCAAAAAAAAAAAAAAAAAAAAAAAAAAAAGAGCTCTATACATGATTAAGAGAAGGGACTAAGTAAATTATGAGAAGCCCAGGGAAGGCTTATAAAGGAGATGACATCTGAGATAGGATTTAAAGGATGAAGGGAAATCGAGAGCTGACATTGTAGACTAGAGTATTGAAGGCAGAGTTGTGAAGCAGTGTGGCGTATTTATGGTACTCGAAGAAGTCAGGTACGATTGGGAATATACGACGTGCAACCAGAGTGGCCAGAGATTACACCGAAGAGTTCAATAGGCACCGACCCATACAGAGCCCTGTGCGCTATTCAAAGAACGTAGGATTCGACCCCCGTTTATTAGGAAACCGTGTACAGAATTTAAATAGATGATGACATGATCAACTTTGTAACTTAGAAAAAGCACTTAAATAGCACTGTCGAGGATTAATGGAAGGAAGAAACGTTAGAGCCGGGGAGAGAAATTAGGAAAGAGTTACACTGACAGAAATGACAGGTGATGGGGACCGAAAGTAAGATGATTGCTGCAGCGATAGTAAAGGGGTGATGAGTTTATGAGAAACTGAGTACTGAGGAGGTCGCTCAACTAGCTTCAGTAATTGTTGCAGTAATTATGTGCTGTTGCGTGGGGCACATGGACTAGGGATGGAGGAGAGGAGAAGTCAAGGGTGACTCTGTCTCCTACCTTGTGGATTGAGAAGCATAACTAACAGAACGGCATAGTATCCTTCTCAACAGGATGTCTGACTTGGGATACTGCAAGTTTCTTGTTGCTTATTAAATCAATAGATTATTACCTACCTTTGTGTAAAAAGAAATAATGACACATGAGGAGGCATGAACTATATCTCTAACAATTTTGAGATTTTTAGTAGAAAACTTCAGGACTTGGAGGCCTAGATTTTCATCCTTTCTTTTATCCGTAAGCTGTCTTTGGAAGAAAAAGGAAAATGTGGAATGAATAGTTAATTGTGTAGCTGGTACAGAGGAAAGGTTTTTAAATTTTCTTCCTCTGGCGAATGATGCTCACCTGGTGGACTCCTGACTGCAGTTAAAACATAACCCAAGGGGAGTAGGAAGAGTATACTTGACAGGAGACCCATCAACTCAGCAAAGGGGAGGAAGCTGCAAGAAAAACTCAGATACAGCTACAAGTGGATGTAATGGAAAACAGCTGACAGAGAGGAAAGTAGAGGTAGGTGAGAGGTACTAGAATTCACAGAAGAACATAACTGAGAATCCTGTCTTATATGTCATAATAACAAGTGAACTTAAAGTTTTAACACTGGAAGTTATCGCTGAGAGTTTTGGAATAAGGTTGATTCATTCAGTATATATTTGATGCCTTATTATATGAAGGGTGCTCTTACAGTAAATGCTGAGGAATATACCAAAATGAATTGAGATGCCTCCCCTCAAAATTTTACAGTCTTATTCTTTTGGCACTTTTAAGAAGCTCAACCAGTATGTACTGAGTAAATGTAATAAACAAACACATGACTCCAGTAAGAAAGAAAAAGAATCAGCATCAAATGAAACCAGAGTAGTTAACTGAGATCAGACTATAGATGAACATATATAAAAAACAGAGAAAGGAGAAACATACTGAGTAATGCAGAGAACAGAAACTAGAACTGGTAAGAATGGTGTCCAAAAAGCTTGACTCAGAAGGAGCTGACATTGTGGATAAATGCTAGTGGAAAAGATTAAAAAAAAAAAAACGCACATGTTAAAAACAAGAAGAACAAAGAAAATACAGGTAAATTGTTTGGAACAGATGCTGTAGTATTAACTGGTTACATTGAGAAATCATTTATTCAACAACGAATTGGTATACTTTTTGCCTAGGGTATTTAATTTCTGTTTTTTTCTGTAAAGGAAAAGGGTCTAACAAGAAGAATTGAGCAAATGTGTTTAAACTAGAATTGAAGACTAAAATAGGAATGAAAATAATAAGAGAGCATTCAGTCTGCTTTAAAACTCATGTACCTGACCCAGATGAATTCTGTTCCATGGAACTGAAAGAATTTGTATTTATCATTGAAGACCTAAGATCATTAAGAAAATTTCCATATAGAGATGTGTTGGGTTGGAGATGGACAAATATCTGGCCTTATAAAAAGTGGATACAGGCTCCTGACCCTGACATTTATCTCTGGAAATTTCTGAAGTAGATTATTAAGTAGATGTTTTGTGAACACTCAGGAAGAGAAACAGCAAGCCCTGGAACCCAGTGTGCATTCAGTGGGAATGCACCCTGCCTGATTAGCAAGGTTTCTTTCTTGGCTTAGCAGGACTATCAGACCATTAAATGAAAGGAATACATTGGTTGTTATACTGTCTGTGAATTTCAACAAGCTTATGCCATATTTTCCTAATATCCATATGGACACACATGGTCTGGACTGTGGTACTTTTAAGTGGTCCATGGCTAACTGAGTGTCTTTAGCCCAAGTAGCTAATAGATTGATAACCTGGAGGGCATTTTCTAGTGACAGAGCATTGAACTTACCCTGTTCATCAGAAATTTGCAAGTAACTCTAATCTTAGAGGTAAAATTAATACTCTGGGTGACAGAAGTCAGGATTCAAAAGGATTAAAAGAATTAGAATGATGTCTAAAGCAAACAAGATGGAATTTAATAGAAATAAATATTATAAATCAGCATTTAGATTTTTTTAAAAATTACACAAGTACAAAAGGACAAGTCTAGGCTTAACAGGCACATGTGATTTTTTGTTAAAGTACATACGTGGACTTAGGGTTCTAATTGAGTGCAAACTCAGTATGAGTCAGTGCTTTGATGTGTGTGCCCAAAAAGCCAACACAGCCTTTGACTATATTAATAGAAGTATGGTGTCTGGGTCAAGCAAGGCACTAATCTGCATTTTTTGCTGGTCAGGGCACATCTGGAAGTTGTGTTTGGTTCTGGGCACTCCATTTTAAGAGAGAATAACAAAGCAGCCCACACCCAGAGGAGGGAACCAGGATGAGGAATGATTCATTTCTCTCCTTCATTCATCTGATGTTGAGTGTCTTCTGTGTGCTCAACCTTGACGTTGGTAGAATCAAAGATGTATATACCTTGTGGAGGAGACTTAGCACAACAGCTGAATTTAAAAATGCATAGTGTTATCTTTTGAAAGAGATTTGACCAAGTAACTTTAATACCTCCTGTTAAACTTCTGAGGGTATAAATAGGAGCAATGGCTGGAAGTTACAAGGAGGCAGATTTTGGTGCCAGTATTTAAGAAGCATCCCTAATGAATTGAAATTACCCTTTTCAGGAATTAAGCAACTTCCCCAAAGTCACTTTCCTCATTGGTGGCGAGCTAAGATAAAAGCCCAACTTTCTGGAGTCAGAGGCCAGAACCCTTGGCTCTGCCATGGTATCACACAGGGGATTTCTACTTTGGGAGGAGGTTGGATATGGTAACCCCTTTCCTTCCAGCTCTCAACTTGTATGTTTCTATAAGCCTCTTGCTGTGAAATGCTTGTTTTTTCCCCAGTGTTTTCATTCGTGAATTGGTGAGATTGGAAAAGATAACCTCTAAGGTTCAGCAGAGGATTTCTTTAACCTCCTTGGTTAAAAATACTTCAATTATTAAAGCATATTAATTTTGTATCTGCAACTTATATATTACTAATCAAAAACAAAAACTGTTTGTGGCTAAGTTATAAAACTATAGAACTCAGATTCTTAAATCATGATGTTCAGTCAGTAGTCTTCCTTTGAAGCACATGTTTTAAAGATGTGGATCCATGATTTAAAACATGAAAGCAAAAATCAAAGAAGAAATTGTGTGAGACTCTACAAGCCACTTTAGATTTCACAATAGTCACTGGGAGGAAGAAACAGGAGTTTCTTGCCCTTGAAGTTCATTTCCTCCTCATTCTTCTCCCCACACAGGGCAGGAAAGGATGGTGACCTAGATACACAGTCAGAGGGCCTGAACTCTCTCAGGCACAGCCGAGCAACCTGGGTCTGGCTGCTGCAGGACTGGGAAGCCTAGAGCTGAGCACAGACAGGGAGGAACTGTCTGTAAACACACGAAGGAGCCGTAGCAGGAAGGCAGAGGCCTGGGAAAGGAATCAAAGGGAAGGGAACTGTTACTTTTATCAGGTGTGAAGTTGGCAAAAACAACTTGTGTAATGGGAAATACCTTGGATCCACACCGTCATCCTCAAGATCTCCTTTCTCTCCACCCAATAGATTGGGCCTACTGATTTCATGAGCAAATGCTCAGAGCAGTGTTCTAGGACTGTATACAGAACACGATGTTGGGGTTTATGCTATTGTAAACATTTCACAGGGTGCTTGGGGGCGGGTGGACGTGGGGACTGTCTCCAGGAGGCTAAAACTGTGGCTTGAGCTTTTTCCTCCTTCTCTTGGAACTCTTAATTCCTTATACCATATCGATGTTTTTCAAACTTTTTTAAAACTTCATCTCACAGTAAAAAATACATTTTACGTCATGACCCACTGTGAACACACACACGCGCACACACACACAAATACAGATCTGCTATATCCATATATACATAAGTAAAAGGGTCCCAAAACTTGAAGTGCACTTCTATCTTTTCTGTTCTTATCTATTTACATTTAGGTGTTCTTTTAAACGTTGTCACAAACCACAGAGTAGACGCCATGACCTCTAATGCTGTTCAGCCACAGTTTGAAAAATACCCTGTACCCAGCAACCCATTTAAATGACCGTTAACCCTGCTCTAAGGGTGACAGGATGAGTGGACACTTGCAATCTGTAGATCTGTTTAAAGTGACAGAAGCTTTAACGTCATCTTCTTTTTCTCTCTCTTTCTCTTTGACCTGTATTTGGTACTTCCGGTTGGTTTTAAGTGGCTGAGGCGTCATCGCCCTTGTGTTGGATACAGAGGTACAGCCCAGTGGCTGAAGAGGATTCAGGAAGCAGTCTGTTACTGTCTTTCATTTAGCCTGCACCAGGCATTTTTGTTAGAATATTGTTATTGTTCTTGTGAATATTTTCTGTTATTATTTCACTGTCCTTCTCCCGCTCCCTCCCCATTAAGTCATACTTGTTCAGGGCCTTCCTACTCAGCCATAGCACCGATCTTAGAAAAGAAGTGAGGGGAATTTGGCTAATTAGATGTGGTCCCTTAAAGCTTTCTCCCCTTACTCTTGAGATTTGATTCTGCTGTTTTGATGGAAAATGACCTTCTGCTAACCTTGAAGTGCCATCTTAAGCCCTAGTGTTAAACTGTATCCTTTTTAGCCACTGCTTCATCCCTCTACGTATAGCTGTTTCAGACCAGGTTCCTTTGAGCGTGGACTGGACATGCGCGCCCGGTGGAATGGATGCGCTGATCTCTGCATCCCACGTCTGGCATCATAGAGGCTCTTGCATGTCTCAGTGTACATCTGTTGTTGTTTTTTTCTCATTTTATTGCGTATTCTGGGCCCCCTAGTAAGGCTTCTTTGTGCTCTGAATCATTCAGAGATGGCCAGACGGAACAGATGTGGTTTGGCTTTTTTTCCTCTTCTTTTCTTTGGGAAAAAGGTAGGATGGTAGAAGAAGATATCTAAATCAAATACCAGAACTAGAATAGTAGTAGAAAATAAAACCAGTGCTATTTGAGGCTATTCTCTACCATATTTATTTTAGCGTATTTACCTCATGCATCTTGTATTACGTAAACAATAACATTTGTATTTAGTAGATGATTCCTTATAAATAATTTGTAAATAGTAAATAGTCCGAGGGATATGTGTGTGTATATCCGCCTTGAAACTTGAGCTGTCTGTTAGCTTAATAGTGATAGGAGCAGATTCCAGAAACTGATGCTGGAAAAGCTGTTGTGACACACTGGACTGCAGACACATAAGTTCCATTCCTTTTGCTTCAAAACACAGATTTCTTTTTAACCTTCCCACTCGTAGGTTAAGAACAGCTTACTCTTACTTTTTCACACTTTGATTCTTCTTCCCAATACCCCCATTTAGAGTTTGATGAGGTACAGTCTAGTATATTTGTGGATTAAGTTTATATTTTGCCACGTGCACACATTTGTTGTGCATCAAGCATGTGTGCATGAGACACTCAGTCACTGTGGAAGGGAACAAAGAGGACCTCCTTGCCCAAATGCAGCTCGAGGTCCTGTTCCCATCGAGTGAATGACTGTTAATTCAAAACCGTGAGACTCATATGTTGTAAAACGTGCCGTGAAGGTGACCGAGGTGCCCAGGTTTGCTGTCGTATGTTATGCTTAGCCGAGGAAGGGTTGAGTGGATGTTAAGATCTCTCTGAAGAGTTGAGTCACAGGTACTACTGACTCCTGAGGGCAAAGAGAAGGGCAAAGAGAAGGGCAAGCCAGCCTATTGTATGCGTCTGTGAATGAGAAGCTGAGCTAGAACTAATGCTGACTGAAGCCTTCTTGTTAAGGATTCTCCTGGCTCCTTTGGAGGACTTAAATTTTTTGACTCTCAGGTCCTTGCCCCTCTCCCTCAAATCACTTAGGTGAGACGCTGGTGCAGGTCCTTCACCTTAGCTAAAGTCAACACTTTAGCTACACCTTAGTTTAGTCAACACCTTAGCTAAAGTCAACATCAGGTCATCGCATGCACCTCCCTTTGGCGACCCTCTTCTATAAACAGGAACAGGAATTCTTGCTACTGGATCCCTTTCATTGGGCGTCTTAGACTCACTGAATGAAAAGCCCTGTAAGGAGGAGATGCAGCCCTAACAATAACAATACAATTGTGATGGCTATTTTGGGCAGGAGCAGCTCTGTGCCGCTCTTGATCTCCATGGACGTCTGCCATTCTTGCCCTGCCATCACCTTTCAGACTTCCTATTCTTAGAATCATCTGTGAGCCCTGGGCTTGGGGGATTGCAGCCCCCAAAGCTGGAATGCCTAGCTTGAGTGGAATGCAGACTGTCTGGCAGAGTGGAGGTTAAATAAAGTTTGCGTTGGCAGCCCCCTCTGCTCTTGGACGGGCGACAAGTAGCTCGGGTTGAGAGTGGTGGCATGAGCTGCATGTGGTGCGGAACCAAATAGAGTCTTCTGTGCGTGAGTAACGTGGCTGATGGTTCATTCATCACAGTCACAGCCATGCCAGTCTCAAAATGGGACCTACTAAGGAGGCCTCTGCAGTCTTAAACCTCAGCTAGTGACCGTATCACTCTGAAAAAACGCAGAGACAAGTAAAGAATTAACGTTGAAACGCCTTGCAGGAACTGCAGGTTAGGCATACCTGCCCCCTCAGAGTTACTGACTCGTTTTTGAAAGCAAGACAAAGGGGTAAATTTTCACTGTAATAAGAACAATTGCCAGTCAATCAACAAATTTTTCACCTTGGGAAATTTTTGTTATGGGGAACTCTTGTGGTGCTTACAATTTAGTTGGAAAAGTCAAGCTATAGACACATGAGAAAATAATTTATGTTCCAAAGTGAAATTCTGGTGCTAAATCTGTGTTCTAGAACTGAGTGCCAAAGGAGACCTGAGGAGAGAGAGCATTTCTGGCTGGAATGCTCTGGAAGGATTTCGTGGAGGAGGTGGAGTTTGAACAGGTTTTGCCAAAGGGACAGATTTCTGTTACTGGAACGGAGAAGGCCTGGTCTGTAAGGAGCAAAGGGCAGACGAAGGGAGTCCTCAGGACAGGTCCTGGGGGCTTGAAGAGCAACTGGATACGGACAGGGTGGCCAGGGAGAGGGATTTGTATAAAATCAACCAAACCCTGCACTCTGAAGGCTGTGTGTACACGTTACCGAGAAGTTCTGGTGCTTTCCACTGGGGGACAGTTGGAAAGGTGCAGCCTTCCCCAGAGCCAGAGGCCCCTTTCATGTTCTGTTCTAAAGCCCCTAAAACTACACGTGCCTCATAGCAGAGCTCAGTGAATAATTATGAGAGTATTATTAGTCATCTTCAAATTCTGTGATCCCAAGTGGTTGATTGGCTTGGTTTCACCCGTGAGAGTCGGTGCTCACTTGGCTTTGCTCTGTTCTGATTGCTCACATGACTCACGCCTCGCTGCATCCTTTCCTCCAGGTTGACCTGACCCTTCTGTCTTCGACCACAGGTGGCTAGAGGTGCAGGTAGCTACTCTGACGTGTCCTCAGCGCTGGGTGCAGTACCTCCGGCTTCTTCAGGAATCCATCTGGCCTGGCGGGCTTTTGCCTGAGTATCCTCGACCCGTAAGGACCCAGGAGCAGAAGGCAGCTGCTGAGAAACAGGCCTTGCAGAGCCTGATGGGAGTCCTGCCAGGTGACTGGACAGTGAGACTGATTATGCCAATAACTGTTCCTTCCCCTCCTGCTTCACCACCATTACCTACACCCTTCCCCGTTTTTTAAAAGGGCCTTGACTGTGGCTGAACTCAAAAATTTGTTGACCCCCCATTTCTGAGGCTAACAGGAAAATGGTCAGGACTTCCAGGGATGCTGAGGGAATGGGCAGGCTCACTTTCAGGCAGGCCTCTTCATTTTCCCACCAGATGAAGACTTCCTGGTCTCTGCCAATTTATGGCATTTTGGACCAGGGAAGAAAATGATATAGGTCCTGCAGAAGCTGAGCTTGGAAGCTTGGGGCCAGTGAGTGAAGTGTATGGTCCTTAGCAGTAGATAAAAACAAACTCTGAAGAAGGTTTTTTCCCTTTGCTTTATATGGTTTTTTGGGAGGGCGGGGAAGGCAGTTTGTTGCCTGTGGTTGTGCTGGGGGAAGCAGGGTACAGTAGTGAACTCTTAGCCTTGGACAGTGTTATTCACTCTTAGTAACCTCTGTTCTCCAACCTAAACTGTTGTATCAGAAGTACCTGCACTTTAGTGACGGGTTACCAAATTGTTTCTTGAGGCCCATTCTAATTTAGATATGTAAAGTTAAGAAACATTTTTCTTGGTTTTTCCCTGTTTGCTGATGATTTTAGTTTGGCTGTGTGGTTCAGAGGTGTGCCAGAAGTACCCAGTATGATTAAAGACAGCAGATATCTTGAGGAGACAAACCCCTTAGAAGCTAAAGCTTCAGCGGTGACACTAAAACCACATCTGTTTTTCCTCTTCAGATATCGTCGTAGAAATCCTTGGGGTGAACAAATGCCGGCTGAGCTGGAGTCTTGTCTTAGAGTCGCTGCAGCAGCCCCTCATCAACCGGTAGGCACGGCTGAAGCCGTCTCTGGTCTGAGGCACCTCGGGTTTCTGGGTGAACAGCCTCACTGAGAGGAACGGCGCTGCCGTCTCTCCTCGCCCTGGGCCCTGGGCCCTGGAGTGTGATGACCAGGCCCACACACACTGGGTAAAACCCACTCCGCTGGCCCCTGAGCAGGTGTCAGGTGGTCGGAAGCCGGTGGGACCAGCCACTGTTTGCATTTGGAAGAACTCGATGCAGGCCCCGACGTGAGCTACTGAAAAGGCCCTGTCAGCCCCCAGGCCTGTTCTTCCTGACACCTGCCTGCCCCTGTGAGCATCTCGAGAACAGCCCTTGGCCTGGGCAGCACTTCCAGCGTGGGCCTTTGCCTGATGTGAGGTCGACAAGATGATGAGTTGGCCTCTGACAAGGGGACCAGAAATGCTGGTGCACCTCCTTGAATAGTACAGAGAGGTCAGTGGTTCCCTGGCTGGTGCCTTGGGGTGGAATCTTTTGCACGTGTTGAGTGCTTGTCCACTCCCCTCTCACGCCCCCGTCCTGCAGTACGCCGTGTCTGTTAACTGTCGCACCCCAAGGCTCCTGGCTTTACCTCATCACAGGTAACCTGAAAATTCTTAGTAAGTTGTTATCACAAGGATTTTTCCCTCCCTTAGAGTTCTTCAGAGCAGTGCCAGTGTGCTAATGTAGCTAGCTATAAAGCAATGCGGAATTTCCTAACATCCAGTCTCAGGTACCATCTCCACCTTTACTGGGGTCATAGCCTTTATGAGTTCAACAGACTTTTGTTTCATGGCAGAGGCTTTGTCCAGCTGTTGATGTTTGGAGTCCACTAAGGATATCAGTAGAGGGGAAAGGGAGAGGGAAGATAAATGTCATAAACAGGATCTGGTGTCTCTAGACGGAGCCAGACCCTCCTCTAAGTTGTTTTGTTCATTTGTTTCAGGCATTTGATTTACTGCCTTTGGGACATCATCCTGGAATTCTTGGATCTCAGTGCCTCTGCTGAGGAGTCCGCCATAACCAGCTCTGCTGCAGACACCCCAGGCAGCCCCAAGAAGATGGGCATCTCCCCTTAGCCGGAGGTTATTTCACCCATTTCTCGAAGGTTAGGAAGGGAGCATTACTCTGCCACCCAGAGACCAGTCAGAAGGGCTGTGCCTCTGGAACTGAGCTGTGGCTCAGAAGGCCTGGGGTCTCAGTGGCACAGTTCTCCCCCAACTTACACTCCATTTGTAGCAGGCAATGAGGGGGTATATGTACCAGTTGCATGCATACCCATTTCCATGCCTCTTTGGTGGTGTTTGGACTGTTGCTGGTGGGTGGATCCTGCTTCCTTTGGAAAAGGAAGCTGTGAGGTAGAGAAATGAGCCCCTTTTGCCTCTCCTTTGCCCTCCTCCCTAAGGTTGTTTGCCGACAGCCTGGCCCCGTGCACACGTGTGCCTCACCCACCAGTGCAGGCTCTAGGTAGACCAGGAGAAAAACCATAGCCAGATTTTCTTAGAGGAGAAGACAATCTTCTGAGTTCTCTTTCCCACCAGGAAACTGAAAATTCATTCGGGACCACTCTTGAAAGCCAGACCCCTGGTCCTACCTAGCTTTCCAACAGCCCCGCAAGAGAGAGGGAAACCTTTCTCAAGGCACTCCTTCCAGCACATCGGCCCCGTAGAGGGGGTCACTGCAGGCTTTCTCCCTGGGTGGCTGTACTCTTCCTGTCCCAAAGACCTCAGCACAGACTGACAACACTTCTGGTAGATCCACCCGACCCTCCATACCCTCTCCTGAAAGCTGCACCACAGGTTTTCTTTACTAGCTTTCTAACCCCCTCCCCAAGAGCAAGTGAGTTTTGACCTTTGTGGCCTCCCCTGTCTTTCTTCAACCCAGTCGCATGGCAAGTTGCACATTCAGCCCAGAGAGCTGCCCGAGGGAAGGGAAGCACTTGCTTCTTGGCTGAGAACGCCCAGAGGAGGGAGGGTTCTCTCTCCACAAGTCTCTGGCAGGGATCTTTAACTCTAAACCAAGAACATTAGCAGCTTACCCAGAAACAGCTTTTTACTTCCTGTTCCTTCAGGATCTAATTAGTCTTGAAGAGCACTAGTGGTGAAAGCAAAGGCATGGCGTCCATTAGAAAGACAGACAATTCGTAGAAATTGGTGGAAGGAAAGGAGGGACAGAGAGCCAGGAGGCAGGCGCTGCACATAGGTCTCGCCGCGGGGGGTTCGCCCACCCTCGTCCCTTTAGCTTGTGCTCGCTGGGGAGTGCCTGCTGCCACTGAACTGGGACCCTTCCACTTGGAGGAGGGTCTTGGGGTTGGACTGGTGAGAAAAGGGTGGGTCTAGGACAAGCGTCAAAGTTCTCTTAGATTAAAACGTCTCACGGGAGAAAGCTGTGAAATCTTTCTGCTTCCCTGCACCCCACCCTGGAAGGCTTTTAACCATCAAACATGTAGTGAGGTAATTGGGGGCTTAAGCGGTACTGTTAGTGCCTAAAGGCAAGGGGATGAATAAGGTCATGTCACTTGGTTCCTTCTGCCTTAAAAAGTTGATTGTTGGGCTTCCCTGGTGGCGCAGTGGTTGAGAGTCCGCCTGCCGATGCAGGGGACACAGGTTCGTGCCCCGGGCCGGGAAGATCCCACATGCCGTGGAGCGGCTGGGCCCGTGAGCCATGGCCGCTGAGCCTGCGCGTCCGGAGCCTGTGCTCCGCAACGGGAGAGGCCACAGCAGTGAGAGGCCCGCGTACGGCAAAAAAAAACAAACAAAAACCAAAACAAAAAAGTTGATTGTTACAGTCACTTTCTGGCTCCAGAGTTCTCAGGGCGTCTCCCACCCGGGGCACTCACAGGAGAAGCCGCTCAGCATTTCTCCCTGTGGTAAGTGTGTGCAGGGTGAGGGACTGCAGGGGGCCCAGCGACACTGCGCCGCCCCTCCCTCCCTCCGCCAGGGCCAGGGTGCTCTCCAGGAGAGGCTCTGCTGCCCGTCTCTCCCCGTGCTTTGCTCTCGTGTGTACTTGCCACCTATACTGCTTTGAATCTCTGCTACTGGTTCTGGCTCAGATATGACACAAAACCAGTACACAAGCTGACACACCGTTAAACCCCTATAACGGTAAATTCTAAGCAATCTTCTGATACTTCCAGCCCAAAGAACACTTCCTTGTATTTCGTGTTCTATAAGAGACCCCACCTCCATACTCTCTGCCCCAAAAAGATCAGCTGTCTGCAGACCCTCCTTCTACCCAGAAGGGAAATAATGGATATCGTCAAGGAAATAATCAAACCCCATCTGGCTCTGAAACGACCTCCCGTGTTTAGGTAGTAGGTTCAGACCACGAGGGAGATAAGCATTTGGGAGCGAGCCACGGGTCTCAGGAAAAGATACTCCAGCTGAGAGAGTGAGTGATGAATGAAGAACTGGACCTACGCTAACCTGGAACATCCGTGGTTCCCCGTTCGCCCTGCCCAGCCCCTCCATTTCCAGCTTCCACTCTTCTTTCCTCGTGGCACCCAGCAACAGTTGTTAGGTCCTGGGCGGAGTAAAATAGGTGTCAACATGGTCCCTGGCTATATGAGTTAGGTTGCTTTAGACTGAAATTAAATTACTAGAAGCATTTATTGTCTTCCCTCAGATCAGTACCTGAGTGGGTGAGGCCCAGGAGTGGATGGATTCAGCAACTCTGACCTCACAGAGGGCCCCGATTCTTCCCATCTTTGTGCTTTGCCCTTGTAAACATGCTAGCTCGTCCTCAGACCTCCTATCTTCATAGTTGCTGCGGTTCAGGGCATCACATTCACATATAACAATATCCATGCAAGAACGGGGGCGTCTCTCCCATGTTTTCTTCTAAAGAATGAGGACACCGTTTTCCAGAAGCCCTCCAAGATTGCTCTTCTCCTGACTCGGCCAGAACTGCCCGCCCCTGAGCCAGTGCCCTGACATTGAGGACGTGTGACCACGACTGGTTCGTAGTAGTGTTTGTCGCCCAGAGAGGAGGTCACTCTCCAGGAAGGTTAGATATCTGAAAAAATAATTAGATGTTAGCAAGGAAGAAGCAGAGAAAGGGTGTTGATAAACAGGGTCAGGTGCAGGGGCCAACCTGCCAACATCACCAAAGTCCCCGGTGCTCTAAAAATAACAAACCAGCTAAGGGTAACGTTTGCGGAAGGTGCCATGTGAAGCACTTCACGTACGTTACCTTACGTAACCCACACATCAGCCCTGTAAGGTAGTTCTACTCTCTGTCCCCATTTTATAAGGGAACATCAGGCACAGAGAGACGTGACACTTGAGGGAAATGGCAAAGCTGAGATACAAGTCTTGTCAGTCTGCCCTCAAGACCACACACATAACCACTGTGCTAATCTGCCTTTCTTCTTACAGAGCAAAATAAGACGGGTTCCCACTTTGAAGGAGCCTATGGTCTAGTAGACGTCTGTGGTAACATATTTTAGGGAACACATATTTTAGGCTGTGTGGCCACGTGGTGGTCTCTGTTGCAGCTGCTCAGCCCTTCCACTGTGGTGTGAAAGCAGCCACAGGCAATGCGTATTCAGATGACCGGCTGTGTTGGCATAAAGCTTTGTTCACACAGAGGGCGGCTGGCTGCGTTTAGCCCAGGAGTAGTTTGCAGCCCCCTCGTCCAGTGAGAACAGTGCTTACTGAACCTGAGTGTGTGCGTGAGTGACCCGGCGCCCTGGTAAAGGCCTAGCGCACTGCATTCTCACAAGCTCCCAGACGTAGCCAGTGAGAATGCAGGCCTTCAACCGCACCTCAAGTATCAGGGGCTTAGGACTCGGACGCCACCTCCAACTGGGTGCAGCTAATGCACCACTAAATATACAGGAAGGGAACTTAATGGAGGCTGGGGAGCCAGGGAGAGCCTGCGGTGGTAACATCTGAATTGACTCCTAAAGGATTAACAGGAATCAGCTGGTGAAGGAATGGAGGGGTGTCCAGGTGGGGGCACAGTGAACCAGGTGGGCAGAGGTACGGAGAGTAGACCGCGGCATACGCGTCCTGGCCGGCCTCACTTATCTGAGGCGCCCCGAGTGGCCAGGCCCACAGGACAGATGGAATGGCGGTCGAGGGCCAGGGGTGGCCGTGTAGCGGGCGCGGAGGTTCCGCCTCACGAGAGGAAACAGGTTCCGCCTCACGAAAGGAAGCAGGTTCCGTCTCACGAGAGGACGCAGGTTCCGCCTCACGAGAGGAAGCAGTCCTGGAGACCTGTCTACACCAGTGTGTGTGACCCTGCTGAACTGCACACTTGGAAGTGGCTGAGACGCCACATTTTGCGTGTAAGTTACAGCAATCCAGAAATTTTAAAGACAGCTGCGTGCGGCCCAGCACGGGGCCAGCCCGGTGTGTGGGGAGGGAGGGACGAGAGCCGAGGCGGGAGCCCCGCGGGGTCAGGCGGAGGGGGCCTGTGGGCACTAGGACCCGGCAGGTGAGGGACCTCGGTGGGTTCCCTCTGCACGGCGGGGGTCAAGGAAGAGTCCCCCTGACAGCGTCTCTCATCTGCAGGCCTGCTGCCTGGAACGGGGGGCTCGACCACACGCGCGCGAACCGCCGGCCTGGTCCTGCCCCTGGGACTCGGCTCCTGCCTCAGCCCCTCCTGACCCCCTTGCTCCCTCCCAGCCTGTTCCCGCCCCTGCCTGCATATGAGGTGGTGGAGTCCTCGCCCTGCCACCTAGTCGGCTCTGAGGATGCCATGTGCTTGGGTAACTCACCTGCACCGAGACTCAGGTCTCTAGTAGAAAAAGGGGCGAAAACGTTACAACCCTTTTGAGAATCGATCGAGATCACGTGTAAGAGCAGGTGTGTCAAGCGCCGGCGCCCTGCTGGGACGCAGCGGTGCCATTACTGGCCCCTCCTCAGCTCCTGGATGGAGCCGTGGAGCAGCCTGGCTCCGGGCCCCCGGCGGCCGCGCTCCGGCCGGCCCCCGCCGCCGCGGCCCGGGAGCCTGTTGTTGCTCCTCGCCGTCCTGCGCGCTGCAGGGAGATGCGCTTTCTGAGGGTGAGGACAGGAGGGCTAGCCAGCCCTGCGGGCTGCAGACGGGAGCAGGAGCCGTAACGGGGGGGAAGGGAAAGCATGATGCTGCGCTCATTGAAGCCCCGCTGGGCGGGCTCCGCCGTAACGCGGCTCCTCTGTCCCCTTTCCACCGGGAGAGCCAGACGTCACAGGGCAGCGCTTGCTTGCCCTGCCTTGGCGGGCCAGAGAACAAAGCGCCGAAGGCGGAAGGGTTTCCAGCCCGCACGCCTCCGTCGCTCCTCTGTGGCGTAAAGGGTGAGGAGGCCAGTGCTGCTCGGGAGAGAGCCCGTGAGGGGCGGCTACCCTAAACGCCCCTCCCGCACCCTGAGACTGGTCTGCTACTTCGTAGTGCACAGAGACGGCAGGGTCTGGTTTTCTTAAAAACAGGCAGGAAAACACGAACCCGGAAGAATGTGTCAAGCAAGAAACAAGTGAAAATCATCCTAACGTTTCCCTGCCGTGAGCCAGGAGCAGCGGGGTTGAAGCAGAGGCAGCACGAAGCGGTGGAGGAGGTTCGGGCGCCAGCAGCCCCCGTGGCACGTGCGCTGCGCTCTTCTCAGATTCGCTGAGCCCTCCTGCCGCGTCCCGCGCGCTCCCACCTGTCTCTGGTCTGAAAGTACCTGTGAACTCGGCTCTTCTGGAAGTGCACACAAGCAAGTGATAGGATACAGAGAACTACTCCTGGCTTTGATGTCTTCACCAGCAGGACAGAGTCTGGTTTCCCCACACATCTTGATACTGCAGACCTCACCCACAGGCGCTTGCTTCTCTAAGGGCCACTGGCGCACTGTTTCTGGGTGTGGAGGGCTGGAGGGGGATGAAAGAAAAGTGATAGAATCAAGATCCAAACTTAGCAAACATTTCCTAAGTGACATTATCTACTCATTTTAATCCCAGATAGGCCTCTTTCTCACCAATGTTCGTTTAGGAAATGCAAGCTAATTTTAGTGTTAAAGTGTCATAACAGTTAAGGAGGTAAATCTGCGGCTTATGTATAAATAATCCACACTTTGACTTTTTCTCAATTGAAGTATAGTTGATTTACAATGCTGTGTTTCAGGTGTACAGCAAAGTGATTTGGTTATACGTATATATGCGTATATCCATTTTTTATGTTTCGATTATTTTCATTATAGTTTATTTCAAGACATTTAATATAGTTCCCTGTGCTATAAGGAAGTCCTTGTTGTTTATTTTACATGTGGTCACGTGCACACTTGGACTTTTTTTTCTTCCCCATATGTTCCCTGTTACTGTTGCACTATATTATTATGACCAATGGAGAGTGGGTCATACTTACTTCCAGACACTTGGATTAATCAATGGGGGATAAAGACCAAGACAGATAAACTACAAAAGTCTGAGGTTGCAGATAAAGGCACTATCGTGACCACAGAAGCTGTGACTTCTCTGTGCTGGGTGTAGCATTGTGTGGTGATCTGTAAGCTCGGGGCATCAGCCCTTTTGCCTGTGCCGCTTGGTAAAGAATCATTCTGCCCTTGTAGCTGTCAGAAAGATTTACCATGATTTAGCAAAATGTCTGCATTTCATTTCATATCTTGCCATTAGGGAGGACAGACCTTACTGAGGAAAAAACCAGCCCTTTCTTTAGAGTTTATATCCTTTACAAATGCATGGAGTCCAAATTCAACAAAGTGATGGCAAACCAGATTCTTTCCAGAACCGTGAGAGCACCGTTCATTAAGGCTTCATGTGTCTCTAGGAGAATCATGTGGGCTTGGTTGGCAGTAGGACTTTTACTTGGGGACAGAATGTATTATGGAGTTGGTTTAGCCAGGAAGTTGGATGAGATAGTTTCACAGAAGTCTAGGGGCTTGTGTTCTGCTCTCTCCTGCTTCTGTCCTTTGGCCCGTGCTCTCTCTCCAGGTAGATTCCCTTCCTTCCTCTCTCCAGGTAGATTCCCTTCCTTCTTCCAGCTGTGCGTGGGTGGGCACCCTCTATCTGTCAGAGCCATTCAAGTTCAACCTTCTCCTTAAAGCTTTATCTGATGGTGCCACTCAGAGTTATCTATCAACACGCTGCCTCTCGGGTCCTTGTGCACACATGTGGGGTCTTCAGCAAGAGGTTATAATTCTTCAAGGGCAACGAACGTTGTATCTGTTCTACTCCCGTTATACCCCGGTGCCTTCTCAACCCTTTTATCTACCTAGTGCAAAATAAATACTGAAGCTCGTTTAATTAAAGACTATTATGCTTATCGACTCTTAGGAGGTAAAGTATGTGAATAAGTTGACTGAAAGAAGAATTTGCTGGGGACAAAAGATGGAGAAAGGGGTGAGGCGGAGCCAGATTTTCCTGTTTGGGACCTTACATCTTTATTCTAAAGCAAATATCAAATGAAAGTTCATTTTTCTATTGCCAAAACCCACACAGTTTTATAAGAGTGCTGTTTGCCATCTAAGTATGTAGGCCGTAAGGTTCTAAAACTATACGCTTTTTAAAGAAAATTGGTCCTGATTTGAAAATGGTTTCTAAAATGATCCAGCCATAAAAACACCCAGCGTGCCCTGTTTACTTTCCAAGTCCCCCACCTTCACCTACTCTTTACCTCACTGAGATCATAAGACAAAACAAAAATCTGCCTGCAAGAAATATTCTCTACTTCTTCCTGCCCCAGACACAAATTTGTAAGGAATGCAGTTTCCATGAGGAGAAAGACAACTTTTTCTCCCATTTGCTTTCTGGAAATCCTTTGGTCCCAGATCCAAAATTCTCTATTTCACACCTTCTCTAATAGTTTAAGTCATGTCTAAGATACGGCAAGGAAAACTCTTCAAAGACACAGTAATAACCCTGAAGAAAAGGAAACCTAGCATAAATGCCTCTTCACTCTCACAGGTGTTTGCTATCTTCCCCCACCAAGTTTGCTGCTGCAACTATTTGCCCAAACACAGATCAAAACTGGACAGCTGCCATCAGAATGAAAACTTAGGAATCTAAGACATCCAAATTAGCTGCAGGTCAACATGAAAGTTGCCTGCTGTTTCTGGGCCCCAGAAGGAGCCTCCAGGCCATGACTTGAAAGAGGGCAAGTGCAGGTAAAGGAGGAAGAAGTTCAGTCTGAGAATTAAGACAGTGATGCATTTCGTGAAAAGTAGGAAGCTCTAGACAATGTAGTGCTTGGGTCATATATTATGTTAGAGTCGGCCCACGGAAGAAGGATCCCATCTGCTGTGGAACGAAGTCCATTCCTGTGCCAGTGCACATTTGCACAACACATGATGTGGAATAGTCTCTGGAGCCAAGATTGGTTGTGTATCCACCCCGGGGCAGGTTGGTCAGTCTCCAGTGTAAACCTCCTTGGGATTAAGCACTTATTCCAGTGTAGAACACTAGGTAATTAATACCAGATCCCTTCCAGACAGCTTTGTATATCCTGCATATGGGTGAGGACCCAGAAAGTTTCCTTTGCAACGATCTGTTTGGATGAGATAGAAGCTGTTGTTTGAATGTTTGAAACAGAATTTGCCCCCATGTACAGGTGTGTGCCTTGCACAGATATGGGCTTGTGAGTGGCATACGGCATTTGCTTACAAGGCAAGAGCTTGTCTGGACAGATAAGAGGGGAGATAAGTATGCATGTGTGCAGACGGCAGTAATACTCGTGGCCTCAATGCTTGAAGAGCAGGGCTGTGCACCTCCTTCTAGCAGTCTGGAGAGGATTGAGGTGAGTGAGAGCTTGTGTTTCAGCAGGCTCCGCGTCCTGAGGTTTGGGATGTGGAGAATGCCCACTGCTGGAGTGGAGTGACCTGAGATCTATATAAGATTAGGGTTTCTGTAGATGTTTCCCAAGTGATAGAAATTTTCCTCATCTAGTCTTGTTCATAGAAGGCAGCCTTGGACCAATAGTTTGCTTCACCCAATCCTTTCCTGTGTTTATTTCTGAAACCCTTTTCTTAAAAACCAAACTAAGTAAATAATAACAGGAAAAAAAATTTTATAAAGACTTCATAGCTCTGTCATTTTTCCTTTCTTATGCAACTCAAAAATTGCTCTCTCTTTATTCCTTAAATTTTCCTCCTGTATCAGCTTACCAGTCTTTGTGGGTTGACTTGGCTGTCCCACTAGTCTAATTGTCTCTATGATAAATTAATATGGACATCAACTTAATATTGCAGGTAAACCTTAAATGTATGATATTTCTTATACTTGACTCCATATTTGATATTCTATGAGGAAGATTGCCCTAGTATTCCCTTCTGTGAAATCAGAATAACCATCAACCCTAAGATTAAACATTTTCATAAATGCTTTACATGTTCCAAACTATTCACACAATGTTGTAGGCAAAATGCTTGTGTCCCTCCCACCTCAGAATTTTTATGTTGAAGCCCTAGCCCCCAGTGTGATGGTATCAGGAGGTGAGCCAGGGGGAGGTAGTTAGGTTTTGATGAGGTCATGAGAGTGGAAGCCCCCATGATGAAATTAGTGCCCTTGCATGAAGAGGAAGAGACACCAGAGCTTCCTCTCCTCACGCACATGAAGAGGTCACGTGGGCCCCCAGTGAGAAGGTGGCCACCTACAAACCAAGAGGAATGGCCTCAGGATGAAACCTACCTTGCCAGCATTTGATCTTGGACTTCTCAGCCTCCAGAACCATGAGACATGAATCTCTGTTGAAGCCACCCAGCCTGTGGGATTTTGTTATGGCAGTCCAAGCTGACAGGACACACGTCTAGAAAGGTTAGCCATGGGAATCTCTTCCCCTGACTTTAAGTCTGGGTTCTGAGACTCAGAGACTTTAGTGAGTTGTTGAGTTTTCCATGGAAAACCTGTTGTAAAACGTTCAGACATTAGAAAATGCAAAACAGCCTCTGGAGATACTGCTGAAGCTTTCCTCTCCCTTAAATCATCTCTGTAAGTTCAACCTCCTAGAGAAAACTTTCTGAAAACCAGGGAGAAAATGCCAAATAATTAATGCTCAAGTGGGAAAGATGCCATGTAAAAGCAGAAGTGGTTGCTGATTGTATCTGTTCGTAGTTCTGTGTGTCTTTTACCTGCTGCCCTGAGAAGCAATGTGTAATGAAGAAGTTCCTTTTTAAGAAATGAAACGTAATGAAACAGAAGTTTCCCTTGAATTGGCTGGGCTCAGCAGATCTTGCTTGGACTGTATCCAGCTGTGCTCATGGAGCTGCACCTGGAGTAGGGCTGTCCTGACCTGCCCCTGAGGACGTGCCCATCTGTCCTCTCCAGCGGCTGTAGAGCCCTTGGGGGCAGATTGTCTTGTGTTCTGTGATTTCTCCAACTACTACACCGTGGCATCTCCCTAGTTTCCCCTTAAATATTCTGTCGTCTCACAAATTCTCAGAGGCCATGGCTGGTTCCTTCATCCTCTCACACAGGCTCGGAACAGACTTTGCCTGCACACAAAGGCTTGCTCTGTAAGTGGAGTTGGCAGCCTTCTTGTGTCAGTGAGTAATGTCTTTCTTTCTCTTCTGGTAGGCTTGGAATCCTCAACGCCATCTGGCAATTTTCTCTCCATCTTCCTACCCACAATGGAACCACACCCCTGAAACCCCCCTTAAAAGCCAGATGACAGCAGGAACCTTCCACTGAGCAGAGGTGAAGCCTTAGACATCTGTCAGCACCCCCGCTGTAAAGATCTGCCAGCTTCTCAGATCAGTATGGGAGGAGGCTGGCTGAGTGGGTTTCATAGCTGCAGCAGTAACACCAGGCCCCGCCTCCCATGCCTCTCAGGCTGACCATCTCATCGGAGGTGCTTCTGGTCCCCAGAAGCAGGCCCCAGACTGGCGGCCCTTAGCCAGGACCCATCTCAGAAGCACATGCCCAGCTGGAGCCTCCTGGTTGCTGGGGTGAAAGGACCTCTGTATCACCATAGGAGGAATCTGATGAATTCTGGACTAAAAAGGGCTGTTGTTTTCCCCCAATGACAGACATACTCTCTAGTCCCCAACCCAGCCCCTGGTGAAAGGTGTTTTTGTTTGTCTTTTTTACCTTTTGATTACATTTTGTCTTGTTTATAATGCTGAGCTGAAGTGGGAGGGAGCAGTAACACCAGAGGATGTGAATTATCTTGCAGTCAGTGGGGGAGATTCGGCCACCAGCACGTGAGAAGGGAAGGTAAGAGGGAGAGGAGCGGAGAGTCAGCTCCACGGGGGCTGGTTAGGTGTTCAGTGGCCGTAACTGACCGTTTCATCTCACAGGAGCACACAACTCCGTACGTGGGTGCTGAGCTCAGTCTTACAAGGAAGCACTCCTTGACACGGGAAAGCAGGTGATCGATAGTCCATGAGACCCCTATATAGATTGTTCCTATTTAACTCTTCAGGCATATACAGGCAGAGAAAGAACCATTTCAAAGATGAGCTTTAAAAAAAACCACCCGGCATTCTTTGGAATTGTTGTCACAGAGCAGTATATGGATTGGGAACAAACTCCCCCTCCCTCACCCCAAATCCACCCAGAAGGGAATGACTGAAATGGGGAGGAACACACATTGATTTGCCTGGGCACGGTGACCTTGAACAAACCTCTTCACTTCCCTGGACTTTTCTTTCTTTCTTTCCATACAGAGGATGGGCTGGATATTGGATGAAACCCTGTCCAGCTCTGTCACATAAGTTAGAGAGCAAAGACGGTGCCTTCCAGTTCCTGGCCAGTTTCTGGAACAGTGATGAGGGTCTCTGAATGTTTGTCATCCAAACGAATGAATGATTATATTTCATCGTGTCTCTTATCTCAGTAGAGATTTTCTTCCACTTCATTTGGGTCTCAGTTTGAGGAAAGAAGGAAGGAGCGAAGCATGATAAAAGTGAGGGAGGACTCTGGAAGGATATCAAAAATGGAATTTTCTTATACAACCTACCTGTTCAGATTAGCATACAATCATTTTAGCCTTTCTAAATAAAACTTTGGGGTTTTTTTTTAAAAAAAAAAAGTGAGGGAGGAAAGAAGGTAGCTTTGACTCTGAAGGACTGTCTTGACTTTCTCTGGGCTCCTAGAATAAAAGTCCCTATCCTCCATTCTCCCTCTTTAAGCCTGCCAAAATCACATGGATTCAGGCTACCATGCAGCTTTGAGGAATAAGCCACACCCCCAGACTTCCATGGAGTCCAAGGACCTGTTCATCTCCCATTAGCCTGTCTCGGGTTGATCATCAAAGTACACACTTTGGGTTTTCATCTTCCTAGAGTCTTTTCCATCAGCTCTGCTTCCATTTTATCTTTTCCTCATTCCTCTGAGGAATGTAATACTTTACCCACGTATAGGACTTTCTAACTTATGAAGTATTTCATATCCAATATTTCATTTAGATCTTGACCATCACTTTTTAAGGTAATTTGGGGGAGTTAGTAGTGTCTTCATTTTACTGAAAAAGGAACTTTTGCCCAAGATCAGTCACCCATTTTCTCAAGCGGCGGCAGCACAGGGATTAAGAAATAGTTCTGCCGACAAGACAACCAGGGGTGAATCCCAGCTCTACCGCTGATTAGCTCTGTGTCCTTCAGTAGGTGATTTAAAATCTCGGTGCCTTAGTTTCTTCATTCATTAAATGGGAATAACATGGAACTCTCCTCACAGAGAACAGGCGGGAGAAGGGGTTATATTTAGGATCCTTAGTACAAGCTCTAGCACACGATGCGTACTAAATGTTTGTCGTTTTCATTGCCGAAGCCAAGACTAGAGCCCGAGTCCCCCAACTTCCAGTTCAGGGATATTTCCACTGCCCCTACTGGTGTCATCCTCAGCGTGCAGACCAGAACCTAAGGCCACCCACGTTTCCGTGAAAAGCTCATCCAAGTGTCCGTTGATTGGGCCCAGAGCTAACACCTCCTGGAACTCCATTAAACAAAACTGCTCCCCGTTGCTCTGGGCAGGGTGTCAACCCTCTAAAGTTTCAGAAGTTTATAAACCAAGCTCTCTCATCCAGTATTACTGACAGCCTGAAGGCAGACACTCCCACTGTCCTGGGGAAAGGCCTTCTTCCTTCAGTCTTAAGAGACAAGGCTCAGGGTGACTTGTTGCTATGGTGATTCTCCTTCCTCCCTCCCAGCATTCGCTCAGGCCAAGTGTCCACCGGAAAAGTCTCTCTTCTCTTCCTTCCTCTTGCCATTTTCATCGGTGCCAGACTAGTTGATTCTGGACCATTGGTTTCTGACTCTCTGAGTACAAGTCTTGTCTTTTGCACTTTCATTATGTACTTCTTGCGAGTACGGCCTATGTTGTTCGTGGCTTTGTACTCTCCGTTGCACGTAGCAAATGCTCAGAACTCAGCAGGGACATAAACAGTGCTTAATTCATGAATGGACTGGCCGTCTGAGGGACTGGTGCTGGGCTCTCCGAGTAGGTGACAATCATCCCTACCCCTTGGTTGCAAGTTCAGGTGGTCAGAGAACTTGCCCAGATGGCGTTCAACACCACAGTGCTTGAAAAGGGGAGAAGTTTCAGGAGTTGTCTTGGGGAGGGGAAGAGAGTTCTCCGTGTGCTCACACCAGGCCAGCTGCCACTGAGCCCCAGAACCTGGTCTGTGCCGCCGTCTGAGAGCAAGGCATGTGCACGGAAAACGCAGACGGAACCACAGCTCAGGGAGCGCACCAAGCCAGACGTGACCTTGTTCTTCAGTTAACAACAAGTGAAGGTCATCTGCCCCAGGGTCACTTGGCACCGAAGTCCCGCCACAGAAGGGGCTCCACTGAAAGGGCAGCACAAACAGGGCATTAAAATAACCTGAATGGTGTTGTTTTCTGATCAAGTGCCTTTCCCTCTCGGGTTTGTGATTTTTGAGCCTAAGAATGTCTCCTCACAGCTCAGGTTTCTCTGCTGCCACCCTGGTCTCAGGTCTGGAATGTGCGCACTGGCCATTGAGGTCTGATGTAACTATGTCACAGTCCCAAAATGGAGAGACATTATCTCATGGCCGGTGGCAGCGGGCAGGCACCGGCGTGCTGCTGGCAGCCCCGGCTCAAGGCGGCTGGCCCCGGGAGTGTTGCACATCCCAGCTCTCAGTGGACAGACGGCCGGAGGCCCTGGGCTCCAATCCGTGCCCAGTAAGTTGGGGTCCTGCAACTCTTCCCGCCCAGAAGCAGACACGGGAAACACAGGCCGAGGTGCAGACAGGCTCACTTTTGGACAATCACACTGGTTCGCAGAAAGGCGGTCCCTGGTCGGGAGGCCCCTGAGCATCTGGAGGGCTCAGTCAGAATGCAGAGAGCAGCCGGTCACACGACGAAAGACGTGGGCTCACGGCCACGCTGAGCCGCCATCCTTCCTTAGCTGGGCCCCTGGGGGCGATGGCTTCACCCGCAGGGCAGGTGGGGCCCGGTGGCCTACGAGGAACCATCCCTTTCAGCACTTGGAGGGGCCAAGGCCTCAAGGGGGACCATGCACCTCTTGTGCGCAAGAGAGGGCAGCAGGGCCTGGCCGCTCGGTCGTGATGACCTGCTGGGCGAGGATCTGCCCCCTTCCCGTGTGGTTCGGGGAGGAGGAGTGCGGGCGGGCCCTGGCCTCCTCAGCCAGCCTGCTCACTCACTCACTCACTGACTCCGCCGCCTCTGCCGTGAGAACTGCTGGGGCAGCCCAGCCATTGCCCACGTGGGTCCCTCCCACTCCTGCCTCTGCCCCACTGACTCCTTCCAGATGCTGCTCGAGCCGCTTCTCGGCTGTCCGGGCCATGCCTCCTGCTGGGCATAGCACGGAGCGCCCAGCCTGCAGGCCCCAGGCGGAGCTCCTCCAGGGCGGGAGCCTGCACCGCTGCTTCCATCCCGCACACGGTTCCTGCCACCGCCCGTTACCGCCACACGTGGGCACCCAGGCGCCTTCGAGGCCCTTGCACGCAGAGACTGTAGTTTACCTCTCAGCGCCCCCAGTGCCGGGAGGCATGCTCACAACACTGACTCAAGAACATACCAGCTCCAATGGCATCCATCACACTTGGCATCAAAACCCAAGATGGGATCCAGGGAGGCAGCCTCCTTTCCCACGCGCCGTCTCCTTACCTCCCCCCTCCAGGCCCAGCACGCTTGCATCAGGCCTCTGCGCAGCCCTCCTGCCCGCGTGCCTGCCCGGACGTCCAGTGCTCACGCCCTCATCCATCGTCTCTTGCCAAATGCCATCTTCTCTTCTCAGAGGGGACTTTCCTGATCACGCTGTCTAGAAAACAGCTTTCCTCATCCCACGACCCCTGTCCGCTTTGTCTTCCTAGCACTTATTACCAGCTGACTGTCATTACGTTATCTCACGCTGTAGGACAGTACACGATGCTACACAGTTTTAGATTTTTTTATTGTGTGTCTCTGACCTGCACAAAACTGCAAGCTCCAGGCGAGCCAGGACCTCGCTTTATTCCCAGCTTGTCCTTGGTGCCCACAGCAGTGCCAGAACGTTGCAGGCACTCACTGTTTGCTGAATGAATGGGTGGGGAAATGCACGAGCAGATGAACATTCCTTGGTAAAGTAAGGACCATTAGGTGTGATAATGTGATGGGTAGCCAACCACGGGATGATATGAGGCTTCATTTTAAAGAACCAAAGAGCATCAGAACTGTAGAGGTCCTTGAAAGTCAGTCAACCTCCAACTGTACAGAGTAGGAAACTGAGGCCCAGGGAGGGAGAACGAATGCAGTGAACACTCACAAAGTCAGTGTCTGACTTCTAACCAACCATCAGCTCTTCCTAAAACAGGGTCTGACGGGACGATTCATCTGAACAGATTCTGAGCTGTCAACTTTCTACTGGTTTTGCATTCAAATAAGTTTTATGAGGATGAAAAACAAAACAAGCATGAGCACAAGGCCAGCAGCGTCAAATTGCACCTCCTCACACCTTCAGGTGTCTTAAGAGGCATGACTGGAAAGCGAGCTTCTCTATCAGTGTTGTCCAGACCCCTTTCAGTAGCCTAAGACCTGCACAAACACGGGGACATTGCTTCTGCGTTCTTCCCAACCTTTGTGTGCTAGGCGGGACCCGGCAGGACTGTCTGCATTTGGAATAGAGGAAATCCAAGCCTGTGCCCGAAGCTAAGCTGGGGCTCTGGGCCTCTGTTCGCCCTTCTCCCTGGACACCTGTGGAATCTGACTGCAGCCACTTGAGATGGACAGGACCCACTGGAAAAGTGTCCTGCTTGTCGGACATCAGCCATTCTAGATGTTCCTTTAAAAATAAAAATTCTCCAGGGGCTTCTAAGAAAGTCCCAGCCAGTCAGAAGCCTTCTTTCCCAGCTGGCCCTCCAGGGTGACTGCCCCCTTACTCTCCGTGTAAGATTGTGTTTGACAGCAATGGAAACCAACGGTTCAACACCACTCATTTCTTGGCAGGACAGACTGGCATGAGACTTGTCCCAAAACAAAATAAGCCCTTCAGGGAAGTATATTTCAAGCTGGGCTCGCGTTCCCAAGCCTCTGAGATTCTTACATGGCTGACACAGGAGCCGAGGGCGGCTGAGCTCCAGCAGAGCCAACAATGATGGGCAGTAACAGGACAGCGACGGGGGGGACACTCAGGGCCGGGGTGTTCCTGAAGGGCTAGGGCGAGGGTAACTGGAAATGCTGCAGGCCTCCTCCTGGGGAGAAGCGGTCTACACTGCAGCCTGTTCTTCGCAAATGGCCTCGTCGGTGAGTTCAGTCCTGGAGGAGGGGTGTGGAGGTCAGAATAGCACCCCTTCCTTTCCCTCCACTTCTTTTTACTTCCCAGTTCCTCCACAATTCTTTCTCACCACCACCGCCTTTCCCACGGCTGTGTGTGCCACTTGGGGGAGCTGTGTGGACCTTCTGTCACCAGGGAGCATGCCATGTCATCTGTGCCTGGAAACTTGTTCCATCATACGGCTCTGATCGTCTGCATCCTAAGTTGCTATAAAACCTTGCTTTCTAGTCTTGGTTCCAGTGCGGGCCCACAGCATGGCTCAAACATCAAAGGTGGAAAAGGCCCCAGGGGCATCATGGCTCTCAGCGCCCTGGGGGTAACCAGGCCACTTTTGCGCTGCATCTTCTGAATGCCCACCAGAGGGCGCGCGAGACCTCCGGAGTCAGGCCGGGGCCGGGGCCTCAAGGCCAGCAGGTGGCGCTGTTGTCTCAGCCACAAGCAGGGAGCGCGGTCCCCGCTGGGCGCGAGGGCAACGTCCCCGTGGCGGGCAGGCGGCGCCCCTGCGGGCGGAGGGCGATTCCAAAGGAGATGTCGCCGCAGCCCCGCCAAACGCGGCTTCCCCGTCCCAGAAGCACAGCCAGGCCCCAGCTAGCCTGACTCGATGGAAAGCTCCAGGTAGGAACCGGATTCTCGGTTTGGGGTTCTGGTTGCGCAGCTGCTTTGCCGGGAAGCCTGGAAGGAAGTCCATTCATTCTCTCTCCCCTCAGCTTCTTCGACCTTCCATGTGTTCGCCCAAGATAAGTTAAAGCCATACTGTGGGACCAGGTGGGCTCAGGACTTAGGAATGAAAAGGACAAGCCCTGTGCTGGACAGCGTCTTGGTAGGCAGGATGGGGAGGGGCGTGGGGGAGATTCTAGACGGTCTGCAAGCTGTGGGCTGAGGGGCAGCCAAAGCGAAGGCGGCCAAGGCAGCCTGCAGGCTGAGCGGGCGCGTGAGTGACAGGTGGCAGGAAAGGAGCTGGGTGAAGACGCGGAACCAGACGGGGGCTTCAGGCTGGGTCCAGATGTCCCTCCCCGGGTGTCAGGGTCCACATGCTCTGGGCACGGGAGAATCGCTAAGAGCATGATTTATTTACAGGTGCATGAATCAGCACTCACTAGTTGATAAATAAGTAATCCCCAGGGTGAAGGAGAAGGCGGAGACACCCTTACAAGGTCCACCCTCTGCTGGGTTTACCTGGACCCAGAGCCCTCTCCAGGCATTGTTCTCTCTGCTTCCCACCTGACCAAGAAATACAATAGACTCAGTAGGTTGTGGACTTGTCAGGATCTAAAACTGAAGAGCCGCCGTATATTTATGTAGCAAGATAAATATGCACATTCATTATTTATGCAGGATAATAAGTAAAGAATTTATAAAGCCACAGATTGTCATTTATTCATCAAAACAAAGGTGCAGACCCACATTTTATAGATAAGAAACGTGAGACTCAGGTCACAGAGTCCATAAACGGTGGCCTGGCACTCCCGTCCGGGCTTTCTGGTCCCTCCTCACCAGGGTCCTTATGGAACTGACCACCCAGATGGGGAAGTGAAGTCTGGCGTCTCTGGTACCCAGAGATATCGGATCCCTGGTTACAGTTGTCATTCTAAAACCCCTGTCCATCCAATATGAGCACCAGCTGGTCCCCAGCATTGAGGATTGCAGTGCACCATGAGTTCTGGAGAGGCTGGAGGGATTTTCAAGTGTCCCACTGTATGGGGCACCGTGGCCAGGGCAGTAGTCAGGTGGGCCGTACAAAGCTTTGTTGGCATCCAGGACAATGTTGCAGAGTGGGCCATCCATGAGTGTCTGTGACTTTGTGGACCCAGACACTTGGTCTCCAAACAGTAAACAGGCCTGAAATTTCATTTTTTAAAGTTTCTGCTACAGAGATCCCTTGCCAGTGTATTGAAATTAATAGAGAGAATGTTTTTAATCAACTAAGTGTACTGAGTGCTGTGTAGAGATCCCGGAAGGAATAAAGCCCACCAGTGAGGCAGAGAGGAGTGGAATTCTAGCAAAGACAAGTGAAGGACCCCTTACTCAACATCACTGGAAAGAAGCTAAATCCTGCAGGAGGACTGTGATGGGGGCAGACCATAAAAAAAAAAAAAAAGCAGTTAACAAATGATATGAAATGGTCCATAAAATAACATGTAAATTAGCATCAGATTTCCAAGAATCTTTGGGTTGAGCACTTAAAGAGACCACCTCGGGCTTCCCTGGTGGCGCAGTGGTTGAGAGTCCGCCTGCCGATGCAGGGGACACGGGTTCGTTCTCCGGTCTGGGAAGATCCCACATGCCGCGGAGCGGCTGGGTCCGTGCGCCATGGCCGCTGAGCCTGCGCATCCGGAGCCTGTGCTCCGCAACGGGAGAGGCCACAGCAGTGAGAAGCCCGCGTACCGCAAAAAAAAAAAAAAAAAAAAAAGAGACCACCTCTCTGAAGCTCACAATCTGGGAGGACAGTACCGCACCCCATAGAGGCGAAACAACTTGCTCTCATAGAAATAGCTGCCGTCAGCTTGGGCTCTCAGCAGGTCCGGCCCTGGTTTCGGTGCTCTATATGAATTAACTCATTTAATCCTCCCAAAGAGGGCATGGAGGATGAGGGTCTCCCCCATATTTTCAGGTGGTGAAATGGAAGCTTGGGAAGGTTAAGTAACTTGCCAGCTCATCTAGTCGTAAGTGGCAGAGCTGGGACTCACATCCACGTGGTCCAGCTCCTAGCCCATCCTCACAATCACGTTGCTTTGTCACTGGGTCCAAGAACCAGCGCAAATCAGTAGCAGAACCGACAAAGCTCCGATACTTCTCTCCCAGATCCTGTTCTTTCCACCGTGGCACGCTTCCCTGGTCCTGCAGCCCCTCTGTCAGGGAGGCTCTTCACCCAGATCCCCGAGGCCCTCAGTTCCTTCTCTGACCACCCCAGATAAAGCAGCTACACCCTCCCGCCCTGTGCACCCCGGCACGCCCGACGCCCTTGGCTCTGCAGGTACCACCAGCTACTTGTGCTTCACGCGTCTTCTCCCCTAAAACGCAGCATCTGAAGGCAGGGTCTGTTGTCCTCAGGTGCCCGGCACATATGAGCATCCAGTAAACAGTCCATGAATAAACAAGTGAGCGAGTGGTAGGTAAATTCCCAGGCCCGAAGCAGAGAACTCGGTGCTTTGTGCCCCATGCTGAGGTCGCCCTTGGTTCCTTGTGTCTGAGATGCTCCCCACACGCCCAAACCAGGCCAGATGCCGCCTTCTCTGGAAGCCTGAATGCTTCCGCCCTCTGAGCTCCTGGTGAGATTCATTCCTCGAGGTTTAATATCACATCTCCACGAATCTTCTCTTCAACGGTGGGTCCTCCTGAAAGGGAGAACATAAAACGTCAATGAATTATCAGCCATGGACACTCCTGAATATACTAAAATAGTACAGAAACAACATGTTATATATAACAGATCCAAACTAACATACAGCTAGCCTGGATACAGCCCTTAGAGCACAGCCATCATAGCACCAGCTACTTTACACATTGCGCTCGTTGCCAAATGTTTCTGGCTCTCAGCTTTCCTGGCACCCGTGGGGATTGTACCTCCCAGACCCTTTGTGGGTGGGTAGGTGGCACCGTGTGACTGGTCCTAGCCCATCCGATGTAAGTGGGCCTGTTACCCATTTAAAATGCTAACGAGAGACCCTTGGGAGCTCTCTTTCCCTTTTGGCTCAGCCACCCGGCAACCTCAGCCTGAGTCCCTGAGTGACCATGATGAGCAGGGGACCCCCCATGTCCCCAGTCTCTGCACAGCACTCTTTGGAGGTGGTCTGTGCTGTCATCGTTTTGCAGATAAAGAACAGGCTCTGAGTTATTAAACGATTTTCCTGAGATGACACATCTAATAAGTGACAGAGCCAAGATGGAACTCAGGTGTGTCTGATGCTCAAACACGTAAGTTTCACCTGCTTTTACTCTCTCTTCCAAATCTTTCTTAAATAAACAAGGAATGGGACAAGGGGAATACCAGCTCTTCCCTGGAAAACAGAAGCTTTGTCAGGGCACCACGGCTCTGGGGAGTCAGGAGGGCACTGGGGGCCTGGGAATCCCATGATATAGAAAGGATGTAAAGGGGACGCTCTGCTGACCACTTTGTCCCTGTTCATATTTTCGCGTGTTGAAGAGTTAGAATCCTTCATCTTTAGTCTGATTCTTTCCCTCTGCAGACTCATTAATGAGAAGGTAAACGAATATTCAGGGAGGCCTTACGGTGTGCCAGGCACTGTGCTGAAGGCGCCCTGACAGGTCAGCTCTGCAGCCCCTACTTTCAAGGACCTACAGGCCGTCCAGTGGATCCCACTGCTTCCATTTTTCAGACAGAAGCAGTCACCACTGCAGAGGATAACTGGTCAGCTGTTTGCTCTGAGAGTTCTCGGAGGTCAAATCTCCACACAACTTTTGAAACTTCTGTGCAGTTCCGGGTGCCCCGTCTGTCCGAAGCTCCACTTGCTCTTGTGGTGTGATTGGCGAAGAGATGGGGAAACCTCTGAAAATACAGTAGGGAGAGATGTTTTTGTAAATGTGAAATTGTATATTGGGATGAAAGAGACCCTCTACTTCAACCGTCATGTTTAGTTTTTATTTTATTTTATTTTTTTATAAATTTATTAATTTTATTTATTTTTGGCTGCATTGGGTCTTGGTTGCTGCACGCGGGCTTCCTCTAGTTGTGGCGAGCGGGTGCTACTCTTCATTGCAGTGTGTGGGCTTCTCACTGTGGTGGTTTCTCTTGTTGTGGAACACGGGCTCTAGGCACACAGGCTTTGGTAGTTGTGGCACACAGGCTCAGTAGTTGTGGCGTGCAGACTCAGTAGTTGTGGCACATGGGCTTAATTGCTCCGTGGCATGTGGGATCTTCCCAGACCAGGGCTCGAACCTGTGTCCCCTCCATTGGCAGGAGGATTCTCAATGACTGCACCACCAGGGAAGCCCTAATGTTTAGTTTTAAAAGAGTGAGGATACAAATGCATTCTCACCAATACTGAGGCTCTTTAAGAGGAAGGGGTGAAGGGGCTTCCCTGGTGGCGCAGTGGTTGAGGGTCCGCCTGCCGATGCAGGGGACACGGGTTCGTGCCCCAGTCCAGGAGGATCCCACATGCCGCGGAGTGAGCCATGGCCGCTGAGCCTGTGCGTCTGGAGCCTGTGCTCCGCAACGGGAGAGGCCACAACAGTGAGAGGCCTGCGTACCGCAAAAAAAAAAAAAAAAAAAAAAACAGAGGAAGGGTTGGGGAATCAGACACGGAAAAGCCACTATAAATACTGTGACAAACGGAATTCCTGTGGCCTGATGGCTTTGACAGTAAACCCCTAGCTAGGCATAATCGCACCTCCTCACCACATGAGATTAGCTAATATGGGTGAAGCACTTGGAGTGCTTCTGAAGGAAGCAAAATGCTGTCATTGTTAGTATGATTCTGTCAGATACCTCCCTCTTGAGAGTCTCAACGGATTTGCTCTGTGCCCGTTTGGCTGCTTCTTGCATCGCTGCTTCCAGAACCAGGAACAAGTTTCTCCGGATCACATCGGCCTCCCTGCTACTTCTTGGAAGACGTGTTAAAATGAAGGTCCTGGGGCCCCAGGAGCAGGCGGAGACCAGGACGGGGAGGAGTCAATGAAAGGGGAGAAAGAGAGAGAAGGGACGGTAACAGCACCTCAAGTCTCTCTTCTTCCGATTAAGGCCTTTGCTGAAGCATCGCATTTGTTTAGAAGAGCAAATGAGGTGTGAATTGTTACTGAGAGCGGAGCTGAAGCTCTCACTATAAATAGCATATAATAAGCAAAATCCTTGCTAGCTCAGAGAAAAAAAGGAGCCCTAAAAAGAAAAAGAAGACTGATGCACAGAACAGACAGTTATAGAAATGGGAGGGGAAGAGACCTTCAAATTGGTGGAAGAGTAAGACGCGGAGATCACGTTCCTCCCCACAAATACATCAGAAATTCATCTACACGTGGAACAACTCCTACAGAACACCTACTGAACGCTGACAGAAGACCTCAGACCTCCCAAAAGGCAAGAAACTCCCCACGTACCTGGGTAGGGCAAGAGAAAAAAGAATAAACAGAGACAAAAGGATACGGACGGGACCTGCACCAGTGGGAGGGAGCCGTGAAGGAGGAAAGGTTTCCACACACTAGAAACCCCTTCGTGGGCGGAGACTGTGGGTGGTGGAGGGGGAAAGCTTCGGAGTAGCCGAGGAGAGCACAGCAACAGGGGTGCGGAGGGCAAAGCGGAGAGATTCCCGCACAGAGGATTGGGGCCGACCGGCACTCATCAGCCCAAGAGGCTTGTCTGCTCGGCCGCCGGGGCGGGCGGGGGCTGGGAGCTGAGGCTCGGGCTTCGGAGGTCAGATCCCAGGGAGAGGACTGGGGTTGGCAGAGCGAACACAGCATGCAGGGGGCTAGTGCGCCACAGCTAGCCTGGAGGGAGTCCGGGGAAAAGTCTGGACCTGCCGAAGAGGCAAGAGACTTTCTCTTCCCTCTTTGTTTCCTGGTGCGCGAGGAGAGGGGATTAAGAGCGCTGCTTAAAGGAGCTCCAGAGACGGGCGCGAGCCGCGGTCATCAGCGCGGACCCCAGGGACGGGCATGAGACAGTAAGGCTGCTGCTGCCGCCGCCAAGAAGCCCGTGTGCGAGCGCAGGTCACTGTCCACACCTCCCCTCCCGGGAGCCTGTGCAGCCCGCCACTGCCAGGGTCGTGGGATCCAGGGACGGCTTCCCCGGGAGAGCGCACGGCGCGCCTCGGGCTGGTGCAACGTCACGCCAGCCTCTGCCGCCGCAGGCTCGCCCCGCATCCGTACCCCTCCCTCCCCCCAGCCTGAGTGAGCCAGAGCGCCCGAATCAGCTGCTCCTTTAAGCCCGTCCTGTCTGAGCGAAGAATAGACACCCTCAGGCGACCTATGTGCAGAGGCGGGGCCAAATCCAAAGCTGAACCCCGGGAGCTGTGCTAACAAAGAAGAGAAATGGAAATCCCTCCCAGCAGCCTCAGGAGCAGCAGATTAAATCTCCACTATCAACTTGATGTACACTGCATTGGTGGAATACCTGAATAGACAATGAGTCATTCCAAAATTGAGGCAGGGGACTTTGGGACCAACGATATATATATTTTTTTCTCTTTTTTTGAGTGTGTATGTGTATGCTTCTGTGTGTGATTTTGTCTGTATACCTTTGCTTTTACCATTTGTCATACGGTTCTGTCTGTCCGTTTTGGGTTTTTTTTTTAATTAATGTTTACTTTTTTATTTTAATGATTATTTTTATTTATTTTTCTTTCTTTCTTTGTTCTTTCTTTCTTTCTCTTCCTTCCTTCCTTTCTTTCTTTCTGCCTTTTCTTCTGAGCCATGTGGCCGACAGGGTCTTGGTGCTCCAGCCAGCTGTCAGGCCTGTGACTCTGAGGCAGGAGAGCCAAGTTCAGGACACTGGTCCACTGGAGACCTCCCAGGTCCACGTAATATCAAATGGCAAAAGCTTTCCCAGAGATCTCCATCTCAACTCTAACACCCAGCTCCACTAAACAACCAGCAAGCTACAGTGCAGGACACCCTATGCCAAACAACTAGCAAGACAGGAACACAACCCCACCCATTAGCAGAGAGGCTGCCTAAAATCATAATAAGGTCACAGACACCCCAAAACACACCACCGGACACGGTCCTGCCCACCAGAAAGACAAGATCCAGCTTCATCCACCAGAACACAGGCACCAGTCCCCTCCACCAGGAAGCCTACACAACACACTGAACCAACCTTACCCACTGGGGGGAACACCAAAAACAACGGAAACTATGAACCTGCAGCCTGAAACTACGAAGCCTCCAGTCTTCGATAGAGACGCCAAACACAGTAAGTTAAGCAAAATGAGAAGACAGAGAAACACACAGCAAATGAACGAGCAACGTAAAAACCCACCAGACCAAACAAATGAAGAAGAAATAGGCAGTCTACCTGAAGAAGAATTCAGGGTAATGACAGTAAAGATGATCCAAAATCTTGGAAATAGATTGGAGAAAATACAAGAAACGTTTAACAAGGACCCAGAAGAACTAAAGAGCAAACAAACAATGATGAACAACACAATAAATGAAATTAAAAATTCTCTAGAAGGAATCAATAGCAGAATAACTGAGGCAGAAGAACGGATAAGTGACCTGAAAGATAAGATAGTGGAAATAACTACTGCAGAGCAGAATAAAGAAAAAAGAATGAAAAGAATTGAAGACAGTCTCAGCGACCTCTGGGACAACTTTAAACACACTAACATTTGAATTATAGGGGTGCCAGAAGAAGAGAAAAAGAAAGGGACAGAGAAAATATTTGAAGAGATTATAGTTGAAAGCTTCCCTAATACGGGAAAGGAAATAGTCAAGTCCAGGAAACACAGAGAGTCCCATACAGGATAAATCCAAGGAGAAACATGCCAAGACACATATTAATCAAACTATCAAAAATTAAATACAAAGAAAAAATATTAAAAGCAGCAAGGGAAAAACAACAAATAACATACAAGGGAATCCCCATAAGGTTAACAGCTGATCTTTCAGCAGAAACTCTGCAAGGCAGACAGGAGTGGCAGGACATATTTAAAGTGATGAAAGGGAAAAACCTACAACCAGGATTACTCTACCCAGCAAGGATCTCATTCAGATTTGATGGAGAACTTAAAAGCTTTACAGACAAGCAAAAATAAGAGAATTCAGCACGACCAAACCAGCTTTACAACCAATGCTAAAGGAAATTCTCTAGGCAGAAAACACAAAAGAAGGAAAAGACCTACAATAACAAACCCAAAACAATTAAGAAAATGGTAATAGGAATATACATATCAATAATTACCTAAATGTAAATGGATTAAATGCTCCAACCAAAAGACATAGACTGGCTGAATGGATTCAAAAACAAGACCCGTATATATGCTGTCTACCAGAGACCCACTTCAGACCTCAGGACACATACAGACTGAAAGTGAGGGGATGGAAAAAGATATTCCATGCAAATGGAAATCAAAAGAAAGCTGGAGTAGCAATTCTTATATCAGACAAAATAGACTGTAAAATAAAGACTATTACAACAGACAAAGAAGGACACTATATAATGATCAAGGGATCAATCCAAGAAGAACATATGATAATTGTAAATATTTATGCACCCAACAGAGGAGCACCTCAATACATAAGGCAAATGCTAACAGCCATAAAAGGGGAAATTGACAGTAACACAATCATAGTAGGGTACTTTAACACCCCACTTTCACCAATGGACAGATCGTCCAAAATGAAAATAAATAAGGAAACACAAGCTTTAAATGATACATTAAACAAGATGGACTTAATTGATATTTATAGGACATTCCATCCAAAAAAAACAGACTACACATTTTTCTCAAGTGCTCATGGAACATTCTCCAGGATAGATCATATCTTGGGTCACAAATCAAGCCTTGGTAAATTTAAGAAAATTGAAATCGTATCAAGTATCTTTTCCAACCATAATGCTATGAGACTAGATATCAATCACAAGAAAAAATTAGTAAAAAAAAAAAAACACATGGAGGCTAAACAATACACTACTTAATAACCAAGACATCACTGAAGAAATCAAAGAGGAAATCAAAAAATACCTAGAAACAAATGACAGTGAAAACATGATGACCCAAAACCTATGGAATGCAGCAAAAGCAGTTCTTGCAGGGAAGTTTTTAGCAATACAATCCTACCTCAAGAAACAAGAAACATCTGAAATAAACAACCTAACCTTACAACCTAAAGCAATTAGAGAAAGAAGAACAAAAAAACCCCCAAAGTTAGCAGAAGGAAAGAAATCATACATATCAGATCAGAAATAAATGAAAAAGAAATGAAGGAAACAATAGCAAAGATCAATAAAACTAAAAGATGGTTCTTTGAGAAGCTAAACAAAATTGATAAACCATTAGCCAGATTCATCAAGAAAAAAAGGGAGAAGACCCAAATCAATAGAATTAGAAATGAAAAAGAAGAAGTAACAACTGACACTACAGATACAAATGATCATGAGAGATTACTACAAGCAACTATATGCCAATAAAATGGACAACCTGGAAGAAATGGACAAATCCTTAGAAAAGCACAGCCTTCCGAGACTGAACTAGGAAGAAATAGAAAATATAAACAGACCAATCACAAGCACTGAAATTGAGACTGTGATTAAAAATCTTCCAACAAACAAAAGCTCAAGACCAGATGGCTTCACAGACGAATTAGAGAAGAGTTAACACTTATCCTTCTCAACCTCTTCCACAATATAACAGAGGGAGGAACACTCCCAAACTCATTCTACGAAGCCACCATCACCCTGATACCAAAACCAGACAAAGATGTCACAAAGAAAGAAAACTACAGGCCAATATCACTGATGAACATAGATGCAAAAATCCTCAACAAAATACTAGCAAACAGAATCCAACAGCACATTAAAAGGATCATACACCATGATCAAGTGGGGTTTATCCCAGGAATGCAAGGATTCTTCAGTATACGCTAATCAATCAATGTGATACACTATATTAACAAACTGAAGGATAAAAACCATATGATCATCTCAATAGGTGCAGAAAAAGCTTTCAAGAAAATTCAACACCCATTTATGATAAAAAACCTCCAGAAAGTAAGCATAGAGGGAACTTACCTCAACATAATAAAGGCCATATATGACAAACCCACAGCCAACATCTTTCTCAATGGTGAAAAACTGAAACCATTTCCACTAAGATCAGGAACATGACAAGGTTGCCCACTCTCACCACTATTATTCAACGTAGCTTTGGAAGTTTTAGCCACAGCAATTAGAGAAGAAAAAGAAACAAAAGGAATCCAAATAGGAAAAGAAGAAGTAAAGCTGTCACTGTTTGCAGATGACATGATACTATACATAGAGAATCCTAAAGAAGCTCCCAGAAAACTAATAGAGCTAATCAATGAATTTGATAAAGTAGCAGGATACAAAATTAATGCACAGAAATCTCTTGCATTCCTATACACTAATGATGAAAAATCTGAAAGAGAAATTAAGAAAACACTCCCATTTACCACTGAAACAAAAAGAATAAAATACCTGCGAATAAACCTACCTAGGGAGACAAAAACCTGTATGCAGAAAACTATAAGACACAGATGAAAGAAATTAAAGATGATACAAACAGATGGAAAGATATACCACGTTCTTGGATTGGAAGAATCAACATTGTGAAAATGACTATACTACCCAAGGCAATCTACAGATTCAATGCAATCCCTATCAAACTACCAGTGGCATTTTTCACAGAAGTAGAACCAAAAAATTCACAGTTTGTATGGAAACACAAAAGAGCCCGAATAGCCAAAGCAATCTTGAGAAAGAAAAACAGAGCTGGAGGAATCAGGCTCCTGGACTTCAGGCTACACTACAAAGCTACAGTCACCAAGACAGTATGGTACTGGCACAAAAACAGAAATATAGATCAATGGAACAGGATAGAAAGCCCAGAGATAAACCCACACACATATGGTCACCTTATTTTTGATAAAGGAGGCAAGGATATACAATGGAGAAAAGACAGCCTCTTCAATAAGTGGTGCTGGGAAAACTAGACAGCTACATGTAAAAGAATGAAATTAGAACACTCCCTAACACCATATACAAAAATAAACTCAAAATAAATTAAAGACCTAAATGTAAGGCCAGACACTATAAAACTCTTGGAGGAAAACATAGACAGAACACTCTATGACATAAGTCATAGCAAGATCCTTTCTGACCCACCTCCTAGAGTAATGGAAATAAAGACAAAAATAAACAAATGGTTCCTAATGAAACTTAAAAGCTTTTGCACAGAAAAGGAAACCATAAACAAGATGAAAAGACCACCCTCAGAATGGGAGAAAATATTTGTAAATGAAGCAACTGACAAAGGGTTAATCTCCAAAATTTACAAGCAGCTCATGCAGCTCAATATCCAAAAAACAAACAACCCAATCCAAAAATGGGCAGAAGAGCTAAATAGACATTTCTCCAAAGAAGATATACAGACTGCCAACAAACACAAGAAAGAATGCTCAACATCACTAATCATTAGAGAAATGTAAATCAAAACTACAATGAGGTATTACCTCACACTGGTCAGAATGGGCATCATCAAAAAATCTACAGGGCTTCCCTGGTGGCGCAGTAGTTGAGAGTCCGCCTGCCGATGCAGGGGACACAGGTTCGTGCCCCGGTCCGGGAAGATCCCACATGCCACGGAGCGGCTGGGCCCGTGAGCCATAGCCGCTGAGCCTGTGAGTCCGGAGGCTGTGCTCTGCAACGGGAGAGGCCACAACAGTGAGAGGCCTGCGTACGGAAAAAAAAAAAAGAGGGAGGAGATACGGGGATATATGTATATGTATAGCTGATTCACTTTGTTATAAAGCAGAAACTAACACACCATTGTAAAGCATTTATACTCCAATAAAGATGTTAAAAAAAAAGGGAGGGGCCGACGCATCCCCTGCTTGCATCCCTCCCCAGGGGGTGAGCACCGGGCCTGCTTGGGACCTGGGACTGTTCTGGCTGCAGAAGTTCCTGCATGGTGGGACCCCTCAGTCCCCTCTCCCAGGACGGCTGGTCACCCGCCCCTGCGTGAAATGCCTCTCCCATGCCTCACCTCTCACCTTACCTTTGGCAACGGTGTCAATCGACTTTTTAAAAATCTCCAGGAAGCTGCCTATGTCCCTGGAGCAGACATGCTCTTTCTTCTGTGTCATCATGGTGAGTCTACATAACACGACAACCTTGGTTAATGAGCTGTATGGTGTTCCTTTATTTACTGCTAAAATCTGTTTCTCTCTGATAGAGTTTAAACTACTCAAATGCAGGACTCTTATCTTTTTTTTTTAATTAATTTACCTTTTTTTAAAAAATTATTTATTTATTTATTTATTTATTTATACAGCAGGTTCTTATTAGTTATCTCTTTTATACATATTAGTGTATACATGTCAATACCAATCTTCCATTTCATCCCACCACCACCGCTGGCCCCCACTTTCCCCCTTGGTGCAGGACTCTTATCTTACTTACATTTGAATATCTGGTATCCAAGTAAACAAATGTTTGCCTTGAGAAAAACGTATTTTATTCACCATTTAAACATCAAAAATTCCTTGAAATATCCCCACTTTTACCAAACTACATGGAAGTGATAGAAAATTCTGAAGGTCTGCATCACAAAAGGACAAAACAGGAGCCTCCTGCACAGTTTTTCACTCTCTGCTAACAAGGTACCTGAAGTTTTCACCATTAAAAATCTATTCCCTTGGATTAAGATGGCATTCCCCTCCTGCCTGGGACGTGCACAGACTATCATGTAAAGTCTTATTTTGTCCTGCTTCCAAATGACTGGCCTGAGAACTCCTAGCCTCACCCCAGCACTGAGGTCTGGCTGAAATAACCCAGAGAGCCTGGCCACACAGGCATGGCTATGCTTCTCGATGATAAATATCTCAGTTATAAGAATTAAAATGTTCTCCAAGGCATTCTCCTCTTAAGTGGATTGGTCCCAAAGGAACTCGAGTAGAGGGTTCATTGTTATTCTTTGTGTTTGGGGTTGGGGAAGACCAGGGTCCCATCTTCTCACGAAGACTAAGTCCTAAGAATTGCTGCTGTCCTGGGCAGAATGCAAATTATGAGCAACAGTGTCTATCACGGGCTCTGGGATATCAATGGATCCCCTAAGCTTGGATGTATGTGGTTCTGCAGGAAGTGTGTTCCTTTCTGAGGCTCAATGGAGTGGAGAGCTGAGAGCCACGGTGGGCACCTTTACAGAGAGAGACAGCTAAGGGCCTGCAGAAAGATAAGTAATGGAAAGTTCTGGAAAATGATGTAGCCTCAGAGGGGAGGTTTAAATGGCCAGAGGGAAAGAAGGGTTCCTTTGTAGCTGGGGAGGGAAGGCATCAGAGTTCAAAGAGAGAGACCTTGAGAATAAATATCCAGAAACTCACTTAAAAAACCAAGGACATGTTAGGATGATCCAGAGCAACACAAGAATGTATTTATTGACTTAACCCTGACATGAAATTGCATAATTTGAGACCTAGTTCGTTTTGAAAGCTCTGCCTTTTGGGTCTCTTCAGTTTATAATCCAAGAACATCTTGTGAAAAACTTTGAACCTGGATTTAAGTTGAGCATGAAACACAGCTGAGTGTGGAAAAGAAGAACTGTACACAAATCTGAAAGAGAAATCATTTTAAATCACTGCATAAACCCCTAACCAGAACAGCATGTGAAAGGGCAGAACAGGCTTTGTGCCCCATGGGCCCTGCTCCGCACCAGGTAAACGAAGGCTCCTCGGGGAGCGACCCGCTCTTTGGGTGTTATCAGTGAGACTGATCCACACCCAGCGCCTGAAGGGATGTCGGGTTGTGTGTGATGTTTTTCCGTAAAGAAAGGATGAGCTCTGGGGTCACACAGACCTGGGCATGTTTACTCCCCTAGGACTGCGGGTCAACCGTGGAACCTCCCAGAACCAGAGTCACCTGCAAGTGACACGGGGGTGACCTGCGGCTCACACACACTTCCTGCAGGCGTAGAGTGAAGGATGGGAGTCAGGTGTCCAGCAGGGAACGCGACTCATGGGAGGCACTACATCCATCCCTTCCCATCCTACAGGGACAGCAGTGGACTCATAGACGCTGGTCACCTGCTGACTTCTGGGCCCCCTCAGGCCGCGGCCTCTCACCTACGTGACCTCTCGGCCTCTCCGGGCTCCTCGGCCTCTGCCCTTGCCCCCGCTCATCAGCCAGCCCCTCGGCAGCCCCAGAGCTTTTACCAGATCGCAAACCTTGTTTCAAAGCCCTGTTGGGAACGCTTCAACGGCTTCCCAGGCCTACAACCTCCTCAGGATGGATGAACCTTTCACGAACTGGTCCCACTCCCCTCGACGTTCTCTCTCATAAAGGTGCTGCCTTCGTTCACCCCCTGTCCCCAGACCACACATACCCACCCTTCCTGCCCTCCAGCACACGCAGGACATATTTCCCCAAAGGACACGCCTGTGCACCGTTTGTCCCTTCTGCTGGACGGCTCCCCAGATCTGACTCCCATGAGCCCCTACTTTATTTGGAAAACTCCTCCCCAGTCTTCAGGGTTCAGCTTAGATGTCACTTCCAGCTTGCTCTCACCCTCTTATATTCTCTCTATTGTATGGTGTCCATACACCTGTCCTAACTTACTGTCTCAACTAAAAACACCTGCTTACCTGTCCTTCTGCAGACCGAGCTCCGAGCCTCAGAGCCACATCTGTCTTGTTCACCAAGATCTCCCTGGCCCAGAGAACAGCCCAGAATAGGTGCTCAGTGAATCTGTTTTTTAAGCTTCTTGTTTGAAATAATGACAGACTTAAAGAAAAGTTGCAAAAATAATGCAAAGTTCCTATACCTCTTTCACACAGCCTCCCCTTATGTTAAAATCTTATAAAATAATAGTAAAATGATTGAAAGGAAGATATTATCATTGATCCAATACTCTTAACTAATGTACAGACCTTATTTGAACTTCACCCATTTTTCCACTATAATAATGTGATTTATAATATGAAATATATACTTGGTCTTGGTCCCCATTCCTAGCTCAGGGCTCCTAAAGCCCTTGGAATTTTCTGTTATGAAAGCAATCAAGGTGTCTTTTGTTATGTTAATGAGGTGACTTTGGAAAGCCCCAGGTCACCTTAGATGGGGGCTTGTTGCCAGGGGGACCAACCTTGGTGATTAGATGCTTGTGACTTTCAGACCACCCCCACCCCTAACTCCAGGGAAGGGGAGAGGGGCTGGAGATTGAATTTGATCACCAATGGCCAGTGGTCTAATCCACCATGCCTCTGTAATGAAGCCCTCATAAAAGCCCAAAAGGACAGGGTTAGGAGAGATTTCGGGAGAGAGGACACTCAGAGGGCTGCTCGCTCTCTCCCCGCATCTTGCCCGACTCAGCTCTTCTGTCTGGCTACTCCTGAGTTACGTCCTTCTATGATAACCTAGTAAACAGAAATAAATGTTTCTCTGAGTTCTATGAGCCACTTAGGCAAATTAATGGAACCGAAGGAGGGTTCCATTCAGCTTGCGATTGGGGGTTGGGGCCTTGTAGGCCTGAGCCCTTACCCTGTGGGATCTGGTGCTCTCTCCAGGCAGACAGGGTCAGAACTGAATTAATTGCTTGGTGGTGTGAAAAAAACATACACATCGGATTCGGTGTCAGAATCAGACCCAGTAATGTCCTTTTTCTGGCCCAGCACCCCATCCAGCATCCCACGTCCCATTTAGCTGTAACGCCTCCTTAGTCTCCAAGAACTTGTGAGACGGCTCCTCAATCTGTCTTTGACAACTTTGAAGAGTTCAGGTTAGTTATTTTATAGAATGTTCCTCAGCCTGGGTCTGCCCTGCCCGGGGTGTTCTCCAGGTAAGATGGAGGTTGTGCATTTTGAGCCAGAACACAACAGTGAGGCTGTGTGCTTCTCCGTGCATCCTATAAGGCCTGCGTTCACGTGACTTAGCACTGTGATGTGAACTGGGACCACTTGATGGAGTGGTGTCTGCCGGGTTTCTCCACCGTTAAGTTACTGTTTTCCCCCTTTCCTTAGTAAATATTGTGTGAGGAGGTACTTTAAGATCAGTAAGAAGTTTGGAATAAATTGATGAATTTGGAACGAAGGGCTGAATCTGAAGGAAACACAATTAAACGATTTGTAAATATAAGTTCTGCACCTGCATTATTCACAAAACGCAGCATAGAAGATAAAAAGGCTACACTCAAGGAAGCCCAGAGTCCTTGTCCTCATCAGCTGCCTTAACGGAACACCACAGGCTGGGCAGCCTCAACAATAGACCTTGATTTCTCACACTTCTAGAGGCTGGATATCCAAGATTGAGGTGGCTGACTTGGTTCCTGGTGAGAGCTCTCTTCCTAGTCACCTTCTAGCTGTGTCCTCACATGGCAGAGACAGAGAAGTCTCTCTGGTCTCTTCTTATACGGACACTAATCCTGTTGGATCAGGTCCCCACTTTTATGACCTCATTTGACCCTAATTACTTCTATAAAAAACCTACCTCCATAAGGCACATTGGAGCTTGGGGCTTCAACTTGTGAATTTGGGGAACACCCTCAGTCCATAGCAGCCCAGGGCTTCCCAGGGCCTTACTTGTGCAACAGGATGTCAAAGTGGGACATCTCTTATGGTCTCAGTGTCTGATGAAGCCCCACACTTTGTCCAATAGGTGTCCACACCCCAAATTTAAAGCAAGGTGTGAGGCCAAGATTTTTTCCTGCTTGCGTTAGCCTGTCACCCACCTCCAGATGATGGGAAAGATTAAGAATCCATTAGGAGGGAGCAATAAAGGTGATGTTTCTCTAAAAAAAAAAAGCTTTGTGCCCAAGTGCCCTCCTAACTCTCCGCTGCTCAGGTCAACTGAGATGAGCTTTAAAGAAGCTCCCAGTGGCTTTGACACACGTCCCTTGGATTAGGGAAGAGCGTGAAAGAAAGTCTGAAGGAAAAAGGCCATCTCTGGCTTGGGGGTTTGAGGGCCGTGTTGGCAGAATGAAGAGAAAGCTGCATTGACCTGAGCAGCGATACCAGAGGTGGGACAAAAAGACCTGTTTCCCAAGGTCCAAATACAAAACCCAGGGGAGAGAACAGCCATGAAGCAGCTTGAAAACCTCTCATCCAAGGGGGCCATGGAAGTTGGGGTGCAGGGTGGGTGACCTCAGCAGAAGAAGACTGAGGTGAGCCACCAGCCACGGGCTAGGAGGATGTCGTGAGCAGCCAGCAAAGGCAGGCAACACCCACACCAGAAAACAGCAGTTGAACATGCCACGTGGGAGGGGCTCAAAGAACCTAGAAAAGCCCCATGAGAGGAAGAGGCAGCCTTGGGTCCTCAGCACAGAGGGCGCTTCTGCCCTATCACACCTGTACCCGTCGCGTAAGGAAGGCCCTTCTGCCACCACCTTGCGCCCCAAAAAAGTCAATGCAACAAGAATCGTGGGAAGGACAGGAAGACCAGTGAGGGGGACGGGTCTCTGCAGGCTTCCCAGCCCCCAGACCTGTCAGGGGAGGCAAAGGCAGCGATCAGAGGAGAGTTTGGAGTTTGATAAAAGACAGCACTGGACTTTTTAATACCTGAAAATGACCTGAATATTCTACGGGATCTGCAGGAAGGAAGAAGGAATTGAGAAAGAATTTAACACAAAGTGGAGGAAAAATGTTCCCTTCTGTTTTCACTCTGCCACGTCCAGTCATTCAGAATCGAAGCAAGACAGTTAACGTACAGGTGTGCTCACCTGTCCAGCCATGCGGGGCTCAATGCTCTGTGGGCACCACCTTGAAATTCTTAACAAGTTTTAACAGGGGGGCCCGACTCTTCATTTTGCATTGAGCCCTGCAAATCATATAGGCAGTCTTGGTTATATATACAGGAGGGACTTAGCCGTGTTCTACGTAACTCCAAGGGGTACAGCAGGCCTGATCAGTGGAAGGTAGAAAGAAACAGCTTTTAGCCCAATATTAGGAAGGGTTTTCAAATCTCATGGCTGCCCAAATTGGAATTGGCTATGTAAACAGGTAGAGCTTCCGAACACCAGAATCCTTACAGCAGAGGAGGGTCAGCTACTTGGCAGGACTATTAGAGACACAATTCAAGCTTTGGACCCTGTGGCCTCCCAAATCCCTTCCAACCTTGGGATTATCTAATTCTTTGATTATTGAACCTCCTTCGAGATGTCTACTTTACCAACTTCACCAGGAAATGAACTCACTAGTGCTGAGACAGGTAAGGATATTTCCAAGTCCAGCCTATAACCCCTCCAAGGTTGGGAGTTTCACTGACTCCCTGGATTTATGTCCAAATCATGAGCTGTTGTTTTCCTCTATGAGGACATTATTGCCATTACTCACTGTATTTTTTATCGTCGTAAGTTGGATCTTGTTATGGCTGGCACGCTGTGACTTCTAGCTTCTAAGAAAAAGGCCTAAGAAGTCTCAGAAACTGTCTTGGGCTTAAAGCCACTTTCATTAATCATCATTTTGACAACAAGGCATAAACAGACCTAACAAATATTGATTAAATGTAACATTAGAAATCTATGCATGTGTTTGGGTTATTGTTGTCATCCTCATGATTATTATTCTTGGGGAAATGGTTCTCCGAGAAGGAGAGAAAGTCCAGTGCTTTCTGAGATCTTCCACAGATAACCTCTTAGACTCCACCTTCATGGTGCTGGTCTCTGGGGTCACAACTTGAAGGATCGAAGCTCCAGTACAGAGACCCACCATCGAGGACAATCCTGGGGCCAGGAGCCAACAGGAAACAGTGTACTTGGTTGTGCCCAGTCAACCCATATTGGAAAACCTTGAGCTTCTTTCATACCATATTTTGGCCTTGACCTTTCTAGAGTTTAGCCTCCCAACAATGGAGTCTGTGTCTCCACACCCTCCGTGCAGGCCCCCTAATTACAGCCATCCGTTAAGCTGTCAAGAAGAAATCCTCAGCTCAATCACATCTTTTATCAGACTCTGGCTGCCAATGGGGTCAAGATAGGCGTCAAGTCTGACCCGCCCGGAGCCCCTGTCCTGTGCTGGTCCCGCTGCTCACTGGGGCCTTTGTGACTGGGCCGCCGGACAGCCACCTGGGTGCCCCAGTTCAGTCCCCTCCGATGCACTGCAGACAGGGTGGAGCCAAGAGAAACAATGGGACTGACTCAGCGAGGGCCTGCTCTTAGACTTTATCTTTGGGGGATTTTGCACACAGGAGTTATATGGGGTTGTCAGAGCCCTAAATTGGATATGGAGACTCCACTGAATCTGGTGTCAGGGAAGAGCAATTCCTCAGTTTGGACCTGCTCTCAGAGATGGCACATAGATGTCATCACTGCCAAGGAACTTAGTGACCATCCATCTCATCCTTTATTTTACAGGTCAGTCCAAGTGTGGTCAAGGGACTTGGGTTTGATTTTCATTGCTAAGCCTGGTTTTCTTGAGTTTCAGGTGAGTAATATCTCAAGTGAGCGCCATACAATGAGAGAAACAAATCCAGGGTTGTTCCTATGCGGCTCCATGTTATTTGCTGTTTATTTCATGCAAGTATGTTTTTTCTCTCACACGAGATCATAGAGTTTCTCCAGGACAGTTATTTCCTCTCTATTCTCCACAGAAAAGTACTAGCAAAGAAAGTGCTCACAAGTATTTGCTGAGACTCAGTTCATGATCATTTCTCATTTTTCTGTTTGAGTGTGTTTCTGTGTGTCTGAGTCTCCAAGATAGGTGATAAACACCACGTGCAAGTTAAAATAGAAGCCCCACATTTGATTGCTCGTCCAGCCACCCCATTTAAAAGATGAGAACACTGAGCTCCAGATAAGGGAAGTTACTTGCACAAGATCACTCACTAGTAGATGATTTAAATGCAGGTCAATGCGGTTCATGCAGTGTTTTCCCCGCAACTCCAAGTTAGCTGCTTGTGATCACATAGTAATAGATACAAGTGGAAGGGCACAAAGGAAACAAGGCATCAGAACACATCCTTAACTGATAACATTATCATTGTTATTACTAATAATCCCTGAAATGTGCAGAGCAGTTAGTTTACAAAGATAAACACTATTTACAGTTTCTTGTACATCCTTCAATAAACAAAAACAGAAAACAAGTCTATGCCCCATCTCTGCATTTTCACCTACACAAGAGGAATTCACCACACATGTTGCTCTGCACTTTGCTTTTTTCACTTGATAACATTACTGAGGGATATTTCTACACCAACCATGCAGGTCTGCTTCATGCTTCTTAAAAGGCACTTAGGGTTGGGTCTACTCCAGCTTACTTAACCAGCCCCCTACTGATGGACAGTTAAGTTGTTTCCAGGTTTATGCTAAGAGTGTCTTTTTTTTTTAACAATCTCCCCTGGAGAATTTTAAGTAACTAGCTTGACATCAGAGCAGCATTTTGGGATCACCAGTAGTTCATTTTTTTTTTTTTTTTTTTTTTTTTTTTGCGGTACATGGGCCTCTCCCATTGCAGAGCACAGGCTCCGGACGCGCAGGCTCAGCGGCCATGGCTCACGGGCCCAGCCGCTCCGTGGCATGTGGGATCTTCCCGGACCGGGGCACGAACCCGTGTCCCCTGCATTGGCAGGCGGACTCTCAACCACTGCGCCACCAGGGAAGCCCCACCAGTAGTTTTATATACTTATTTTAACAGATGACAAAATTGAAGTCCAGAGATGTTTGGGAGCTTCAACTATTAGGGGCAAAACCCTAATAAGTAAGACCTGGTGTTCCTGCATCCTCTTCCATTAGTTATTCCAATGTGCTTGGGCCACTTAAGGGCACTGGGCATGCTTGCCTTGGCTACTTGTAGAGGCAGTCAATAGCCACCACCAACCTCATCTCCAGGGAACATCCAAAATCTGGCCCAACAGAGTCTTTGTTAAAAGAACTGATTCATCAAAAGATTCTCATCATGGTTTACATTTTACTAGCCCTAAGATCACTGAGTTAAACTTCCCATTTCAGTAGATGAACCCAATTGCTTTGAACAAAGACGTAATTCAATGAAAACTTAATACTCTCATAAAATCAAATATTCTCTGGTTCCCCAATGAACTCCAAAACATATTGATTTCTTCTGCGCAGGACGTGAGATGGGTTGTTTTCCCTAAACTAACCCCATTATGCCTTTTAAAATATATTATTATTTAAATGTTCAAATTTCTCTTATCCTGCAAATCTACAAAAGAGCAATCATAGAGTTCCTGGGAAAGAAAGAGCTGGTAGAGGGATTTTATCATATGGGGAATTTTGGGACATTCATTCAAGAATTAGAAACAAAAAACAGATTGGGGTTGTACATGTGTAGCTCGTGAATGGTCCTGGGCAGTGGCTCCTTCTGCAAATTGCCAGATGAGGAGTTTATCACAGAGGGGGCGTTTAAGATTAGGACTTTCTAAGGGTGAGAATCTGAAAGCTACACTGACTTTTCAGACAGAGTGCTTTTTGCTTCTTCATTGTAAAGAAACAAACAGAATTTCTTTATGAAACAGCAAAAACCAAAGTTTCTAGTTGGGTTTCAACAATGAAAATAAAAATAGCTGTCATGAATTAAGCCCCTGCTCTGCAGGCACTGTTCTCAGTGCTTTACATAATCACAATTACACACTTTAGAACAATCTAAGAGACAAAGAGAAATACCCGGGAACTTCTGGACACCAGTTTCTTAACGACTTCCCAACAATCACCATGTGCCTACAGAGTGTGTCCCAGTGCAGTCCTAGGATTATGTGGGGTAGTTTGAAAAGAGATGAGGAAAACTTCAGGGCACCGATGGTCGTCCATCTTTCCTTCTGGATGATCAACGGGAAACAAGAAGGTCATCTAACACAGCACCTTGGGCCGGAAGACGGGCATTTGCATCAGAAGGGATCCTGGCTCCCAGGCTGAGGCTGGCCAGTTTCTTGATCTTAACCCTAACCCTACCCTGTGATCTCCCCTGGCCTGGGTCTCTTCTTTAAAGACACCCCACTCCCTGGGAAAGCCCCTTCTCTTTCTCCCCCTCTTTCAGCTGATCTTCCTAGAGCAGTTTTTATCTAATCTTTCAGGTATTGTTTTTGGTCCTTTTTAGGCTCTTTCTAATATGTTACGAAGTTTCCAACTTTAGTCACTCCTTTCTTCCAAGTGAGTTTTAAGATGATTTTCTCATCTACGAGTCTAAAAAGAGAATTTTAGAAGACCAGGAATTCCACTGTACTCTGTATTTGACTGTCAGATTTGAAGGGAAAAAAAATTACTGAGAACAAATACCATATCTGTTATTATGTGCAAATACTTCCATGCTATACATGCCTTATGACTTTCTCCATATTACATCTATGGACTCAGAAACAGGAATTTCTATCTTAATAAAATAACTTAAGACACACTCAATGCCCATGGAAACAATTATCCTCTAAGTCAGTAGGATTTCTCTGCTTGCTTCTGTGCCTTTTCTTTTAAGCCAAAAATTCTATCTCTGTTTTTCCTCTTAGCATTTCTTCATCTCTGCCCCTTAGTATGTTTTGGAAACCTATGAAGTAATCATAATATTCTGTTGCTTTATGGGCTCATTCATCTAGTTTCTTCCAATTAAAGTTATCCTGGTAAATTAAGATCAAGAGCAGTATGAACACTTCCCCAGATTTTCATGCTTCTAGAGCAGGGGTCAGCAAATCTTTTCTGCAAAGTCAGATAGTAAATATTTTAGACTTTCCCAGCCATACAGTCTCTGTCACAATTACTCAACTCTGCCCTGTAGGGTAAAACCTGCCCTAGGAAATATGTAAACAAATGGACATGGCTGTGTTCCAATAAAACTTTATTTACAAAAACTGGCCATAGGCTATAGTTTACTCATCCTTGTTCTAGGTGAGGAGGAAGAAAAGCGGAGGATATTGATGACCAACTACAAGGAACATTGAGCGTGCTCTCTGTGCAAAATACTGTGCTAAGTATTCTACAAGAAATTATCTCATTTAATCTCCGTAATTCCATAGGGTACATACGGTTATTGTATCCATTTTATAATTGATGAAACTAAGCTTTAAAGAGGCTGAACAATTTTCTCACAGTCAAGAAACTAATAAATGGTGGAACCGAGGCAAGAAAAAAGTGAGCTTCAGACCGGACACTTAACAATTAGCCTCCTGTTTGCATTTCCTGAGACAGGAGATAGGTGGGCTCCAGGTTAGGCATTTACGACCAGCCTCCTGTTTGCTCTCCTAGATGGAAGCAATGACAGAGACAGGTAAACAGCCAGGATTTGTCTCCTGTAGATGCCTTAAGATAACAGTCATGGCAGGGACAGAGAGGGGCTAAACCCTTTTTGAGTAAAGGATCAAGAGGTCATATATTTCCCATCCTTGGGGCAAGAGAGACATTGCCCATGCGCAGAAAGACAGGTCAGGTGAGGAAAAAGAAACCAAAGGTAATTGGCCAAAGGTAAACAAAGACCCGGAAGAACTGCCCTATATAAATGACTTAACCGTCTCTTTACTGCGCTCCTCCTCATTAGGGGGGACGCCCACACCCTTTCTCTCCGGGTGGGCATCTCTGCCTTGCTTCTGTCTTAACTAAACAACCTGTTTCTCTGTGTGCTCTCTCACTTGTTGTTGTGCTATGTCTCTAATAATAAACTTTGTACCTGTTTTTATAGTTTCCGTCTCCGTGAGAAATGCATTTTTCACTAGGGGCAAGAACCACGGGATCTGGTGGCTAGGATTCCTGGTTTTCATCCCGGCTACCCAGGTTGAATTCCTGGGCAGGGAACTAAGATCTCACTTCACGCCACCACTCATTGCTGCCTCTCCAAGATCAGAACCAGAAACTCAGATCTGACACTAAAGCTCATGCTTTCTATCACTACGCTGTGCCGTAAAACATACACATTCACCGTCCGAAGCTTTTTGATCAACTTCTCAAAAACTATCTCTGAACACAATGGGTGGGAAAGCTTCAGTCATTTTAATTTGCTTAATCCAAGTAGACTTTGGGCTATTGAGATATCTAGTTGAACAAACATTCATTATACCACTACTGTAAGCCTCAAATTACAATAGTGATTCGAGGAGGAAAGTAATAGAATATAGTTGTCTTACCCCAGACACACGTAGGGTCTTTGGTGGAGAAACCCTTACCTCTCCTTTCTCCTCATAGAGTCCATCTTGGTTTGAGAAAGCAAACCCACAGCTGGCATTGCTTAAGGAAGGCAACCAAAATTTATTTGCAGTTGTCTACAGCCACAGTGTGTTTGCCTTTTCAACCTCCTATGATTAATGTTTTCACGTAGATTATTTTTGTTCCTTTTATTATCGTGAAATAAGCAGTTTCTAGGGACTTTCAAGTGAACTTACAAAAAAAATCTTCTCCCAAGATTTAAAGCCCCATGTCTTGACAACCTTTCCCAGAACATCTTAGCCTAGATATTTACCGCTAAATATCCAACTCCAGCAACCATCCCAGACTCTCTGACCCAGTGTCCCCAGTTGTCTCAACAACAGAGCCTCTCCTCCTAACCCTCTCCTTTCACACAGCCACACTTGTGAAACCACAGGGTGTTTTGTGTTCTAGTCGTGGATTACTTAGTACAGAATCACATAAGTAAGAGTGGAAGTCTCTACTCTCATAAAGCTAATGATTCCTAATGCTTTATACCTCTGGCAGGTCTAGAAAAGGTTCTCTCTGTTGTCATTCATAGAATTTCTTCTCTCTTTACCCCTTCTCCTTACTCCAAATGAAATGCCTTTTTAATTTCCTTCCCCTCCAAATACATCTGTCTAATTGTTATTATGCCTCATTTGCACTGATTCCAAATTGAAAGCAGCCTGTGGTGGTGGGATTTGGTGTTGCTTCTTCCTAAAGGTCAAACCTCACACGGCTCTTCAGCGTGAGCCACCTCCAGCTCCCAGCAGCTACCCAGCATTTATGTTATGTTAGTGATGTTCTCTAGCTGCAGAGACCAGAGAGTCTGCTGTTCAGCCAAAAGAAATCCTAAGGGAGAAGAGAATGAATGGCTGCAGATCACACGCAGGGTTGTTGGGCACCTCCTTTGTGCTGCATTTCCCATATGCAGACCAGTGCAGGGTCACTAGTCAGACCCATAGCTGTTGGGGAACCCCTGATCCCCTGCTTCCTCCACACCCAGAAAGTCACCTTGGAAAGTCCAAGAATACGCTAAGGACTTTCCTCTGGGATTGAGATGTAATCTCTGATTACCAGCCACTAGGAAACTACGAAAACAAAGGGAAAACTTGTATATCACCAGTGGCTTGGAAAAGCATAGGATTCACTTCTCTATATTATGGTACTGACACCTTTTTTAATGGGTGAAATTTGACAAGGATAAAGGAGAGAAGGGAAAGAGCAAGGAGCTAGGGGAGAAGTGAGATGCTGCATTTACTCTGTTGAGTTCTGCTTGACAGAACAACAAACATACATACTTATGAGGTGGTAGCATGACTGCCATGTTGCAGACACCTTTGACCCTGCCCAACCCCCACCAGCATCCTCAGTTTTCATGGAGTACCACCTGAGCCAAGTTACACACACCCTTGACCAATGGCAGAGTCCACTGCTGCCTTACGGGCTGGGTAATACCTCAGAAATAGACGGGAGCCCAGGAAATGCAAGATACGTAGCTCAGAGGAAAGATTTAGTGTCCCCAAGAACAACTTTTTACAATTAATAAGTACTCTGGCTCCCCAGCCTTCCTGTGGGCAATTCCTGGGGATGAATGGCTCTGTCTACTTCTTGGGAAGTCCAACAGAATTGAGCCCCCAGTGGCCACAGAACTTTCTCATATTGGCTTTTTCTTCTTCTGTTTATCACCCTCTCCCATCCTCATTTCTGCAACTTGGAATCACCTCCCAAATAAACTATTTATGTGGATGCCCCTGTGTCTATCTTTGCTTTCAGGGAAACTGATTCTTTTCAGAGCTGCTTGTCTAAAATGAGACACACATTGGATCAACCATGGAAAAATCACCACCTGGTCCAGTTATACCAGGATAGAGTTGTTTGATATTTGGGAATAGTGGTTGGGATGGGAAGAGCTAGCCTTCCCAAGGCCTCTGTTTCTTATAGCTTGTTGCTCCTAAGTAGCAGAGATACTACCCATGGGAGAAACTCATCTGGTATCACACATGTGACCCTCATCTGCCTTCCTTTTGGTCTGTCAGAGATATGTGTCAGCCAGGGGGTGAAAAGGAGTCATAAAGCTGATAATGGAGAGAAACACCAGCAAAATAAATGGCAGACTAGGAAACTCCCTTATTTCCTCATGGAGACATCAAAAAAAAACAACCAAAAATTGGATAAAATGACCTTATATGAGTTATGGAAAAACAATCCAAGGTCTACAGCAACCAAGAGAAAAACAAATACCGTATGCTAACACATATATATGGAATCAAAAAAAACTCGTTCTCAAGAATCTAGGGGCAGGATGACGGGAATAAAGACGCAGACATAGAGAATGGACTTGAGGACATGGGAAGGGGGAAGGGTAAGCTGGGACGAAGTGAGAGAGTGGCATGGACTTATAAATACAACCAAATGTAAAACAGATGGCTAGTGGAAAGCAGCTGCATAGCACAGGGAGATCAGCTCGGTGCTTTGTGACCACCTAGAGGTGTGGGATAGGGAGGGTGGGGGGAGACGCAAGAGGAAGGAGATATGGGGATATATGTATATGTATAACTGATTCACTTTGTTATACAGCAGAAACTCACACACCATTGTAAAGCAATTATACTCCAATAAAGATGTTAAAAAAAAAGAAAAGAAAATGCCACACTCAAAGAAATTGCCACGCTCAAAACAGTAGCAAATTCTGTGATATTTTTGCTTGCCCTTTCCCCGCCCTCTCCCTGGTGTGGTGTGGTCTTGGTTTGGAGGACGGGGCTGTTCCCAGTCCCCTCCCTTGAACTGGAGGGAGCAGAGAAGACTTGCAATGTGATAACCTATCTGGGGGCTGCTTGGAGGACTGGTCTCTGTTTCACCTAATTCAGATCTGAGGCAGAGTGAAGCACCTGGCCCTGCTCAGGAAAGCTGCAGGGAAACTACAGACCTGCAGGTGTCTGGGGCAAAGGATTATGGGTGGAGACACACAGTAAACCATCTAAGGCCCCAAGGAGAAACTGAGGTGAGACTCTGTGCAGCTAACACATTTATAAGCAACTGTGTATATGGGGTAATTGAAAAGCCACACACAGGCCCATGCAAGACACATGCTCAGAAAAGATCTGAGAAGGCCCTAAGCATTCTCTATGAGCTGATCCAGAGGCTCAGAACATGCCTGGCTAATTACTTAAGGATTTCCCCAGCACAGAGCCAGTCTGCACTGGGAGAGGTAGTTGTTTTTTCAAATTCTCAGTTTTCAACAAAAGAAAATCACACGCATACAATAAAACATGTAAGAAATGGTAAAACGTGGCCCATTCAAAGGAAAATAATTAAATGACAGCAACCATCCCTGAAGAAATACAAACATTGGATACAAGACAAAGACTTCAAACAATTGTCTTTTTTTTTTTTAACTAGGTTGACCACTGAGAAAATTACTGGTTCTAGGAGTTACTGATTAACTTCCAAAGAGACAGGTAAATAAGTTATGTGTTTCTATGAGGAGTTTCTTTGATCCTTAAAGTACGGCAAGTAGAATTATTTTTGCACAATGCTCTACAGAGAAAATTAGTTATTAGCTTATTCATTTTTTCACCCATTTGCTCACTCCTACCAGGTTCTGTAACAACTAGGTTACAGAAGAGAACGGAGCAGACAGGGTTTGTGTTCTTAAGCCCCTGGGAATATCTGTTCATTCTATTCTGTTTGGCAGAAAAGTTTGAAAAGCACTGTCACCTGACATGTGAATTCCTTCTAAGACAAGCCTGCTGGCTTCCAGTTATTCCTTAAAGGAAATAAATGGCTGTGTGAGAAAAATTCAGAGGCAATACCCCATCCTTATCTGGAATAATTAAAGTGGAAGAAAGTTCCTGTTGGTGAAAAGCCTGATTATTCTATAATTTTTGGAGAACTGTATTTTCTTTCTTTCAAGATTAAAGAAACTAACTGGATTAATTGTTAAAAGAATATGGGTAGCAGATGTCCTGTGATATCTGCAATGAATATGTACCTTGTTAAGATATTTTAAGAATAATATATGTACTGTATAGAAAGTATTGAAAATGCAAAAAGTATAAATAAAGTATATGTCCCAGTACTCAGAGACAACTGCTTTTAACACATATCCACATTCTTTATCTGATTCTTGGAACCAACTGTGTTTTGGAATTCAGAATTTCTCAGATTTTAGTAAGGAAATTCAATGTGTGTACCAAAGATTTGATTTGATTTGATATTGAGACATGATTGACATATAACAGTATATTAGTTGCAGGTGTACAACATAATGATTTGATATGTGTATATATTGCAAAATCATCATCACAGTAACTCTAGTTAACATCCATCACCAGACAGAGTTATATTATTTTTCTTGTGAGAAATTTTAAGATCTTAACTTACAAATATACTATACAGTATTATTAACTCTAGTCATCATGTTGTACATTACATCATCAGGACTTATTTATTTTATAACTAGAAATACATTTGACCACCTTTACCCATTTCTCCATTGCTCCTGGCAACCATCACTCTGTTCTTTGTACCTGTGAGAAAATAGTCATCTAAAATATACTTAAAGAGCTAAAGGAAACCATGGGCAAAGAACTGAAAGGAATCAGGAAACAATATATGAACAAAATGAGAATAGAGATAGAAATTACATAAAGGAACCAAACAGAAATTCTGAAACTGAAAAGTACAATAAGGTTTTTCCCACTCTCTGAAAGTACAGCATTTCTGTGAAACTTTTTGTAAGCCAAAATGGCATAAAGTAAAGAAGAAATTACCTTAGGATACATATAGTTAATGGATGCACAAAATAAATGGTGACTTGATGCTGAGATACTGAGTCTAGTTCCTGAGGAAGTACTGTCTCTAAAATGGCTCACTGCAAAACAAATGCTTTATGCTATTTTCACTTTTTTCTTCTGATTTCTTTTGGTTAGTAAAAACAGTTACTAATATAGGTCTTTTGTAAAAGTGAAGTGGCATAAAGAAAACTTTCAAAAAGTGTGGGATATCTGTAACTAAACTGAAAAATTAACTAGAGTGGCTCAACAACAGACTTGAACAGGAAAAAGAAAAAAATCAATGAACCCAAAGACAGGACATTTGCAATTATTAAGCCTGAGGAGCAGAGAGAAAAAAGAATAAAGAAAAATGAACAGAGCCTATGAGACTTACAAAACCTCATCAAGCAGACCAATATATGCATTATGGAAGTCCCAGAAGGAGAAGAGAAAAAGGATCAGAGAGCTTATTTGATGAAATAATGACTGAAAACTTCTCAAATTTAAGGAAAGACATGAATCTACGAATTCAAAAAACTCGATGAGTTCCAAGTAGGAAAAAACCAAAAAGACCCACACTGAGACATGTTATAATTAATCTGTTGAAAGACAAAGAGAAAAATCTTGAAGCAGCAAGAGGAAAGTTACTCATCACGTACAAAGGATACTCTGTAAGATTATCAGCCAAATTTCTTATTGGAAAACTCGGAGGCCAGAAGGCAATGGGATGATATATTTAAAGTGCTGAAAGAAAAAAAATTGTCAGGTGAGAGTTCTATATTCAGCAACACTGTCCTTCAAAAATGAGGGAGAAGTTAAGATACTCCCAGATAAGCAAAAACAGGGAATTCATTACCACTGGTTGTGCCCTACAAGAAACGCTGCAGGGACTCCTTCAGGTTGAAATGCAAGGATGCTATAATGCTACTCACAGCCCTAGGAAGATACAGACCTCTGGTAAAGGTAAATACAGGGACAAATATAAAAGTGAGTACTATTCTAATTTTACTTTATAATTTCACTTTTTATTTTCAAAAGAATTTAAAAGAGAAATGCATACAAATAATTATAAATCTATGTTAATTGATATACAAGATATAAAGATGTAATTTGTGGCATCAATAACATAAAGTTGGGGTCAAATGGAATTGTAAAGGAATAGAGTTTTTGTATGTAATTGAAGTGAAGTTGGTATCAATTCAAAATAGATTGTTATAACTGTAGGATGGTTATATATAATCCCCATGATAACCACCAAGAAAACACACATAGAATATACACAAAAGGAAATAGGAAGGAAATCAAAACATGTCACTACAAAAAACAAACAAACAAAAAACAAAACCCCACAACTAAACACAAAGGAAGGCAGTAATAGAGGATATGAGGGAAAAAAAGGCTATAAGACATACAGAAAACTAACAAAATGGCATAAGTCTTTCCTTATTACTAATTACTTTACATGTAAATAGTTTAAATTTTGTAATCAAAAGACAAACACTGGCAGAATGGATAAAAAAGCATGATCTACCTGTATGCTGTCTATAAGAAACTTACTTTAGATCTGAGGACACATATAGATTGAAAGTGAAAGATGGAAAAAGACATTCCATGCAAATAGTAATAAAAGGAGAGCTGAGGTGGCTATACAAATACCAGACAAAATATACTTTAAGTCTAAAGCTATTACGAGAGATGAAGAAGGACATCATAAGTATAAACATATATAAGTATAAACATATATGCAACAGGAATCAGAGCTCCAAATGTATGAAGTAAACACTGATAGAAACACTACTGTATAATAGTAGGAGACTACAATATCCCCTTTCAGTAACTGATAAAACAACCAGACAGAAGATCCATAAGGAAATTGAAGACTTGAACAAACCTAGAAACCAGCTGCACCTAACAGACATATTCAGAACACTCCACCCAACAACAGCACAATACACATTTCTCTCAATTGCATATGGAACATTGTCCAGGATAGACCATATGTTAGGCCACAAAACAAGTCTTAACAGATTTTTAAAAATTGAAAGCATACAAAGTATCTTTTCCAACCACAATGGAATGAAATTAGAAATCAATTGCAGAAGGGAAACTGGAAAATCCACAAATATGTGGAAATTAACACACTCTTCAACAACCAATGAGTAATGAAAAAAGCACAAGGGAAACTGTAAAATATCTTGAGACAAGTGAAAATTAAAACACAACATATCAAAACTTATGGGATGCAGTGAAAGAAGTGCTAAGAGGGAAATTTATAGCTGTAAATGCTGTAGAAAGACCTCTAAAGAACAACCTAACTTTATACTCTAAATATCTAGAAAAATAAAAAAATGTTAGTGGCTGATAGTTTATGTTACAAGGTCTCAAAGAGACCACACTTCCCCTGTGGTATGACCTACCCTAACTTCAGAAGTCCCTTCAGTGTTTCAACATCTATAGATCCAAACTTTCCCCAGCCCACACTTCCATATTTTGCAAGATATTTTTACCTGAGTGTTGTGTTCCACACATCCCAAAATGAACTCTTCACCTTCTCCACGGAACTTGCTCTGCGTCTGTGGTTCAGATCCCAAGTCTCCTCTGGTTCCTTTCTCTCCCTTGCCACACCCAGCCCACATCATGCTGAAGACCTTGTGGTCACTGAATCACTCCATCACTCTCCTTCTTTATAAAGCCATGTACAGTTAACCAGATTCATCCTGAGTACAAAAAGAATGGGCAGCATTGTGTCCCCTTTTCTGTTTTTAGCTCCTTAATTTCAAACTATTGTTGAGCACCTCCTATGGGTCAGACTCTGTCCTGGGCTCTGGAAAACCAAGGTGAATATCACTTTCCTGCCCTCAAGGAGATGCCACTTTCCAAATGGGGTAGTCGGGTTATATAAACAAAAAGCCAACAAGCAAGGAGACTGACAACAGAGAAGTGTGTAAGACGTGTGCAGGGACATGGAGGAGAAACTGACGATCAAGGCTGGTGAGCAGAGAAGGTCTTAGAACAGGTGAGGTTTGAATTTAGTCCTGGAGGATTAATTGGAGTTAAAGTGGACTAGAGGGGTGGCATCTGAAGGAAAGGATAGAGCAATGCATAGGCTTGGCCCTGTTTAAAGGAACTCTAGTTAATCCTGTATGACTCTGCTTTTGCAACAGCCTCAACACATTATTACCACAACAGCCCTGTGAGGCAGGGAGTATTAGCATCCCCATTTTACAGATGAAGGATTTGAGGAGAAAAGACATGAAGCAATTTGCCTAGTGTTACACTGGTGCTCAGAGAAGCACTCACTGAGTTTCCAACCTAGGAGGAGGGGTGTGGACAGCCACTGCCAATCTCATGCTCTGAGCAAATAGAGAAATCTTTTGACCAACCAAAGAGCTCTGCTGAAACACTGCACTTCCTCTGGTGAACCAAAACTCAGACCTGAAGTTATATTTTGACCACCACTGCCCCTACCCCCATGCTTTAACAAGACGTGGTATCTTGTTTCTAAGGGTAAAAGAAATGCTTATAAACAAGACTACAAAAGGCATCTTAAGACAACAAATCACTCATAAAAAAGGGAACATTCTGGTGAGTTAAGTGTAAATGAATCAGAAACATATGGATTCAATCTACTTTAAAAGGCCCAGTGGAATTCCAAGTGAAGGGTAAAACCCTTGGAGATTATATTTGGGGATATTTCCAAACCCAGGGCCATTAGTTCTGGCCAGGCCCAGAGCTAGGCTGGTAGATGGATCTCCGAGGAAACCAACAGAAAGAGAACCTCAGAAAGGTAGGAGGGTCACTTTATCCCAAATCCTCAAGCCCAGACTTGGAAATTTTCAAAGCAGCACGCCTCCTAGAAACACCTTTCCTGAACATCTCATTCTGGCCCAGGGCTGGGACTCCAAGTCCAGCCAACAATTTCCCTTTAGAAACTCAGCTTGTCCAACTCCAAAAGGGTGTAGAGGCTGGACCGAAACCCTTCATCTTTCCCAAAGATTCTCTCCCTTTGACCATGAACCGTGTCCAGACCATGGCCTTGGAAGAGGAAATAAGGGCCATGGTTCTCTTTGGCAGCATCAGATGAAAAATGAATATGCACAGAAATATTGTACACATTCAACTAAACAGGAAACAACATAAGAAAAAGAAAGATCCAGACTCATCAGTCTGGTTGGGTTGCATCAGCCATGAAAATAAACAAAGGCCTAAAGAGATCAGGCTGGTTTAATGGAAACCAGGCAATGAGCAGGTATGTGTCCCTGGGCGTAATCATCATTGAGGCTCCCTGTGCTCTCGTGCCTTTTCTGGGGTCCCACATGGGATGAAATGTCTACCACCAGGGAGTGTAGTGGGCTCAGGGCCACCCAGTGTTTGCTCGGCCTCTGTTTCTTTACCCCTGCAAGTGCCCTCTTCCCGATGAGAACCCAGCCTGCTTTGTGTTGCTGATTTTTCTCTTTCTCATAGTGGCACTGCTATAGAAACAGGCCTTTCTCATCCAGGGCTGATTGAATCAAGTTTTGGGGAGCAGGACTAAGAAAAGTGAGCAAATGGAACAGTATTCTCCCCAAATGCCACCTTAAATTGAAATCGTCTGTTCTGGAAGCCCAGGCTCCCTGTCCCCAGGCCACACCCAGGCAGCTGGGAAGGTGAGCCGGGGAGCCGCCCTCGCAGACCGCTGACCCCTGGGCTGGCTGCAGTGAGGGGCTGTGTTGAGAAGAAAGGCACCCCTGGGCTGGGAGCCGGGGAGCTGGGTCTCATGGGAACTTTCTGTGCCCCTGAAGTCCCCATTGTCACCCCCTCCCCAAGATAGGCCTTCCTCTCTCCTGTTGATGCCTGAGAGCAGTCATCTTAGAGATTTATTTCTTTAGCTTAAGACTTTGACACTTAAGACAACCGAGGTGAGACCGAATGTGAACATCTTAACATCAGAGGATGGAGGAGGGGAGGGAAGCTGTGGGAATGGGGTGGCAAGGCGGCGGGGTGGCAGTGGGATAAAGGCAGGCAGGGATGGCGCGGGTGGTGGTGGCTGAGAGCCTTGGAGACACACTGCGCCCGCTTCCCTGGTCCCCCGCCCCAACCCCCAGGCCATTCTAAGACTGAAACAGAAAGGGCCCCGGAGCCCTGAGAGCCCCTGCTGCCCGTCCCCAGTCAAGGCGGATTTGCCAAGAGGCCACCATGTGCCAGGCACAGCTCTAGACCCTGGGGTACAGCAGTGGGAAAACAGCGGCTGCGGGGACCCTGACGCCGCTCAGAGGAATTCAGGAGTGGTGTGGAGCCTGGGAGCTAAAAGGGACCACGGCTGTCCCTGTCACCTCCTCCCTGGCTGTCCCAGGGCCCCTCCAGTTCCAGACCCTTCTTCAGCTGGTCCTGCCTTTGCAGGGGGAGCCGAGTGGTCGCAGGACGTTCTTCAGATGCAGCGCTGAGCTCGCCAGAGCGCAGAGCCTGAGGGGGTCCTGGGTGGATGCCGGGTTGCCTACAGCCTCCCTCAGCCCTGCCTCCGTTTCCACATCCGCCGCCATAGCCAAGCGTCTGCGGCACAGAGCAGGGGGGCAGCTCGGGGGATGCGTGCCATCTCCCCGCACAGACGGTGGGGCCTTGGCTGAATCCGGCCCTGCCTCCCCGGGGAGAGTGGCTTCCGGAATCCAGCTAACCCTGCCCCCAGTACCCAGACTCTCCGAATCCACAGGCCTGAGCCGGTGCCTCTGGAACTGGAGCACTCTTGGCCGATGCTCTCAGCCGCCTATGGATGGATAGAAAGATGAGGAGGAGAGGAAGAGAGAACAGGGGCTGGGAGTTCAGCAGAAAAGATGGGATTTGGTGGTGGGCTTCTTGCCAAGCTTGACTGCCTTCATCCTCAAAATGATTCCAAACAGCTGGGCCAGTGATCATCCTGCTCGTGTTCTCTGGGCAGCTCAGGGCCCAGGGAAGCCCAGGGGCCTGGCAGAAGCAGTGCCCGCACAACAGAGAGCTCAGCACAAGGGAAAAGGTGAGAGAGGCCGGGCGCCCACCCTTGGGGATGATTTCTGTCGGTTGAGGCTTTCGGGAGGGAGGGGTCGGGGAGGGCCCGAGCTGAGCATGGGCTCCTCTGCTAGGGCGTCGTCCCCCGCACAGGACTCCCGGGACGGCCACCCGCAGGCCCTTCCCTGGACACCTGGCCTGTGACTTATCCTGTGATTTTCTGTCGTCTCCAGCCACTTTCTCAGGTGGCCAGAGCCTGGGGCCAGCAAGGCCAGGGGCTAAGTACAAATTCCCACGGAGACTTATCTCAGCGGCATTCTGGGCTGGGGCCCCGGGGTGTGCCCCACTCCTTACACACCTCTGGACACAAGAGGAGGAGCCGGGCGGCATAACCCAGAGCCCGGCACCGCTGAGCCGTACATTTGAGCCCGAGCACGGACTGTAGAAAGGACGCGGCTGGTCCTTGCTCACAGCCTCGCTGTGTAGTTTCAGTCCTCGTGCCGGCTTCTTCTGGGCTGTCTTGGTCACGTGATTTGAGTAATTCCAAAAGTCCCCAACGTGTAAAACAGTTGACAAACACCAGGATAAAAGATAAGTGCCAGAGACAAGGGGCCCAAGTCTACGCCCTGGGGCAGCCGCCGGTCTGATGCCCCCTGGATTCCGCTCTCCTCTACCAGTGCCTGCCGGGCGCTGCACAGTGGGAGCCAGTCAGCCAGACACTGTTCTAAATGCAACAGCCTCAGAAGCAGGGACTCTCGCTGCCTCCATTGTACAGACAAGTACACCGAGGCCCAGAGAGGGCGGCTGACTCGGCCGCCATGTCCCAAGGCTGAATGACAGAGCAGGGATAAGACCCCGACAGTCAGGCTCCAGGCTGCGCCCCCTGCTCCGCTGACCTAGTCTGTCCACTTGGGCAAAGCTCTCTGCTGGGTTACGTGAGGGAATTCAAGTAAATATGCGGCGTAGTCACGGCCCCTGGGAGCTCAACCGTCACCAAGACTGAAGCAGCCTTCCCAGACCAGCCTAATGAATCTGCTGCCCGGGCTGGATTCCTCACGCTCCGCGTATGGCTTTGGGTCTCTGCACTTCAGTGAGACCGACAGCAGCCCCCTCTCCTTTCCCTGCACATCAAAGCCCCACAGGGGCTGAAATCCTACCTTAGGAGCCTCAACCTAGTCTTCCAGACAGGCCGGCCGGGGCAACTTCCCTCGCAGAGCATGATTCTGGAGTAACAGAAAGGAAGAACTCAGCAGTCCTTGCCAAGCTTCATGACAAAGATGTCGTGTGGGACCAGAGGATACAGCTGAGTCGGGCCTGCTGTCTGGGCTCCGGCCTCAGCCAACGGTGAACCAGGTCAAGCCGCAGAGCAACGGGACGCCCTGCACCGCCCGAGCCTGCCAGGCCCCGCTCCATCAGCAAGGTCACCCTCGGCAGGCTGTCCACTTGCAAACTGGCCACTTGGCATTTTAGAGACGCGCTGGCTACACTCACCTGGGGGACTGGGGGATGGCGCCTGGTGTTTGGTCCAGAACCCAGTGCCTCTGGGACCCCAGGGGCTTTGAAGGGGTGTTATAAGTTAGCAAAAGTCAAAGAGAGGATTTCATCAAGAACTTGAGTATTAAGGCTGCAATCAACGTTGAGTCAAACAGGGCTAGAAGGAGCCTGATGCCACGGTGACAGAGATACACAAAGAGGGCCCACGGGGCACAGGATTCCTTCTGGAGCATTCAGCCCACTCATGGGGCTGTTAGAAGCTGATGCAAGATGCTGAAGCAAGAGCCAGGTCTCCTTCCTGGGGGACCATTAGAAAACAGCTGCATTTGGAGACGGGGGTGGGGAGAGGTTCTGTGAGCCTTGCTGTTTGCTTCTGGCTCTGGTGTCACTGAGTGCCCTTCCGAAGGGCCGGTGTCTCTCCTTTCCCGTGGGGCAGGCTATGTCACGGGGATACCAGGGCATGGGTGCAGCTTGTAACAGCACCTGGGCTCTCGACCAAGGAGATGCTGCCTGGAAAAAATGCAGTGGTTTTAGCAACGTGGGCATGATGTGTATGAGAAGGAAGAACATGATAAATCAACGGTGACAGGAAGGACATCCTCTTTCCTTTCCTGCAATCCGGCTGGTTTTGAAAACCTCCAAGCAGGTTTAAGTCTCTTCCAGGCAGGAAGTCAGCCTTTACCAAGGCAACGCTGCCCTGGCATGACACCCTCCCCCCCAACCCGGCACCCAAAGCTGAAACGACCTCCAGCGCCAGACTCCAGAGTCAAGATCTCTAACTCGGTTACTCCCCACACCCTGCCCTTCCCGGCAGTGCCCACCCCTGCCTCACAAGGAAAGGCCCAGAAACTGGGGGGCTGCTCAGGCAAGTTCCAGGTGGTGGCAGCCACGTGTAGGATCCAGCCCAGCACTCAGGCCTGGGGACAAGCCACCAGGGAGAGTCAAAGGTCAGACTCATGGCCACGGCGAACCCCAGAGAAACAGCACACCCACTGTGCACGGCAGGTGCCTTCTGCTCGCACTGCCGTCCCAGGCGTGGCCCCAGATTCCCCAGGAAGTTCAGCCTCCCGTCAGAGTGACGCTCCTTTCTCAGAGGGCAGCTTTCACGATCCTGGTGGCAACTCACCCACCGGCATCTAACTCTCGCCTCTTCGACTTGAGAAAAGGAAATAAGAATGAATTAAGACCTCAGAGCACCATCTGCAAATGAACCATAAACCAGGACAAGGACAGTGTGTGTTTTCCAGGGTCGCAGAAGCGTGTGTAACCTCCCTGTGTTTGTAAGGCACTGGGCCCTCTTTGCCCAGAGTTTGCCAGATGAAACACTCAAGAGAGAAGGTGCCTCTGGTGGTTTTCCAGAGGGAGCAAAGATGGGCAGGCCTTGGAAACTTTCTTCCCCACTCCACAGAGAGTTGTATGTGAAAGGAGCCCTCAAATTAAAAATAAGTGGCGGCAGTTTTTAAGATAAAGTTGCTCAGTTTCATAGCATCGCAAACTCATAAAATTAGCTGGGACACTGGATAGCGTGCAGACACACTGTGGACCCTGTGCAGGCGTCTCTCCTGCGCCATGACCAGCAGGAGGTACAGATGCTGCCTGTTCTCTCCAAGGAGGCGGATTCCTCCCCTCAAGGGATCAGCACACGTGTTTCCAGACAACTCTTTGTTTTAGATAATTCTTCCTTACATTAAGCCAACATTAATTTTCCTGTAGCTTCCAGCCAGCATTGTAAACTGTGTTCTCTGGGGTCACTATAAATGCCTCCACCTTTTTCCTTCTGTGACAGCCTTCAGATCTTGAAGAGCCCGTAGCGTGCCCCGCCCACCCTGCCTTCTCTTCTCCAGGCTAGATCCGCTGGCGTGTCAGACGACCTCACTTAAGAAGCCATGAGCTGCCTGGATGTTTTCCATTTAAGGGCTGTTTTTGGCAGGGCCGCTGCTGTGCCCTCTCCAGCAACATCTGCCCACCTCCTGCTGTGCCCCATGGTAGCTGTTTATGGACAAGAGCCCCTCCATCAGACCTCGGGGGTGGAGTTAGCTTCCCGCAGTAGAATGACTCACCTCTGAGGGCCTTGCCCAGAGAGGCAAAAGGATGGAAGCCCTATGAGGAGAACAAACACATTTGTCTTTACACCGCTGTGTCGCCAGGAGCTGGCACCTGGCAAACGCTGGTATTTTCTTTCTTTCTTTCTTTTTTTCTGTAAATAAGATTTAACAGATAATTTAAAAGTTTTACATTGTTAAATTTAATATATGTCTATAAAGCAGTAGTAATAGAATAGGACATCCTCTACTCATTTTAAAGATGGTCACAAAGACTAAATAAGAACTTTCCTCACCATGGCTACTTTTTTAAAAAAACATCTTTATTAGAGTATAATTGCTTTACAATGGTGTGTTAGTTTCTGCTGTATAACAAAGTGAATCAGCTATACGTATACATATATCCCCATATCTCCTCCCTCTTGCGTCTCCCTCCCACCCTCCCTATCCCACCCCTCTAGGTGGTCACAAAGCTGATCTCTCTGTGCTATGCAAAACGCTGGTGTTTTCTGATGCATGAATGCAGAAGGGAATGAAGGAAGCAAGAAGAGATGAGATGCAGAGACAAAGAAAGGCCTTCATGGGTTCAATACCTTTACCTCAAATGTCCTGAGTCCCCTGCTCCAATCCCGGAGCCTGTCTAATCCAGTCCCCAGGCTCCAAGGCTGCATTCTGCCCACAGCGATACCCACCCCCACCCCAACAACTTCCACCTTTAATAACCCTGTTAAATCACCACCAGCTCCTCCTCACACCACTCGACCTCTCCCCATCCCCTCCTCCTCTCCCCATCTCTCCCCCAGCTCACAATCCACAAGCCTCACCTACAAACGTCCCAGGACGCTCCTCTCAGACACAAATTCCAAAGACATCCAGACAAGAAGAAGGAAAATGGTGGAAGACAGTGTATTGATTTGGGGACACCAGCTGATATCCTTTGGTCCCAGACTGATTTGGGAAGGATCCCAAAGAAGCGCTCATGTGCCTGGCCACGTGGGGCAGAAAGGCTGCTGGGGCTGTGCCCATTGCTCAGAGATCCCTGGTAACGAGAACAGCTCCAAGGCATCCCAGTGCCATCTGCTGTTGAACAGCATGAGATGCCTTGAGCTGTTAAGTGGGCAGATTCAGTTTTATTTTTCCTCTCTGGAGTAAAAAGAAAAAGGAACTCTGGCCACGGGTGACATACAAACGTCAGGCCTGAGTCTATCTACACATGGAAATAACTCCCCAGGCCTCCCTTCTCCACCCCCATCTCTGGAGATAAACTGTAATAAAGTATTAACAACTGGCTCTGCTTTTCTGATAGACAAGGGATGACTCTCTTTTAAAGACCTTTGTGCTCTGTTGTTGCCAAAGCCATTTAAACTGTGATCATTAGCAGCTCTGCCTACAGCGCAGGCTGAGGCGGATTTCTCTGGAGAGGTTCCATCAATCACGTGTTCCTGGTGGGGGAGCAGCTGTCTGAGGCTGGGGTGCAGGAGAGCGGGGGCGACGCTTCACTCGCCCGGCCCAGCAGGAAACTTGGTGTTGGCTTTGGGCCTCGGGTGCACCTGGCTGGGAGGTGCCTGACAGCACAGCGGCGAGGGGGGAGGCAGATGGGGTGGATGCCTCCCCTTCCCCAAGAAGCCCAAGGGGAAGTCGCTCTCCGGCTCTTAGGGAGACAGGCTGGGACCTGGGACCCTTTGCTGCGGTGTTTGCACCTGAACACATCTCTCCTGGAGCAACAAAATACACAGAAGCTCTATGGGACTAAAAATAACTGCGTGCATGTGCAGTTGGGACGAATTCTGGACCCAAAAGATATAAAGAGACCAAAAAACCCAACTGCCACTTTTGAAGAGCCTGGAGCAAAAACAGGGGGTTGGGAGAAAAAGCAGGGTACTGCGCGCGCCCCCTGCACTCAGCACCACCAGAGGGGTGGGTGAAACACCCATCCCCTCCAGCCCGACCCCTGGACACACCCCTACCCTCACCCTATGTAAGGAGCAAGCTCCCCTCCCCCACCCAGGGAGGGAGCAAGCAAGGGAACCTGTTGTTTGTTCTTGCTCGCAGCAGGGGCCCCAGTAAAGCCTTGCCTGAATTTCTTGTCTGGCCTCTGATCAGTTTCTGTTGATTGGGGAAGGCCAAGAACCCTGGTCCCTAACATTATGAGGCCTGGCAGTGGTGCATCTACAGAAGGAGAGAGCTGCACTGGGCCTGAAATATTCTGAAGCCCTTGGGGAAAGGGCTGGGAAGGGAAGGAAAGTCCGGGGACAGCTGAGTCCTGTTCTGTTCCCTTTCAAGTCTTGCATGTTGCAGGAAGCACTTCAGATGGTGAAAACTGAAGGAACAGGAAGCTTGTGGATGGGTGTATGAAAGGGCAGGGAGACGGAGTTAGGGGGTGGGGAGACAAGGGGGAGAAGCAAGAGTGGGGAGAGAGAGAGAGAACCGAGGCACAGGAGAGTCAGGGGAGGCATGTTTTGAGGGGTGAGAGCTTAAAAACACGGATTTATGAAGATCAACTATACTACAATATAAAATAAAAATTAAATTCAATTTTTAAAAAAGAATGAATGAAGAAGAGAGGGACTGCTCCCCTTCTTTTTTCTTCTTTTCTCTTTCTTTTCTTTTTTGGCCACACCGCGCGGCACACGGGATCTTAGTTCCCCAACCAGGGATCGAACCTGTGCCCCCTGCAGTGGAGGCGTGGCATTTTAACTACTGGACCACCAGGGAAGTCCTGCTTCCGTTCTTTTTAAAGGCTGAGTAATATTCCTCTGTATGTACATTTCATGTTTTCTTTACCCACCCATCTGTTGATGGACATTGAGTGCCATTTGCGACAACATGGTTGAACCTAGAGGATAGTGTGCTCGGTGAAAAAAGCCAAACACAGAAGGGCATATACCGCATGATGCCCCTTATATGAGGAATCTCAAATAGACGTAGAAGCAGAGGGTAGAACAGTGGTTACTGGGCAGGGGGGAGGGGCAAAGTGGGGAGTGGCTGCCCAGTTTTAGTTACTCAAGATGAATTAGTTCTGGAGATCTGCTGTACCGTGTAGGGCTTATAGTCAACAGTACTGTGCTGTACACTTAAAAATTTGTTAAGAGAGTAGGTCTCACATTAAGTGTTGTCACTACATTACACAACCATCAAACAGAGGGACACAAGGACACCTGCGGAGGTGATGCTATGTCGATTACTCTGAAAACAGGGAGATGGCGTCACAGGTGTTCACATGTGTCCAAACTCATCAAACTGTATTCATTAACACGTGCAGTTTATTGTGTATCAACTATACATCAATCAAGCCGTTAGACAGAAGAAGGAAGGGACTGTGCTTAGGGAAGGCAGTCTGAGTCTTTGGAGAGAAAGTTTAAAACTTAGCAGCTCTTCCTGAACCTCTGAAACTCAGACACACTCCTGGATGAAATTTTCCCGAAGCCAAGAACTTTGCTCCCCTTTTTTCGGCCTTGGTTGCCAGAGAGTTTAAAAGTCAAACTTATTGCCTAAGTTTTGTGATCTGTTCAAATCAGGTGACTGAAACATCTCCATCTGCTTCTCGGAGAGAGTCCTAGAAGTGTGATGCTCAGACGTTTCTCCCCACACGGCATCCCAGGCTCTCAGCCAGCGAAAGCCCTTCAGGAAGTGGGGGGAGCACAAATCTTGAATAAAGGGCAAAACATACACTCAAGGAACCAGGAAGATACATTCTCCCGACCCATCTCATCTCCGGAAGAGAATAAGGCATGTCCCATGGCATTCAGATGCAGCTTGGCAGTGAGCGGGCTCAGGGGAAGAGGAGGCCCTGGGACAGGCAGGGCCCCGAAGGAGCAGCCGTCAGACATAGTAACCAGAACGATCAGTTGGCCAATTAGGATTTCTGCAGTTGTCTTATTGCTCTGATTTAGGTTTAATTAGCTAATAGTTTAGTTGGTAACATGAGAACAGGGTATAAATGTCCAAAGGTCCCAAAGGCTATACAGTGAGAAGTCAATTGTTCTCCCAGACTTCCCCTCCAGCTACCGTCCCCCTGCCCCCACCCAGGTAAATGCTGCCACCAGATCCTCTAAAAGGAGACTGCCGGGTCCTCCAACAGGCTTGACAAAGGACCCTGGCCCATCCCAGAGATGGGGTCCAAAAGGCTCCTCTGTAGAAACAACGCTTGAGCTGAGAGGTGAAGGACAAACAGGAGTGTGCTAGTGAAAGAAGGAACTACATGTGCAAAGGCCCTGTGGTCAGAGTGGGCACAGCACTTTGGACAAGATGGCAAGGAGGTAGGGTGGCCCATTCCTGGAGAGTGAGGTGGGGGTGGGCAGGGGTGGCAGGGCTCCCTAGGCCATCTTAGGATTATGATCTTTATCCATAGAACTGATTTAAGCCCTGGGGGTTCAGAGGGTATATGTGACAGATCCATTTAACGTTTTGAAAACGTAATCACTGTACCTCCGGTGTAGAGAAGAGCGAACACTGATAAGGGTAGAGATTGTACAGGAAGAGACTGTACAGTTAGGAGATTGTACAGGAAATCTTAGCTGCCCTGCCCCACGCCTGTTCAGCATCCCCTTTGAATTCAGCCATGGCCACGGCCGTGGTGGACTCTCCCAGGTGGGCTTCACCTCAAATGCCGCCTTCCCTGGGGCCTCTCCAGTGACACTGATGCCAGGGAAGCTGTTGGTGCACATGTAGGAATGATCTGAATGTGCAGGAGAATTTGTGGTTCCAGGAGCAACCCTCAGCCAGTGGAGAATGGGAGCCGGTGGATAAACACTCCTCATGGGCCATGAGGACCCACTCTTCAGGTCCCAGGTTGGGCTCAGGTCCCACGACAGCGACCTCACTTACGCACTCTTATATAGACGTTCCTTCTTCTCCCACTCTGCCTGTCCCTCACTTCTGATTCCTGGGATTACTCCTAAATCAGCAATCTGCAAAGACGTCCTTTTAGGCTCTGCTTTCTCGGGGTATCTCAAGTAAGACGGAGGCATTTGCAGCTGTCTAGGTAAGACAGGATAGGAGCCTGGACTAGGGCAGCAGCTGTGGCAATGGACAGACTGAAAAGGTGTTAGGAAGGTGAAATCAAGAGTCCAGCGCGGCCACATCCTCCAGCACCACTCTCTCTTCTATTCCCTTTGACATCTGGTGTGGCCAGTCCAGGCTCACAGCTTGTTACCACTGTGGAGTAACAAGTGGTACTTGTTGGGGGAGGTGTTTCACAGCTGTGCAAATGGCCACCATATATGGAGGCAGAACTCAACAGCCCTTGCAAAACGGAAGGTACAGGACATGAAGAGGGTATTTCCAGGCAGTCCTTAATTGGTTGAATTTAAAATGGGGCCTTTGGCAGACATCCCTGGCATGAGCATCTCCTTCAGGCAAGATGGCACAGCCATTGTAGCAGAGAGAGAAATAGCAGTAACAACAGGAGGACGTGGAGGAGGAGTGATGGCTGAGCTTCCAATGAAGATGAAGAAATGGGGACTCAGAGAGATAGGTTGTCTTCCCAGGGTCCCCTGAGCAGTGCCTGATAAAGCAAGGATGCACATCGTGGTCCAAATGGCTCCAAAGACCATGCTTTTAACAACGATCTCCTTTTCAATTTCCCTCTGCTCCAAAGCAGGCGGGGAGCCCGGGCAGAGGCCAGCCATCTCTATTTACGCTGGCTCATTGGACCAGTTGACTGTCAGTTAGATTCTGTTACTCAGTAGACGAGGCTCAAGACTTTTTTTGTTTGTTTTTTTTTTGCACATAAAGGGTTTATTTTATTTTTTATTTTTTGGCGGTACGCGGGCCTCTCACTGTTGTGGCCTCTCCCGTTGCGGAGCACAGGCTCCGGACGCGCAGGCTCAGAGGCCATGGCTCACGGGCCGAGCCGCTCCGCGGCATGTGGGATCTTCCCGGATCGGGGCACGAACCCGTGTCCCCTGCATCGGCAGGCAGACTCTCAACCACTGCGCCACCAGGGAAGCCCTAAAGGGTTTATTTTAAATGTTTTAAGGATAGGATAGTGTTACATCATAATTACAAATATTATGTACAGAATTAACAGATTTATATTGTTTATACTTCTAAACGCAGAGAACAGGGAACTGTCTATACATTGTATAAAATAAAATTAAAACTAAAAATGAATTCGAGCTTGAAAGGTGAGGTCATTTACCTAATTTTAAGATGCAAACATGAAACGTATCACACTGTGGTGGTAATCATGTCTCAACATATAAATACATCAAACCAACATGTTGTACACCTTAAACTTATATAACATTATATGTCAATTATATCTCAAGTTTTAAAAATCAATTAATTGACTGCTGTTTAATTTTTTTTAAAAAGAGAACCTTTGGCGGACGTGGAGAATGGAGATGACACTGAGCGTGGCCCTGGCTGGATGGACTAGAAGCAGCACTGGCCGCCTCTCATTTATTTCTTTCACAAATAACAACTGCCAGTTCACTTAATCCTTATAACAACCTCATGATGTAGATTCTGCTATTTTCCCCCTTTTATAGATGAAGAAACCGAGGCAAAATAAAATGACTTAATAACTTTCCCAGGGAGACTCCATTAGTAAGTAGCAGAACAGGAGTTTTCACCCAGGAATTCTACAATCTGTGTTCTCACGCATGGCTCCATGCTGCCCCTCCCTCACCGATTCACCCTACAAACACTGCTGGTCGTTTGCTCCATGTCAGGGTTAGTTAGATGCTGTGGGAGTGGAGGCTGGGTGAAATACAAAAATGAATCAAGCATGAATTCAGCCCTCAAGTAATTTATTCTCTCACTGATGTAAAGTGTTTCCATAAAATGATGATGAGAAAATGTAGAAAGTGACAAATGTCCAATAAAAGATACTGACAAAATACTATGGGGCTTCAAAAAAGGAGAGCGATTCCAATGTGGAGGATGCAAAGGGATGGGACATCAGTTTGGTTTTGCTGCATAACGAACCGCTCCAAAATTCAGTGACTCAGAGGACACCTACCTTTTGCCTCTTATGATTCTGCAATGGGCCAGTCGGTTCTTCTCTTTGGGGCTGGCTCAGCAGTGCCAGGTGATCTAGGAGGGCCTTGCTCACCCATCTGGGATGGCTGGGATGGAGGGGACCTCTTGTCCTCCAAATGTGGTCCAGCCTCACTCTCCTGGTGGAAAAAAGGTCCCTATCAGCCAGAGAGAGGAAAAGCCCTGACGCACAAGCACTTTCCCAGCCCCTCCATATGTCATGTCTGCTAATATTCCATTGGCCAAAACAAGCCCAAGATTCATGGGGTAGAGAGATCGGCTCCCCCTCTGCTGGGATGTGGCAACGGCACATTGCAATGAGACGTGCTTAGCGGGATTATCGGGGAGTGTAGTTTTTTGTTTTTTGTTTTTTGTTTCAATCAGGCAGGATCAGAGAAAGCTTTACAGAAAGAATGAGCCTTGAAAAATGGCTGGGGCTGGGGATTGTAGCAGGTTCCCCATATGTGGAGAAAATCCACAGAGGCGAGAGAGCTGAGGGTCTGAGACAGGCTGGGACCTGGCACCCTTTGCTGTGGGGCTTGCACCTGGAAACATGTCTCCTTGAGCAACAGGATACAAAGAAAGTTATAAGGGACTAAAAATAACTGCATGCATGAGCAGCTGGGGTAAATTATGAACAATAAGATACAAAAAGACCAAAAACCCAGCTGCCACTTCTGAAGAGCCGGGAGCAAAAGCAGGGTACTGCGCATGCCCACTGCCCTCAACACCACCAAAGGGGTGGGCAGACCACCTCAGCCGCCCCTCCAGCCCAACCCCTGGACCTGCCCCTACCCTCACCCCATATAAGGAAGCAGCTTGCCCCTGCACTTAGGAAGCAAACACAGAAACCTGTTACTTGTTCTAGCTCCAGCCTGCTGTAGCAGGAGCCCCCAAAAAAGCCTTTCCTGAATTTCTTGTCTGGCCTCTGATCAATTTCTATTGATTAAGGAGGCCAAGAACCCCGGTCTGTAATAGGTCCTCGAGGACGAGCAAGTGCTTCATTTGGACTAGAAGGAAGGTCAGCAAAGAAAGCTGGAGCTGAAGCATGGAGAGATGGAGTGATGTCTTTCAGATCTGGGATGGCGGCCAATAGCCTATTAAGAGGTTGATCTCTACTGCAGGGCACAGCCCCTCTCAGAGAACATGCTCTACCCCATGCCTGGCAGCCGTGGTAGCACAATTCTCTTGTTCCTGGAGCCCAAGGAGCAAGCAAAGGACCTGGGGTAGCCAGTCTACAGGCTGCCAAAGCCCTGTGATGGCCGGAAAAGGTGAGCTGGGGGACTGAGACATCAGTGGCAGAGGTCAAATGAAGGGCACATGGAGGTTAAGTCAAAGCTGGGGCACCCAAAGCTGGGTTCCAATTGCCACGTGGGAGCTCAGGGTGAGGAAGCCAGCTGGTAGAGACAGGAGACAGTTTTATGAAGATAAAAACTGACACAACGAGGGAAGACTGGTCCCTGGAGTAGCCTCGGGTCTTGATGACCTTCCCATCCACGTATAGGTTTACACGTAATTCTCTTTCTCTGCGTCATGACTCTCTCCCTGCATCAGGTGATGATGGGTGGTCTGTCTTGCATCACACGATGGGTGGTCCTCTCCTTGCATCCCCGTTTAGAACACTGGTTGGAATAAAATTTTGAAAAGAGGCAAGGCAACCAGGATAGAAGTATGTCTTGGTCAGGTTGCAAAGCAGGGTGGATATTCAGGACTGGAGTTGTTCTCAAAAGGAGCTACTGTTTCTCTACCTCTCCCAGCAACTCGACATACCAAAAGTGAAAACTGAGGCCATGATATTTTCAGAAACATTCTTTGATGAGGTGAAGTCTTGAAAGCCTCAAGAATGTTAATTTGTAGTCTTTCTTTCAAAAAATTTATCAGTTCTCACTCTAAAGAAGCGAGAAGCCATTCCACTCTGCCTTATTCCTTTTGGAATTTACTGAGTACATCTCAGCAGTGGCACGGAAAATATATTTCCTTGGAAACCAGAAGTCACACAATAGTCCTCACCCTTCAGAGCCCCATGGGGTAGAGAAATCCCCATTATAGTTGAAATCCGATTATTCTGCTTTTATGTCACCTCCTTTGCTATAAATGAGGGCCAGTGCAGCTGCCAGAGCACAGAATGACACAGATACAATGTGATGTGTCAACCACTCATGTTTCTCTTTTATGAGATCAACTTTTTATAACTCTGCAGTCAGTCCACTGACAGACTATAAAACTTGGCTTATTGGAAACAGATACATCAACCATGAGACATCACTTGTCAGAGGCTGATCCAGCCTCTTCTGGACACGAGTCGGTCCTTAGGGAGAAAGCCATTAGGAACGGGAGCCTGAGTTGCATCTCAAGCTGTGTAGGCACCTGTCTGGGTCACATAAATATTGCTCCTTGTGAAAAACAGCCATGCTGGGTCCTACCATAAAGTGCGTGACATTCACGGCCTGACTGCTCATGAATCTTATTCCAGGAGAATTCAGAGTCCTTGAATCCAGCCAAATGTTACTGTCAAAAGCCTTTTCTAATCTATTTGTGGCAACAGAAATGTCTCCTCTTTTGAGAACCCAGAATGCTGGCAGCAAGGGCCAGCTCCCACTTCAAAGGGAGAGTTCAAAGCAGACGCTTCTTTGGACTTGAACACCAGTGGGAGGAGTCAGCCTCACATGTCTGGTCTTCACGCACGTTCCACTCTACCCCGTCTCTATCTTACCTTCACTGCAAGCTCAGAGACCACTGCTGTCCCCAGATCGGTCTCCTTAGGTACAGATGGGACTCTGAGGTCCGCAGATAGAAAGGGTTTGGAAAGTCTCCCTGGTGCCATGGCTTTTTTCCCTTTTGGGGTGTGTCTCAGTTTGGGGCATGACTTTCTTCCCTCAGCATCCAGGGGCTCAGCTGCAGATGAGAAGCAGCACAGTGGAGTGTCCTGATGCAGGCACCACTGGAAAACATGTCTCCATGGAAACCCCAGGGTTACCTCACCCAACAGCATTCAGATGTGACTGACCACAGAAGCATTGTTTTTTCAGTCTAGAGGAAGTATCAGCTCTGTCTACAGAGCCAAGAGGGTTTCGCTTTTTTTTGTTTGTTTGTTTTTGAAGTTATATCCTCCTCTTCAGAGCTTTTGGGATCACGTCATATGTTTGGGGAGCACTTTGTATATAGACAGCATTTCCCCCATGCCTCTGCCTCAGCACACAAAGATATCATTCCTATGAAAATAAGACGGATTCTTCTAGGGAGACATGTCATTATTCATCTCTGCTCTAGTCACTGCCTGTTGCCAAAGAGTGGTTTTAATGTTCTGAATCCAGAATGCCTGTTTTCTCACAGCCTCAGCAGGATCTGGCTCACTCAGCACTTGATGGGGTTTGTTCATGGGAAACCCAGGAGCTGGGGGTGGGAGGGCGAGGAACGGCTGTCACGGTGACCTTTCACACCTCTGCCCCCAGACGGGAATCCTTAACTCAGGGCACACATGTGGTCCGCACTCCTCCACTCCGTCAGCCTGCTGGGGATCGGCATCATGCGGAGTGATGACTTCTGCCCCCTGGGCTCCCCAAAAGCTAACTTAATTGTTGGGAAACATTGGAGAAAAAAGATGTCATTCCTCTACCTCATTGGTTCTCACCATGGGGGAGAGGCGGGATTTCGTCCCCTGGGAACAGTGGGGCAAGGTCGGGAAACCTTTTTGGTTGTGTGACTGGGAGAGGGGTGCCAGAGGCATCTAGTGGGCAGGGGCAGGGACGCTGCTGAGCATCCTATGATGCATAGGACACCCTTCCCCCAACAATAAACGATCCAGCCCGAAATGTCACTGGGCTGAGGCTGAGAAACCCTGGAGATCCAGCAAGGTGTGGCTTCAGGGCAGTTCAGGTCTCTGTTATTAGCAATGGGAGGCCAAGCTATGGACTAGTTACTAAGTGTTTGAATAAATGCATCCAATGCACTCACTTGGGCACTCCAGTACACAGAGGACTTTCTTGTGACTGGAGAGTTTGCAGTGTGTGTGAGTCCTTCCTGGAAAGCCTTTTCTTCTCTGAATTATGCTCTCAGTCTATGTTGTCTCCCACTGCCTCTCTGTTTGTTAAAATTCCTTTCTGCACAATTCATATGAACATAAATCCTTCCTTTAAGGTCTAACCAATTAGAGAAAAGTAGATCCTTCATTAAGAGCCATAATCTTACTTCCAATCACTCTCTCTCTCTCTGGAAATCTTAGGACAGGTGGAAACAGGGCAACAGATGAAGCCCATCTCATGGCCACATCTAAGATCTATTGGTAATGCTTAATAGGCATTTCTTTGTTATCACTAGTTTTCTAGTCATATGTCCTAGAATTATTACCTAAGATGTGATTTGTATGCTGAATCATGTGGCCAACATTTTTGTGTGTTCCTCAAAAATGGGATTAGGAGGAAGCATGAGAGATCAGTTCTGGGGATCCACCAGAGATATAGAACTGGACCAGAGTATCGCTCCCGTCTCCACCCCCGGCTTTCTCACCAGGACCACTTTCGTTCCAAAGCACGAGTGGCTAAGTCATATCAAGGCCAATTAGGTCAAGATTACAAATATCTAGGCCCTCTGAATGTCACACCCACTTGCTCACCGTCATGGGGAGGATAATGTCAGGCCAAGGGAAGAAGCTTGCTCCATGGGCTCTCAAGACAAAGTGGACTGGGCCAAGGTTTAGGGCTCCAGGCCACCAAGATGGCGGTCCTCTGGGAAGCACCACTGATTGCAGAGGATGATCTAGAGTGTTCCACAGTCCTTCTGCTCCAGCTACTCAGACTTGTCATATTTAAGAAAATGTTCAAACATTTGTTCTCTACATATGTGTCCATACATTTGTGAGAACAAATGTATGGACGCCAAGGGCAGGAAAGTAGGGGGTAGGTAGTGGTGGTGGGATGAACTGGGAGATTGGGATGGACATATATACACTAATATGTATAAAATACATAACTAATAAGAACCTGCTGTATAAAATATAAATAAATAACATTTAGGAAGTTAAAAAAAAAAGAAATTACCCAGTCCATTAAAAACTAACCACCCTGTACCCTGGGGCCTCTTGATTTCTGAGATGGCCCACACTCTGTCTGTAGAGTGTGTTTCTCTCTAAATAAATCCACTTCTTACCTTAAAAAAAAAATTTGCTCAAGGTGTTAAAGCAGAGAAAGCATTTTAGAAGCCTATATAGATACGAGAGCGAGCTGGACACATACACGGAAGAAAGTGGTCTCAAGAATCCACAGCAGTTCAGCCTCACCTCGCAGTGGAAATCTTTTTTACAAGATCATATTAGTGGATTTCAATTGCATGCTCAGATCACCTCTGGGGCTGAGGTGTGGATGTAGCCCAGCAAGGCCTCCCATCTGTACAAGCTCTAGGACTCAGCACGGCCACACCTGAGATGGGGAGCAGTCTTCATGGGGCGCATTGCCCACTGAGGTTCAGGGCAGAGTCTGGGCCTGACAGGCACCCCCTCACTGGGGGCACCACATGTTCTCAATTCCCAAGACAGAAATTGATTGGTTTATCGCATAACTTGAGCAGAATTTGTTCCTTGCTCCAACTATGACCCAGGCAGCAGGTCTCACTCAACACCCCCCTACCCCACTCTCCCAGCCCGCCTTTACTCCCCCTGCCTGGCCTCCAGAGACACTTCCTGTAGCAAGAACCTCCTGGGCCCTGTCGTCTGAGGGTGGGGAGGTTGGGGGAGAGGGGGCAGGACCTGGGTGCTTAAACCAAGGTCTGGTTTAAGGTCTTCACCACTCAAGCCCCTCACTCCTCACCTGAACTGCCGTTACCCCCAGAGGATGCTCTGCAGCCTGGTCTGGAAGGATAGAGCCCCTTGTAACAGAGGGAGAACTTCTTGTATTTTCCTTGCAGAGCCTGTCATCAGCTTTTCTGCACACAGGCCTGGAGGAGCTGAGCTGGCCCCTGTTTAAGGAAAGCCAGCAAATCCATGCAGATGTTTTTCTGAGAGCTGCTCCGACCAGGGCTCAGGGATTTCGCCCTGCCTGGTATCACATAGCACGGGGGTGGGGATGGGACTTCTCATTGTGGAGCAGGAAGTGTATTACATGAAATCAAAATGTAAGTGGGTTCTTTTTGATTAGGCCATGTTTTTCTCTTCTGTTTTTCTTTACATAACCTGATCACTCAGCTCCTTTACTTTTCCCCTCCGCCCTCCTTGGCTCTCATGCCCACTCTGGTCTGCAGGACAAACTCAACCCACCAGGCGCTCTGGGTGGCACGGTTTCTAGCTCCACTCCAACCTCATCAGAGGCTCACTAAGGCTTTACTGACCTCACTCTCTTATCTGACACAGAAATCCTACTCCACCTAGTTTTTCAGAGCTCAGGAAACCTCTGACTTACAACCCAAGAAGCCAGAGAGAAGGATGCTTTGTCCAGAGTGCAGCCTGATTCCTGCTCCCGGGATGGTCAGCATCGCCTCCCTCCTGCTGCCTGCCCTTCTCAGTTGCCCACATCCCCGACCAGAACCTGCCCTGCACACAAGCATCTGATATGCTTTAAGGGGTGAAACAGACTCCCCACACCTCGTATTTCTTTCACAGCATACAAGGCATTTCATTTCATAACCTGAGATGGAACGGTCAATGCAAGTCCCCTGGGAGAGGGATGGGGACCGAATTCACGAAGAGGCACCGATGGTCTCGTCTCAGCTCAAAGCAGAGGTTTGCTTGTGTTGGTTTGCAAACCTGCTTGGGTTTAGCTCTGGGCTTCTGTTTAAGAGGGTTGAGGGCAGTGGGACAACAGAACAGCACAGAAGCACTGGTTCCTAAAAAGGAAAGGCCGATGGGAGACGAGTCCTGCCTCCTTCACAGCTTTGATTCGGTCTCCTCTGCTAGCCCTCCCCTCCGCAGGCATCTCCTGGTCCACCTCTGCATCAGCCCGACCTGCACTGACGCCAACACGGGCTCTTTCGCCCCGTCTGCCTCACAACCAGCCTCTATCCATTCGTTAGTTTCCCACGAAGTGCTTGCCCCAGAAATTGAGAAATGAGCCTGTGTCCCAGAAGACAACGGTTTTGCTTCTTCATAACCAAGAAATCTTGAAAGGATCAGAAGTAGAAGGAAAACACGGCAAAGGAGGGAAGAGCCCTAGTGGGGGAGGAAATGAAGGGCAGGGTGAGACCCTGTCGAAAACTCAAAGTAGCTAAACTGTGCTAAATGAGCTTAAATAACGCGACGATGCATCTTTGGGCCGGTCCTGGGCCTGTTTGTCGACTCACACATTGTTCCTCACACCCCATCTGCTCCGTCTCTCAGGGGCCGACCCTGCGGGCTGTGTTTCTCAAACTGCTGTAGCAGCAGGGTTCCGCTGAGTTCAGCCATGGGGGCCGCCAGCCAGAGACAGGGCGGCGGGGTTGGGGAGAGGAAGGTGGGGAATCTCCTCCCCCTTCTCTGCCTCATACAATTTGTATGTCAGTATTTCTTATTGTTGGCCCCAAAACAAAACAAACAAATCCACTCTACAGGGAGCTCAGGCTTTTATGACCCACATCTTATAGGAGGGATGGAGAGACCTCCAGAGAGAGCCTGGTCTGTGTCCTCACATCTTCCCCAAACACTGACGGGAGAGGAGGGTGCTGCCCAACTGCTCTCACCTGCCTCCTTTCTTTGGGGGTTTTTGGCGGGCAGGTGACTGAAGGTCCTGAAGGTGGTGAAATCAACCTTCAATTCCACCTCGCATCAAGGCCACGTTATGTGGGCTGCTTCGGTTCCAAATCAAACGCCGTGAGCGACCTCCTGCTTCCTGCTTTATAAAATCTAACATTTGGATGCCTCTGCTTCTTCCTGTGATGCCGCTAGACCTGCATGTAAACATTCATACTATTATAAAATGTGTCCTGCTTGTACGAGTCTACCAGCTAGTCTGTACTCATTAATCCACTCATAACAAATAGGTCATTTTATCACTCCCTAAAGAAAAAAGTGATGCTTTCCAAATTTGCTGCCCTGTTAAACGCTATTCAGAAACAAAACAGTTGAGTGCCTCTCATTAGGGTGATTAGCTCCCCGGGCCTGGACTCTAGTCTGGATGTTGTAATAAATTGGAGAGAGAAATCTCAAGTCCGAACTCCCCCACGTTAAACTCTCAACCCAACCTTTTATTTTATTTTACTTTCAAGCTCTGAAGTAGTTTTGTACGCTGAACAGCTGACTCACTGTACGTGATGCCAAGGATGATTTTTCAGAGCAGGGGTCCTGGGGAGGAGGAAGGAGGAAGTCTGAGAATGCAGAATCCCATCCCGTCCATCCCATCATCTCGGCACCTCTGGTCCCATCGCGGCTGGCAATTGCTCACGGAGCAGATTGTAACCTAGGGAGTCAGATTTGGGAAAATGTACAAGGTCACTCCAACCCTCCAACTGCCTCTCCCAGCCTTCGATCTTTTCTGAAAACAGTGGAGTGGACAGTGAGACAAGAAAGCTAGGAGAGTGGGTTAGGTCAAGGGTCTCTCGGAAAGGAGATTATTCCTAAAACAGCTTTCCCCTCTAGTGGCCTCTCTCTCCTTCCCATCACTACCAAGGTGCTAAACAATGCAACCACCCGAGGAGCCCTCACAGCACCCACTCTTCCCCCAGCTCTGCACCCTGACCCCCACCACCTGCTGGAATTGCTCTGTCACAGGTCACCTTCCACTGTCCGGTAATTAAATTCAGGGACATGTCTGCCTTCACCTCCCAGATGCAACTCCAGGATTGGACCATGCTGTGTGTCTCCATCCTTCCTCTCTCCATTCTCCGCTCTCTTTCTCCATCCCAGGGCAAACACTATCAGAGTCAATTGCAAATGCCTCTCCTCCTTCCCTATTCGTGTTGGCACTGTGGGGAGCGAGGCATTAGGGAATTTGAGCCAATTGTCCGCATTAGCCTTTTACTAGCTCCCAGTTAGAGTTTTGCTTCGGTTCACACCCACCTGGGACACACACCTGTGCCAGAGTAGAAGTCATACATTGTAACTGCCCTGCTCAAAAATCTCCCACTCTGCTTTGTGCACAGAGTACAATAAACATGACCGAATCTGGTCCCCAAGTCCTCCTCAGCCTCCGTTGCAGCCCTGCCCCCTCACACATCTAGCTCCTGGCTTGCTCACCACATCCTAATGAGCTCATCACTCCCCACCAGCTCCCGCATGCTCTTTCTGTCATCTCTGCTTCAAGTCATAGGGAGAATCCTGCCTCCAGCGTGAAGCTTGTCCTGAATCCCTTTAACTGAATGCAATTGTTTTTTAAAAAAAAACCCAGAGGAAATTTCCCCCTTAAAATGAGCAATTATATGTTTAAGTTTGTAGTGTAAAATAACCATTTTTTAAGAGGAAGGTATAGCTTAACTCCCACTTGACAAGCCCACCCAATCCCAGACCCCTCCTGGTGCATTTACACACACCCGTGGATGTAAAATGTGCAGTCGCCAGATGGGGGCTCAGGACCCACTCCTTGTACTGGCTGCCACTTCTACTGCCGGTACCATCTTTACTTGGTTGGAGACCACTCCTCGGAATGTTGGGGGGTCTGGCTTCTCACTTTACTTTGCTTCTCTCTATCAAATGTCTTTTAGAAATTCCTAATAATTTCTAGTTAACCGAAGTCATCTCTTTAATTTGCAGTCCTGTTAGGAATTTTCGTAGTTGGTGATAGTACACCTTTCCTGTCAGTTTTAGGACAGGAAAGAAATGGAGCCACAGGGGTTCAGTTTCCCATCTTGATGGTCTGCCCACCCCTTGTTTTAGTTCAGCATTTTGCCTCAAAATATTTGCTGCTCACAGTCCTCTTCACTAGGGGGTCTCTGGGGTTTCTATGATACCTAGCTAGAGTGGCTGGCAGGGGCTCAATAAGTACACACAGTTTCAGTAAATGGTAGGAACATTTTTTTTTTCTCGCCCACATGACTCAATAACAACAGCACGATGCTAGGAAGCTCTAATCGCTGTCGGAGACTCATTTCAACATGGATGCATTCTCAGAGGGTCTTCCCTACTTACCTATATAACTGGAGGTTTCAGTCTATTTGATCATAGAACAGACAGCGTTTTATGTGCTGTAAATGGAGAAAAAGTTACAGGAAGGAAAGGAGTAGCCAAGAAGCAGAAGAGGCCTTCTTTTTTTCCTTTTGGCCTCGCTGCATGGCTTGTGGGATCTTAGTTCCCTGACCAGGGATTGAACCAGGACCCTCAGCGGTGAAAGCGCCGAGTCCTAACCACGGGACCACCAGGGAATTCCCAGAAGCAGAAGAGGCCTTAACAGCACAAACTCCACACTGCCCACTCCCCAGAAGTTCAGAGAGATGTTGGGGAGAGCCTTGGAAATCCACAGGCAATGGGGTTGGAAAGTTCCTTCTCATTATGCCCCATCTCAAAAGAGGCAGGGAGGCCTCAGCTGACAGTCAAAAACCAAAAGCAGAATGCAAAGTTATAAATGCACACAATTTATCCATCTTTTTTAAAAAGCTGATGTATCACAGCTTTCCTATACATAGATACAGATATAGACCATAGACACACACACACACACACACACACACACACACACACACCTATCTCAAAAGACAGGATGGAACGTTGTAAAGAATAAATGCCCATGGTTGGATAAGTCTGGCTGAACAAGTACACTTTTCAGCCTTCCTTCTCCAATCCCCCCAAAATGTATGTTTTTAAATCTAAAACACTACTAGGGGAAAGAAGAAAGAAAGAAGAAATAACTAACATACAGGAATAAAGGAATTTTTAAAATAGCAGCTAAATATAAACTAGAGTTGAAAGGATATAAAGCTGTGAAAATAGTCAAATTCAATTAACAGGGAGCAAGATGAACCACTTTTAAGGGAGTGAATTTAAGAAAATATATTAGTAATAAAGTATTCTAATTATATTTAGGAAAAAATACATTTATATCATCAGTGTGTTTAATGGCTTTAAGGTAAAGAAGATTTGTAAGATTTATGTGTTATTATGCAAAGTTGTAATAGCATATGAATTGAGTCATCTACCTCTGCTTGTCAGTTACTGAGCCCCTGGTGGAAATTCCAGCAGGATGGACCCGGCCAGTCATCCCCATGCTTTCACAATTAATATTCTCTCCTTAGCCAGCTCCCCTAAATTCTGATATAAAATGGGCTTAAATGATTCTGAGAAAGGCCAAAATAAATATCCATTGTAGGTGAGATTTCTAGAAATTTGGGGTAAAAGAGAGAAGGCTCCATAGCTTCTTTTTTTAAAAACATCACCCATCTTATAAGCCTTTACCATCTTCTTCCCAATTCTCCTTCCAGAAGGTCCCTGATAGGTATTTCAAGCATGTGTCATACCCCTAAGCCAGCACTCCAATCAGGCCTCAGGCTGATGTGAAAGCAGCTTGTAACCAACAGGAAGGCAGAAGGTTCAGGAGGAAACCAAAGCTTCCATGTGAGTCGTCCAGCAGCGTCAAGCAACTTTTGTGACACACATACCAGAAGTCTTCGAGAAATCTTATCTCCCTCAGTGCTTTCTGGAGTTTAAAGGGTTAAGCCAAAATATGTTGATTTACACTGGCTGGGTGTTGGAAGCATGTAAAGTAGAAAGGATTCTAAATTGGGTGTCAGCCCAGGACCCGGTCAGCTCACAGCAGCTTTCTGACCATAGACAAGGAAGTTTCCCCAGGCCTCAGGTCCTCCGTCTATAAAACGACAGGCTGAATTAGATGAAATCAGAGTTGTATAAACAAGACTCTGGCCAAATGCCTCATGGTCATTGTGACAATTCATCTGCAGCACGATTCTATGTGGTGTGTATATTATCTCCATTTTACAGAGCATTTTGGGGGGTTTTTTTGGTTTTGTTTTTTTTTGAAAAAAATTTTGAGGGACTTCCCTGGCAGTCCAGTGGCTAAGATTCCATGCTTCCAATGCCGGGGGCGTGGGTTCGATCCCTAGTCAGGGATCTAAGGTCCCACATGCTGTGCTGTGTGGCCAAAAAAAAAAAAAAATTATTGAAGTATAGTTGAATACAGAGCATCTCTAACATCCTTACTCATTCTAATATTTTTAGACTCTAGATAATTAAGTTTCATATCCATTTGGATTCTTAGTTTTCTGCAAAGTTACTTGAATTTATTTTTTAAGGGGTTTATTATAGGCACTTCTAAAATGAAGAGAAGTCATTACCCAATGGACTCAGGAAATGAGATTGCTAATTTGGATGCTAAAATGGTTTCTGATTACACTGATGAACTCTCTATTCTTCCTAAATTCACCAGTAATTCACTTTTTCCAGCTCGAGAGACTTGATTTATCTGCACCCTCCACAGACTGAGCTTCAGATGTATCATTATGCTGACTTCTGCTACAGCTCAGGATCATTTTGGACAGAGGTATGACGAGGTGATGAGGTCCAACCAAGAGGCTACAGGACTGGGCTTCTCCCCATTTACGGAGTCCCACTCAGCACAGGGGTTTATGTTGGCCTCTCCCAGAACCGTGGAAGGCTACCTAATGTTTCAGTCAAGTGCAGCTGACTGGGGTCTTTAACTGGTGGTTGGTCATGGCTGGACTGCTGATCCTCTGGAATGTCCAGCAGGTGCAAAGTGGGAATAAGCCATCAAGTCTGAATTAAATGAGAAAAGCCCCAGAGATGAGGTAAACATTGCTCAAGTTTTAAAAGACATTTATTTTGAAGCACCTGCAATTTGGAATGATTTGAAGGACTTCAGTTTCAGGCTCCTCTGCAACCCAAGTCCAGTAGGAATCCTGGGGACTGTGCGGCCACTTGGAAGGTGATAGAAATTCTAAAAAACTTATTCTTAGGAAAGCCGTAGCCAAAAAACCCTTCCAGGCATCTCTAACTGTGATTCCTCTTAAAATCTGGGGGAGGTCCATGACCATCTGGCTTCCAAGATGAAGAAATCACTACTGTATCTAAAAGATACCAGGGCGGTGAGGAAAATGTGAAAGGTCTGGTCAGTGAACCCATTTGTTTTATCTTTGTGATGCCAACCAGTGTTTCATTTCCCCGGGGTAGCCCTGGTTTTGGGGAATCAACTTCCAGCCCAGTTCTGCCACTTGCTAACAGTGAGATTTGGGGAACGCCAACCCCCCATATCTCTGGCTTCAGTTTCTAGACCTATAAAATCAGTGCTGGACAGGTTGAGGTTCTTTTAACCATAGCAAAATTGACTCTATAAAATACACCTTTTGTTCTGTTGTCATGGAGACAGACTGGAGCTCCATTAAGCCCACCAGCTCCCTCACAGGACTTACCTGAGGCCGCTCCCGTCTTCAGAAGCTCAGGGCAGGGAATCTGTGTGGGACAGGAGTCTGCAGCCTGCGGGTGTCAGGGCAGCTTCACCTCGGGATGGTTTGTCCTCCACGTGCACACTCTTCTAAAAGGAGAGAAGTGGATTTAGTAAACTTTGGGGAGAGGTGAGTGGCCGTGTCCTAAACACTAAATGAACAGAGGGCTCAGGGACCAAGTTGGTCTACAAGAGTTGTGTTTAAATCAGTATTCTGCAAAAGGGGTACAAGAACATTTTTCCAGGGGCTCTTCAGGCATTGACAGTCTTGAGGAAATTAATTTTCAGATGCGCGATTTAAATTTGTATTTTTTTCTGCCTAAGACTAGACCTGTACTTCACATTTCTCAATGACGTTTTACCCCAACAGTCCTTCTCCCACTTTATAAAAAAACTACACGCCTCTCACCCATCCTGAAGCTCACAAGGGTGAAAGCCTCCAGGGCACCACACCTCTCCTTCCAGAGACCCCCTGACAGGGACGGAGGGAAATGACCTTAGAAAATACTGGAGGTAGAGGCCCCTTACTTCACCCAGGTGACAAGGTCAGATGAAGGTCTTATGATTCTCTGTAAGAATCGGGATTCAGAAGTGGGACAGTTGTCACAGGGATGCAAGGAAACTTATTTGAGTTCGAAAATGAAGTCAGGGTTTTTCTGAGAGGAATTGGCTGATTTGGCTAATTGTTCTGAGGAGTCTCTGCCTCTAAGTTCTGTGCTGGATATTGTCCATGAGGAACTAAATCAGCAGATGAAAATTTTTCACAAACATATATTAAAGCACATGAAAAAATAATAGCTTCCTTTTTAAAGACCGTATTTGCAAAGGTGTATTTGCAAAAAAAACCCTGTATTTGCAAAAATAACAATGCCAAACACGAAGAAAAGCTGTGAAATATGCAGAGGGACTGTCAGGTGGCATCAGCCCCCGGGCCTCTCCATCCCATCACCTCTGCCAGCAGCCCAGGCCCGGTTCAGCTGTGTCCTCAGCAGGTCAGACCCCGAGGGCATTCCCTCCGTGTGGAGTCCGTTGGTAAAGCCTGTGGCAGAGGGCTGAGCCTTCCAGAAGTGGTCCACACGTGTCCAAATAGGGGCGCACTGAAATCAGCCTGTGCCCCACCCAGGTGGGCGACTCTGACACGCTTTCAGGTTAAACCTCCCAACGGGTTTTAAGCCTATTTCTTCTAAGGCTCTCTGGGCTTCAGGCGTAAGGAGAATCAGCAGGGATCTGAAAAGGAGGTTGAAAACTCGAACAATTGGGGAAAAAAAATCAATATCCTTAATTATTTGCTTTGCTTTCATTTTCATTCATTTTTTATTAATTAATTTTCCTTCCAAACAGATAGCTCCTGGCTAAGATATCTTCACCCAAGTCACCTTGTTAGTGATTTGGCTACACCTTAGAACTCAGGTCTTCTCCTGTGTGTTTACCAAGTGTCAGAGCCCCTGGGAATGGGATCATATCGTAGAGACATTTACTCTTAGGATCATTAAAATCTGAGAAGTGAAACATTGCTCCCTTGGCCTGCTGCAGGGCTTTTGCACATGCAGTTCGTCTGTCTGGAATGCTCTCCTCCACCCATATCTCTTTCTGGCTAATTCCTTTTTATCTTGGAGAATCCACAGGTCAGGTCAGGCCCCTGTAACTTGCTCTCCTAGCAGACTTGCTTCTTCTTAGCACCAATCAGAACTGTAATTAAATAATTAATTAGGTGTTTATTCCCAGGATGCCTCTTTGGAAGGTAAATTCCAGGGAGACAGAGACTTTCAACTGTATAGGCTGAACACTCTATCGTAAGCGTGTGATACCATCCTGCACATAGTAGACGCTCAATAAGTATTTATGGCATAAATGAAACTTACTTCCTCTCACCTCACCTTTTACAATATTTTCAAAATTTTATTCCCCCTTTCAGGCCAAGGTTAAATGTTATCTCCTGGGTAAAGCCTTTTGACAACGATCCAACATGTAAATTAACCACTCATTCCTCTCTGTTCCTGTAGCCTTTTATACATAAGACACAATAGCATCTGATTGAACCATATGAAATTGTCGGTTTTTAATAGACCAAAGTGGTTGAATGTCTGCAATTTCACGTGATTAAATCTAACGGTTCGTAAAAACTCAACAAACAATAAATACTGGAGAGGGTGTGGAGAAAAGGGAACCCTCTTGCACTGTTGGTGGGAATGTAAATTGATACAGCCACTATGGAGAACAGTACGGAGGTTCCTTAAAATACTAAAAATAGAGCTACTATATGACCCAGCAATCCCACTCCTGAGCACATACCCAGAGAAAACGTTAATTCGAAAAGATACATGCACCCCAATATTCATTGCAACACTATTTACAATAGCCAGGACATAGAAGCAATCTAAATGTCCATCAACAGAAGAATGGATAAAGAAGATGTGGTACATATATACAATGGAATATTACTCAGCCATAAAAAGGAATGAAATTGGGTCATCTGCAGAGACGTGGATGGACTTAGAGACTGTCATACAGAGTGAAGCAAGTCAGAAAGAGAAAAACAAATATCATATATTAACACATATGTGGAATCTAGAAAAATGGTATAGATGATCTTATTTGCAAAGCAGAAATAGAGACACAGATGTAGAGAACAAACGTATGGATGCCAAGGAGGGGAAAGGCAGGGGTGGGATGAATTGGGAGATTGGGATTGACATATATACACTATTGATACTATCTATAAAATAGATAACTAATGAGAACCTACTGTATAGCACAGGGAATTCTACTCAATGAAAGAGGCGATATATGTATACGTATAGCTGATTCACTTTGCTGTACAGCAGAAACTAACACAACATTGTAAAGTAACTATGCTCCAATAAAAATTAATTTAAAAAAATCTAACAGTTCATGCTTTCATCTCTCTTACTAATACATGAGTTCCTTGAAAACAAGACCTGTATATGTTCACCTCCGGTATCTGACATTTGCTGCATAGGGTCTAGTACACAACAGATGCTTAATAAATGTTGGTTATAAGAATGCCTGAGTGGCTGACGAATCACTCCTCTGGCTCCACACGGATTTCCAAAGCGACTTTTATCCACTGGACTCTTCCAAATTCAGGGCACTCCCTGATGACAAAATGTCTTTATGGACTAAATATTTTTCTACTGTTTCCAATTGGACACCTTCACTCAGAGTCAAGGAATTCACTCCCAGCTTACAGAAACCACAAGCCATGGAAAGCTAAGGTTATTGCTTGTTGAGAGAAATAACATCAAGATGGATGAGATCAGTCTAATGGCTCAGGTTATGCCTGTCAAGGGGACTGTGAAATTCCATGAAACACTCCACCTTCCTCCACCCACCCAGAGGGCCAGAAGGCTCCAGTGTCCATCCAGCCCTTCCCTGGACAGCTGTTCAAAGGGGAGCTGGAACAACCATACACACGAACCATTTCGCGTGGGCTAGTTGGCCTTGCCCACTTACCTTTGATGACAGGTGAGGCCTCCACACCTGTTGCTGGCATGCCTCACCACAAACAGCTCTAAGTCACAGCAGAGACAGCAGGTGTCACTGAACTAGCCCTAGTGCATTAGCTCTTCAAGAACTTAGAACTAGTTGTCTGGCAGCTAAACTTGCCCTAAGGCACTTCACATATTAACCGTTCATGATTGCTCCAAAGCTGCAGGAACCTATTTCCATCAGCTTCAACCTTAGGAAAAAAAAATTTTTTGGCCATGCTGCATGGCATGCGGGATCTTAGTTCCCCGACCAGGGATCGAACCCACACCCCCTGCAGTGGAAGTGCAGCATGGAGTCTTAACCACTGGACTGCCAGGGAAGTCCCAGGAAAATCTATTCTTCAAGGTAAGAAATCACATAAAACTTGCAGATAGATGAGAACCCTCCAGAAATAGAAAACTGAAGTCGTCCTGTCTCTTTGTCACCCCTTAAGGCTGAGAAGTAGAGGTCATAACAACTCAACCAACAGTAAACAGAAGGGCAGTCTGACCAATTCCCCAGGAACCAGATGGGCTAAGGACATGTGAATTCAGCCCCTCATTGTATAGCTGAGTCCATTAAAAGTCACAAACGTGAAGCTTCACCTAAAGTCACAGGTATGTTAGAGAGTCTCTTCCTGTCACTTTATCTCCTATGCAGGTAGGTTGAGCTAAGATGTTTGAAGAGATTCCATTTGCTTTATTAATGAATGAATTGCAGTAATCTTGTGTCTTCATCTGCTGGGGTTGCCATTACAAAATACCACAACTGGGGGACTTAAACAACAGACACTTATTTTCTCACAGTTCTGGAGGCTGGAAGTCCCAGATCAAGGATCCGACTGATTCAATTCCTGGTGAGAGCTCTCTTCCTGGCCTGCAGACAGCTGCATTTTCACTATGTCCTCACCTGGTGGAGAGAGAGAGGAATCTCTGGTGTCTCTCCTTATAAGGGCATTAACCCCATATGAGGGCCCCACCCTCATGACCTGATTACCTCCCCAAAGCCCCACCTCTCAATACCATCACACTGGAAGTTAGAGCCTCAGCACATGAATCTGGGTGGGGGGGGACAAACTTTTAGTCCATAATAGACTGTCTTAAGTCCATGACTCAGAATGCATCTCTTGGTGTCTTCAGAAAAATAAGCATATTTGTATTTCTGAAAGGAAAGAATTACATTTTGGGGAGCCATACTATTACATTTCCAATAAGTTAAATACATTTATAACTGATAATAGTAATAAAATGCTATAATTGAGATATTCTCTCTGTATTGTCCCAATGTGAGTAATTTCCCTCTAGGTCATTGGAATTATCCATTGTGGGTAAGCATCTGTACTCTGAGTGGTAATTATGCTATGATCTCAACGTCCAGAAAATTTTCCTCCTAAGGTATCTTCAGCATTTCCAAGGAAATTCCAAGAAACATTGACTGAATCCCCCTCTGTCCTCCCACTTTATCCATCATCTTCCAGTGTTAGAGGTCATTCCTGATTCCTGTAAAACTAGAGTGAATTTCCCCAACTGCACTTCAGATGTGGGTACCGAAGAAAATGAATTACTAGGTAGGAGTGTGAGCAGTTGAGCCTCACAACCACCCACCCCTCGTCAGCCGCATCCATCAAGGCCTTGAGCCTCCAGATTGCGTATCTCTGCCCACTCTCCCCAGCCCTATAAGAAGTGTGTTTTTTTATGTTTAAATAATCATTTAAATTCCTTGAGGATATGAGCTGGCTTGCACCTTCCTTCCTCTCTCCCTTCTCTCCATCCCTTTCTTATCTCCATTCTTTTACCCTTCATTTCAATCCATTTTTGCTGATTCTCATCTTATCTGGCTGATGGACAGCAAGCCTTGACTTGATGCATGGAACTGAAGGATAAAGGTTTTGCTCCTGAGTTTGGCACGCCAGGCTGTGTTTCTGTCCCAGGCTCATTTTTGCCCCTGTCACCCCTCTTTGCTCTCCCCTATACTCAGCCCCACATGAGAACAGCTGTGGAGTCAGAGTCCATAGTCAGTGGCTCTGGATTCACATTTCTGGATAGAGAGGTGAAGTTAGAGAAGTTAGGCAAGTTATTTAACCTCTCTAAGCTCACTTTTCTCCTCTATTAAAAGGAAATAATAATGCTGAAAGAAATGACATATAGAGGCTCAGGACACATACGAAGAGCTCTGTAAATATTAGCAATTATTATCCCACTAACAGTGAGTACCAGGAAGGTATGGTCTGCATCTGCTTTGTTGTCGTTGTTGTTTGGGGGGCACTTACAGCTTTATTGGGGTGTAACTGACATGCAATAAACTGCACATATTTAAAGTGTACAATTTGATGGGTTTTGACATGTGTGAAACCACTGCCACAATCACGATAATGAACACATCCATCACTTCCAACAGTTTCCTCATGCTCCTTCAGAACTTCCATCCCCATTCCCATCTCCTGGCAACCACCGAACTGCTTTCGGAACCTACAGACAGGTTTGCATTTTCTAGAATTTTATGTAAAAGAACTCATGTAGCACAATTATTTGAGATTTATCATGTTGTGTGTATCAGTATTTCTTCCTTCCTATTGCTAAGTATGACTCCATTATATGGATATACCACAGTGTATCAATTCACCTATTAATGAATATTTTGAGAGGTTTCTGTTTTGGAGGTATTAGAAATAAAGATGCTATAAGCATCCACATACAAGTCCTTGTATGAATGTGTGCTTATTTCTCTTAGGTAAGTGGAATGACTAAGTCATGTGAAAGGTGAGTGTTTAACTTTTTAAGAAATCAGCAAACTCCTTTCCAAAGTGACTACATTAGTCAGAGTTCTCCAGAAAAACAGAGCCAATAGGATGTGTATACACAGAGAGGTTTATTTTAAGGAGTTGGCACGCGTGATCATGGAGGCTGGCGTAACCAGTATCTTCAGGGTAGTCTGGGAGCTGAACACCCACACAAGAGCCAGTGCTCTCTTTCAAGTCCAAACGCCGTCTGCTGACAGAATTCCTTCTTGCTCAGGGGAGGTCAGTCTTTTGTTCTAGTCAGGTGTCTGCTCAGCTGCTACAACAAAATACCATAGATGGGGTGGCTTAAAAAACAAGCTTTCATTTCTCACAGTTCTAGAGGCTAGGAAGTCTGAGATCAGTGTGCTAGCATGAGGGTGAGGGTCCTCTTCCTGGCTTACAGATGACTATATATTTGCTGCGTCCTCATTTGCAGAAGAAAGAAAGCCCCGGTGTCTTTCTTACAAATCTCATCGTGGGATTATCTAAACCTAATTACCTACCAAAGGCCCCATCTCTTAAGACCATCACATTGGAGGCTAGGGCCTCAACATGTGTATTTTGGGGAGGACACAAATAGTCGAAAACATCAGGCCTTCACCTCATGGGATGAAGTCCACCCACATTATGAAGGACAATCTGTTTTACCCGAAGTCCACCAATTTAAGTGTTACTCTCTCCAACACCACACTCCCAGAAACATCCAGTGCAGTATTTGACCAGATATTTGGGCATTGTTGCCCAGCCAAGTTAACACATAATATTAACCATCACAAGACCACCCCTTGTCAACCTGACACTCACACACATCTTTAAGCCATAATTAAGCTCCAAATGAAGACAATAACAAGATCACCCTTCCATCTAATATGATACAGCTATCCTGCATACAACTGAAAATGCACTAACTCTTTCCCCAGAAGAGGATGTAAGGTCCTTGGGTGATGTTTACTCTTCTCCTTGATATCCTGCAACTTAAATACTATGATGTAATATTAATAATACACCAACACTATGATACATCTTCCATATCATGTAACACACACACACACACACACACACACACACACATATTCGTAATAGAATAAGGACAACTCAGTGGCTGCAGTTTCTACTCTGAGGTCAGCCCTTCAGAGAAAAGCAATCACAGAGCTCTCCAAGGATGCCACGGCTCTGTTCACAAATTTATCCCTCATAATAGTGGTAAAAGTATGTCTTCTGGACCCTCCTGGGGGGGGTGAGTGGGTCTTAAATGACAAATCTATCTAACATTTCTATCTCCCTAAGCCACTGAATCCATTCTTCCACATTAAACCAAGGCAAGTCTGGCATTTCCAGCTTGCTCCCCATGGACCACCTTTTGATCCATGTTTCATCCAACCAATCAAACTGTAAGATAAGAGCCCTTCCTAACTCCTTAAGCTGCAACATCAAATGCAGAACTTCAGTTTTGTGAGCCTGATCCAATGGGAATAACTGGATCCGATGTCCACCATGACCCCATTTCCTTAATCTCCATTCCACACATGTTCCATGGATTTCAATCTGGATGAATGAAGAGACTCAAGTAGCTCTTTTGGAGTATAGCTCACCTCCTCATGGGTCACACTTTGTGCCTCATCTTTATCTGGGGCTTGAGTCTAGAAACAAGGAGGGGTGGTGGGGGTGGGCTCTGAGGAGAATCAGCAGTGTCTTGCATGAGAATCACCTCAGGGGAGGCCATCACAGTCTCCTCAGGCAATACAGGGTGAATCCCCTCAAATGGAGGTATAGAGGCTACTCCCAGTGGGGGAGGGGAGGCCACTTCTAATGGTGTGGTGTGAAGCTGCTTACACTGAGATTGAGGTGACCTCTTCTACCAGAAAAGAAGACTCAACAGAATTCAGGGGCTCCATGTCCTCAGCTTTATTGGGATCTTCCCACACATCTCCATTCCAACTTACAGGATCCCATTCTTTCCCAATCAATTCCTTCACTTTAACAGTAGTTACCTTGATCAGTCTCCCAAGGCAATAGAAATAAAAGCAAAAACAAGCAAATCAAACTTATAAGCTTTTGCACAGCAAAGGAAACCATAAACAAAATGAAAAGACAACCTACAGAATGGGAGAAAATATTTGCAAGTGATGCATTCAACAAGGGTTTAATTTCCAAAATATACAAACAGCTCATAGAACTCATAATAAAAAAACAAACAACCCAATCAAAAATGGGCAGAGACCTAAATAGACATTTCTCCAAAGAAGACATACAGATGGCCAACAGGCACATGAAAAGATGCTCAGCATTGCTAATTAGATAAATGCAAATCAAAACTAAAATGACGTACCACCTCATGCTGGTCAGAACGGCCATCATCAAAAAGTCTACAGATAATAAATGCTGAAGAGGGTGTGGAGAAAAAGGAATCCTCCTACACTGTTGGTGGGAGTGTAAATTGGTGCAGCCACTATGGAGAACAGTATGGAGGTTCCTTAAAAACTAAAAATAGAGTTACCATATAATCCAACAGCTGATTCCAGCCAGAGAAATTTCTCTTTTTTTAAGGACTCAAGTGATTATATTGTGTCCATGTGGGTGATCCTAGATAATCTCCTTATCTAAAGGTCTATAAACTTCATTACATCTACAAAGTCCCTTTAGCAATAGTACCTATATTACTTTGAATAATTAGAATACAGAATCTGGGGGAGACACCTTTAGAATTTTGTCTACCACAGATGACTATCCCAGCACCATTTGTTGAAAAGACTAACCCTTCACCATTGAATTACCCTGGCCCCTTTGTCAAATATCAATAGACAATATGCATGGGACCATTTCTGAACCCTTATTTCTGTTCCACTAATCTAATTTTCTATCTTCATGTCAACACTACACTATATTGATTTCTGTGGCTTTATAATGACTCTTGATTTTATGCAGTGTAAGTCAAAAACTTTGATTTTTCTTTTGCAAAAGCTATTTTAGGTCTTTGACATTTCCATAAATTTTAGAATCAGCTTGTCAATTTCTAAACAAGGCTACTAAGATTTTAAATGGAATTACATTGAATCTATATATCAAAGAAGGAAGAATTGACCTCTAAAAGATTGAGTTTTTGATCCATGAACATAGTATATCTCTTCATTTCTTAGTTCTTTAATTTCCCACAGCAATGTCTCTGTAGTTTCAGTGCACAAGGTTTGTATATCTTTTATTTTCTTGAAGTATTTCATATTTTTGATGCTATCATTAATGCTATTGTTCCTTTTATATCAATGTCTGATTGTTGCTAGAATATGGATATATAATTGATTTTTGCAGATTAGCCTTGTGTTCAATCTTGCTTAACTCACTTACTGTGAGTTAACTCACAAAGTTCTAGTAGCACTTTATAAAATCTTTAGGACTTTCTATGTACATGATCATGTCATCTATGATTAAACATAAGTTGCCTTCTTCCTTCCTTCCCAATCTGAATTCCTTTTTTTTCTTGTGTTATTGCATTGGTTAGAACCTCTAGTATAATGTTGAATAGTAAGATCAGACATTCTATCCTTATTGCTGGTCTTACGGAGAAAGCATAGAGGTTTTCAGCAATAAGAATTATGTTGGTTGCAGGCTCTTTGTAGATACCTTTTTTCAGATTGAAGAAGTTCCCTTTTATTTCTAGTTTATTATTTCTGTTTCTGGGATTTCTTTTAAAATCAGGAATGAATGTTGAATTTTTCATATGATTTTTTATTTATTGTTTAGAGATGATGTTAAAAGGTATATTTTTCTGTTTGTTGATATGTTTAATTACATTGTTATTCTCAGAAATAAGAAGGAATAAAATATATTGATACAGGCAACAACTCAAATGAGTCTCAAAGACATCGTGCTAAGTGAGAGAAGCCAATCTCAAAAGGTTACATACTGGGAATTCCCTGGCAGTGCAGTGGTTAGAACTCCACACTCTCACTGCCGGGGATCCAGGTTCAATCCTTGGTCAGGGAACTAAGGTCCCACAAGCTGCACAGTGTGGCCATTAAAAAAAAAAACAGTTTACATACTGTAAGATTCCATTTATATGGCCTTCTAAATGCTTTTAACAGCCTCTGGTAGGACATTCCTCTCTGACATCACCAACAGTACATTTGGTGAAAGGATTTGCTCCCAGTTCTGGGTGTTGGGGTGAGGAGATTGGGTTTTTTGTTTGTTATTTTTTCTTTTTCTTGTTGTTGTTCTGTTTGTTTTTATTTCCTGCTTTATGTTTTTTTTTCCCATCTCTGTATATTCTGAATGACTGGCTCTGTAACATTTACAAAATATTCCCACTGCAGGAGCTCCAAGGAGAGTGTGAAAGTGCCGCTCCTCTAATGCCCTGGATTCTAGCCCTGGTTCTGCTGTGGTAATAGTGGGTGCCCATTCCACAGGGTAGTAGCAGCTGTGAGGGGAATATCAACTGGAGAAAACTTGGCCTCAGGAGATTTCAGTCTGGGCATTACCTCTTTGTGCCACCTAGAAAGCTTTATTCATAGGTAAGGAATGTGGCGGCCTGCTCTCTGAGGAAATGCACCGTCCAAACATTTTCATGCAGATCATTCAATATATTGCATGGGATTTGCTGAGTATGGCTAAGAAAAACATCTTTTTCCTGGAAGGCATTACAATTCTCACATTTGAAACGTAATCATTAGAGAGTCTCAAGGGTCTCTGATGAGGTGTTAAAAGACAGGTTACAGCATCCAGGGCACAAGTAGTAGTAAAAAGCCTAACCTGGATTCTGAGAAAGGTTTTACATGAGGACTTTGGTGCTGCAGAAACAGCACAAAGAGAGCTGTACTGGATTGAAAACAGATTTGGGCAGCAATACCGTTTCTTCAATGATAGACTTTAATGAATTTTCATTGCAGGCTGCAGTAAGTATTGCTGATAGTTCACAAAAATGAAAGCTTGGTTTAATTCTTAAAACTGAAAGAAACAAAAACCTCCCGAGGAGGCTTATCAGCAACCTGCCTCCACATTCATTTTCTCCTCTTTCTCCTGACATATGGATGGGGTGCGCTGCTGGTCTGCTGGGGGGATTTGAATGGGAAACACAGCCCCAGGGCTACCAGGGGCTGGAGGGACGCCTGGAGGGATTTTGGAAGAACTTATCCTTTGTCTCTGGATCCGAAGACTGGTGTCTCCCCGTCATGTGGAAAGCCCAAACGTGGGAGGTGGGCTGGTGCCTCCTGTGATGCAGAGACACAGGCAAGGAATTGCAGGGGAAGCAGCTGCATGTCCACCAATGGTAATGCAACCTGACTTAGCTTTCCCTTTGGCTGAGGGGTCAGCACTGAGGCATCAGGTAAAGAGCGGCTGCCTTCCAGGGTGAGGTGACCCAGAGGAAAGGGTGTGTGGAGGGGGGCGGGGTGCAGTGGTGTCCCAGCAGAAAGTCAGCATTGGGGCGTCTGCCACACAGCAGGCACCAACCCCAGTGTCAACGGCACCAGCCAAGGCCGCCCTCATCTCTTCCTTCCTTTCCACCCAAACTCATCGGAAGGAAGGTGGAGCAGGGGACAAAGACAGCCCAGCTGCCTGCTGCAGGTTCTGAGCCTGCTGTGGGCAAGGGGAGAAGCTTCAAAATGGGTAAGAGATTATATATATATATATATTTTTTATTTTATCTTTTTTTTTTTGGCCGCGCCACACAGCATGTGGGATCTTATTTCCCCAACCAGGGATCAAACCCATGTGCCCTGTAGTGGAAGCACAGAGTCTTAACCACTGGGCCTCCAGGGAAGTCCTATATTTTTTAATTAGATGGAAAATGAGACTATGCCTGAAAGTACCTGGGAGAACAAAGGGATCTGCCAAGACTTCCTTTGGACTTGGAGCAGGGAGGTTGGATGGAGAAGGTTTGATGGGTAGTGGTGTAAATACACAATTAAGGTTCTCCCACTGGAAACCTCGAGCCGAGCTTCCCCACTCCTGGGCCTGAGCAACATGCGTTAGGATGAGCTGAGATAATAATTCCCTCAGCTCTCAGGGCAACTGTGTGAGGCCTGGAGAAGGCAGAGCCCCCAGGGGCTAAAGTATCTGGATCTCTTTGGTCATAATACAATTACTATTTTCTACAATATACTGTGACCTGAACAGTATCGGGGCCTTGCGTATTGCTCTTTCAGCAAACTGGTTACAACTGGCAGCAAGAAATTGATTGGGTTACCTAAGGCAGTGACACTTCCCATCCATCACCTCAGCAAGCATCCAAGGAGTAAATAAATCCTTGTTCAACCAAGTGACAAGGAATAAGCCTCATATTCTTTAGGTGGAAATGATGTCTTTTTCCATCTGCTATATGTGGAAGATACAGTATGTGCATAATGTGTTCAATTCTATTAACTTATGTCAGAATTTCAGAAGATTCTTAAAGCCTCCAGAGGAATGAGTCAACACAGGGAATTTGAGGAAGGGGGTAGTGCCGAAAAAGCAAAGCAGAAAAGATTTGATCAGTCATTGAGAAAAGGAGCTGTCCATCATTTCTGTCCAGCAAATCAGGTCCCAGTATACCTGCTCACAACAAATTAGATCACAGGGAAGGAGAACCTAATGGGTGGTGGTAAAGGGAAGTCGAGGTCTGAAAGGACGTGTAAGGCAGGCTGACCCTAGGGAAAGATGTGGCTGTCACAGAGACCAGAGCCTACTGCTATGTTCGATGATGGATGAAGACCGGGAGCCTTTGACAAGGGGAGAACAAGTGTTCATTTCTGGCGGGTGGACGTGCTTCAGCCAAACAAAAATTGCACAGAAATAGAACAGGCAGAGAAGAAAGGATCAAAAGCAAAGGTGGAATCTGGAACCATGGAAAACTCCAGGAGAGAGGTTAGAGGGAAGGCTGGTTCAAAGTCCAGAGACAGACACAAAGGGTCCCTCTCACTTAAGGGACCAGAACAGGGTGGGACCTAGAGGGAGGGTCCAGAGGAGATGGACACCAGCCCTCAGCTGTAAAAAGGGCTGTGGAGAAAGTTCCAGGAGGGATCGAATTCTTGCCCAACTTGGCAGCTGGGCCAACCCAAACCTGCCATGAGTTCGAAGTTGTTGACTGTCCAGGTCATATCAAGGACAACAAGGTAAGGATGGAGTACTTTTTAAGCTCTGGCAACCAACAATTGGTGACTATACTCTAAGAAATCTAAACTACTTTTGCTCAATTGTTTCTATATTTGTGTGTGTGTGTGTGTTTTCCTTTCGAAAATGTAAAAGGAGGCCTTAGCTAAACTTATATTTAAGAAGGGTCAAGAGATTACACATCAATATTGAAGAGAGGAGACATCTGGGTGCTCGTAGTCCTTAGGCAAGGGAGAGCCATAGTCTCAGCATACCTGCCCCACCCCTTTCCATGCACACAAGATTGAAATTGGAGTTGCAGGGAAAGCAACTGATTAAAAGTTTGTAAAACTGTCCCCAGCAACTTGAAATCTGGAGATAAGCCAATGCTCTTAAAGATAAATGGACCAGGCTGTTGGCAGAAATCTAATATCCCCATATTTTTCCTTACGGTTTTTTTAGTTCAATAGTCACAGAAATAATGATAGTTAGCAATTTTTCTCTGCCAAGCCCTCTTTTAAAACCTTTTAAATGGACTCTCTCATTACATCTTCATTTGCCCTTCATCGCCCTTGAGGGAGCCACTATTTTTTTAAATTAATTAATTTATTTATTCTTGGCTGTGCTGGGTCTGCGTTGCTGCGTGCAGGCTTTCTCTAGTTGCAGTGAGTGGGGGCTACTCTTTGTTGCGGTGTGCGGGCTTCTCATTGCGGTGGCTTCTCTTGCTGCGGAGCACGGGCTCTAGGCACGCAGGCTCAGTAGTTGTGGTGCATGAGCTTAGTTGCTCCGCGGCACGTGGGATCTTCCCAGACCAGGGCTCGAACCCGTGTCCCCTGCGCTGGCAGGCAGATTCTTAATCACTGCACCACCAGGGAAGTCCCGGGAGCCAGTATTTTGACCGTTGTTTTACAGATGAGGAAACTGAGGCCCAAAGAGGGTGTGTCATTTGCACAGTTGAGAGCCGTCTGACTCCCGAGGCTGCATTCCTCACCATGCATGTCGGAGACCCAGGTGTGATCTTCACGTGGTGCCAAAGTAGGTCAGTTCAGGCTCTGGAGAGCAGGGGGCACTCAAGGTGTGTGAGGGCAGTCATCCGTGGTCTAGAGGAAAGAACTAACTGTTGAGATAACTTTGTACTCTTCAGCCTGTGGTTTTCTCATCCTATGGACAGCCCCCCTGTAGGAGACAGATGTACTGGGAAGGGAGCGTGCCCATAGGGGAAGAGAGTGGGTGGATTTGGAACTGGTGCTGCTGGTACACAGTTCACCTCCATATAGAATTACAGGGGCTTAATTTCTTAAAATTTAAAAACATGGCAAGGATGACTTAAAGGAACTTGGATAATTTTGCTGTGGACCAATGAAGCTAACAATTTGTGGGCAGGTCGCCGAGACAGGGCAGATTTTTCATTTTCTTCCTAAAAGAACTCTAAAATAATATGAGTCTAGTTTATGTATTTCCCCGTTGAAGGAGGGGACTAGGTAGAATGATACCGTGAACGGTGCGCTGACCCAGAAGCCAGGAGGACAGGGCCAGGCTCCTCCTGAACAAACAATTTTACACTCTCAGCCTCCGTTTCCCTTCTGTAAAACAAGCCCACTGGATGATTTCTAAAATTCCATTCAGCCATAAAATTCCAAGATTCTCCAACATGTTTGTTGCAGTGACAAATAACATAAGTACTTTTAAAGTAGTAAAAGCACTACTACTTTACAGCTGTACTACTGTTATTTACAGTAGCACAGCTGTAAGGTAGTAGTACTTTTCCACTTCATCCTGCCTCTGCCCCGCCCCCCCCACCCTGGCTCCCTGGCTCCCCGGCTCACTAGCTGCTATTGCTGCTGCCAAAGCCCGAGGCAGGAACTCAACCTCTTCATTAAAGACAAACAGAACAGCTCCCCCTGGATGTAGCCACAAGGTGTCGGTGAGAGATTGTCTACCCAGGAGGAGCTCCCTCCCACCTTGAACAGAGAGCTCGGAAGAACACTGGGAAAGTGAGCACTTTGATAAGAAAGGGGCATTGAAGAGGAGTATTTATTGGAAAGCAAGTCTCCCTCTGCTACATGAAGTTTGCACCACCCACAGTGTCTGTGGACCCCGTGTTCCTGCCAATGAGAACGCAGCCTGCATCTTCCTGCCTTCCATGTCTGCTGCATCAACAGGCCAGTTACCAGCTCTGAAAGCCCCAAGGTGTGGCCCCGGTTCAGTCCTCCCTGTCATTTCTACCGCCTATCTCTCTCTTTCCTGAGGCCAAGTGCCCGTGGATCCTGGCCATACATGACACCCTGGAGTTTACAAGGGAAGGGAGCGTGCCCACAGGGCACGGGAGCATTGCTTAGCTTCGTGGGCATAACAGGCCCTTTAGTTTTCTCACACGTCCGTCACCTTGGGGGCTCCCAGGATTCAATGTTTTGTATCTGCCTTTTCTCTGCAGCTTCACTATTCCCCGCTGTTATCTTTGGCTCCGTTGCTATGGGCGGGAATATTTTCTTGTCCTTGTTTAATAACTGCTTGGCTGCCAGACGGGCTCATTTCTCATTGTATCGGTGCAGGATTAGCTGAGATGTTTGGGAAATATTTCCTGTATTAAGCAGCAGGGGAGAGCTTGCTGGGCCCGTACCTTCTTTTGACATCGCGTCATACTTTCTCTCCACTTTTTCCCTTGGAATGTGCTGAGGCCAGTTCTTTGCATCCAGAGCACCAGCCCCTCCCTGACACTTTGCAGAGCTCCGTCCCTTTCCAGGTGCCCTGTGTAAACACTCCTCGGGGAGGCTACAGGGAATCGCAGGCAAGCATCTCAGTTGATTTTTGGTATTTGGGGTCCAACAGTGTCCTGCACCACCAATCTATTTTCCAGGTTTAAAATCGCCTTTAAACCTATCTCATACTTCAGATTCTTTGACAATTAACTCATCGGGCTTCTATGGGAGCCGCCAACTGATCAACAGGGATCTTAAAACGGGTATTCTTCGATGTTGCCTAGAAGTGATAGCAGGTTTACAGCTCTCTCTGAAATTCTAACTGCTCATAGAATTTTTGGTATTCTTGTGTTTGCTTGTGATAAGCCTCAAAGGACCGAGAAAAACTATCCCCAAAAGTTACCGAAGGAGGGCAAAAAGCTATGACTTTTTGGCTCTTGATTAGATTGAGATAAAGAAGAATACGTGCTCAAAACCTGGCCGAAAGTCATAGCCATAAGTTTGGTTGCATCGCAGTGGAAATGACACAGGCTGGTCTCAGGGTGGGACTCTCGGTTTTGAAGTCTGAGGTCACCTCCTCAAAGCCCTGGGGACTTGGGTGCGTCTCATCTGTAACATGGGAGGACTCTGACTCACACGGTTGTTGTGGAGAATGAGTGTGAGAACACCTTGTAAACGACAAACACAATATTACTAAAATTATAGGAAAACGGATATGAAAATACTTGTAAAATGAGAAGAACGGCACAAGAGCTAATGCTGTAGAGGCTACAGTGAAAACCTAATGGAAATGGAAATGCACTTCAAAGGGTGGGAGAACCATTTCCTCTTCGCCGTGGAAATTAACCCTTCTTTTTAAAGATGGATTCCCCTTCCTGCGCTGGACGAGTCAGAGCCCACCTCCCACCAGAGAAGTGCAGCTGCCCAATGCTCACCGCCCCGGTCAGGGCAGGACATGGGGGCCTGGTGACCCAGGCTCAGCCAATCCCGCTCCTGCCCTAGACTTTGCTCTAGAAGCCAGTCGTCCGAAGAAGCTCCATTCTGGCTGCAGAGGATGGAGGTTACCGCTGCATCTGGTTCCTGGACACGGCAGTAGTGAGGGACCCAGAGGCTGGCTCCATCGGTCACCCTCCTGTGGATGGCTTGGGGTGTCACTCCTGGATGCCTTACCTCCCATCCTGATTTGGTAAACAACTCAGAGCTTCCCTAAGCTCCCAATATCCTTTCATATAAAACTTTGTTATGAAACATTTCAAGCATTCAGAAAATCAAAGGGAATAGCATAATGGACCCCTGTGTACCTATCACCCAGTTCATCAGTTATCAATATTTGGCTGATTATTTCACCCATTTCTGCTCCTCCCTTCACCTCTTATTTTGTTTTTGGTTTTGGCTGAAGTATTTTAAAATAAATCCAAGATACCATATTGTTCCACCCATACATATCTCAATGTGCATTTCTAACTGATAAAAAGAGAGGGTGTGGAGAAAAGGGAACCCTCCAACACTGTTGGTGGGAATATAGGTTGGTACAGTCACTATGGAGAACAGTATGGAGGTTCCTTAAAAGACTAAAAACAGAACTACCATATGACCCAGAAATCCCATTCCTGGGCATATATCTGGAGAAAACTCTAATTCAAAAATACATACACCCCAATGTTCATTGCAGCACTATTTACAATAGTGGAACATGGAACAGGACATGGAAGCAACCTAAATGTCCATCAACACAGGACTGGATAAAGAAGATGTGGTACATATATACAATGGAATATTACTCAGCCATAAAAAAGAGCAAAATAATGCCATTTACAGCAATGTGGATGGACCTAGAGATTGTCATACTGAGTGAAGTAAGTCAGACACAGAAAGACAAATATCATATGGTATCGCTCATATGTAGAATCTAAAAAAAGGGGTACAAATGAACTTATTTACAAAACAGAAGTAGAGTCACAGATGTAGAAAACAAACTGATGGTTACCAGAGTATAAGGGGGGGTGGGGTGGAGGGATAAATTAGGAGATTGGGATTGACACATACACACGACTATATATAAAATAGATAAGTAATAAGAGCCTGCTGTATTGCACAGGGAACTCTACTCAGTACTCTGTAATGGCCTATATGGGAAAAGAATTGAAAAAAAAAAAGAGTGGCTCTATGTATATGTATAACTGATTCACTTTGCTGTACACCTGAAACTAACATAACACAACATTGTAAATCAACTATACTCTAATAAAAATTAAAAAAAAATAAAACACCATTTTTTCTAACATAACCATAATGTCATTTTCCCACCCAGCAGGATTCATAGTATTGCTCAGTACATCCCAGTCGTCATTTCTGCTCAGATCAGTAGGAAATGCTTTGTGTTAATTATAAGACCCTGCCTAACACCCTCTCTCCCTCGGTTCTGTCCTCTTGGCCCACAAACAGAAACTTCACCTTGGGAAGGTCCTGAGAGAATACATTCCTCTCCCCCACGTCCCATCTCTTGGTGGAGGAGCAACGTACCCAACAGGTGGATTAGGAATGAGGAGCTGAGTGAGAGGCTGGGCTCCTCCAGGCATCTCTCTGGGATGGGTCTGTCCCCAGAGCAGCTGCGTCCACCCAGCTCAGCATCCACAGCCCCAGCACGTGTGACCCCGGCCCAGGCCCAGCTTGGGGGGTGAGTCTGGAGGGTTGTCTCTGCCTCGAGGAGTGAGGAAGTGATTCTGGGTAAACAGATCTGCTCTAGAAAACCCAGCTGTCCCCAGCTGACTCATCCCAACAACAGTCTTGGAGCAAAGCCCTAGGAAACCTGGTTTGACCAGCATGTGTGCTGCAGCTTCTAACTTCACCAGCAGTAAAGCTAGTATTTTGGTCTCGTCCTCTGTTTGATTTCAGCATCAGTCTCCAGTGTTCCGAATTCAGTGGAAAAGAAAGAAAAGGTGATATTATTTGTAAGCCATCAACTTCTACATACTCAAATTAATTCAACCATCATTACTATACACCAAGCCCAGCACTAAGGACCGATGATGCAAAGATGAAGAACGTCCCTGCTCTAAGGAGCCCATCGACCACAGGGGTGGCTATAGTCAAGCAGAAGTGACCCCGAGGGATTCTGGGGTGCAGATGCGGGGGCATCAGATGAGAGAGATTTCCTCAGAGAGATTGGGGGACACAGGCATCCAGAGGGAAGAGAGACGCGCAGAGGCCAAGAGAAAGGGGGAAAGAGCGCAAAGTGCAGGGACAGGAAGGGCTGGCCTTGAAGGAGGTGGGAGGCCAGCCGGGTCAGGTGCCGACACCTGGGTCGTGCCCACCTGGGAAATGTGGCCCCATTTTAAAACCAAGGGGGTGACATGGAGGATTTATGAAGAGAGGCAATTGTGAAAAGATGTTTTTAACAGCAGTGCGGAGCATGAATGCACAGAAATGAGACACGAGTCTGGGGGAACACTTAGGAGCCTATTGACAACAATCCACAGGGATGCAGGAAGGCTTGAGCCAAGGGGGCAGATTCAGGAGATGTTCTGGAGGTCTGATTTCTGTCCTACTTATTCCAAAACAGAATGGTTCCGTACATACACAAAGAACACAGGAAGATATTAAAAAACAGAAGCAGACAACAAAGAGAAAAAGAGCATAGGGTAGGGACCAAAACTGGGGGCAGGCATGAGATGAGCACATTGTGTGTGTCTGTGTCTGTGTGTGTGTCTCTCTGTGTGTGTGTTTGTGTGCACATGTATGCATGTCTTTAAATAAGGAGAAGGGAGTGACAAGGGATGGATCACGTATCTGGCTCTCAGCTACCCAGCAGTCAACACCAGCAGGGAAGTATCCTTTACACATGTCACAGTGCTTATAAGATAAACGTCAGCCAGTTGTTCAGGAGAAGAACAACCTTCCTGAATCTAAGGCCAAAGCACTTTTCCTCTGAGTCCTCACAAAGAGGATTCGTGCAGTGTAGGTAACAGTTTCCTCACTGCAGACAGGGGGGATTGCAAAGGGGTGTTTCCTCCAGTGATCTTTAGTCTCCAACCAAAGGCAATAAACTGAAAGTGTGCTCTTTTAATGACTGGCTTCTTCCACTGAACATGACGGTTTCGAGGTTGTCTGCACTGTAGTGTGTCAGCTCTTCAGTGCTCTTTGTTGCCAGATAAGATTCCCTTGTAATTGAGAGTACTCTGGTCTCCTCTGGTTCCAACAGTCTCACTGGCGTCACTCAGTCTCTCAGGTAAAGTTCTGTCCTCAGGCATCGGCTCCATAGCTTGGCCTCTCCCGAGATGGGGTCTGGGTGTCCTGGATGGCTGGGACCCGCAGGTCTCCCTCCAGGCTCCAGCCTCTCTGGGTGCCTGGCAGCATTCCTCTCCTCCCTGAGCTCTGGGAACCCGGCTGCCTCTGCTGCTCGCTGCCCCACCTGCCTCTGTTCTGCTCGCTTGACTCAGGCGGGCCTGGAGATGTCCCTGTCGGACCAGCCCCCTTGTCTCTGGTGCCACCTCTTCCATCTTTCCCCCTGATGACCTGCATCTTGCACAGCACACAGGGGTTTCTGCACCCCTCCCTATCACAGAGGAGGGGGCTGCCCGGGAGCAATACCCCAGGCACGCTCACTGCCCACTGCGTCACTGGGCCGTCCTTACTCTGCTGTGGCTTCCCTGCTGGCGCAGGGCCACGCAGGGCTCTAAGTGAGGGGTGGGCACAGGCCTCGGTGCCTCACGCGTTTCCCTCCACTCCTCTACCGACCCCACCCTCTGGGGCTTCAGCTTGCTGGGGAGAAGTCAGGACACATGGGTCTGACTGACCTCTCAGGCCGTCTCCCCCTTCCCACTCCTCACTGGACACAAGGGTTGGGCTTTCTTTCATAGAAGGAGGGAACTTCCTTTAGGATCCTGAGACTTCTCTAGCCTTGACTTATGGCAAGTTCAAGATTTAGCCCCCAAAAGCTGACTCTTGATATGTTATTGGTATTTTAAGGAATGTAGAAAAAAGGTGTTTCTCTCAACAAATCCTGCTTTGAAGGCTAATCTTATTAGAACTCAGAAATCCTAGGTTGGTAGCCAGATACTAAATACTGACCCCTTTTCTCCATTTTCTTGTTATAATAGAATGTTCCTCCCCACTACCAATTTAGAGATAGAAGATCATAGCTGGCTGAATTGGGAGAAATCCCACACATAGGGAAATGTGAAAAAGAAAAGGCAAAACATTTCTACTGCAAACTTCTCCAGCGTAGGAAAGGAGCCATATCTGATAGATGGAATCCCGAGGCTCTTGTTTAGATGCATGAGGGTAAAAGTGACCCCCAGTTTCTGATTTAGGTGATCAGGTGAATACACTGAACCAGGACAGGAGATATGAGAAGAGGATCAGGGGAAACACTGGGTCTACAGCAGCAGAAGTTGGAGGTGAGGCACTTACTGGACATCTGGGGGGCGATGCTCAGATAGCTTCTGGAATCATAAGATCCAGAGAGGATGGTCTGGAGATAAAAACTTAGGGCCCAGTACCACTAACGTGGTCATTCATGTGAGGATTAGATATTTCCCAAGGGGAGGGCTGCTGATTACAGTTTAGGCAATGTCAAGGCTTTAGGGGTTGTTTGGGTTTACACGCATCCTCCCAAATTGCTTTGTTCTGGCATTAAGAAGGTGGCTTACACAGACATAGAAAACAAACTTAAGGTTACCATAGGGGAAAGGGGAAGGGAGGGATAAATTAGGAGGGTGGGATTAACATTACACACTACTATATATAAAATAGATAAACAACAAGGATATACTGTATAGCACAGGGAACTGTACTCAATATTTTGTAATAACCTATATGGGAAAAGAACCTGAAAAAGAATATATATATATATATATATATATATATATATATATATATATATATATATATATATATATATATATATATATATATATAACTGAATCACTTTATTTTACACCTGAAACTAAACACAATATTGTAAATCAACTATACTTCAATAAAACTTTAAATAAAAGAGAGAGAAGGATGAATTGGAACCAAAAATATAAAAATAAAAAATAAAAAAACATTTAGGCGTGAAAAAAAATAAGGTGTGTTAGTAGTGTGGAAATAAATCCCATATGACATTTTGTTAGCCTACCTTGTACCCTGAACACATGTAGACATGGGTTCCACATTTCCCCACTGCTTCTGAATTACACAAATCCCTAAATTCAAGGTCCTCCCCAATATGATTCGACCTCATTTTTGTAATCTTGTCCCCCAGTTCTTCCTGATACACACTCTATGCTCCAAGCAAACAGGAGGATTCCTCTCCAATCCCTGGAAACCCCCGTCCATGCTTTTGCTTTTCATAGCTCTTCCTTCTGAGATACGTTCCACCCCAGGCCTTGTCTCCTAAAATCTTGTTCATTTAAAGAGGCCCTGCCTAGATGCCACGTCTATGACTATTTCCCCCACCATTAAACTACTGCCAACATTCGTTAAGAATATAATACGTACAGGGATTTCCCTGGTGGCGCAGTGGTTAAAAATCTGCCTGCCAATGCAGGGGACATGGGTTTGAGCCCTGGTCTGGGAAGATCCCACATGCCACAGAGCAACTAAGCCCGTGTGCCACAACTACTGAGCCCACGTGCCACAACTACTGAAGCCCATGCACCTAGAGCCCATACTCCGCAACAAGAGAAGCCACCACAATGAGAAGCCCAAGCACTGCAACAAAGAGTAGCCCCCGCTCGCCGCAACTAGAGGAAAGGAAGTCCGAGCACAGCAACGAAGACCCAACACAGCCAAAAATAAATAAATAAAATAAATAAATTTATAGGAAAAAAAGAACATAATAGGTGCAAAGCACTGCGATGGGCACCGAGAGGGATGCCCATATGAGTGGGACGCAGCTCCCACCCTCTTAAAGATCAAATTCAGCCATCTATGTAACCCACCAACTCTATTATGAAGTCCTCCGAATTCCTCAAAGGCAAGCCCACCCACACCTACAGACAGTTAAAATTCGGCTTCCAAAGCCACTCCAGCGTGGCGCTCAGAAATATGAATTCAGGGGGTCACACATCCCTCAATGGCCTTTATGCCATGGTAGAATATTTGCCTTCTTTTCCGACAGCATAATTGTTGACATAAAGATAAAACACATGGGACTTCCCTGGCGGTCCAGTGGTTAAGACTTCACCTTCCAATGCAGGGGGTGCAGGTTCAATTCCTGGTCGGGGAGCTAAGATCTCACATGCCTCATGGCCGAAAATACAAAACATAAAACAGAATCAATATTGTAACAAATTCAATAAAGACTTTTTAAATGGTCTACATCAAAAAAATCTTAAAAAAAAAAGAAAAGACACATGTGTGGCGATGCTGTGAAGGTCACACAGCATCATTTCAAGGGACTATGGGCGGTATTATGGAACCAAAGTGCATTTTCATTTCTGTTCAGAAATCCTATACCTTCTGTCCTTGACCTTGGGCTCACCTCTGTCCCACCCTGGAGGTAGCACACATGGTTTTCCAGGGATTCATACTGCCTGTGGGACAGAGAGGCACATGCAAGTGTCAGGTATTACTCATATCTTTACTGTAAACTCCACCTGGAACCTGAAAGCCTGGTTTCACTCCATTTCCTTACATCACCACCAACTTTGATTAGGAGCCATCAAAAATAGGAAGCATCTGGAGGTCAAAATCAGAGTTGGGGGCTTCCCTGGTGGCACAGTTGTTGAGAGTCCGCCTGCCGATGCAGGGGATGTGGGTTCGTGCCCCGGTCCGGGAAGATCCCACATGCCACGGAGTGGCTGGGCCCGTGAGCCATGGCCGCTGAGCCTGCGCGTCCGGAGCCTGTGCTCCGCAATGGGAGAGGCCACAGCAGCGAGAGGCCCAAGTACCGCAAGAAAAAAAAAAAAAAATCAGAGTTGGCCCTGGACGAGATGGTGAAGCTAGCAAGCTTCATCTCATGTCTCCTTCCTCTCCTCTCTCTGCTTTGTCCTGCTCCTCGTCACCATGGCAGGGACCTTCTCTAGCCAAGACACCTTCCCTAGTGTCTGGGGAGGAGCTGATGACCTAGTTCTTACTAAGATGTTAGTGACTTAACAGTTAACCTCAGTTTTTTTAAAAAAAGAATGGACAGTGAGGCAGTGCTTAAACCAAAGAATGAATAACTGGTGGTGGAAATGGACTCAACAAGGAAAAGCAAGTGAGGAATATTTTCAGCTGGAGGAATATTCTATACCTGCCCCCCCACTACAGCAGCACAGGTGACCTCCCACCACTATAGGTCTTCCCAGAACCCACCCTGGTGGCTGGAGCATTGGTCATTCACTCTGGGCACCAGGGCATCACCAGATGGGCGGGCTCCTGAGCTCATTAAAATCCAGAAAAGAGAAGGACCATGAGAGTGTTACTGGGAGCACATCTCAGGCTGTGGCTAATCTGGGTTTGGGAAACTTTCTGGGCTGGCCTGGCTCCAAGGCCACAGAACACTGCAGTTAATCCTCCAGGACTCAGGCGGTGGCCAGAATCCTCTCCAGTATGAGCTGACAGCCTGTTCTAGGCACAGCCGGCCTCCACCCATATCCTGGTGGGACACAGTAGGTGAAAGGCCATGTGAAAGATGGAGCTAGTTTAGAAAAGGAGAAAGAATTTTTAGCAGATACTCAGGGAAACCTGGGGTCCAGACCCACTGCTCCTGCTATTAAACTTGGTCCCCAGCGGCAGACGCTGTCCCCAGTGACAGGCTCCCCTTCCTCCTGGAAGCAGGAGTTATTAAGCGTAGGTGCGTCAGGATGAAGACCCAGCCATTTCTGAGATGCGATTATCCTTCATACCAAAATGAACCACAGAACTTCGCACATCCTCCATCGTGAAGGGATATCGGTCATTACGTGGCCAGGAAGCCGACATTTCCACAGCACCTTGTACCTCTGCTTCTCAAAGTGCAATGCCTAGAACCAGCAGCATAGGCCCTCGGAGCCGCTTCAGAACCCCAGGCTCCAGCTACTGGATAATCTGCGTTTTAACAAGGTGCCCACGTGGTCCCATGGCCCATTAGAGTTTGAGAAGGACCACTTCAACATGGGCAGTACCTGTCTGAGCGTCGTGGCACCTCAAAGCGTGTATGGGCTCCCTGTGATGCCCGAATAAGCCCGAACTCCTCAACAAGGTTGGAGACGGCCAGCTGGTCTCTGCCTCCTGGTCGAGCTTTGGCTCCTAGGCTCCCCCCAGCTCCCTGTGCTGGTCTCTCCAGCACGGCTGTGAAGACCTCTTTTGCTGGGCTGAGCACATGGCCGTCAGATGCAAAGTTCTCTCGGCCTGGCGTCTCCTCCACAGAGCCATCCCCTTCTGTTAACTCCTCTGTTATCACTTCAACTAATATTTAGGGGGCATTTCCTACGTAAGGCACCCTCTTGGGACAGCCCTCATGGAGCTTACATTGAAGGCCCCGCAAATTTCACCTAAAGTCATCTCCCCAAGGATGACGACCCTGACCCCTAGAGAAGGTGAAATCCCTGAGCGTTATACTCACAGCCACATGCACACCCCGTTCGTAACACGTGACATTTCACCCTAGTTCGTGGCTCTTGTCTTCCTTGCCTGTTTGTCTGCAGCCCCATGAGGGCAGGCCCTGTGTGTCTTGTTTGCAGCCTCTCCTTTAAGCCCTACCTCACACAGACAGGGGCCCCGTGTACATTCACTCAATACAGGGAAGGTTTCTAAAGTCAGGGAGGGACATGGCTAAGAGGCGAAGAAAAAATAAGGGCAGTGACAATGGGATTCTGCTGGCTCTCATCACAGGCACGAGAGAACGGCTTTTATCTTTGACTCTTATTTCTTTGATCTAAACTTCCAAAGAGATGATCTGTGCCCGCAGTGTGTACCCTTTGAAGAGAGGAAATCTAAGCTGGCATCCACAGTGGAATTCCTGTCTGCCTAGATGCTCCTGGAACCCAGGCCCCACTCTCCCTTCCAAGGAGAGAACTGCAAAGACCGCGGGGGTGGAGTCAGGGTGTGTGTCCAACCGGGGATCTGGACCGTGTGATGCTGTGTTCCCACCCCAGTGGGATGCACTGTAGCTTCCCCAGGCAAAGGAGGTGGAGGTGGCCTCTAATGTGTGGGGGACAGGCCATCCCCTGCAGGAAGGACAGAGGCCAAGACAGGAGCACAAAGAGAGAGGTTCAGGCATTTTTCAAATCAAACTTCATTTAGAGATAGTGGAACATAAAGGCTTATTCTAGATCAGTGGATTGGGACAGTCAGTACAAGAGAGAATATCCCTTTTCTCTCTCCTTTTGTAGGTGGCTACAGTGCAAGGCGCCGTAGAAACCTAAGGAAATTCAGACTGGTCATCAGAGACCACAGGGGCCGACTTTCAGAGTCACTTGACTTTACTGCTCAGTATCAAAAGATGATCACCAAGTAACAAGGTTGGTGCCTTTTTCAATGTGCTTCTCATCTTTCTTCATGCATTTCCGAGGCAGGAAAGGCAGATGGTGTGGATCCCAGGTTGGTCAGTCACCGGGCTGGGCTCCAAGAGCTTCGCTGACCTTCCCCAGGTCACTCGGACTCCTGATTCCAGCTTGCTGTGATTCCCATTACATGCTCATGCCATGGCATGAAAACCGCGATGAGGTCAGGCAGATGCTCTGTAACCTTGAGCTCTGAGCAAAATTGGTTACGACTGCAGCTGTCACACATAGCCTGATGCAGGCCAGCAGCCCAGGCAAGCAAAAGCCACCCTGAGTCAGGACAGGGCTGCTCTCAGGAAACCTTCGGATAAGTTCCCTTTTCAATAACAACTTCCCTTATGTAAACTAACCAAAAGAAAGCAAACCCAAGCCTCTGCATATTTGAATTGTTTTGTATTATTTTAGCTGGTCTTAGAGTGCTTATGAGTCAGAAGGAATTTCAGGAAATACTGCCCATATCACCAGCTGGAATCCAGGGTCTTGTTTCCCAAGAGCCCTCAGACACATGGACATGTGTTTCTGGGTGTGCACGCACACACACATACACACACACTCACTAAGCTCACACCCACCTACACTCACTTTCACAAACTGACAGACTGGCATATTCACATACACTCATATACACTCACACATACAACTCACATACATGCACACCTTCCCACATGCTCTCTCACACACTCAGATTACACACAGACTCACACCCAGACAGCCACATATATACACATGCATGCTTATGCACACAGACATACACACACATGCACACACACTTGTTTCTGGCCAAGTCTCCCTGATGCTAAATATATGCACAGTGGACCCCTCACAAAAAGCACTTGTTGCATGAGAATTAAAACTGAAGAATGTCCACCGATCTTTTAGATATTTCCAAATGTCCGCGTGTTTTGCTTGGTGGACAGCAGACTGTTTGTCCAAGGCAAGTTTTTCTCTGCAGCTCCTTCTCTCTGGGGATGTGTGAATCAGTTATTCCTGGTTATCCCTCCCCACCGACGCAGAGCAGTGGGAAAAGTGAGGGCAATTAATTAACTCTCTCTCCACTGCAAAAGACAGATGGTAGAAAGCCAATTCAGAGGACCTGAGGCTGGAAGGGACTTTGCAGGTGACAACTCCAGCCCCTCGTGACTTCTCCACAAAGGTCCAGAAGCCCCTCACACCTTCTACCCTTTCCAAAATGGTGCATTGCAGGTCGTCCCCAGCTTCCTCGGGGACTTTCAATCCCTGCCAAGTCTAGGGAGGCTGGGACAAGGAGGTGGCCCCTGTCTGTGGGAACAAGGCTCCCTTCTGTAAATGTGACAGGGCCCCTACGCTCTTGGCTTTCGTACAGAGCCAATACTTGTTCTTAACTATTTGTGTTTGTTCACTGTTATTTAGTTGTGTCCGTTTCCTCTTGGCGTCCAGCAGCCTCAGTTTCTCTCCCTCTCATTGTAAACACACAGAAGAGGGAGACTTTCTCTGAGCAATGGTGAGTATAAGATTCCCGGAACCAGAGCCCTCAGTCAGTGCCTTTTGACGGTGGTGGGAACGGTGGAAGGGTATGACAATGAGCTCTTACGGTTTCTATACACGTCCAGGGGATTTTGTTTCAGGTGAGGGGGGTCACTGATGTGCTGCATGCACTTTGTCTCGAGATGCTCATTCAGACCCGAGTACCAAGGTGATGTGTCAGCGTGGACAGCAGGAGAGCTTTTCTCTATGATATTTTATGCTGAATGTAACATGAAGAAGGCTCAGTGGCTGATTGGGGAGGACACTGAGACCCAATCCTGTTAAAGGGCCTCCGTCTTCCAAGTGAGTGCTGAGGACTAGAAACAGAGGAAGGGTTTTCTGATGCTTAAGGACAGGACGTATCCCCACTGCAGGGTGAGACCATGGCAGTGAATTCCTGAAAGATGGTTTAATCTTATACTCACTCACCACTTAGTAGACCACCTAGCACATAGTGGGCCATCAATATATGCGTGGAATGAATGAATGAATGAATCCATCTTGCTTCCTTGGCACTTGTAGGTCTATTGCTTAGACGTGTCCAGATGTCGCATCCATACACGCAGCCATGACCCCCCAGTGATAAGTTCCATAAATAAGTGCGTCCCTCCCTCTGCCACCATCTCCCTCTGCCACCATCTCCCTGTAATGCTGTCTTGGAGCATGTGATGGGAGCCCCTCCTGAAAGGAAAGGATGTTCCCTTTCTCACCTGTGATACCATCCCTCTGAATGCAGCTTTCTGTTATGGAGAGCTCCAGAGTTGTTTCTCCACTGTAGTGACTGGGCCCTTCACATGCACTCTGGAGTCTAGACTGTGAGCTCCTTAGGACAGAGCCAGACTCTTATTTATCCCACCTCCAGCTTCAGCCCACTGAGCACATTCAACCAGCAACAATTAATTATGAATGTGTCATAGAGCAAACCTAGTAGCCTGGGAAAGGATTTACCTATGTTCAGTCAACCTAATGACGTTTATTACAAAACCTCGGGAGTTCTGAGGGACAGCCTCCATGTCCTGGAAACTGGCAGGACAGAAAGCCTACCACCAGCCTGCAGGGATTCAGCAGGTAGTTGGCTGCCCAGCAAGAGACAAGGCGGGGCAGGAGTTAAGAGCAAGAGCTCCTGAGCCAACCTGCCTGAGCTTGCATCCTGGCTCTTCCCTGGCAGTCCTGTGGCCTTAGGGAGGCCATATGATCTCAGTGGGCCTCAATTTCCTTTTCTGTAAAATGGGGGAATAATCATTGAGAAGGCTAAATAAGCTCATATCAGTAAAGGGCTTAAACCATTGCCTGACACACACTTACTCTGCAAGATATTAGCTATAGTAATTTTCTCATCGTGAATGAGGGACGTGGTCTTCAACTCCACGGAAGGGAACTGTTAGGTCTGAAAAAGAGACTCTGGGTTCAACCTGCTGAACTCAGCCCCACGTGGGGCTCTGATCAACCCTCTAACAGCCCCCCTTATCCGTGTCTCACTCTCCACATCACATGCTCCAGCATGTCTAGGACCAGCTTTCTTAGTGCACATCTGGCCCCATCACCGTCCCCCTCAAGGCCGCTTGCTCAGCACCCTGCCTGGTGTGGTCTCCGTCACGGCTCCACATCCACCCCTTCCCTCATCCCAGGCTCCAGAACATGTGGCCTCCTGAGCTTCCACACACAGACAGGGCACTGTCTGGACTGGCTCCTTCCCCACCCAGCTTCACCCGCATCTGCTTGCATGGCCAGCGAGCCCGTTATTCCTTCAGAGCCCACTTAAGGTGTCGCCTTGTTTGTGACACTGCCTTAAATGCTGTCATGGGCTGAATTGTGTCCCACCACATTCATATGTTGAAGTCCTAACCCCCAGCACCTCAGAATGTGACTGTATTTTGTAATAGGGCCTTTAAAAAAGGTGACTAAGTTAAAATGAGGCAGTTAAGGTGGGTCCTGATCCAATCGGACTGGTGTCCTTACAAGAAGAGGAAATTTGCACACACAGAAGGATGACCATGAGAGGACACACTGAGAAGACAGCCCTCTGCAGGCCAAGGAAGGAGACCTCATGAGAAAGCAAACCTGCCAACATCTGGACCTTCGACTTCCAGCTTCCAGTACTTCAAGAATAAATTCCTGTTGTTTAAGCCACCTGGCCTGTGGCATTTGGGTATGGCCGCCCCAGGGAAACTAATTCAGATGCCCAAAGAACAGCCTTCGTTTGGGTTTTCAACATACACGTACCATCTGTCACACTGGCAGCGCCCATCAGGCCAGGCTCAGAGGCTCTCTTGGTTGTTTACCCTGCACCCATGTGACTACTGTAAACGTGTCCATAAATATCATGGTCAGGAACTTCTCAGCCTTTTCCACCAAAGGACCTGCTGGAGGCACATGAGCACGTTGATTGTTGGTGTCTAGGGATGTATTCTTCTCCAGACTGCATTATTTTGAAATGGATGTAAATGTTGCATTCTACTCTCTATAAGGTTTTGCTATAAACATGCCTTAAGTGGTATCTGACTGGTTAAAATTACTTAACTGGTTAAAGTCCTCACACTTGGAGTACAACTGGCACTCTTATGACCTGTGCCATGGTGTCCTGTGACTTTTAATGCCTCCTGATAGAGGACATGCTTATGAGTATGAGCTCGTGGGCAAGCAGTCCCAGTGGACGGAAGGTGGAGGGAAGGATGTGCCAGTAACTGTTTACGGAGAACACGGGTGGGGGGTCTGAGGACACTCGGATACAAGGCTATACCACATACGTTGCGGAGAAGGTGGGAAGACCCCTGCGTTGGCAGACACTGTGCTTGGGAATGGCTGCCAGCAAATGGACCGTGCTTTACAGAAGAGATGGGGAAGGTGCCAGGACGCCCACAGTTTTGGGTGCCTACCAGCAACCCGTGACCAGGCAAAACCAGATGCTGAGTGCCTGGAGAAAGTGGGTGACATTGCTTATCTGTAAAACGCGTAGGATAACACTTATCTCATAGGATTATTTTAGAGTTAATTGAAAATGCATGCAAAAGGGCTTAGCACATTAGCACTAAATACTAAATAAGTGGGAATCGTTATTATAATCATAATCATTATTACCCCATGAATATTCATCATTTTTACTGCCACAAATACTCAGACGGGAATTGCCCTTGTAGAAGTTGCTGTGTTCGGTGTAAAGAACGTGACTGTCCCGGGTAAAAAGAACTCGGGAAACCGAGCCCTAAATAACATGAGAGACAAATTTCCATCTTGACCAGAAATGATCTGGGGAAGAATGAAAGGGAAGAAAAATGGTTGAAACTGTCATTGTGAAATGGCTTGAAAATTTCCAACACCTACTTTCATAAGTGGAAAAAAATCCACGTACTAACCATTATTTTTATTTAGTGTTTGTCAGGCACTTTGTAAACATTCTGTTGTTCAACCACAAGACTCTATGAGATAGGCATTGCTCTGAGAACTGTGTAGACCCTGTCAGAATCACTGCCCTTATCAACCATGGTCATTCACTCAGGCTTCCTGTTACCGCCTGGAGCTGCGGCCCAAACCCAATAATGGGGTGCCTGACACCGTGGTTTTTTCCACCCCAATTCAGAGCAAGGAAGCTCGTATGACCCCCTCCCCATCCTGCCCTCTGTTACCATCCAGGAGGCAGTGGAGCAGAGAGCAGAAGTGACTGGGCTTTGGGTCAGACTTGGCCAGGGGTCAAGTGGCAGCACGACCTTGGACAGGCTGCCCCCTGCTCCCCAAGCCTCAGTCTCCTCACAGCTTAATGAGGAGGACAGTGAGATTACCTTCCACGTGAGCTACATTTTTTATAGAATGACATCCAACTCTACGGCTGGCACATAATGAGCATTAAAACATTTAAAGGGTCGTTGTTATTAAAATACTGTAGAATAACCAGATATTTATGTAACCAGAACCTCTTCCTCAGCACCAGGCCCCGCAATGAGCTCTCAGATCTGATGAAGCTACATTGCAAAATATCTTCTTGACTGCCACCCATAAGTGAGTCAGAACTCATTTCCAGGTGGCTCTGGCTTACACCTATTTAAATTGCCTTCAGACTATATACCTCCCAGGTTTAAAAAGTTGCCTAAGGTCTTACACAAAGTCCAGGGCCAGATACTGTTATGAAGGCCAGGTGGTCAATTACACAATTATTTTAAAATCTGGCTCACACCCTCCTTGCCCATGGCAATGTCGAAGCTGGGGATAACAGGCAGGAGAACAGAAGATTTTAATGAGGAGGCAGGAGAACCTCATGGTAACATTTCCTGTTTGTTTCTTATTTAGGAATTTTTCTAGCCATGCATCCATCCTGGACTTTCAGAAATCGAGAAATCCCCTTGGACGTCCCTGGCACTGTGATACAGCTCAATCCCCCTTGAACCAGAATTTACCATGTTATTTCTGGGAGGGTTTCCCTGGGTACCATCGAGATAGTCAGCATACACGGGTGGCCTTCAGAGGAAAGCAGGGCAAAGAAAGGAAGAGAGGCTGGGTCCAGGGAAGAGAAGTGGTCCGTGCAAAAAGAAAGCCAGGCAGAGACACATAGAGTTCATTGTGAAAGAAGCAAAACTCTCCTTCCACGATGTAAATATGGGTGAGCGCTGAGGGCACATCTGAGGCAACCGTTTTTCTATGCACCTTGCAAATTATTCTGTGGTTTCTGCAGTTATCCTGTTGGGTGACAGTTTTAAGGACCACCTAAGCCCATCCCAGCTCAGCTCCTGGGAAGTGATGAGCACATGGGATGAGCACCACTTTGTACAAGTTCCATCCATCCAAAAAATGAAAGCTGGGACGCTTCTCAGGCCCAGACACATCCCGGCACATTGGCTCTGCTGCCACGTGCATCAACTGGCAATGACAGGGGAAATAATCTGTTAAATAAGTGACATTATGTAGACAAAAGAGCGGAGTTAATGTTTCTCTTTTAAACATCATGTAAACCCAGATTTAGTCAAAAGGCTTTTGTTGAGTCACTTCAATGCACATAACATGGTGCCCTTCTGCAGGACCTGCCCTCAAGGAAGGGGCTGGAAGGAAGGAGCCTCGAGTCGGGTCAAGCACGCATGCGCCACACAGACAGCAAGCAATCACATTGTACTTACAAGCGTGTGTTGGGGGTGACCTGTGGGATGACTGGTGGGCACTTTCTGTCTCATTTAGTGTATAAGAATCAATCAAAAGTAAGGAGAGAAGGGACACCGGCCAGCAAAGGCACCCATGTCCGGCATCCTTCCTTTGAAGCCAGAACTCCTTTGACCTCGGGAGTCATTGATTTGCTGTCAAGCCCCAAAAGTGTCACAGAGGGGTCAGCAGAGATGGCTCCAAGGGGAATGTTTTCTTAGCCGGTAAATTTATCAAGACTGGGAAACCGAAGCAGCCCTAGAACTCAACGTGGTCTTCTGCGTCCCCCTTTTACCTGGTTCCCCTCTGAAGGTAAATCTATAGCAGACATGAAATCGGTTAGTGGGCTGGGAGAGGAAGAACATAGGTAAGCCTGTGTTTCACCCCTTGGAACAGGTTTTCAAGACTTCTTAGCTGAGATGAAGGGTAACTATAAGGGAACAGAATGTTCCATCAGGGCTTTGAAGCTGGGTTAGAGGTCCAGGTGGGGCAATGTGTGAATATCACACAGCAAAATGCAGCCAGGAGAGAAACCACAGCGTTCACGTGATGAATTAACAGAAGAGTAGCAGGTGAGGCAAGAATATGGGGCTGTGTGCCTGCAGGAACAAGGCTCCCAAGAAAATGTGTAAAGTGCTGAATAGGAAACCTTTGTAAGTGAGGCCAGAACTGAAGTGCCTAGAGGAACTCTGTGGAAGGTTTGGGGCTCTGACTAAGCATTTCCAAACCTCAAGTCATAAATTCTTGTCCATCAAAAACCCAAGATGTGAAAGTAAGTCAGGAATGACCCACACAAAGGACTACTCATTCCCTTGGTTCCCAGACGCCACATAAAGCTAAGCTCTATGGATTCCATTCAGTAAATCTAGAATGGAGGGCCTGGTACAGGCACGAGCCTGAGTTACAAGGGAAACCATGGAAGAAAAGGTCTCTGACTCTCAGACCTTTAAAACAATGTCTCCATCCAGACTTCCTAAGTGGCCATTCCAGAGCAACAGATCCTGATGGAAAAGGTTGAACAAGATTAACCTTTTAGTCTCAGAGCACAAGTGCATTATTTTTGTAACCCTAAAGTTTTTATCATCAATGTGAGAAAGTTAATTTTTAAAGGCAATAGATCCCCCGCTCCCTCTCCTTCTGAAGGAGGTCACATCAAATTTCTAGTCTGCAGGAGAGGGCTGCAAACCCAGCCCTGAGCCAGCACGGACCACTCATCCATTCAAATGAACCAAGGCCGTGAGCCCTGAGGAATATTAACTTCCTGGCTTGAAAAGGAGATACTCCCAGTTGCAGGCATCAAGTAACATCTTCCAGTAAAGCAGCTTTCCCCAAAATGCGTTCCACAGGTATTGTGCAATATTAGCATTCTACCGTCAAACAAATTTGGGAAGCATGGGGTTAAATTGAGTTCAGAGTTTTCTTAGGTGTCATTAATGTATACTGTGAATCTCCAAGCAGAGCAGGCAGCATCTTTCAATCTTATGTGACCAGGGAACCCTTTCCTAATACAAATGACTCCCAAGGACAAGGGTTCCATGGAGCACTCCTGCAGACCCCATGCCTCCGTTAGGAAAGGGGGCTTCACAGTGATCCCCGATGAGCCAGCCCCTGGCAGCCCCGAGTGACTCTGAGAAGTTTTCCTTGTACAAGCATGTCCACTGAGAATGTTCAGAATGTTTTCTCCAAATGCTTTTTCTTGCATTCACGAGACTTCTTTTCTACTCAGATCCCTCGTGTGGGTGATGAGGAAGCAGAGCTTGGTCTCTGGGGTCCGTCTGCAGTCCCGTGTCACTTGTTACTTTATGTCACATGTAGCTGAGCAGCCAGCTGGGAACAATTCATTCTTTGCCTCTGAGGGGACGATGGGATGTGGGGTGCAGACTTGATCCTTCAAAGGGCCACTCTGTAGAGAGAAAAACACGGTCCTAAGTGCCACACTGCTGAACCCACAATTCTAAAGAAGAGCCTGGCCTCCAGGGGTGACGGGGGGCAGAGACCACTGGTGACTGAGCACCTCCTGTAACCAACCACCCCTGGAAAAACAGCTCCAGGCGCCTGTTCCAGATGGTGGGTCAGCGTCTCCCCCATAGCACGTGACGCTTAGTCAGCCCCTGTCCCGAGTTCTCTGGCTGAAGGGACAGTGGCGCGGGGAGGGGACGGGGAGCCGCGGCCTGCTCCCCAGCCAGCAGCTGCAGCACCGCCTCTTCCGTGAGGACTTCGCCAATGTCAGAAAGGCAGAATCAGGTCCCAGAGCGTCAGATGGGTTGACTCCTGGTTTCTATCATAATGTTGGAGATGTGAAGTCTGGAAACCACAGCCCATCTGTTTTTCAGTTTTCTTGTTTAAAACAATACCTTGCCCAAACACAAAGTGAGAAGAGAAGACAGCAGCCTGAGTATTCTGTAAGCCAGAGACCTGAGAGGGGCCTGCACTTGAGCACAGACTCCACCTGGAGGCCAGAAAGGGTGACCCCAGGTGAGACGGAGCATTGCCCCAGGGGCCGGGGCAGCTGCACAAACACCCCGGCTCCTCCGCAGAACCTGGAGAGCCTGCCTGGGGAGATAAAGAGGTGAGGTCGTGCTGGCAAGCCTATGTCACCTCGAGTCATTAGGACCCCTGCCCGGCCACCTCCCAGACCCCGCCCCGCACCCCACAGGTGTGTCATCCTTCTCCAGCTGGCATAACAAGGCCGTGACAGCTCCGAGGCCGAGGCAGCCCAGGGCCATCCAAGACTAACACGGCCAGGCCGCAGATGCCAAGCCAGGAAGAGGAGGGAAGGCTCTTCTCTACAAAGTGAAGACAAATTGCAAAATGGCATCGTGTGTGTGGTTGCCCCGGACAAGGAGCACCTGGAGAGGAGTAAACATACAGAGCTGTGCGAGCTCCTCAGAGAGGCTCCCTTCCTCAAAGCCAGGGGGTCCCAGGGCAGGGGCGAGTGTCAGTGGCTGCGGTGCTGGGATGAATGGGGCAAAGAACCAGCCGCACAGCTTGCCGGGAACCCAGCCCCTCCCGGGGACTTCCAGGTGCTGGGGACACACACTGCAGCACTCTGTACGCAGCTTTCCCGCTCACACCGCCTCGTGTGTCACACAGGTAGGATGCACGAAGCCCGTTTACGGATGAGGAGACTCAGGACTCGGAACAGGGGGCCTTCACATGTGCCCCATCCCTGCCTCGTCACCACATCACTGCTGCTTTGTTGGCCCCTCAGTGGTTCAGGCCACAGAAGCCTTCGGTGGAACAAGCTGCCCTCTCCTGTCTGGACGGGCAGTGAGGGAGCGGGGAGATCTGTCTCCTAACACCTGTTAAAAGGAGCATCTCCACACTCCCTCTGTTCTTAGCCCAGTTCTTCACCAGCTTGGGCCAAGAGGACAGGCAGTGTTGGAGGACGCAAGGGGGTGGGTGAGGGCACGTGGGGTTCCTTCTTCCCCACTTGCTCCTGCCCGACCCTCCCCTTCACGCCCTGCCCCAGTGACTCTACAAGTCACATCGCCCCCAGATCCCAAGAAACGGTTTGGGGGTGCACCCCGATGAGGCCAACCAGAACCCAAGTACCTGCACTGCTACGATACGCACGGTCCAACCCCATACTCAGGTCACTCTGGGTGGCCAGATGGCTTGGTGCGAAGCCTTTCAGGCTTGGAATATTTTTGGGGACCTTTTTTTGCAAGGAAAAAACTATCCTTGTCTTTGTGTCCCCTCTGAAGCCCTCGGTGGCTCTTCCTGAGACACTGCAGAGCCCATTGACACCGTAAGCGTGCACACAGAGAGCTGGCGTTTGGTGGGCGTTTTCTGTACATTTAGGCTGTGAGTGCACAGCACAGCAATGACCGCCTGTCCCCTGGGAACACAGCTCCCCGCCACACCCCTGCTCGTGAATTAACGTCGCCTGGCTGCTGGCTACTCTCATTGTCCCTTTAACCAGCTCTACCTTTTATCTCCAGAATGCCTCTCCATTACCCCTGTTCTTTGGAAAACTTTTCCTCTTCTATAGTGTCCTTTCCACTCCTCTCCACTCTGTCACCTACTTTCACTTAGGTACAAGTGCTGTTCCATCATTACCATTCACAACTAATCACAATTATTTTCAGGCTCCTCAGAAAACGGACCAATCCTGCTGCACTAGCAGAAAGCGTCAGGGTCCTTGGGTGGCAACCCAGCTCAGCAAAGGTGTGCTGAGCACACACTGGTCACCGAGGGCCTGTGAGGGAAACAAGATCAAGACCGGATCCCATCTAATGGCAGAGAGGAACCCCAAGTCTCCCACTGTCGCTTCCTCATCCCAAGAAGGCTTACTCTTTGCATGGCATATACACAGTAGGCGCTCAATACATGCTTGAATGAAATAAGTATGCTGCTGCTCCAATGATTCTGATGAGAGAGCTGTTCTAAAGCCTGAAAGTTTCCTAAAAGATGGGATTATAAAAAGACGTGCTTGACTGAACGTAGAGAACGAGACAAAGGCCTTTAAAGGATGAAGTAGTTATAAACTGTGGACAGTACTAGTGACCACTCACCTTCAGTCTTCAGACTTCCTCCAGCGGCTCAGGCTCAGTCTGTCTGCAGCCCAACACGGGGACAGCTTGCCAACTAAGGGCAAGGTCATGCTCTAACCCCCAGCCCAGTCCCTCAGACCACAGGTACCTGCCTTTCTCCCAACACCTGGACAGGATGGACTCAGGTGGGGGATGAAGGAGAGGAACGCCCACTCCGTACCTTCAGCCACATGATCTGTCCCTGTTGCACACACCAGGCGCCATGTGATGGAGGCACTCTTGCCCACGATTGCGACTCACGGACCTGGTTCTGAGCCCAGGACTCAAGTTCTCACTTGGCCCCGCCTCTAATGCCCATCGGTCATGCTTATCCCTCACCTGTGCCGTCCCTGACACTGGCGCCCATCCCTCCACACCACCCCCCACGATGACCTGGCCTCATTCACATCAGCAACTCTGGTTTTTCACACCCTCTTTGATTAATATTCTTCACAATTCAGTTGTTTCCTAAAGCCCACCTCCTTGGTGCTGTCTGCAAGTAATAACCTTTCTTCTCCCCTGGGTGACCTGGACAGACCAATGAAGACATTTAAGTGGGGATGGGCAGGGCCTTATGTTTGCAGCCAGCCCCCTGCACTTAGGCAGAGGGAGCTAGCTGGTCCACTGCCCGGGCCTGTAAACTGGGCTTGATAAGTGAACATCTGAGAAGACAGCTTCCTCTTCTCTCCTCCCCCCACAGTCTGGGACCTCTGATAACCCCACGTCTCCCCTTGTATTCTGGCTCAGCCCTAGAATCCCCTGAGAGACCTTTGGAGGTCAATGGTGTCAAAGAAAGATGATAAGGCAACGCAGAGAATGAAGCCCAAAGGTGAAGAAGAATAGACTCGGGTGCAGATAAGCCACATAAATGCAAACCAGTCAAGCCTTGGGCGTAGCCAGGACTGCCAGCTGGGCAGGAAGAAAGGACAATACGGAGCAGTCAAGGGAACTGAGATAGCAACCGTGGATGTGATAGCCCGTCCCACTGCCCTCCCATGGGTGTCTGTTTCAGGAACAGGCACCCTTTGAAAAGTGGGTATTTTACAAAGAAATTAAAAAGGAAAACCAGGGGCCCGGGCGACCAGAGAGAAGAGCTATTCAGAGGGCTTTGTTTCAGGTCATCCGGCCCAGGAGGCAGAGGAGTAGGGAGCCCCACTGAATCTCAACAAGGAATCTGGCCTTGGGTACAGCCTCACCAGCGCCTTGTCCTTGGGAATTTATAAGCCAGAGGAAGCCCCAAACAGAAAAACCCAGTATAGTCATAGTATTGTTTCCTTGTTAACAGTGACCAAAGGCTTTGTCGGGTCCTAGAATGAATTTTGTGTCTGTGATGATTATCTAGAAGACCCTTCCTTGATAAAGCATTTTATAATATGTTATATGTTATGTATGTATCAATATATATACAAAATGCAATGATATCCATTTAAAGTCTTAAAAACCTTTGACAAAGAGATACCAGTACTGAACCAATGAAGTCTAGGATCTATTCATACAATAAGACTTTTTCTAGTTTATAACAATGGTCTTTCTTGACAGTGCATACATTTAATATTCATCTTTAAAGCCGTAACTTTCCCTTTAAGCACTTCTTTAGCTGTATCCCATAAAGTTTTATATATGCTGTCTTCATTCTATTCAAAATAGTTTCTAATTCTCCTTGTGATCTCTTCTTCGATCTGGGTTATTTAGAAATGTGTTGTTTACTTTTCAGATATTTGGGGAATTCTCAGATTTCTGTTGTTGCTTTCTAATTTAATTTTATTGCAGTTGGAAAACATGCTTTGAGTAACTTCAATCCTTTTACAGTCATGGAAACTTGTTTTAAGGCCTATCATATGGTCTCTCCTGGAGAATGTCCCACAAGCCCTTAAAAGAATGTATTTTGGGCCTCCCTGGTGGCGCAGTGGTTGAGAGTCCGCCTGCCGATGCAGGGGATACGGGTTCGTGCCCCGGTCTGGGAGGATCCCATATGCCGCGGAGCGGCTGGGCCCGTGAGCCATGGCCGCTGAGCCTGCGCGTCCGGAGCCTGCGCGTCCGGAGCCTGTGCTCCGCAACGGGAGAGGCCACAACAGTGAGAGGCCCGCATACCGAAAAAAAAAAAAAAAAAGAATGTATTTTGCTTCTGTTGGGTAAAGTGTTCTATAAATGTCAGTTAGATCATGTCGGTTAACTGTTTTTCAAATCTTCTATATCTTTATTAATTTTCCATCTACTTGTCCTATCAATATCAAGGGTCTTGAAATTTTGAACTATAAATATTGAATAGTCTATATCACCTTTCAACTCTCTCAGTTTTTGCTCTTTGTATTTTAGGGTCTTGTTAGGTGCATATACATTTAAAATAATTATATCTTCATGATGTAGTGACCTTTTTATTATGAAATGTCACTGTTTTTCTCTACTAATATGTATTTTCTAAGAGTCTATTTTGTTTAATATGAATTAATATAGCCACTCTACCTCTCTTTTGTTTACTGTTTGTATAATATGTCTTTTCCATTTTTTAACTTTCAATCTAGCTGTATTTTTTGAATTTGAAGTGTGTCTCTTGTAGTTGGTACATAGTGTAATCTTTCTTTTGTATCTAATCTGATAATATCATTATTTTCATTGAACTGTTTAGTTTATTTAATGGACTACTTAATGTGATTTTTTCTTTTTTTTTTTTCTTTCTTTTTTTTTTTTTTTTTTTTTTTTTGCAGTACACGGGCCTCTCACTGTTGTGGCCTCTCCTGTTGTGGAGCACAGGCTCTGGATGCACAGGCTCAGCAGCCATGGCTCACGGGCCTAGCCACTCCGCAGCATGTGGGATCTTCCCAGACCGGGGCATGAACCCATGTCCCCTGCATCGGCAGGCGGACTCTCAACCACTGCGCCACCAGGGAAGCCCTAATGTGATTTTTGATGGGGTTGGATTTGCATCTGTCATTTTGCTTTTTGTTTTCAATATGGCTCTTGTCTTTTTTATTCCTCTGTTCTTCCTTTACTGCTAGCTTTTGGGTTGAACAAACATTCTTGGTATATCATTTTAAGTCCTCTATTGATTTGGGAGATTTTTGTTTTGTTTTGTTTTTAGTTATTTTCTTATTGTTTGCTCCAGGGATTAAAATATACATCTTAATTTATCAATATAATTCATATTAATATTGACTTAATTTCAGTAGGATATAGCACCTTTATTTCTATATAGCTTCATTTCCTCCCCTCTCCTTTGTGCTATTATTGTCATATATATTAAATCTATATTAATGCTATAAACTCAATAATACAATGTTATAATTATTGCTTTATACAAGCAGATAGATTTTATATTTACCTATACAATTGCTATTTCCAGTGTTCTTCATTTCTTCTTGTGGATTTGCCTTCTTGGTTCATTTCCTTTCATTTTCTTTCCTTCTTTCTTGGGCCACATTATGTGGCTTGCAGGATCTTAGGTCCCTGACCAGGGGTTGAGGGATTGGATCAAATCCAGGTCCCCGGCAGTGGAAGCGCGGAGTCCTAACCACTGGACTGCCAGGGAATTCCCATTTCCTTTCATTTTCTATAGAATTTCTTCTAAGGCTGCTCTGCTAACAATAAATTCTCTCAGTCTTTGTTTATCTGGGAAGGTCTTTATTTCATCTTAATTTCTGAGATATAAAATTCATGGTTGACTACTTTCTTTCATCACTTTGTTTCATTCCACTGCTTTCTGGACTCCGTTGTTTCAGATAAGAATTGGGCCATTAATTGCATTGCTGTTCCCCAGTTTAGGATGAGTTTTTCTCTTGCTGCTTTTAAGATTTTCTGTTTCTGTTTAGTTTTCAATAATTTAACTATGATGTCTGGGCTGGAGACTTTTATGTTTATTTTGCTCAGGGTTTGTTGATCTACTCAGGATGTGTAGATTAATATTTTACAGCAAATTTGTGAAATTTTCAGCCATTATTTCCTCAAGTATGTTTTCTGCCATTTCTTTCTTCTCCTTCTGGGACTTCCATTACACATTGGTGTGTTTAATGTTGTGTTATAGGTCTCTGAAGTTCTGTTCATTATTTTTTCAATCTATTTTCCTCTCTAGTCTACAGATGGGATAGTTTCTATTGATTTATCTTAAAGTTCACTGATTCTTTATTCTGCCGTCTCAAATTCACCCATTTAATTAAATTTTTGTTTCAGTTTTTGTGCTTTGAAATTCTAGAATTTCCACTGGTTCCTTTTGATTGTTTCTGTTTCTCTACTGAGAATTCCTATTTGAGGATCATTGCCATCATACTTTTGTTTAATTTTTTTAAATATATTCTAGGAACTTCTTTGAAGCCTTCATGTGCTAAATATAACATCTGGGTCCACTCAGTTTCTACAGACTTTTTTTCTGAGAATGGATCACATTTTCCTGTTACTTTGAATATCTCGTGATGTTTTCTTGAAAACTGACACTTTAGACCATATATTGTTACATTTCTGGATTATATTTTTTTCCATGAGGCGGTGGTTGTTAGCAACTTACTTGGACTTAATCCGCAGAATCTATCTCCCTGAGACATGCAGCCGCTGATGCCTCTGCTCAGTTGTTTTTAAATTCTTGCTTTGTTTTTCTGCCTAACTTCCTAGGGGTTGTCCTCTGTCTGCACAGCTTACTGGTAAGTGAACTGTTCATAAGGGGTTGTGCTCAAGAACCTTCAGCCTATAAGGCTCCCACCCTCTGCTGATAGATATGTGTGCATGTTAAGGGAAGCATTCAAGTTCAGGCAGTTTTCCAGTCTGCCTAGGCTTTCCTCTGGACCTTCTTGGGTGCCCCGTAAAGATGAGCATTGTCTCCCATTCATTCAGGGAGGTATGGAGAGCTTATCTATCCCTTCTATGGTCCTCTCATTTCCAGCATCTCCCTGTTAAATTTTTGACTGGTCTGTCCCTTGCCACAACTGGGACTACAAGCTCAGGTTAGCAAAGCTATGGGAATTCCCCATTCACTTCTATCAGGTATGATACTTTTACAGATAATGCTGCCAGGAATGGGTTTTGGCCTTCCATCCAAATCAAGTCAGCTCCCTCTAGCAGTGAAGCTGCTGGTTTTCATGAGCAGACCTGCCCTTGTAAGACTACTTTGCTGACCAAGCTTTTGGAGGGGGTTTGGGGGAGGAACAGTTCCATGCAAAAGGGCTGTAGATTCTCTGTAGACTTCCACTTTTATCATCCAAAGTTCTAGCAGATTTTCATGAATAAACACTTCTCAATTTCTTGTTTGTCCCTGGTTGATTATCAGAGCCCTGAAATAGTTGTTTTTGATTGTTTTTCCAGTTCTACTTACTTGTTTTTTGGGGGAAGAAGATTTGTTAAACTCCTCACTTTGCTTTAACAGAGTCCTGTCTCTAAATAAAACCTGTATATCAATTGCTTCAACATGTTTATCATGGTGGGTTTTTTTCCCATTTACCCTGTTTTGTGTTCTCAACAATTTTTATATATTTTCTGCCGAAAAACTTTCTTAGGCTTATTTTGATTTTTCATGGTATCTTTATTCTAATGACAAAAAAGACTTCTTAAGATGATTATGAAAGCATCCTAACATTTCTTTTGTCTCTTTTTGAGATTTTTCTAATATTTCAATATTCACACAAAATATACATTGGTGCTGTGATATCTAGAACTCAGGGTGTTGACCATCTGTTATTTAAGTACTTCTTTTGTCTCAAAACATTCAGGAATATAACTGATTATTGTATGCCAAATTTCAGTTGCACACTTTGGCATATGATTTCTTCAGTATCATAAAATATTTCATTAATTAAAGCCCTATGTATACTGAAATAAATTTCACATATTTTGAAAAAAAAACACAAAAAAGTTATATATGTAGCAAACAGTGATATGAAAATTTTCACACCACTAATTGCCAGGGAAGTACAAATTAACACCACAATGAGGTACCACTGCACACCCGCTAGAGTACAAATCTGTGGAGCAACTGGAACCCTCACAAATATCTGTTAGGGCTGTGAAATTATACGACTACTATGGAAAACATTTGACAGTTTCTTATAAAGTAAATGTATACTTATCATATAACCCATCTTTAGGTGTTTGCCTGAGAGAAATAAAAGCATACGTCCACAAAAAGACTTTTATGAGAATGTTTATAGCAGCTTTATTCATAATTGCCCCAAACTGGAAACAATCCCCAAATCCATCAGTCACAGAGTAGATAAGCATATTGTGGTATAGCTATACAATGGAGTACTAGTTAACAGTAAAACACCACAAACTATTATACACACAATTATCTGGAGGAATCTGGAAAACATGCTGAGTGAAAGAAGCCAGACACAAAAGACTACATACGGTATGATTCTATTTCTATGAAATTCTAGAGCAGGCAAAAAAAAAAAAATGTCTAGTGATAGAAAGGATTTTGGTGTGCCTGGGCACAGGGAAAGGGGATTATCTGCAAAGGAGCATAAAGGAAGTTTTTAGACGTGAGGGGATAGAAATGTTCTGTATCTTGATTACAGCAGTGGCCACACAGGTCATATATTTGTCAAACTCGTTGAGCTAACTACCCCTTTAATATGGTTGCTTTGTAGTATACATATTATACCTCAGTAAACTTGATGCGCACAAAGTACACTTAGCACCATTGGTAGCACACGGTAAGCGCTTCGCAAATGTGCTGACGAAGTTTGTGATGAAATAACAGTAGGATAGGGAGACTCATTCTCTTCTTGGCCTGAAGAGCTGGAACTGCAAATTCTCCAGCTGCTTCCCTTTACATATCAAGGACTTAACTGTAGGGACACGGCAGGCAGGTAGAGGCTTAGCAAGGACAATTACTTTTAGAAATAGCCATGTAGGCTGTGGGGTACTTTTGTTGCTGCTGTTACATTGGTTTATTTGACTTTGTCCTTGTTTTTTGCTAAATTGGCGACGTTTATTACCTATGTCTTTGAGAAAAAAGATACTGCCATCAGTGGAAGTTTGGAAGTTTGGGCCCTAGTCTGGCTCTGGAATCCTGCCCAAGTCAGTTGACTCTTTGAGCCTCACTTAAAAAAAAAAAATGGATTGAGTTTTATGAGCCCTAAGATCCCTTCCAAATTAAAACGTCCAAGGTTCTGTGATCAGACATATTTATTGCAAATAAAATCTGTGAAAGTAATTTAACTTCCACATTTTTAATCCAGTTCTCTCTTTTAATGCATTGTGATCCTGGATTCTCTGTCATACTCCTTTCCTCTACAACCAAAATTTTATTTACTTATGTCCCATTTCCTTAGTGTTGCTAAGCAATAGGAAAGAATCCATTGATCTCCTGTTACTACTGAACACACCTCCTCCAAACTTAGTGACTTAAAGCAACAACATAACATTTACTTTGCTCGTGACTCTGCAATTTGGGCAGCAGGACAGCTCATCTCTGCTCCACGTGGCAGCAGCTGGGGCAGCTTGAGGGCAAGAATCCTCTGAAAGCTCCTTACTCACATGCCTGGTGCCTGGACTGGGAGATCTCAGACTCCGGAGGCTGGAGCAGCAGGGACCCCTGAGCACCTGTCTCTATGTCCATGTGTTCTCTCCATGTGGACTTTTCAGCCTGGTAGCTTCTGAGAGCTGGATTTCTTACATGTGGACTCAGGGCCCCAAATAATGTATATTGAGAGAGACAGAGACAGAGAGATAGAGACAGAGAAAGAGAAGGCTCACCCTCTGGGAAGAAGCTGTGCTGCCTCCGCTACCCGAGTTTGAAAAGTCACACAATGTCAGTTCTACCTAATTATGTTCATTACAGCAGGTCACCAAGACTGGTCTATGTTCAAGGGAAGGGGGATTAGATTCCAGCTTTTGATGGTAATAGTGTTTAAAAATTTAAGGACATGTTTTAACTTCATGGCCAGCTAGTCTGAATCAAGGTGCTTATGAACAATAGATGGTTTAAGAAGGGAGTTCCTGCTCATCTTTCATGGTATTGGCCTGTCAAGGTCACTACTGTACTATTTCAGAGGGCTGGTGCTCTAGGCACTCTGATGGCCCACGTGCAAGGCAGAATACTTGGGACCCCTAAACGCAATGATAAACTATTCCTCGTGTACCCTTCAGCAGTCAACTGGAAGGAATGGTTTGCGGTATCCTCAGTCCTGTCTGCAGCTAGAAGAGAAGGGAAGGCTGCTGACTGTATCTTGACTCAATGGAGGGTCAGAGAAACAGACATTTCATTCAGACTCTATCAGCCAATGACATACTGAGGAACAGATGAACAGTTTTGAGGGTAGCACCTCACACGGGGTAAAAACTGCTCATTCTCTGACTAAAACTAAATAAACTAAATAGAGCAGATGTCTGAGCAAATACAGCACATTTATTGCCTAGATCCAATCACGGCTGCAGATCTCAAATAAAGAGCAGGACTTCGACTCCTTACTCTGTGAGTCTGCAGAATTTCTCAAACTTTTCTGTCACAGTCCCAGAGGAGAGAAAGCCTTCATCTCCCAGCATCTGAGATTCTTGCCCTAAGGTTTCTCTCCAAGGTGAGTTTTTTAAATTATCACTTTTAATTTCAAATATTCATATGCTATTTGTATCCTATACCATTATCTATCTGTTTATTTTAATATAAAATAAATGTGATTTTACCCAAAACTGCATAGTTAAAATTGATGCCCTGAGAAAATAAGCTGTATTTAGTCTGTGACTATTTCCTAGACACTTTCAGGTACTTCTTGGGCTTGAGAAGAAAAGAAACTGTAATCTGAAAATATAATTTTAATGTTTGAGAGAATTTCTTTTTTATACATTCTGATTTCTCATTAATGATATAAAAAGAAAAGGAACCAAGGCTCCTGGGTGGGAGCCTCAGCTGAGTTCCCAGCTGGCAGCACCAACTTGCCAGGCATGTGGCTGAGCCATCTTGGAGGGACCATTCCAGCCCCAACTGATGCATGTGGAGCAGCAATCAGGTGTTTAAATGAACCCTGCCCAAACTGAAGATTCATAAACAAAATTCAACACTGCTGTGTAAGCCACTAAGTCATGGGAGTATTTGTATTACACTATGATAGGTAACAGAACAATAAGCAAAGAGCTTGGAACAGATACTACACAAAGGAAGATACATGAGGGCCAATAAGCACAAGAAAATACTAACATCATCAGTCATCAGAGAAATAAACATTAAAACCACAAAAGATATCACTACACATCTATTAGGATGGCTAAAATTTAAAAAAAAAAACAAAAAAAGAAAACTGTCCCATACCATGTGCTGGTAAGGATACAGAGGAACTGAAATGCTCACACTTTGCTGAAGGTGAATGGTACAACCACTTCCAAAAATAGAGTTTTTTAAAGACTTAAACCAGCAACTTCACCCCTAAATATTTACCCAAGAGAAATGAAAACATATGTCCACCACAAATGTATACAAGAATGTTCCCAGAAACTTTTATCATGAGAGTCCAACTGGATACAGCCCACATATCTATCAGCTGGAGAACGGATACACAAATTGGGGAATTATCATAAAATGGTAAATACAACTGAATACAATAAAAAGGAATAAACTATTGATACAAGCAATAACATCAATGAACCTAAATAATATGGCAATGAGGGAGGGAGATGAGACACATAATGATGCTTACTTTCTAAGTCCATGTATATGATGTTCAAAGCTAGGCAAAACTAATTTAGTAAGGAGTTTAAAATCATGATTCTGTCTGAGACAGTCTACTTTCTAGAGCCTATGATCTTAACCATGATGCTATACCTGTAATCCATAGATAGAGATTTTGAAGGAGATAATGATTTAACTTGTTATATGAGTGGTGAGATTCTGGGGAAAAGGGAATAATTAAGAGATAATTGAGGAGAATTGAAGTAGAACCTTGTTTCTGCTCTCTATATATTTGGTTATTTCAAAATTTTAAAATGGCATGTATAACATTAAAAAATATTTTTTTATTGAGTGTAATTTACTTAAAGTAAAATGCACAAGTCGTAAGTGTATATTTTGGTGAATTTTGTGACAAATATCAATACACACCCATGTAACTAACACCACATTGTCACCATTGCCCAGAGGCAACCACTGTTCTAATTCAATGCCAGAACAAAGTTGAACACAATTAAAAGAAATATGGTACAATCCAGCACTTGACAATGTAAAATTTCACAACATGTGACATCAAGTAAAAATTAACAGGTATGCGAAAAATGTAGAAATATATGGCCCATAACCAGGAAACAGTCAGTAAATAGAAGCAGAATCAGAAATGACAGAAATTTAGAAACTGGAAAACAAAGACCTTAAAACAGCTATTATAAATACACTTAATATGCTCAAGAAGGAGTGGGAAACATGAACATGATGAGGAGCCAAAAGAAATGTTTTAAAAGAGAGAGAGACTGAAATGGAATTTCTAGAGGTGAAAATTAAATCATCTGAAACAAAAAATATACTGAATAGATTAAGAGCTGATTAGATGCTATAGAAGAACAGATCAGTAAACTATCAGAAGACATAGCTATAGAAAATGTCCAAAATTAAGTACAGAAAAAAAAAGATTAACAAAAAATTAAAATTATATATAGCACTTATGGAACAATATTAAAGAACTCTAACATGTATAATTAGAGTCCCAGAGAGGAAGAAGAGAGATATATAAAGAAATAATAGCTTAAGGTTTATCCAAATTTAGTGGAGACTATAAGCCCACATGTCCAAAAAAAGTCAGTGGAACCCAAGCAGAATAAATATAAAGAAAACCATGCCAAAGTAGCTTATAATCAAATTGCTAAAAAAGAGAGACAGAAAGGGCTTCCCTGGTGGCGCAGTGGTTGAGAGTCCACCTGCTGATGCAGGGGACACGGGTTCGTGCCCCAGTCGGGGAAGATCCCACATGCCACAGAGCAGCTGGGCCCATGAGCCATGGCTGCTGGGCCTGCGCGTCAGGATCCTGTGCTTCACAATGGGAGAAGCCACAACAGTGAGAGGCCCGCGTACCGCAAAAAAAAAAAAAAAAAAAAAAAAAAAAAAACAGAGAGACAAAAAGAAAATCTTAAAAGCAGCCAGAGATAAAAGGTATATTACATACAGGGTAATAAAGACAAGCATGACAACAGACTTCTGATGATAAAATATGCAAACCAAAAGGAAATGGAGCAATACCTTAAAATGCTGAAAGAAACTCATAGAATTGTATTCCCAGGAAAATTATCTTTCAAAAATGAAGACAAAATAGAGAATGTTAGAGATAGAAAAAAAATATTGCACACAAATAAAAACTGAAGGGATCCATCAACAGCACACCTGCACAAAAGACATTTTTTTAAAATGTTTTTCATACTCTAATCAAAAATCAGAGATTGTCAGATTGAATTTTAAAAGCAAGACACCTATAGTCTGCCTACAAGACATTTTTTGTGTATACAAAAATGTATACACTATAGTGTATACAGATGTTGAACTATAAATGCTGTACACCTGACACTTTTATAATAATAATAATAATAATAAAAGAATTCTCCATCCAGCAACAGCAGAATACGAAATCTTATCAAATGTACATATAACATTCACAAAGAAAAACTGTATTCTGGATCATAAAACAAGTCCCAGTAAATTTAATGGAATTTAAATCATGCAAAGTATGTTCTCTGATCATAACAGAATTAAAAATAGAAATCAACAACAGAAAGATTTCTGGAAAATCCCCAAACCTTTAGAAAATAAATAACCTGTAAGTTGAAACTTAATCATAAGAGAAATTGGAAAACATTTTGAACCAAAACAAAAATAAAGATATAACATATCAAAATGTGTGGGATGCAGCCAAAGCAGTACTTAGAGGGAAATTTATAACTTTAATGCTTGTATTTGAAAAGAAAGATCTCAAATTAATTATCTAAGTTTCCACTCTAAGAAACTACAAAAGAAAGAACAGATTAAAAACAAAGCCCATATAAAACTTACACCTCAATAACTCTGATAAAAGTTCTTATTCTTTGTCCATTTTGGCTGAGAGTTTATCTTAAATTGTTCTTTTCTGCTGCTTTTCTTTTCTTCACAGCTATAGATCTCTGTTACAGATAACAGCCTTGTTGAAGAAAGCACATAGCTATATACAAGTGCATACATAAAGAATTTCTGATTTTATGGTACAAATTGTGTCCATGAATGACCATATATTAAGCCCTTACCATCTGCCAGCCCTTGCACATATGTTGTTCCATTTAATACCCAGGCTACAGTGGATCCCTACGGGGTTCTGATGGCTTAATTTATGATCACCAGAAGCTGCCATTTAAACATACACCTCCTGCAGAATTGTTGGATTTGGTTTATTTTTTCTGTTAGGTGTGAATATTTGTTTTCATCACACAAGAAACCATCTTGAAAAAGCCCCTCATAACTCTTGAGTTGTATGAGATCAACTTGCTTTAATGAATTATGAGATCAAGCAGAATCAGTCTGAAAAGTAGCCAGCACGTTTAGAAAAGAGGTAAGATACAGAGCAGGGATGGAATTTATGTCAATCTGAGTAGTCCTCAGCCTCAGCCCCTACATATCACAACACTGAGAACAGGGAAGATGAAGGTGTGAAATGCAGAGCTGAGAGATGACAGCCCCCTGTTGTCAGGAACCCACATTTCTTCCTATCAGTCCCAAGGTGTCTCCTCACCTTGTGCTCACTTACGTTCACCTGTGGTGAACTTTTTCACTGCGGGACTACAGCTTCCCTTTCTTTGGTTCTGTTTGGGACACCACTGCCTGGTTTCATTTATAACCTCCCTAGAGACCAGGTAGGGTGCTCACCCCAATATTAACAAATGTCACAGATTTACACAGAGGAATTATTTGTTTACTGATGAACTGATCAGAAGATGTCACTACAGCCGGGGATCTTTTCCCGAATTAAAACTAGAGTTTGAGAATTATTTTTTCAAAGGTCCATTTTGAATTATGGGGCTGTAATTCCATCTTGAAGCCTATTTGTGAGTCACGCTTCACATCTCATGGTTTATGACTTCAACCCAGGCCCTCGATGGAATTATAGCCCAACAGGCACAGAGACTGCTATTTCTCATCTGTTTATTTTACAACCGAGCATTGAGTATATTTTGGTTTTATGCTCCTGGAGAAGACAAGCAGGGAGGAGGAGGTGGAAGAAGAGGAGGAGGAGATAAAAGAGTTGAACCCAAGCTACAGCCATGTCCACCCAACTCTAAAACCTTGAGATAAAAACCCAAAGGCAGACAACAGTCCAGACATGTTATCTCCTCATTAACAGACACCTGGAAGTCTCTTCTATGTGTTACTGTGGAAATAAAATGTCCAAATGGCTGTTTGGTATCTCTTCTTGGCTGAGCACGACTATAGCAGAACTCAGAGGGCGGACCCAAGCGAGGGGTGGCCATCGCGCCTCCTTCCCACCCCCCGCTTTGTCGTCTCTGTGCCAACAACAAGCTCACAGGCAGGAGGCTGCAAGCATGCAAGCAGCTGGGTCAGAGATCAGGCAGGGTCACTGTGTGCTCAGGCCTTGGGTTTGGCCTCTGGTCCCCGAGGTGTGCTGGGCGGGACGTCCCTTGATCTCTCCATGCTGTCACCAGCCTCCGCAGCACACTTGGCCTTGGGCCTTTGCAAACATTCTAATTTGATGCATAATTAATGTAACAGTGATTCAAGGCAGAGAGGCTTCTGGGACTAATTAGTGACCTGAATCTCCATGGTCGCCTGCATTCCATTCTTATCAGTGCCGGGAAGAGCTGCACTCTTAGAAATAACGTCTCCCACTTACTACTGCAACACAGCCAAGAGGCAAAGATCATTTTTCCCTGCAGTGCACAAAAATTCCATCAGTGTGTAATCACTTCCCACAGGGAATGAACTTCCCCTGGAAGAATCGCACTGAATTAGTCCCTTGTGAACTTTTAGGCTTCCATATGGGCCTGGGAAGCTCTCATCGCAGGTGAAGAAACAAAGACAGTCAGCGAGGGTTTGCTGACCATCCACAGAATGGACAGCATTGTTCTGGGGGTTGAAGCTGGTTTCAAGGAGAATAAAAGCCTCGGCTCTCTTTCCAAAGACCTTGCAGTACAATAATGAAACACACAGTGATGAGAATGGATGGCTTGTGCACTCTTGTTCCTAATATGGTCCCCTCTTTGTCTGAGCATGCATGGCTCCCAATGTCCCAGCCATACACAGAGGATCTGTTCAAAATCAGAGTGAGTTCACCCCAGGAAAGGAGGGGGCACCACAGCAGTGATGTTCCCCTTGCCCCCACTCCAGCTTCCTGGAGCTGAAAAACCAGTGCATTTTCAGCTCACTTGCTCAAGCCCGGCCTGATGTAGAACAGAGTCAGCAAACTGTGGACATGGCCAGTGAGCCAAATCTGGTCCGACCACTCCTTTAATTCACGTATGTGTGGTCCGTGGCTGCTTTCATGTGACAATGGCAGAGTTTAAAATTTGCAACAAAGACAGTATGAACCACAAATCCTAAAATATTTACTATCCGGCCCTTTGCAGAAAAGTTTGCTGACCCTGGTTCTAGACCATCAAAAACCACCCAGCAGGTTGGTGACCTTGGCAGGCAGGTTGGTGACCTTGCCACTGTAGCACTGTTTTATTTGATCAAGTCCAGTGGTTTGAAAACTGTTTCTTTTTAATCAACAGAGATTTTAAAAGAAATTTGTATGCAGAATATATAACAGATAGAGGTAATTGGCCAAGGAAGTCTCTGAGTTTGACTCAGCATCCTTGAAAAACCCTGTGGTTCATCCACCCTCCTGAAGCCCAGACCAGACCTGCTCCCTTTCCTACACAAGCATCCTTCAAATGTGCCAAGTTAGTGTGGTCCTCATATGTCTCTTAACCAGGCAAAATGAAGCTAGTTCCTAGGATCATTCCTCATAGGATGAGCTTTCACATCCTCCCGTGCACCTCAGTTAAAATAAGTGCCCAGAACAGGACACCACGTTGCAGGATTGGGACCGTCCATAGAGAGCTAGTGGGAAACATCCATTTCTCAGTCTGGAGTCTCTATGAAAGGGTTTGTGGCAGATTGTATTCCCCAAAGTTGGATGCAACAATAATTCATTCCATTTGTTCTTCCACAACCTTGCCGTCCTCCCAGCAAATGATGGCATCTAATTCTCCTTCCTTTGAATGTGGGTGAGCTTTTGCCTCATTTGTAATCAACAGAATGTCAAGGACATGACACTGCATGGCTTCAGAGGCTGAGTCACCTTGTGAGGTGGAACACCATGCTAGAGCACTGGGCCACCATGCAAGTGGCCTGACTGCCCTGAGTCCACCACGCTGTGAGGAAGCACAAAGTAGCCCAGGCAGAAAAGCCACACAGAGAGGCCCTGAGACAGTGCAGAGAGAGAGAGAGTGCCCTGTCCAGACTCCGGCTGCTCCAGTCTCTCCTCCACTGTTCCAGTTTCAATGACCATCTGGTGACAACCACATGAGAGACCCCAGGCCAGAATCACCCAGCCACACATTCCCAAAGTCCTGACCCACTGAAACCATGACCGATAATAAAATGATTATTGTTTTCCACCACTAAATTTGGGGATGATGTGTTATGTAGCAGTAGATAACCGTAACGGGGTCTTGATCCTTAGTCTGAAGGGAACAGAGTCTGAAGTCAATGCCTCAGAGAAGCTGGACACTGTTTGTCTCTGTTTATTTGGAGAATTAGTGTCCCATCTCACTCAGGAAGTACTGAGAGACGGCACAAGGGGTCATAGAAAGATGCTTGAGACCAAAGCTTCAGACCGAAAACAAAACCGATTTGATGGCTTATACTTTAAAAAAATATATTTTACTACTGTTAAAATATTATCCCCCAAATACATTTTTATTAAAGATACATTTGCTACAGATTGAACTGTGTTCCCCACAAATCCATACACTGAAGCCCTAACCCCCAAATGTGACGATATCTGGAGATTGGGTCTCTAGGAGGTAATTAAGGTTAAATAAGACCATAGGTAAGTTCATAATCCAACAGGACTGTGGCCTTATAAGAAGATCTCTCCCTCCCTCCCCCCGACCCCTCTTTCTCTCTGCCGTGTGAGGACACAGAGAGAAGGCAGCCATCTGCAAGTCAGGAAGAGAACTCTCACCAGACCCGACAATGCTGACCATGCTGATACCGGATCTTGGACTTCCAGCCTCCAGAACTGTGAGAAATAAATGTCTGTTAACTTAAACCACCCAGTCTAAGTTATTTTGCTATGGCAGCCTGAGCTGACATATACATATGAAATATATATATATATATATATATATATATATATATATATATATATATATACACACATATATATATGGTATATACAAACATACACATATATAACTAAATAATAAAGATAATTTGCATCTGGTGTGAATTAATTTGCAAGCATGCCCACTTTAGTCTACAAAATCCTGAGGAACAAAAGATTATATCAACATTGGTCATATGAACTAGTTATGCCATTTAGGCTCTTCCTGTATATTTTTAGCAGTGTTTTGAGGAAAATAATTGCTTTAGTGTAAAACCAATCATGGTAGAACTAGCTATGTTGTAATTAAAATCAATTAGAAATATAATCCTAGACGTTTAGAGGGGAACTTCAAGTTTATTCAGGTAAACCTACCAATCAGAGCCTGTTTTATAACATTCCCCAAATTTGGAGAGTTAATATCCAGCCTGGATCCTCATGAACTGCCCACATTTTCAGTGTCCAATATATTACGGTCACTCAGTGTTGGTAAGAGTGCAGTGAAATGGGCTCTCTGATACATTTTATACAGGTTTGTAAATTGATACAAACTTTTTGGAAGAGGATTTTATTGTGTTGCTCAAGGGTGTTAAAAAGGATTAGGCCCCTCAGTCTATGTTTACGTAATAACTCAACACACAGTGAACGCTTTCTATATTATGATATTTATTGTGACAATATTTGTTACATGGAAAAATTAGAAACACCAAAATGTGCAATAGTAGGAAAACGGTTAAATGAACTCATGAACTGTTATCCTCCAAAGCATAACTATGTACGTATGTAAAAAGAGACTAGAAAAACTATATCTTTGTTGAGTTAACTGAATAACAGCAACAATCTCCTGAATGTTCTATTATCTCCGGGTATCATATTTTTACTTGGCAAAAAAGTGACCCAAATTCAGTTTGGAAAATATGGCCACTGGAGAGTCATGTGGTCATGAAATCTGGAAGTTTCTACCAATAACTCATGTAATTGTTACCCAGCTCTAATGGTTAAAGACACCTGCCTTTTTATAACTTCCATCCATTCTTAGCAGGTCTGGCAAGTGAGGTAACCAGAACAAAACCTATATAAACCGTGACACATGTGTAAGATATTATGATCTTAACAGTTCTCCAATAATAAAAGGCGGCCATCACATCCTGATCACTGTCATTGTTAATATGTGAAGTTATTTTTGAAAATAATAATAATTTTTGGCACTTTAGGCAAGAGATTTCTGTTTCTCTTCTCCAAACCTGCCTTCCTCATCTGGAACATGGATTTGTGGTTTAGAACTTGAGACGCTGTCCATATTTCACACTAGTTGAGTCTAACATATCCTTCCTCACAGCTGAAGGCAAATGACTGTTTTCTCCCTTTCCTTGCTGAGTGTTTTACTGAATTGTGTATTTTGCTATTGACTGATATTTTTCCTTGAGATATGACAGGTGAAAGCCAAATGCACACATTGCCAAGTGAAGTGTGGTCAAGCTCAGCCAGGGGGGGAGGTAGGAAAGGCTTGTTCCTTGGGAGGACAATAATATCGTGGGACTATTATGAATTATTCACATACACTTAGTGTGGGAGCTGGAGCTGAAGGGAATCTGAAGGGATGGGGTGTGAGGCTGCTTGTCCATCCTGGGGGTCTAGGGACTTGATGTGTGTTTGACTTCTGCAATGCTTTTTTGGCATGACTCACTGAGGGTGTACGTTATTGGTACCAAAGCTCTCAGGCTCTTAAGAGGCCTCTACTTTCAAAGTTACATGTTTGCAAATTTCTGATTATTCCTCCTGGTGAGTGTCAAATGGAACCAATACAAACACATACATTTAGGATGAAATGATCAAGTATGATGAAGAATTCATGGGTGAGTGACAGTTCATGTCTAGAAAAGCTAAAAGCTTTAGCTGGCCAAACTTTGAGGGAAATTTCTAGGATAAATGTACTCTTTTATATCTTGATAGTGTCTGGATTACACATGGGTAAGACTTTGTCAAAACTCAACCAATGTACAATTAAGACCGAGAGTTCCTTTTTCGTTGGAAGAAATACTGTGAACAAATATTAAACCCTGGTTAATATGCATGCTGAAGTATTTAGAGGGAATTCTCTCTGATATTCACAAACAATAAGATGGATTGATGGTGGAGACAGGGCTGGATACACAGGTGAAAAAAACAAGGGTACTAAAATGTTAGTGTTAGACTATAGGTGATGGTTCTACACAGTGGTGTCCTTGCACTTGCTCACGAGAGCAGATTTTGCCCAAATCTTCCCCAAGTTACGTTGGTAGCTTGAAACTGGCCATGGTGGGAATGTCTACACCATAGAAATCAGCAAACCATACAAATCAGAGCTTTTAAAATTTTTCATCCAGAGAGCCAGCTTACCAACAAACCACTAGGTACATGGGTTGTTCACTGTAAACTTCTTTCAGCTTTGCTGTATGTTTGAAAATGTTCATAATAAAATATTGGCAAAACAATGTGACTCACTGTGTTCTCACTGACAAAAAAAAATAGATATAAAAAATAGTCAATTTTTAGACTTTTGCATCCGAGTAGGATTCAGTAGGTAGGGGCAAGGCATTCCTCCCACTGTAACAGCTCGGGGAAATAAAGACACATCACAGAATCATGCTTTTAAAAACAGTGTGGAGAACCACAGATGCAAAGAGGACTAGAAGAATGACAATCCCAGAGGGAAAGAGCACATGCAAAGTGAGTTGAGGTTGCTGACAGTTTTCTTCCCCAGGCGGGGTGGGGCATTTACCAAGGCCCAGTCTGAGGACGGGGCTTACCGTGTGCAGAGAAAAGAGAAATCGGGGGGCTTGTCCAAGCTCTGCAGCCTGGTGTGAGGGCATGGATCCAGAGGATTCCCAGACCCATGGCTGGCTTCCCCACAGGACAGTTACTGTACTGGGGGTGGACAGGAGACTGGGGGCTGAGCCAGCAAGGAGAAGTGAAATCACCCAAAGCCTCAAAGCTCCTGGGAGATGGTCACACTAGTGGGAGGGGCTTGCAACCATACCCAACAGGGCTCCCCATCAGAACTTTGGTAGATTTTGAACCTGCAGGATGTGGAGGCTAAATTTTTATGACAGAGGTGACAGAGACACAGCAAGATCTCAATCCAAAGCCCAGGGGAACTTCACCCAGATAGGGGTTGGACCAAGAGTTGGACCTTCCTCAGCCTCACATTTCTTAGGAGACAAAGTCCCACTAGAGGAAGGGGCCTGGGACAAACACGCACCAGGTCTCACCCCGAGACATTTGAAGCCAGAGAAAACTGAGTCTAACTGCAACCCAGGCACAACCCAGTCTACGTTCTCATGGCGTCGAGGTGATGAGCCCCTTACACTGCCTGTCCCTCTGGGGAAAGGGCAAAGCCTTCTTGGGGGGAAGTAACCTTAACTTCACTCTCAATTCTTTTATATAAAACATCTGGCAAACAACCATAAATAATGAGATATGACAGGAAGTAGGAAAATATGACCAATGATCAAGAGAAAAAAATAGACAATAAAGCAGATCCACAAAATATCCAAAGGTTAGACTTCACAGAGAAGGACCTTGAAGATAACTACTATAAATATTTAAAAGAAAATAGAGAAAACGGTGTGCAAAAAAGATGGCTGAAAAGATGAAGAATTTCAACAGAGAACTGGACTCTATCAAAAAAAGAAGCAAGTGGACATTCGAGGATGGCAATACCTGAAAGTAAGGATTCACTGGATGTTTTTAACAGCAGAAGTCAAGCTGATGAACCTGAAAACATGTGAATAGAAAAAAAAATACTGAAGGGCAGACCAAAGTGTGAGATATGCAGAATACAAAGAGCCTATCATACATGAACTTGGCATCCCAGAAGGTAAGGAGGTAAAGAATGAGGAAGAAAGAAGAATAGTTTAAAGTCAAAGCCCTTACAGATACCAGTGGAAGATGTATCACACTTGGATGTTCATGTCCTGGTAGTGACACTTGCTGATGACGTGCTACATCGGGCAAATCCCATACCTCCTCTTATCTTGCTTTCTCCTCATCTGTAAAACTGAATCAATAATATAATTCCTCAGGACTTTCATAGTATCATCTATAAATGACAAGACTATATAAGGTAAGGTGAAAATTTCTTAAATTGTGATTGTCCTCATCATTATTGTTTCTTTGCTCAGTTATTCTAGTGGGCCAGTATGTAATCTCTAGCCCTAGCATACACCAGGAAAAAATTAGCAATTGGCTAATTGTATCTCCTCTCCATTCTAAAATAATTCCATCTTGGTTGCATGTATCCTTGCATTTTTCCCACTTATGTAACAAGCAGTATCTATTCCAGAGATCACTGAAATAGTCATGTTAAAGCCACGGCAAAGGATTTCCCTTCTTAGACTATCTTCTGGGACTTGAAGATCTTGGGTGGAAGGAGGATATAGGAGACAGAATTGGGAAATATGCCCCTCACTTAAGTGGGGGAGGGTTGAATTCACTTAAATTCTCTAATCATTTAGTCTCCAGTCACATTAGAACTGAGTGAAAGCCCAGAATCATATCAGGAAGGGTGGACCCACAAGACTCACCAAAGTGACATGTAATTGTGAGCGTATATATATATATATATATATATATATATATATATATATATATATCGGCATTTGCATACATATATATTAAAGCTCTAATGGCACACATGATTTCAGATGAAAGATTTGTTACCAGGGAAACCAAAACTTCCAGTCTGCTGATTCTGAGCTACCCAATAAAATTCGAAACCACAGTCTCTGAATTACTTTATGCTCTTTTGTCATGTTTGTTGTTGCTTTTATGAAGAAATAAAGAACTTAAAATAATGAAAGATAGAGATTGAATAGGTGGGAATATAAGAGTCGGGAAAAGGATGGAGAAAAAAAATGAAAGCAGCAGTGTCCTAGTCAGCTAGGGCTACCATAACACAATATCACAGACTGGACCGCTTAAACAATGAACATCTATTTCTCACAGTTCCGGAGGCTGGAAGTCCAAGATCCAGGTGTTGGCAGGGTTGGTTTCTCCTGAGGCCTCTCTCCTTGGCTGGCAGATGGCCATCTTCTTGCTCTGTTCTCTCATCTGTTTGTCCTTCTCTCTGTTTGGGGGGCATCCCTGGTGTCTCTTCCTCTTCTAATAAGGACACAGTCCTATGGGGTTAGGGCCACACCCTTATGATCTCATTTAACCTTAATTACCTTTTTAAAAGCCCCATCTCCAAATACAGTCACATTGGAGGTTAGGGTGTCAACATATGGATTTTTAGGAGACACAATTCAGCTCATTACAAGCAGAGGGGGAAAAAAAGATCAAATGTTAGTTAATGGCCTCATAATTAAAAGTGCTTTGCCATGTCCATACCAGTAACAATTGGCTGACCTGGTAGATCAAAAAGCTACAGCCCTTTGTTTCTTTACTGAGGGACGGGGGTATGACAGTCTCCACTTGTTTTGTTAGCTTAGGTAAGTAGGCTTGGAGTCCTGAGTCGTTCCTATCACCATCTTTCTGACCATCTGATGATCTACCCTCTGTTCTGTTCACTCTAGATATCCTATCTTTGAGAAAGAGGCTTCCAGCCATTGCAGGTATGTCTCCAAAATCAAGCTACCCAACTCTGGGTGACCCAATTGCATGGGAGGAGCCATAGAGCAGCTAACTTGGGACACCAGGTTCCTGGAGGGGTGGGATGCTATTGGTCTCTGGCCTGGTTCTCTATCCAAGACAAACCTCACCCTTTCCTGACAAGGCATATGAAATAGGACATTGGCCAAAGTCAACTCAGGAAATGCTTATTACATGGGAGGCCATGGTTACTGGGACAAAAACATCACCAACACTGACCCCTGGGAGCTCACAGCCCAGTGGGGAAGACAAACAATGAACAAGGCAGAAGCAAATGCTTCTCAAGACTTCAGGGGCACAGTCAGTGAAAATTCAAAGGTGAGAGCCATTTATTCTGACTGAGAATCAGGGAACACTTCACAGAGGAGTAACATTCAGGCAGGATCTGGAATCACGAACAGGAACTTGACAGGTGGAAGAAGCATAGAGTGTGGGATGGTGTGAAGAAGGCAAATCCTTCCACTCGGATGAAAAAGTACAAGCAAGGGCACAGAGGCCCCAAAATGATGATAATTCTCAGAGATAAATGACAAACCAGACACAGCTAGAGCAGAGGTCCTCAAACTCCAGCGAGCGTTAGGGTCACCCGGAGGACTGAGGAAAACACGGCGTGCTCCCCCGGCCCCCCTTCAGGAGTTTCTGATTCAGTGGGTCTGGGGTGGTGCCCAAGGATCTGCATTTCTCTCAGGCTCCCTGCGGATCCAGGGACCACACTTTGAGAATACCCGGGCTGAAAATAGTGAAGGACGCAATGGTGGATAAAGCCAGAGTGTGGGCTTTACTGTTTAGACAATGGAGGGTCATCATGGCACTTAGATGGCTGTTTCAACAAGAACTGTCAGGTTGAGGGAAAGTCTGACAGCTGCCTAGGGGTGGGAGCAGGTTCTGAGGCTGTTCCAATCGTCCGAATGAAAAATAGTGAGGGCTGGGACTTCCCTTGTGGTCCAGTGGTTAAGAATCCGCCTTCCAATGCAGGGGATGCAGGTTCGATCCTTGGTCGGGGAACTAAGATCCCACGTGCCTCGGGGCAACCAAGCCCACACGCCACAACTACTGAGCCTGCACGCTCAGGAGCTCGCAAGCCACAGCTAGAGAGAAGTCTGCGCACCGCAGTGAAAGATCCCGTGTGCCACAACTAAGACCTGACGCAGCCAAAAGTAAATAAATAAATAAATTTTTTTTTTAAAAGAAAGAAAAATAGTGAGGGCTGACCCTGGAATTTTCTCATCAGAATAGATAGGGAATTCAAGATGCCAGTGACATTCCATGAGCAGAGTTAAGTTCTCTTGGTGCCAAGTTGAACACGGAAGAAGAGAAGGAGAAGGTGAAGACCACTTTACAGGTTCTTTTCAGGAGACTGGACAGAATTTAGAACATTCCAGAGAAAAAACACAGGAAGAGGAGCAAGAGGGGAAAAGATCGCTCTAGTCCTCAAGATGGGTTCCCGGTGCCCGGAGCGCAGGTGTGTAGAAATAAGCATGGGACCCTTGGAAACTTTGGGTGGAGCTCTCCAGAGAGGGGGTCAGAAGATGAAATTTAGCCTGAAAAGAAAAGACAGGTAAAAACAGCCTGAGGAGTGTCTTTCAAGAAGCACGAAGAGGGGGGCCTCCCTGGTGGCGCAAGTGGTTGAGAGTCCGCCTGCCGATGCAGGGGATACGGGTTCGTGCCCCGGTCTGGGAGGATCCCATATGCCGCGGAGTGGCTGGGCCCGTGAGCCATGGCCGCTGAGCCTGCGCGTCCGGAGCCTGTGCTCCGCAACGGGGGAGGCCACAACAGTGAGAGGCCCGCATACCGCAAAAAAAAAAAAAGAAGCACGAAGAGGAAGGAGCCCCGTGGCTGTGGATGGAGCCCTTCAGAGGCGGGCAGAGCAGCAGCTTGGTAACTTAGGGTGACTTGGAGGCTCCTGTTCATTTATTCTTTTGCTGAGTGTCAAAAATATGCCTCGTGCTGAATGCTGAGGGCACAGTGGTGAGCAAAACAAAAGAGTGCCTGCCACCGTGGGGCTCGTGGGTGGTGTCACAGCCAAGGTGCTTTACAGGTAAAAACACACTGGAGCTGGTCATCACAATCGCAAAGAAAAAGGGCGCCACGGAGGGAATGACAGGTGAGGTCACTCCGTGGAAATGACACTGAAGCTCAGGCTGGACACACAAGCCCGGAAAAAAAGAGTCCTAGATGACCATGTGGGCGAAGGTCTCAGGCAGGTGACACGTGTCGGCCCCAAGGAACTGAAAGGAATCCAGGTGATGGGGACAGAGGGTGAGCAAGAGGCAGTTTCAGATGAGGCTGGCGAGCAGGCCAGGACCCAAACATACAGGCTTCTGCTCAAAGCTCGTTAAAATTCCTCTCGCATAGATGCGTCTTCAGAGCCCATCCGAAGAGCTGCTTTATCCCAACACCAGCTTGTTTGGCAACAAAACTGAAGATTTGACACTGGCCCTTCACCTCCTTCACCAAATTTGGCTCAGAACGGCCTTTGGATTTCTAGAACATTTAAAGCTACCCTCCAAGGACTCAGGCCTGCCATGATTGAGGATATATATAAAAATATATTTATGTGCCTGAGGCTCAGAAAGCAATTTCCAAAGAGAATTTCTAAAGCTGTTTTGAGCATTATATAGTCTCTTGAGAGGATGGATTGTTTCCAAACCCGTAACAGAACTCTATCCCTCCTAATGGAAGTTCACGGCAGTAATATCGCTTTTGTTCTCTCCGCGCACGCCTAGCACTTCTGGAGTCTGAGGGCATATAAAGCAGTGTAAGGCCTGAGCTTTTTCCTCTCATTAAGCTCACTGTCGCACCGAAAATTCAATCCTGTCAGAGGGAAGAACTTGGCAGTTACTGCATCCCCTTATTAATCTTGTTTCACAACCCAGTTCGCAATCTAACCTGAAGGGTCGAGTGTAACATAGTAATAAGGTGCTGGGGAGCCAAACAGATGAGGGTTCGAGTCCTATCTCTGCCCCTTGCCTGCTGTGTGACTGTAGGCAAATTGCTCAACCTCTCTGAGCTCAGTGATCTCCTCTGTGATAATAATAATAATACTTATTCCATGAGGCGGCTGTGAAGATTGAGTGATGTACGTGAAGCACTTCATACTTCACCTGGAACAAAGAATGAGCTCCCATTGCCATCCTGACAGAGCACATGGAAGCGGAGGCAAAATGCACCAGATGGGACACAGATGAGGGTGATGGAGTTATGCACTGCCTGCTCTCTTCTCCCTCCCCACCCCCATCTCCACCCACGGCTCCTGCACCCTCCATGCTGCACTGCTCGTGGCTTTGCCAGATGTGGGAGGGCTCCTGGTCCCCAGCCATCTGCCACTTCCACAGACACGGCTTCTCCACGCCATCTTACAAGGCAATCATGCAGTCATAGGCTGCCCAAGGTCAGTCAACGCTAACATGGACTTACTCTCTTGCTCCTTTCCTGACAAGCCGCAGACTGTTCCTGCTTCACCTCAACCTGCCCCTCAGCTCAGCCCTTTGCACACCCGAGGAGCGTCAGGATGTAAGGCCAGCTCCTGGGGCTTCAAGAGCCACCTTTGTTTTCCCTCCACCCCACCTGGCCACTTTGCAAGGTCTGATGAGGAAACCCCTATGGAGGTAAAGTCCAGGCTCCCATGGGCACATGAAAAGGGGGAAGACAGTGCCGGGTAGGTGGGGTCACGGCAGCCCAGTCGGGGGTAGAATGGAGCCTCACTTTGCTGTACGGGGTTTCCATTCAGAATGAGTCACTGGTTCCCAAGTTGGCAACCCCGGACCCTGGAACAACTTGGCAAATGGAAACCTAAACGGATTGTTCACCGTGTGTGTTTGTATCCTCAGGGCCACCTCCCTCCACACACAGTGAAGACACAGGCACGCTGTCGCTCCCACCTCCTCGCCTAGGAAGCGGCAGGGAGAGGAGGGGGTACCGGGTGAGGGCAGGAAATGATACAGCTTCACAAGAAGAGATGACACAAAGGCCATTTTCAAAGAGGTAACATGATGACTCTCGTGCACTATAAAATGAAGACGTGGCACAGGGTTTATACAATCCAGTAAGCAACAAGGGGAGCAGTAAGGCTTTCAAACTGCTACAAATGACAATTTGAAAAGTTTGATGTTTTTATAGGCAGTCGAATAAAGAAAAGTTAGGATAAGACCACTAGGTCAAAACCGAAACGGGCTAACGTCTCACAGGGTCACGAACCATAATAACCTTTGTGGTTATCTTTCCCTCCAACAGCAATTATTTGCATCTCTACCAAACAAAAATCTATCAGCTAACCCCTGCCCCATCAGAGCTGAGAAACAGCCAAGGCGGTGGAGCACCAGTCAAGGGAGTGCGCTGAGCACAGCACTGGGGGAACGCCCAGCATCTCTTTTCCCCACTGCCTAGTTTTGAGTTATTTTTCTCCAGTATGCACCAACCTTCCCTTGGTTCAAGTCCTCTCTGGCCCCTTTCTCCAGCCCAGATCTCTGCTCTATCCAGACAGCTGGAGACCCACTGTAGCCCTTTGCTCTTCCTAGAAACCTTCAGTCCAAACTGGATTAATAGCTAACTCAGCAACTCCTTCCTGTCTTCATTCATGGGATGACCTCGGCCGGAGCGTGGAGATGCTGGGACACCAGCTGTGCTCATGATGCCCCCTTAATGATCAGTGACTGGAGGGCTCCAATGGCTCCACACCAGAAGCCCCATCCACCAAGACTCGAGAGGTCACACTGTAGTCGGGTCATGGGCAGAGAAGAGAAATAGCTTGAAACACCAGCCAGAACTTGGTAACATGGCCACAGAAAACCAGAGTGAAACTCATCAAGGAGAACACGTTAAGATACATGTACTTCATTTTATGCTAATTTTTCTGGATTAATTTAATCTCGCTTTTAAAAAGGAAACGTCCACATTGATCACCATTCCTCTCACTTCCTCACTCAGGAAGTGTTTGCCGTGCATCTACTTGTGAGCCTGTACTGTACACAGTGGTGCATACAATAGACACGGCACCCGCCCTTCTGAAGCTCATAGAGACTCTAGAAAATTCTAATCTTCCCTTACATATTTCATGCTTTTCAAACGGTTCTCACGCAAGAAGCCCTCAAGCCTCACATCTTTCCAGCTGTTTCCCCAAAACACATCCTGCCTGACGCCAGCTCTCCACCTCCACTCCTGCCTCTGTCATCTCCTGCCCTCGTGACTGCAGTACCTCCCAACAGGCTTCCCGCCTTCCTCCTCACCTCACCACCTCCTTTCTCTTCAATACAACTGGAGGACCCCTTAACGATGTGAATCAGATCACATCCCTGTAGCTTAAACCCCAACCTCCACCAGCAAGGCCCCCTGTGGTCTGTGTGGTCCAGCCCCCTGCCTCTCCCCTTCTCTCTGCTCCGGCCTTTGCACGTGCTGTTCTCTGTCTTACTTCTGCACAGGCTCCTTTCCTCATTCAAATCTCCATTCAGATGCAACCCCTTTTGTCACCCCTTCCTCCCAGTCACCCCCTGTCCTATCACCCAAGCACTCACCACCATAATTACCCTGCTCTTTATCTATTGATTTCCCGTCTCTACACCTGACTGCAAGCTCCTTGCGAGAAGGAGAGAGGGACCGTGTCTGCCTTGTACACACTCGAATCCCCAGCACCTGAAGCAGCATTTGGCCCACTGGGTGCACTGAAGGCCTGACACTGCAGTCCTGTGCCCCGGTCCGGAAGGATCCCCAGAATAAGAAAATGAGTGAATTATTCCTTATCAAAAATCCAAGCAACAAAACGTTCTCCCAAGGCAGGCACTGGACATTTAAAAATACAGAAACTGAACTAAGGAAGTTTAGAATTAGCGTGTAAGCTCGGTGAAAGTAGCTCCCATCTTTCCTGTTAATGGCATATCCCAGGGCCTAGAGTGGAGCTCAGCACGTAACTGGCACTTACTGTTTACGGAATAAACTGTACCGCATGCAAGTTAGGGGCTGGAGCACGTCTGGATGAAGAGTCTGCTCGGGCAGGGTAGAGCCAGGTGAGTTGTCCTCTCTGAGCTGACGGGAAAGCCTGGGAAGGACAAGTTCCCGAATCCCTGCCTGGCAGCCATCTCCCCTTTAAAAGGCTTCTTAGGAAACTAGAGTCATCTCTCCCCAGGCAATGGCCGGATTTGGGGAGAATGTTTTTTTTTTTTTTTTTAACATCTTTATTGGAGTATAATTGCTTACAATGGTGTGTTAGCTTCTGCTTTGTAACAAAGTGAATCAGTTATACATATACATATGTTCCCATATCTCTTCCCTCTTGCATCTCCCTCCCTCCCACCCTCCCTATCCCACCCCTCTAGGGGGTCACAAGCCACCGAGCTGATCTCCCTGTGCCATGTGGCTGCTTCCCACTAGCTACTTATTTTACATTTGGTAGTGTATATATGTCCATACCACTCTCTCACTTTGTCACAGCTTACCCTTCCCCCTCCCCATATCCTCAAGTCCATGCTCTAGGAAGTCTGTGTCTTTATTCCCATCTTACCCCTAGGTTCTTCATGACCTTTTTTTTTCTTAGATTCCATATATATGTGTTAACACATAGTATTTGTTTTTCTCTTTCTGACTTACTTCACTCTGTATGACAGACTCTAGGTCCATCCACCTCACTACAAATATCTCAATTTCGTTTCTTTTTATGGCTGAGTAATATTCCATTGTATATATGTGCCACATCTTCTTTATCCATTCATCTGATGATGGACACTTAGGTTGCTTCCATGTCCTGGCTATTTTAAATAGAGCTGCAATGAACATTGTGCTACATGACTCTTTTTGAATTATGGTTTTCTCAGGGTATATGCCCAGTAGTGGGCAGAAGACCTAAATAGACATTTCTCCAAAGAAGATATACAGATTGCCAACAAACACATGAAAGAATGCTCAACATCACTAATCATTAGAGAAATGCAAATCAAAACTACAATGAGGTATCCCCTCACAGCAGTCAGAATGGCCATCATCAAAAAATGTAGAAACAATAAATTCTGGAGAGGGTGTGAAGAAAAGGGAACACTCTTGCACTGTTGGTGGGAATGTAAATTGATACAGCCACTAGGGAGAATAATTTTGTTCCTGGTTGATTGCTCTCCTCCTAAGTCCCTCTTTCCATGAAACTCCTTGAATGGGGATTCAGGGATAAATCATCGTAGCATTTTCTGTCTGTTTCCAACCTATAATTTCTCATTTATAATAATGGGGGCTCTGGAAGAGATCTCTAAATTCCCTTCAGAGCCAACATTTGATGGTTTTAAGTGAAAATGCATTCCACTTGGAACCAGGGGACATTCAGGTCAAGCCTTTAAAGAAAGCAATTGGTGCCTAACGGGAAGGATATCTAGAGCTGGTTAGAGACACTCCCTCACAGCAGGCGTCCCAGGTAACGAGGCCCTGGATGGCAGACCTGAGGCTGCATGGGATGCTTAGGGAGCCCACAGCCTGTCCCCTCTGGGGCTTGGCACTAGGTTCCTGGAAGTTCTCCACTCTAAGCAGAGACACTATGAAAGACTGATTTAAGTGGAGGAATGAGAAACATTCTCCGTGTGAGTTTTTGAAGTCCAGGTGTGAGTCTGGTGGTTCTGAAGCTCAGAGTCACTGGGTCACTTGTTAGCAGTGCCATCCCGGCCCCTTCCAGGCTGTGACTCAGTGGATCTGCATTTGCAGAGCTCCAGATGCTGCTGCTGCAGATTTGTGGTGGAAAAGGACGCAGCCTCGGGTGACCTGCTGTGAAGGAACCTGGCCTCTATGGGGAACAGACTCAGGCAGGTGGAGCTGTGAGAGATGCAGGGGGGCCGAGCAGCCTCTTTCTGGGTCAGCCTCAGGCCACCGGGTTTAAATCCCATCAGCCCCCGGGAGGCCTGTCTGCATGAGCCTGGACAGCTGGACACTTGGAGAGGAAAAGGCCGCTCGTGCCCAGACGTGCAGGGGATGTACCCCGGCCTCTGTTCCAGGTGAGCTGTCTTTACATCACTGAACATGAGCAGATTCTCTAAAGGTGCTCCATATTCTAGAAAATAAATTTGATTTTTCTGGCTCTCCTGGTAAGTTGGTTGAAGGGACTTGACTAACAAGCTTGATTCTGCACAAACGAGTAGTTTCCTTGGCTCCTGTGAAAATGCTCCGTTGCTCTGTGCCCACTTTCTAGAGCTTATGGCAACAACATCGAAGCTCGTTTACCAAGTCCCTAATCCACTGCCACTCACAAACCTATGGACTAACGTTCATGAAGCATTTGTCCCCAGAGTTGGAGAATTTGGTAAATAGAGTCCTCAGTCACCTTTCCAAAGGGTGGCCGCACCCCCTTCTCACTGTTCACAGAGCCAATAGCCATGGCACTCCTGAAATCCCCTACTCCGAGGGTGGAAGCTGTGGGGAAGAGGCCAGAACTCAGGCAGGGTTATTCACGAAGGATCAGAGAAGCCCATCCACCCACAGAAGCAGCCAAGCGGTCCCTCCCAGACCTCAGGCCCTGGGAAGTCCTCGCACCCAGCCCAGCGTCTCCCCAGGGCTCACGCACGTTATGGGACTTGCCTAGGCCTCAGCACTCACAGAAGTTCCATGAACTTGGGGGTCCACCGAAGAGCCCATGAAGAAAAGAATCAAAGGCTCAGGGCTTTTATCTTCATTCTGTGCCTTCACCTCCTCTCTGCCATGTAGTTCCACCTCCGGCCCGTAAAACATTAAAAGCTGGGAGATTAAGAGAAAGAGCAAACCAGAAGCCTCCTTCCCATCATGGCCCTTCCCACACGGGCACCAGGAGTACTTCCAGGCCATGGCCAGCAGCAGAGTCTAGCACTGCCGTTGACTCCAGGAGCGAAGTTCACGGGCACTAGGTCCAGGCAGCTCTGGAGACGCAAAAAGAAGCAAGAGTCCAACGAGAGCATAAGGAGGCTCATGTATCACCCAGACGTCAGCACCAGGGCAAGAGAAGCACATACCCAAACTGCAAGGCCAAGGTCAGAGCACTTTAGACTCTGGGGAGAGACAAGGAAGACAGGCTACTGGGATGACCAGTGGTCAGTGATGGATGAAGGAGGCTTTCTAGAGCCAGATGGTTCTGGCCCCGAGGTATTCCTGACAGCAATAAAGGCGACCGCTCTGTTGGATGGCAAAGAAGAGGCCCCCAGAGTTCTTTCATTTAAGCAGTAGGTGTGTCATTGGCAAGGTACCCCTTAGCTTGCTGAGTTCCAGAAGCCCCTGTTACGCATCAGTGAGCCAAAGTAACTAGAATTCTAGAGTCAGAAGGGACCCTACAGGGGTGGGGACCCAAGGGCACGTGCCCACAGGGAGGAGATAATGCAAACGAGAGGACGGGGCTGACGGTGGTGAGCTGGAGGCATGGAGCCCATGGCGAGTTGCCAGCCCCCGCTCAGCCCCACCACTGGGCGACGGTTCCCGTGCAAGAGATTGGTGCCAGTTTTCTCAGACCTAATGATTTTGCAACATAAGCCCCAAATTCCGATTTTTAGGTGAAATTTCCCAGTTTTAAGATGTTGGTAACTAAGTCAATGTCATTTAAAATACTGCACAGGCCAAACAAAACCCATCCGGGTCTGGGGAGAGGGTAGATACAGCATGTGGGCCTCCAGCTCGTAACTTCTGACATGTATCAATAACTGAGTAACCAGTCGTGGTAATCGCTAGTTTAAATTGGGTGCTTCACATGCATTATTACATTTAGTTCTCACAGTTGAGGAAATTAAGTGTATAGAGAACAGGTGGCTTCTCCAAGTTTGCATAGCTATGGAAGCGGCGGAGCCAGGATTCAAATACAGGTCTGTCTGATGTCAAGGGCTGAACCCTTAGCCATTAAGTGATATTGCAATTCCAGAAACAACTACAGTTGCCCCTAAACTCATTCATTCCAAGGAGTGGCACACTGACACTGACAACTGGTGTTTGAATTGTGGGTTTTTGCTTAGTGTTTGTGGGAGGACAAGACCAGGAAAGATGGGCTTGCAAAAGAAAAGCTACCATCCTGCCAGCGGACAATGGCAGGAAAGTCATATTGAGAATATCCTTCCATTCTCCACCGTGCAAAACTCCCTTCTTGTCCCCATGGGATGAGTATTCTAGCCTTTGCTACCCAAAGGGCAGCCAATGGACCAGCAGCATTGGCATCACCTTGGAGCTTGTCAGAAAGGCTGAACCTCAGCATGCCCACATTGACTGAATGGGTCCCTTAACAAGAGGACCAGCTGCTTCTTATGCACCTTGAAGCTTGAGAAGCCTGTGCCTTGCTCCTCTCTGACTTGTCCTCCAGTCTGGTGTGGCCCTCCAGGTCCTCCCATACTCCCCATCAGACCACCATCTCCCTAAAGACAGAGGCTTCCTCTTCCATTTCTCTTTTGCTTCTTCCTGGACATGGCATACAGTCATTTGAGCCCCATCAACCCAGCTGCAGATAAAGGGGAGGGGGTCTCCAAGCACACAACAGAAGAAGGGATCCCTCCCTAAAACCATAACCATGCAAATTAGCTCAGCCTCCCAGACTGGTGGCAGGCCCTTGAGAATGTGAGAAAAATCAGCACAGCACTGCAAGCTCCCCAATCTTACCCTGTGCTGTAGGGATAGAAGTGGCGCCTGCATCCAAAAGGCACATATATTCTATAGGCAGAAAAAAAGATGGAGTAGGCTCATTGATTCTAAAACGTGTCTGCCAGCCCATAAGGGAAAACTGAGATTCTGGATGGGGTAGGGACCTCTGTGCTCCCGTGCAGCTGTTCTCGACAGAAGCCCTCACAAAATGCTGCGGGCATGGACAGGAACCCAGAACTGGGGCACAGGTGTCCATCTGCCTGTGGCTGGAGAAGCACGCAGCCTGGACCGCTAACCTCCTGTGCTTAATGCTCACTGCAGACCCTCTTTGCTCCAAGGCACTGGGGTCCTTTCCAGGAAATGGGGCAAACTCCTGTCCTGACTCTTCTGCCATTGCTGATAAATTTTCAACCATCCCCAGGGGTTGGGATACCCCATGAGGAGAAACATCCTGCACCAGAGGCTGGCAGGCCAGCTGCTCATGCCCTGCTCACGCCAGCACGCCTTTCTCTGTTTACTCCAGACACAGGGTCTCCACAGAGATCATGCATTGCAGGAAAATTCTCACTGTCCCCAAGGCAACCCAAATTCTTTAAGCATATATGTCACCTCCAGACCTTCCACAGCCCTCACCTGCCTCAGAGACCATAATCACTCAAGGAAAAATAAAGTAAAAGTTCCCAACACCCTCCTCCTCCCCGCGGACCTGCCTGGTGCACACGTGCAGCTGGAGAGCCGCTCCTGGCTCTAAAGCACGAGGCTTTCCATTCCAGTTAAACTGTGATGTTGCCATGGAAACACCCAGTGAGGTGTTTCTCTGGCCAGCCGGCCCAGGCTGGGGACCTGAGGCCCACGTTGCAGACACCTCCTCGCTGGCCTCAAGGGCCTTGTGCCACCCACCAACCCAGAGCGGCCCCCATGCCTCCACATACACCCGTGTGTGTATGGGCATCGGGGCACACGTTTGTTTTGTTTTCTCTTCAGTCCAGCCCCTCCAGCACACAAAAAGCACATTCTTGAAAAAAAAAGAAAAGAAAAGAAAAGAAAAAGAAAAATGTATTTTTTTCCTGCATTCCAGATGCCTGAGCTAAGCGGAGGAATGAATGGTTTGGGAAAAATCTCACACAGGAATAAATTTACAAGGGACAGCTGAGCGGATAAATTCAGTCCCCAAAGAGGGGCATTACGAGGCCTTCTGGCAGGAGACTTGCCCCTTGTGCAAAGCTGTCTAAAAAGAAAAACAGAGCAAGAGAGGGGAGCTTTCAAACCCACCCCAAAATAAACCCAAAAGAAATCTTTTTAACTCCCTCTAGCTGTCAGCAGATGAAGACGGGGAGGCCTGTTAACAAAGCCCCATCAGTCCTTTCCAGGCGGACCTTGCGGGTGTCCCAGAGCTGGGCTGGGATAACGCCCTTGCAGATGCTTCAAGGTTACCCAAGCTTTCTGGCTTGACCCACTGTCCACATACTGGACATAAATGGAGTTTGTCCTAGTGGGGAGCTAACCATGGCTCCTGAGGGGTCCCCTCAGCTGAAGAGCGGACCACACACAATACAGGCTGATGGACCGGATGGCTGGGGGTTGGACCTGGACCCGAGCCTCCTGGGATGAGGGAGGCACCACAGGGAGTGGATGGCAACTGTGACTGGGGGAGACCTGCTAACCAGGCTGGAAAATGCTGGCCCGAACATGCAATGTTCCTTTGAGTGCCCCTAGGTTTTCCCACAAAGATTGAGAGTAACTTATGGCGGAATGATTTTTGGACACTTTCCCCCAAAAGGGTGTTAAACACTGGCCTCTCCCCTGCTTCCTGACCGCATACTTGACTCACCAGTTAGTGGCTGGTTGTAAGAATTAGGAAAGTCCCTTTGGATGCACTGAGATCTGAAAACTCAGTTAGCCCATTTTCTCTCCCTTTTCTTTGGAAACCAAATCCTAGACCTTTTACAGTTGGCAATGACCTTCTTGTTCCTTCTCGCGGCTTTTCCCAGGCTCTTTCACCCCCAGGAGAGCCTGAGACTCTAACCCAGCAGGCTGGGCTCCTCTGGGAAAGGCAAGAGTCAACTGTCACCAAACATGTCCACATTGCATGCCTTGAGCTAGCAGTGAACTCAAGTGACATTGCTCCTTCTCCGCTGATGGTCCTCCTTCTGAAGCCACTGTCGGTCAGCGACTGTTAAGCGTTTACGGTCTGGTCCTGCATTGTACACTTGGAGACGAAAAAATACATATATATGCAATGGTCCATCCCTGCCCCCAGTGAGCTCAAAACTCTGTTGCTTAGACAATAATTACCAGTAACTGAGTACTTGCTATGTTTCAGGCCCTCAGCTCTTTACGAAGTATTTCACTGCAGTAAGTACTTTATTTGCATTTAATATAGTAGTTACATGCTCAGTGGAATCTAACTAGAGGCGAATCCTGGGTCTGTCACTAATCAGCTGTGCATCCTCGGGCATTAACCTCAAAGCCTCATTTTCCTCATTTGTAAAACAGATCATAACGTTGACTTCACAAGAATGTTGTGAGCATTTAATGAGACAGCGTTTGTAAAGCTCTTAACCCAGTGATGAGCACCTAGTGCTCCAAACGGCATTGACCAAACAGTGATCACATGGCATCACTGAGTTTCCAGAAACACCCCCTCTACCCTCGGTGTTGGAAATCAGCTAACCTTCACGCGGGAACCCTGCACAGTTCTCCGCCAAAGCAGCAACATTCCATGTTTGTTGCTGAATCTTTGCCTGTTAAACATGAAACAGAACACATCCTCCTGCAAGAGAGAAAAGGCACTGGAGAGCGATGGATGGTCCGGCACCTCTTCCAAGGAAGACTGCTTGGCTGGAATGTGGCTCTTGCCTATGTCTTTGTATCATATATAAATTGGAACTGGGTAATACTTAGATCCACGTTAAGTCTGATTTAACAATTAAACATTCTGTGTTATCTTAATGAGGAAAAAAATAAGAATATCTTCTTTTCAATAGATAAGTATCTGTGAAAAACACACTTATATACATACACACACATATTTGCAAAAATAATTGGGGGCCTCCCTGGTGGCACAGTGGTTGAGAGTCCGCCTGCCGATGCAGGGGATACGGGTTCGTGCCCCGGTCTGGGAGGATCCCATATGCCGCAGAGCGGCTGGGCCCGTGAGCCATGGCCGCTGAGCCTGCGCGTCCGGAGCCTGTGCTCCGCAACGGGAGAGGCCACAACAGTGAGAGGCCCGCATACCGCAAAAAGAAAAAATAATAATAATAATAATTGGAAGAAGAGTCCAGACACGAGTGAAAGTGGTTCCCTGAAGAAAACTGGCTGCAGAAGTTATGCATGAGAGTGAAATCTTCTGAGCATATGTTTTTCAATATTTTGTACTTCAAATAAGTAAATGGTGGATATATGTATATGCATAACTGAATCACTTAGCTGTATGCCTGAAACTAACACAACATTGTAAATCAACTATACTCCAATATAAAATAAAAATTAAATTTAAAAAATAAGTGCTTTAGATATAAAAATAATCCAACTAAAGCAAACAGGAAAAGAAAACAAGCCATACAATTGAACATCAAAAACACAAAATAGCCCAACTGCACAGCACATCTAAATGATAACAGAAATATTAAATGCTACTCAGTAGTTTTTATGTTACTAGTGATATTGATAATGCATTTTGAAACTGTTTTATAAAAATTATAGGAAAAAGCATATGGATTGATGTTTAAGAAGTATGAATCTCACCATAAGAGAAACAATTGGAGAATGAAAGAGGCCAAGGAAACTGTAACATGAAACAGGAAAAAAAATGGCATTATTGTGAATAATAATCAGGTGTCCCGCCAGCGCCTCCTGATGTGACCACTTGCCAGTGGTGCTGAGCTTCAGCTGTCCTGTCTGAAGACAGCATCTCTCTCTCCAGCCTTCTAGTCAGTAACCGTCAGAGACAGCTGCCCTCCTCACCCCAGCTCGAAAGGAGCCTGGGAGACAGCAGAAGAATGAGTGGCTCCTGGGCTGTTTAGAACATGTAGAATCTTTCTGCAGGGACTCTTCGGCTGTGGTTCTAAAATGTTTCCTTCCAGGTAGCGCTTGTATGGCCCCAGTCTGTCCTTTTCTTCTTTCTTCTACTTTGCTCCCTTAAGAGGTAAGAAGGTATCGTGGAATCAGGAAAATCATTTGAGCCCCAAGTTTGCCTCTTTTGAGAATGGCCTCCTTTGAGCTTGCATCCTTGTTAAGCCATCTCTACTCTCTGAGCCTCAGTTTACTAATCTGTAAAACTGGTATAAAATAATGCCCATCATGCTGGATGGTAAAATTTAGAGATAATGTATATGAAGTACTTAGAATACATATTCAATAAATGGTTGGTATTGTCCTTGTTATTTATACTGATGTAGGAGAATGTTCTATGAATTGCAAAACTCTGCATAAATGTCAAGTATCATTCAGTTATCCTTCAATTTGATCAGAACTCACACCTGACACTGCTGGTCCTGTGCAAAGGAAACGTACAGAGCCCAGTCCTGCCTCAGTCCAGCTGCAGGCAACAGCACCTGGGCCAGATGCACAGCCTTCAAGAGAGAGCCATCCAGCAGATATCCAAGTTCACCATATGCCTTGTGTTTTAGGGGCACGGGCTGGGGTATGCTCATCACTGGGACAGAGGTGGAAGGAGTAGCCTTTGGCATGTTCTTTTCCTGCATTGAAGAGCAATTAATAAGAATCTTTTTGGAGAAGTACAAACATTGACCACTAGGTAGTAGGGGGAGGTGAAGATGGAAATGGAGGCACACCACAAGCCACAAATATGTTTTAATAAGCAGTTATTAAATACTTGCTTTATTAAGCCTAAATTAAATGCATGTTTGAGGGAATGAAGCACTCTTAAAGAGGGAATTCACTGATGTTTTCTTCTTGTAAGCTATAACTTTTGAAACGTCAGGGCTCCATTCTGTCCAGGAGATCTTGGCTTCCAGGGGAACTCAAAATCCAAGCAAGAGATTGATCTATCTAAAGAGAAAATGATGGCCTTTCTGAAGGGTGTGGGTCATGGTCACAAGAAGGATGACAGCCAGCTACAAATCTCATTTCCAGTTGGGCCAAAGGAAAAGGACATCCCTGGGGAGAATCCCTGTCCAAAACACACAAGGTCATCATTAACATTTATCGTAAGCTCCAACTGCTTGCCAGGAAGAATACCAGGCAATTAACAAACATCACCACAATTAATTCTGGTGATAATTCTCTGAAGTAGTTATTATTAGTGTGACTTACAGAAGAGAAGACTGACGTTCAGTGAGATTCAGAAATGTGCCAGCGTTACACAGCTAGCATCTGTAGAATTAAGATTCCAGGCAGGTCTGGCTGCCTGGCTCCAGAGCCGACGCCCGAGGCTGACTGTGACTATTCTTATGACATCACTCTACAGGGGCAGTTCTTGTTTTCAGGCTGTTCTCACCTTCTTCCTTCCTCAGTAATAGAACTCCACAAAAGTTAGGCCAGTATGTGGCCATTCAGAATAAAGCCACATCTCCCAGCCTTTCTGCGGCTGCATGAGGCCATGTGACTAAGCATTGGCCAGCAGGATATAAGTCGAAGCAATGTGTTCAATGTCTGGGAGGTGCCGTTAAAGAGAAGGCGTGTGCCCTGCCCCTCTCCTCTTCCTTCTTTCCTTTCCCAGCTACCTAGAATGCATATGTGCAAGCAGCCTGGACCACAAGTTGGGAAGTTCATGCTGAAGGTGGCAGAAGAGGGACATAGAAGGAGTCTGGTCCTGAGCATTGTGGGGCCACAATACACTACAATCTGCCTCCTAACATTCATACGTGGGACAAATAAACCTTCATCTTGCTTAAACCACTGTTAACTTGGGGTTTTCTGTCACTCCACCGGACGGAATCCTATCTGTTACACAGGGATACCTCCGTTCTTCACCCCCCATCTCTTCCCACTTAAAGTCTGTCCTTTCCTGCATTCTTTTCTTTTCCTCCCACATATTTCGTCCAAATGGATTCAGAGTCCACATGTCTCAGATTAGTGGCAGATCACCAAAGGGGCAGAAGGACAGCCAGGACCTCTGAAGAAGGCACGTGTGAGCTGGAGCCAAGGTCGGTGGTCTTAGAGGTGATATTCTTGGGCTTGGCCAGCAGCAAGGGAGTGGTTCAAACCCCATTCCTCCTGCTCCATTAGCCTGTCTGCCCATGTATGAGGCAAAGCAGGAGTTTTGCCAACAAAATCTTCTTTCCAAGAAAATCAATTCAGGTCATCCTGCTTCTCTGGTTCCTCTCCTGCCTTCATCCCCAGTAAGATGTTCCTGATGTGGCTGCCATGAAACATCTGTCTCTAATCCCACCCACAAGTACCGGGTTCCAGGCAGGACCAGGCCAGAGTGGCCGGGACTTTCCCCTCCCCTGTGTGTCACTCCTGCATATCTTCCAGGACAATCCAACTAACTGAGGTTGGCTGCAAAGAGAAAGGATCCTTACCCCTCCCATGGAAGTGTTTCAAAGAGTTCCAGAATGCATGAGTCCTCAGAGCTCCCTGAATCACTGAATCTTAAAGCTGGAGAGAATACAGAGGTCATCTGGTCCAAAAAAAGATGATACTCTTACAGTCCGAGGAAACACTCCAGCCAAGGTCAAATCGTTATTACTAATCGTTATCTAATAATTGTTTGTTATTAGAGAATTGGGACCACTGATAACAAAGCACAACAACAGCAACATTTAACCAGTTCTATGTGCCAAACCCTGACCTGAGCACTTAGCATGGATTATATCATTTAATTCTCACAACAACCCAATGACATAGGTGCCCAACCTGAAGGCTTGGAGAAGCTAAATAACTATTCTGATTGTACAAGATAATAGGCTGGTGAATTGGGATTCAGACCCAAGTTTATTTGTTGCTTGAGCCTGAATTCTGCTCTTCTCACAGCATCTTGCTACCAATTCATGACTTGTCAAAGTGAAGCAATGACACAGTCTCCTTCCTCACAATGGAACCAAGCTGGACACCCTGTAGGCTCACGGAGTTGCCACCAAGCTTATGCACACACAATGCTGTCCTCGGGGATGCCCAAAGACCTTAATACAGGCAGTCCCCCCTGTGAAGTCTACAATCCACGTCTGGAGGAAAGACAGGCTTCACTTCTATCCAGAGGCACCAACCCGAACAACCACTTTGAGGTTCAGGCAAAAGCCGGATGCCAGGGTCTTCCCATCCCTTCATCCCCTCACTGGTTTATTCGGTGCTTCAAGAAGTAGTTACTGAGTAAAAAAAACTCTGCTCAGCATTAGGGATGAACAGTTGAACAAAAGAGACACATGTCTGGCTTTAAGGGCAGGAACAGACAACAAACAAATAATTTCACAAACATTTAGTGCCAATTGTGATAAGAGCCACGAAGGAAAAGTCCATGTCACCACACAAGTGTATAAAAGGGGCACAACTGACAAGGGAGTGGATGTGAGAAGGCTCTGAGATGGATAGAAACATGGTAAATTCAAGAACCCAAAAGAAAGCCAGAGGCCCGAAGACGTGACCAGGAGTGGGATCATTCAAGACCTAAGAGACCATGCTAAGAATATTGAAATATTTGGGAATTCTCTGGCGGTGCAGTGGTTAGGACTCTGCGCTTTCACTGCCGAGGGCTCGGGTTTGATCCCTGGTTGGGGAACTAAGATCCTGCAAGTCATGCAGCATGGACAAAAATTTTTTTTAATTAAAAAAAATTTTAAAGAATATTGGAATATTCTAGGGATAATGATGAGCCACTGAAGAGCATTCCACAGGCAAACGATAGAGTCTGGTTTGCATTTATAAATAATCACTTTAGCGCCTGAGTACAAAGGACATGGGAGTGGAGGTGGAGAGTCCTCTCAGACCTGTCACAGTCATCCACCTGAGGACAGTGAGTGTGGACACAGGATGGTGTGGAGGAGAGAGAGATGTGCACGGACTTGGGTAGAAGGTAGAATGGACTGGAGCTGCCTGTGTGAGCGCAGAGCTCAGCAGAGCAGTCTTACCTGCAGACATAAGTTTGGGAGTAGTCTTCCTATGGGTGGTATTTGAATCTATGGATGTGGGTGACATCTCCCAGAGGGAAGTAAATGAGAAGAAAAGGTGGTCTCAGATCAAGACCTGAGAAATTCTAAGATTAAAGACTGGGCAGAAGGAGAAGATCCATCAAAGGAGACAGAGAATAAATGGGCAGAGAAGCAGGAAGCCAACCAGAGCGTGTGGTGTCACAGAAGGCAACAGAGTGTCCCAGGAGGGAACGGTCAGTGGTGTGAAAGCCCCATGTGGACAAGGAAGGGGAAATGAGTGGTGTGGAGCCTCCAGGCTGGGGAATGTGGACATGCTGGGGGGTGGAAACTCCTCCCCACCTTGCCCTACGCATCTCTTCCATTTCATTCGGCTGTCCCCACGTTGTATCCTTTATAATAAACTGGTAAACCCGGCACTGATCTAGATGCTTCTACTCAAAGTGGAAGCTCAGCATCATCTAGAGATAGGTCTCTAACAGACGCCTTTAAGACTAGAACACAGCTGCCTTCCTGGAATGTTACTCGGAGGTAACCGAGGAGGAGGATCAGATGTGGAAGAGGACATTTTTCCTACAAAGGTGGTCGAGCTCATCATCCAGGTAACTCTTGCCCCAGAACCAAATAGCTAAAGGGATCAATTCTGAATCAGATGAGGACAATGATAATGATCCTTTTGAGAACATTAGTTCTTTAAGAAGAAACAGAAGATAATATATTTAATGGCACTTAGGAATGTTCAAGATTCAGGAAAAAATCAAAACATTGCAAGCTAAGAGTTTACAGTTAAAGAGTTTTAAGTATTGCTGTCAACTGAAGAATTTGAAAGAGGCTTACAGAGAAAGTTTGTATAAGAATTTATATTTTTGAGGATTATTTCCTGAATGTGACCCCATTACTTGACAAATTTCCCAGCAAAAGGACATATATAATAGCATTGGTTCTGCTTATTTTTTAGTCTGGTTAACATTACCTGGGAATGTGAAAATTCAGTATGCTATCTTCCTGACATATATGAGTGTATATCTCACTGAGAGCTTTGCATAAGTATCATTCTTGAGTAAGGTTTAAAGCAAGTCTGTACACTATACAGTTCTGCTTCAGGATCAAAAACAATGTCAGTATTTTAATGTGGGTACATTTAGCCAAAGTTGAGGGGAAACACTTATAAAAATCAACCTCTTTATAATGTTAATAATTTCTACAGATTCTGGATTTCCTGAAGGTAAAATAGTCTATGTAAAACTGTGCCTAAGCTCACGTTTGTTACAAAGTATGCGTTCTCTTTCTAATACTTGTGATAATCTCAGCCACTGGAACTTTGAATAATTAGACATACCTTATATTTTGAATAGATATGTTTGTATTAAAATATACAACAATCCAAAAAATACAACAGTCCAAAAAATTTAATGATGTCCATTAGATAGAGCACATATTACTGACTTTAGCAAAAGCCATTTCAATATAGTGGTGAGGGTAAAGCCAAACTGGAGTGAAATTCAGAGTGAATTGGAAGTAAGAATGGGGAGATGATCACTTTTACAGACCTCTTTTCATTTCAGATTCATCCTGGATTAGCTCTGGCTCACAATCCACTCAGGGTCACCCTAATTCCTACCTCAGGTCTGCAGGAGGAAAACGTTACAAGATCAGAACCAGAAACCCGGCTCTAGCCCAGTCCCGAGACTCAAATTATGACTGAAGAAGTAAAAGCACTGAGTCTAAGTATATATGAATTGGGTTAATAATTTTTAAAACCTTGCCAATATTAAGTTATCTTATAAATGTTATATGTGGGCTTGGGGCTTGAGAATTTTCTAACAAGCTAGGAGTTGGTCACAGGGTCAGAACAATGACGGGTGGGTGGGGGGCAGGGATGGTGACGTAAAGGACCTGCCAAAAGACAGGAAGTGATCAAGTGAGAGTCAAACAGTCAAGGCCAGAGACTGAGGGGCAGGATAGCTGATGATATTCTACCAGACAAAGGCACCGAGGTGAGCAGCTGTGGATCCGGAAGTATGAAAGCTCACACTAAGCTAGGTCTTCAGAGTGGGAAAAGTTACCAGGGCTCCGGGGTCTGGGCTTTGAACCACGCTCACACCCTCAATATCTCCCATACCCACCCTACGAGGCGTCACGAGTCTCACTGTCCTTAGGAGGACTTGGGCCACATAGCCAGTGAGGGGCAGACCCAGGACTCATTCCCCACCAAACTGCCCCAGGGCCCACTATACTAACCTGCAGTATGAAAGCCCAGCCAACCTCACTCTCCTCCTGGCAGGACGAGTGATCACCTACAGGTGGAGACTTCATCCCTCCAGGCCTGGCTTTTAACCAGGCCACCTTCCACGGATGGGGGGTAGGGGGGCAAAGCAATCCTTACGGGGTCACTGCATCACTCACTCTACCCTACTCCTGCCTCTGACCTAGCAATCTGGCAGAAAATTCTTCAGCATAGCTATCCTGCTGAAAAATCTCTCATTACCCTAAAATCATCCCTCTACAGGAATGGAGTCCCTGAAGCACCTCCACAAGCAAACCAGCACTACCCGTGGCTGCAGACATGAATTAGCTCCTGAACACCTGCCGCCTCCCCACATGGTACGGCTGACAGCAGCCTTCTGTCTTTCGGGTGCTGACCTTTCCCACCTAGTGCAGTGTGTGTGATGGAGAAAGACAAGGAAGGGGAGCAGGCATCCGTCACACAGGGTTGCACAACATCTCTGACCTGAGTGACTTTTGTCCTCATTCACTGATCCAAACACGCAGAATGCTTGATGGCCTCTGACATGCAACCAGCTCCCCTGACCCAGTGCTGACAGACGGAACAGGAAGTCCGCGCCAAGTGCGTGTGCATGTGCATTTCTACATTGCTCTGTGTGTGTGTGTGTGTGAATCTCTGTGTGCAGGGTTTACAGATTTTCCAACCCCGATTGCTCATCCCTCCTATCTGACCCCTGTAGGGACGTGTTGGAGCTTGAAAGGGTGGTTAAGCAGGATACAAATAACATCATTCCCCTGAGAGTCAGGCGCCTGAAGTGTGATGTTTGGGGACCAGTTTGGTTTGTTTGTATCTTTATTTCAACTGAAGCTCTTCTGTTCCCACGTGCCCCAGGGATGGGGTTCTGGAGCCCCTGTGGGGCCCATGGGAGCTATTTTCCCAGTTGCTAGGCAACATCAATCCCACTTCACGCCTGGTGAGCTCATGCCTGTGGCTGATCCTGGATTAGCTTTACAGCCCCCAGAAAGGGGGGGGGGGGGAAGAGGTGTGTGTGCAAAGAGCACACACGAGCAGTGACAAAGTGACGAAGGATGACTTGATGGGACACCTAGAACCGTGAGAAGTAGTGAAAACAACAGGCGTCATTTTAAGCCTCTACACCAGGTATTAAGCCAGGCACTTTGGCACAGGTGAGCTCACTGAAACAGGGGTGACACAAACCGAGGGCAGGAAGCCACGTGAGAGCAGGTGCCTGTCATCTTGGTCACTGCTGTGTTTGCCTTCCAGAGTGCCTGGCTATGGTATGAACTGAGAAATTAATACTCAAGCCCTAGTTATCATCTAATCCAACTCTCAACTACTAGACCATAATCCGGAGAAATTCCCCCAGATAAACCCTCTCTCTATCCCTCAGACACATCTGACTCACATTTTCAAAGGTCTGACCCTCTGCTCTTCACTGTGGATGGCCCAGACGACCACTGGTGACCAAGAAGAGAAGGTGGGGATCATGCCCGGCTGCAAAGATTCACCAGGGCCTCTCATTCCCATGCCTACCAATCCCTTAGCCCAAACCCTGACACCTTGGGCTTGGTGGCTTCAGCAGGGTCCTGGCCATTCTCCCTGTCTCCTTTTTCCTGCTCTTTCTCTGCCAGACCACTCTGATAACCCAGCGGCAATGCTTCCTCTTCTTGGCATGTGCCTGCCTGGTCTCTCCCAGCCACCACCAAGCAGCTCTCCTGCTGATTCACCCCCCACCCCCCGCCCCACGTTTATCCAGCCTCACCTCCCAGTGAGCCGCGATCTGCCTGCCAGACCAGGCCTCTCTGTACTCTCCACATGTATCTTAACCAGATCCTACTGGGGTTTTTCCAGTTTTATTGAGATATCATTGACATACAGCACTGTATAAGTTTAGGTTGTACAGAATAATGATTTGACTCACAAATATCATGCAGTGATGACCACAGTAAGTTTACTTAACATCCATCATCTCATACAGATACAAAAAAATTTCTTTTCCTGGGATGAGAACTCTTAGGATCTACCCTCTTAACAACTTTCCTATATACCATACAGCAGTGTTAACTACACTCATCATGTACATTACATCCCTGGCGCTTAGTTCTCTGATAATGGGAAGTCTGTGCCTCTTGACCACTTCCATTCAATTCCCCCTCCTCCCACTCCCCACTCCAGTTAACCACAAATGGGATCTCTTCTTTTATGAGTTTGATTGTTTTTGTTGTTTTAGAATCCACATATAGGTGAGGCCATAAGTATTTGTTTTTCTCTCTCTGACTTATTTCACTTAGCATAATGCTCTCAAGGTCCATCCATGTTGTCACAAATATATATATATATATATATATATATCTCTTACAACTTCTTTATCCACTGGTCTGTTGATGTCTTGGCTATTGTAAATAATGCTGCTATGAACATGGGGATGCAGGGAGCTCTTTGACATAGTGGTTTAGTTTTCTTCCGATACATTCCCAGAAGTGGAATTGCTGGATCATATGGTAGCTCTATTCTCAATTTTTTGAGGAACGTCCATACTGTTTTCCATAGTGGCTGCACCAACTTACGTTCCCACCAACAGGGCACGAGGGTTCCCTTTTCTCCGCAACAGCTTTTGTTAGCTTTGTCTTTTGGATGACAGCCATTCTGACAAGAATGAGATGATATCTCATTGTGGTTTTGACTTGAATTTCCCTAATTATTAGTGGTGTTGAGCATCTTTTCATGTACAGTACCTGTTGGCCATTCATACATCTTCTCTGGAAAAGTAATCAGATCCTTTGTCCATTTTTTAATTGGGTTATTTGGGTTTTTTGCTGTTGAGTTCTATGACTTCCCTGTTTATTTTGGATATTAACTCCTATCAGACATATGGTTTGCAAACATTTTTTTCCCATAACCAGACCCAACTCTGAGCCTTTGACAAGTGCTTTTGTCTTCCCCTGCCAATCTGCAGTCACTACTTCTGTGAAGACCCTGCTCCTCCAAGAAGCCATCCTTCCCCATTCTCTCCCAGGCTGCTCATTTTTTTCATCTGGATTCCCTGGGAATTTTTTAAAATTGTGGTAAAATAATATAAAATCATTTTAACCATTTTAAGTGTACAGTTCAATGGGATTAAATACATTCACATTGTTGTGCAAACATCACCACCATCCATCTCCAGAACCCTTTCATCTTCCTGACACTGAAACTCCATACCCACTAAACAATAACTTCCCATCCTCCACTCATCTAGACCCTGGCAACCACCATTTCTGTCTCTATCAATTTGACTACTCTGGGTACTTCATATAAGTGGAATCATACAATATTTGTCCTTTCATGTCTGGCTTATTTCACTTAGCATAATATCTTTAAGGTTCATTCATGCTGTATCATGTTTCATAATTATCATTCCTTTGAAAGGCTAAGTAATATTCCATTGTATTTTGTTTATTTACTAATCTGTCAAAGGACATTTGGGTTGTTTCCACCTTTTGCTATTGTGAATAATGCTGCTGTGAACATTGGTGTACATGTATGTTTGAATTCCTGATTTCAGTTTTTTGGGGTTTATACCCAGGAATGGAATTGCTGATAATTCAATGCTTAAATTTTGAGGAACTGCCATACTGTTTTCCACAGTGGCTGTACCCTTTTATATTCTCACCAGCAATGCACAAGGGTTCCAATTTCTCCACTACCTTACTAGGCTTGTTATTTTCTGTCTTCGTTTTGTTTTTAGAACAGTTGTTCTAATGGGTGAGAAGTGGTGTGTCATTGTGGTTTTAGTTTGGATTTCCCTAATGGCTACTGATGTTGAGCATGTTTTTGTGTGTTTATTGGCTATCTGTATATCTTCTTTGGAAAAATGTCTATTCAAGTCCTTTGACCGTTTTGTAACTGCATTGTTTTTGTTGTTTTTGTGGAGTTGCAGGAATTCTTTATATATTCTAGATGTTAATCTCTATCGGATACACGACTTGCAAATATTTGCCCCCATTCTGTGGCTTGCCTTTTCCCTCTTTCGACCACGTCCTTCGAGGCACACAGTCTGTAATTTTGATGAAGTCCAATTCATCTATTTTTTTTCTTTTGTTACTTGTGCTTTTGGTGTCATATCCACAAAAATCATTGCCAAATCCAGTATCATGAGCTTTCTCTCTGTGTTTTCTTCTAAGAGTTTTATAGTTTTAGCCCTTACATTTAGATTTTGTTACCCACGTCGAGTTAATTTGTGTGTATGGCATAAGGTAAGTGTCTAATCTTATTTTTTTGTGGTGAATATACAGTTTTCCCAGCACCGTTTGTTGAAAAACAAACAAACAAACCTCTTTGAATGGTCTTAGAACTTCTGTTTAAAATCATTCGACGATATATGCAGGGGGTTATTTCTGGGCTCTCTATTCTATTGGTCTATATGTCTGTCTTTATGCCCGTATCATGTTATGTTGACTACTGCAGCTTTGTAGTAAGTTTTGAAATCAGGAAGGGTGAGACTTTTAACTTTGTTCTTTGTCAAGATTTTGTTGGCTATTTGTGGTCCCTTGAGATTTCATTTGAATTGGGAGATAAATTTTTATATTTCTGCAAGGGACTGGGCTGGCCAAAAGTTCGTTTGGGTTTTTCCATAAGATGTTACAGAAAACCTGAATGAACTTTTTGGCCAATCCAATATTTTGATAAGAATTGCATTGAATCTATAGATTGCATTGGGTAGTACCTGGAAAGTTTTGAAAATCTTTTCCTGAGGTTCTTTATTTATTGTTTTCAGGTATGAATGTCTTCTTTAGCTAACTAAGTGATAGATTTCTGATCACAGGAATCATGTCTTCTGTCTTCTCTGGATCTCATTGTGTCCAGAACAATACTGAAGCCACAGACAAAAAGGTGAATGATTATTTCTCTAACTTGAAAAATTTTAATGTATAAAGCTAGGAACAATCAACTGTTACCCTCAAATGTCTTCTAGCTTTGGAGTTTTCTACTGAACGACTTAGAGCTGAGAAAGAAAACAAGAAGGGCCACCAATCCCTGTCACATCTGGAAAGCACACACCTCCTTCCTGGATCACCAGTTAAAGCTGATACCCTGACTGCTGACCACACCAGAGAAGCCAACACCTCTTCCTTCCCTGATAATTGCCATCAGCGTTACCATTTGGATATGACTGTTCATAAGAAACCCAAAATACAAGGTGATTTCTAGACTTGGGAAGACTCTGTTTTGGGAGTGATTGTAAATATTGTTTTTATCCACCATTTATTCAGAGGTTGCAATGTGTCGAGTGCCAAACAAGTGTGTTTTACATGTGTTACCTCATGTTGGGGGATAATCAGATCCAAAGGTCACTACAGACAGGAAATAGGTTTGGTAGCCAATTCTCGAGTGGGGGATCTTAGGGAAAGAAACCCAGGTGCAGAGAACCCAGTGCAGTTTTTAACATTCCACGAGTCTCATGCCAGTTACATATAAAATCTAAGTACTTACACATTAGAAGGGTCTGGTCAGCTTACATGTGCTTTGAGTTTGGGTTCTCTCTGTAATAGGAACATAGTACTGCAGAACTCTCCATAACTGAAAGTACACAGACAAGCAGCAAACTTTCCCAACAGAAGTGCCAGGCTTGGTTCCAAGAGCCAGGGCAAGAAAACCTTCCCACACCATGGCTCACACCCTGAACTAAGCCCTCCAGAACCAGTGGAAATTTCTGGCCACCAGTGGAGAGTGTTGACAAGTTAATTACCGAACCTACACAGTCCATGGTGACTGCGGGGTTGCCCACAAGAATTGCTTGGTGCCAGATGTTGCTGTTGCGCTGAGTGACGGGTCAGATGTGTCAGACACTAGGACGGTGCTGGTTTGCTGCCATGGCAACTGACAACTGAGATTAAACAGTAGTTTCCCTTGAAATCAGCTGGCATCCTATAGACCAAACGATTGATGGACTGAGTACATTTTTCACTTTTCCATGAGGTTTTGGTTCTTGGATGACCTAGGTGTTGAGATTCTAATGGAGCGAGGATGAACAGCCTAGGCAGTGAGCCGTGGCAGCCTGTGACACCTGAGCTTCTTAAAACTGCTCTTTGTGTTTTCTGCCATCTCTCCATTCAGTGAGCCAACTGTCCCTTCCTTGGAGCTCCCGCTTCCTCACCAGCATTTCCCTATTAACACAGTCTGCCAGATCTCCATTGTGTATCCTCCCTTCAGCCCTGAGAACACTACGTATTCTATTCATCTGGTCCGACTGCCATATAAACCAGGTCACTTGGCCCACAGACAAGCTCTCATCTGGTTACAGACCATACCCCTAAGTCAAACAGCCAAGGGGCCGCATATATGCAAAGAGCTCCAGAGTGGACACAGGAGGAGTTCACACAATCAAATCCACTACTGCAAAGTAACTCATAGTGAATGCACTACTAATAGGGGTCTCTAGTGTCGTTTTCAATAACTGGGGCAAATATTTACATTTTTCAGGTCTTCTTAGGACTGTTGATTTGTCTCTGTGGTATGCATCCTTTCAAAGCCTTCTTCCTGCCAAGGTATGAAGTGCAAACTCCTTATTTCAGCAGTCAAGGGCCTCGAAAGTACTCCCTGGCCCATGCTCTCCAATCCAGCCAATCACACCTCCACATTTCCGCCTTTACATCTTTGCTCACCACATTTTCCCCCAGTATCATGCCCCCCATGCCTCACCACCACCAAGTCCCTGCCAACTGCCAAGCCCTGGGTCAAGTCCCACATGATCTAAGAAGGTTTCACTGATCACCCTGGATACCAGTGATCTATCTCCATCTCCTCTGCCTTCTCTAGAATTTTTTTCCTTTACCGCCATTATGGGTTAGATTGCGCACAGCCACTCCCACCACCAAATTCATATGCTGAAGTCCTACATAACTCAGAATGTGACCTCATTTGGAAAAAGGGTTGTTGCAGATGTGATTAGTTAAGATGAGGCCATATTTGGAGTAGGGTGGGCCCCTAATCCAATATGATTGGTGTCCTTGTAAAAAGTACATGCAGACATGCAGACAGGAAGAACACCATGTGAACATGAGGGTAGAGGTTTGGGTGATGTGTCTACCAGCCAAGGAATACTGAAGATGGCTAGAAAACCACAAGAGGCTGAGAGAAAAGCATGGAGCATGTCTTCCTCACAGCCCTCAGAAGGAACCAACACTGCCAACACCTTGACCTTGGACTTCTGGCCTCCAGAGCAGTGAGAAGATACATTTCTGTTGTTTAAGCCACCCAGTCTGTACACCTTGTTACAGAAGCCCTAGCAAACTAGGACAACCACTTATTACATTTAGATCCAACAACCATTAAGGTCTGAATACATGCCTAAGGCCAACCTAGGTGTTTTACATGTTTTTCCTCATTTAATACTTAGTAGTTGTGTGAGGTAATGGCCGTATTCCCACTTTAAAAGTAAGGAAAATGTGGCTCAGGTAGTTAGCTAAAACCACAGGATGAATAAAAGATTTGAAGCCAAGCATGACTATATTAGGATAAATATTTCATGTTGCCTCTCCCATATGCTGTCCTATAGGACTAGCTTTTTATGTGTACATCTTCTCTCTCCAGTTAGGCTCATGCTTCTAGGAGCCAGAGATAATATCTGAAAAATCTTTGAGCCTACAAAATAGTTGGAATCATACCTTTTCTACAGTAAATACTTGATAACTATTTCTGTGATTATTTTAATGTGCATTACACTGTTTTCTTCATTATATATATCCATTTTTATATCTATCTTATCTTCACATATTCCTAGTAGAGCATCAGTGTAGGTGACTAGACAGCTAACAAATCACTGGAGCCCATCTCCACCCTAGTGGCTTCCCTACATTCTCTTACCAGCTTGACGTTCTATGGCATACACTGCCTAAAGTCTTGCGGTTTTTTCTAATATTTATTCCCTGGGCTTTGAGGAGTTTAGAAATCCATGAACACTGCTTACTAACATTTGCAAAGACCAGCAGCACCCAGAGGATCTAGGCTTTCTGTTCTTGGAAATGCCTTGGAGTGACTTGAGGCCCTGAGACATCACAGCTGCTTCCATAGGCTGCTTCTTTCCCTAGCTGTGTCTGCTGTTGAAAGCACCATCTTGCAGAACTACCTGCCCTTGTCAGCACTCTTAGAGTTGGGTAATTTCTGGAGCTGATAACAATTGTGGTGCCCTGCACATGTAGTGTGGCCTTCCGTCCTTCCTCAGAAATGGACTACTAAAGTCAGAGAGGGACTTTCCACCAGTGGTGGTCCCTTCACCTCAGTTTTGAGGCTGAGAAAATAGCTGGGAACAGATTTTGTCCTGGAAAGAGATCTCTGTACGGGAAGAAAAGCAAGATTCCTGGGCAACTAGCTCCCACTGAGTAGAGTCTAATTTGGCCAAAGAGGCATGTCAGATCTCATTATCCTTCTATACAACCACCCCCCAAGGCCAAAAGCACAAGAGTTCCTTCAGGTCAACTCCCTCATCCGAACTGATCTTTCCAGTTTAACGTGGTGGAAAGCACTTGGTATTTAGAAATGGAAGGTACACACTTGGGTCTGTTTCTCACAATTCTAGCTGAGTGACTTTAGGGAAGCACCATAAACCAGTGGGTATATGCGCGGGTCTCTGGACCCAGTCAGCCTGACCCCACCACTTACCAGCTGTGTGACCTTGGCCACATTACTTAGATTCTATGCCTGCTTCTCAGCTTGTTGTGTAGACCAAATCTACATGGATAAATCAGAGTTTCTGTCTATATCCACGTAATTGCCTGTTATAGCATCACACAGAATGGAGTAATTCAATTGTCACCAAATGAAGAGGTAATGTTTGATAATATGCTTTCTGGTAGACAAGAAACTTATTTGGAAAGAAGAGAGGAGGGTCTTGGGGGAACTTCAAAGGAATAGGCAATTCCCCTCCCAAGTGGTTGAAATGGAGACCCCAAAAAGAGCAGAAAACAACAAAAGAGAGCATCCCAGGAGCTGTGAGATAATAGCAAATGGTCTAACATACGTGCAATTGGAGTTCCAGAAGTAAAAGGGAGAGAACAGGACAGAAGAAATATTTGAAGAACTAATGGCTAAGAATTTTCCAAAATTAATGAAAGATAACAAACCACAGATCCAAGAAGCTCAAAGAATCACATACAGGACTAAAACACATACATACACACACTCACAAACAGACATATCATAGTTAACCTGCTTTAAACCAAAGATAAAAAGAAAATTTTGAAGGCAGCCAGAGAAAAAGGATACATTACCTGTAAAGAAATAAAGATAAGAATTATCACAGAGTTCTAGTCAGAAACCATGCAGGTTACAAGACAATAGAAAGACATCTTTAAAGCACTAAAAGAAAAAACATCAGTCCAGATTTCTATACTCAGTGAAAATATGTTTCAAAAATGAATTTCAAAAAATATGTTTTTAGACACACAAAAAAAGCTGAGAGAGTTAATTGCCACCAGTCCTACACTAAAAGAAATGTGACAGGAATTTCTTCAGGTAGAAAGAATATGACACCAAATGGAAATTTGGATCTACACAAACAAATGAAGAGTGCTGGAAAGAGTAAAAATGAGGATTAATATAATAATTCTTCCTTATCTTTAATCTTTTTAAGATGCTAAGAAGTTGGACTCTCTGAGTTTAAAACCTACCTCTAACATGACCACCTGTATTTATGAGCAATTTATATAAATTTTCTGTGCTTCAGTTTTCTTTTCTGTAAAATCAGGATAATAATACCTATATTACTGTGTTGCTGAGAGAATTAACTAAAACAATACATGGAATACACTAAGGATACAGTAACCTTTCTATTCTTTTTATACCACTCCCAAACAGTAATCATACAAGGGTCATATTCTGGTCCAAAAGCAAACAGAATGAATTAACCCCAACTTCCTTCAAAATCTCCAGAGCACTCCTCACTGGTTTCAAATAAAATCCCTATTTCTCTTCTTTATCCACTATAAAAAGTTGCTCTTCCACACTTTCCCTCATCTGAAGATAAGAGCACATCTACAATTAAATTCCCTGCTGTGTCAGGAATCCCTTTCTCTGGGGAATGGGTGATTTTAGAATCTCTGAATTGTTATTATCCAATTTATTCATCAAATCACGCATCATGTGTCAGGCCCTGGGCAAGGAACAACAGGTATAGCAAGAAACAAGACACACCAGGTCCCTGCCCTCATGGAACTTAAGATCTAGCAGAGAAAGCAGGCATTGAACATCCAAGTGCACAAATAAATATATCGCTAAATGGGGGTTGGGGAGCATTATTCACTGAAATTCTTCCTAGAGAAAGAACTTACTCCATTTTTAGGAATGTCTTCTTATTTGAGAAAAGGCAGGTTCTTTCGCCTGGAAGTCAGCTGGCACCAAAGCTTCAGGGAACGGGGAGAGTATCTTAGAAACAGTGGGAAAAAAATATTTTCCCTTAAATTAAGAAGATTCCGAGACTTCCGGGTAAGATGGCGGAAGAGTAAGACGCGGAGATCACCTTCCTCCCCACGGATACACCAGAAATACAGCTACACGTGGAACAACTCCTACAGAACACCTACTGAACGCTGGCAGAAGACCCCAGACCTCCCAAAAGGCAAGAAACTCCCCACATACCTGGGTAGGGCAAAGCGGAGAGATTCCCGCACAGAGGAGCGGTGCTGAGCGGCACTCAGCAGCCCGAGAGGATTGTCTGCTCCCCCGCCGGGGCAGGCGGCGCTGGAGCTGAGGCTCGGGCTTCGGTCAGAGCGCAGGGAGAGGACTGGGGCTGGCGGCGAGAACTCAGCCTGAAGGGGGCTAATGTGCCACAGCTAGCCGGGAGGGAATCCGGGAAAACTCTGGAGCTGCCGAAGAGGCAGGAGACTTTTTCTTCCCTCTTGGTTTCCTGGTGCGCGAGGAGAGGGGATTAAGAGCGCCGCGTAAAGGAGCTCCAGAGACGGGCGCGAGTCGCGGCTGAAAGCGCGGAGCCCAGAGACGGGCGTGGGACGCTGGGGCTGCTGCTGCCGCCGCCAAGAAGCCTGTGTGCGAGCGCAGGTCACTGTCCACACCGCCCTTCCGGGAGCCTGTGCAGCCTGCCACTGCCGGGGTCCCGGGATCCAGGGGCGGCTTCCCTGGGAGAACGCACGGCGCGCCTCGGGCTGGTGCAACGTCACGCCGACCTCTGCCGCTGCAGGCTCGCCCCGCACTCTGTCCCCCTCCCTCCCGCCCGGCCTGAGTGAGCCAGAGTCCCCGAAGAGGCTGCTCCTTTAACCCTGTCCTGTCTGAGCGAAGAACAGACGCCCTCCGGCGACCTACACGCAGAGGCGGGGCCAAATCCAAAGCTGAGACCCAGGAGCTGTGAGAACAAAGAAGAGAAAGGGAAACCTCTCCCAGCAGCCTCAGAAGCAGCGGATTAAAGCTCCACAATCAACTTGATGTACCCTGCATCTGTGGAATACATGAATAGACAACAAATCATCCCAAATTGAGGAGCCAGGAGTCAGTGCTGTGCCTCTGAGGTGGGAGAGCCAACTTCAGGACACTGGTCCACAAGAGACCTCCCAGCTCCACAAAATATCAAACGGCGAAAATCTTCCAGAGATCTCCATCTCAACAGCAGCACCCAGCTTCACTCAACGACCAGCAAGCTATAGTGCTGGACACCCTATGCCAAACAACTAGCAAGACAGGAACACAACGCCACCCATTAGCAGAGAGGTGGCCTAAAATCATAAAAAGTCTGCAGACACCCCAAAACACACCACCAAACGTGGACCTGCCCACCAGAAAGACAAGATCCAGCCTCATCCACCAGAACACAGGCAGTAGTCCCCTCCACCAAGAAGCCTACACAACCCACTAAACCAACCTTAGCCACTGGGGACACACACCAAAAACAATGGGAACTACGAACCTGCAGCCTGCAAAAAGGAGACCCCAAACACAGTAACATAAGCAAAATGAGAAGACAGAAAAACACACAGCAGGAGAAGGAGCAAGTTAAAAACCCACCAGACCTAACAAATGAAGAGGTAATAGGCAGTCTACCTGAAAAAGAATTCAGAATAATGATGGTAAAGATGATCCAAAATCTTGGAAATAGAATAGACAAAATGCAAGAAACAGTTAACAAGGACCTAGAAGAACTAAAGATGAATCAAGCATCGATTAAAAACACAATAAATGAAATAAAAAATACTCTAGATGGGATCAATAGCAGAATAACTGAGGCAGAAGAACGGATAAGTGAGGTGGAAGATAAAATAGTGGAAATAACTGCTGCACAGCAAAATAAAGAAAAAAGAATGAAAAGAACAGAGGACAGTCTCAGAGACCTCTGGGACAACATTAAACGCACCAACATTCGAATTATAGGGGTTCCAGAAGAAGAAGAGAAAAAGAAAGGGACTGAGAAAATATTTGAAGAGATTATAGTTGAAAACTTCCCTAATATGGGAAAGGAAATAGTTAATCAAGTCCAGGAGGCACAGAGAGTCCCATACAGAATAAATCCAAGGAGAAATACACCAAGACACATATTAATCAAACTGTCAAAAATTAAACACAAAGAAATCATATTAAAAGCAGCAAGGCAAAAACAACAAATAACACACAAGGGAATCCCCATCAGGATAACAGCTGATCTCTCAGCAGAAACTCTACAAGCCAGAAGGGAGTGGCAGGACATAATTAAAGTGATGAAGGAGAAAAACCTGCAACCAAGATTACTCTACCCAGCAAGGATCTCATTCAGATTTGATGGAGAAATTAAAACGTTTACAGACAAGCAAAAGCTGAGAGAGTTCAGCACCACCAAACCAGCTTTACAACAAATGCTAAAGGAACTTCTCTAGGCAAGAAACACAACAGAAGGAAAAGAACTACAATAACGAACCCAAAACAATTAAGAAAATGGGAATAGGAACATACATATCAATAATTACCTTAAATGTAAATGGACTAAATGCTCCCACCAAAAGACACAGACTGGCTGAATGGATACAAAAACAAGACCCATATATATGCTGTCTACAAGAGACCCACTTCAGACCTAGAGACACATACAGACTGAAAGTAAGGGGATGGAAAAAGATATTCCATGCAAATGGAAACCAAAAGAAAGCTGGAGTAGCAATTCTCATATCAGACAAAATAGACTTTAAAATAAAGACTACTAGAAGAGACAAAGAAGGACACTACATAATGATCAAGGGATCGATCCAAGAAGAAGATATAACAATTGTAAATATTTATGCACCAAACATAGGAGCACCCCAATACATAAGGGAAATATTAACAGCCATAAAAGGAGAAATCGACAGTAACACAATCATAGTAGGGGACTTTAACACCCCACTTTCACCAATGGACAGGTCATCCAAAATGAAAATAAATAAGGAAACACAAGCTTTAAATGATACATTAAACAAGATGGACTTAATTGATATTTATAGGACATTCCATCCAAAAACAACAGAATACACATTTTTCTCAAGTGCTCATGGAACATTCTCCAGGATAGATCATATCTTGGGTCACAAATCAAGCCTTGGTAAATTTAAGAAAATTGAAATTGTATCAAGTATCTTTTCCGACCACAATGCTATGAGACTAGATATCAATTACAGGAAAAGAGCTGTAAAACATACAAACACATGGAGGCTAAACAATACACTACTTAATAACGAAGTGATCACTGAAGAAATCAAAGAGGAAATTAAAAAATACCTAGAAACAAATGACAATGGAGACACGACGACCCAAAACCTATGGGATGCAGCAAAAGCAGTTCTAAGAGGGAAGTTTATGGCAATACAATCCCACCTTAAGAAACAGGAAACATCTTGAATAAACAACCTAACCTTGCACCTAAAGCAATTAGAGAAAGAAGAACAAAAACATCCCAAAGTTAGCAGAAGGAAAGAAATCATAAAAATCAGATCAGAAATAAATGAAAAAGAAATGAAGGAAACGATAGCAAAGATCAATAAAACTAAAAGCTGGTTCTTTGAGAAGATAAACAAAATTGATAAACCATTAGCCAGACTCATCAAGAAAAAAAGGGAGAAGACTCAAATCAATAGAATTAGAAATGAAAAAGGAGAAGTAACAACTGACACTGCAGAAATACAAAAGATCATGAGAGATTACTATAAGCAACTCTATGCCAATAAAATGGACAACCTGGAAGAAATGGACAAATTCTTAGAAATGCACAACCTGCCAAGACCGAATCAGGAAGAAATCGAAAATATGAACAGACCAATCACAAGCACTGAAATTGAAACTGTGATCAAAAATCTTCCAACAAACAAAAGCCCAGGACCAGATGGCTTCACAGGCAAATTCTATCAAGCATTTAGAGAAGAGCTAACACCTATCCTTCTCAAACTCTTCCAAAATATAGCAGAGGGAGGAACACTCCCAAACTCATTCTACGAGGCCACCATCACCTTGATACCAAAACCAGACAAGGATGTCACAAAGAAAGAAAACTACAGGCCAATATCACTGATGAACATAGATGCAAAAATCCTCAACAAAATACTAGCAAACAGAATCCAACAGCACATTAAAAGGATCATACACCATGATCAAGTGGGGTTTATTCCAGGAATGCAAGGATTCTTCAATATACGCAAATCAATCAACGTGATACACCATATTAACAAACTGAAGGAGAAAAACCATATGATCATCTCAATAGATGCAGAGAAAGCTTTTGACAAAATTCAACACCCATTTATGATAAAAACCCTGCAGAAAGTAGGCATAGAGGGAACTTTCCTCAACATAATAAAGGCCATATATGACAAACCCACAGCCAGCATCGTCCTCAATGGTGAAAAATTGAAACCATTTCCACTAAGATCAGGAATAAGACAAGGTTGCCCACTCTCACCACTCTTATTCAACATAGTTTTGGAAGTTTTAGCCACAGCAATCAGAGAAGAAAAGGAAATAAAAGGAATCCAAATGGGAAAAGAAGAAGTAAAGCTGTCACTGTTTGCAGATGACATGATACTATACATAGAGAATCCTAAAGATGCTACCAGAAAACTACTAGAGCTAATCAATGAATTTGGTAAAGTTGCAGGATACAAAATTAATGCACAGAAATCTCTGGCATTCCTATATACTAATGATGAAAAATCTGAAAGTGAAATCAAGGAAACACTCCCATTTACCATTGCAACAAAAAGAATAAAATATCTAGGAATAAACCTACCTAAGGAGACAAAAGACCTGTATGCAGAAAATTATAAGACACTGATGAAAGAAATTAAAGATGATACAAATAGATGGAGAGATGTACCATGTTCTTGGATTGGAAGAATCAACATTGTGAAAATGACTCTACTACCCAAAGCAATCTACAGATTCAATGCAATCCCTATCAAACTACCACTGGCATTTTTCACAGAGCTAGAACAAAAAATTTCACAATTTGTATGGAAACACAAAAGACCCCGAATAGTCAAAGCAATCTTGAGAATGAAAAATGGAGCTGGAGGAATCAGGCTCCCTGACTTCAGACTATACTACAAAGCTACAGTAATCAAGACAGTATGGTACTGGCACAAAAACAGAAAGATAGATCAATGGAACAGGATAGAAAGCCCAGAGATAAACCCACGGACATATGGTCACCTTATCTTTGATAAAGGAGGCAGGAATGTACAGTGGAGAAAGGACAGTCTCTTCAATAAGTGGTGCTGGGAAAACTGGACAGGGACATGTAAAAGTATGAGATTAGATCACTCCCTAACACCATACACAAAAATAAGCTCAAAATGGATTAAAGACCTAAATGTAAGGCCAGACACTATCAAACTCCTAGAGGAAAACATAGGCAGAACACTCTATGACATAAATCACAGCAAGATCCTTTTTGACCCACCTCCTAGAGAAATGGAAATAAAGACAAAAATAAACACATGGGACCTAATGAAACTTCAAAGCTTTTGCACAGCAAAGGAAACCATAAACAAGACGAAAAGACAACCCTCAGAATGGGAGAAAATATTTGCAAATGAAGCAACTGACAAAGGATTAATCTCCAAAATTTATAAGCAGCTCATGCAGCTCAATAGCAAAAAAACAAACAACCCAATCCAAAAATGGGCAGAAGACCTAAATAGACATTTCTCCACAGAAGATATACAGACTGCCAACAAACACATGAAAGGATGCTCAACATCTTTACTCATTAGAGAAATGCAAATCAAAACTACAATGAGATATCATCTCACACCAGTCAGAATGGCCATCATCAAAAAATCTAGAAACAATAAATGCTGGAGAGGGTGTGGAAAAAAGGGAACACTCTTGCACTGCTGGTGGGAATGTGAATTGGTACAGCCACTATGGAGAACGGTATGGAGGTTCCTTAAAAAACTACAAATAGAACTACCATATGACCCAGCAATCCCACTACTGGGCATATACCCTGAGAAAACCATAATTCAAAAAGAGACATGTACCAAAATGTTCATAGCAGCCCTATTTACAATAGCCCGGAAATGGAAACAACCTAAGTGTCCATCATCGGATGAATGGGTAAAGAAGATGTGGCACATATATACAATGGAATATTACTCAGCCATAAAAAGAAATGAAATTGAGCTATTTGTAATGAGGTGGATGGACCTAGAGTCTGTCATACAGAGTGAAGTAAGTCAGAAAGAGAAAGACAAATACTGTATGCTGACACATATATATGGAATTTAAGAAAAAAAAATGTCATCAAGAACCTAGGAGTAAGACAGGAATAAAGACACAGACCTACTAGAGCATGGACTTGAGGATATGGGGAGGGGGAAGGGTAAGTTGTGACAAAGTGAAAGAGCGGCATGGACATATATACACTACCAAACATAAGGTAGATAGCTAGTGGGAAGCAGCTGCATAGCACAGGGAGATCAGCTCGGTTCTTTGTGACTGCCTGGAGGGGTGGGATAGGGAGGGTGGGTGGGAGGGAGACGCAAAAGGGAGGGGATATGGGAACATATGTATGTGTATAACTGATTAAATTTGTAAAATAAAAAAAAAGACACAGGCAAAAAAAAAAAAAAGATTCCTTGAGAATACATAGAGAAAACTTAATAAAATGTAAGGACTTCATTGGAACATGGACACTTTTATGGGTGCTTGCCGGCCCCTTTCCAACCCTGTAGATACCATATGACTCTCTCCCCAACACCAGCAGGAAGGATTGCATGATTCCTTGCCAACAACTGTTCCTCCTTAGGTCAGTGCTCAATCTCAGGGACTTAGTAATAAAGAACAAGAAGAATCTTCTTCTGGGGGAAACTGAGTCCCAGAGAGGAGAACTAATCCGCCCAAGGTTGCACAGCTATCTAGTGGGAGAATTAAAATTGGAAGAACTCAAGTCTCCTGACCACCATCCAGTGTCATGCTTCAAGAGATCACACTGTCTCCTTTGGGGATTGAGAATTCTTATTCCCTTGGACTTATTTCAGACACCAAAACCTATTGGCAACTTTCCTTTACTCACAGTTCTAAAACATGCAAATTTTCTATTTTCAGACTCTTCAATAAACACAAGCTTTTTTTTGGCTGCGTTGGGTCTTCATTGCTGCACGTGGGCTTTCTCTAGTTGCAGCGAGCAGGGGCTACTCTTTGTTGCTGTGCACGGGCTTCTCACTGCAGTGGTTCCTCTTGCTGCGGAGCACAGGCTTTAGGCACACAGGCTTTAGTAGTTGTGGCACTTGGGCTCAGTAGTTGTGTCTCATGGGCTCTAGAGCGCAGGCTCAGTAGTCGTGGCACACGGGCTTAGTTGCTCCGCAGCACGTGGGATCTTCCCAGACCAGGGCTCGAACCCATGTCCCCTGCATTGGCAGGCGGATTCTTAACCACTGCGCCACCAGGGAAGTCCCTGGATACATTTTAAATAGTTCAAGAACAGAAGGGAAACAATGTGTAATGAGAGTAGATTTCATACACTGAAGCCCTGGGGATAAGGAAGTGCAGGGGACCTTAGAATTCCTTAGCCAGTGGAGCTTGGAATGAAACTGGAGCACAGGTGGGTGTGATGGGCAGGCAACAGGGTGAGCTTTGGCACCAAGCGAATAGTGAGCAGAGTGAAGACAAAAACAAGTCCCAGACACTTGGGCGGAAGTGTAAGAAAACCTGCCCCCAAATGATGTGCAGCTCAGTACAGGTGCCTCAAAGCTCTTTCCCATGAAGCACCCCAGCCTCCCCGTACCCCTGGGACCTGGCTGGAGGAAACAGGTGCCGTCAGGATAATTTGTGTGGAAGCTCTGCCCTTATTTTACTGAATGGGAAATTTTTTGTAAAGTGCTTTCATAGGTTTACTCTGACTTAGGTCTCTAACTGAATCTTCCCTTAAGATTTAAAGTTTCTCCACTGCAAATTCACTCACAAAGGGGTTTTCCAAAACATGTTGTTCATCACACTTTCATTCTGTGCTCGTGTTCCTACCACTGGAATTCCTTCTTCTCCTCTGCCTCCGCCTCCATCTGGCCAACTGGGCCTCGCTGTTATGACTTCTCAGACATCACTTTCCTCCAGGAAGCCTTCCTGGACTTCTTCTTGGTGTTCCGCTCCCCAACCAAGGTGGACAAGATGGCTTTCCTCTGTGTTCCCAGAGTGTGTTGTGTATAATCCTACCTTTACACTTAGCCCATTGGAGTGGAATTATCCACTGGCCATCTGCAATCACTGTACCATCTCCCCAACAGAACTGTGCATTTCTGAGCTTAGGAGCCTTATTTGATTATCTCTGGATCCCTACCAGCACCAGCACCAAATGGACTAGCCCAGAAGGCAGCAATCACAGGAGGTAGTTGGTTAAGACCTGAAGGATGAAACTTGGCCCCTAAATACAGAGTGAGTCGGAAAAGGGGCTTCTTGAGGCAAAGGGCTTGGCAAGCAGAGGCCTGGCTAGACTGACCAGCCACCTGGCGCCCCTGCACAGGTATGAGCTTCACAACTTTGCACAATGTCAGTGCTCGCCAGCTGTGTGACCTTGGGTACAGACTCTCAAGCTTCTCATCAGTGAAGTGAGAACAGTAAGCCCCACTTGGTTAGGTGGTTTGGAAGATATCAGGAGTACTGCACGAAAAACGCTTGGCTAGGTGCCTGGCACAGAGTAAGAGCCCGCAACTGGTAGAAGTTATGGTGATTATTGTTTATAAGAAAACATCAGGGGGGCGCTGGAGGCTTTTAAGCTATATTATGACATTTTTTGCGACTGACAAAGGTTGCCGGGCAGCCAGCAGGGTGGATGAATTGAACGAGAAGAAAAGTAGAGGCAGAGAAAGGAACTGGGGGGCTTTCACCAAGGGCTCGAAGACAAGTTAGAGGGCCCGAGTCAAAGCAGAGCAGAAACAAGGGCTACAGCCACACAAAAACATGTTTGCTGAACATCTCCTGGCCTCTCTCCTGCTCTGCAAACCTGCCTACCTGCAGAGCCTCACCCAGAAATTGTCAGGAACCTGTGCAGAAAGGTCCATTCCGAGGTCGGTGCCAAAGCAATTCAGCATGTAACAATGCATTAAAATAGCAGAGCTGGTGGGAGGAGAGGAAAAACACTGTAACCTTCCCCAGGGGACCCAGAAGGCCTTAACACACATCCATAATCCCCCGGAAACTTCTGCAATCCAAACGTCCAAACGAGAAGGTTTAAATGAGAATGAAACCCCATACGATGCACACGTGCTCACACACATGCGTATGTGTTTTTGAGGCGGGTGCCAGACTCGGAGAGCCCGGGCCAGCTGAGGAATGTCTTCCAGACCCAGAGAACCAGAGCTCCCATCCGCTGAAGCGCAGGCGGGGAGCAGGGAGTGGAGCAGTAGAGGAGGGGCCCTGGGCCTGATGGCCTCTCTCTAGATATTAAGCTCAGGAGCTCATTCCAGATTGGAAACACATGCGCTGCAAGGCAAGGCAGGAACCAGAAATCAACAACACATAAAAATATTTCCTTCCAAGACACTTCCCTCTACGATCTCGCCCCTCCTCCCCAGGCTTTACTTCCCTTCTTTATGGGCAATGGGGCTTGCTGGGGAGGTACAGGCTCTTGTGCCCCATAAATAATAATATGAGGAGAGGCTTTACATATGGTTTGTGTCTCTATTTCTGAGTCATTCAGAATGCACCTGAAGTTGTAACAGCCAAGGGAGAGATTTCCAATGGCACATAAAGCCTGCTTTGAGAAATGTGTAAAAAGGGCTTCTCTGTTTTACCTCAGTGTTTTGTTTTGTTTTTTCCTATTAGTGCCATATGGTGGTGGCACCATCTCCACACCTGTAGTTAGAACTTGGAGGGAAATTCACCTTCAAAAGCATGTCCCAGAGCAAAAGTGTCTTTTGATCAAGGACTTTCTACCCAGGGCCTACAGATGGTGCCAAGGGATACATAAGCATCCTCACTCTCCAAAATGTTGTGTTGTGACGGTTTGCCTGTGCGTGCATGCACGGATTTTTCTGAGAAAGCCCACAGACTGTTGTCAAATTCTCAACAGGATCCATTACCAAAAATGGTTAGAAATTAGTGACTTAGCTGTTCCCCAGCCCAGTGACCCCCATTCTCATCTGAAGTTTGAATCCTCTCCTTATAGTTTCATTCGTGCAATAATCCAATTTATGCTTGAACACGTCCAGTGATGAACATCTGACCGAGCAGCCTAATACTGAGAACAGAGGCTTTGGAGCTGGGGCTCCAAAGCAGGTGTTCAGAGCCTGGTGCTGTCCCTTTCTAACTTCGTGACTTTGGGTCAGTAGTTCAGCCTAGTTCATCTTCACTTTTATCATCTATATATGTATATGGATCATAACACGTCTTGGGTATTTTTGAGATTAAATGAAACAATGTATGCAAAATTTGTAGCGCAGCACATGGGAACGTAGTACATGGACAAGAAATGTCATTGCTGTTGCTATCATCCTCATCTCTTTTTTTTAATATGATTTTTTTATTTGTTGTTTTTAAAAATTGAAGTATAGTTGATTTACAATGTTGTGTTAATTTCTGCTGTACAGCAAAGCGACTCAGTTATACATATATATATTCTTTTTCATTATGGTTTATCCCAGGATATTGAATATAGTTTGCTGTGTTATACATTAGGACCTTGTTGTTTATCCATTCTCTATATAACAGTTTGCATCTTCTAATCCCAAACTATCATCCTCATCTTTATCATCATTGCTATTAGTATAGAGACAATTCATTACCATTCTGAAAGAAATGGTAATCCTTTCTGGTTTTCTTCCTTAACAAAATTCTTCTTCCTTATGTTGAACCAAAATCTGCTTCCCTGCAGCTTCTGGTCATTGGCATTCCTTGACACTTGGTCACACAGAGCAAGAGACAGACCTCAAATGCAGGCTGTCCCATCATTCAAAGTAGCATCCCAGGAGAACTTGCCTTCTATAATAAGGCATTATAGTAGGACTCACTCAATTAAAAAAAGGGAAATTAAAGTGAGAGAGCTTTAGACTCAAGATAACAAAGTGTTTTTTTTTTCAATTTGTTTCATGAAGACATTTCAACAATAAAGCTTTAAGTGGATAGTTTTAAAACTTAAAACACCACTGAACAAATCCAGTGTCTGGTTACACTTACCTTTTACCCAAAAGATTTTGCCTGCTCTTCCTATGACTATTGAATGACCACCACCACTGGCATTAACAGTGTTTCTTACAAATTCTTCCAACCCCTTATCTCCCTCTGTTACGATAAATGAAGGCACTCAAGCGAAGTCAGCATGTTACACACTACAGCTGATGACCCCCCCAGAGCAGAGCTAATTCCTGATCCTGATGCAATGATATTCCCGATTCTCTCATCTCCAGACAGATAATGGCTGTCCTGTTCTCCTTTGAGTTTTCAGCACTTACCACAGTGTCTAGCTCCTGTTAGGAACTTAAAAGATATTTGTAAAATGAACGAAGAATGAATGAATGAATGAATGAATAAACTTATAAGCAGTAGTAGCTTGTGCAAAGTAAATCACGTTCCTTTATTAACCCATTATGTCATATCCAATTTGAGTTATAAAAATTTGTGTTTTTATAGCTTTTATACTTAAAGTGCAATTGAGGACAGATATTCTATTTTCTCACTCCTGAAATCATTTCTTTTATTGGATGAACACACGTATCTTTAAATCACTCCATATATTGAGTGCTTTTATATCCTTTCCGCCATCCTCATTTTTGCCTCGCAGACATTGAAGACTGATTATTCATAGGCCCTAGAGATGCCAGCATCCTTAGCTTGGAACCTCGCCCAGCTATCCAGTGTTTGCCCACTGCCCTTCTCCTTGGCTTCATTATGACCTCTTGGGAGCTGGAGGTTTAAAGGAGAAGATAATGCAAAATTTGTAGTGCAGCACATGGGAACGTAGTACGTGGACAAGAAATGTCATTGCTGTTGCTATCATCCTCATCTCTTTTTTTTAATATGATTTTTTTATTTGCTGTTTTTTAAAATTGAAGTATAGTTGATGTACAATGTTAATTTCTGCTGTACAGCAAAGCGACTCAGTTATACATATATATATTGAAGAGACATGTTAGACCACTGAGCTCAGTTCTTCCTTATATTTAAAGGATCTTCAAGGTTAGGTCCATGGGGCTGTGTAGTAGCAGAAGTGAATCTTGTATGTGTCACCAGATCATGTGATTCAGAAGGAAGATCTTGTTCTCTAATCAGGGTGATTATCTAAGAGAGTAGATAAAGTCTACTGCCTTATCTGCTGCTACCCTCACTCGGGCCAGGTAGTTGGCGAAGCCCCAGAAACCAGTCACTTAAAAACAGCCTCCTATTAGTACCGACTATGTGTTAGGGAACAGATTGGGCCAAAAGTGCCTCTGCCTTCAACGAGCTAAAGAGAAAAAAAGTACTGAGACAATTTGAAAACAGTATAGTGACACAAATAGACAATTGGCAGAAGAAATTTGCACAAACAGAAATCTATTTAAAAGTTCAGCCTTGATGGCAAGCGAAGACATAAAGACGTTAAAAAAAATTAAAACTTCAGTGAGATGCCATATTTTTTAATAATTAAAATCTGTCAAGATTGAAAAGAAAGAAGAGTGCCAGAGCTGGTGGACACGCAGAGTCAGCATCCCCGCACGGCTGGTGGAAGGGAAGTAGATCAGGAGAGCCTTTCCAGAAAGCAATTTGGCAGTCAATTGCAGAAACTTTAATAAGTACACCCTGGGACACAGCACTCCCACTTGTAGAAATAATATCCTTAGGAAATTATCAGAGACACACAGAGAGATATATGTGCAAAAATATTCCTTGCAGCATAATTCATAATAAAAAGTAGGATACTTAAATACTGATGTTTGGAAATTTATTAAACTGCAATATATCCATATGATTGAACACTATGCCTAAAGTACTTCAGTGTCATAAATGAATTTTAACCACAAAAATGCTTGCAGTTTATTAAGTGCAAAAATGAAAGAAAAAGAAGCATTCACAGCAGACTGCTCGACAATACACAACCCTTCTGAGTAGGTTAACTCGTAGCTTCTCTTAGATCTCAACTCATTCGTTTTCATCTCCTGAGTAGTCAGTGTCTCTATCTTATGCCCTCAAGGTTCCATGTGCCTCTCCTTCATCCTCTTCAACTATATAAACGGAACCAGACTTTGTGTTCATTTGTGTGACTCTTTGATTAATGTCTGACTCTCCAACTAGACTGTAGCTGAATGAGGGTAGGGCCTGTGCTCAGAGCATGTTCAAGTGCTCAATACATTTTGAAAGAAAGATGCATGATACCACTATTCTATAAAAATCCATATGACCCTACACACACAGAAAGGGGACTGGAGTAGTATCTGCATTATCACTATTTTTTTTTTTTTTGGCAGAGACTTAGAATCTCTGCTTATTTTTTATATTTTCTTTTATTTTTTGGCTGCACCCCACAGCTTGCAGGATTCTTAGTTTCCCGACGAGGGATCAAACCTGCACCCTCGGCAGTGAAAGCACAGAGTCCTAACCACCGTCCACTTCACTATTTTTTTAAAATAAATTTATTTATTTATTTTTGGCTGCACTGGGTCTTCATTGCTGCGCATGGGCTTTCTCCAGTTGCGGCGAGCAGGGGCTACTCTTTGTTGTGGTGCACGGGCTTCTCATTGTGGTGGCTTCTCTTGTTGCAGAGCATGGGCTCTAGGCACGCAGGCTTCAGTAGTTGTGGCACGTGGGTTCAGTAGTTGTGGCACACGGGCTTAGTTGCTCCACGGCATGTGGTATCTTCCCGGACCAGGGCTCGAACCCGGGTCCCCTGCATTGGCAGGCAGATTCTTAACCACTGTGACACCTGGGAAGTCCCCAACTATCACTGTTTTGATAATGGAGTTTCTAGGACTAGAGGGACTGTGAATGATGTTTTCCTCTAAGCCTTCTGAATTGCGTACATTATGTTACTTTGGTCGTTTTTTAAATAATTACTGTTATAGAAACAAAGTTTGCAAATCAGTGTGGTGAGTGACATCTGTCTACAGACAAAATTTCTTGAGCTCTTGGGAATATCTGCTTCATTGGACACAGGAGGGGCGATCAGGAGGGGCTGGGAATCATATTGGGAGTAGCTAGTAGGGGAGAAATTGGGAGGAGAAAGGAGCAAACTTTTGATCGGAGCTGAGAAAGGCAGGGAAGACCAGGGTGGAGGGATCTGAGCTTCATGGGGAGGACAACATGTACTGCTGTGCTCACTGCTCGGGGAGGGGAAGGAGTCAGGTCCGAAGTGGTGGGAGATGAGATGGGGAGGGAGATGATGGAGAGACTCTAGGTCAGGTTGGAGCCTGTGGTCCAAGAAGTCGCTGAGGTTGGTGATGTGCCTGGTTTAGGTTTAAAGAGATCAATCTCATGGCTCTGTGGAGCGTGAACTGGTGAGGGAGAGGTCTGGAAACAGCAGGGTCCGTGTTGAGGCTGTTTCTGCCATCTGGACAGAAGAGATGAGGGTCTGAAATAAAGCTATGACTGTTGGGATGAACCAGAAAAAAATTGTTCAAGAACTACTGAGAAAAGAAAAACAGTGAGAATTGATAACTGAATCGGAGGGGGAAAGAGTCAAAGATAACATCAGATTTCTATCTGGAGTGACTTTACGGTTGTTGCCCCCAAGTAAGAGAGAAAATTCCAGGTGTCTTTCAGAGGAGGAAGAAGGGATCCACTTCGGACATGTTGAATTAGAAGCTTAGACGAGAAGTCTGGGCTGGAAATTTAGACTTGAGAGTCATCCACACATAAGCGATGATGAAAAGCTTGTGGGTGGATAAGGTCACCCAGGGAGAGCATTAGCATAGGAAGAGCAGCTGATCCAGGATGAGAACCCAGTTACAGGGTAGGTAGGCAGAAGGAAAGAAGACTTGTGAGGGAAAGAGAAGGTGTGTTCGGACACGTGGAGCCAAAAAGCCAAGGGAAGAGGGATTTTGAAGAGGAAAGAGTGATGGGATGAGCAGATGCAGCAGAGTTCCAGTAAATCAGGACTGAAAGAGTCCAGAAAAGAGTTGCAAATGAGAAGGTGAGCAGTGACCGAGGAAGAGCAATTGCAGTCGAATGTACACAGAGCCAGACTGCCAGAGGTTTAAGAAAAGGAATGGATTATGCAGAAGGAGCCTGTGAACATAGATCACTGTCCCCGAAAGTTAGTAAAAAGACAGAGTCGCTGGGAGGCCAGAGTGAAGACGGGGGAGAGATTTGAAGTCACAATGCGGGGGCGATGAAAATAAAGGAGAAAGAAATGACAGACGACAAAGCCCCAGAGGAGTCAGGAGGGAACAAGGCAAGGACACAGACCGTGGGTTAGCCTGCGCGGAAGAAGGGATGCCTCACCTCTGTGCCCTACACCGCTGTGATCAGTGTGGGAGGTTTATTTGTATCGCAATTGCTTATCCGTGCTGTAATCGCCAAAATCTTCCCGGCAGAATGCTGAGTGAGAAGGTTTGGAAGGGTGGCTGAGAGCTCCTTACAGCTTCCTGTAAATAAGAAGTGAGAGACGGAGCACGGTGACAAGCTGGTGCAAAAGAAGGGTGGTGTGTTTCCTGGAACATGCTAGAGCTTTTCAAGACCTGTAAGAGAGCTCAGTGGGGGCAGTAAACATTCAAACAGCAACCTGGTGCTGAAGAAAGACAATGAAAAGCATGAGAACTGGGGATTCCTTTGTACACACTGAAGCTGTGTTTGCCTCATGTAGTCTCTTCCCTTAGTTGTTTGCTGTCATTATACTTTTTTTTTTTGAGTCTCTTAATTTAAAGGTGTGCCAAGAACACAAAAAGGTTGAAAAAGCACTGCCTTGTCCTCCAAGGCTGAAGGAAAGGAAAGGAAGACAGGTATGGGTATCGGTGAGTTTATAGACTATTGAGAACTTTTTCTAAACTCTGATGGGGAGAGCTGAATAATTCAGCTCCTTGACAAACCTAATGTTTCCATGTAAATCCCCTAAATATAAAGGTCATTTCAAAGATAACAAGGACAGGGACCTCTTAACCATTCATGCATGAACCCGCACCATTATGCCTCAGCCCAAGTTCATAATGACTTGCCCAGCTGAAACATAGTTTTTTACCTTCTTTTAATTCCTAGTATGCATATATTCTATACAAAACAGCTCAGTTCTTAAAATATATTCTGTATTCAACAGACATTTATCAAGTACTTCCTGTTTTCCAGCATTTGACTTTGGTTGGGGGTAGGTGTAAGAAACAGAGAAATGAAAAGGCATTTCTGCATTTTTAAAGAAAACTTCTATGAGGTTATTGTGCCACTGCAATCATTTATACAATGATCCTTGCAACAAAAGTATTGATTCTAGAAAAGTTTCTCTCTTATTCATTAAATCGTCAGTTCTTTATTGAAAATGCTAAGATGTAGGCTCAACTCCAACACTGTAGTCTAAACCCTAGTGTCTTCCAGATCCATGACCACTCTCTTTCCCTACCACACGTTACCTGCCTCCTTTATTATTTAGGAATAATATCTAAACAAATGTATTTTTTTATTTCCATTAAATGATGGAGCTCTTAAGCTGTCCACTTATAGAATCAATCATATCTACTGGAACAAAGAAGCTGTTACTCAGCAATGAGTATAAAAGATGACTTTCTTGGGTTCTCACAGCTGGACAATAGACTTTGCTGAAAGAGAAAGGAAACTTCAATTCTGAAAGCTCCCTTTAAGTATCTGGAGCTACGTGTGGTCGGCTCAGATCATAGAGGTTTACAGAGAGTCTCAGCGTGGACAGCCAGAGGCATCTAAACAGTCTGCCCCTCGGGCTAATTCCCTTAGGAATCCAGTGCCTCCTGACATCTGGACCTCAGGGCGGGGCCATCAAATGGACACCGCAGGTTGGGCCCCACTTCCCACTGTAATTCTAGGATGTGAATGCCTCACTGCACGCCCCAAGACAACACGGAACACTCACAACAGAGTTGAAATGCAGCATGACGTGTTTGTTTAGAATAAGACGAGATGTTCTCTATCCCTTCCTTACCCCAGGATTCTCCATACCTATGCCTGCTGGTGCAGGAGATCCTCAGAATTTCTAGTGAGCTCCCAGTGAAGAAGGTGTAACTTAGCTGCTCTCAAAGGCTTCTCTTATCGGGGCTCTTCTCTGCCTCAAGTATCCTGAATTATTTCTTATTGGTCATGGTTTTCTCAACACTTAACCATCCCACTCCCTTTGACTGCAGTCCTCTGGTTGTCAGGGTCCCTCTTCATGCAGAATTAATCTGATTTTTTAGGGGGACCTAAACCACGTGACCAGCACCACGGACAATGGTGTACCATCTCCCCTGCTCTGGATATGAATCCTGCTTTTAATGCCACCTAAGAATCCACCCTCTTTGATTCATTATTTCACAATGTGGTCTTATCTTAAGAGCAGTCAACCAAGCTTTTTCAAACAAGTTCTGTACCAACTTGTATTTATATAATTTACTTTTAACCTTAAGTGAGGCCTGGACATTTTACCCAGTTGAATTTCATCTTACTGATTTTGGCCCATAATGTCAGTCTTCTGAGATTATTCTGAAATGCCGCCCAGTTCTGGTCATCTCTTATTCAACATTTTTATCAGCCAATTATATGAAGACATAAAAGATATACATATCAAGCTTGTGGGTAACACAGGAAGTCCTGTATCCCTGGAGACCTCCCTTTGGAATGGCTCTGAAGCATTAATCAGCACATAAAAGAACAAGACATCGCCTCCCTTACAAAAACATAACACAAAGCTTGCCAAGCTTTTTAGAGAAAAGCTCCAGAAATGTGTCTGGCTGAGGATGCAGGCTTCCCTAACTCTTTAGTTCAGAGCTCAGGGGATCAAGTCAAACAGGCCTGTATTGGGGTCCCAGCTGTGGGAGAGTTACTCTGTTTTTCTAAGGCTCAACTTTCCTATTTGAAAATGGAGGTCATGAAAGCAAGCACCTAATCATTTAGCTATGACTACCTAGTAACCACTGCCTATCCAAGCCATTCTCATATCCCCACACTCAAAACACACTGTGACTCACTCCACCTGGAGAGACCCTTTCCCACACACAGGGAGGTACCTTCACCCACTACAGGTCTAAGTCCAACCGTGCTTCCACCATACAGAAATCAAAATACACCCTCAAGAATCAGCCTTCTCACCGGTTACAGGAAGGTCCTTTCTCACGTACTCCTTGGCCAATATTCAACCATATAATGGTGTTCAACCATTACAAATTCGCTTGCTAATAGTTTTAAATGTTCAGTAAATACTTATTTCCTTTTTCAAGGAGTCCTCTCTCACCAGGAGCAAGAGCAGGCAGAGCTAGTGGTGGTGAGAGGGTTCAAATCGTAGCTGTGTCAATTACTAGCGATGTGACCTTGCAGGGATTACTTATTCTGTGCCTGAATTTCTTCATCTGTAAAGTGTGGTTAATAGTAATATCCACCTCTTAGGCTTGTCATGAGGTTTATGGGTGAACATACATATATAAAGGTCTTAGAATGGAGACTGACATATTTATTTCTTGATACCTCTCTACTCGTCTGTTCTCTTAAAATGTAAACCTTCCTTCCTTCTTTATTTTGTGTTGCCACTTTCCAGCCAGCCCCAGAAGTTAGCACCAAGAAGTCTCCCTCACTTAAGTTCTTTCACTTAATTCCCTCTTGACTGATTACTTCCTTATGATTTTCACACACCATTTAAAGTTTAGGGTTACCACTGTATTTCTATTTACATACGCCATTGATTATAAAATAAATCATCAATTTAACTAGCTTTTCAGAGAGGAAAATTTTTAAATCACGACCACAATAAATATATGTGCTTTGTCTACATCTAATTTCCAAAACCTAAATAAACACATATGTTTTTAAATGACTGTAGTTAATAATCATGTATTGTACATTTCAAAGTTGCTAAGAGAGCAGATCTTAAAAGTTCTCACCACAAGAAAAAAAAACTGTAACTGTATGTGGTGATGGCTGTTAACTAGATTTATGGTGGTGATCATTTCACAATATATTCATATATTGAATCAGTATGTTGTGCATCTGAAACTAATATCATGTTATAGGTCAATTACATCTCAATTTTTTAAGTGAATATTAATATGATGGATTTGTATATATGACAAGTGAGGGGTGGAGGGGATAAGAGAACCCTCTCACACATGGACCACAAAGCTCAGCTGGCCATCTTGCAAAGACCTGGGATATCATTGGTTATAAAGAAGAACCAAGCGAAAGAATATGGATGATTTAGTATGAACAATTGTTTCTGGGAAAATACACGTTAAAATATATCTACTCATCATATAACATTACTACTGTCTTTTAAGTGGTGGCAAATGGTTTCTTTTGTGATTTTTGGTGGTAAAATAAACATAACATAAAATTTACCATTTTAATCATTTTTAATGTACAATTCAGGGGATTAAGAATATTCATGATGTTGTGCAACCATCACCACTATTAATTTCCAAAGCTTTTCAATCATCCCAAAGAGAAACTATTACTACTCTACTTTCAAGTGGTGGCAAATGGTTTCTTTTGTGATTTTTGGTGGTAAAATAAACATAACATAAAATTTACCATTTTAATCATTTTTAATGTACAATTCAGGGGATTAAGAATATTCATGATGTTGTGCAACCATCACCACTATTCATCTCCAAAGCTTTTCAATCATCCCAAAGAGAAACTACTACTACTCTACTTTCTGTCTCTATGAATTTGCCTATTCTAAATGCTCATGTAAGTGGAATCATACAACACTTGTCCTCTGTGTCTAGCTTATTTCACTTAGCACATTTTCTAGGTTCAACCATGTTGTACCAGGAATCAAAATTTCATTCCATTTTAAGGCTGAAAATTCCACTGTGCGTATGTATGACACATTCACTGGTAATAAACATTTGTGTTGTTCCTGCCTTTTGACTACTGTGATAAAGTTTTATGGAAAATTGGTGAACAAGTATCTGTTTGGGTCCCTGCTTTCAATAACTTTGGGTACATAGAAGTGGAATTTCTGAATCATGTGGTAATTCTATGTTTAACTGTTTGAGAAACCACAGAATAGTCTCCCACAGCAGCTGCAACATTTTACATTCCCACCAGCAATACAAAAGGGTTCAAATTTTTCCACAGCCTTGACAACACTTATTTTCCTTTTTTGCCTTTTTTACAATAGTCAACCTAAGAAATATGAAGTAGAATCTAATTGTTGGTTTGGGTTTGCATTTTCTTAATGGTTAGTGGTGTGGAGCATCTTTTCAGGTGCTCACTGACCTTTTGTATGTCTTCTTTGGAGAAATATCTATTCAAGCCCTTTGTCCATATTTGAATTGGGTGTTTTGCTGTCATTATTGAGTGGTAGGAGCTCTTTATATATTCTAGATATTATCTCTTATCAAATATACAATTTCCAAATATTTTCTTCCGTTCTGTGGTCTGCTTTTGCACTCTCTTGACAGTGTCCCTTGATGCCCCAAAGTTAACTTTTATGAAACCGAATTTATCTCTTTTTCTTTTGTTATCTGTGCTTTTGCTGTCAAAACCAAAAAATCATTGTCAAATTCAATGTCCTGAAGTTCTTCCCTGTATTTCATAGCTTCATAGTTTCAGTGCTTATGTTTAGGTCTTTAGTCCATTTTGAGTTAATGTTTGTATGTGGTATTAGGGATGGGTCCAACTTCATCTTTTGCCTGTAGATATCTAATTCTCTCAATATCAGTTGTACTGAGAACTGTTCTTTCCCCATTAAATGTTCCTCCAAATTTGTTCTTTTTTTTCAAGATTGTTTTGGCTACTTGGGGTCTCTTGAGAGTCCATATGAATTTTGAGATGAATTTTTCTATCTATGCAGAACATATTGTTGGGATTTTGATAGGGACTGCCATAAATTTGAAGGTCACTTTGGGTAGTACTGTCATGTGAACAATCTTACATCTTCCAATTCATGAATACAGGCTGCCTCTTTACCGATTTATGTCTTCTTTCATTGTTTTCAGCAATGTTTTTTAATTTTCAAGTTTATAAGTTTTTTGCTTCCTCAATTAAATTTATTCCTATGTATTTTATATACTTTAGATGCTATTGTAAATGGAATTGTTTTCCTGATTTCCTTTTCAAATTGCTCATTGCTAGTGTATAAAAAGGCAACTGATTTCTGTATCTTGATTTTGTATCCCACTGTTTTGCTGAATGTGTTTATTAGCTCTAACAGTTTTGTGTGTGTGGAATCTTAGGGTTTTCTATATATAAAATCATATCACCTGCAAACAGAAATACTTCTATGTCTTCCTTTCTAATTTAGATGCCTTTTGTTTCTTTTTCTTGCCTAATTGCTCTGACTTCCAATACTGTGTTGAGTAGAAGTGATGAAAGCAGGTATTCATGTCTTGTTCCTGATTTTTTAAAAAAATTATCACTTTCACCATTGAGTATATTAGCTGTTGATTTTTCATAGGTGGCCTTTATCACCTTGAGGAAGTTTCCTTCTATTCTTAGTTTATGGAGTATTTTTTTACCATGAAAGGGTACTGAATATTGTCAAATGGTTTTCTGCATCAATTGAGGTGATTATGTGTTTTATTTCTTTATTCTATTACTGTGATATATTACATTGATTAATTGTCTTATGTTGAAACAGCCTTGCATTCCAGAAATAAAACTCACTTGGTCATATTGTATAATCCTTTTAATATGCTGCTGAATCTGGTTTGCTAGTATTTTCTTGAGGATTTTTCCAGCAATATTCATGAGGGATAATGGTCTGTAGTTCTCTTTTATTGTATTGTCTCTGTCTGGCTCTGGTATCAAGTTAATACTGGCCTCATAGAAAGAGCTAAAACGTGGTCCCTCCTCTTCAGTTTTTTGGAAGAGTTTGAGGATTGATGGTCATTATTCTCTACATGTTTGGTAGAGTTTACCAGTGAAGCCATTCTTCGGGCTTTTCTTTGTTCAGAGGTTTTTAATTACTAATTCAATCACCTTACTATTCGTATTTTATATTTCTTCATGAATCGTTGTTAGTAGTTTGTGTTTCTTGGAATTTGTCCATTTCATCTAGATTATCCACCTTGTTGGTGTACAAATGTTCATAGCATTCTCTTAAAATCTTTTTTATTTCTGTAAAGTTAGTAGTAATAGCCCCACTTTCACTCCCGATTTTAGCTATTTGAGTATCCTCTCTTCTGTTCTTAGTCAGTCTAACTAAAGGTTTGTCAACTTTGTTGACCTTTTCAAAGAAACAACTCTTGGTTTCATTAAATTTCTCTATTGTTTTTCTTGGCTCTATTTTATTTATCTTTGTTCCAATTTTTATCAATTGCTTCCTTCTGCTCACTTTAGGTTTAGATTGCTCTTTTTCTAGTTTTCTAAGTCATAAAGCTAAGTTATTGATTTGAGATCTTATTTCTTTTTTAATGGATGCATTTATAGATATAATTTGCCTCTTAGCACTCTCTTTAAAGTATTCCAGAAGTTTTGTATGCTGTGTTTTCATTTCATTTGTTTCAAGCTGTTTTCTAATTTCCCTGTGACTTCTCTTCTTTGACCCATCCATGGTTTAAGGCTGTGTTGTTTAATTTCTACATGTTTGTGAATTTTCAAATTTTCCTCCTGTTATTCATTTTTAGCTTCAGCCCATTGTGATCAGAAAAGATACTTTGTATGACTTAAGTTTTTCACTTTATTAAGACTTGTTTTGTGACCTATGATCTATCATGGAGAATGTTCCATGTACACTTGAGAAAATATGTATTCTGCTATTATTGGGTGATGTGTTCTATATATGTCTGTTAGGTCTAATTGGCTTATAGTGTTCTTCACACCCTCCATTTCCTTATTGATCTTCTATCTGCTTGTTTTATCCATTATTGAAAGTGGGGGTATTGAAGTCTCTATTATTGTAGAGCTGTCCATTTCTCTCTTCAATTCTGTCAATGTTTGCTTCATATATTTGGGGGATCTGATGTTTGGTGCATGTATGCTTATAATTGTTAGATTTTCCTGATAAATTGATGCTTTTATTAACATACATTGTCTTTCTTTGTCTCTTGTAACAGTTTTTGATTTAAAATATATTCTTTCTGATTTAATGTAGGCACTCTGGCTCTCTGCTGGTGATTCTTCACATGGAATATATATTTTTTCCATTCTTTCACTTTCAATCTATTTGTGTCTTTAGATGTAAAGTGAGTCTCTTATAGACAGCCTATAGTTAGATCATATGTTTTAATCCATTCTTTCGATCTGTGCCTTTTTGCTTGGGGAGTTTAATCCATTTATATTTAAGGTAATTACTGATAAGGAATGACTTACTTCTGATATTTTGCCATTTGTTTTCTGTCCCTCATTTGCTTCATTATTGTTTTCTGTTGTGTTTAGCTGATTTTTTGTAGTGACACATTTTGATCCCTTTCTCATTTCTTTTTGTGTATATTCTATAGATATTTTCATTGTGGTTACTATTGGGATTACTTATAATATCCTAAAACTGTAATAATCTAATTTGAATTGGTACCAGCTTAACTTCAATTGCATACTAAAACTCTAATCCTATACAGCTCTGCCCCCCACTTCATGTTAGTAACACCACAAATTACATCTGTATACATTGCCCAATAACATAAGTTTATAATTCTTTTTTATACATTTGCTTTACAAATGTTGTAGAAAATTAAAAGTGGAGTTAAAAACCAAAATTGCAGTAATACTGGCTTTTATGTTCATCCATGTATTTAACTTTACAGGAGATTGTTATTTCTTTCTATAGCTTCAAATTGTTGTCTTGCATTTCAACCTGAAGAACTTCCTTTAGCAGATATAGTTATAATAAAACCCCTTAGATTTTGCTTATCTAGAAACATCTTAATTTATATCTCACTTTTGGAGGACATTTTTGTCAGATACAGAATTCTTAACTGCAATATGTTTTCTTTCAGCAATTTAAATATATCATCCCACTATATCCTGCCTCCAAAGTTTCTGATGAGAAATTGGGTAATAAACCTACAATATTAAGGATCCCTTGTACATGATGAGTTGTTTACCTCTTGCTGCTTTCAAATTTCTCTCTTCTGAAATTTCAACAATTTTATTAGAATGTGTCTCAGAGTGGGTCACTGAATTTATGCTACTTGGAGTTAGTTGAACTTCTTGCATTTGTAGATTTACATATTTCATCAAATTTGACACTTTTCAGCCATTATTTCTTCAAATAATCTTTCTGTTCCTTTCTCTTCTCCTACTGGGACTCCCATAATGTTATGTTGATCTGCTTGATAGTTCCCAATCCTTTATGCTGTGTTCACTTTTCTTTGTTCCTATTTCTTTCTGATCCTCAGATTGGATCATTTTAATCATCCTATCTTCTTCATTGGTTCTTCTGCATGCTCAAACCTGCTGTTGAACCCCCTCATGAATTTTTCACTTTTTTTCCCTTTATTCTTTTAATTTATTAAAGTATAGTTGACTTACAATATTATATTAGTTTCAGGTGTACAACATAGTGATTCAGTTTTTTTATAGGTTACACATCATACAAAGTTCATATAAGATATTGACTACATTCCTTGTGCTATACATCACATCCCTGTGACTTATTTACTTTATAACTGGCAGTTTGTACCTCTTAATCCTCTTCACCTATTTTGCTGCTCCCCACACCTCTCTCCCCTGTGGTAACCACTAGTTTGTTCTTTGTATCTGTGAGTCTGTTTCTGTTTTATTATATTTGTTCATCTGTTTTGTTTTTCAGATTCCACATATAAGTGAAATCATATAGTATTTGTCTTTCTCTGTCTGACTTATTTCACTTAACATAATACCCTCTAGGTCTATCCATGTTTTCACAAATAACAAGATTTCATTCTTTTTTATGGCTCATCTATCTTTCCTTTTTATAGCTGATCACACCTTCTTTATCCATTTACCTGTCAATGGGCACTTTGGTTGCTTCAATATCTTGGCTATTGTAAATACTGCTGCTGTGAACATTCTGGTGCATATATCTTTTTGAATTAGTGTTTTTGTATTCTTCAGATAATTACCCAGGAATGGAATTGCTGGATCATGTAGTAGTTCAATTTTTAATTTTTTGAGGAACCTCCATACTGTTTTCCATAGTGGCTGCATCAATTTACATTCCCACCATCAGTGCAATAGGGTTCCCTTTTCTCCACATCCTCAACAACACTTGTTATTTTTTGTCTTTTTAACAATAGCCATTCTGACAAGTGTGAAATGATATCTCATTTTTGTTTTGATTTGCATTTCCCTGGGAGTGAGCAAGTCTGTGTGTGAGCCTTTAAGAGTGAAGTCTTGATTCCTACAGCCCTCCAGTAAGCCCCACTGTTTTTCAAAACCAGTCAAGGGGTCTTGTCTTCCTAGTTCCAGATCCTGGGGCTGGGGTGCCCAATGTGGGGCTCAAACCCCTACTCCTTAGGGAGGATCCCCGAGCTTGTGATAGCTGCCTCCTCTTCTGGTTGCCCACTAGGGGTGTGGATCCCAAGAGATCACTTCTCTTCCCTTCCTACCAGCCACAGTGTGGTTTTTTCTTTATACCCTTGGCTGTAGAAAAACTGTTCTGCTAGTCTTAAGGTTGTTCTCAGAGAGAGTTTTTCTATATGTGTTTGTAGTTTTGGTGTATTTGTAGGATGAGATGAGCTCAGGGTCTTCCTAGTCCACCATCTTCCATATGCTTTTTCTTTATCCCCCCCCAGTGTATTTTTTATTTAAGCTATGATAGTTTTCAGCTGCAGAACTTCTGTTTAGTTCCTTTATATAATTTCTATCTCTGACTGCCCTGGTGGTGCAGTGGTTAAGAATCTGCCTGCCAATGCAGGGGACCTGGGTTCAAGCCCTGGTGTGGAAGATCCCACATGCCATGGAGCAACTAAGCCCGTGTGCCACAACTACTGAGCCTGTGCTCTAGAGCCGACGAGCCACAACTACTGAGCCCACATGCCACAACTACCGAAGCCCACATGCCTAGAGCCCATGCTCCGCAACAAGAGAAGCCACCACAATGAGAAGCCTGCATGCAACAACGAAGAGTAGGCCCCACTCACCGCAACTAGAGAAAGCCCACACGCAGCAACGAAGACCCAACACAGCCAAAAATAAATAAACAAATTTATTTTTAAAAGTTTCTCTCTTATTTTTGTATTCTCATTTTGTTTTCATGTTGTTTTCCTGATTTCCTTTAGTTTTTGTTCATGTTTTAGCTCTTTAGCTCTTTGAGCATATTTGACAATCTTTTTATCATGGGTGTGTATTTGTCTTCAGTTCAACTTTAAGCTCCTTAAAAAACAGTGACTATGTCATTTTTCCATACTTAATGGAATCCTGTGTCCTTAGATCATACAATGGAAAAAAAGATGTGCCCTGTTGAAACCTGAGCTCAAATCTCATCTCTTGCTCTATGATTCTGTACAATTCCCTTAACCTCAACCTCTCTGCTTCCCAGCTTCCTCAATAAGTTGGTCAGGATAATAACTGAAAGAGTGGATATGGAAATGCTTGTACATAATGGGCACTCAGGAAATGTCATTTATTGCATGCAATCTGTGGTAGTGAACAAATTCTTGTCCAAATGGTACATATCTGTTCATCTTTCTAGTTAACTGTTTCCTATGTGTCAAGGTTTGAGATCACCAAACCCAGGCTAACCAAAACTCATGTATCTGTTTTAGAGTCCAGCCCAGTATTGTTTTGGCATTACCACTTATGTTTTTGAGTTGCCTCTGCTCTGAGCCTACTTCTGCATTCCATCCTGTCTACTTGAAAGTCAGACTGGGGAAACCTCAGCTCCATGGACAACAGATAATTTACTTTAGGACACTCAGACCTTCTCTACCTCCTAGGGGTCCAGCTCCCAAGCATAGTGGATTCAGCCTAGGGGAAGAAAGTAAAACCACCACATGCATCCTTCTTTGAAACACTTATGATCCTTGATTCACAGCTCTTTATGTATATTTGTGTATCTGTACCTATGTATATTATTAACCATACCTCAAGATTGATTTGGCCAACTCTAGTGATAGGAAAGGAAATGGTTAGCTACCCCCTTCCCTGTGTATGTTTGGAACCAAATTAAAAGATAATACCAATTTTCCTAGCAAAGTAACTTTTGGGAAACATGGCTTAGATGTGCAGCAACAATGGGCTCCCCAACACTGAACTCTGAAATTCACCAGACTTACCACCCAGCCATGGCAGCCCTAGATCAGGTATGCCTCACCTGCAGGAGCAGAACCCACCCTCTCAAGTCTCTGCTGTAGAAAGCGAGGATAAGGGGAGTGCGTCGGTAGATACAGGAAGCCCGCAGAGAAAGGGGGGTGTGTTATCCATGCCCAGCCCCTGACCCCCAGTTTGCCAATCAGAATAATCACTGCTCATTCAAGTACACCTTGATTTACAAATCTTCTGGGATTTTTTTTTTTTGCGGTACGCAGGCCTCTCACTGTTGTGGCCTCTCCCATTGTGGAGCACAGGCTCCAGACATGCAGGCCCAGCGGCCATGGCTCACGGGCCCAGCCGCTCCGCAGCATGTGGGATCTTCCCGGACTGGGGCATGAACCTGTGTCCCCTGCATCGGCAGGCGGACTCTCAACCACTGCACCACCAGGGAAGCCCCTTCTGGGATTTTTTTAAAGAGTTTTTTTTTTTAACAGAAACAGTCTGGATAAGGAGGGAGCCTTCCCAGGTGGAAGGATCAGAGTCTACCACTACAGAGAGATGGAAGGCTATGACCCAGCTTTCCAAGGGAAGAAAGGATGGAGATGCCCTTCTTGCCCTGAAGCAAAAGGAAGGAAAACCACAGCCTGCCATGTGCCCCTGCTCCTCCCCTTCCACGGTGGCCCCAGTAACAGTTTCTGACAACAGAATGTGGTTGGAATGCACACTTGTGTGAAATTACTGCTCCTGCCTGGGATAAGATAAAAAGCATTTCTCTTATGTGAGTTACTGAGTAATAAATGGATCATAGGTGGTGGTGCAGGATGGCTCAGGAGCTAAACTGCCAGGGGTTGGACCTCAGCTGCATATCCTTGGACCAATTACTTAACCTCCTGATGCCTCCGTTTCTTCACCTTTAATACAGTGACTTACAGTGCTGCCTACCTCACAGGGTTATTTTGAGGCTTAAATAAGTTAATATATCTAAAGTAATTAGAACAGTATCTCTGAGTGCTCCATAATTGTTAGCTATTATCATTACCTAATTCTCAATTATCTTCACTAAAGACAAGATGAAGAGACATGAACTGTTCATAAATTGGCTTGCCATCCAGAAACACACTCTCTTAAATTTATATTGCTCTTTTTATAACCCTAACCTTCTCTAGTTTGGGTTGAACTGTTATAATAGACTCTGATATATCAGGGAGCATTCACAAGAACATCATGGAGATTTGACAGTGGAAGGAGAGACGTGATTTCAGCATCCCCCTGCTAAGTGTTGATGGGTCATTCTAATTCTCATTTTCTCTCCTTTCTGAATGGCTGTCTCTGTACCCACCAATCAAAGTTGCAGCTCACCCTGCCCCATATGTGAGGGTTGGTGGATGTACTTTACAAGCTTCTAAAGCCAAGGGCTTTTCTCCCCACCCATAGGTCCCATTACTGCAGAATAGACTGTGGGCTTGGAGATGGGATGAGATGGAAGCCGGGAGTGTACTTGGTGCTCTAAGTGCTGGTGCTGGACTGTTGGCAGAAATCGCATTACCTGCACCTTACGAGAGGTCTGGGAGGACAACAGGGCCGGGCAGGAGAGAGCAAACCTGTCCCACATGAGGGATCAGGGAGCCAGATGGCAGGTCAGACCAGCACCAAAGCAGGGCCAGAGGAGCGCAAAGGAGCTGAGTGGGCCACAGGGGAAATGCCAGCTGCAGGGCACAGGAGGCTGGAGGAGGGTCACCAGTCCCTGCAGACTTTCAGGAGCAGTCTCCACTGAGAAACTAAGGGTGGCATCTGGATTAATCACTAGGCTGTTAGAGAAGTGAGGACCATACTTGAGAATCTGAAGGTAGGTGAAGGCAGTACTCTAGTCCCTGAACAGACTGTCAGAGGCCGCCTGGGGAGCCTAGACACTGATCCTGGACAGGAAACTGAGACAGGGTCCTGCCACCCCAGCAGTCTGCCCTCTTTTGGGAAACTGTGAGTATATACATACGTATATTTGGAATATATAGTAACAATTATAGCTACCATTTATTAAATGTCTACTTAGCCAAGAACTGTGTTAACAGACTCACATTTACCACCTCATCTTTTTTTTTTTTTTTTTCCGGTATGTGGGCCTCTTACTGTTGTGGCCTCTCCCGTTGTGGAGCACAGGCTCTGGACACGCAGGCTCGGCGGCCATGGCTCACAGGCCCAGCCGCTCCGTGGCATGTGGGATCTTCCTGGACCGGGGCATGAACCCGTGTCCCCTGCATTGGCAGGTGGACTCTCAACCATTGCGCCACTAGGGAAGCCCTCATCTGTTTTTTTTAATAAGTGAATTTTTATTTTTATTTTTATTTATTTAATTAATTTTTACTGGAGCATAGTTGCTTTACAGAGTTGTGTTAGTTTCTGCTGTACGGCAAAGTGAATCAGCTATACGCATACATATATCCCCTCTTTTTTGGATTTCCTTCCCATTTAGGTCAGCACAGAGCACTGAGTAGAGTTCCCTGTGCTATACAGTAGGTTCTCATTCGTTATCTATTTTATACATAGTAGTGTATGTATGTCAATCCCAATCTCCCAATTCACCCCACCCTCCCTTCCTCATTTAATGCAGACAATAACCTTCTCAGAGAGGCCCTGTTCCACCCTTCACACCCTCTAGGGTGCAAGGGCCATGTCTCGGGCCAAGGGACTTGGCCTGTCTCCCTCCCTGTGTACCCAGGACCAAAAGCAGCATGTGCCAGTCCAGGAAAGGTGCTTAATCAATATTTGCTGAATATTTATCTCTGTTTTCAAATGAGGACACTGCAAACTAGAAAGGTTAAGTGACTTTTCAAAGTTACACAGGTTACAAGGAAAAAGTCAGAACCCAAACCCAGCTCTGGCTGACTCCGTGGCCTGTTTGCTTTTCCATCTTTCTCCTCCTTGTAGAGTGGAAAGCAGGCTGGCGTGGCCGTCAGGACACCAGCTTCTACCTCCAGTTCTGCCTCTGCAGCTGTGAACTTGGGCAAGTGACTTCACTTCCCTGGGCGCCGATGTTCTTCCCCGTAAATTAAAGGGCCAGAGCAGCCAACATCCAAGATTCCTTCCAGTGCTCGGGGCTGTGGCTGCCATGGATCAGGGGGCCCCCAGCGTCGTGGTCTGAGTCACAGTGGATGCTTCCCAGGAAACAGAGACCTGGAAAGGTCAGCTGATGGGTGGTCTGACCAAAATCTTGGAAAATGTGGGGCAAGAAGCTGCCCCGGGGAATGAAAGGCTGATGAGTGTCCAGCTCTCTTTCCCATCAGGAATGTATGTCCCATCCTCACCCTCGGGAGAGTGGCCACTGCTGCTCAGACCCAGGGCAGCGGGTGTCCTGCAGCTCCAGGGGTTCAGCCTCCGCTGTTTTCAGAGCCTCACGACCATTCCTGTCGGCGAGCGATGCTCTCCAGTGATGAGAGCTGGTTGATGTTTGGGGATTACAAAACTCTCAATTCTGAATATTAATTTCGGCCACATTCACAAAATCCCCTTAATTACAGTTCCATTTTAAACACTCTTGCTCAGTGAGGTTCTTCCATTTAAAACACAGTGGTCCAGAAGAAACAACCACGCAGCTGCTGTGAATTATGTGTTATTTTCAAGATGCCTAGTATCAGACTTTACAAGGTTTTACTGCCTCTGCTTTCATACTATTATTAAGAGCAATTTGTGTATGTTTGTACAGGCTTTCTCCCAACAGATCTTATTTTTTTTCTTCCCAGAAAGTCCAAAGGGGCTCGCACGCAGTGCTTGACTCCCTTTCTTCTAGTCTGTGGCCGCCCTTGTTCAGTAAGGTGAAGAAGGCTGGGTTACGTGAGAGTGGGGACCTGCACCCTTTTGGGGGTCAGGGGTCCCTTCCAGAAGCTGGTGAAAGCCCCATTTCCATCCTCCCATTCCTAAGTTATATGTGCACATACTCACAACATGTCACAAGCAAGTTCAAGTGGTTCTAGGACCCCCTGAAGCCCAGCCGCAGAGGCCCCTAATGCTAGATTAAAACCTGGGTCATTTTAACACATGGCACTCAGAACAATGGGGCAGCCTTATGAAAAGAGAAAACAATTAACCTTGACCCTCACCTTACACCTTGTATAAATATTAACTCAAATGGACCAGAGGCTTACAAGTAAGTGCTAAAACCAGAACTATACTAGAAGAAAATACAGGAGAAAATCTTTGTGGCCACGGGTAAGACAGACTTCTTAGCTATGACACCAAAAGCGTGAAGCATAAAAGAAAAAAGGGACCACCAGGACTTCACCAAAACTGAAAGCTTTTACTCTTTGGAAGACGTTGTTAAGAAAATAAAAAGACAAGCTGCAAACTGGGAAAAGAAATATTTGCAGAACACTTAACTCTGTGCTCCTCTTAAGAAACTTGCCTGGAAGTCCTGCCCCAGAATGTTTGCTTCCCTTTTGTTTTAACCCTTAGCTGGGTAGTAGCCTGGGAAACGTTGCCTTTCAGCTGGGCATAAGGCTACTGGAGTAACACGGGGTTTTGTGACCAAGGCGGAAGAGGAAATGCAGATTGGGTAGGTAACCAAGAGCGCGCCATAGGGGCAATGCAAACTTCTGAAGAAGACAGAATCTCAGCCTGTGGTAACAAAGCACTCCCCACAAGTCTGGCCCTGTCCCTGGGGCTTGGTAAGCAGAACTGTCTCCAGCTTGGAGCTCCGTCTACCACAGGACAGGCCTCACACATGGGAGGCCATGTGGCAAGATGCGTGTGCGGACTATAGGGGTCAGGGCTGCAGAGGGCAGGAGAGAGCCCCCCCTCAGGGTGCACCTGTCCTCACACTGGTGAAGGCAGTGGTCCTGAGCTCGGCCTCTACAGCAAGTGATTTCAGGAAGCAGGGGAAGGACTAAAGACACGGAAGCAGGCAGTAGGATGCTGCCTTCAAGAACTAAAAAGGCAATGTGCCTGGCGCGGCAGGAGGGGAGTGCTGAGAAGGTGGAGTTAAAGTTGGTCTGAGCCAGGTCGAGGCAAATCCTGAAAGCCAGACGGAGAACGTGGGGCTTGATGACAAAGTAGTTGGACTCTCCTTCTAGAACCGAGGGGTGACTTGATGAAAACTGACCTATTCTGATCTGCTGTTCCTTCTCCAAAGAGACACCTGGTCATCGACTTTCTTCATACCCACCGTTAGGGAAGATACACTCATTTATTTCAGGGGAAGAAAGCCTCGCCTGCTGCACCAACCACAGGCATCGGCCAGTGACCACCATCAATCACCCTCTAGTGCAGAAGCAGAGGGCAGCATCCCTCCCCAGCACAGCACCCAAAACGTATTAGCAAGTGATCAGAGTTGGCCCTCTGGACACACCCCGTGTGGTGGGGCTGACAGATAAGCCCTGCCCTTTGCTCCCTGCACCCACCGGCCCCTCTTCTGCCCCCAGTGCCCCCGACTGAGCCACCCCTCCCATTTTCACCCCCATTTCGCTGTTGCTGTGTATTCTTCAGGCTGCAGCCATTCTCCCTGTCATTGCTTTGTATTCACTTAAGCCTGATTTCACCTGGAAAAAAAGGTCAGACGTGAACCAGAACCCAGTGTGACATGGCCATAACCAGGTCCCTCAGGAACGGCCCTGGAAAGATTGTCCCACAGGATGGGACACAGGATGGCAGGGGGCCAGGGGGAAAGCGGACAGAAACATCAGAAGCAAGGAGAGAAATGACACCGATGTGAGGGGGTGGGCGTGGTGGGAATAGAGATGGGAGGGTCAAGGTCAGACACTCACAGAGGCGAGAGGTCTTGGTCGGAGAACAGGAAGCTTACAGTCCAGTGTGGAGGCCACAGCCCCATCCAACAGCGAGCAAACCACATAAGGTGGGTCTAGGGTTCCGAGGTTCTGTTCATCCTGGAGTGACATCTCCCTGAGCTCGAGGTCACTTCCGCGAGCAAAGCAAAATACAAGGGAAAGGATATTATGCTGACGAGTGAGGTAGCTGCTCTCGTGTGAAAATCAGGGGGCAACAGGGTGGCTCTGAGAGCTTTTAAAGGCTTTCTCCTCTCCTAACAATGCATCAGAGGAGAGATTTGCCTCACGTGCTTTTCACATGCGTGTATCTGTCCCGGAGTCGCCATGGTGACGCTGTGTATGTTTGCATGGCTGGAAGCATCAGAGATGGAAAATGAAGCCAGGGTGGACCAGAGCAGGGAGCCCTGCAGGAATTTCCCTCTGATCCTCTGCAGGCAGCCAGCTAAACAGAAAGCTAATGTGCCCGTCAGAGCTTCATCATCAAACTTGGTACTTCCAACAGCTCAAGGAGGGAAAAAGTCACAAAGCACAACAGTTATTCCTGGGAGTGTTCAGGTAAACCTATCTTCCCCAAGCAGAGTTCAGCAGGTTGGGATTTCCTAGTGAGAGTCCCGCGGGTCGGTCCTGCAGGCCCAGGTGCAGCACAAACACAGCAGGGCGGAAGGGAGGGTCTCAAAGACAGTGGGTGGGACCACTGTCACCAGTGGGGCTGACAGCGCCCAGGTCAGGAAGGCATCCGTGATGTCCGTGCTGCCTGGACCCGTGCATCTGTGAGGGATCCCTTTTCTAGATGAGACCTGTCACCTCGTTGCTGATGTCCCACAGACGAGAACCTCAGTGCTCACGGCAATTCCTCAAGCAAGACATTCAGCCTTTTAACCACTTCTTTGTCTTCTTAATCACCTCCCAACATTCCCTTAAATGGAGGGAGGCATAAACTAGACAACACGGAGGATTCTGACCAGCATTTAGTCCAATGATGGACTAATGTCTCTATCACCTAAACTTATTTTTAGGTAAATCACATAACATACGTATGATGGTCAGCATTTAATCCAGTGTCTAGATCAAAATATTAGGTGCTCAAAAATATTTATCAGGGCCTCCCTGGTGGCGCAGTGGTTGAGAGTCCGCCTGCCGATGCAGGGGATACGGGTTCGTGCCCCGGTCCGGGAGGATCCCATATGCCGCGGAGCGGCTGGGCCCGTGAGCCATGGCCACTGAGCCTGCGCATCTGGAGCCTGTGCTCTGCAACGGGAGAGGCCACAACAGTGAGAGGCCCGCGTACCACAAAAAAAAAAAAAAAAAAAATATATTTATCAAACAAATGAGTAAAGTTCCCAGATAGGTGGGACAGTGTCCAGGAAATATGGAAATGATTCCCACCTAGAGGCCTAGTGAGCTGCTTTGCAAGGGGTATGGTACAGAGAGACTGTTGGACAGGATGGGGTGCTAAGCTAACTGTGCGTCTAACCCACCCCCCCTTTCTTACATAGAGTCATTCCTACACAAACTTCAGGAGCACAGAGATCAAAATGTACCTGGAAATGTACTGTAGATCTCAGTTGACTGGTAGAATGTCTTTCCCACTATGAAGACCTAAGATTTGGGCAGATGGCAAAGCAGGCTAAAAATAACATAAAATATACAAAACATCATCGCATTTTCCTGCAGGCAGTAAAAACAACTTCCTAGGCCAGCAGCAAAGCTCCAAATAAAAAGTGCATTGAAATGTATTTTGCAGGATGGAGATATTGTCTGAAAGAGCACCTGAGTACTTTCCTGAATTTATAGGCTGCTTTGTTGCTGTTCGATTTTGTATCAGGCCAAGTAATAAAGTCATTCAGTCGTTCAACAAACATTTATAATGTAGAGCAGTGGTTCTCTACTGGGGCAATTCTGTCCCCCAGGGCACATGGGTAACATCTGAAGACATCTTTGATTGTCACAGCTTGGTGGAGGGTGCTACTGGCATCTAGGGGAGGCGAAGGATGATGCTAAACATCTCACAGTGCACAGAACAGACCCCAACACAAAAGAATAATCTGACGCCAAATGTTGAGGAACCTCAGAGAGGGAGATAGAAACCCATGGTAGCACATAGTGAGGTTTCTATCCAAGTCCTAGGGAGTCTGAGAAAGCTTATCAGATGCGTGATACGTACACTGACACTTGAAGAAGAACTAGGAGTGAACTTAAATGAAAAACAGGATTCCAAAGCAGAAGAAACGACTTAGGCAAAAGCCTGGAGATGAGCAGGTAAAGAACTGCAAATAGAGTAGACCTTCTCTAAAGCAACCTTCCCTTATATCAACACTTTTGTAAAACAAACTGACTGCTGCCCACAGCACACTGAGCATGCATTGTTGTAAGCCCGTGCACTTCTGTACCCCCAGATGAGTTAAATGCTTATCAAGGGTCAGTTGTGTTTGTTCCCAAGGCTGTTTATGCCAGTTTTAGTGTTATTTAATTAAATACCACATAAACTCATGAAATATGATTGTGAAAAGAAAGTTGCTGTTTTTATTCTAAGTAGAATGCTTTGAAAAGATTTAATGAAGGTGAATCCTAAAAAGAAAATATTATCAAATTAGATATGGGTAAAACAACTTCAATAGCTTGAGGAGGAAAAAAAGTCTTTAAAAGATAGAAGATTTATGCACTCACATTGCTTCTCAAGTGTCAAGTCTATGATACACTTTTTGGAAGACTGCAACTGGAAATCATAAATAATCCATTATTGGTGTGGTTTATGCAAGAAAGATGACTCTCAACACCCATCAACTTACTGACACTCCAAGAAAAGGTCTTGGCCCTATTTCAAAACATTGCTGAATAAATGTACATTTATGTGTTTTGAAATAAAATATGCATCTCATGTACACATCATTTTTATGGTTCTCTGTTTTACCCAACAATATTTATTAATTTTATCAGATAACACAGTTTCTACCATATCTGGGTACAACTGAGCACAGGGCAAGCAGAGGATTTGGCCATAGATGAGGAACAAGAGGTGAACTGGGGCCTGATGAGGAGTCTCTTGTGCTTGGACCTTCATAAGAAATAGAAGCCATGAAAACTGTTTAATCAGGGAGTTACCTGACCACATAATGTGCTTTGGAAAGGTATCACCTGGCTACACTGAAGAGCATGGATTGGAGGGAAGCAAGGTGACAGGCCAGCAGGCCAGTTAGGAGGGCTCTGCAAGGGTTAGGGTTTCCTGTGATCATGGAATAAAGAAGTAGCATTCAGGTTTCAGAGACAAAAATGGATTCAAGGGGGCCTCCCTGGTGGCGCAAGTGGTTGAGAGTCCGCCTGCCGATGCAGGGGATACGGGTTCATGCCCCGGTCTGGGAGGATCCCATATGCCGCGGAGCGGCTGGGCCCGTGAGCCATGGCCGCTGAGCCTGCGCGTCCGGAGCCTGCGCGTCCGGAGCCTGTGCTCCGCAACGGGGGAGGCCACAACAGTGAGAGGCCCGCATACCGCAAAAAAAAAAAAAAAAAAAAAAAAAAAAAAAAAAAAAATGGATTCAAGGGATATTTATGAATTAGTATCCTGATGGACTGAACATAGCATATGAGGGAGGCTTGCATCAAAAACCACACTTAAGTTCGGGGCTTGGACACCTGAGTCGTTGATGGTGATATTCCTGAGATAGAAAACAAAATTGAAGAATTCGGCCAGGGTGGGAAGATGATGAGCTCAATTTTGGACACGTTGAACCTCGGAATCCTATGGGACATCCAAGTAAAGATGTTGAGTACACGGTTAGGCTCATGGGTGTGGCGCTCAAAAGGAAGTCTCAGGCTGAATACTTAGACTTGTGAGTAATCAGCATATAGAAAAAAAATTGGAGTCAGAAACAAAATCGCCTGGCTAGGAAATGAAAAGTTGGCCTAAGACAAGATACATAAAATATTCATATGAATCAATAAGACAAAGACCCAATAAAAGAATATTCAAAATACATAAGAAAAAGATACTTCTCAGAAGAGGAAAAACGTGAAACAAATCAATACGTGAAATTCAACCGTCTTACCAGTCAAGGAAATGCAATTAGTGTCACATGAGATCATTTTCATGCCACTATATTGACAATAATTAATAAGTGTAACAATGTCAAATACTGGAAACGATAAGGATTTGAGGAAAGTCGTACTCTGCTGGCAGGATTGTACCTTGGTACAACAGCTTTGGAAAACACTTCGGCATTATCTTACAAAGTCTACCCAATAATTCTATTCACACATATGACCCTAGACACAGTCTGGAATACATGCACCAGGAGACATCTGCCAAAAAGATTCAGCACAAATGTTCATAATAGCACAACACAAGAAGCTACCGATAGGGTCAACGACAGGGGATGGATAAAGCATGGTATATTCACAGAAAGCATGGTTACAAAGCAGTAAAAAAGCATGAACTGCACATACATGCAACAACATGAGGGAATCTTGGAAACAACGTTGAATGGAAAAGAAAGAATCCCAGAAGACTTCAATTGGTATATTATTTTAACAAAACTTAAGAAGATCAAAACTAAACAAAATATCATTTCTGTATTTATGCATTGTGGATAAAACAAAATGAAAAATCCGAAGAATGGTACAGAAAATTTAAGATAGTGATTCTCTCTGGTGGGAGAGAAGAAGCAGGACAAAGGGAGGAAGAGGGAGCACGTGGGTAGATACAAGTTAGGGAATGTATCCTTCAGGTTCATGGATGCTTATTATATTACTGTAATGTATACATTACATATAGGTTATGAATATCCTTTTGTATAAATCAAATAGCATATTAAAGCTAACAAAGAAAAATGAAAAGTTGCTCTTAGGTATACAACTTGTGTCCTGTTCTGGACTCAAACACTGCATGGTTTATTCCTTGGTTAAAATTTTTAGTGAATTGTGTTTTAGAACTTTAACCTCCTTCACCATACGTACAAACTTGTGACCCAACCCTAGGATACATACAGGACCACAGCGTGTGCATTTTTGGGTGATAAAATTATGTATGGCTTCACTTTATTAATATTTTCCCATCACCCTGACTCATTCAATTATTTATTTTCATTCCTTTAGATGCATTTGTGTAAGCCACCTCATATGCCTTGTGGAATGAAGCAGGGTGAAAATAATCAAACGTAAAATACTCTATCCCACAGGGGAGAAAAGCAATTCAAATTCTGTCATATTTTTTCCCATTTATGGCAGAGAATGCAGAAATGTGGGCAGTTCCTTTCTTCTGAATGGCAAGCTGTTGCAAAAAGTCTACCAGAGCTCCTGGCAGCCAGGAAGAAGGTAGCCAGAAAAGCTACTCACCGGTTGTGTCAGAGAATGGACTGGGGGCTCACTAAGCCTCAGAGCTCTGGATTCTCAGCCAGGGTCTTGGGTAAAAATCAGATACAGTTCTGAGAAGGCTCCCAGAGGCCCTGTGCCATGAGGTGGCCCAAGCCCCTGGACCACACTGCTCCATCAGCCTCCTGCTCACTACCTGCATGGCCCCCAGCCCTCCAGGCCAGGGAGAAAAGGGACCCCATATGGAGGCACCCTCATCCACTACCCACTGGTGCCTGGAGAAGCAATGGGTTCTAGGCTGGGTATTGGTGCCTATTCCACAGCAGGGCAAGGCCACTCTTCGAAAGATGTTACATCCAACTGCCAAGAAACTGCTGGGTCCTGTCTGTGTTCTAAGAATTTTCTGCATCCCAGAGGGGGTCAGGGTCATTGGTCTCTGACTCTATATTAATGTAGTAAAACTGACAGAAGCCACAGACCAAGGCCTGGGTCAGCAGTCCTGACTCCCCACCCAGTCCCAGGGGGCTCCAGAAAATAAACTAGGCATTGGAATCCCAGTATGGGGCAACAGTCTGCTTCAAGCTGTAAGGGAAGGGCTGGGAGAGGATCCCACCACCTATGCTTCCCCTTGGTCCACAGACGGCTGTGACCGCACAACCCCATGGTAACCCTCGTCCACTGCTCTTCCCTGCAGAAGCCCCAGTGCTCTCTGTAATGAAGAAAGTGGGAGAGAAGTTGGCCTCCTCCAAGCTTATTCAGACCTCAGTATAGTCCTCCTTCTTTACCACCTCCTCTTCCTGTGGTCCCTTAGCTCTGGAACCAGTTCTGTGCAGGATGAATCTTTAGGAAGTCTCTGCTCAGAGGCACCTACAACTTTGTCTCTAGAAAGACGGCAAGTAGAGAACAGCTTTCTAAAGATGCCCAAGTCATTCTGAACACAAAGAAAGCCATCTGGTCTGTGTAACACCTCAACTATCTTCCGGCCCCCATTCTGAAACCACCACGCGATACCAGAGAAAACATTCTGTTTTGAGAAGGACTCACCAGCAGCAGCATACCCTCTGGACCAAACCTGCCTGCTCAGAAGCCATGAGGTAGAGTTCTTGGGCCCCGGCACAGCTGTCCAACAACCTAGACATTACAGGATGAGGTGTTAGAGTCTGTAGTGAAAGAAATGTCAGACCCCTGCAATATGCAATCACTCCATAGCGCCTGCTCTCCCGAGGGGTAGAAGCCAAAGAAATGGTCCTGAGACTGCTTCCCGCTTGAGAAGTGAGACAGTCAGGGCCTTAGGTCTGAGTCAACCCAGGAGCACACACAGCCTCTTAAATGGGTCCAAGGTGAGCAGGGGACGTGTTCACACATGGCTGCCTTTAATGGCTCTGTCCCTACCTAGGCTTCTGGCTTCCATCCCTATAGAGAGATGTGATCCCCACACTCACTGGCCAAGGGATTTCCTCCAGGCTCTTCCTCCCACCTTTGTTCTTACTGAGGTAGAACAGTTGCAATTTTGAAGTCGAACAGTAGAAAGGTGATAGCATCTGTGAAAAATGTTACTGAAAAATGTAGTTTCCTCCCGCTGGTGCACACCCAGTTTCTTCCTCGCTGCCCGGAGCCTTCTCCTGGGCAGCCCACCATGCTTCCTCACTTGGCTTCTCCCCAAGACACCCCTTCTCACATCAGAGGGAGGGGTTCCCAGGCCTGACCCTGGCTGCTGGCACACCACAGCCCGGACCCCTGCTCTTGGAGTTGTTTAATCAAGTTAAGAAATAATATACAAAGGTATGCATTTTTACCATTATTATCTGGAGCAGAGAACCCTGCTTAACTGCTCCCTGACAGCTGACTGATTTCCAATCTCAGTTTTATATTACATTTGCAGAGCATAAGCTTTTCCCTAGGTCAGCATCACCAAAGTGTGTTCCTCAAAAGAGAGGGATTTCATGGCTTGAATAGACCTATTTGTTTGCATAGTAGATGCTCCCACAAGAGTTTCACATGATTATTCATATTCTAACTTCTCATAAAGCCAGTTTTACTGGCTTTCACCTATTTCCCATAACATCTATAAGCATCTCTGAGAACAAGAGTTCTGGAGAATACACTTTGGACAATGCTGTCCAAAGCTCATCTTTGAACTGAGATTGCAAGCTGGAAGATTCAAGTCCTCTCTATTTTAGAAAATGATTATGATGCATAAACATGCTGATGTGCATACATTTGCAAGATCTTTAAAAGCAGGTTTTACTCCTTAAGCTCCTGTATAGATTGCAAGTGTATTGTTAAACCCTACCTGGCAAGCAGCATTCTTTATTCTGTACCCCATAGAACATTCTTTCAATCTATCCCTGGAGGACTTTGTGAAGTCCTTCCTCAACTTGGGTGAACAGAGTGACCAAAAGATTTCTTATTGAACACCTGTTACTCCTCTCTTTTTTTCCTTTCTGTAGTTAGATCTTGTTCACAGTCACACACTAATATAAATTAAAGCCACAATGAGATATCACCAGATACCTATCAGAATGGCCAAAACAAAAAACAGTGACAATATCAAATCCTCGTGAAGAGGAAGAGAAACAGAATTACCTCTCCGTTCATTGCTGGTGGAAATATAAAATGCGACAGCCATTCAGGAAAACAGTTTGGCAGTTCCTTATGTAACTAAACATGCGATACCATACAACCCAGCAATTGTATGGTACCTTTGGGCATTTATCCCATAAAAATGAAAACGTATATAAACACAAAAACCTGCACATGAATGATCATGGCCGCTTTACTTGTAATAGCCCACAACTGGAAACAGCCCAGAAGTCCTTCAGCGGGTGAAAGGTTAAACAAATAATGGTACATGCATACTGAGGAATGCTACTCAGCAAGAAAAAGGAATGAGCTATTGTTATACAATAAAGTGTGGATGAATCTCAAGAGAATTATGTTGAGTAAAGAAAAGTCAATCCCCCTAAATTATGTATGGTATGACTCCATTTATATAACCTTCTTGAAATGACAAAATTACAGAGATGGAGAAGAGATTAGTGATTACTGTAGGTTAGAGAGTGTAGGGGCTGGGCAGTGGGAGGAACGTGGTGTTTCCCTCTAAAGGGGGAAACAAAGAATCCTTGTGATGGGGAGCTGTTTTATATCAGGACTGTGAGAGTGGACACAAGAACCGACATATGTGATAAAATTGCATAGAACTAAATACACACACACACACAAACGAGTACACGTAAAACTGGGGAAATCTAAATAAGATTGGTGGATTTTACCAACATCAGTATACTGACAGTGATATTGTACTTTAGCCTTGCAAAATGTTACCATTGGGGAAACCGGGCAAAGAGTACCCGGGATCTCTCTGTATTGCTCTTTAAACTTGCATGTGCATCTACAGTTATCTCAACTTGAGGGCAGAGGCTATATGAAAGTTTAACGTACAAATGCATTGTTCATGCCTCCAACGTAGGCAAGTGGTACTTCACAACCGACTGATATGCTAGTCCTGTCTCTTCTGGGAGAAAACAAGAAATAATGTTAATTATAACGAAGGGATTCTTGTTAGACAGAGGAATTTCTCCCAGTCAGAATGCTAATGACCAGAGGCTCTGCAATCTCCCTCCGGGGATGGAACACAAATTTGCACAGCCTTTCCTGTTTTCCTGGGAGGGCGTCCACAAACGACTAGCTCCCCCACCCCGGCTTCTCTCTGCTTCACAGCACCTGTCCGTGCCGTTCTGTATCACATACTGTGTATAAACTCCATCATCTTGTCTGTCTCCCATGCAAAGTGAGCTCTGTGGGAGAAGGATTTTGCTATACTGTTGAATGCCATGTGGCCCGATACAAACATGATCAAAATTCAGTAATTTTAAAAACAAAATATCTGAAAAGTAGTACAGAATCCTGTCTTTGGAAAGCTTTCCCTTGTTGTCTTCATGGGGACAGGGGGATGGATGAGATGACCTCACCGGTCCCTTTCACTAGAACAGTCAGTTGTCCTCTTTGTTCACAGCTGTTTCCTGTATCAGGGACTTCACAATACTGTTCCCTAATCTGGGAAGAGTTTCCCACCAACACTTAGTTACTTTGGGGGTCTTTTTTAAAGCCTTATTTGGGTAATCGACACATAATAAACTGCATGATTTAAAATGTAAAAATTTGATAATTTCTACATATATATACACCCATGAAACCAAACCATAATCAAGCTAATGATATATATATATACACACACATATATATGTGTGTGTATGTGTATAAATATATGTAATATATATTATATGGACATATGCTTATATAGTCTATGGATATATAAATGGATATATAATCACTCCAAAAGTTTCTTCAGCCCCACCCTGACATTCCATCCCCAGACAACCACTGATCTGCCTTCTGTCACTATAAATTAGTTTATATATTCTAGACTTTTATATAAATGGAAACCCACACTATATACTCTTTTATGTCTGTCTTCTTCCACTCAGGATAACTATTTTGGGATTCTGACATGTTGTTGCAGGTGTATCAATACTTCATTACCTCCTTATTGATGACTGTAGTCCATTGTACAAATATACCACAACTTATCCACTCACCTGTTAATGGACATTTGAGTTGTTCCCAGTTTTAGGCTACTACAAAGTTGCTATGAACATTCAGTAAAAGCCTTTGCTTTTAATTCTCTTAAATGAATACTAGGATGATAATGGCTAAGTCCTATGGTACTTGTGTCACTTTTTTTTTCTTTTTTTTTTTGCTGTACGCGGGCCTCTCACTGTTGTGGCCTCTCCCGTTGCGGAGCACAGGCTCCGGACGTGCAGGCTCAGTGGCCATGGCTCACAGGCCCAGCCGCTCCGCGGCATGTGGGATCTTTCTGGACTGGGGCACGAGCCCGTGGCATCGGCAGGTGGACTCTCAACCACTGCGCCACCAGGGAAGCCCTTGTGTCACTTTTAAAGAAACTGTCAAACATTCCATAGGGAATGCATGTTTTACATTCCCACCAACAGTGTATGAAAGATACAGGCCTTCCATATCCTCGCCTGCACTTGGTATGGTCAAGCTCTTAAATTTTAGACATTCTAATAGGGCTGTAGTTGTATTTTATTGCAGTTTTAATTTGTGTTTTCATTTCGCTAATAACAGGTAACGCTGAACATCTTTTCACATGCTTTTCTGCCAGCTATATATCTTCTTTGGTGAAGCACATGTTCAAATCTTTTGCCTATTTTTTAATTAGGTTGTTTATTTTCTTAATAAAGAGATGTTTATATATTCTGAGTACTAGTCCTTTAATAGATATGCGCTTTGCGAATACTTCTTCCTTGTGGCTTGCCTGTCTTAGTGGTGTCTTTAGATCAGAAATACTTAATTTTGGTGAAGTCTATTTTAACAATTTTCCTTTCATGGATCATGCTTTTGATGTTGTATGAAGTCTATTTTAACAATTTTCCTTTCATGGATCATGCTTTTGATGTTGTATCTAAGAAATCTTTGCCTGTCCCAAGTTTAAGAATATTTTTCTCCTTAGTTTTTTCCTAGATGTTTCATAGTTTTAAGTTTTACGTTCAAATTCTATGATGCATTCTGAGTTAATTTTTGCATATAGTGCAGAGAATGGATCAGAGTTCTTCTTTTAAATATGGATATCCCATTGTTTCATTACTATTTGTCAATATTGCCTTTGTACCTTTGTCAAAAATCGAGGGACAACTTCCAGTTTCCAGTCACACATGTTAGGGGATTGGAAGTCATCATCCCCATCCTCACAACAAGAAAAAATGCTAACAAACTAAAAACCAACTGCTCCTCTTAGATCTGTCAGAGAATTGAGGTCAAAGGGCAAATCGCAGTGACAGGTAGATACAGAGAAACAGGACTTACAGGAGCAAACACCCTAGCTGGAGCCCAGTAAGAACACTTAAGGGATAATTAACTAGTTTCTGCAGACGGAGCTGTGGTCTAGCTTGAGCAATTAAAAGCTCCTGGGAGCCCAGTCTTAGGCAAGCCCCCCTCACACCTGCATCAGTTTACCCTCCAGGAACCCCATGAAGTTCTCAGGGCAAAGATCAGAGAAAAATCTCCTCACACTTCCAACTGGAGAGCAGTAATCATTTTGTAACATGCCCAGAGTTCTCTCTCTCTCCTTAACAAAGGTCTGCCTTCAAGGGAGACTATTCCACCAGAGCCTGGCTGAGCTGGGAGAAGCAGTATGACGAACACCAGCCCCTCTGGCTGTCAACGTGGTGATGGGAAAACCGAACTCCAGCCTCCTCTAGCTTTCCAGTCTTGCCTGAGAGGGCACAGGGAGAAGCTAAGAAGCAGTCATGAAGGTCACTGCCCAGGCTCACAGTCACATGATTATGACTGAAACATAGTCAGGTGATCACAGAATGCTTCCCCTCCCCCCTTCACCCATACATTACCACCGTCTCACTAGGGCTCCTGCGTAATAAAGGGACTGCAGCTAAAAGAACTGTGGACTTCATTAAAATTTAAAACTTCGCTCTGCAAAAGACTCTGTGAAGAAAATGAAAAGACAAGATGGACTAGAAGAAACGGCTTGCAAACCACATAACTGCTAATTGACTAGTATTCAAAACATACAAAGAACTCTTAAAACTCCACTTTCAAAGCTCAACAATAAGAGAATAAGCCAAATTAAAAATGAGCAAAAAACCTGAACAGACACTGCAGCAAAGAAGATATACAGATGGCAACCAAGCATATGAAAAGGTATTCCGCATCCTATGTCATTAGAGAAATGCAAATTAAAACAGCAATGAAATACCACCACAACCTATTAAAACAGCAAAAATCCAAAACACTGACAACACCAAATGCTGGCAAGGGATTTGGAGCAACAGGAATTCTCATTCATTGCTGGTGGGGATGCCAATAATGGTAGAGTCACTTTGGAAGATGGTTTGGCAATTTTTTACAAAGCTAAACACACTCTGACCATGCAGTCCAGCAGCCACACACCTTGGTATTTGCCCAAAGGAGCTGGAGATAGATTGACACAAAAATCTGCACACAAATGTTTGTAGCAGCTTTATCCATAATTTCCAAAAACTGTAAGCAACCCAGGTGTCCTTCAGTAAGTGAATGGATAAACAAACCATGGCACATTGTACAATGCAATATTATGCAGCACTAAAAAGAAATGAAGCTAGCAAGCCGGGAAAGACATGGAGGAACTTAAATGCAAATTTGTAATGAAAGAAGCCAATGTGACAAGGCTATATACTTGTGTGATTCAAATTATATGGCATTCTGGAAAAGGTAAAACTATGGAGACAATAAAAAGATCGTGGGGAGGGCTGAATAGGTGGAGCACGAGGGATGTTTAGAGCAGTTAAACTTCTCGGTATGATACTGTAATTGTGGATATATGACATTTTGCATTTGTCAAAACCCGTAGAACGTGCAACACAAAGAGTAAACCCTAATGTAAACTATGGACTTTGGTTAATAATAATGTATCAGTATTATTTTAATCAATATTGTTATAATCAATTATAACATATTAACTACACTGATGCAAAATGTTAATAATAGGGGAAACTGGGGTTGGTAAGGTAGTATGAGGATATATAAGAATTCTCTGTAGTTTCTGCTTAATTTTTCTGTGAACATAAAACTTCTCTAAAAATAAAGTTAATAAATAAATTTAAAATCTATTGACTGTATATGTCATACACGTATTGATCTATTTCTGGACTCTATTGCATTCCATGATCTATTTGCATCCTTTGAGTTCAATGCCGCATTGTTAACTTTATAACAAGTCTCAAAGTGTGTTCAAGGATTAATTCAAATTTGTTCTTTTTAAGATTTTTACTATTCTAGGTCCTTTATATGTCCAAGTGAAATTTCTTTTTCAAATGGGACCTAATTGAACTTAAAAGCTTTTCCAAGTGAATTTGTAAATCAGTTTGAAACTTTCTACACAAAAAGCCTTCTGGGATTTCGATTGGGATTGCATTGAAGCCATAGATCAATTTGGGGAGAACTGACATTTTCACAATGCTTGGTCTTCCAATCCATAAACAAAATATAGCTTTCATTTAATCCTCTTTAATTCTGCCTCAGCTTTGCTTTGTAATTTCAGTGTAAACATCTTGCACATCTTTTGTTCAGTTTATCCCTAGGCATTTCTATTTTGTGATTCAATTGTAAATGGTATTTTAATTTTCATTGTTGATAGCATATAGAAATATAATTGATTTTTAAACACTGATCTTATACCCTGCAACCTTACAAAGTTCCCTTATTAGTTCTAAGTAGCTTTTTTGTAGATTGCATGGGGTTTTCTACATAGACAAGCATGTCTGCTATAAATAAAGACAATTTACTTCTTCCTTTCCAATCTGGGTGACTTTCATTTTTTCTTGCCTAATTGTACTGGCTAGAACCTATAATATAATGCTGAATAGAAGTGGTTGAAATGGACATCCTTATCTTGTTCCTGATCTTGAGGGAAAACACTGAGTCTTTCAACATTAAGAATAATGTTCATCGAAGAGACTTTTGTAGATTGCCTTTATCAGATTGAGAAAGTTCTCTTCTAATCACACTTTGCTGAGAGTTTTTATCATGAATGTATATTAAATTTTGTCAAATGTTTTTCTGCATCTATGGAAAAACTCAAATATTTTTCCTTTTTTTAATGGATTAATAACATGGATTTTCTAATGTTAAATCAAACTTTCTCATTCCTAGGATAAAATCAACTTGGTCTTGGGGCATTCTTCTTTTTACTTTATTGTTAGATTGAATTTGCAAACATTTTATTAAGCATTTTTGCCTCTAAGTTCATGATGTATGTTTGTCCATAATTTTTTCTTGTAATTTTTTGCCTAGTTTTGATATCAGACTAATACTGACCTCATAATAGTAGTTATGAAGTGCCCCCTCCTCTTCAGTTTTCTAAAGTAGTTTGTCTATCATTGGTATTTTTCTTTAAATGTTTGGTAGAAGTCACCCAAGAAGACTTCAGGACCCATAGTGTACTTTGTGGAAGGTTTTTAATTACAAATTCAATTTTAAAATAGATATAGGGCTATTCAAGTTATTTTTCATGAATGAGTTTTGGTAATTTATATTTTTCAAGGCATTTGTCCATTTCATCTGAGTTGTCTAATTTGTTGACGTAAAGCTGTTCATACTATTGCCCTGTTCTTCTAACATCTGCAGGACCCAGCGTGCCATCAGCTCTCTCATTCCTGATATTGGTAAATTGCATATTCTTCTTTTTTTATTTACTAGTAAGTCTGGCTAGAGCTTCATCAATTTTATTGATCATTTCAAAGAAACAACTTTGGGGGGGTTTTTGTTCTATAGTTTTCTGTTTTTTATTTCATTCATTTCAACTCTGATGTTTATTATTCCTTTTCTTCTGGGTTTAATTTGCTCTTCTTTTTCTAATTTCTCAGGGTGAAAGCTGACATCAGTGATTCAAAACCTTTCTTCTTTTCCAATATAGGTGTTTATTGCTATAAACACCCCTCAATGTACTGCCTTAGCTGCATCCCACAAGTTTTGATGTTTTATGTTTTTATTTTTATTCAGTTTAAATTAATTTTTAATTTTAATTTTTATTTCCATTTTGACCCATTGCTTACTTAGATGTATGTCATTTTGTTTCCAAATATTTAGGAATTTTCCAGAAATTTTTCTGTTACTGATTTCCAATTTAATTCAATTATACTCAGAGAACTACTTTGCATGAATTCTTTAAAATATATTGAGACTGTTTTATGGCCCAGAATATGGCATATCTTGGTCAATATTCTATGTGCATTTGAAGAGAAATGTATTCCACTTTGTTAGATGAAGTGTTCTATAAATGTAAATTTTAAGGTCAAGTAGGTTGATAGTGTTTTCCAAGTCTTCTTTATAATTAGTCATTCTGCCTACTTGTTCTGTCAATTACTGACAGAAGGATGTTGAAATTTCTGACTATAATGTTAGATTTGTGTATTTCATCTAGCAGTCCTACCTATCAGTATTTACTTCATGTATTTTGAAGCTCTGTTATTAGGTGTGTAAACATTTAGATTTATAATGTCCTATTGAACTGACCTTTTTATTATTATGAAATGACCCAATGTATCCCAGTAATATTCTTTACTCTGAAATCCTTGTTAATCTGATCATAATATAGCAATTCAGCTGTCTTGTCATTAGTATTATCATGGTATATCTTTTTCCATTCCTCACTTGCAACATGTTTGTGTTCTTACACTTAAATTGGCTTTCTTCTAAGAAGCATAAAGTTGTGTCTTATGTTTCAAGCTGATATTCTCTGCCTTTTAATTAAAGTATTTAGACCATTGACATTTATATGACTGAATTTAAATTTGTTTTCCATTTGTTCCACATTATATACAATGTGTCTTTTTCCTCTGGTTGCTTTAAAGTGTTCTTTTTATAACTGGTTTTAAGCAAACTGATTACGTGTTTTCATGTAGTTTTCTTCATATTATACTTTAACTTCTTAAATCTGTGGATTTATTATTTCCATAAATTTGAACAAAATTTTGTCGTTATCTATTCAATTTGTTTTTACCATGCATCCTCTTTTTGAGGGACTCCATTATGCAGCTATTTGGCCATTTGAGTCACCCCACAGCTCATTAATGGTCTGTTTTTTTCTCTTCAGCATTTTTCTGTGTTTTATTTTATATAGTCTCTATTATTATGTCCTTAAGTTTCTAATCTTTTCTTCTGCAATATTTAATCTGTCATTGATCCCACCTAGTATATTTTTAAATCTCAGACACTGCAACCTTCACTTCTAGAAGTTTTTGTGTCTTTAATATTTCTTCTGTGTCTACTTAATGTGCTCTATCCTTTCTCCACCTTTTTGAGTATGCAGAATACAGTCACAATTACTGTTCTGATGTCCTTTCCTATTAATTCTATCATCTGTGTCACTTCTGTGTCAGTTTTGGTTGATTGATTTTTTTTCTCATTATGGGTTTCATTTTCCTGTTTCTTTGCACATCTAGTAATTTTCTAATGGATGCCAGACATTGTGATTTTACCTTGTCATGTGCTAGATATTTTTGTATCCTTATAAATATTCCAAATTTGGATTTTAGAATATGGCTAAGTTACTTGAAAACATTTGACCCTTTCAGAACTTGCTTCAAACTTTGTTAGGTGGAAACCAGAGCTGCATTTAGTGTAGGAGTAATCTTCCCCACTGTTGAGGAAGACTCTTCTTAAAACTCTTCCTGATGCCCCTTAAATTATGAGATTTTCTACCATGGTTTTGGGAAACAGGCAATACTCTAACCCTATGTGATGTTCAATTATCGTTTTTCCCTAATCCTTTCAAGGTGATTCTTCCCCCAACTTTGGATAATTTTCTAATGTGCATGGCCTGATCAGTACTCAGCTGAACACTTGAAGAGGATACCCTCTCTGTGCAGGTCTCTCCTCTCTGGTGATCTTCCCTGATAATCCTAGCTCTCTTGGTTTTCCTGCACTCCCAGCTCCATCTTCTCAACTTAGGAAAGAAACTGCCCTGCCTGGGTTCCTCTCATCTGTATCATGGCCTGAAAACATTTTCCAGATAGTAAGCTGGGGCAATTGTAGGACTCCCCTCACATGCTTCCTACTTCTTCATGATCACTGTCTTTTGTTGCTTGATGTTCAAAGCTTATGTTTACCTTAGAGTAATATCTTTACCTAACATTACAGTTAATGAGGGAACTGGCAGGTCAGCAAATTTCTCTGGTCAATATTGGATCCCCTTGCATCCTCATTCATGGGCTGGAGCCTGAGAAACAAAGAGTCAGTGAACCCCTGTGTTCATCTAGTGAATGCTATTTGAGATTGAAGATTCAAGGAAGAACCTACACCTATGGAGAAGAAAGATGGATAAGTCCAAAACTCCTAATTTCCTTGTGGGTTATGAAAGATTCCCATTCCAAGAAAACAGGAGGGTTCTACCAACACCTGGACCACCTTTATTTAATACTTTCCCCTAAAGAAACCACAGGTTCTGATACAGCAAAACTGTCGGTCTTACTCACAATGATATCCTAGCTTCTAGATCAGTGTCTGGCATGTTAGAGGAACTGAGGAAATATTGGATAGATGGACAAATCTAAGCATTAACCAAAAAATTCTCATACCCTTTAACCAATTTAGACAATGAACATATAGGGAGAGAAAATGAAACCCAGGTCCAGCCTCACAGTTCTAGTCCATTTACCCCCCTTATTAGCTGGGCTCTAGGGAGCAGAACTGGACGATGAAAGGATGACCTTTCATGCCACTTAGGGCCCCTCCCAGCACATTACTGCAATTCTCTGCCAAACCCTAAAGCCTCAGGGCTCCTCTTAGCTCAGGAACATCTGTGCATTTCCTTAAATCCACTTCCAGATTTGATAAATATAAAAGGCAGAACAGTTGAGCAGCTCAAGGAAGTGAGTGAGGGGATAACGGGTCCCTGTGCCCTGGAAATCTGGCACCATTGGACCGTGCTAAATTAGGTGCAAAGAAGCCATCTGGCCAATTTAGTTTTAATCCCATCAAGTTTGTTGAAAAACATTCGCCAGTAGATTGAAAGTGAAGGGAGAATTTTAAAGTAGTATAATTAGATGTGATGCCAGAAAGTCTTGTCATAAGCCATCCAAGAGCAAGGAAGGAAAATAAAGAAGAAATTGCAAATATAATTAAATAAATACACCACAATAAATGATAATAAACCCAAGCAGGCCTTGGCCTCAGCCCCTGCATTCTTCCAGGCAGTTCACCGCGCTCTGTGTGCCGGGTTGCTTGGCAGGCTGGGCTTAGCTGGGCTGGGTTCAGCAGTGTTCAGGAATGTGATGGGGAGGAGGCTGCCAGGCACCACAGCCCTGGCAGGTTGTCACAGAGAGGTTAGAAGGGACTGACAGATACCAGGTAGTGCCTTGTCTCTGGGCACCCTGTACTGTCCCAGGTGTACCTGGCCTCCAGGATGCACAAACTCACCACTTCCTCCCCCCAGGAAAAAAAAGACAGGCTGCAGAAAGCATTTCTAGGGCTAAGCTTATGTGCCTGAATCATTCTGTATTTAATGACCACTATTCAGCAAGTGCCTTGCATTCTCTAATCTCTGAGAACCTATGCAGCAAAAGTTGATGTGGATTCCAGATTCTTGCATGTCTTGGGGCAGTGCCAGGAAACATTGGAGATCCTAAACTTCAAGTGCTGGGATCACTGTAAGATCTCACACTAGCCAGGCACAGACTTCGGGATCAAATCGTCAAAGGCAGGAGCGAAGAAGGATCCCCTCCACTGCTCGACTCAGGAGCGCATTCAGGACCAAAGCTCCCACTTAAACAGGAAGGTACCACCTTCTCCCTATTTCACTGGTTCTGCACCCTGCCAGACCGATGCAAGTGGAGCATTCTCTGCAGAACTGAATCTACGGGGCAATCATGCTTGATGTAGCTAAGAAGAGCACCAGTCTTAGGGTCCAAAGGCACAAGCTTGTGTCTGGATCTATCACTTACTGACTCTGCAATCATGAGCAAGTCACTTAAATCAATGAGATCAGTCTGTTCACGTACAAGATAGGATACCGTGTCCTACCGTAGTAAATCATAAAATGACATACAGATGTTAGCTGTTCTTACTGTTAAAGACTCTTAGAAACTTGCTGGAAGTTTTCAAAGAAGGATACCTAGCAACTGGTGTACTCTTGGCTAAGAGTCGGGAGAATGGGTTCTGTTTCCTAATTCTGGGTGACCTTGCTTCACTTTTTTGAGCCCCTATTGCTTCACCTGTAAAATAAAAGGATGAGATTAGATACTACCGAAGGTCCAACACCAGTGTCCCAGTGCGTATAAGCAAAGTCCTCTTGGGAAGGTTGATGTATAACCCCAAGGACTGTGTGCCTACAGCTCAGAAAGCCCAAGTCCTAGAGCTGGGGTTGACAAACTTTGATCTACTGGGCCAAATCTAGCCTGCACCAGCTTTTTAAAATAGAGCTTTACTGGCACACAGCCAGGCATATTCACTTACTGTTGCCTTAGAGTTGCCTCGGTGCTACAAGAGCAGAGTTGAGTAGCTCTGACCAAAACCACATGAAAGCAAAGTCTGAAATACTTACTACCTTACCCTTACAGAAAGTTTGCCATCTCCTGCTCTAGATATTTGCTGGATGGTTTCAACCAAAATATCGAACCAAATCTTGCTGACATTCTTTTTTTTAAAAGACATAGTATGAAAAACTGAGTGACAATCTGAGATACTTTTATTTTAAATTACAATGCACTCCATGAGTGCCTAAACATAATACAATAATGATGAGAAACTTAGTCTGGGGAGGGAAAGGACATTTATACCGCATATAAATGGTATTGTTTTTCACTGGATGGAAAGTTTAAACAGACAGGATTTTTAGGTCATAAGAAATAAGGCCTACATTATGTTCCAAAGAGAAATACAAATTTCTCTTGTAATTTCTCAGGTAAACTAGATGAGAGGAAGGCAGAATTAGTATCTGGAAGGAAATTAATCCTCATACTCATATACAAACCAACCCTACCCTGGAGTGGACACTTCTCAACATTTTCTCATCAACCCCACCCTCCACTCATAGAGGGGTCAGAGGACGCTTCCTCCCATCCCCATTCTCCCCCCCCCACACACACACACACAGAGCAAAAGCAGGAGACACTGAACGCTGAGCTCAACAGAAAGAAGGAAAGGAGGAAAACCTGTGCGTTCTTGAAACATCTGCAGTTTTAGAATTTGCAAAGCAGAAGCATGAACCCGAGAACTAGTACTTCATTATCCTGTAGAGGGGAGAGAGTCCCAGGCATAGACTTCTACTGCCACCGCCAACCCCACCCAACACAGAGTCTGAAATAAGAATATAATAGGAAGTAGTAGGAAGAGAGAGAAAGACAGGAATGCAGGCCCAGCGGTCCAGGCGGGCTCTCTCTGCAGGTTTAGCAGGGAACGTCCTCCGCTTGGTGCAATGCAAAATAACGCTAGTTCAGCATGAGATTACCTGCCGTGTGAACGTGGGTGTGAGGGTGTGTGGGTGTGCATCTGCTGCTCCTTTGCCTTCTGTATCAGTTATCTGCTGCTGTATAACAAGCCATCTGAATTATTTATTAGCTCACAAATCTACGCATAATTAAGTAGGCTTCAGCTGAGCAGTCTCTCCTGGAATCATGCAACTACAGTCAGTGGGAGGGTCAGCTGGGAGCTGGGGGTCTAAGATGGCATCACAGCCCTCCTGGTGGTTCATCTCACGTCTCAGCACGAGGCAGAGCAGGAGGAGGTTTCCAGCAGGCGGGGAAGGCAAGTCCTGATGCACACGCACTTTTCAAGCCTCATCTCGCGGCATATTTGTTAATGTCGCATCAGCCAGAGCAAGCTGGCTGGCCAAGCCCAGATTCCAGGAGGGAAGAGCAAGCTTCCACTTCCTGACGGGAGAAGAGCAAGCTCACAGCGCACGAGCTATCATACAGGGAGAGGCGTGTTTGTGGCTGTTTTTTACAGTCTATCCCACCATCCATCCTAATGTCGAGTTCACAGGGGATGAACCCAAGATTGGAGTATATCACGTATGTGTGATTTGTTAAGCTGTGAGGCATCAGAGGAAGGAAACTGCACGACGTCGGACACGCCAGTTAATTTCTAGGAGCGCATGTCCTCATCTGTAAAATCTGTTGCACAGAGGGAGATGTCTATGCAGTACCTGCCATAGAGGCCGTTGAGAGGTTTGGTTTCTGTCTGCAGATACCCATGCCTGGGGGGATGAGTGCTTCTTGGCCAGCGGCTATGACTGGGTGAGAGTGCGTGGGGCTTTGGCTTTTCTGAGCACTGAAGTTTAGTGTCTGGCAAATAACAACACAATAATCCCCAACAGATAGCTATTCCCATCAAGAACCACATGCCACATGGAAGTGCTTGGCCTGTGAGGACCTGAAGGCATGGGGGCCCTCCAGACCTTAGTCTCTTAGAAAGGCTGTGACTCAGTCCCCCAAAGGAGGGGAACAGGGTAACCAGGCAAGGAGGCATCAACATGCTCATGCCCCAGCTTCTTCCATTATCCAGTCTCACAGACTGGGAGGCCAAGGAACCATACCCCAAAGGAAAGGAGTTTAGCAAAGGGAGAACCTTGATCCTGTAGAGATTCTGTTGGGCAACTTGGGCACAGACATTCCACTTGGGAGCCAGTCACAAGAAGGGGCTGTGGCATGAAAGCCTTAGCGCAGGGGCACTTGGAGGGCTTGTGACAGTCACAGGGGATTTTGCCAGAAAACTGGGTCACAAAGCATCAGTATTTCATAAGGCAGGGTTCAGGTCCTGGCCTCATGGATACACAGCTGTGGCTTTCCCAAGCACCATGCCCACAGAACTGGACCTGGGAAGGGGCTGCCGTGGCTTGTGGCAACCAGTGCTGAGAATCTCAGCACATGTTCTACAGCCAGGGTGTAAATGCACTCGCTGGCAGGAAGCACACTCATAATTAAAGTGCTTCAGGGACATTAGGAGAACATGTTTATGTAAGGCTCTGACTGGTTCCTGGATGCAACCCCAGAGCCCCGAAATGACATGTTTGTGATAGGCGCTGTATACCTGTTGTATCAATAACCAAGATCTAGGGGGATGTTAAGTTTCTCAGTAAGTCCACCAGAGGTGCCCTCTGTAATGTTCTCCAGAAGTTTGGATACTTGAATAGAGAAAAATCAGCAGCCCAATTTGTGAAAGTCGGGTAGGTTGACCAATTTACTCCTAGGTTTCCCAGTTATAGCCCTAAACAGTCCATATCCCAGGAAAGCCCTCAGTCCCAGGCAAACCAAGACGGTTGGTCACCCTGAAGTGGGGACACAAACACAGTCATTCATCAGGATCAAATTTAATCCTGGACACTCAGTGCGTTGTTCTAAGGACCTTCTTGCAGGGGATACATTCACCAATGAAATAAAGGGCACCTCCTGCTCTGTCCAGATTAGTCCTCTCCTGGTGTATTAGTCAGGATTCTCTAGAGAAACAGAACCAACAGGATGTGTATATATGAACACTGTTGACCCTTGAGCAACACAGGGTTTAGGGTACCAGTCCCCTGTGCAGTCAGAAATCTGCCTATACCTTTACAGTCAGTCTCCATATCTGTGGTTCCACATCCATGGATGCAACCAACTACAGAGCATGTAGTACTGTAGTATGTATTTATTGAAAAAAATATTCATATAAGTGAACCTGCACAGTTCAAATCCATGTTGTTCAAGGGTCAACTGGAGAGAGAGAGTAAGAGAGAGAGAGACAGAGTGAGAGACACAGAGAGAGACTTATTTTAAGGAATTGTCTCACGTGATTGCGGAGACCGGCAAGTCCAAAAACAGCAGTCTGGAAACCCAGAGAAAAGTTATGTTATGATCTCGAGTCTAAAGGCCATTTAGAGGTAGAATTCCTTCTTCCTTGGGGGACCTCAGTCTCTTTCCTCTTAAGCCTTCAACTGATTGCATGAGGCCCACTTCCATTATGGAGGCTAATCTGCTTTACTCAAAGTCAACTGATTTAAATGTTAATCTCATCTTTTAAAAAAATACCTTCACACCAACATCTGGACTGGTGTTTGGCCAAATACCTGGGTACTGTGGGCTAGCCAAGGTGACCCATAAAATTCCCCATCACACTTGGCCACGTGCCAGTCAAGCCAAGATATGGTCCCTTACCTGGTAGCCACTTGAATTCTGGTGGAAGATCATAGGAAGGATGTCCTCCAAGAACTAGAGGTTCCTCCTCAAGGGGGGCCTAACATCCATGTCCACACCACCTACTTTTGTAGAGAAGTTGGAGGGTTCTGACAGGGCTTCTTCAAGAAAGGGAGGATACCGAGGCCAGGACTGAAGTCTTTGCCAGGGCCATTCTCGGTTTGCTTTATGGTGTTTTGAAGCCACAGCAACACTGGAATGAAAGCACTGCTATCTCATCTCCTCCCCAGATTGTGGGAGGAATTGGAAAGCAGTGTCTCTGGCCTCTCTGAAAGGTCTGGGTGTGCTGGAGTTCCCTGGCTCTGGCTGCAGCAGTGACAAGAGGAGAGGAAAGCAATGCCTGTCCAACGACTCTGCAGAGCTTAGAACATGGCTGGTCCTTGTAGCTAGGACATAAATGGATGGCCTTTAGCCATAATTAGGCTACACAATTACAGCACCTGTGATTATAAACAATACACAATTTTAAAATATTACAGCTGTAATATTCTACCAACCATAGAATCCCAGCACTGGGAGGACCTTAAAATTCATCTGGTCATTGTATCCAGCTGTAACATTTATTAAAAATGAACTGCAATGAGCCAGAGGCAACATCATTACTTGATTGGCTCCGATTCTCCCACTGTGTATTCAGAGCAGCCCAAGTGAAAAGAATTTGAATTCTTCCAAGGAATTCTAATAGTTCCTGCCTATCGTGGTGTTTATATTCCTTCAGTCTTCTATTGCGGTCTTCCTTACCCGCCCAGTGATTTTCCCAGGTTCCCATTTGATAGCACAGATGCAGAGCTTGGGGGAGAAGAAAAGAAGGGCAGGGAAGATGAGCAGCCATGAATGAGGAAGGCAGCGTCTAAAGACAAGCAGAGGTGAGAAGCAATAGGGAAAATACAGGCAAAAATAAAGTCAGATGGGCGTGAATTAAGGTGGCACAGACCACAAGAGCGGAAGACAGCCAGGATCAATAACAAAGAGAGATACGACAGGAAAACAAAGGAAAGAGGAGACCAGGCATAAGAGTAAAGGGGATGGAAGGGGCAAAGACCAGTTACAGGGCAGGGAAATGCCTCGGGAGGATGTACAGCAGAGCTTAAGCTACATAGAGGAGCTGAGTTCTATTGGGTGGTGGCAGTGCACCCACTGGATGGCCTGGGAAAACAAAGAGGTGGGCATCTTGAGCGTGAGGCCAAGGCAGAGCTAGTTCCATTCTCCTGCCCATGCTCCCGGTAGGCTGCCTCCGTTCCTACAAGCTGCCAGGCTAAAACCCCACGACACTGGAAGAAGCTGACTCTTCTCCCTCCCAGACATACAGTCAAAATTTGCCAGTTTTGACGAGAGCTTTCCATTTTCTCCTAACAAACGTCCTCTGCCTACATCACCCAGGAGACACAATGTCTCCCCACGTTCAGTCTCCTCTGCTTAGGTTCCTCCCTCAGATAAATGAAAACATACACACATATCTTCCCAAAACATGTTCTGACATTTATTCACATCAGCCAACAGGCCACAGAAATTCTCCAAACATGCTAACCCAGCATTTCCCCCAGCAAACACCAAACTCACTCACTCGGACACACACACACACACACACACACACACACACACTTTACTGAACATTGCACAACTAAGCAGCTGGTCAACCTACATGAAGACAATATTTCAGAGAAGCTCCTGACACCCCATGAGGGAGTCCCTGGCACGGCCTGTGATGGCGTTGAACAGGTTGTATATTGAACGCACAGTATGTCAAAAGGACAAATCATTTCCAAGAACAATGATGGAAGTAGCCCAAATGTGTGCTTGGAGAAAACCAAGTGAATCTGGGTTTTGATCCAAGTAAAATATCAAAAGGATGAATCAGAAAAATATATATGTGGGGCTTTGAAAAGTTATTTTTCTTTGTACAGTTACAATGGCAGAGTTTCAATTTGAGTTTCAAGTGCATGAGAGATGTGTGTCAAACGATCCAGTTTGTAGCTTGTGACCAGCCTGGAGGGGAAATGATAAAAACATTGTTTTGATTATGGACCTAAGATTGTTTCAATAAACACAGCCTGGAGATCACGTTAATATCAGTTTTTTTGTGTGTCTTTCTCTTTTTACTGAGCTTTTAGAAAGAGTTTTTATTTTGTTTTTGATGGGGGCTTTGGAGGCTCCTGCCTTCACCCTCAGAACCTTCCACCTCCCCGCTGGTTTCTGACATACTTTAGTCCCTTCTTTGCACAAGTCCTTTGAGATGGGCTGGGGTCTAAAGCTTTTATAATAGTAGACAGTAAATCTCACTCTCAGGGTCAATCCAGGGCCATCAGACATTAGATGACAACCCAAAAAACTGACTCGATGTGCTTGTGACTTTGGGGGATGTCAGTGAAGGAAATGGCATTAGGAGTAAACAGTCCTGATTTCAGGTCTGGTCTCTGCTCTTTCTGAGCTCCGCCTCCTTCCATGTTTTTCATACAGCAAATATTACTGTCTAAGACGTGCTGCACACACACAAAGAGGAATGGGGACCGAGCGAAGGAGGCTACAGCTGTGGAGGTGACAACGCCAACAGTAAGATTTAGTGCAGGGTGGTGACGCAACATGGAAACACAGGCAAGGTACAAAGACTGCACAGGCGAGGAAGGAAATCCTCCCTCTGCCGGAGAAGAGGAGAGTAGGGTTTCACTAGGAGATGACTTGTGAATTAGATTTCAAAAGCTGGATAGGAGTTCAATCCGGTAAACAAGGAATGGGTGAAGGATATTCTTGGTTAAAGAAAGAGCAGACACAAAACCTCAGAGATGGGACAGAATGAGTGTGCTTGGGAAGCTCTAGGAAGTCTGCTCTCATTGAAGCATAAGCGTATGGGATGGGCAGGAGGGCAGGGCTGCAAGAGGGGATGAGGGTGAAGGGCAGGCAGAAGCCAGTGCAGAGTGCCTAGACTTGATGGTGTCCTAACAGTAGCTAATGTTCACAGAGCACTCCATAGTGTCCAACACATGGGTCCAAACACTCTCTAAACATCATCAGGTGCCATTTTTACTACTATCCTAGTAAGAAGGTACAATTATTCCCCTCCATTTACTAGATGAGGAAACTGGTCCTTGAAGAACATATGTAACTTGCACAAGGCAAAGACAGTGAAAGAGGAAGTTAGGACTCCAACCCCACTCTGTCCAGCTACAGAGTCCCTGTACCCCTCACATACTTGAGTTTATTGGATTTAGCAAATGGAGATCAGGATGATCTTTGCCAGGTCAATTGTGAGAGCATTTCGAGGGGCGGAAACTATAGTCCAGTGAGTTGAGAAGCAGACAATTTCAAGGAAGAAGATTAAGGAGTTAAGTCCAAGTCTTATGATCTCCATTTCTGGTTTTCTCCAACATGAAGTAGGGAATGAAATGGACAGGAAGGTTGAGGAATTCCAAGGAAGGAGGCTCAGATTCTGGAGTGGACTAACTATACCCTAGGGGAGACAGTTTGCCCAACTGAAGAAAGCAAAGAGTGCTGAACATGGGCTATAAAATGGGAATGGCACAACATGCTACCGTGTTCGGAGATGGGGAAATTACATCCAGGGGCACCCATGGGGAGAGACACCAGAGAAGAGATGACATGAGCGGAGCACTGGAGAATGAGTAGAAATAAGGGTCGAAGGAAAAGGTAATTCCAGAAGGGCCAGCAGTTGAGCAAACCACAGAAGCTGGCAAATACAATATATGTTTGAAGAAAGTGAAGCTAGAGCATGTTTGCTGGAGCACAGAGCTGAATTATGAAATCAGTATAAGGAAACACAGGCTGGGACCAGGTTATGGAAGGCTGAGCTAAAATATCCAGCCTTTATTCAGGACACAGAGGACCACTGGAGACTTCTGTGCAGGAGGAAAGGTGATCACAGAGCTACCCCAAGACCACTCACCTGGCTGCCTGGGTCAGGGTGGCGTGGAACTCCATCAGCGGAAGGTGATGAGGTCTGACCTGGGCAGGTGGCAGCAGGAAAGGAAGGGACACCTCAAGAAGTGCTGTGAAAGGAGGACCAGCAGCACTCGGTGACCAAGGAGATGGAGCCATCCATGATGATCCAAAGGATCTGATGACTTCAAGACCGTCTATACCAGTAACAGAGATGGGAGAGTCAGGAGAAGGCTGTGTGTTGTTTTCTTTCTGTAACTTTTGATTATTGTATACATAAAAGTATTTGGTGAAGAAAAACCTGGAAACTCCATTAAGGGGGAAAAAAACTGAAAAAAAAAGTCCATAATCTGACTGTTAACATTCCTTTTTTTTTTTTTTTTTGCAGTACGCGGGCCTCTCACTGTTGTGGCCTCTCCCGTTGTGGAGCACAGGCTCTGGACACGCAGGCTCAGTGGCCATGGCTCATGGGCCCAGCCGCTCTGCGGCATGTGGGATCTTCCCAGACCGGGGCATGAACCCATGTCCCCTGCATTGGCAGGCAGACTCTCAACCACTGCACCACCAGGGAAGCCCAACATTCCCTTTTGATATACCTTCCAAGTTTTTTCTTTACCTACACATATATATGTCTAATATTTTCATTATAATTAGGATCATTCCATTTTATACCTTGTTCACCTAACAACATACAGTGAACATCTTTCCCCATCAATAACTGTAATTCAGCATTATTATACTGTTTACATAGGATCCTACCTTATGGATTTATCACAATTTACTCTATCTGCTCTCTTGATACAAAACATTCTGCACGACTCCAATTTCAGCTATAATTAACATGTTTAAAGCTGAATCTCTCTGTACATCTTTAATTATTTCTTTAGTCTAAATTCCTAAGGGTACAGTTTGAAGTCAAAAAAAAATAGGATTTTTTTAAAGGCTTTTGAACCATATTGCCCAACTGTCCTCCAGAAAGAATAAACCATTTGTACTCCCATCAACTGAGTAGAAGAGTAGAGAAGGGTTTTTACTAGAGAGGAAATAGGAACAGCTTCAGATATATAGATTTTAAAACACCTACAGGATGCATTGGTGGCAATGGCAAATAAGTAGTTGGCAAGGAAGGAGCTAGATTTTAAAAGAAAAATCAGATCCCTCTTCCTGTTCCTCCTCCTCTTTATTTTCACCACCATTTCTCTTCCCTCCTCTTCCTGTCTCTCCCCTTCCCTATCCTTCCTAATACTTCGGTCCTAAAGCTACTGGTGAAGGTGAGCAAGGTAGGCATTTAAGCAGTGGGGAAGGGACAGCAACATGAGCCAGGTGTCAGCACAAGAGGGTGACATGGGCCCTCGAGGGGTCTCAGAGCCCACGTTGGGCAAAGAGGCCATGTGTGCAAAAAGGCAGCCAGCACAGGTTGTCAGAGCCTCAGAGAGGTGAAGACAGTCTCCATATAGGGGGAGTTGGGTGCTGGAAGTAAGGGGAAATGGTTAACATATAGGATGACTGATCAAACAAGTAAATATATTGAGAATTATGGAAGCCAGGCTTTCCACTGGGCTACTGTATTAGTCTGGATTCACCAGAGAAACAGAAACAGTAGGAAATGTAAATATAGATGTAGACAGATAGACAAAGAGAGAACAAGATTTATCATAAAGAATTGGCTCACATAATTATGGGAGCTGACAAGTCCTGAGATCTGTAGTCAACAAGCTGGAGTCCCAGGAGAGCCGATCGTGTAGTGCTGGTCCAAAGACCTGAGAACAAGGAGAGCTAACGGTGTAAGTTTCAGTCCAAGTCTGAGTCCAAAGGCAGAAGAAGACCAATGTCCTAGCCTGAAGATGGTCAGGCAGAGGGAGTGAATTCTCTCTTACTCAGCCTTTATGTTCTATTCAGGACTTCAGCAGATTGGATCAGACCCACCCACACTGGGGAGGGCAATCTGCTTTACTCAGCCTACCAACTCAAATGGTTATCTCAGCCAGAAACACCCTCATGGACACATCCAGAATCATGTTTAATCAATTATCTGAGGTCCCTGTGGCCCAATCAGGTTGACACATGAAATTCACCATCACAGTTAACAAAATGGAAAGGAAACAAACTGGAATGAACCCTATGGGCTGGAATTAGAGACATAAATGTGAATTCACTCAATACACAGAGAAACACAGATGTAAACATGTGTGTGTTCCCTGGCTCTTGCCTCTGAGAGGGGGCTGGGAGCAGTAACACCCCAAGAGCAGTAAAGTCATCTAACACCAAGAATTTGGTTTCCAAATACCATTTTTCACTAAAAGAATCCAGGATTGCTTAGAAGAATGGCTGATTCTGAGACAGAATAGAAAATGTAAAAGATGAGCCTGAAACAACTTTTTGTGCCAGAAAATGAGGCAGTTTTCAAAGAATGATGGAACATGTCACAAGAACACAAAGGCCAGCTTGACAATTTAGTACCAAAATAAACAATGATAATAAATAGCAACAGATCAAAAATACATTGAATAAAATAGGAATCCATGAGTTCATACTGACATAAATAAGTTGATGAATAAATTGAAAGTTTATGATTAACAGTATATTTACAGAGTCTCAAAGCAACTTCCCATAAAATATTCATTAATTATAAAGAAGAGAAAAGTAACTTTACAGTGAGGAGGTCTGAGAGATACCATCTTAATCTAGTGATTAAAATTAACATCCTCAGCAATGGGAAACATTTAAATAATATGTCCTTTAGTAGCACAATGGGAGGAATGCAGCATCACTTCTGGAAAATTCCTAGCAAAGAGGTATAACTTAAATTTAATCACGAGGAAACGGCAGTAAACCAAAACTGAGGGACATTCTACAAAATAATTGGACTCATCTTCAAAACTGTCAAGAGCATGAAGTCAAGGAAAGACTGAGGCACTCCTGTAGACTGAAGGAGGGGAGGAGGTGTGACTGGTTCTAGACCAGATCCTGTTGCTATAAGAGACTTTACCGGGACAGTAAAAAGAAATCAAATGGGGCCTGAGGGTTAAATGGTGGTGATGTATCACTCAGTTTCCTGGTTTTGGTGGCTGTGTTTTGCTTATGCATAAGAGTGCTCTTGTTTGCAGAAAATACACATGAAAGTATTCAGAGCTGATGGTGTATTATGTCACCAACTTACTCTCCAAGAGTCATGGTGGGAAAGGTTCTTATTAGTGTTCTTATAATGTTTATGCAAGTTTGAGAAAGAGAGCTGGAGGGAGCGAGGAGAGAAAGAGACAGACAGACAGGTACGCAGGCTGATCAGGCCTAGGATCACTCATGTGAAATTGACAGCACTGAAGTTCATGGGATAAGCCACACTGCTGAGTCCAGAAACTGCCTTGGGTCACCCTGTCCAGTCTCTAGCCCAATCCTAAGACTGGAATGTGTCTGCTAAGAGCCTAATTCTACAATAATTTTACAGAAAAACTGTGAACTGAAAATAAAAATGTATGAAAGAGTGGTTGGGGGGGGTGGTCCACTGGATAGAATCAAGAGGACAGGTCCAAGATTTGCCTTGGAAAGCAGAAACTGTCTGGGATCCAAAAAGGTGGCAGGGGTCAGGGGGAAGGAATAGGTAAAGATAGTGATTTTGAGGCAGGGAAGGGGTAAGATGACCAGTAGAGAGAGGCCAGCTGACCTCCAAGAACTTTGGGCCCGGGTTCCAGTGGGGTGATCAGCATGAATGCTGGGATTAGTTGTTCCACCAAACTGGAGTGGCCCAAGGAAGGCCCTGTGCTTTGTTTACATTTACACCACCAGCGTGTGCATCACAGGCTCTGAGGGTAACAACCAGCAACAAGGTCACTGAGTAAGAAGAGGATCCACACAGAGAAATACTGTGACTCAGCAGAAAATCCTGCCCATGTTCCCAGGAAACACAGCCAAGAATATTCACCGCAGTATTACCTTTAATAGCATAATGGAGAACGACCCAATGCACAGGGACAGGGGGATGGGATGGCAAAAAAGTGTGACGTAGTCATATATGCCTGTAAAAGTGAATTAACTATGGCTACACGCATCAGTTCAGATGAATCTGCAAAACGTAAGACACAAAAAATTATCCCATGTGATACTATTCATATAAAGTTCAAATGCACACGAAATTATAAAATAGATTCATCTTACTAAATAAGCTTTCAACTGCAATGAAAAGCAAAAGAACAGTAAACATAAAATTCCCCCGAAGGGAGAATATAACTGATAAGGAGGGCTCGGGGGTGCTTCAGCATTTTGGCAACATTCTATTTCTCAAGTTGGGTGATGGGTCCAGGAGTATTTATTATCTTTTATATCTTATATACATTGTATTTTATCTTTGTATGTGTGGAAATATTTTATTAAAAATAAACAGAAGCAGGACTTCCCTGGTGGCACAGTGGTTAAGAATCCACCTGCTAATGAAGGGGACATGGGTTCGATCCCTGGTCTGGGACGATCCCACATGCCGCAGAGCAACAAAGTCCGTGTGCCACAACTACTGAGCCTGCGCTCTAGAGCCCACGAGCCACAACTACTGAGCCCGCACGCCTAGAGCCTGTGCTCCGCAACAAGAAAAGCCACCGCAACAAGAAGCCCACGCACCACAATGAAGAGTAGCCCCCGCTTGCCGCAACTAGAGAAAGCCCACACACAGCAACGAAGACCCAACGCAGCCAAAAATAAATTAATTAATTTAAACATAAATAAATAAATAAACAGAAGCATTTAAAGGGGGAAAGTTCCCAAGGGCTGTCATATGGGTCTCTCTCTGGATCTTGTGAGAGCCCTGAAGATCCCTTGGTGGACCAGGGATCTTAAAAATTCTGGTATCCAATTTTCCCAACACTTGGAGTGACCTTGCAAAATTCTCTCTCTAACTGGCAGAATTTCCATCAGAATTCAGAGTTCTCCTTGCAGCAAACAGAAAGACAAACCAAAAAGTGAACATCATGAACTTTAAAAGAAAAGTCTCTGGAGAAAAGAATCAGTCCCTGTGGGCAGTGATCTCAAGGTGACAGCAGAAGGGAAGGACGGGCAGCCCCACCTCTCCGAATGCGAGCCTGGGAGAGGCTGCAAAGGAAGCCTCCATCAGGACCGTGCAGGCTCCAGTCAAGGTGAGGAAGACGGGGTCCTGGACAAATCTGGAAACACAGATCTGCTCACTCCAGAATCATGGAACGTTTGCCCTTGAAGAGAAGGGGCATCCGCGGATGCTGCTTGGGTTTTATAGAAACCTGAAACCTTTCCAGGGGTAATACGGAGATGTGCTCAAATCCCATATGCTTTTTTCCAACTGAATTCATAGGGGACTGAAACTTCTCCTCTTCCCCCCACCTCCCTCTCCACCTCCAGTGTTGAACTCAATGCAAAAGATGAGCCAGCCAGGTGCAAAGGAAGGTAAGGCTTGGGTTCTAGAGATCCCGAGGAAACTGACCACCAAGAACCAGAATCGAATCAAGGCAGGTGGTGGAGAGGCAGCTGACCCCAAGCTCCAGGGAAGTCACACCAACGCCCCAGCCCACACTGAGCTGCCAGAGCATCAAGGCCCCATACTTTCCCTCTGCCCCCACCTTTTCTTTTCATTGCTAAGAACATCCACTCCAGCAGTGATGGGCCATCCGAGAGTATCACACAACAGGAGGCCCCAGGATGGGGATGAAGTTCACAGAAGACACAGACTATAAATAAATGATAAAACTTGAGAGAAAGGTCAGGCTCCAGGGAACTGCTCCTCGTAAACCCTCTTGATCCTGATTACTCCATCTAGAAGCAGATTAAGTGTAAAATACTGATCTTGAACGGGGTCCAGCCAAAATTTATACAGCTTGAGGGCTTTCTGGAAGGGTTGCGTTCTTTGAAAGGAAGGAAGTGGGTTAGGAAATGCAGCGCTGGTGGAGGATCCCAGAAGGAGGGGTATGGGACAATCTCATCAACCAAGTGGGCTCTTCCAAGTCTATGTGCAAAAGGATGATTTTTATGGTGCAGATGGTATGGTTGTTGTAGGGTATTGTGATACCATAAGTCTGCTGTAACAGGTGGAGCTCATTCTAAGTGTATTTTGTGAGATGATAGGCAGAAAAACTTAGGGCTGCAAAGTACAAAGTGGTTTAAAGTTTTGGAGACAGAGAGAACTATGTATGACCTTGGCCATTTCACTATACCTGCTTCTCTCAGTTTCTCCCAGTCTCAGTTTCTCTCATCTGTGAAATGGGGATGATTCTGTCAAAGGTGTTATGAGGATTAAATTGGAAGAGGCATGGAAAGTTCCTAGCCTGGTTCCTGTAGCGTGTTAACTGATCCATGAATGTTATTTATGCATCATCACCATGATGAGAATCACCATCAGTCTTCCCCTGGGTGAACAATACAGCCCATGGTGTTCTGGAGGTGGTTAAGGAAGGTCACGTGGGCTATGAAAGGACTTGCCCATTGGATGGAACTCAAATTTATTGACAGCTAACGGGGTGACTTAGAAACTGATATGAAGAAGGACGTCACTGAGGTCTGAATAATGAGTGACAAGTGAAAGTTGATATGTGTCCTTGGAAAGCAGGACAAGACGGACGAAGAGACCAGCCCTTGAGTGCTGGGAGAATGCAAAGTCAGTAAGAAATCAGTCATTCCTTCTTCCATTCAGCAAGTGTTTATGAACACCTACTCTGCACCAAGCTCTGTTCTTGGCAGTGGGTATGCAGCAGTGAGCGAGCAAGCAAAGCCCTGTCCCCATGAGCTCAGAACAGAGAGGCAGGATCTAAGGGGGGCAGACACAGGCCTGAAGACAAGCCTGCAAAAAAGGGTGGAACATGCTTATCACGGGCACGTGGGCATCTGCTAAAGATCTCTGCCGTTTCTACGGAAGCCTTTGGATGGGAAATCTAGGAGCAGCACAGAGGGAAAAGTAAAGACTTTGGAGCCAGTCAGACTAGGGTTTGAGTCTTTGTTTAGCTTCACTCTGTCCTCAGATCTCTGAGCAGAAGTATCCTTGACTTTAAAAAAGCACACTAGTGGGCTTCCCAGGTGGCGCAGTGGTTGAGAATCCGCCTGCCGATGCAGGGGACGCAGGTTCGTGCCCCGGTCCAGGAAGATCCCACATGCCGTGGAGTGGCTAGGCCCGTGAGCCATGGCCGCTGAGCCTGCACGTCCAGAGCCTGTGCTCCACAATGGGAGAGGCCACAACAGTGAGAGGCCCGCATACTGCAAAAAAAAAAAAAAAAAAAAAAAAAAAAAAAGCACACTAGTAATTTCCATCCGCAGTATTGTAAGGATTAAAAATGACATGCCAAGCACTTAGTTTTCTGACTAATCTGTAATATGTGTTTAGTAAAGCAGAGCCTGTTTTCTACTAATGCAATGTGTACTTTGGGTCATTATTTCCTCATTGATTTCTGTTAGTTTTTAGCAGTGTTCCTTTGCAAATATCAGGCTGTCTCAAGTGAGGAACAGGAAGGCACAGATGTTTGCCCAAGCTCTGCGGTGCAGGGAGATGTGCAGGATAAGCGTCCGAGAGCTAGTGTGTGCTGACAGCTAGGTCTTAGGCAGAACCCCTGGAAGAAAATTTCAACCTGGGAGGAGCCTGCATTTTTGGTGAGGAAAGACCTCCTCTTAGGTCCCAGGGACGATGCTGGGCAAGATGAGTAGTCAGAGGCACAGATGGAGCCATAATAATCAAAGTGCACATCAGTATGGTCTGTACAGAGGGCCTGCACACACTTCGTCCCCCTTGGTCCTCAAGTTCAGCTGTTTGGTTCCCTATTATGTTGCTTGAGGCTAAGAGCTGGGGGCAAAGTATTGCCTTTGTTGTTGCTGTTCATGTTGTTTAATACTTTACTCTCTATGCTTTCAGCTTGTTCTTTTTTTTTTTAATTTATTTTTTTGCTGTGTTGGGTCTTCGTTTCTGTGTGAGGGCCTTCTCCAGTTGTGGCAAGCAGGGGCCACTCTTTATCATGGTGCACGGGCCTCTCACCCTCGTGGCCTCTCTTGTTGTGGAGCACAGGCTCCAGACGCGCAGGCTCAGCAGTTGTGGCTCACGGACCCGGCCGCTCCGCGGCATGTGGGATCCTCCCAGACCAGGGCTCGAACCCGTGTCCCCTGCATCAGCAGGCAGGTTCTCAACCACTGCGCCACCAGGAAAGTCCCAGCTTGTTCTTTTTAATTGTAGTAAGATACACATAACTTCATATTTACCATCTTAGTCATTGTCAAGTGTATATTTCAATGACATTAAGTACATTCACATCGCTGTGCAATTATTACCTCTTTGGGCCTCCTGGTCCCATGACTGGTAGAAGCTGGACCCTAACGTCAGCACTCTGGCCGCCCCCTGCATCCTAATCCCTGGCCCCCAGGCCTGCTCTGCATTCTATCCTGCAAACTTGCCGTGCATTTCTCCACATAACAGAGAGTGGGTTTGGGCACGAAGGTAAAGCTGGGGGTTCCTTGCCCCTCACCTTTCATCTGGTGAAGAGTCCACATGAAACTCAACATCTTTCACCTGCTGCTGACACACATTTCCCAGGATATGACTCAGATCGTGCCCCACTTGGCTCACATCTGCCTTTCCAACTCTGCCTGACTCGGCAGGGAAGCTAGTATCTGGCAGCAGGAACATCGTCGGGTTGCTGGTCCTGGCGGAGGAAAGCAGGGTTTGCTGCCTAACATAGCAAGGGGCGAGGTGGGGTCCCCAGTCCTTTTCCCAGGGCCTTTGCTAACGCTCTGTGGTGTTTTCAGGAAGTCACTTTGTGGTGAGCTGTCAGGAATAAGAATAACAAAATCGGTTTCTGTATAGCTTCCTCGGTGGTGATTCATGCAATCCCACATGCTCTCAGATCTTCTAGATTCAAAACGTTTGAGAATGTCAACTCGGTTTTAGGAAAACGATCTGATTTTTAATGATGACAATAGTTCATGTAGATGTAGGGCCCAGTAGGTGCCAGCCACTGTGCTAGGAATGCAGATCCTTGGGTGACCCCCCCCATCTATGGCTAAGTGGAGAAGTATCTGTCTTTCCCTTAAAGCAGTTCCTAGAGTAGGAGGCAACATTTTCAAAATGGCAGCTCTAGAAAAACAAAGCTTCTTGGGATCGCTAACTGGGATGGAGTGGATGGAGAGGGAGATTGAAGTGGAATTACTAACAAGACAGGGAAGAAGATACACTGCGGGGTGGGGGGAGGAAACCACAAGGCATGCAGATGGAATGTAGTTCCCAAGAGTTTGAGGGAGTTTTGATGGTCTGGGGGAGAACTTTATGAGGAAAACTTTCCCTAATAAAATGAAAAGACAAACCTCATGGAGGAATTTACTGCTCATAAACCAAAGTCTGGGAACCTTGCCATGGGGAGTGGGACCAACCTTGCTTCCCTCAGGCCTGCTCTCCCATGTCAGTGGGTACTTGTTGGCTAGTTTTGTCTCTGAATCACAGACGGAGTGATAAGTGGTCTCCCTGAAACATCCTTCAGCCCCGTCTCTAAAAGGACTCCATTCTCCTCTTCCCTTCTCTGTTTATTTTCTCTATGCCCAGAAACCAAATCAGAACCAAGGAGCAGATTACCATAGAAAACCAAGACTCTGAAGACTGCCCTGGGGCTTGCCATCAACTAAGAAGGGCACAGAGGGGTCTAGGTCCTGTGCCCAGGCTCCGCAGGACCCGTGCCAATGACGGAGCCAACACCATCTCAGCCATCCTACTTACCAAAAGGAATCCTCTTGCAAACCCATGATGTAGTTCAAGAAATGGTTCTTCCTCCTTTGATGATAAACCACTAACCCTACTCTTAGCCTACATCTTACTCTATAGTTTTGGGAGGGCTGCTCACGAGATTGAGGATTTCACGTCTTAGAATCCCAAGACAGGAGGCAGTGTTGTATAGTAGTTAAGAGAGTGCCGGGTCTGCAGTTACACTGCCTGTGTTTGAAATCTCTCTCTGTCATTCACTATCTGTTGACCTTGAGCAAGAAACGTTTCTGTGCTTCAGTTTCTTCATCTGTAAGAGGAAGAGAATAATCATACCTACCTCATAAGATTGTCATGAAAATTAAATGATATAAAACCAGCACACTGTTTAGCACAACACCTGCCATACAGGAAGTACTCAAAGTAAGTTAGCTACTATCACATTATTTTAGAACTTGAGAAATAAAAGGCACATAGATCAGCCCTGCATACAATGCTTAATGGCAGAGGGACTGACTCATCTATCTGTTCCCCAAGCTGAGTTAAAGGCTTTTCTTGGGTCCCACTTTTTGACCCCAGGCATGCTTAGTTTACAGCAGAGTAAAATCTATTATTATTATTGGCTCCTGATTTTATAAGAGAACTTCATTTCATGTTGATTTTATTTGGTAATAATTATTCTAAAAAGGCTTTAGCTTTCATGTTCCTTGCCCTTATCACCTCTGGCATGTAAGCAGAAAAAGGCAGACTCAAGAGCTAGGAACGAAACACTGAATTTCTGCAGATGAGGACATGGGAGCCAGAGAGGTAAGGTCACATGTCCAAAGACCCACACTTAGTCACAGAGCAGGATGAAACATTGGTCCTGTCCTTCTTACATTATTCTAATGAATTTGTTTCTTAATGGTATTCTTTAAGGAAGTATTCGTTAAATGAATACACGCTTCTCTCATACACATAAATGTGTGTTTTGCACAGTTCATACTTTCTTTAACAACACAGATGTACGAAGCCATCCGTATAACATGTGTACTGTTGACCGTGTACAGTCCTTAGCTAACTATGAACATGTCCGCAAAGCCCTCACAGTAACTGTTGGCCGACTCTCTCAGCTGCACAGCTTAGAGAAAGGACTGAACCCACCACGGCTTTCCCCACCACGAAGTCGGGTCAAGTCCTCCGATAACTGCAGGATCTGCTGTTCCGGAATATCCCTTCCCTCCGATGGCCTGGCTTAGCTCCAGGCCACGTCGCCTGGGAATGAGGAACGGGATTCCAAGCCTTGCGCACAGCTGTGCAGAGGGCCGAGGGGCCAGGGCTTAGTCTTCTGTCCAGTAAGAGGATCCTGCAGCACAAGGTGAACCTGGCTTTCCCTCCAAAGAACTGCAAGTTCTCTCAAGCCCCAACTCTCCCCAAAATGACCAAGGAGGCTAGAACAAGCTCCTGAAGTTTCAATCATTTGTTTATTAAACAAGCCTTCCTTGAGATCCTATTACATAACAGGCACTAGGGATACCCTGGGAGGGGAGGGGAAAAACCAAACCAGGTCAGAGAAGGGAGGCTATAGGAGCAGACAGAGACAGCCCCAGGGCCAGGTGAGATTATGAAAAGGTGAAATGTCTTAGCTACTGTTCTCCATCCACACCCACCCACCCCTGCTTTGTACTGTCAAGAGTTCCCTCAAGTTGCTCTTTGCCTTTTGTCTCTTCTCTCATCAAAACCTGATTCCTAGGGGAAAAAAACTTGATTTTTCATTCATTTCTTCAACAAATATATGTTGAACACCTACTGTGTACCAGATACTGCAATAGATAAAAAATCAGCCATTTACAGCTTCTCTTAGGAGTGTCTGCATTTCAAGTCTTTTGAATTTTTTCTCATACTTTTTATTAAGATACAATTCACGTATCATAAAATTCACCCTTTTAGAGTGTACAGTTCAGTGGTTGTGTATTCAGAAAACTGTACAACGGTAACAACAATCTAATTCCAGAATATTTTCATTACCCCAGAAAGAAACCCCTTACCCATAAGCATTAGCAGTCATTCTTCAATCTCTCCTTCCCCCAACTCCTAACAACCACTGATCAACTTTCTGTCTCTACGGATTTGCCTTTTCCAGACATTTCATACAAATGGAATCATACAATAAGAGATCTTTTGTGTCTAGCTTCTGTCACTGAGCATAATGGTGTCGAAGTTATCCATGTTGTAGCATATGGATCAGTAGTTTGTTCCTTTTTATGGCTGAATAATATTTCATTGTATGGATATACCAGATTTTATTATCCATTCATCAATTTTTGAATATTTGAGTTATTCCTATTTGGGGCTATTATGAATGATGCTGATATGAACATTTGTGTACACATTTTTGTGTGGATACATGTCTTCCATTCTCTTGGCTATATACCTAGGAGTGGAATTGTTGGATTATATGATAACTCTCTGTTTAGCTTTTTTTTTTTTTTTTTTCTTTTTGCGGTATGTGGGCCTCTCACTGTTGTGGCCTCTCCCGTTGCGGAGCACAGGCTCCGGATGCGCAGGCCCAGCGGCCATGGCTCACGGGCCCAGCCGCTCCGCGGCATATGGGATCCTCCCAGACCGGGGCACGAACCCGTATCCCCTGCATCGGCAGGCGGACTCTTAACCACTTGCGCCACCAGGGAGGCCCTCTGTTTAGCTTTTTGAGGAACTGACACACTGTTTCCCAAAGTGGCTGCACCCGTTTACAATCTCATCAGAAAGACAGGAGGGTTCCACTGTCTCTACCTCCTCAACACTTGTAACTGGCCATTACTTTTCCAATAGCCACCCTGGTGGGTGTGAAATGATACCTCATTGTGGTTTTGATTTCCATTTCCCTAATAACTAATGACGTTGAACATTTCTTCCTGTGCTTATTGGCCAGTTATATATCTTCTTTAGGGAAATGTCTACTTGCTCATTTTTTAATTAGGCTGATTGTCTTTTTCATTGTTGAGTCGTAAGGTGTTTTTTTTTTATTAGGGATACCAGATCCTTATTAAATATATGATTTGCAAATATATTCTACATTCTGTGGGTTGTCTTTTCACTTTCTTGTGACTTTTGAAACACAAAAGTTTGTCATTTTGATGAAGTATCATTTATTTTTTTTCCCTTTTGTTGCTTGTGCTTTTGGTGTCATATATAAGGAACCATAGTCTGATCCAAAATGACTATGTTTTCTCTAAGAGTTGTACAGTTTTAGGTCTTACATTTAGGTCTATGATCCAGTTTTAGTTAATGATGTGAATATATGATGTGAGGTAGGGGTCCAAATTCATTCTTTTGCATGTGGATATTCAACTGCCTCAGCACTGTTTGTTGAAAAGACTATTTATTCCCCATTCAAATGTCTTGATCAATTGACCATAAATGTAACAGTTTATTTCTGGATTCTGAATTCTATTCCTTTGATCTATACATCTCTCCTTATGCCAGTACCATATAATCTTCATCCCTGAAACTCTGTCATAAGTTTTGAAATTGAGAAGTATGAATATTCCAACTTTTTTCTTCTTTTGTAAGATTGGGCTATTCTGGGTCTCCTTCATTTATATATGAATTTTAGGAACTTGTCAATCTCTGCAAACAAAAAAAGGCAGCTGAGATTTTTATAGGGATTGCATTAAATCTGAAGACCAATTTGGGAACTATTGCCATCCTATCAATATTAAGTCTTCCAATCCATAAATGCAAGGTATCTTTCCATTTACTTAGGTACTATTTAATTTCTTTCAATAATAGTTTCATAGTTTTGTTTTTTTCAATAATTATTTCATAGTTTTCAATGTATAAGTCTTACTCTGTTTTTGTTAAGTTTATCACTAAGTATTTTATTATTTTTGGATGCTTCTGTAAATGGAATTGTTTTCTTAACTTTATTTTTGGATCATTCATTGCTAGTGTATTAAAATATAATAGACATCTGTATTTTGATCTTGTATCCTGCAACTTTGCTGAATTCTTTTATGAGCTCTAATAGTTTTTTGTGCATATTTTAGGGTTATCTATATACAAGATCATGTCATCTGCAAATCGAGACAGTTTTACTTTTCTCTTTCTAATACAAAGACCTCTTCAAGGCTTCTTCCTTATTGTGCAATGGAACATTTTATCCTCTATAAACCAACTTCAGGCATCAAGAAGGTATGCCCAGTGAGGACAAGAATTTGTTTTGCTCCCTGCCATAGACCTGGCATCTAGATTCCTTCCTAGTATTTAAGATTTCAATAAATATTTGTTGAATAAATGAAATAAAAAGTAATGGAACAATTTAGTCCAGAACTTTTCCCCACACCCTAAAACCACATCGGCAGAGTGTGGCTTATTCTATCCCTCATGTATATTCACTTATAATGCCTACCAGTGCCTGACAATTAATGAGCACTCAATAAATACGTGTTTAATGGGTGAATGAATGAATAAATAATGTAAGGCCTGACATATGAGAGCACATGATTAAGACCACATGGTCACACCTGGTATAGGAAACGCCATCTGTCGAACAGCTTAATATGCCATCGATTCCATCTCAGTGTATGATAAATAATGTCCCCTAAGATCACAGTGACAGCAAAACTCTTGTCACTGGAATCCCAACAGTTCTATGGTGGTTGTTAAACCTTGTTCCCACAAAATGATACTATTATGTAATTCCTTTTATTTATACCATTCCAACAGCAGCTCAAAGAGTTGGCTAGTGCCGGGCAAGGGATGACAAGCCACCTGGGCTGGCTGCACAGCCCAATCTGCTGGCCCTGCCCCCTTGCTTCTTCCTCCTTGACTCTCGCCCAGGAAATACTTTAGGTACATCTGGAAATGCAGTGAAAACACTTGGCATGGACTCCATGTGAAAAGTCAACAAGGCCCAGGCAGGTCTGGGGCACAGAGGGTAGGAGGTTGGGGGCCTTGCCTACTTGTCTCATATTCCCATTCACTCTCTTCTTTTAAAGAGACCTTTGTGGCTCCTATTGTCCCAACCCCACAATCCCAGGCTCACCGTGTGTTAAAGACTGAAATCTATACTCACCAAATATGCATTCAGTTCTATTTTACTCAGGCACTTATCATATAATAATTGCATTGTTATTGGAAACATACTTTAAGATTTTAATCACCATGAAGGAGATTTATAGCTATTACAGACTTGCTAATCCTCAACAAATATGTTTCTAATCAAGTTAGCATTTTATAAACAATAACTGTCCCATTAATTCTGGGGTGGATTTTGTAGCCTTGACGGAAAGCACTTCAATTGATTTGTTTTCCCTGGGACTCTTTAAGTTACACTTTAAGTTTGGAGATTAATACAGGGGAATTTTTCAGACTTCAAAAAACAAGACCCGGGAATAGGACTGAGTACAGCAGTGACAAGAAAGAGCAGGCAGCTTAGAGTAGGACAGGAAAAGTCTGGACTAAGAATCAGATCAAGATCTAAGAGTGCTCCTACTCCTAATTAGCCCTGCGGCTCTGGCCAAGTACTTAACCTTTCTTAGCCACAGTTTCCTCATTTGTCAAATGGGGATAATCATACTTAGCCGGGCCACACATTTTTATGGAGGGAATCCGATATGTGAGTGTAGGAGAAAATGCCATAAAAATCATGCAGTACTACAGCGTGGGGTCTAAGGAACCCAGCTCGGCCCTGCACTTCTTAGCAGAGCCACCTTGGACACATCATCTGACCCTCAGTTTCTTCATTTGTACAATGTAAATAACAATAATAATTATGACAATAATAATAATAGTAACGCCTATTTCTCAACGATTTGTCACATTTAGTGAGATGATGCATATGAGCATTCACAGAAGACCTAGCACATAAGAATCATCAAAAAGTATCCTTTTCCCACTGTCCCTCCATCAGGAATGTACATACTTTCCTAAGATGAAATCCAAGGCATCTGGGAAACTTCAGAATCACGGAGTCATCTCGTTTTCTGCCAGAGAGAAACAGGCCTGCTACAGTGGAGACACCACCACACCACCACCTGCATTTTTCTGATTCCCAAGCCCATTCCCCTGCTGTCGCACCGTGTCCTCCACTCCTTGATTGGGAGCCCTTTATAAAAGTTCCAATTAATATTAGCTTGATTGGCTGGCTGAGAGGCCTGTCTCTGGACTCAGGAATTCAGAGCATGCTACATGTGAGAGTTGGTTACAGTTCTTGCAAAAGAAGGGCAGTAGGGAGTTGGAGATTTGGGTCAGCAGGAAACTCCTTAGTAGTCAGCATCTTTCTAAGGAAGAAAGAGGCAGCCTGGGAGTGACTAAGCAAGTGGCTATTCACTGCCGGCTCTGGACACAGGGGTGCCCAAGGACAGCCAAACCCTGGGGTCAGGTCTCTCTATATCTTTGCAGAGTCTTCAGACCTCAGAGCAAACCCTGAAGCAAACAACTCCACCAAGCCCCCCACTGAACAAGAAGGCGGGAGGAGCATGTGCACAGAAGCCTGGACCCAGTGGACGAGGACAGAAGAGCCGAGCACAGGCAGGCACCCCAGACTGTAGGATGCTTTCAGTCCTCTTGACTGAATAGGGCCCCACGGCCATACCCCACCTCCTGCATCAACCAACACACACACACACACACACACACACACAGACACACACTCCTCTAGGGACAAGCACGAGAGAGATTAGCTACATAAACCAGGCAGGCTTGTAAAACAGCTGAAGAATTAAATACTCAAGAATGTTTTGGCCAAGCTGCTGACCCATTCCCTCCCCTGCAAAGCCCAGGGAAGCAGAGGGAGGTAGAAAGAAAAATAAAGAACCAGGGGAAACAAAACCAAATTATTAAGTCCTTTTCATTCAATAGATAAACTCCATCTGACAGGCCCTCCCCTGGAGTCCTGAGGTGCCTGCAGTCCTGGGAAATGGCTCGGGGTGGGGGTGGGGGAGGAAAAGACACTCAACAGAGATTCCTTGGTCTTGACTGGAGTGAGAGAGGCCATTTAGTCCACTCCCTTCACTCCAGTCAGATTCAAACAAGAACTGGGACGTGGATAGAGAAAGGGAGGATGAGCAGCCTGGCGATTGGATTAGACTTTGGAACTGGAAATCAGTCAATTTCACCTTACAGCCCTGACACATTTACTTGTGATGTGATAATGCCCAGATCCAAACGTCAGACCCAAACCTCCAGCCCCCACTGCCCCTCTCTTCCTGGAAGCATGTAACCAACTCCGTCACTGCATGTCCCCCCTCACTCCCCACCCATATCCACCCGTCCTTCAGCATCCCTTCAGCGAATGACATGCTTCCATCATGAATGACCAGCCCATCAAGCTAAAAACTCCTGCCACCCTCCTCTCTCCCTTCTTTCTCATCCCCCAGATCCATTTGGTGACCGACTCCTGTCCTTTCCACTTAGACACATCGTCCAAATCAGGTCCACTGTCTGCAAACCTGTTACCACCAAACAAAGTCAGGACCACGTCAGGGTTGACTTTAAGTATCAATCCTCTGATTCGTTTCTCTACCATCAGTCTCTCACACTCCACGTCCTCTGCCACAATATCATAGATGGGATTGTACTAAAGAAAAAAAAATCAAATCAGACCAGTTCCTGATGAAAGACCTTCACCAGCTCAGTGCTGCCTTAGCAAGGACCACAGCCCCTCCAGCCCTTCACAATCTGACCCCTACCTTGCTCGGTGGCCGTGTCTCCCACCCTCAAGCCACAGTGCACCCTATTGTGACCAGGGCAACCCATCCCCTTCCATGATTTTTGGCTGATTTTGTTCTTCCCCCCTGCCTGGGGTGTCCTTGCTTCATCTCTGCCCGGTGACCCCTTCCTCATCTCTCGAGGCCCAGTTCTAAAGACATCCCTTCCGAAAACAGATAACTAATGAGAGCCTGTTGTATAGCACAGGGAACTCTACTCAATGCTCTGTGGTGACCTAATGGGAAGGAAATCCAAAAAAAGGGGGGATATATGTATACATATAGCTGATTCACTTCGCTGTACAGCAGAAACTAAGACAACACTGTAAAGCAACTATACCCCAATTAAAAAAAATAAATGAATAACAAAAATAAAGACATCCCTTCCGTGATGTCTTCCCTGGTGCAACAAGACAAAGCTAACCCCTTCCTCCCCCCTTTGTTCATTTCACTATTACAGCACTTATCGCGGGCTTGTAACGATCTCTTCCTAAGTCTGTCCCACTAGAATGTGAGTTCCTCAAGTCTGTTCCTCATGGTTTATTCACATTTGCTTCAGCATGTGGCCTTTATAGGCACTTCTTCAATGTTTTACTAAATACATGAACAATAGGCACATAAATGATGACTAAGCAAGTTGGCAGCATGGACCCGGATAAACAACCACCCTCTGTGGGTCTTGGTTGCATCATCCATGCAACGAGGAAGTTTGAGCTCTAAAAACCCCATCTAGCCCTGACATTATATGATTTTATGAGTTTTCCCTGAGAGAGATCGATGACTGGGCTTCTCTGTGTGAGAACTGAAGCTGAGAGTTGTAAATATGTAAAGCGGTCGAGAGCCTTCGGTAAACACGGAGGCACAGGGGCCCTCAAGAGCAGACAGGTTTATGCAGAGGTAAGCCAGATGTTTTCATTAAGAGCACAGCAGTGCACAGAATCCAAACATGATATTAGAACTTGCAATCTGATATGCCTGCAGAAACCCAGCCCTGGTCCATCAGAGGAAAAAGGATAGAAGGGGCCAGGAAGGAACAGAAAGCGCCTACAAGCAGGTGGGCGACGGAGCATGGGTGGCTGAGCAGCCACGGCCCTTCCCCAGCACAAAAGCCGTCCTCCCCCACCTGATCTGCCACAGGCAGAAACCTTCCAAGTTAACCAGACCGTCCTACCCAGTCCCCCCAGGACCTGCGCTAACACAACCCGGCGCCTGCGCTCCTGTTAGCTCTGTTTCTCCCACCTGGAAAGCCTCTGTGGGCCCCTCTGCCCAAGTATCCAGTGCTCACGTTCTTAATGCCCACCCTGTCGTCCACCCCAACCCAAAGTGACCTCTTCCTCCTCCTGAAATCCTGTAACAGCTCAGCTGCCTGGCTTGACCAGCAGCTGTGCACCTGTATCCAGCGCAACACAGCACTGACAAACAGAAGACATTCAGTAAAGGCTCTTCTGGGTGAATGACCAGAGCTAAGGGGGCCTATAGAGAGGAATCCCTGCCCTCGAGGAGAACTCCGATGTAGGGAAGGAACAGCTCAGTGGAGGAAGAGCTGTTAAGAGAAGTATTCATAGGAATACACCAAACCGTAGGGTTGCTGGTTTTTTGGTTTGGGCTTGTTTGGGGGATTTGGGGGGAAGCTTTCCTACTGCGCAGGTCCTCTCCCCAAATACTCTACAAGCTCCTTGTGGACAGAAACCAAGTTTCTTCTTTCCTCCAAGACACCCACCAGTGTCCTGCACATACACACCAAGTACATATTTATTGACTGATTTTCTGCATAAAGCAAGGATTACCTAAAAGAGAAAAACTACAGAAAAAGTAAGTGGAGGAAAAAGTGTCCTCAAAGAGGCTTCACCTAAATGAAGACAACCCAGGAGCTCGGTTAAGACTGAAAATGTTAGGCTGCAAGGAAAAGCATGGAAGAAAAACACCGAGAGGAAGGAGAGCAAATGGACAAGGGAAGTTGGGGGAGGATAAATAATCATTTCAAAGAAACGTGGGGGTCTAGTTAAAAATGGACACATTTAGGGCTTCCCTGGTGGTGCAATGGTTGAGAGTCCGCCTGCAGATGCAGGGGACACAGGTTCGTGCCCCGGTCCAGGAAGATCCCACATGCCGCGGAGCGGCTGGGCCCGTGAGCCATGGCCGCTGAGCCTGCGCGTCCGGAGCCTGTGCTCCACAATGGGAGAGGCCACAGCAGTGAGAGGCCCACATACCGCAAAAAAAAAAAAAGGACACATTTAGCGTGGACGGTGGCAGGTCACACAGCGCTGAACACATAATGCATTTCATTTCAGACGGAGTCATTTTCCTGTGGGGAAGACTGACGGGAACCAAAGCAGGTTCTGTCAGAAAGTATTCGCTGGTCACTAGAAGAGAGAGAAGGCTCTGGAGAAACAAACCTAATCATTTCCTTCTTTGAATGATGGAAGAGCTGGGCTTTACACACACAGATACAGAAGCCCAGAGAGGCTTGAGAATGAACAGGAGACTCGCTGATGTAAGTAATTTCATTCCTATGGCTCGGCTCAGGAATGCTGTAAAGGAGGGAAGGAAGGAATGAGGGAAAGAGGGACAAGAGGAAGGAGGAGGGCGGGGAGGGAGGGAAGGTCCATCGCCCAGTCTGGCTGCACCGTCCATGTCTCCCGTTTCCCCTCACGTCCTTTCCAAAGCTCTGCAGAGATACTGCCCAACCTACCACAGTGAAATTTAAGAAAAACAGAAGTATGTGGGGTGTAAAACCTAAAGGAAGAATCTCAAAATCCTAAGAACCACTGAGTTAATGGCCTCCCTTTAATTTTCTTCACACTGTGGAAAACAATACACCTTGTTTTAATAAGATTACTGTGTCATATTTCTTGGCAGGCCTGGCATCAGGGAAAGGACCATATCACCAGCACGGATTAATGTTCTCTTCCTGTGAAATGCAGGAGCTGTTTTTTTAAGGTGGAAACAATACTATTCTATCTTCACTACTTGTCTGGAACATGAGCAGAAGTGTCCTTATAAGGATGAGGAGGGAGGCAAATAAGATGGGCCAAGGTTTTCTTTCTGCCAAAACTTTTAAACCCAAAAAGATTGATTAAGTGAACATCAAAGGCAAACCAGAGAAGGGGAAGGAAGTCAGAAAAACTTCAGACAGAGTTATGTATGGAAGACAGGAGCAACCCTAATCACTTTCCCTTAATAACAGCGGGAGCACTGTGCCTGGCTAAGAGGGGATGCTTACTGGGGATGGAGGGATGGACAGGTAGATGGATAAGTGGGTGGGTAGATGGGTGGATACAGGGAAGGGATAGGTTGATGGATGGGTGATCTGTGGGAATTAGACCCCTAGGCCCTAAGAGGGTCACCTTCCTAAATCACTACCCAGTCATAGGGCTAAGTCCTAAGGGAATTATCTCAGATAACTGCTTACTCTGTGATACAAGGAAGAGCAGTACTTCAATTACCTTTAGATGGTTTTTTTAAATGGGTACATATACACCTAGTGCCATAAAACTGTTTATTACCTTTGACTCGGTAACTTCACTTACAAGAGTTTATCCTAAATTTTTTCGCAAAAGAAGAAAAAGAAGTTATTTGCATAAAGGTGGTTTTAAAGCATAATCTATAAAATTTAACAACCATAGCAACCTACAAATATTAAATTATTTCAATTCTATAGACTATTAGCCATAAAATAATGAGAAAAATTATGAAAAGACATGGAAGAATGTCTATGGTAAGGGAAAATTCAACATTATATGTACATGTTTAAGGAGCATGTGTAAGTCTTGCAATCACAAAATATAAATAATAATTTCAGCTTTATATGTAACTGTGATCACAACTATGCAGAGGTATACTTGCATGTCAAGAGGCTGGAAAGAATCACCCAAAATATAACATCAGTAAATAGGTTAAAATGGTAGAATTCTGGGTGAATTATATTTTTCAACTTAAAATTTATTAAAATAGACTTGAGATATTTAATTCACTTTCACGTAAATAATATTTTCAGAGGAAAGAAAAGTAAGAAAAACATTTTTTAAATGATTATCAGAGTTGCCCCAACCAGGCCCTAGTTAGCTCAGCATCTTCCATTAAGTCACTGGGGAAGAGCCTAATGGTGAGGAGGGAGGAGGGGACATCTAAGAGCAGGGGACACTCTCAATGGAAGGGAAACGGGGAAAAGATAATGTAAGTCTATGCAGGAATGTCTCTGAGAAGCAGAGACTCCTGTCTTCCTCCTCGCCTAGTTCTCTCCCTCCATCCTCTCTTTACCTGCCCTCCTCCATGACATTTCTACCCAGACACAGAGCTGGCAGCCCTTCCCAATGCTCTCAACATTTTATTCTCATGTCCTCTACGACTCCATGCCCACAGCCTCCAACACCTCAGCCTTAAAATACCGAGCATATTAGTGTTCTATTGCTGGGTAGCAAATTACTACACACCTGGCCATACAAGACAACACCCTTTTATTACCCCACAGCCTTCAGGCATCAGGGCTTCGGGCTCAGCTCAGGGTCTCAGGAGGCGGCGATGGAGGTTACAGCTGGGCTGCATTCTCATCAGGAGGCTCGACTTGGGAAGAATCTAATGCCACTCATTTAGGTGGTGGGCAGAGGTGGCTTCCTTGCAGACGCATGACGGGGCCCCCGCTTCTCACTGGCTGTCATCCTGAGGCTGCCTTCAGGTCCTGGGGGCTCCAGGAAGTCCCCGCCACGCGGCCCCCTCCACAGGCAGTTCCGTGTTTGCTCCTGGGAGACCAGCAGCAGAGTCTCCCATTCTGGTCCGCCTCCCACCGTGACTCTCCCTCATCACCACCACAGCTTCACGTAGACCTCTGCCCCTCAAGACGCTCATATCTATCTTGGCTCCACTGACAAACTTCCAAAGGAAGCCACACCCTCCTGTTCAGGGAGCCCCGGGGATCTCCCCTTCGTCCCTCCCTCTCACCAAGCTCCTTTCTTCTCTGGGCCTCCTGCTCTGCCCTCTCCTCCCTTTCCCTCCACTCCCCCGCCCCTCTTTTGCCTGACTAACTCCGCCTTGGTCTCAGTTTCCATGGCACTTCCTCAGAGAAGCCTTTCCTGATCCTCAGACTAAGATGTCATAACACAATTAAATAACCTTTTAGTAATTCCAGTTTTAATGCTTATGTCCTCTACAGTAAGTCCCCTACATACAAAACGACTTCCGTTCTGAGAGCATGCTTGCAAGTCCAGTTTGTTTGTAAGTCCAACAAAGTTAGCCTAGGTACCCAACTAACACAATCGGCTATATAGTACTGTACTGTAAAAGGTTTATAATGCTTTTCACACAAATGATACATAAACAAACAAACACGAAAAATAAAGAAAACATTTTTAATCTTACAGGACAGTACCTTGAGAAGTACAGTAGTACCAGCTACATCACCGCTGCTTTTACACTTGCTTCCAGCCATCCTGGGCTTGAAATAAAGATTCTGTACTACTGTACTCTATACAGTACCATACAGTAAAGTACACAAAAGCACAACCACTTGTAGAGGATGCACGCACGTGACAATGTACACCAGACACGTGAACTAACTTATCTAATTGGACATGCGAACGCACGTTCGCATCTTTGAAAGTTCGCAACCTGAAGGTTCGTATGCAGGGGCTTACTCTATTGAGTTGCAAGCTCTATGGAAGAAAGAAAATGTCTCCACCTTGTTCCCTGCTGTAGCCCTGGTGCTTACTTACTTCAGTGCCTGGAGCACACCAAGCACTCAGCGGATTTATGATGAATGCATTAATTAATGAATACTGTGTAGGCAACATCTCCGAACCTTCCACGCAAGCCTCCGTGCTGTGACTTCTGAGGCTGCCGCCCTCCTGAATCTTCTCTCCCCAGGTTGTCAGCAGTGTCTTCCTAATGGCAAAGTCTTCCCACCTCTCACCCCTACCTGTCTGTAGCCCCTAGCACACGGACTCCTCCCTTTCGCAAAGGCTCTCCTAGCCTTGGCTTTGGAGCCCTAAACTCTCCTGATTCCCTTCCTCACCCTCTTATCACCCCACCTGTGTTGCCTTCGAAGATCATCTTCCTCTTTTAGAATGTCTGCTTCACCTCCGTGCGGAGAAAACCCAAAGCCAGTAATCCTGACCGCATCTGCAGCTGGCAGTTGGATCTGCAGCATCTGTAGCTTCAGTGATTTACCAACTGAACTCGAACTCAACCTCAGAAAGCCCCCTCCCCTTCCTTCCTTGGTTCCTCATCTCTGTTGTCTGTTAACGTCAACATCACCTGAGTTCAAAGCCTCAGAGTGACCGTCAGCAGCTCCTGGCCTCCCCTCGAGTCGTCTCCTGCGCCCAATCCCTCCTCTCCGCCCACTCGGCACTCACTCCTCCTCGTGTGCGTCCCAACAGCCTCCTAAGTGACGACCCCCACCTCCAGACCCAGAGGACCACCTACCAGGTGTCCTTCTAGAGCACAGTTCTGGTCATGTCCCTCCAACACATGATAGTCCATAGTGACCATCATTTGCCTAAAAGAAAATCTAGACTCCTTATATGACCTTACGTGGTCCCCACGACCTGGCTCCCAGGGGTCTTCCTCCCCTTGCCTTCACCCTCACCTGCACTCTCATCTCATCTCCCCAAGGGGGTCACTGCTTCCACAACTGCTCACCTCTGGGCCTTCACTCAGTGGGCTGCTCCCTGCTTGTAAAAGGCAAAACTAAAACAACCAATAAAAGCACCTGCCTACCCCTCAAAGGCCAATTCAAATCTGACTTCCTCCAAGAAGACTGCTCTTTCCTTTGCATTCCAGCCTCAGCCTGTGCCACTGCTGGAGCACCGTGCATGGTTTAGTAATAACCCTTCGGGCATGGCTAACCCCTACCACTAGACTGTGCTGCTCGGAGACCTGATCGTCTCCATCTGTGCTGTGTCTCCCATGCTGAGGCAAGACCCGGCCCAGAACCGGTGTGCTATAAAAGGTTCTTATGTTGAAGGACCAAGGTTGGCCCAGCGTGAGGCTCCCTTTGCCCAGGTCTTGAGAGCTGCTCCTGTTAGTCTGGAGTGATTCAGGCTTGCCTCTACCACAACTCTTTACCTCGGAAACGACACACAGGAAATCCAGGGGGAGGAAAAGCTGTGGCTGATAGAAAAGCAAGCTCTCAGCCCAAACCTCCAGCTGCCTTGTTAATTAGGAGTTGGGTTTCTTATTGTTATGACACACACACACACACACACACACACACACACACACACACACACACACGGTATACCTTTCCCAGGAATAAGCTGGCTTTAACAAGCAGATGAATGAACAAATGGAAGATGAGAGGCAGAAAGAAATCTGAGGGCCAGAGCACAGAACCAGCGGACATTTTTTAAAACCCCCAGGAGGAAAGTGGGGTGTTACAGTGGGCCTGACCGTGCCGGGGGGTGTCAGAGCCCCCCAGATAAAACAAAGCCTCAGAGCCAGGACCAATCACAGACAGCACAGGTTACACAGGTCACACTGTACCTGCCTCGCTCTCCTCTACATGTGTTCAAATCCCAACCAAGTGTCCAGCACAGCAGGTAGAAACGGGAGCTGTGCTGGCATCGTGGGTCTGTCTCTTCCCAGGGTGGGGTGTCCCTGTGTCTCAGGGCCCCTTTGCTAGGATGGGAATAGAATCACAGTGCTCGATTCTCAGGGCTCTTGGGCTTACAATTTGCGTTGGCCAAAAGGTTCGTTCCGGTTTTTCCATAACATAACATCCTGTGGCCTTTTGGCCAACCCAATAAGTGAGATGATATACATAAGCAAACAGTTCAGAGCATACTCAAACCCTCCATCCATCCATATTAGGGTTTTTTTCTTTCTTTTTAGCATGTCCACTGCATGTCAGACACTGCTGAGTGAAACTGAAATTTAGATTATTATGTGGGTCTTACCTGCTGGGGAGAGTTCCCAGCACTTAGATGGGGAGGTGACGGCACCAAGCAGGACCCGCTCGGAGGCCAGGGGCAGTCATGTGGACCCAGGGGCTGGGCTGCTGCAGCACAGGCTGCTCCCACCTTTTTCTCCACCACCTTGGTTTCCTGGGAAAGTCCAGTTGCCTCGGGCCCAAGGCATCCCCCATCTGTCAAGGCAGGGTCGGCCCCAGAAAGAGTTATTGCCAAACTGCCGTGCTATCACAGTGCTCAAACTGAAAAGAGAACTGTTCTCAGCAGGCTGGGCCTGTGAACTCTTCTCAAACCGCACCCAGCTAGGGAAACTGCGTTTTCCCACTGGTGTTTGCCCAGGAGGCTGACGCACACCCCGGATCCCCTTCTACCCTCCTCACCATCCTCTCTCCTGCTTCTATGGACGTCCTTGGCCTTCAGCCGAAATCAGGGGTGCGTTGTGCATATGTAACAACCAGCTGTCGTGTGCCGCTTTCCGTGGTGTAAGTGCTCTCACCACGGAGTTGGGAAGAGATGCCCTCCGTCAGGTCTTGTGACCCCACGAGCCGGCTCCAGGACACGGAACCCTCGCCGTGCCCTCCCCCTCTCCCCCATGGCCCTGCAGGCCTATCTCCAGAGGAGCTATTGCAACTGCCTTTATTCTTTCTACGTCCCTCATTTCTTTCAGGTCACTGAAAGTGAATCATCCTTCAGAAGGCAAGTCCTAGTGTCAAGGAATCTAGGTTGTTCTCAATGCCAGGAGCATCCAGGGCGGCCACGTACAGCCACTCGGCCATGCAGGGCACAGCTCCAGCGGCACCATCCATGGGGACTTTAATGTGAACGGCGACCCCAAGATTGGTGTGGAATGAGGGGCCTGGGAGTGTCTGCACTGCAGTGAAAGGGCCTTCCCGAGTTAGGGGCAGAAAAAAATCACAAGGCTCCCCAAGACCCCCGTTCCTGGGCGAATTCTTGGTCTCAGCATTATCTCCAGCTGCCAGAGACTCTAAGCAAATTGGTGCTGGGGGGTCTCGGCAGCAGGTCACATTATCCTGTCCTCTCCGAAGAAGCACTTAGACATTCACCCTAGGAGTTGCCTCTCTCCCAACCTACTGAATCAGTTCATTTTTTAATTTATTCAACAAACAGAGAGCATCTCCTAGGTTCCAAGGAAATGCATTGAACAGAATAAGAAGTTCACAGCCTAGTGGGTGACCCAGACAAGCAAGCCAGCTCTTTCTCATCACATTGAGAGATTTGTACACACCAGGAAAGGAGCATCACCACAGGTAAATTTACATCTGCTAATAGCGACCGTGTATTGAGTGCTTACTCTCAGCCAGGACTCTGCTAAGCATCTTCTCGATGTTATTTCATCATTACAGCAACCTTACAAGGCAGATATTATTCTCCCCACTCATGCATGAGGCTTTAGAGGCCTGGAGACATTATAACTTGCCCGAGGTCACACAGCGAGGAAGCGTAGAGGTGGGTCTGGCTACACAGCACTTGCTCTTGACCTCTGGGCTACACCAGACCCCTAACTGTCTTGCAGTTAATGGTGGCTAATCTCTGGTCAGTTAAGGGCCAAATCTTTCTCTGTATCCTCTGGGGGCTGCTGAGCTGCAGACTAGCCAGAGGGACCCAGAGAAAGAGACAGTCCAACTACCCAAGGAACATGTGGTCCATGTGTGGAGTCGAACAGCCACCAGGCCACTGCAAGTCACCCCACTCCTCAAGCCCACTTCAGATGCTTCCTTGGAAATTCTGACTTTGAGATCTTAAATGGTAGCTCAGCACTATTTCTGAAAGCACACATGACAACCAGCAGATGTTTGGTTTTCTTATTCTTAACAGGCCCTTGTTTCTAAAATGGAAAACCCGGAGAAATCAGCAGAGTAGAGACAAGGTTTTAAGTTGAAGGGAGAAGGGTAAAAAGGAAGAGGGAATTTCACTCCTGGAAGATCATTCTGCCAAGCCAGACCCTCTCAGATGAGGCAAAAGATGGAATTTGGGGACACGATGCCCTCAGGAAAATCTCCAGGGACTCCAACTAGCCTGGTTCCAATGACACCTAACAGCTCATCCCCCTTGCCAGCTCTGGACCCAGCTGAGTTTTCTTATTCCCGGTTTGGTCTTTTGAAGCCCTGCAGAATCTAGCCCACTTGCTTCTCTTCCTGATATGCAGAGATCTTAGAAAAAGTAGCCAATCTGATTCCCCTCGGGTAACAAAGTAGGACTCAAGATGTAGGGAGAGAGGCTCTCTCAGCTGTCTCTAAGGTCAGAAAACAAGTCCATGGCAGGCTTTAGAAATAATAGCACTAATTTCCCTGGGCTTTGGTTTCCACAGCCAATCTAAAGAAATCCAGGCAAAGGATCCAGGCCTGAAGTAAACACACAGTCCAAAAAAAACAAAATGATTAAGAAGAGAGTTTGTGCATCATAGCAATTGGAAAAATAAGGACATGACAATTTCTTCAACGTCTGTCTGACTGCACAAAGTAACACAAGTCTTAAGACTTCCTTCTCCATGCCTTCTCCTGACCTCTGAGCCTCAGGTATCCCGGAAATCCTGTCCCACTCCAAGTAGCTAATAGACCTAAGAGTTTCTTTTCTGAGCACAGAGAGAGTGGGAATAAACACTAGTGACTGAGAAACCGTGGGTAGGGCAAGGCAAAATTCAAGGTGGACTTGTGCAACAGAGAAATGTTCCAAACTCTTCTCACCAGTGATGCTTCTGATTGAACCGGGCCCACACCACATCCAACCATTCCTGTGGTCTGCAGGCCGTGGTTGCTTGGACGGGGCCATCAGGCCCTGAGCCAGCCAGATTGTGGAAGTGAGTTCCTCCTGGCAGTAGGATTCCCTGAGCTCTGCAGCCAAAAGCCACGTGGGGACAAGGCAAATCCAAATCTCGGCCCCTACCTGGAAGCCACAGCTCACATTGGAGAGACTCAAGGAAGATTGTCCTTGGGCCTCTGGCCAGCTCTGACCCCTGTGGCTGGAGCCCTCAAAGAAGGTCCCTGGATGGCAAATAAAAGACTTTCTTTGGGATTCACACTCTCTTCAAAGGATGTTCTCTCCGGTCAAATAATCAAACACACATTTTTCAGGGAAAGGGAGAAAGCAGAGGCTGGGGAAGCACCCAAGAATGCCCCCAGGCCTCCTGTTTCCCCCATCACCTTCCGGCAGAGGAGAGAAAACTTGGGCTGGCCCAGGCCCACTGGGACGAGGGTACCCAACAGACCAGTGCCCAGGCTCATCCTGGGCACACCCCCAGCTGGGACACCCACCTGGCTGGGCTGCCCTCCTTCTAACCCTGTTTGTCTTATTTTCTCCAAAGAGCCCTGGACAAGGAAGAGACAGTTAGAAATCACTTCTTTTCAGAGCTTGAAAATGAGGCTCATAAAGATTGTTGAGTTAGGGAGGCAGGGGAATATTTGCATCTCTCCCCTTCACCCCAGTGGGTTCCTAAATCTAGTTGCCAAAGAGGTTCTGAAGACTTGCCAGTTGTTCTCAGATGCCTCGTTCACCAGCCCTGAGCCTGAGCCCAACTCGATCAGCCCAACATCTGGAGAAAGCTCCTGTCCAGAACCTTCTCCTTTTCTTAGTGGAGGGAGTCTGGGGACACAGGAGTCCCTGTCTCTACAAGAGACTCACTGGAAGCCTGCAGATGACTTGCTCACAGGAAGAACATCTTTCTCCTTTTAGAACCCAGGGTCCCAGCTCCCAGATCTGCCTTCCCCATGTTTCTATATGCTATTTTCATTTAGTTTTAATTTCAATGTTCTTTTTTCTTCCCGTCAACTACAATCTAAAATCCATTGCACGGTCGTGCCCCAGGAGACAGAGCCCCAGGAGACAGGAATCCAGCAGTGCTTATGGAAGGGCCTAAGGACCTGGGGCTCCAGTGCAAGTGGTGTTTTGAATTTAAGTTGGTGCCCCTCCAGGATTTGGCACAGCGTGGTCTAGAGCAGGCTTCCCAGGATTTTCAAACTAGAATGCGGCAGGTGAGACTGACAAGGCAAGGTGGGGGAGTCCAGAGCTACCCCTGGAAACCCCAGGAGCGCTGATAGAAAGCCTTCTCCAAAAACCACAAGAAAAGGTGACCAGAGTGAGCAGATCTCACTGTGACATTAACTGCTTCTATGACTATCAGCAAGTCACCTGTTGGAACCTTAGTCTCTTCATCTAGAAAATAAGAAAGAGATCGGGGAATCTGGGGTTAGCAGATGCAAACTAGCATATATAGGATGGATAAACAACAAGGTCCTACATATGTATAACTGAATCACTTTGCTATACAGCAGAAATTAACAAAACATTGTAAATCAACTATCCTTCAATAAGGCTAAGAGCTACCGAGAGCAGGAACTCCATCTTTATGGCGCGCTATGTAAATGCGCTGTATGCTATATGCAAATGTATGGTGATGCACGCTTCAGGATGGCTCCTCCCTCCCGGCAATTATCTCACACCTACTCACAGGGCCCTGTGCCAGCCCAGCTGGGGACACAGCCATGAGGAAACAGGAAATCTCTCTCTCAGGGAGCTCAACCCAACTAGAGAGAGATAGGACCCTTCATGAGCAACAGACATAACTGTTCTCGGCGCTCTAACGGCAGGATAAAGAAGGTCCAGAGCAATCGGTCAGAGGGACACACAAGGAGTCAGGGTATAACCAAGGTCTCAGTTTACGGTTGTGGTTTGGACACGAGGGAAGGACAGTGGAAGCAGAAGGCACAGTGACAGCCAAGGCGTCCTGGAGTCCCGGGAATGTTCGTGGAAGGATGAACGTGGGTGAGGGCTGGGGGAAGGAGAAGGACACCAGGTTGGCAGGCCAAGCAGGAAGAGGGCCGAGGGCCTTGCACGCCAAGCTGGGGAGAAGAAAATGTTCTCAAATGACAGTGAGGCTGGCTTTCATGCTGCCTCCACATCTGCCGTCCCTCCAGCCTCCCACACCTAATCGGATCCCAGGCCGTCACGTCCCGGGGTGAAACGAGCCCAGCTTGCCAGCCCTGCGCTCACATGACCTCAACGCCAAAGAGTGGCCAGGTCGCATCAGACCATCCCCCACCGCACACTCGTCTTTTCACATGAAACTCTAGACCACAGAAGGCTAAAGGCAGTGACGCTCCAGACCTCTCCTCCATGGGGAGGGGCTCTGAGCCAATCGCCCCTCTCCAGGGCAGTCACTGGCTGGGAGTGTAGAGGTAACAGAACAACAGGGGGCTGTGCCCAGGTGAGGGCTCCAGGTGAGCGCCAGGCTGTGCCTGGACACAGCATCCCAACTTGTTGGTTTTGGTACGTCACACATCACAGACACAGCACTGAGGCCATCAGGATGCTCCCCAACCCCGCCGGGTTTCACATCTGCCCTCCCTTCAGCCTCCCACACCTAATCGGATCCCAGGCCGTCACGTCCCGGGGTGAAACGAGCCCAGCTTGCCAGCCCTGCGCTCACATGACCTCAACACCAAAGAGTGGCCAGGTCCCATCAGACCATCCCCCACCGCACACTCGTCTTTTCACATGAAACTCTAGACCACAGAAGGCTAAAGGCAGTGACGCTCCAGACCTCTCCTCCATGGGGAGGGGCTCTGAGCCAATCGCCCCTCTCCAGGGCAGTCACTGGCTGGGAGTGTAGAGGTAACAGAACAACAGGGGGCTGTGCCCAGGTGAGGGCTCCAGGTGAGCGCCAGGCTGTGCCTGGACACAGCATCCCGACTTGTTGGTTTTGGTACGTCACACATCACAGACACAGCACTGAGGCCATCAGGATGCTCCCCAACCCCGCCGGGTTTCCTGCTGAGCCAGCTCCTGCCCAGGCCCGGAGGAAGGATGGCGATGGGGCTGCCAGTCAGCTTCTCCTGCGGAGGCGTCTCCCCCACGCACTGAGCAGTTATCTCTAAGAGTGATTAGGAAACAAAACAGCTCCCTTTCCCGTTAGCCGCAAACTGGCCCATTTGGGCCCTGAGACAGCCCAGATCCAGGAAACCCGGGCTCAGCAGACAGCTCAATTAGAGCAGATGGTCTCCCCACCCTGTACCTTCTCCTTCTGCCTTTTATTGTTTGGGGCAGCAGAGCAGGGCTGGGTTGGGGCGGGGGGTGCCTTGAGGTTGAACTTGTTGAAAGTGCAAGGGGAAGAAAATTGTTCTCATCTGAATACACAGAGTCAGCTGTTGCCAGAGGGTGAAATCTACCCAGGGTGAGCTCCCCTTACAAGCCAACGTGGTATTGGGCCGCAAGGGGCTCTTGAACTTGGGCCGGCGCTATCTGGGTGACCCCGGAGACGGCTGCCAAGTAGACGGGATGCCCCGAAGGGAGGCGAGACGGCAGGGGTGGGTAAGGGTGCGGGCCGGGGGGAGACCTTGGCCCACACTTGTGTTGCAGGCATTCAACACACACCAGCCCTCCTTCCATGTCAGTGAGGGAGGGGGCGGGGGACGGGGCACCTGCACCACAGAACCCAGTTCACAGGGCCTGTCTCTGACCCCTCAGCCGTGGGGCTTGCGGGTGGGATCTCTGGCTGCTGCATCTCCAGGATTTCTGGGAAGAAGCTGATGTAGTGAACAGGTGCCCTGGATGCTCCCCGGTGACGTGACATCCTGAGAACGTGCCCCAGCTGCTTTGGGGTCACCCAACCCTACCAAGCAGCCTGCCTGCCCCAGAAACTCAGAAAACTTTTCCATTCTGAGAGTTACAGCAAATGGGCTCCGGAAAAGAGAGCAAAAGGACAAAGGTGAAGGGAGGAATGGGCAGGGATGGGGAGTGGGTGAAAGAAGAAGAAAGGAGTCTACGTGGTACCCTAGAAAGAGCGCTAGAAGTGGCCCAGAGACTGAGTCCTGGTCCCTGCGCCTTGTAAACGAGCCCGACTGATGACTTCAGGCCAGACCCTCACTCTCAGGTCCAAGAGGGGAGCTGGGCTATGTTACCTGAGGTTCCATCCAACTCTCAACTAACACGTGGTGAAACCAAAACACAGGAGCAGTGCCCTTACCTCTGTACCTCCAACTCTGCCCAGGTCAGGAAGGAGAGCATCATCCTGACCCCAGATGCCAGAGATTGAGAGAGAAGTACTCTTCTCCTAAGACCTGGAGATGCTGTCGTACACGATAAGCCAGGTAAGCCAAATCCCATGGAAAATGCGTTTTCTGCACTAGTGGGAAAGCGTGCAGAGAAATAAAGACTCAGACAGCAGCGTTTCTGCTTCAAAGGGGCAGGGAAAACCGAACACGGCAGGCCATTGACCGACAGCAGTAGAAGCATCCCTTGCACTGAAACATCTTCGAGGAAGAAAGGGGCCACCTGCAGAGGGACGTCCGTGCTGTGTTTCCCAGTGGGGCCAGCTCTACGCCACCATCGCCACTCCTCACGTTTACGCGGTGCTTGACACGCTCCGAGGCTCAGCACGCGTTCGACTTTGCTCCAACCTCGCCGCCCCCAAGTAAAGGAGGTGGCAGAGGTGTCCCCACACAGATGAGAAACCCAAGGCTCGCAGGTTAAGGGACGCCCAGCGCTTCCTCCACACCTGCGGCATCTCCCACGAGGCTCATCTTTGGGGGCCAGTAGAGGACAGGCAAAAGCAGAGGGGAAGGTAGTTACAGTGCCAAGGACTGGGTTCCATTTCAGGGTGTGTTTTTACATCTCCATTTCTTAGTATCTCCTCCCAATTCCCCCAACTCTTCAACATACATCAGAAATGTCAGTACTTCCTGGTCAGGATGTAACAAACTGCAGACTAACAAAAAATGTCACAGAACAACGAGAAGGGATCATCTAAACTACCCTGTCATTTTACGGATGGGGAAACTGAAGCCCGGAGAGGTAAAGTGACTGGCCTAAGGTCACACAGCTAGCTAGCAACAGAGCCCAGGTTAGAACCTGCTATTCCTAACCCCTGAGCATGCCAGGCAAGTCAGAACTCCAGGCCGATGGGAATGACCGGGGAAGGACCTGGGAAGTTCCCAACGCAAGCGGTCCCTCTGTGTCCTTCCCCCTCCTGTCTTGAGGTTCTGCCCTCAGGCCTATATGCTCCACATCAAAGTTGGAGGCTGAGCCAACAAGCCTTCCTCTCATATGGAATGACTCTGATATTCACGTCTGAGGCTCTCATTCCAACTGAAAACCTGATGCCAATCCAAATAGAGCAGGCTAATCAGAAAGCTCTTGGTTTTTTCCCCTTGTTTACAGAGCCACACTGGAGGCCTGAGCCCCTCTGACATAACTACACAGCTGGTGCTGGGTAAGAGCTTCCCCCAGCGTGGCGAGGGAGGCCTCTCTGAACTGTAAAGGGTCCCCCTGCCTCTCTAGAGCATCATGCGTTCCTTCCTTCACTCCACAATCATGTACTGGGGTCCACTATTTGTCAGGCTTTGTGCTAGGAGCAAGATCCACAATTGCGGGTGAGACAGAAAACCACCTTCGAAGAGTCTTCCTTCTAGCTGGGAAGCAAGTTACATCTACATTTTCTGGGCAAACTCTCTGAGTCGAAGGGAATCAGCCTCAGGATTACAAAACCCAAAGCAATGGCATTCCAGCCCAGCAGGTCAAAGTGACCTGGCATCTCCAACTCAGTGACGTGAGACTGTAAATGTATTAAGAACAAGGGATTCGTCCAGTTATCTGGGGGAGAATTTATGGAGCAGACAGGTCTCAAACAAATCTTGAGAGAGAAAGAAGATTTAGAAAGATGGAGCCTAGAACCTATGGAGCAAGGGAGGGAAAAAGAAACTAGTAGGCGGGCACTCACCATGCTCTGCTGTGGTCAGCGGGCTGTATGAGTCATCTCAACCCTTCCGTCCACACTTGTGTGAAGTTGCCATCACTGCTCCCATTTCATAGATGAGGAAACTGAGGCTCAGAGGGATTACTATCCATGATCACAGCTCTGTTCCGGGCCCGTGTGAGTCCAAAGCTCATGCTCTTTTCACTGTGCTGTGCCCAGGGAGGAGCTGAGAGGAGACTCCGGTGCTGATTATCAAAAACTACAAAAAAGCAAAAGACAGCTTAGTTACAGAACCTGCAAAAAGGTTTGCAATTTAACACAGTCATTTGTTCACAGTATTTTTTAGTGACTGTAAAGCCACGCTTGTCTTACCATCACCATCACATCACCATCATCACCATCACCAACTTTACCATCATCACCATCTCCATCACCAATCTCTCTGATGAGGCTGTGTAATGAACGAAAACCACGTGCTAGATACTGAGCTAAGTTATGGTTCAATTTCATCCTCCCAATAATGGGTTTACTTGCACGATTACTGTCTGCATATTACAGATGAGAAAACTGAGGCATGGGGACAACTCGCCCAAATTACACATCTATTAAGTAGCACAGCTGAGATGCCAGCCCAGGTAGCCTGGCCCCAGATCCCGTAGTGTCAAGCACACTGCTTATTCTTTGAGATTCTACCTGCACGGAGTTGGGGCTCACCTCACAGATGTCACCGAGACAGAACACATGGCAAAATGTACAAGAAGGAAAACCATTGATTTGACTGGGCCACATGAAGTCCTGGAGTGGTCCTTGTGGAAGGAGAGGACACTCCGTAGGACATCAGTCTGAGATGATTTATGGAGAGAATGGAGTTTCAGGAGCTGCAGGAGGATGAGGACAAGGGAACCCAGGTGCAGCGGGTCCCACAGGGACAGGACGCACAACCTCAAGGCCACAGCTCTTGCAGACCCAGCCCTGGGCCTAATTGGGGCTCACCCCACACCTCCCAAGCACCCCAAAGGCAGCTGCGTCCCTACGGAGTTCCTCTGACCCTACCACGTGATGGGTGCCAGACGCCGTATCCTTCGCGGGAGGAAATATATCTTGGAACCCGATCTCTCGTTACAGGACACGCCGCTGCTTCTATAGGCTGTGAGTGGAGCCCCACAGACCTTGTCTCCCCCAGCCCCCCATCACCTCCTCCATTCCCAGCTCTCTGCTTCTCCATAAATCATCGGCCCAACGGAGCCAAATTCAGCTTCCCACTTTTTAAGTCTGAGGGCATTTATTCCTGCTGATAAACTGGATTTAGACAGCTTTGCAAACCCCCGACTGTGGCCAAGATTATGAAGGTGAAATATTCCTGGAGCCCCGTCCTGTCAAGGAGAAGAATGTACGGCACAGGCGCAAACTGGCACTTTTCCCACCCGTTTCTGTTCAAGGGAGAATTACTTCTGTCAGGGACTGGAGCTGTGCTTGGGGGCTGGCTAGAGATATAAATCAGGATTATTACGTTGGTGCTTCCCACCAAACTCCCAGAGAAGGAAGGCGGCCCTGCAGGCCTCTATCACAGCCTGTGGCTCCACCAAAACAAATAAGGCCCTGTGAGCAAACCCGACCGCCATCCCGGCAGCACACAGCCGAATGGAGACTGTGAAAATGGCCCCGCTCCTCACCAGCTTTGCAGACTCCGGAGGACAGCTGGCACCCCTCGTGTCTGTGTACAAACCCAGGGGTCACGGTCCAGAACCCAGGCCACCCTGCAACATCTACTGCTTCTTTCTTTCCTTCTTTCTTTCCATCCTTCCTTCCTTTTTTTCCTCTTTTTTTTTTTTTTTTTTTTTTTTTTTTTTTTTTTGCGTTACGCGGGCCTCTCACTGCCGTGGCCTCTCCCGCTGTGGAGCACAGGCTCCGGACGCACAGGCCCAGCAGCCATGGCTCACGGGCCTAGCTGCTCCGCGGCATGTGGGATCCTCCCGGACCTGGACACAAACAGGTGTCCCCTGCATCAGCAGGCGGACTCTCAACCACTGTGCCACCAGGGAAGCCCTCTTTCTTTTCTTTCTCTTTCTTTTTCTTTCTCTCTTTCTCTCTCCCTCTCTCCCTCTTTCCTTCTTTCTCCCTTCCCTTTTTTCTTTCTTTCCTCCTTTTTTTTTTTTTTTTTTTTTTTTTTTTTTTTTAGGATTCTAGCCAAATCTTGCTCTGGAGTCTGTGTCAGACATCAGGAAATGGCGCTCATCAGTGAGATGTGCCAGACTGAAAAATAAAACTGGTGTGATCCGTGGATGCAGGAGGGGAGCACCGCCATCAGCGCCTCCCGTTCCTCAGAAGCTGCGTGCAGACACCCGGCAAAGCTGGGGCACGCGCAACGCCACTCTGAGGCCTGCGAGGTTAGAGAGGAGCACAGGGAGGCCCAGGGCTCTTGACTCCCAAGCCCACACGCCCCACAGGCCGTGCTCGGGGAAGCTTCCACTCACTCTCAGATGCTGCCCCCCTGCCCTGCAGTTTCCTCACGCCCGGGAGGCCCCATGACTAACGGAGGCCAGGTGAAAGGACCAGAGGGCCCGGGGTCCTCCAGAGTCACGTGTATCCACCTTGGCATCCCCTCCACACCCGTCTCGGAGGCGGGGCCCGCATCACCAGCAACCAGAGTAAGAGGCAGGCAAGTCCACCAGACCACTAGGGGGCGTCAGACAAAGGGAGAGTAAAATAGGACGCAGAGAGGGCTGCACGGGCTTCGTAACCAGGCAACGAGGAATCCGATCCCCGCACCCTGCCAAGTACCAGCCGTGTGGCCCGGAGCAAGGTACCTGCTCTCCGTGGGACTCAGTCTCCTCGGCTGTAAAATGGGGACAGGACGCCCCCCACCCCGTAGGGTCAGCAGGTGCCGCCCTCGCTGCTCTTGGAGTCCAGCCGGGAAAACCAGCCCCTCCCCCTGACCTCAACTGGGCTACTCTGCTTGGCCGATGGACCTGCTGACCGTCGGAGCGTTTGATTTTTTCTTAATTTTTATTTTATATTGGAGTAGAGTTGATGAACAATGTTGTGTTAGTGTCAGGTGGACAGCAAAGGGATTCAGTTGTACACATACATGTATCTATTCTTTTTCAAGTTCTTTTCCCATATAGGTCAGTACAGAGTACTGAGTAGAGTTCCCTGTGCTCTGCAGTAGGTCCCGTTGGTTACCTATTTCATGTACAGCAGTGTGTACACATCAACTTGATTTTAGTTCCTCCTTTAAGTCTTGCAATGGTGTCACTCCCCAAAACCCTGGATCAGTCCTCGGAAGCTAGCAAACTCCAGACCTGGCCTGGCAACCCCAGCTCAGCACCTGGCTCGGGGCTCCTGCCCGACCTCCTCCAGCCTCCGCCCTGCCGTCAGCATTGCCTCTCTCCTGGCCACCCCCGCAGACTGCCAGGCCTTCCCACCAAGCACCCAGCCCCTGCCAGTCCTGAGAAGCTGGGATGGGAAAAGATACTTCTGTCTGCCTCACAGAGATTGTTTTAAACAGGAAAAGTGACATATTACTATATGCAAATGCTATTAAATTCTGAGTACAAGAATTTATTACACAAAATGCGTTCAGTCTGCTCTGTTTTGTAATGACTTTGCAGATAGCACATACGTTCAGTGTACCCTTCTAACTATACGATCCATCTCACAATCACTGAAAATGTTTTCACAGTTCATCTCCCACTCCAGACCCTCACCCTACTTCCCCAGAAATAACCGCTGTTAACAGTTTTTTGTGTGTCCTTCTGGAAATTTCCTGTTCCTCCATAAACAATTGTTACACAAATGAGAATATATTGTACATTCCACTCTTTGCCTTGCTTTATGTCTTACTTAAAATTACATTTTTAGAGATGGTTTTCATGACAACACATATGGAGCTACCTTATTCTTTTTGATGGCGGCACGGGGTTCCATGCCTTGGATGTCCTGTAATTCACAATCTGATCTCTAGGGATGAACACTTGGGTTGTCTTCAGTCTTTGGCTACTAGGAACATTGTGAGAGTGGGTGTCTTGTTCATGCCCATCTGCCCATATGTGTCAGTGTGTCTGCAGCATAAATTCCTAGAATTTTGAAATCTGATGGTGTCAGGTTGCTTCCCAGTACATTACACGCATTTATGCTCCATTTATGCTCTCAGCAGCAGGCTATTGCTTGTTTCTCCACTTCACCAACATTTGTTAGCATAACATTGTATATCAAAAGTAATGCCTGCAAAAGTCTTACAAACTGTGAAGCTCCATATAGATCTGAAAAGGCACCCTGCTTGCCACCTCTCCCGAGAAGCTTTCCCTGATTTCTCACTCTCCAGAGGGACCGCCTCCCTCCTCTGATCTCACACAGCACTGTGTCTGCTCCTTCCTCTCTGTGCACATGCACTCCTATTACTGCGGGTCCACGAGTGCTGGTCTTGGCCCATCGACTCGACAGTGAAACGGAACTAGTTTGCTCAGTTTCAACCTCCTGCAGCAAACTTTACACGCTTGCACAAAATAAAAACTTGCAGGGTTACATTTGGATTCTACCAACCCAAGTTCCTTGGGTTCTGACTGAGGCTGGCCGTGTTGGGCAGGGGAGGGTCTGGGATTACTGGAAGACGTCAAGGTTTCCTCCACTGCACCCTGCAACGTGCTATTGGTATCCAGTTGTTTCTCCCCTAGCCCGGGGTTTCTTGTGAGAGGCAGACCATCTCTGATCTTTTACGGGGCCCAGAGTGTACCTTCCTAGGTATGTGAGCCCTGGCAAGAGTCACATGCTAGACGTATGCTTAGCAGCTGGTGGCTTTACCCTGGGGGTGGGAAACAAAGAGAGTGAATGTTTTTTTCCCTTTACCCATGCAGCTCCACAGGTAATGCAGGCAGACCTCTGTGAACTAAAATCCTGCTGCCCTATCAGTAAACAAAGGATGTTGCAGCCATCAAGCCATCACATTACAGCCTCCCCAGGTGAGCCCTGAGGAAACCCAGTATGGGACAGGATGCCCACCATCGAGCAGTCAACTGCTGCAGCTACCCCTGACGACAGTGCACCTGAAGTGACTCAGGATGTGAAAACGCAGGATACTGGCCCCAGACAGCCGAGGTGCACATCAAAGGAATGATGTCAGTGAACCCAGACTTCGCATCGTCCCCTACATAGAAAAGCGCTAATTTCATTAACTTGAGGTGTCTGGTTTTCTTTGATTAACAGTAATCGTTTGATGTTCCCACTACCTGGTCTTTTGTTGCAAAAACTCCTAATATATACCCTGACTCCCCCCTCGCCTCTTCGGAACAGTACCTCAGCATTATCTGAGACGCTGCCTCTCGGGCTTGAGGTCCTCGGACTATCCGCCGAACGAAACATACCTCTCAACTGTTAGGTTGTGCACCTAAGGAGAGTGAAAGCCACGTCCTGCCCAGTCCCCCAGCTAGCAAAGGCCAGAACACACGCCATCACAGGCCTTCCGGAGAGCCACTGCTAATACACCAAGATGGACAGAGCCCTGGATGTGGCGTCTCCTGCGTGACCCTGTGACCCACCCCTGCCCTTGTCTCCTCTTCTTTAAAGTGGGGACCACGTTCCCCAGGGCTTGTGGTGAGGACGGGGTAATAACACGTAGCTCTTCAGAGTTTAGAAAAGGTTTCTTGCAAAGACGTTTCACTGATGAAAATGAAAACACAAAGCCCACACCAGGCCCAATTCCCAGCCACCCTGGTCCGTAACCCCTAGCCCACCCCAGTCTATTTTCCCAACCCCTAAGAAGGGGGGCGGTGAGCCTGGAATGTCTCTCCCCTCATCTCATAAGTGGATCCAGATGTGGCAAGGACTGGAGCCCCCTGCACGTGTGCACCTGTGCCCCTCCCCTCCCATCCCAGGTCCCTGGTGGGACCGCCCACTGCCTGGCTTCAGGGCTGTCTGGATGGCCGCTGAGGGGCTCCAGCTGTGGGGGCGAGGGCCCACCTTGTACTCCCGTCAGCCTCTCTGACAGCAGCAGGAGGCCAGGTGGTTACAGTGCTCAGCAGCTCTGCCCAGGCCCCCCTTCCCCAGCCAGCGCCCATTTTCCTGGGGTGCTCAGGGACCACGTCAGACAGATCAGAAGCGTCCAGAGCCCTCCAAACACAGCCCCCGCCTCCCTCTGCCCTGCCCACTGAGTTCCCCAGCCTGGAGATCTGGTCCTGGAGGAGTCAGGTCACCCAGAAGGAGGCACAAGGGTGCATCACAGATGCTGCTGCCCTGGGCAGCCTTGCAGTCACTCAGTTTCTCTTCCTCTGTCCTCTACCCTCTAACTCTTCACTTTTCTCCCTGTCTGTCCACACTCACTGCCCCTCCCTTTGTTATGCTCCGTCTCTCAGTGTCACTTCCTGTCTTTGTGGATTTCTCCCTCTTTCCCTCTCTTTCTCCCACTCTGTCTCCCTGCTACTCCATTATTTTCTTTTTTTTTTAACATCTTTATTGGAGTATAATTGCTTTACAGTGGTGTGTTAGTTTCTGCTTTATAACAAAGTGAATCAGTTATGCATATACATATGTTCCCATATCTCTTCCCTCTTGTGTCTCCCTCCCTCCCACCCTCCCTCTCCCACCCCTCTAGGGAGTCACAAAGCACAGAGCTGATCTCCCTGTGCTACACGGCTGCTTCCCACTGTGAATAACTGTGTTCCAGAGCCAAGGCGAGACCTTGTAAACCCTCATGTGGTGAAATTCAGCCTCTTGCTGGGGAGTTGCCAGTTACTAAGAGGGCGGTTGGAATGCCTGGGTCTCATGCATCAGTCCGGGACTCAGAGCACATCCAGCTGACTGCAGCCTGTGAGCACCTCCTCCCAGCACCTCTCCAGCCTCGTCTGCCTCTTACTCTCTCCGCACAGGGAAATGCTGTAAATCGTCTCTTCCTTATTTCCCAGACCCTCAACACATCCTTTACCTCCAAACCCTGCTCACAATGCTTTAACTCCAGTTCCAGGACACAGTGAATCATGAAGGGTGGTGATGGTAAAACACGGTCCCCTGCCCAGGGAGAGAACAGACCTGCCCAAGGAGAGAAAGCTCTGTCTCAGAACAGAGGGAGTTTAGCATGATTGGATGTTTCCAACCAGAGGGCAGAAGACAAGCTGAGTTGTCAAAGAGAACCAAGCATGAGCTGGAGAGAGAAGTGGGGCGCAGGAGAGGGTTGATCTAGGTAAACTTCTAAATCTTGGAGATGTTTCTGTACCTGTTTCCATATCAGGAAGTTGTGAGGCCCTGGGCTTGCTATCCTGAGCTGCTGTCAACTCTCAGGGATTTTAAGCTCAGATTCCCACGGTCCCCAGTTAACCTGTCCCTACAGGAAGGGCCACTTCTAAGTTGGAAATTTCCCTCCCTGCCCCCTTCCCCCCAAACACCTGTACTTTTTCTGGCCAATCCAGCTCTCTCTCTTTCTATTAAATGCACACTGGACATGGGGCTTGAGCGGGGTGACGCTTTGGTTTTTTCTTCATTCTTCTCCTCTTTCCTGTTACAGCACTTTCAGGTCCATTATCTCATTCTTCTCGAGAAACTGACTGTGTAATTTGAAAGTGTGGAGCTTCTAACCCTGAAATGAAGACAACTCCCTCGGAGATGGAGCTAGAAAGTTTACTCCCGAGACAAAGGCCGGCCAGAGATGCTGAGCTGGGCAGTGCGCAGCCAAGTGGGGCAGGGATTATGGAGGAGAGAGGAAGACAGCTTAGAGCAAATTGCCAGAACAGGGTGGTCATGGGGTTTCTGCTTGAGTTGCTCTGTATCGATGGCCTGAGACCCCAAACTAAACTTCCAAAAGGGAGTCCCTTGGCCTTTTGTTCACTGGACAATAAATCCTTCACCACCCCTCCTCCCTTGACCCCCTGCCCCCGCCCTACAATGCAGAGCCTCCTGAAGCAGCATTGACTGTTAGGAAGAGAGGAAAGGAACATCTGGCGGGGGGGGGGGGGGGCTGACTTCCTCTGCACAGCCATTGCTGCTTCCGCAACACAGACCAGGGCACAGAGTGTACTTGGCAACCAACCTTCAGCAAGCTGTACTTTCTCATGGCAACACTCAATGCGAGGCTAACCGCCCAACACCATTTACACCCCTGACAGTGGTCTACAGTTAAATTCTTCTGAGTCAGCCGTTTCTGTTGGTTTCATTGGGATCCTAAGAGCCTCTCAGGCAGTAGAGATGTCTCTGTTTTGAGGGAAGAGGAGACAGGAGCAGGATTCAAATAAAACGGTTAGTGCTGATCGAAAAGGTGAGAAGCACTGACTTTGGAGTCAGAGCAGAAACTTTCAAGTTCAAATCCTTTTTACTTTGCTGTGAGGTTTAAGGCGTATCACGTACACATCCGGAAGAGATTATAATAAGGGTAATAAGAATGCCAACCTCATAGCACTATGATGATCCTGTGAGATACCACATTTGAAGCATTTCACACAGCATTTGACACAGTCACTGGTCACTAAATGAAAACTGGAAAAAAAAAAAAAAAGAAAGTCATCGTGTACCAGAAGAAAAGCTCTTGTCTATCTGTTCCTGGGGTCAGTGGCTGGGGAGAGTTCTAGAGATTTTGAGGGCTTCCCCTGGAGTCCTAAGATACAAAGGGAACATGGGTGGAATTCCAACAAGGAACCCATTCTTCTCAGACCACCTCTTTATCTTCAATCTTAGACTATTCATAGAGACCTGAAAGTAGCCCCACAAGTGTTTACAAAAATTAGCCTTCTGGTTCCAGGAAAACTAATTTCTTTGACTTCAAAGATCTTTGAAAGCAAAATTGACCTCCAAACAATAAAATGGAAACATGGTTTGCAACAAAGATAGAGTAAATACCTGTGGTCAAAGAGATCATTGTTCAGAAACCTTCTCTCCTCTCTTCATCTCCAGGAGCAGAGGATGCATCCTTGCCCCTGGGCTTTTGACCAATGGGAGGTTTGCAAGTGCAAAGTAACCAGGGACGAAAGAAGCACTTATACAATGAACTTGTTCTCCTGTGCGCCTGCCATCACCTTGGAAAGAACCTTCCAAGCTGGCCTGCTGGTCCCACAGGGATGAGAGACCCATGCAGTAGAGCTGCTCCAACAGGGTCCAGCCTGTGTCTGCTAACTCAGAGAGGCATGAGCGCAATCAATCAAGCCTCACTGTTGTATATGATGTTGTTGATTGTTTGTTATGGACTATGACTGAAACAGTAATGTAATGACATAGAAATTGATATTTACTGGCATAGAAATGGGATTCTGCTACAACAAAAAGCTAAAATATATGGCCTTGGGCTTTGACACTGGACAGCAGGTGGAGGCTAAGAAAATGGCAACTGCTGGGCTTCCCTGGTGGCGCAGTGGTTGAGAGTCCGCCTGCCGATGCAGGGGACATGGGTTTGAGACCCAGTCCAGGAAGATCCCACATGCCGCGGAGCAGCTGGGCCCGTGAGCCATGGCCGCTGAGCCTGTGCTCCGCAACGGGAGAGACCAAAACAGTGAGAGGCCCGCGTACCGCAAAAAAAAAAAAAAAAAAAAAAGAAAATGGCAACTTGTGTTATACGGCAGTGAAATATTTGGTAAAATTACATCCAGCAGTAACTTGGAGATTGAAAATATATATAATGAACGTGTGAGCTTGGGCAGCATGTTGAAAACATGTGTTGACTTCTTTAGCGCTACGTGATATTATAAAAAGAGAAAACCTTTGAAATAACTGATCAACTTGCACTCAGATTTTAGAAAGAATATAAATAAAACAACTGATCTCCAGTCTCTCTACCCAGTAAAATTTCTCAAATTAAAATATAGCCTATAACAGATTAAATCACAGCACAGACCAATATAGGAAGTGGCCAATATAGCATGGGAAGCTCAGGATAAAGACCAAGGCAAGGGTATAACAGCCTCTGTTAGAACCTCTACAATAATGAAGGTGGTGCTAATTCAGCCTCTGATCTGGAGTCTAGAGATCATAAGGACATGGTCCCTGTGGGAACCATGGAAACGCCCCTCTCATGTCCCCAGTGGTAGGAGACTAACTGGCTGACAGCACCAGCTACCAGCCTCTGAACTCCATCCCTTCTGTCACTCGGAGGCTACACGTCCCACTGGCTGTTCCCAGCAAATGGCAGGGATTCTCAGCAGGCCAGCAACTAGAAGACACACAGCACCTCTGACAAGCCACCTTGGCTTGAACACTCCCCTGGGGTCTCTCTTAGAATTTTACTGCAGACTGAGTTGCTTCCACCAACCTTCCCCTCTTTCCTCCACCTTCACCCAGGGACAGACCGATACTACAGGCTGACTGCTCCCCCAGCTCCCCCAGCCCCCTCTCCATTTTTTCTCATCCTTACTGGCATCTGCTTCTCTGAGGACACTGCTCACACAAGTAGCCCCAGGAGTGGTCCAAGAAGAAAAAGATAAGGATTGGGCACTGGACCCCCCCACCACCCTCCTTTGTGGTAGATGAGGCACAGATGCTGTCTAGCACAAGGTGATGGCTCAAGTCGCTCAAGATTTCACCAGGAGTGCCCTAGGGAATGTCCCAGTAGAGAGGAATGCTGTGGCATTTTTAAAATATGGGCGGGATAATGCCTACAAAGACAGCAGAGTTGGCGAATTACTACTACGTTACAACGTTGCCCTGCAAAGGGACGGACACCAGGGCCACTAACACTTAATGGCTATGTGTGTGAGCTAGGGGGCCATCGAGGGAGCCCCCAGTGAGGACCTTGTCCCCTACAGTGGACAAACAGACACAGCTAAGTGACAGGCTCAGTGTCTGTTAGAGTCACAGAGCTCCAGAAACACGGAGCTCCAGAAGCATTTCAATACTCAGCCAGTGGGTCTCTTCTGCAAAAGGGAGATCCCTGGTGGGCAAAACGTGGGACCCTGCAAAAACGGGGATGTCCTGATTGAAGATGTTGACCCTGCAGACTTCCTGTCCTTCCAGAGTCTTGGGCCTTGCAGCAATGGCCCAGTCTTCCCTACAGACAGCTAGCACTTCAGCGATGGATGGTGTTCCAGGGCCCTCATCCCCACAACGAGGCAACAGGTGCCCCCTTAACAGCTGACCCCATCCTCTCTACTGGGTGCTGGGACAATAACTAGAGTTAAGTTCAGCTCTGTGACTCTAACAGACATGTGACATACGCTGTGTCCAAGAGGGAAGGAAAGAAACTATCCACTGGAGGAACTGGATGAATCAGCCTGCCTGTGCCAGCAGGCCCCATGGGATCACTCCTGGGCTTGAGCTTGAAGGCACTAGATCAAAGTAGCCAGGACATAGCTACAAAAATTTTAATCGCTATGTTGTGCACCTGAAACGAATACTGTACAATATTGTAAATCAACTATACCCCAATTTTTTTAAAAGGAAAAAAGAAAGAATATTGGATTATTGGTATGTTCATATCAGTACACTGGGAAAGACCAAAACATAAACAAAGTGGCCAGGATGTAAGACCAGGTAAGCAAACACTAACTGACTTCAGGGCACTCTCTCTGATTAATGGATTTTACACCCTAGAAAGGACCGCAGGGAATGGGGCAAACAGCTGCTGGGATGGCTCCTAAGACCAGGGAAAAGCAATGGCCACTCAGCAAATGGAAATGCTCCAGCTGCTCTGGCAGACAGAACAGGAAGGCAAGAAGAGGCTGGGGGAGTGGGCGTGCTGGGGTGGACAATACAGACTATGAGGCAGAAGCCCTGCTAAGGCATTATGTCCGTTCCTATAGAACCCAAAGACAATTCTTCCCCAGGCCACCGATCACTGAGAAGATTAGAGGGGCCGGGATTGCTGCATTTAGCAAATATAGGATTTCCAGTTAAATTTGATGTTGGGAAAGGCAGTCACAAAGCTGGACTTCTTAATATCCACAGGAATGACAAAGCTTCCAAGAAACAGAGGCAACAAAGGTGCGGCTGAATATCTATAATCCCCAGAAGTCACCACTGGAGGAGCAAGAGGCTGAAGGCGGACGGTCACCTCAAAGAAGAAACACAATCCTTTGCAGGATCACTCGCTCCACAGCTGCCCGGAACCACTGACCGGAGAGATGACCAGATTCCCAGGAGGAAGGAGCCTGCAGCTCCATGGCAAATACATACCCTGTGGTTCCCCAAAGGGTCTTACTGCCATTTGCTAAGGTGATCGTATATAAGGGAAAGGAAATAACCAGAATTCTCCAGGACTGGTGAACAGAGGGTCCTAGTTGACATCAACAGCCAGAGACCCAAAGCATCGTAATGGCTCCCCTGTTAGAATGAGGCCTCTGGACACAGGTCACAAATGCAGGCCTGGCTGAGGTACAGCTCACAGAGGCCCTGTGTCCACAGACTTGCTACGCATGGTCCCCGGGGATATCACTGGAGCTGGGATACGTGGCTGATGGAGTAACCCTCACGCTGGATCCCTGGCTCACGGGATAGGAGCTATCAGAGTTGGAAAAGCTCACTGGGAACCTCTGAATCGCAGCCAAAGTATCATGTCCCTGGGGGGACGGCAGGATGAGTGTCAGCATTAATGACCTACAAGATGCTGGGTCTTTCATCCCTATAATATTTCATTTAATTCATTAGTCTGGTCCCTTCAGAAACCAACAAGCTACGGAGAGTGTCTATAAACCACCACAGGCCTAAATGTGTAGGAACTGCCATTGCAGCTGCTGTGTCCAAAGTGACGTTATTGCTGGAGCAGATTAACAAGACCTCAGGGTATGTGCCCACTGCTTTTGCAAATGCATCCTTTTCCATTCCAATTTAAAAAAGAGAATCAGGGTCTTCCCTGGTGGTGCAGTGGTTAAGAATCCACATGCCAATGCAGGGGACATGGGTTTGAGCCCTGGTCCGGAAGATCCCACATGCCGCGGAGCAACTAAGCCCATGTGCCACAGCTACTGAAGCCTGCACTCTAGAGCCCGCGAGCCACAACTACTGAGCCCGTGTGCCACAATTACTGAAGCCCATGCACCTAGAGCCCATGCTCTGCAACGAGAAGCCACCACAATGAGAAGCCCGCGCGCTGCAACGAAGAGTAGCCCCTGCTCGCCACAACTAGAGAAAACCCGCGCGCAGCAACGAAAACCCAATGCAGCCAAAAAATAGATAAATAAATAAATAAATTTATAAATAAATAAATAATAAAAAACAGAATCAGAAACAGTTTGCACTTGTGTGCAGCAGAAAACAATATTCCTTTACAGATTCTCCACAGGGCTGTGTGAACTCGCCCACCCTCTGTCACAATATAATCCAGAGATCTGACTGCCTAGACAGCCCACAGGGTATCACACTGACCCATTATATCAGCAACCTCATGCTTGCTGGGAAGAGAAGGCAAGAGGCACGGGGAAGACACATGCGCTCCAGGGGTGGTTTATAAAACCCACAAGGATCCACGGATCAGTCACTTCAATTAAGTGTTTAGGGTACAAGAGTAAGAAGCATCCAGGATATCCTTCCACAGTTAAAGAAGCATTGCTGCATCTTGCATCCCCACCACAAAGAAGGATGCTCAGTGCCTGGTAGGTTTCCTTGGTTTTTTTTTTTTTTTTTTAAGATTTTATTTATTTATTTATTTATTTATTTTTATTTTTTTTTTTTGGTGTTGGATCTTCGTTGCTGCACACGGGCTTTCTCTAGTTGCGGCAAGCAGGGGCTACTCTTCATTGAGGTGCACGGGCTTCTCACTGTGGTGGCTTCTCTTGTTGCAGAGCACGGGCTCTAGGCGCACGGGCTTCAGTAGTTATGACACATGGGCTCAGTAGTTGTGGCTCACAGGCTCTAGAGCGCAGGCTCAGTAGTAGTGGCGCACGGGCTTAGCTGCTCCGTGGCATGTGGGATCCCGTGGCCCCTGCATGGGCAGGCGGATTCTCAACCACTGCGCCACCAGGGAAGTTCCTTCCTTGGGTTCTTAACACAACACATTCCACACCTAGAAATGTTGTCCTTCTCCTTATACTGGATGACATGGGAGGCTGCCAGCCTTGAGGGGGGTCCAGAGCAGGAAAGTTCTCTGCAGCAGGTCCAGGCCATGGTGCTAATAGCCTTGACACTTGGGCCATTTGATCTGGCAGACCTTGTGGTGTTGCTAGGGGCAGCGCTGGGAAAAGATGCAGCATAACAGATATTACAGTGAGCTTGGTGGGAAAATCACCACGCAGTCCTTCGGGATTCTGAAGTAAGTCTACGCTGTCTCCAGCAGGGATTTATAAATCATTCAAGCACAGTCATTAGCATATGACTGGGCCCTGGGAGAGACAGGATGCTTGACCACAGGACACCAAGTGACCACACACTCAGCGCTGCCCATTATAAGCTGTGCTCCGTCAGACCTACCAAGTCACAACACTGATGCTCCCAGTAACCATCCCCCTAAACCAGAAAGGGCATTTCAGGGACTGAGCTTGAGCAGGCCCAGAGGGCATGAGTAAGCTGCGTGTGCAAGTCACCTAGATGCCACGCCACCCACCACAGCTACCCCAGCGCCCCAGCTCCACCCACAGCTCCCACCATGCCACTGTACGGCTTCCCGTAAACCCAGCTAAAAGAGAAAGAAAACCCTCAGTCACTGCAGTAGGCTGAAAATGTGCCCACAGAGTTGTGCAGATCCTAGTCCATTGAACCTGTGAATGCCACCTTTTTGCTCAGCTTTTCTGAGGGAGAACAGACAAATAAAATGGTAATATATGTAAAGTGTACAATGTGATGATTTGATACACACATTCATTGTGTAATGATCAGCAAAATCAGATGCATTAACCTATCCATCACCTCACATAATCACCCTTTGTTTCTTTGTTAGTGAGAATACTTAAGGTTTATTCTCTTAGAAAATTTCAAGTGTACAGCACAGTATTTGTAGCTATAGTCACCATGCTGTACATTAGATCCCCAGCACTTATTCATCTCATAAATGAAAGTTTGTACCCTTTGACCAACCTCTCCCTGTTTCCCCCCGCCACCCCAGCCTCTGGCAACCACCATTCTGTGAATTCTACCCTATAAGGCAAACGAGATGTTGTGGATGTGGTTAAGTCAAAGATCTCGAGATGAGAGGTTTCCCTGGATTACTTGGGTGGGCCCTGAATGCAGTCACTACTGTCTTTACATGAGGGAGGCAGAGGGAGGTTTGACCAAGATGAAGAAGGCAACGTGACACTGAAGCAAAGTGCTCTGCGGCCGGCCCTGAAGGTGAAGGAAGGGGCCGCAAGCCAGAGAATGCAAGAAACGCAGCTTGAGATGCCGGAAAAGACCAGGAAATGAATTCTCTCCTGGAGCCTCCAAAAGAAGCACTTCCCTGTCAACACCTTCACCTCAGACAGGTAAGAGTCATTCCAGGCTTCTGACTGCCAGAACAATAGGAGAATAAATTTGTGTTGGTTTGAGCCACTAAGTCTGTGGTAACTTGTTACAGCAGCAAGGGGAAACTAATACCATACCCTTCTTATTTGCCCTTGGATCCCAACCGCCATGTTGTGAGGAAGCCCAGGCCACATGAGGAAGCTACATGGAGGGGCCCCAGCTGACAGCCCCACTGAAGCATCAATGCCAGACATGGGAGTGATTCCAGACCCAGGCCTCCAGGCTTCCAGATGAGGTTCCAGAAATCATGGAACGGAGACAAGCTGCCTCACTGTACCCTGTTCAAACTCTTAACCCACAGAAACCAGATTTAATTATAATTGTTGCTTTGAACTATTTAATATTTTGTTAGTTTTGGGGTGATTTGGTACATAGCAGTATATAACTAGCACATTATTAAAATTTGATGCTAAGGAAATAATCTAAGATCAGACAAACCTTGGAAATAACCTAAATGCCCAGTCAAAATGGCAGCTAAATGAATTTTTACACTCCATATTATGGAATATTACACAGCCAGAAATAACACATTTTTGATAAATGGTTTGTGAGGGGAAAATTACTATTTTTTAGCACATTCTTGAAAAAAAAAGTTACTGGTTTTTTAAAAAGCCAGTAGTGTAGAAGAGTGCTTATTCCCCAATATCCTCACTACCCAACTCTTTTTTGCCAGCTTAATTGACAAGATGGCACTTCATTTTTTTATTTCATATTTTTTATTACTGTGAGGTTAAATACTTATCTGAATGTATATAAGTTTTGTATATTTCTTCTTCTGTGATTTGAATGTTCATGATTTCTTTCCCATTTCTATTGCAGCATTCACTGCTTTTCTTACTGTCAAAAATTTCTCTGTTCAAGATATCATTCCTTTCTACGTATATTGCAAATTTTCCCCAGTTTTGTCATTTGCTTTTTCATTTGGTCTCTGATGTTCCTCTTTCTTTTTAATTAAGCCCAAATGTTGTGGGCACTAGGATCTGATATATGTGCTATGCGAGTTGCAAAGGAAGCAGCATGTGTGGTCTTTGCCACTGAAGCTCTTAGGATGTGATTGAGGGAGCCAGTCATATGTACATGACTTCCTCACCAGGAGGAAGCCTCTAAGCCAGCATATAATATAGTTGCTTAAAAACAGAATTTTGTGATCAAACAGATTGAAGAATTACTAGGATAAACAAATTCCAAAATATTTCTTTACCACAGGACATCTCAGAACCTTTAGTATTGTGGCTCTTCAAGGGTGGAGGGTGCCTAATGACAGTATTTGACGTTGGGATGGGCTTCCTGAAGAAGGTGGAGATTGAACTTGCCTGTGAAGGCTAGGGAGGCTTAGGCTAGGAAGATGGTACAGGGAGGGGCCCAGGGGAAGGGGGAAGAGGCCACGACTGACACAGATAACATGGATCCCCAGAAAACCGAGGAAGAGGACAGAGAGAGAAAGACAAGCCTCTCCCATCCACCTTGTTCTCGCTTCCTGTCTTTTTTTTTTTTTAATGGCTGCGTTGGGTCTCCGTTGCTGCACACGGGCTTTCTCTAGTTGTGGCGAGCAGGGGCTACCCTTCGTTGTGGTGCTCAGGCTTCTCACTGCGGTGGCTTTTCTTGTTGTGGAGCACGAGCTCTAGGAGCGCGGGCTTTCAGTAGTTGTGGCACGTGGGCTCAGTAGCTGTGGCTCGCGGGCTCTAGAGCGCAGGCTCAGTAGTTGTGGCGCACGGGCTTATTTGCTCTGCGGCATGTGGGATCTTCTCAGACCAGGGCTCGAACCCGTGTCCCCTGCATTGGCAGGAGGATTCTTAACCACGGCACCACCAGGGAAGCCCCACCTCCTGTCTTGCTTTATGCTTTCTGCCCAGTTTCTCTACAGGAAAAGTGATCTGGGCCTATTTCTCTGGCCCCTGTGGTCTGTATCCTGGAACCTGCAAGCCCTTAAACCCTGTGCCATGGGGAGATGCCCACACAGACGGGGTCCCTGAGGAGGAGGCCTGCCTCCTGACGGCTCTGGGAAAGATTTCCTTGACAGACTTAGCCCTACGCTCCCTCCCTTCCCTTGCATCCAGGTTCAGCCACTGAGTTCTCTGGCACTGATGCCTCTGAAATATTTGCAGAATGTTCTCCCACGCCCCTCAGTTGGTGCTGAGGTCAAGCCAGCAAGTTGTCTCATTTAGGTTCCCTCATCAATCATTCTCTCCCTTCCCTTCAACGCCTCAGTGGCCCTTGCTGCCCAGGCCTCTGGAGCCTTCTCAAAGTTCACTAACTCCTTCTAGTCTCCAGGGAAGGATCTGTTCCCACCACTGGCCTCTGAGAAACCCAGGGTGCAAAGCCCTTCCCTTGGAGCTCTGATAGCACTTCTCCACATCCAGACCAGAGCAGCAGGGTGAGCTCACCGGATGCCCTGAGGTCACTCTCTTAGCTCCCGACATGTCCAACCCTGGATACAGGGAGAGGGAAGGGGCCTTATCATTAGGCGGGGAAGGGGGTGGGGAGCCAGGACACCTGGGTTGCATTCCCGGCTCAGCTTGGAGCTTGCACAAGTCACCGAGTCTTTCCTGCCGGGACACGACTCCCCTAACCACACACTGCCAGGCCCTCGGGCTTCCTATAATCACATCTAAATGGGCATCTGTCCATGGTATCTAGGGAGCTGAACTTCAGGATGAACTCAGGCATGGCAGCCCCCATCACAGGCACCTCTTTCCTGATGATCACACTTGAGATCCATCTTCTCTGATCCCAGCATCCCACATAGGAAATAACTCTGAGATACCAGTATGAATTGAACACCAGGTCCTAAACTCTGAGCTGGTCTCACCCAGATCTAATCCTAATCCACACCTCCTCTTAGCCAGAGACTTGCTACACTGTCCTGCTTACACTATGCAAAGTAGGGTTTGTACCAATGTTACAGAGGAAGACCAAAGCCCAGAGATAGTCAGTGTAATTTACCAGATTCACACACTAGAAAGCAGCGGAGCAAGGGTTCCAGAGCATGTCTCTGTAAACCCAAGCCACCCTGACCTCAGAGGGTACAAGAGGCAACCAGAGGACATTCACAGCAATCATGCATTTTGGAAGGTGAACGGGAAGCTATTTGACTTGGAGGTTTTGACCGTGTTTCCCCAACCTATTTTATGGACCTCCTTCCACCCGATTTTCACTTGGTATTATTAGGAGATAGAAATAAAAATAAGTTAAATAAGTTAAATCATTTCAAAGTCTTCCTAGAACTATTATACTTGGCCCAGGTGCAGGAGAGAAGGCATCTCAATATGGCTACAACCAATCTGTTAGTTGGTCCATATGTTTTGACCTATTTGCCATATTTGTTCAAGAGTTCAGTTGGTAAGACTAAACTTTCAGGATAAAAACAGCCACAACTGCCAAGGGGAGAAAGACAAAGCATAGTCATTAAAGGCCTCCAAAGATCAGGTAGGGTACGAATCGCCGAGAGAGAGAATGAATGGGGAGGAAAGCACAGACTCTGCCTTTTTTTTTTTTTGCAGTATGCGGGCCTCTCACCATTGTGGCCTCTCCCGTTGCAGAGCACAGGCTCTGGACGCGCAGGCTCAGCAGCCATGGCTCATGGGCCCAGCCACTCCGCGGCATGTGGGATCTTCCCAGACCAGGGCACGAACCCATGTCCCCTGCATTGGCAGGCGGACTCTCAACCACTGCGCCACCAGGGAAGCCCCTGGACATGTCTTTGTCCTACTTAGAATGGCCTTCCTCTCCACCCATCCAAATCACACACACACTCTTTATGACCCTCCTGAAATCCCACCTTCTCTGAAAGCTCCCCTGGCCCATCAGAAATGTAAAAATCTCTCCTCTTCTGATTCAACTCCCAACACACTGATGGGCTTATCACACAAGCCTCAAATACTATTACTACTTCATGTGAACATACCTTGTTTATCTTACTACATGGTACTATGGTGTAAGGGGAGGTGTCTTAGACCCTCCATACCCTCGTACCCAGCAGGCAACCCACAAACAGGTGACAATGATTTCTGGAAGAAGAGGAACCAGGACCAGCAACCAGGAAATCTGGACTCTGGTCTCCAGTGATCTTAAGCACTTCCACCCAGTGTACCCCTGAGTCTACATCTGTAAAATGAATGCTTTGGATCAGGATACTAGCCCATCTCTGAAATTCCTCCCAGAGCCAACGCTCTGTGACTTCCTGATAAAGAACTGTTCAACCCTTCTTGGAGTCTCACTTTTCCTTATCTTCAAATCCTTTTGGTCTGGCCCTTCGGCTGAGCAATGAAGGGAGAACTTTGAAATAAGGTGCCTCAGTCTCTCACTCAGCATGAACTACTTCTGGAATAAGTTGGAATTCAACTGTGATGAATGGCCACAATGCGGATTTCCAGATTCTTAGCTGGTTGAACTATTCCTTAGGAGCGGACTCTATTTACCTAGAAAAGACCTGCTATGTGGCACTGAAACGCTTCTTGTTGTTTTCCTTACCCTTAATGCTGCTTGCAGCCACCCATAACTTTAATGCTAGCATCCTAATGACAAGAGTTTAATAGAGTCCCAGAATATCACCCTTTACAGATGGGCTCTTACACAGAAATCAGCATTCAGTTCCTGATGGTATTTCTGGAAACATCATTCTATAATTATTGTTTTCAATTAGAGATGGGAAGGTGCTGGGGAGTTTTAAAAACCAAAGACTTAACATCTTTATCCAGAAAGTAGAAGAAAACTGGACCATGGCAATGATACATTTCACCGGCTGATGGGACTGTCATAATAATCTAGTGACCAAAGAATTAGTAAACTCATCCTCATCCCCTGACTTGGGACCACATCTTCACACATTCACGACATCTCACCACACCCCGGCAGTGCCTTCTTCATTACATCATTTAAGGCAAGACATTGCACTGTGTCAAGATTTTACAGACATTAGTAGAAGGTGCTGGGGTGGGGGGCGGGGGGCGGTGGTAGGGAAGGTAATGGACTGTAAGAGGAATCTCTGTGCTAAATGGCTAGCTCTGTGCTGGGTCATCTGCTCCTGCCCACCCTGTAATAGTAACAGCTGTAATAATAACAGCCATCATGTACTGACTGTTAGCGGGTGCCAGGCACTGGGCTAAGAGCTTCACTGCACACATAAGGTGGGCATTGCTGTCATCGACTTCTAAAGACAGGAACTGAGTTTTAGAGAGAGTTAAGAGCCCAAATCTCACAGAGTAAGTATCAGGGCCAGAAGTGAAAACCAGCTCTCTGTGGCTCCAAACCCATGGTTGTAACCACTTTGAAACACATCCATACTCATATCTTTTTGGCTTCACAGAGTGTCCCAATCCACTCTACTTGCTTGGAAAGCACAGACGACTAGGATCACCTCATGCGTGTCTTAAGTAGTTCCTCAGCTCTTCCTTGGAATTTAGCAAGAAACTTTAGCCAAGGTTCCTCAAGGCCACTTAGGGATATGAGGTTTGATTCTTTTCTTGATTTGGGGGAAAGGATCACTTCCCATCACTAATACCAACCTCCTCCCACTTCCCTGCTTAGTCCCATAGTGAAAAGGAAAGAGAACTGGTTATCTTGGAGGGAGGAGAAAACGGGTCCAAGCCCACAGGTTTAAATACCTTCTGTCTATGCAGCATCCTGTGAAGTGATAAGGGAAGGTGAGGTTGGGAGGGGCTGTGAATCATCCTACCAAAGCTTCTCTTGTCTGCAAGAAGAATGTGGCTATTAACACTGAACAACAGCCTGCCTCTTCCAGAAAACAATGGAGCTCCACAGAACCACTGACTCCCTTTCAGGTGTCTTCTCCTGGCTGTGTGACCCAGCCTCATGACTGAGATTCAAGCTCTTGTGTCTGGCCCAACAGTTGGCACCCATGCCAGTCCAGAGTGTGGACCTGGTCCCAGAGTCCGTGGCTATATATGGTGCTCTGAGCTACCCTTCGATGAAGAAACCAGAAAACCAGAAGGATTTCAGGAAGAATCTCCTGGTGCAAAATGGACAGGTAAACCTTAGAGATGGCCCCAGTCTCCCCCATTAACCCCCACTTCCCAGGCTAGTCCCAAACTGGGATTTAAAGCCAAAGCAAAGGCCTTCATTAGGCGTCCCATGACCGGGGCTCTAAGGACCTTTGATCAGAGTTCTTAGTTTGATGAGAGTTATCAAGACTGACAGCCAAGTGACACTGGTATTCCTGTTCAACCACTGCTCCCTGGGTATGTAGTGTCTTAGGACTCTTAGAAGGCTTGCTGGGAGTGTGATTAGTGAGGCAGAATTTGGGCATTCCTGGGTGCCTTCCTTGTCACCATACCATCAACCTTCAACTGAGGCAGGAGATAGATGGGGCCCAGGATGAGCAGCTGGAGTTTGTCCCCTGTGGACAGATACTCCAAGATGAAGATAAGAGAGGCGGAGCCCTGCCCAGATAAGAGACAGAGACCACATATTTCTCATTCTCGAAGTCAAGGAGACCTTCCTGACTGACTATACATGCACAGAAAAGCTCCTTGGAGGTCAAAAGGGGAGTGATGTCAACCTACCCATAAGGCTCTTCGATGGAATCCATCTTGGCTAAGAGATGGGCATACACATGGGAGGACCCTGAGATAAACCAAATACGGACTCAGAACCAGGCAAAGTGAGATTGGCCAAAGGAAACACAGAAGAAATTCCCCATATAAGTGATTTAAACTGCCACGAGGGCGCGACTCTCTCTGAGACCACCCATGTGTCTATCCACATGTACTATTTTTCCTCCTAATAAACACTTTAGTTGTTTCACTACTTTCTATCTTTGTGGGAATTCATTTCTGCAAAGCCGAAGGGCCAGGGCCTTGTCACTGGTCACTGGTCTAGTGGCTAGGATTCAGCACTCTCACTGCCACGACCCGACCTCAATCTCTGGCCGGGAACCGAAATCCTGCTTCAAGCCACTGCGGGCCAAGGCCACCCAAGATCGCAACCATCAGCGAAGGTTCCCATCACATCCTTACCTCGCACTCAGGATAACTGTGTGGGAAAATGGGGTTTTTAATGCCTAAGCCAAAAAGCAATTCAGGAATATGAGGACATTTTAAGAACACTTTAATCTGTTTATTTCACTCATATTTTCCTTTTTTATGTATGTGCAAGAGAGATCTGTGATTTTTTTAAAAGCCTATGTCTAAAAAAGTCAGAAAGAATGTTTTTAAAATAAAATAAAAATTCCAAACAATGGACAGAGGCCACCTTAAATTATACTTCGGCCCCAAGATCACACAGCTCATCAATGACAAAGCCAAGACGGGAGTCAGGGACTCCTATTCCCAGTCCCAAGGTGGTTGTGTTTGTGGCTCCCATCCACCACGGGCCACACTGGTCTCCACAGCAGGTGTCACTCAAATGCCACCTGCTGGGCCCAACCCTCAGCAAAGGGGACATGGAATGTCTATGAGTGCTTCCTGCACTCATAGACTGGAAAGAAGAGGCCCAGCTGGCCTATGGGCTGCAGAGGAAGCTGGCTCAGCCCCTAGAGCTGTGTTCCCCCCCAGTTCCCACCCTCTTTCTCAGGAAGGTGTGAGTCCCAAGCTGCACTACGGCTTGTCAGAGAGAGCAGTACTCACCTGTGCAAAGAGAGAAAAAGGCAAAGAAAAGCATTCACCTCTAGGACTGTTTGGATGCCTCCCAGAGAGGGAAGGAAGCCCTAGATGTCTAGGGTGGGGCTGAAGGACTGTTAGGACTTCAGCCAAGGTCAGGCTTGAACTTGGCTGTCCCCTCAGGATCCGGGACATGGACCCATGGCTGTGGCTGTAACTAGCATCTTAGGACTTGCCGTCCATGGGCTGCTGTCATGAAAATCTTTGGAAATCTTAACCCGTTTTTTGGGTGACATAAGGACCGTGAGGGGAAGGGGAACAGATATTGATTTGGAGCCCTGCAGTGGTCTGGAAAGACCAGACTGAACTAGAAAGTTTTGGTGGTCAGAGTGAAGAACTCTGGAGTTTGGGCCCATGGTTCAGAGAGCCTGATAATAAAACCTTCAAAGCCATGGGAACAGCATCAAGGATCATGAATTCTGCAAACAATCCTAAAAGCTGGTCTTAGCTTCACCATTTATTTGCCATATGGCTTTAGAAACTTAACCCGCCTTCTTCATTTGAATACCGGGATAAAAATAAACACTTGAAAGGTGTGTTGGAAGACAAAAACAAAATAATATACATAAAGTAACTTGGCTCCTAGCAGGTGCTCCCAAAATATTTGTTCTTTCTTCCAAATCTTGAAGATTCCACCAGTGTTATGTTTTAAAACATCTTTTGAAACAATAGAAACCATTGTAAAATTGTCAGGCATTTGGCCCTAGAGGCTGTGAGACTTGCAGGATGTAATCGGATATCATTTTAATAACTGTGTTAGTTGTGTGGTCCTACTGCTCAGGAAGAATATGCAAAGAAGATAGAATTCCATCAACATCAAAGCTCATTGGAGCTAAATGGAAAAGAAATTAATATATCCTAGACAAAGGAAAACGAAATCAAGTCAAGTTGTGTAGCAGCCTGAGTTGGTTGCAGGTTTCCACGACTAGACAAAGCTTTAGTGGAGTAAAATGAATGTAAATTCTTAACACTCCAGACATTGCAGGTCCCAACAAACAGGCTAAGTGCCAGTGGTAAGTAGTCGTGTGGCCACACCAGTTTGTACGGTCCTATATACAAGACCAATAGCTCATAGCATTATAAAGTTCCTGGTGTGGGCTACAGATGGGGCTGGCAAGAATCCAGGTTAAGATCCTAGCTAAAATCTCCAAATTCTCCCAAAATTGCTTGGAATGGCATTATTATTTCCTTAGTGGGTATGCATCTTTTAACTCTGGGGAGATTTAGAACTAAGAGTAGAAATGTTTAAGAGAATCAAACTTAGAACATTAATATTTATGCATTTAAAAAAAATCTGTGCCTATTTGGTAGTATAAGTATGTGTAACATTCAAGACAACCTCCTTGAACTATTATAAAATATACCTATACTGAAAGTTCCAGTTTTCAATGTGTGATTAATTGATTTATACTTGTATAAGTTTAATTTTTCTTAGTTTATATACAGTTTTGGAACAGTTAGCGTACTTAAGGACAGCCATATATTTAAGTTTATTTTATTAAATTTATAAAAGTTACTTAGAATTTAGAAGGTTTATTTTGTTAGGATACTGAAGGACATCAAAATCAGTTTAAAATAGTCAATGTATACATGCAGCTTTAAAAGCTTAGAGACATTTATGTCTACAAATGGGCCCAATTATTAATCAAACACCTCCTTAAAAGTAACTGATAACATTTGATAAACTTATAAATATACTAAAATTTATAAATTGAACTTTAAGGTAAAACTAGGTATATAACTTTATAAATTATATAGTAGGTATATAACTTTAATAAATTAGACATTAAGTTTTAAAAACCAAAGAAACCTCTGAATAATATTTTCTACTTATAAAATGTTTGTAAGGGCAAAATAAATAAATAAATAAATAAAAACTTTCCACTTGGGGAAAAAAATACAATCATAAGAAAGAAACTGCGAGCAGAAGCAAGAAGAGCCACAATCCTGCAGCCTGTGGAATGAAAACCACATTCACAGAAAGACAGACAAAATGAAGAGGCAGAGGACTATGTACCAGATGAAGGAACAAGATAAAACCCCAGAAAAACAACTAAATGAAGTGGAGACAGATTCTTATTCCAGAAAAAGAATTCAGAATAATGATAATGAAGATGAACCAGGACCTCAGAAAAAGAATGGAGGCAAAGACTGAGAAGATGTGAGAAACGATTAACAAAAACCTAGAAGAATTAAAGAACAACGAACAGAGATGAACAATACAATAACTGAAATGAATAATACACTAGAAGGAATCAATAGCTGAATAACTGACGCAGAAGAATGGAAAAGTGACCTGGAAGACAGAATGGTGGAATTCACTGCTGCAGAACAGAATAAAGAAAAAAGAATGAAAAGAAATGAAGACAGCCTAGGAGACCTCTGGGCCAACATTAAATGCACCAACATTCCCATTATAGGGGTCCCAGAAGAAGAGAGACAGAAAGGACCCAAGAAGATATTTGAAGAGATTATAGTCAAAACTTCCCTAACATGGGAAAGGAAATAGCCACCCAAGTCCAGGGAGCACAGAGAGTCCTAGGGAGGATAAACACAAGGAGAAACACACCAAGACACATGTTAATCAAACTATCAAAAGTTAAATACAAAGAAAAAATATTAAAAGCAACGAGGGGAAAATGACAAATAACATACAAGGGATCTCCCATAAGGTTAACAGCTGATTTCTCCGCAGAAACTCTACAAGCCAGAAAGGAGTGGCATGATATATTTAAAGTTATGAAAGGGAAAAACCTACAACCAAGATTACTCTACCCAGCAAGGATCTCATTCAGAGTCGATGGAGAAATCAAAAGCTTTACAGACAAGCAAAGCTAAGAGAATTCAGCACCACCAAACCAGCTCTACAACAAATGCTAAAGGAACTTCTCCAAGGGGAAAACACAAGAGAAGAAAATGACCTACAAAAACAAACCCAAAACAATTAAGAAAATGGTAATAAGAACATACATATTGATAACTACCTTAAATGTGAATGGATTAAATGCTCCAACCAAAAGACACAGACTGGCTGAATGGATAGAAAAACAAGACCCATATATATGCTGTCTACAAGAGACCCATTTCAGACACAGGGACACATACAGACTGAAAGTGAGGGGATGGAAAAAAATATTCCATGCAAATGGAAATCAAAAGAAAGCTGGAGTAGCAATAGTCATATCAGATAAAATAGACTTTAAAATAAAGAATGTTACAAGAGACAAAGAAGGACACTACATAATGATCAAGGGATCAATCCAAGAAGAAGATATAACAATTGTAAATATATATGCACCCAACATTGGAGCACCTCAATACATAAGGCAAATGCTAACAGCCATAAAAAGTGAAATTGACAGTAACACAATAATAGTAGGGGACTTTAACACCCCACTTTCACCAATGGACAGATCATCCAAAATGAAAATAAATAAGGAAACACAAAGCTTTAAATGACACATTAAACAAGATGGACTTAATTGATATTTATAGGACATTCCATCAAAAAACAACACAATACACTTTCTTCTCAAGTGCTCATGGAACATTCTCCAGGACAGATCATATCTTGGGTCACAAATCAAACCTTGGTAAACTTAAGAAAATTGAAATCATATCAAGTATCTTTTCTGACCACAACACTTTGAGACTAGATATCAATTACAGGGAAAAAAAACTGTAAAACATAAAAACACATGGAGGCTAAACAATACACTACTAAATAACCAAGAGATTACTGAAGAAATCAAAGAGGAAATCAAAAAATACCTAGAAACAAATGACAATGAAAACACGATGACCCAAAATCTATGGGATGCAGCAAAAGCAGTTCTCACAGGGAAGTTTATAGCAATACAATCCTACCTCAAGAAACAAGAAACATCTCAAATAAACAACCTAACTTTACACCTAAAGCAATTAGAGAAAGAAGAACAAAAAAACCCTCAAAGTTAGCAGAAGGAAAAAAATAATAAAAATCAGATCAGAAATAAATGAAAAAGAAATGAAGGAAACAATAGCAAAGATCAATAAAACTAAAAGCTGGTTCTTTGAGAAGATAAACAAAATTGATAAACCATTAGCCAGACTCATCAAGACAAAAAGGGAGAAGACTCAGATCAATAGAATTAGAAATTTAAAAAGAGAAGGAACAACTGACACTGCAGAAATACAAAGGATCATGAGAGATTACTACAAGCAACTCTATGCCAATAAAATGGACAACCTGGAAGAAATGGACAGATTCTTAGAAAAGCACAACCTTCCAAGACTGAACCAGGAAGAAACAGAAAATATGAACAGACCAATCACAAGAACTGAAATTGAAACTGTGATTTAAAATCTTCCAATAAACAAAAGCCCGGGGGACCAGATGGCTTCACAGGCGAATTCTATCAAACATTTAGAGAACAGCTAACACCCATCTTTCTCAAACTCTTCCAAAAAATTGCAGAGAAAGGAACACTCCCAAACTCATTCTATGAGTCCACCATCACCCTGATGCCAAAACCAGGCAAAGATACTACAAAAAAAGAAAATTACAGACCAATATCACTGATGAATATAGATGCAAAAATCCTCAAACAGAATCCAACAACCCATTAAAAGGATCATACACCATGATCAAGTGGGATTTATCCCAGGATGCAAGGATTCTTCAATATATGCAAATCAATCAATGTGATACACCATATTAACAAATTGAAGAATAAAAACCATATGATCATCTCAATAGATGCAGAAAAAGCTTTTGACAAAATTCAACACGATTTATGATAAGAACTCTCCAGAAAGTGGGCATAGAGGGAACCTACCTCAACATAATAAAGGTCATATATGACAAACCCACAGCAAACATTATTCTGAAGGGTGAAAAACTAAAAGCATTTTCCTCTAAGATTAGGAACAAGACGAGGATGTCCACTCTCGCCACTATTATTCAACATAGTTTTGGAAGTCCTAGCCATGGCAATCAGAGAAGAAAAAGAAATTAAAGGAATACAAATTGGAAAAGAAGCAAAACTGTCACTGTTTGTAGATGACATGATACTATACATAAAGAATCCTAAAGATGACACCAGAAAACTACTAGAGCTAATCAATGCATCTGGTAAAGCTGCAGGATACAAAATTAACACACAGAAATCTCTTGCATTCTTATACACTAACAATGAGAGATCAGAAAGAGAAATTAAGGAAACAATCCCATTCACCACTGCAACAAAAAGAATAAAATACCGAGGAATAAACCTACCTAAGGAGGTAAAAGACCTGTACTCAGAAAACTATATGACACTGATGAAAGAAATCAAAGATGACACAAACAGAGAGATATACCATGTTCTTGGATTGGAAGAATCAATATTGTGAAAATGACTATACTACCCAAAGTAATCTACAGATTCAATGCAATCCCTATCAAATTACCAGTGGCATTTTTTACAGATCTAAAACAAAAAATCTTCAAATTTGTATGGAGACACAAAAGACTCCAAATAGCCAAAGCAATCTTGAGGGGAAAAAAAAGAGCTGGAGGAATCAGACTCCCTGACTTCAGACTATACTACAAAGCTACGGTAATCAAGACAATATGGTACTGGCACAAAAACAGAAATATAGATCAATGGAACAGGATAGAAAGGACAGAGATAAACCCACGCACATATGGTCACCTTATCTTTGATAAAGGATGCAAGAATATACATCTTGGAGAAAAGACAGCCTCTTCAATAAGTGGTGAAGAAGCTTCTTCAATAAGTGGTGCTGGGAAAACTGGACAGCTACACGTAAAAGAATGAAATTAGAACACTCTCTAACACCATACACAAAAATAAACTCAAAATGGATTAAAGACCTAAAGGTAAGACCAGACTCTATAAAACTCTTAGAGGAAAACACAGGAAGAACACTCTTTGACATACATCACAGCAAGATCTTTTTTGACCTACCTCCTAGAGTAATGGAGATAAATACAAAAATAAACAAATGGGACCTAATGAAACTTCAAAGCTTTTGCACAGCAAAGGTAACTATAAACAAGACAAAAAGACAACTCTCAGAATGGGAGAAAGTATTTGCAAACTAATCAACAGACAAAGGACTTATCTCCAAAATATAAAAACAGTTCATGAAGCTCAATATTTAAAAAAAAAAAATAACAAAAGCAACGAAATCAAAAAATGGGCAGAAGACCTAAATAGACATTTCTCCAAAGAAGACATACAGATGGCCAAGAGGCACATGAAAAGCTGTTCAACATCACTAATTATTAGAGAATTGCAAATCAAAGCTACAATGAGGTATCACCTCACACCAGTTAGAATGGGCATCATCAGAAAAATCTAAAAACAACAATTGCTGGAGAGGGTATGGAGAAAAGGGAACCCTGCTGCACTGTTGGTAGGAATGTAAATTGATACAGCCACTATGGAGAACAGTACGGAAATTCCTTAAAAAACTAAAAATAGAATTACCATATGACCCAGCAATCCCACTACTGGGCATATACCCAGAGAAAACCATCATTCAAAAAGACACATGCAGACTTCCCTGGTGGCACAATGGTTTTGAATCCACCTGCCAATGCAGGGGACACGAGTTCGAGCCCTGGTCCAGGAAGATCCCACATGCCACAGAGCAACTAAGCCTGTGCACCACAACTACTGAGCCTGTGCTCTAGAGCCCGTGAGCCACAACTACTGAGCCCACGTGCCACAACTACTGAAGCCTGCACACCTAGAGCCTGTGCTCCGAAACAAAGAGAAACCACCGCAGTGAGAAGCCCGTGCACCACAACGAACAGTATCCCCCGTTCGCTGAAACTAGAGAAAGCCCGCGCACAGCAGTGAAGACCCAATGCAGCCAAAAATAAATAAATAAATTTATTTTTTAAAAAAGACACATGCACCTCAATGTCCATTGCAGCACTGTTTACAATAGCCAGGTCATGGAAGCAACCTACATGCCCATCAACAGATGAATGGATAAGGAAGATGTGGTACATATATACAATGGAATATTACTCAGCCATAAGAAGGAAAGAAATTGGGTCATTTGTAGAGACGTGGATGGACCTCGAGACTGTCATACAGAGTGAAGTAAGTCAGAAAAAGAAAAACAAATATCGTATATTAACACATATATGTGGAATCTAGAAAAATTGTGCAGATGAACCGGTTTGCAAGGCAGAAGTAGAGACACAGACGTAGAGAACAAATATATGGACACCAAGAGGGAAAAGCGGGGGGCGGGGGGGAGGCAGGTGGTGGTGGGATGAATTGGGAGATTGGGATTGACATATATACACCAATATGTGTATGAAATAGATAACTAATAAGAACCTGCTGTATATAAAAAAAAGAAATAAGTAAAGCAAACATTCTAATTGAAAAAGGGGGTAGCAACTGCATCCAGCTTACTGGTCTACCTCTTGGATCCTCTTTTAACTCCAGACTAATGCAAATCCCACCACTCTACTGTCCCCGTGCCTGTCCACATCCAGCTCACTCTCAACCCAGTGGGCAGGAGCCGAATACCCAACAGGGCAGGTCAAGGGGGAAGATGCACCAAATAATAGATCACCAGCTTTGAATCCACACAGACCTGAGTTTGAGTAACAATCTAGGAGAGCTTAGGAAACATATTTGAACTCTGAGGTTCCGTTCCCTCATTTCTGCAGTAGGAATTTTTTAAATGCCTACTCTGAGGGCTATTAAGAAAAGTATACGTAATCTGTATTTTTTCAGCTTTCACCTTAGCCACTAGGGGTGTGGTTGCAAACAAGACACAAGTCTGCCCTGTAGAACAGCTAAGAGGATGGCTGCCCGTGTGAAGATGGCCCGACCAGTGCCTGCTACACCTGCAGCTCACTTTTGTGTGAAGGAAGTCAACAGGGCCATGGAAATCAGAAAGGTCTGGGTTAGAGCATGGCAATGCCACTTATTAGCTGTCCAACTGTGGGCTCTGAGCCTCAGGGTCCTCTTCTGTAAATGGGAAAAACTGACTACGGTTGAGAGTAGTTGAAGTGATCCAATGAAGATGAGTGTGTGACAACATCTGGCTCAGTGCCCAGCATACACGGGAGAATCTCACTGTACTGCACACTCTACATGCATGTGGCTGGCTCTACCCAGCACCACTCCATTGCATATAAACCCCAAAGTGCAGAGCTAACACCAGGTCATCTCTTGTCAACCTCTGAGGATAGAGGGAATTTTGGAACTGCTGCCGGCCAGTAAGCTTGGCATTCTCTCCTGTACCCATGGCCCTGACTGACCCTGAGGAACCAGCCATTAGTCTGGAACAGATAAACCACCATCTGGTTCTACTCCGTTTCTCTCCCTTTCACCGCCTTAGAAGTTTATATAAAATGCTGCATCCATATTTACCCACTGCTCACCCCAGCTCCTTTTCTTTCAAAATCTTCTTGTGGAGATATTGGTCTGTGACCCTCCCGCCTGCACTTCATTTTCCTGGACACCTGTAAAATGTTTCATCCACCAAGTGCAAGGGGCTGCTCTCGGGCTAAGGGCAAGGGGTCTTAAGGAGTGATATGAGGGGTGGCCAGCCCAGAACTCGCACCAAACATCAGCAAGATACTCCTAGTACCAGCACAATACTCCTAGTATCAGCTAGAAACTCCTAGTATCAGCTAGATACTCCTAGTGTCAGCAAGATACTCCTAGTGTCAGCAAGATACTCCCCAGCAAAGATGCTTCTTCTTAGAGCTCCCATTCCCAGGCACAAACTTCTCACCCAAGCCACTAAACTTTGAAACCTGGGACTCAGGGAGCAAAATCCACAGCAGTCTTTTGTGCCAGAAACTTCTTGCCATGTTCCCCAGGCGGAGGTCAAGGCCCCAAATCATGGAGCTACATGGACAGTGGCTAGCCCTAAGCTTTCCATCTTTTCCTCCTCTCTTTACCCCCTTACACACAGAAGGAGTGCTCCAATCCCATTCCCAGGAAGGGTCCCCTGATACCTGAACCCTCTGAGCCAGGAAACTATTCCTTCTGTCCAAAGAGAGGTCTTACAACAGATATTTACTTTGCTGTCTGTTTCCAATCGCCCTTCTAGTAACTTTATCCGGAATTTCCCCTAAGGAATCACTCCCTCTCCACTTTCAGTCCAGGAACTTGGGTGAAACTGACTCCACCCCAGCTGCCAGGGTGAGCCTGGCCAAGGAGAGTGTCTTACTCAGCTTAGGGTTCCATAACAAAATACCACAGACTGAGTGGTCAAAGTAATGGGAATTTATTTCTTACAGTTCTGGAGGGTGGAATGTCCAAGATCAAGGTGCAGGTCAATTTGGTTCCAGTAAGGGCTCTCTTCCTGGCTTGCAGATGGCCACCTTCTCACTATGTCCTCAGATGGCAGAGAGAAAGGGGAAGCTCTCTGGACTCTTCTTATAAGGGCACTAATATCATGAGGGCCCCACCCTCACCACCTCCTCCAAACTTTACCTCCCAAAGTCCCCCATCCCCAAATACTATCACATTGGGGGTTCATGCTTTAACATATGAGTTTGGTGGGGTAAAATTTAGTCCACAGCAGAGAGCCTCACACTTCCCTGGCTACAGTGCCTGGTTTAGGGACAAACATGGAACACAGAGCCAGTAGAACCAAACGCTTGCTTCTTCTCTGGCAGACTAAAATCTCGGAGGATGAAGCCTGAGCTGTAAGCAGGCATCTTGACACCACATAGAGGACAGAAAAGCTGAAAGAGAGAGAGGAGATCCTAATGACACCTGACCTGAAGCCAGATCCATCCTCCCCTTCGGTAAGCTTTCAAGTTTGTGAGTCAAAATATACCCTCTTGGTTTAAGCCAGTTTAAATTAAGCTTTTATTCACTGCAACCAAAAAAGCCCTAACTTATGCAAATCTACACCAATTCACCCAGTGGTGTGCTGGAGAGAACACACAAGAGCCAGCTGTTAAAGTTTTAGGGATTGTGCGAACCAATCAAATCAATTATATTTTTACAAAGGTAATGAATACTTAAAACCCATCCCTTCCTTGTAAGTTTACTTGTGCTGTAAGGTTATTTTTGTCTATTGTGTCCGCGTGGTGGGAATACTACACAGTGGTGCCACCCAGCATCTCTCCTCAGCTCTGCATTCAGTGGCACCACTTCGGTAGCCTGAAATTGGCCAGGGTGGGAGTATTTTGACCACAAAAAATGGACAAAAACTGTAACTCAAGGCCTGATTTGTTGGCTTGTTGATTGTCTAGACTTAAGGAAGTGATGGGGAAACTGTTAAAAGTGCAGATTAAAGTTTAAAGTGCTTCGTGTTTATGCAAACTAGTATATACAGGATGGATGAACATCAAGGTCCTACTGTATAGCACAGGGAATTATATTCAATATCTTGTGATAAACCATAATGGAAAAGAACATGAAAAAGAATCTATGTATGTATAACTGAGTCACTTGGCTGTACAGCAGAAATTAACACAACATTGTAAATCAACTACACTTCAATAAAATGTTTAAATAAATAAATAAAGTCCATCATGTTTACCATTGTGAAATTGTGACTGGAACAAAAATTGGGGGGAACATTTTTCCAGCATTTGAAAATTATTATTTGACTAAGCAAAGAATATTTGCAGCCACTGACGTCGCCTGGCACCACTGTGGCTGTCCTGAGAACTCAAAATAAACAGGACACGGTCCTGTGCACAGAGTGATGTGCTCAAGGCCAAGCATCAGAGAAGATGCAGCAGTAAAAGACACTGCAGCTGTCAGCAGGAAGTGCATCACTTCATTGTAAAGCCAACCCCAGCACACAGAAAATACAGCAGAGTCTCTAAGTCGGGGATGACAAATACCTGTCATACCGTGCATGCCACCACCTCCTCGTCCACACATCTCTTCCCTGAGCCACCACGTGGTTCCAGCATCCTGCCCAACAGAGCATGCAGGCAGCTGCTGCTGTGCTCCCCATGGTGACATCACACAGGAGTGCGGACATCTGTGGGACATCCCAGCTTAAAAGTTCAGGAGCGAGATCAGCTGGAACTACAGTACTTAAGGAAGGCTTTGCAGAAAAGAATCTTGAAAAGGGCCTTGAAGGATTAGTAAGAAACTTGTCAGAAAGGCAAGTTTCCCAGAGCCCACCCCAGATCTTCAGAATTAGACACTCTTGCTCCAACAGGCCTTCCTGAACAGGTGGTGCTGAGGCACGCTGACAGGTGAGAACCGCTGGACTCTGCCCCGCCCCCTCTCCCGCTGCTTTCTTTCACCTGTCACGCACAACCACACCATGCAGTGCACAGACCAGCTGAACGCTCACCCTTCTCACGTGCAAGAAGAGCGGTTCCAAGGTACTCCAGGGCTCACCCAGGGCCACCCTGCTGAGGCGCAGCGGAGCCCGGGCTACAGCCAGGTCTCCGGGGTCCAGAGCAGTGCTATGTCCATCAGCCCAGGGTAAGAGAGCGCAGTGGGAGCACGAGTCCCTCCAGCCCCCAGCCTCCCAATTTCCTCTCTCACCTTCCCAAGGAGTTGGCCAGCCTCCTGAAACAGGCTGTGAAGAAAAGGCCAGGGGGGATGATGGCGGCTGCCTCACAGAAGGGAGGTGAGAGGGTCTGTTGCAGGCCCCCATCACACGCATACCAGCGCGGAAGGAAAGTGGACCCATCCCAGCCAGCACCGCCCCATCAGGCCCAAGGAGCCAAAAGCTTTGGCTCATCAGATGCCACAGCCCAGAGCTGGCCAGTAGCAAGAATGTGGAAACTCAGCCTCCAGTGAACCCCAGCAACAGAGCCACGAGAGCTGGTCCAGGATCCAATTTCTCGTGCCAAACCCTCCCAGGCAGAAACGATCAGGGTTTAAAGAGAAACCATCTGCAATCCAAGGCCGAGGTGATGGGTCAGCTTGGGGTAGTGGAAAGGGCATGGCTTTCGAGCCCGACACAGGATTTGAAATCAATCCCCCTGTTGACGAGCATTGCACACCAGGTTCCTCACCTTCTCTGAGAGCATCTCTTCCTGTGTGAAGTGGGGATGACACAGGTTGTGAGGATGAAGTGAAACAACACAAGCGAAAGTCCTGGCGGAGGCCCGGCCCTTTCCTTCCTCCATCCCTCCCCATGGGAGTCCTCTTTCTCCATCTCCATGGATCCCGGGAAGGGGATACCAGAGTCGGTGATGGACCAGGCTAAAGGGCAATAACTCTGCGCAGGGCGGAAGACAACTGCTAGACGTCCCTTCTCACATTAGATCGTAAGTCTGTCTTATGTTGAAACTGTGTTTGGGGGCTGTCAGGACTGGCTTTACCCAGCATTCAGCACTCAGCATGCACAATAATAAACTGCCCTATAACTTATAGAGCATGGTCATGAAGAAATTAATCAGGAGTTCTCCAGAATTCCCGTTATCTGAAATTTAGCAGTAATGCTCAGTAATCAGTAAATCTCTGGCAAACTACACACACAGTCCAAACCCAGCCAAACGCCTATTTTTGTAAATAAAGTTTTATTAGAACACAGCCAGGCTCATTCATCCACATATTATCTGCGGCTGCTTTCATGCTACCAAGGCAGAGTTGGACTGCAAGGGCTAAAACATTTACTATGTGGCCTTTTACAGAAAAGTTTACCAACCCCTGCTCCAAAAAAAAAAGCATAGCTAAAGCTAACTGTTGTGGTTTGAGCTCTCCAAGACATGGACTCTGAGAGGAGTGTAGAGTTCAGGGTGATAGACAGGGAACACCCCTGGGACCCCAGCCTCTGGAAGGAGAGGAAGGAAGCAGGAGTGAGCACAGGGTAGGGTCAGATTGTAATGCAGGTCCCGCAGCCTCCCTCGGCCGGCTCTACAGGGAACACTGGAGCAAACGGCCCCTCGGAGTGGTCCTGAATTGGCCAAAATAGCTGCACTTTTACACTCCGCCTTGATCAGTCATTGGAAACAGGCCACCCCCAGAAGGGCGTGACCCTGGGTGAGGCAGCTCCCTAAGGGTCTGAGCTCTGGCGGCTGTCTGCTGACAACACTCCCAGCACCCGGGCAACAAGTCCTCCCTCCAAAGGACCCTGGAAGTGCATCTGCATGCCCACCACACTCACACTCTTTTAGTTTTCCCTCACCTCCTTCCTGCAATGCACCCACATCAACACCACTGAGTCGTCCGAACCACCCATGGATGTGGGGTGTCATCAGTGGGACACAAAAGTCAAAGTGGACACACCGCTTTCAGAATAACAACTAAGATATCATCTTCAGTGTGTTCCCAATAATATTCTTGAAAAAATTTTACATCCATAAGCTTGATTGGAAATCATACAGAAACAGACTATGAATATACACACACCGTTCTCAGGAAAAGTGGACTTTCTATTTCTGTCAGAGTAACACCAAGATTTTTTGATAGAACGATTGGTAAGATCTAAGACATGTATATATTTGAGATATAAAATGTTGTATATAAAAGGTATAAAATGAGAGAGAAAGTGCAAAAGGTTGCTGCTCTTGGTGCAGGAGTAAGAGATTTTGAGTCTAAAGACCTAGGTTCAGTTCCTGTCACTCACTGTGGACAATCCCTTCACCCTCCCAGTGTTTACTCCCCTGTAAAATGGGACCAGAGTACTCTACCCACACGATTGTCATAGAATCAGATGAAATGATGTATGTGAAACAGCGACAAAATCTGTAATGTGCCCAAAAGATATTTCATCGTCTATGTTGGTGTTCTGTTAACACCTCCTTATCACTAAGTTCTTAAAGTTACATATTCAAATATGTAACAGTTTTAATTATTCTTCTTTTCTGGTCTTACCAAGAATATCACGAACATTGTGTCACATGCCAAAAAAAAACAAAGACCGAGGTATTTTCAATTTTTATTTTATTTATTTATTTATTTTTTCTTTTTGCGGTGCGCGGGCCTCTCACTGTTGTGGCTTCTCCCGTTGCGGAGCACAGGCTCCGGACATGCAGGCCCAGCAGCCATGGCTCACGGGCCCAGCCACTCCGCGGCATGTGGGATCCTCCCAGACCGGGGCACGAACCCGCGTCCCCCGCATTGGCAGGCGGACTCTCAACCACTGTGCCACCAGGGAAGCCCTAAAATATTTTTATTTGTTCTTTACGTACATGCATGCACATACATATATACACACACATACACACACTTATATACACAAACACCAGCCCCCTACACTATTTCCTTCCCAAAACAAATTATCTCAGTGAACAGATAGACATGAATATCACAACTCTTGGCACAGGATGTTGGAGAAAATGTCAGAGAACATTCAAAGCCCCATCTCCTCAATGGTTGTACAACTCTATGAATATTCTAAAAATCAGTGAATTGTACATTTTTGGTGAATTCCATGGCATGCAATTATACCTCAATAAAGCTTCTATAAATTGTTTTTAACAGTCCCACCTCCTCCTGGTTCTGCTCCCAGTGACATCACATGAGGTCTCACAAACCCCCGGGAGCCCAATGAACGGGCTAGAACTCTGGGCCTCTGTCCCACCATGGTTCCCTGAGCTATAAGTGAGCAGGTACAACACGACAATGAGACCGGGGTTTAACTTCATTCTGTCTTGTGTCTCAGTTGGCATGTCTGTTCTCTCAGTGGGTCACTAACCTTTCTGTATTTCTTGTTTCTCTCTTTCAAGCTACCTCTTCACTCCACAAACACACCATATATAGATTATATCAATACATATTCCTTGGGCTGCATTAGCCAAGAGAAAAGAGCACCACAGGGACAGGATAACCAGCATTACTCAGGCTCTGCCCACTTCTATCCAATCTGTCAAAATCTCCAGTTTTTATTAACAACTGGTTATGGGAGTTCTCAGGAAGCGCTCCCCCATGACCAGATCCCCAGCCCTCTCAGCTGCCAGGGGGCCCCTGCTGTCTTCTTTCTCTTCTGCTCCGAGTGTCAAGCTCTATGAAGTTGCCAAGCTCTAACATGGCTCTTCCTCATGATAAAGTCCTCCTGGGCCCGACCATCAGGAGAGGGGAGGTCAGTGATGCTGCAGTTGACCTGGGGAGAATCTATTCCCCACCTTGTCACCAAAGCGGGAATATCTGCTCCTCCCCAGTCTCTTAAGACGTTCAAGCAAACACTCGTTCCTGTTCCTTTCCTTCATTTTCTCTTTCACTCTCCTTGGCCCTCAGGGGCAGGTCCTGGAGTTGGAGGGACTCCATCCAGTTCTAAGAACCAACCTCCTCACGGTGACTGGGGCACTGTCCGTGGGCCGGGCTCATTCACCTGGGCTCCTGCTTCCCTTGCAAGAACCGTGGGTCCCTGCTGCAATGTGTGCCGTGTGCCCACCCAACCAACAAACCCTTGCTGAGCAACTACCCAGGTGGCCCAGGGTCAGATATTGAATGCCCGAACCCCTGGAGGGCGCGACTCAGACTCAGCACTTACTTCTGGGGCCTCTTCCTTCACCTGGGCTTTCAATTACTCAACAAGTACATTCAGCACCTACGATGTACAAGCCATCAAGCCCTATGTGGCAAGAGATGAGGGGCACACAGTTGTTGCCCTCAGAGGTCTTGGAGTCTAGTAGCAGATATAGGAAGTTCACAAATAACCATAATACAAAACAAAATACATTAAGTGCTTAAAGAGAGGTACAAAGTGTTTCTGGTATTCAGGAAAAGAAAAGTGCATTTATTAAGTACTTTCTATAAACCAGGCATTGAAACATATTGGAATATATGCATACATATATATCGTAATGTATATATACATACACACAGAGAATACTGTATATATATATATACATATACACACACACACACAATATATATAATACATATCTATATTACATATACATCATAGTGTATTTTTTTTTCACTTAAAAGTTTTTAGGCCCCATTCAACAGGTGAGCAAGATACCTATGATTGATTCAGTAACTTGCTCAGAGACTGATCTCTCCCAATGGGAAGATCTGGAAAATTTTAATAAAAGTATCATCTCAGCTGGTTCTTGAAGGTTTGGTGGAATTTTAATTCTTATTTATGATTTTTAGTTACAAGAGTAACACGTGTTCATTGTGGAAATTTTTTAAATATAGAAAAGCACAAAGATGCAAGTTTTTTAAGCCCATAAATCCCACCTCAACAGAAAAACATTATTAACATTTTGGTGCAGATCCTTATAAACTTTTTTCTACTAATCACCTCATCTAAAAGAACAATTGGGACCAGACTTGAGTCACCTGCATTTTAATAAATGTTATTTCCCTGCAAACTAAGAAGTACTATCAATCCCATTTTATAAGAATAACTTGAGGGACAGAAAGGTTAGCTTGTCCAAGTCACACTACAGGGCCAAAATGTACACCCAGAGTGTCTTTCTCCAGAGCCCGTGCTCCCCTCCCTCCCGGCTGCCTCCCCGACTGGGGGCGGGGAGTGCCCTGGGCACTGCAGGGCAAGAGGAAAGGGGTCACTGAGAGACACTGCTTTCATGCTGGGTTCGGTCTCTGCTTCTATCAAGGGCATAAAGGAAACGGAGAAATTTCAGCAGGACCCCAGATTTTCCAGCCTGGGCAGCTGATAGAAGGATGACCCCAGAAATGATAGCAATTTCATAATCTGTTCAATAATTCCTATAACTTCTACTGGGGAAAAAGTATGCCCTCGATGAGAATCTACCCTATCTCCGATGGCACTCTGTGCACTGTGTGACCCAGGGAGTCTTGTCAAATCAGTAGTCCAGGTCACCGAGGGGACCTGGCCCTGGCTGACATCTGTGGGAGCCAGCGTGGGAGCTAGAGAACCTCCCGGGTGAGCCCAGGGCACCCCACGCCCCGCTTTTCCATGGGGTGTCTCTGCAACCAGCAGGGCCTCCAGAACAGGCACCAGGCTACAGTGCTGTCAGGCAGACAGCCCTCTCCCGCTCCATACCAAGCGGACTTGATTTCTGCCCTCGCAGGGATGGGAGCAACAAGTTTTTGCCAAAAAAAAAAAAAAAAAAAAAAAGAAGAAGAAGAAGAAGAAATCAAAACAGAAAACTTACTTCTTCCCTGGACTGCATGTTCCTGGCTTGACTTATATCACTTATATAACAGTGATATTATGTGTTAGAACAGCACAGAGAGTTTCAGGAAAGGTCAGGAATGCCAGCCTGAGATCTGGTCCCCTAGAGCTCTGACACAGACAGAAAGACAGGGGATTGAGGGGTGGGACTCAGGAAGGTCTTCTGATTCCAGCCCCCAATCCGGCCACACCCTGTCCCCACAGACAGGAAACGCAGCCCGACAGCACTGCAAGAGGGGCTTTGACACAAAGAAGGAAGAGCCGGCACGTGTCCTGGGACCCTTGGGATCCTCACCCTCTTTGCAGGTCTGTCTGACAAGTTCATTTTGATGAGGAAAACAGGGATTCACAGGACATAGAGTTCAGGTTCAGCTCTTGGCTGAATACCCGGCACCCAATCCCACGATCCACATCCCCCAAGCCCAAGACGACTGGTTTGGTTGCTTCTTCCTCTCAGGTTTTCTAAACCTTGCCACTTTCAAGAAACTCACCCTTGGGGAACTAATTTTTCCATAATTGTTAGTTTGTTCTTGTTTTTTCTTGACGAAAGCTGCTCTCCGTTTCTGGATGACATCTGATGACCTGCATCAGTAGAAAACATTAGCTTTGCCCTCTGACTCTGAAAACTTGGCCACAAAGTCAAATTCTCTGTAGGTCCCTCTAGTGTGAGACTTCTTGTAATCCTCTCCCTAACACATACCACAGCTCCACGCAGATGCTTCAGAGAGAACGCCGGGTCGTTGCAAATATTTTACAGGGAGCCTTCTGCCGGCCTCTTTCTTCCTCTACATCTCTCCAGTTTCTCATCTCCCCTCGCCCCCCACCCCCGTTGCTCTTTTCCCTACATTTTATCACATCGTATCCAACCACTGTGTCCTCTATTATGTACCAGGAGAGCTAACGTCCAATAAATATTGATAAATGGGGTGACTGTGAGTGAATCCTTCCCATCCTTTCCCTTTTCATTCTTTTTCTCTGCATTTCCTCATCACTGACTCCACATTCTGCCGGTTCCCAGCTGAGATCTCTATCTGCTCCCTGAGACTTTGCAACTGGCCGCTACCCATACCCCCTCTTTATCAAAAGGGTCTCCTACAGGACGAATTTCCTTGCTCCTACACCAATAAAAGCTGCTGTTTCCTTTTTCATTCAGTAGTAAATATGTATTAACTACATATTTACATAGTATGTCCCAGGCAACGTGCTAACAAAACAGATAAACTCCCAATCCCATAAAGGTGATATTCTAGTGCTGGGAAACCAAAAATAAGCAAAGAGATAAACCAATAAATAATAGGTTCAGAAGAAAATAGAGCAGAGTCTCAGAACAGAGTGATGGGGGTTGGTTGGCTAGGCCTTTTCCAAGCCTTAGTGAGAACAGTCACTTGTCCTCAGGTTTATCAAAGCCTCTCACTCGTCTGGCGACAGACAGGGATGCACTGAGAGAGCAGATCCACAGTGTCTGCTTCTGCCAACCAACCCTCCAAAGGGAAGCGTAATGGTGTCCACCTCATGAGCATTCAACCAGACAGGTAATCCTTGTAAAGAGCCTAATGCGGTGTCGGGGACACTAAGTGACTAAATAAATGGTAGCCAAGGAAAAATGGGAAGCAGGGGGAGCCGCCATTGGCAAAGGCCATCTCATTTGCTCTAATTTTAGTTTACTCTGCATATTATTTGTGCTTTCTTCAGGCAGCCCACAGCCTTAATGAGCAATTGATCCTCGAACTGATGAGCAGCTCTTGGCTGAAGGTGACATGATAAATAAATGGGACAGTTCAGAGAGGAATGCAGGCTGAACTTGACAGTAGCTGGTAGGTCTCACTTTCCTCCCCAGGGCACCTCCTCACTCACTGGTCATCTGACATACGGGCAAACCTGGAAGTGAAGGAAGTAATGACCCACGGGGCGACCTGGATCACTGGGCACTGGAGACAGAGCCACTGGAGAAACTACCCAACGTCTAAACTTAAGGCAGGAGAGGTGCAGTCCACTGTTTCTCAGACACTTCCCAGCAGGACGGAGCCTCAGTCACCCATGGCAGTGACCAGCACAGTGACACGTCCGGGTCTCTCTTCCCCTGTTCAGTTTCCTGCTTCCAGCCCAACTCCTGCTCACTGACATCACTTCCCAAAATAACTATCTCCATAAGGCCCTCACTTCAGGTAGAACTGAGGCTAAGACACTATGCTCTGGTCTTTCCTTTTAGATTCTACCTCCTAATATTTATATAAATATTGGAGGGTTGCAATGAACTTCTGTATTTTAGAGTGCAGACTGCCTTTTAATTCTAGAAGCAACTTTTTTTAATGTTTACTAATGTTTTATTTGTAGAAGTGAAAATTGAATACAACCTAAATGACAAATCATAAGACAATGGTTTCATAAACTGAACTAGTATATCTAATGAGTAGATCATGCAGTTAGCAAAATGGTAATTAAGTATACTGCATAACAGCAAGGAAATGCATATGGTATATGTTAAGTTTTTTGTTTTGTTTTCTTTATTTTTTTTTATAATTTCTAAAATATTTTATGAAGCAGATTATTGCCTTTCCCTCCCAGCTTTATGCAGATATAATTCACATATAATGTGTAAGTTTAAGGTGCACAAAGTGATGATTTGATACACGTATATATTACAGAATATACTGGAAGCAACATTTAATGCTTCCTTTTAGTAATGCTCAGGCACTATATATATATATATATATATATATATATATATATATATATATATATATATATATATATATATATATATATATATATATATATATATATATATATATGCAAATACTTCCAACTGAGATGTTGAGAAGTTAAGTATTCTATTTGGGCATACAAATTGAGCATAACTCTAAGAATTATTGACCTGTAGCATTAGATTATTTTTTCTAAATCTAGATTTAAGCTGTCTTAGAAAGAAACTCTTTGATTTGCCCTTGGGAAGAAGCAGAAAGGCAACAGCCTGGAGAAGCAACAAGAGGACAAGGAGTGACCAGCAGAAGCAGAGCATCGTACCAGAGCCAGACACTATCAGATCGCCTGGCTAGAATGGGAGGATTTGGGGAATCGTTTCCGTAAGGGTTCCCAAAAATTACCTGAGGAGGAAAACCTAATAAAATACTGAATCCTTTAGAGCAGTGGAATGGAGACTTTAGGCGACTGTTATTTGGGCATTGGTAACTTTTGAAGGCTGGAGAAGATGGGAACATCTTAAGTACCAATGGTTCCCAATACTCCTGCATGTCTCTCTCCAACCTCCTTCTTTTCCCTTCATTGTGAGGACAGGAGAAATCAAAGATCTACTGATTTAGAGTGGGTACCACCAGGTCTGATGCTCTATAGGTGTTTGGTAAATATTTATTGAGTGAATAGAAGAAATAGACCAACCTCCATCACCAAATACAAAATTAACCAAATACTGAATAAGAAGGCATGAAAAGGAGAAAAAGGAATCTCATTCAAACTACTATTCAGTTTCCCTTCTAGCATTTCTCAGGGGGCTCTGTTAACCATTAACTCCCGGGTATGTAAACAGACGGTGGAGCGTAGGGGGTGATGGAAGAAGACAGGTGCCAAATATGTTTGCAATACTGGTTAAAAAAAGTAAAAAAGACTTTGTCATTGTTAGGTTTTTTTTTTTTAATTATAAGAATTCTCCGCTTTTACTGTGCTAATGTATACCACGAAAAGATATACTATAGACTACATAGAGTGGTGTTTTCATAAGTATTTAATCATGAGCTTCTTTTGGAGAAGTATCTTGCAAGATAGTGTTTCTTGGGTAGACGGTTCCCTGGAACACACTTTGGGAAACACTGGTTTAGCATCTTCCAGATTTCTTTTTGGCTTTGATTCATGTGGCTTTTCCTGGCCATCACATAGTTCTCAGACAAAGGGCATTCTGTACTCTGGACTCGTTCTCCTTATAAAGCTTCTTATGTAAGTGAAAATCTCTGAATGTTCCCAAACATCTTCTGTACTTCTGCATCCCAGCTTCAGTTTAGGCCTAGACCTCAAGCAGGCCCACCATAGTCTTCTCAGAGATCTTAATTCTTTTCCAAGAGTCCCTCAACTTTATAACCTATAAAACAGGTTGTTATCTACCCATTTATGCATCAAAAAATATGCACTAAGTACTTCTTACGTGCAAGGCACCGGGTGGACAGTTACATGACACAGATTCTGCCTGTGAAGGATATAGTTTGAAAATAACTGTCACTTAAAATGAATAAGCTTGGGAATGAAATAAACCTGATTTTGTGGTCTTGGGTAAGTTACTTAACATTTCTATCAGTACCACGGCTGTAAAACAGAGATAATTGGGACTTCCCTGGTGGTCCAGTGGTTAAGACACCTCGCTTCCAATGCAGGGGGCGCGGGTTCAATCCCTGGTTGGGGAACTAAGATCCCACATGCCATGCAGTGCAGCCAAAAAGAAAGAAAGAAAAAATGGAGATAATTATATCTACTCACCTTTGTCGTGTTGCTCAAATATGATAAAGTGTGCAAAAATATCCAGCACAGAGAAGATTCTGGCACTAGAACCTTAACAGCATTAATAGTATGAGAACCCTTTAGAATCTACACAGCAGGTTTACCCAGAAGCAGGCCTTGTCCTCAACGGCTTCACAGAAACCTCCAGAAGTTTCCCAATTGTGAACCAAAGAGGAGGTCACCGGAGCCAAGTCGGGCTGGTTGGTCTCTCCAGTGCTCTAGCCTGGCCCAGCCTTTGTGGTCTGGCCTGATTCTCACAGTTACTTTTGACAGATTTTTATGGTATTAGGAGGGGATTTTTTGTCATTATCTACTTTTGACAAATGAGTAAACTCAAGCTCTGAAAAAATAAATGTCTTGGACAACATCACCCTGCTAATGCGTGGCAAAGCTAAGACAAGTATTTCACGAGGCCAGTGGCCCATACATAACAAGACAAAAGTGGACAGTGAGGGGGTTGCTATCCAAACAAGGGGCAGGTAGGGCTGTTGCTAGGATGGAATGGAGAAGAAAGGACAGAGACAAGGAAAAAGTAAAGTGGCCATTTATGGAAGTGGAAGGACCTGGGAATCCTACAGTATCTGTCAGTTTCCAGCCTTTCCCCAGTTCCCCGCTCCATCACCCCTGGAAGAAAAGCACATCGTGTCTAACAAAAGTGCAGGGCTTCCCTGGTGGCTCAGTGGTTAAGAATCCATCTGCCAGTGCAGGGCACATGGGGTCGAGCCCTGGTCCGGGAAGATCCCACATGCCATGGAGCAACTAAGCCAGTGTGCCACAACTACTGAGGCTGCGCTCTAGAGCCCGTGAGCCACAACTACTGAGCCCGTGTGCCACAACGACTGAAGCCCACATGCCTAGAGCCCGGGCTCTGCAACAAGAGAAGCCACCACAATGAGAAACCCACGCACCATAACGGAGAGTAGCCCGCGTGCAGCAACGAAGACCCAACGCAGCCAAAAATAAATAAATAAAATAAATAAATTAATTTTTTTTTAAAGTGCACGTACATGCACACAGACATCCAGCTTTGACTCAGTCTCCACTGCCAAATAGCAGCTTCTGTTATACTGATCTGTACACAGTCCCTGCCTTCAAAGAGTTAAACATCTGAAAGGGAGACAAGAGAGACCACAAAAGGGACATAACTCCAAAAGCTGTATCATACTCAGGTAACCTAGATTCCAGAGTTAGTTCTGCCATTAAGTAGTTATGTGACCTTCGGCAGGTCACAGAATTTCGTCGGGTAACATTTTCTTCACCCCTCACTCATTCATACACAAAGCCAATAAATATTTTTCAGTTGTTTACTAGGTGCCAAGCACTGTGGTACACACTAGGAAGACAGTGTCCCTGAACCCATGTCAGTGAGAGGCAAAAATCCAGAAGATTCCCATTCTACAGCAGACTCCTCTTCCTCTGCCCCATGACTAGATAATCATCAAGTCCTGTCTATTTCACATCCAAAGCATAGCTTGACTCACTGGCCTCCCAGCCCCTGTCCACTACCATCCTGGTCAAAGCCACAGCTCATAGACACGTGAGCCACTCCTGGGGTGAGCCCAGGTTTGATGGGTTCCATCACCCAAGCTTCTGCTTCTGGTGCGTCAGAGGAGGGCTCAGCTGTTGTTGGACATTCTTCCTTGGAGCCCTGCCTGCTGGAGGACGGAGACCAAGTATCCTGGGCAATAGGCATCTTGTATGCGAAGGCTAGGAGGCCTAGAGCCTTAAGAAGGACACCCTGAGATGCTTGAACATGATCTCTGCATTCCAAAGAAACCACAGCTGATTAAAAATCACATTATGCACAGAATTATTTCAAAGGGTAGGGAAGTTAGAAGCCAGAAAGTTTAAGTGTCACAATAACAAAGTTATTTTTCCTGCAGGAATTTTAATAATAAAAGTGTTTTTAATAGTTATAAGTGTTTAGCCATAAAACCAGTATATCATTAAGTAAATCCAGCCTTTGATGATTCTGGCTTTTCTGCTCAAGAGGAATAGCTCTTCTTTTTCTCTCCCTCCCAGCACTATCAGATCACAGCTTTTTGTCATTCTTTTGTATGGAAAACAAAACACAAAACTCTCAAACAAAGCAGCAGGATTGCACATCCACTCCCTGCCATACAAATCCAGTTCTGCAGCAGGTAAGGAAACTTGCCTCAATTTCCTGGTCTGTAAAACAAGGACAGTAATAGGACCCACTTCCAAGAGTTATAATAGGATTGCATCAGCTAATATTTGTAATGTGCTTGGAGCAGTCCAGCCCACAGCATGTGCTGCATAAGTGGTGTTAAATTACGTTAATTATGAGATAAATAACGTTCGATCTAATTCCTGTTATGAAAACACTTGATGCGGGAGAAGTGTTAAAGCAAAGAGAGCGAAAGGGTAGGAGCTGAGTCTATCACAGCCCAGCACGCGACCTACATAAAAAAACAAAGTCACAGAGTTTCTCCTCAGAGACAGTCTATGAGATCAAATATACGTACTTCTGATTAAATGTGTTATATGCATATATATCTGTATCTACGTATATCTACACACATGACTGTGGAACTCCTACTGCCCCACTTAAAAATCAGGGCTTGAATCAGAAGCAAAAATGAGAAATTCATTCATTGTGCCCTACTTCTCTCTACGATAACACACAAGACGTTACAAACCTCAAATTGGGTCTGGGCCCAGAATTTGGTCAGTAAATTGAAAACAAGAAGAACATAAAATGACCGAGATTCTCCATCTACAGAAATAAACCACTCGGGAGATGGCTGTAAAATGTGCTGTTGATGGGAGCAGGGCTTCTCCCCATTTTCCATCCAGGAGAACAGGATGCCTTACAAATTCAATTAAGGGCGCCAGAGTCTCCCACAAGTCCCATCAGAGTGGCCCCAGGAACACACGCTGGAATGTGGCTCATGGTAACCTACTCAGTTGAGTTGCAATGAATCAGAGATAATGTCGTGTTGTCATAACAGAGGGTGAGGGTCCACAGGAGTCAGGAAACTGAGAGTGAGACTCCCAGGGCGTCTCCACCACCACCCAGGGTTCTTGCTACATCATCAGACCTGTCGGATGGAAGCACCCCTCCAAGCATCCCTTTGATCCTCGATCTCCAAGGACAGTCTTACCTGTCCCTCGGTGTCCTCAGTGGAGGGCCTTCCAAAGATGAGTGCCCTCGCTCGCCTCTGACCAGAACCTCACCCACTGTATCTCAGCAAATTCCATCAGTAAAAGAGCCAATTCTGCAGACAGGCGGCCTGGCTTTCAACCCTGGATCTAGGCTTTACCGGCTGAAGACATAAAGCAAATCTGGCATCTTAGACCTAGTTCCTCACTGACAAGGATGACAACAGTACCTCCCCTACGGGTTGTTGCGGGAGATTAAATTAGAATAATCCAGAAAAAGACGTTTTCTGTTTTGTGCCCAGTAAACGCTTGCAATTTTTCTTGTTGGTTATCGTTGGTCATTGCATTGTCGTTGTTGGTCTGCTTAAACCCTGACTCATTGAACACCTCCGGGTAAACCACTAAAATCTATTTTTTTTTCATTTTTATTGAAATATAGTTGATTTACAATGCTGTATTAGTTTCAGGTGTACAGCAAAGTGATTCATATGTATATATCTGTGTATAGATATATATTCTTTAGGTTCTTTTCCATTATACGTTATTACAAGATACTGAGTGTAGTTCCCTGTGCTACATAGTATGTCCTTGTTGATTGTTTTATATATAGTGGTGTTTATCTATTAATCTCACACTCCTAATTTATCCCTCTCCCCACTTACCCCTTTGGTAACCATAATTTTTCTATGTCTGTGAGTCTATTTCTGTTTTGTAAGTAAGTTCATTCATATCATTTTTTTAGATTCCACATATAAGTAACATCATATGATATTTGCCTTTCTCTTCACTTAGTATGATACTCTCCAGGTCCATCCATGTTGCTGCAAATGGCATTATTTCATTCTTTTTTATGGCTGAGTAGTATTCCATTGTATGTGCATACCATGTCTTCTTTATCCATTCCCCTGTCGATGGACATTTAGGTTGTTTCCACGTCTTGGCTATTGTTAAGTAGTGCTGCTTTGAACATTGGGGTGCATGTACCTTTTCGAATTAGAGTTTTCATCTTTTCCAGATACATGCTCAGGAGTGGGATTGCTGGATCATATGGTAACTGTACCTTTAATTTTCTGAGGAACCTCCATGCTGTTCTCCACAGTGGCTGCACCAACTTACATTCCCACCAGCAGTGCAGGATGGTTCCCTTTTCTCCACACCCTCTCCAGCAACTGTTATTTGTAGACTTTTTGACGACGGCCATTCCGATTGGTGTGTGAAATCAAATTTTAGATCTGAAAGGTTAACCACTACTATTAAGAATGATCATGTATGGCCAGAAAGAAATGATAACGTTTTGAATAAATACATTTCTGTACAAAATGGAATATTTGATGTTATAGAACTACCCACAACTGCCTCTCAGGGGCCCCGCCTCAGTCCATGTGCTCCTATCGTGAAACCACGTAGCAGGGGATGTTAGAGCCGGTTGGGACATGAGAGGTAAACCCGCTTTCCGACTCTCTGACTTTACAGCTGAGGCAGAGGAAACGGCTTTCCCCTCTTTTTTTGATTCACAGTCAGATGCTTGTTGCCCTGTGCCCTCCAAGTTCACAAACCATTGACAGCACAGTAGAACTGCAGAAAGAAATGCTGAGCCGCAGCCTGGAGTTCAGAGGCTCAAGCTCGAACCTACATCCATGGAAATGACCACAGACCATCCGTTAACCCCTGCCTGGGCCTCCGTCCCCAAGCCTGTAAATGGGAAGCAGGGTCACCCGGCCATTTCTGCTGCCCAAAGCTGTGGGACATATGGCACCAAACGAAGCATGGAGGTGCCCTGTGGGCTGTTCCTGCACACGTCAGAGCGAACTTTCACAAGTTAGTTGTAATCATGCCTAGGAGAGAAGTCACCAAGGCGAATGACATCAGATTAGGGGCAGAAACGGGGAGAGTCCCAGCAGGACCTGGGAAAGGCTTCTGGAAGAACACACATTTTGTCCCCTTCCCCTACCTTCTGTGCCCTCATCCGTTCTTAACACATGCAAGAAAGGAGAGCTGAGAACAGGCCTAAAGCTTTGCTTGGAAAAGCAGGTGATCAGTCAGAAGGCCATCGAATCTGTGGCAGGGAATGGGAAACACATGGCAGGTCATTCTAATTAACTCTTCGATGTGTTGCACTGCGTTGGGGTGCTATTTCCAATGTTTTACGTTTGACTTGTCCCAGGCCGCTCTCTCACCATAGCAACTCAAGTTTACCGGAAAGCAGAAAAATCTGCATTGGGGAGAGTTAAGGGAGTCTGATACAGTTCAGCTAACCACAATTAATTTCTAAAAAAGAAGAAGAAGCAGCCAAATGTTTCCCGCCCTGTGCATGCCTTTTGGGAGATATTCTCTGCCTCTCTCTTTCTTATACCCCTCCTCCCTCTCTCTCTTCCACGCCCTCTCCCTCTCTCCACCTCCCTGAAAACTCCTTTTCTGTGTACAGTAAGTCCCCTGAAAACGAACGAGTTCCATTCCAAGAGCACCCAATTTGTTTGTAAGTCCAACCAAGTTAGCCTAGGTACCCAACTAACACAATTGGCTATACAGTACTGTACTGTAATAGGTTTAATACTAATTAATAGGTGTAATACTTTTCACACAAATAATACATAAAAAACATACACAAAAAATAAAGAAAACGTTTTTAATCTTACAGTACAGTACCTTGAATAGTACAATGGTACAGTACGACGACTGGCACACAGGGGCTGGCATCGAGTGAACAGGCAAGAAGAGTTACTGGCTCTAGGAGGGAGAGGAGGTGGCAGACGGTAGAGCCGAAGGATCATCAGCAATAGGGGACGGAGGGCAAGCTGCAATTTCACTCACGCCTGACGGTGATGGAACGCACGTTCACATCTTTGAAAGTTCACAACTTGAAGGTTCATATGTAGGAGACTTACTGTATCTGTTTTTCACTAACTGAAGAAAGTAAAAGGACAAGAGAACTAAGTCCATGTGTGTTCTCCACAAACACCTGTTTCTATGAGCACCATGAGGGTGGAGCCTTACCAGCTTTGTTCTTCATTACACCCAACAGCAGCTCAGTTAAGTTTTTGAATGAATGAATGAATTTGGCTCCTCCCTCCTTTTGCTGTGGACTGTGGATTTTAATATGATAGCCCTTTGTGATAATGACTCTACTACCCAAAGTAATCTACAGATTCAATGCAATCCCTAACAAATTACCAATGGCATTTTTCACAGAACTAGAACAAAAAATTTCACAATTTGTATGGAAACACAAAAGACCCTGAATAGCCAAAGCAATCTTGGGAACGAAAAACGGAGCTGGAGGAATCAGGCTCCCTGACTTCAGACTATACTACAAAACTACAGTAATCAAGACAGTATGGTACTGGCACAAAAACAGAAAGATAGATCAATGGAACAGGATAGAAAGCCCAGAGATAAACCCACGCACATATGGTCACCTTATCTTTGATAAAGGGGGCAGGAATGTACAGTGGAGAAAGGACAGCCTCTTCAGTAAGTGGTGCTGGGAAAACTGGACAGGTACATGTAAAAGTATGAGATTAGATCACTCCCTAACACCATACACAAAAATAAGCTCAAAATGGATTAAAGACCTAAATGTAAGGCCAGAAACTATCAAACTCTTAGAGGAAAACATAGGCAGAACACTCTATGACATAAATCACAGCAAGATCCTTTTTGACCCACCTCCTAGAGAAATGGAAATAAAGACAAAAATAAACACATGGGACCTAATGAAACTTCAAAGCTTTTGCACAGCAAAGGAAACCATAAACAAGACCAAAAGACAACCCTCAGAATGGGAGAAAATATTTGCAAATGAAGCAACTGACAAAGGATTAATCTCCAAAATTTATAAGCAGCTCATGCAGCTCAATAACAAAAAAACAAACAACACAATCCAAAAATGGGCAGAAGACCTAAATAGACATTTCTCCAAAGAAGATACGCAGATTGCTAACAAACACATGAAAGAATGATCAACGTCATTAATTATTAGAGAAATGCAAATCAAAACTACAATGAGATATCATCTCACACCAGTCAGAATGGCCATCATCAAAAAATCTACAAACAATAAATGCTGGAGAGGGTGTGGAGAAAAGGGAACCCTCGTGCACTGTTGGTGGGAATGTAAATTGATACAGCCACTATGGAGAACAGTATGGAGGTTCCTTAAAAAACTACAGATAGAACTACCATATGACCCAGCAATCCCACTACTGGGCTTATACCCTGAGAAAACCATAATTCAAAAAGAGTCATGTACCAAAATGTTCATTGCAGCTCTATTTACAATAGCCTGGAGATGGAAACAACCTAAGTGTCCATCATCGGATGAATGGATAAAGAAGATGTGGCACATATATACAATGGAATATTACTCAGCCATAAAAAGAAATGAAATTGAGCTATTTGTAATGAGGTGGATGGACCTAGAGTCTGTCATACAGAGTGAAGTAAGTCAGAAAGAGAAAGACAAATACCGTATGCTAACACATATACATGGAATTTAAGAAAAAAACAAAAAATGTCATGAAGAACCTAGGGGTAAGACAGGAATAAAGACACAGAAGACCTACTAGAGAATGGACTTGAGGATATGGGGAGGGGGAAGGGTAAGCTGTGACAAAGCAAGAGAGAGGCATGGACATATATACACTACCAAACGTAAGGTAGATAGCTAGTGGGAAGCAACCGCATAGCACAGGGAGATCAGCTTTGTGACCGCCTGGAGGGGTGGGATAGGGAGGGTGGGAGGGAGGGAGATGCAAGAGGGAAGAGATATGGGAACAGATGTATATGTATAACTGATTCACTTTGTTATAAAGCAGAAACTAACACACCATTGTAAAGCAATTATACTCCAATAAAGATTAAAAAAAAAAATGATAGCCCTATTTCAGAGAGGCAGTAGAAGGCAGTACAGCAGGTCATAAACCTACTGGCCTGCGAACCTGAAGACCAGGAGTCCCATTCATCCTTGCCCCCACCATACTGTGTGGGCTTCAAGTTAATCACTCATATCTCCTCTCTGAGCTTTATTTTCTTCCCCTGAAAACAAGGGCATCAAGCAAGAAATTCTTTAAAGCCTCCTTAGTTCTAATCTCCTTTGAGTGTTTTACCAAAGGCCCTGCAGGGGAATAAGCCTCCCTTTGTGGGTGAACAGGCCAGGCCCGTGCTATCTTTTCTGACCACAGAAATGGGCTGAGCTTGATGAAAGGCAGGGAGTGTCCACTTTCTCTGCACGTCTTACTCGGGTTTACATCCACTGCGCTGGGGAGGGGAAGCTGGGAACAGGCTCAACATTCTGAACAACCGCCCCCATCTGGGCCAGCTGCCCCCAGGAATCTGATTCCTGTCACATTTTCATGAGTCTGCATCTTACTTAGCTCTTACCGGTAAAACTGTGACCTCTCTAAGACGAGAGATTAAGGAGGTCACCCAGTCCTTTTCCCACCTCTAAGAACGCCCTTGGCCAAATTACCCCAGAAAAGTGATTAGATTCTGCGCTGAAGCATCATCCAAGAACATTTCACAACTTCTCTAGGCATTGCACCATCTTCAGAAACTGAAGTGTACTGGGGATTCTCTGTGATATACACATCAGGAAACCGTACACCCTCCATGCTCTGAAAATTCACTGATTTGCAGAGATCTTGGCCTTTGGACTCATCTGGACAGTGGCAGCTTCTCAAATGGAGCCCTGAGACAGGAACTTGAAGATCTGGTTGATTTCAAGCCCCTTCTTGGGCATCCCTTCTACTGCCATTAGCACCTGAGCTACCTGAGAGGTCAGGGTAGCCAGATCACAGGTGTGCCCAATGGCTGGGTGTCCACCGACACTCCTGCTCTCAGGTGCTGGGCTGGGTGGAGAGGCATGTTCCCTTCCCTGGCCTGTCCATGAACTCCAAACTCTGAGGTGATTGCTTCAGACCAGCTAAGTTAATGTTTAAAGAGCTAATAAATATATAAATAGGTACTCTCTGGGGCCAAACTGCTGAAAACGGCTTAGAACCTTCCTGCCCTCTAAAAGCCCTTTCAAAGAGGGCATCGACTAGCAGGTCATTAAGAAAAGTGAGATGTGTTCATTCTGCAAAGCTCCCTTTTCCCTCAGTGCTCCTTTGTTCCTAAGGGTTTCAACACACTCCATTTGACATTCTCAATTCCTTTGATAAGAAGTTCTTAAAAGTACACGGCCACTCAGATCTCCCCATTCCCGAAGCAGGCCTACAGGAATTCTGGTCGTTAGTTGAGCAACCCTGAACAAGTTGCTTCACTTCTCTGAGTCTCAGTTTTCTCATTTGAAAATGGCTCATAATCTGTAGGATCTCCTTAATAATCCATGATTCTGCCCGCAGTCACGTGGAAGGAGAGTAACTTTGGAATCACACAGGCCTGGGTGGGGTTCTGACTCCCTGACTCAGTGTGTGACTTGGGCCAGTCACTCCACTTCCCTAGCCTCTGTTTCCACACTGGTACAGGAATAAATGAATGTGTGCGACCAACCTATACAAACTCAGGGTAAAAAGGCAAATATGGTGCTTTGGGTTTGTTAGCAAATTGTTCAAGCCCCGTGACATATTGGCAGAAAGCCTAGGGTCTCTCTCTCGCAGTTACTTTGTACATGAGTTTTCCAGGAACCCCAGGCTTCACTGAATTCAAAGGTACCTCATCCTCGACCCAATGGCTCATCGCTTTCATGGACGTTGCCCTGACCACTCACCCTGTTACCGAGTCCAAGCTCGCTCTGCTCACCACACGACAGGCCAATAAATCGGGAGACGAGGTGCGGAGGCAAGGAGTATGCCTTTATTCGGAAAGCCGGCAGACCCAGAAGATGGCGGACTGGTGTTTCAAAAAGACCATCTTATCGGGGTCTGGATGCCAGTTTCTTTTATAGAACAGAGAGGGCGAGGAGGTGAGGAACTAAAGCAAAAAGCCCCTAAGTCTTGCAAATATCTCCTGGAATGGCCAGCCTCAGGGAGGGGACATGTTAATTTCTTCTTTCTTGCAGCCATCCCCAGGTGGACAGGGTCCGGATGTTTCCCTGAACAAAGGCGCTTTGGTTTAACCTTCAGGCAGAGGAGCAGGGTTCCCCGAGGCAGGCCATTACGTACAGACAGTACCCTTTTAGTGAACCAAAGCAGCGGAGAGCAAAGGTTAAAGTGAAAGAAACAGATCCAACACGTAGCCAGATTTTGTTCTTCCCCGTAACAACCCCACTCGGATCAACAGTCTGCATTTGCCCCTAGAGCCAGGATGGACTTCTCAGCATTACCTGGGGAACACCACACAGGTACCAGCGTCACAGATCTTCACTCACACGCCATCTGCAGCCAAATTCCCCCAACCTGCAATCCCTGGGCATGAGTGCTGGGTGCAAGGGGCACACACAACACAAAAACCAGCCCTTGCCACGAGCCTCAGCCTTCGTCTTGAGTTTGGGTGACTGGTCTAGCTTTTCAAGGTCAGGATCTGGGATCCGATCCTTTCCCAAACTTTCCCTTTCCACTTTCTTCATAGCCTTTCCCCCCTCCCCCTCTCCCTCCCTCCCTCTTGGGCAAATGTGTATACCTGGAGGTGAAACAGCATGTGCAAAGCCATTTTTCAAAAACTGTAGCCCACCCTCATCTCATTACAATACGTGCCTACTTAAGTGCCTTACATTTGTCTAACCGAGAATTTTTTCCCTCAACTTCCAAGGTCTGATCTGCTCTCTCCTCCTCCAGCTAAACAAAGGAAACACTGAAATAATTTTAAATAATCCCCTTAGCGGGCAGCCCATGGGATCCCCACCTTATCCATAACCTTAATGCCTTGGCACAAATATGATGCACTTCCCAGCACCTGAAAACACAGGAGTTTAAAAAGTGGCAGTGCACCCCTCCGCAACAAGAACCACACCCAAAGCAAAGGTTCCCTACCTGGAAGGAAGGTGACTCGTTGTGTTACCTCTTCACCAGCTGTAACATCAGGTTTATTTATCCCTTATTAAGCCAGGGGAGGCAAACATTTTCTGTAAAGGGCCAGGGAGTAAATATTATAGGCTCTGCAGGCCACTTACATTTTTGTCATATATTCTTTATTGGGTTTTTTTTTGCTTTTAGTTTTTGTGGTCTTTTTTAAATACAATTCTTTAAAAATGTAAAACATCGTTCTTAACTCAAGGCTGTAAAAAGAAGGGTCTCTACAGGTTGGATTTGGCCCAGATGCTCTTGCCTACCCCTTGTCTAAACTGATGACTTCGCACACCCACAGGTTAATCCGCCTGACGTGGGAATGGAGCGAGGGAGGGAGCTGGTTTTGGAAACAGATTCCTAGGTCTTAACCCAAACCCACTCAGTCAGAATCTTAGGTAAATTCTCAAGCTCCCTGCTGGCTGTGATGGAAGCAGTCTACTGCTGACCCCAGGGGCCACGTGGGTTCCCCTCCAGCCCCTGTTCCTCCTCCACCCCCGCAGGTGATTCTCTCACCTGCTTGAATGTCATTGTTGAGCCACTCCCATCATGCACCATCCTCTATTTCTCCTTCAACTCCTCTCTGCTTACAAATTAATCAAGGGCACTGAACTTTCTTAATAATCCTTCCTAATACCACTTGACAATTTTATCACTAGCTCTTTTCCCACAAAGCTTGCTGGCAGGACAGCGTTCCCCCAAAGTGCTGCCTTCGCCACATCCTGGCTGACGCCATAACTCCTCCTCAACTCCATCCTTGCACTGGGCATGCCCCAGCTTCCGCCCCAGCCCTAGCCACCTTTGGGTTGAAGGATGCAGCAGTTACCAGATCTCTGGGCCAGCTCTGAACTTGCTTCAGGAGGGTGGATATCCAGTTCTTTGGATATTTTCCATGACTGCCCTTCTGGGTTTCGGGTTCCTCAGGGTCATGGCGCCTAAGTTGGCCACTTACCCATAAGAGTCAAAGTTAAACCTCCAAAATCCTAAGGAAAGGTTTATGCACAGCACGCAGCAAAAGCAAAGCCAAAAATAAAGGCAACTGGGAAGGAAAGCCAAATTTTAGGGGTCTGTGAAGTCAGCACAGGATTTTGAAAGAAATTGGCAATCAGTCCTAGATGCAAACTGGGTCAAAATGACGCTGAGGTCACCTGGGCGTAACCCACAACCTTTGTGTAGGTGCAGATGCGTTGAAGATTTTCATGGCACTGTTGCTCTTTGCATCATCACAATTTTTCACTGGAACATAATATACCAGTCAGCTCAACCGTCATCATTTCCAGAACTTTGTCAACAACAAAAAAAAGCCTTGACTAAAAGAGTTTTAAAGTCAGTTCTGGCTCAGTTTATTCCTGACTCAGACGGGATGTGAGAGAATCCAGGGCAAGGTTGCCGGGGCAGGTGGGGTGCAGCTGTGGACGGCAGGCACAGTAATATAAGAAAGCTGAGGCTGTAGGCGAGAAGGTATGTATCTCTGAATAAAACAGTGGAGAAAATCAGGACTGGCCTGTTGGCCTGGGTCTCCTAGGATCCTCCAACAGACTCAATTAGAAGCCAAACAATCTCCCTTTCCATCTGTTAGGCAGAAGAATGCAAGCTGTTGGGAGTTATGATAAACTGTGTCTTTTACTTGAGTGAGACGGGGTACAAAAGAAAAGATGAGAAGGAAGGGAAGAGTGAGTGGACAGTTTCAGAAGCCATATACAGTCCTTAAAGTACACTGAACAAACACTAAATAACACCCATCTAAGACAAAACAGGAGAATGTCTAGATGACCTTGGGCTTGGCGATGACATTTAACATACAGCACCAAAGGTACAACCCATGAAAGAAAGACAATAAGCTGGACTTCATTACAATTAAAAACGTCTGCTTGGGCCTCCCTGGTGGCGCAAGTGGTTGAGAGTCCGCCTGCCGATGCAGGGGATACGGGTTCGTACCCCGGTCTGGGAGGATCCCATATGCCGCGGAGCGGCTGGGCCCGTGAGCCATGGCCGCTGAGCCTGCGCGTCCGGAGCCTGTGCTCCGCAACGGGAGAGGCCACAACAGTGAGAGGCCCGCATACCGCAAAAAAAAAAAAAAAAAACGTCTGCTTGCGAAAAACACTGTCGAGCGAATGAGAAGACAAGCCACAGTCAGGGAGAAAATATTTGCAAAGGACGCCTCTGAGAAAGGACTGTCATCCAAAATACACCAAAACCTCTTGAAATTCAACAATAAGAAAATGAACAATCCGATTAAAAAAATGGGCAAAAGACCTGAACAGACACCTCACCAAAGAAGATATACATGTGGAAAATAAGAACGTGAAAAGATGCTGAACAACATGTTGTCAGGAAATTTCAAATTAAAGCAACGATGAAATTCCACTGCACGCCTACCAGAGTGATCAGACTCCAAAACATTGACACCACTAAAGGGTGCTGAGGATGTGGAGCAACAGAAATTCTCATCCACTGCTGGTGGGAGCCCGAAGTGGTACAGACACTTTGGAAGACACTTCGGCAAGTTCTGGATTTTTCTTTCAGTTTTACTGAGGTATGATTGACATACAGTGCTGTGTAAGTTTAAGCAAATAAACTGAAAACTTCGGCCCACACAAAAACCTGCACACAGATATTTAAAGCAGCTTTATTCCTAATTGCTAAAACTTGGGAGTGATTAGAATGCCTTTTGGTAGGTTGAAAGGATTACATAAACTGTGGTCCATCCAAGCAATGGAATATTACTCAGCACTGAAAAGAAATGAGCTATCGGCCATAAAAAGATGTGGAGGGAACTGAAATACACATCACTAAGTGAAAGACGCCCATCTGTAAAGGCTACATGCTGTATGGTTCCCACTCTGTGACACTCTGGAAAAGCCAAAACTACGCAGACAATAAAAAGATCAGTGGTGGGCTAGGTGGTGGGCGGGGCTGGCAGCGGTGGGATGAGCAGGTGGAACTAAGATCATGCAGAGGATTTTTAGGGCAGTGAAACTATTCTGTGTGATACTATAATGATAGAACCATGTTATCATACATGCATCAAAACTCATGGACTGTTTCACTCAAGAGTGAACTATATACTGTAAACTATGGACTTTGGGTGATGATGACGCTCACTGCAGGTTCAATGATTGTAACGTGTGCACCCCTCTGACGGAGGTTGTTAACAGAAGGGGAAATTGTGTGTGTGTGGAGACAGATGGCATATGGGAAATCTCTGTACTTTCTGCTCAATTTTACTGTGAACCTAAAACTGCTCTAAAACTAAAACCTATTTATAGTGCACTGACCACCTTCAACCATACTGAAGTAGAACTGGATTGGATTTTTTTGAACTCAGAAGGAGTTCAGGTCCCAAAACAATAGTAGACGCCAGCTGGATACAAGAGGTGAAACGACCTGAACCATCGGCTAGAACGCGGCCATAACAGATGCTTTGTAAATACGTGTAGAATGAACAAACGACTTATCCTGAACCTCACTTATGCCGCTCCCACCTGGACCTGAGGCTGGGTGTGGCCACCACCATCCAGATGTTCATCGGCCCAGACCAGTCATGGGGAAACAGAGGCCCAGGCTCCTCCCAGGCTTCCTTCATCCAAGGACTTGGCCCGAATCCTTGGGTGATCTTCACCTCTGGCACTTCTGTCATTCCCCTCCTCAAGCCCGTCAGCCAATGCCATCAGCTCCGGCCACTGCCTTCATCTCAGCCACCACCGCCCCGGGCCCAGCTGCCAGCGTTCTGGCCTCAACTTTGCAGCAGCCCCTGCGGGCTCCCAACCTCCACACAGCAGCTCCCCATCTCGCCCGAAGGAGAATCCGATATGCTTACCTACGGTGGCTGTACGGGCCTGCGTGGTCCGGGTCCTGGTCCCTCTCTGACCTCATCTGCCCCTCAGGACCCTCTCCAGCCCACCAGCCTCCGTGCTGCCCTCCAGACACACTGGGCATGTTCTCCTCTGGGCTCCCTGTTCCCGACACCTGGACGTTCCTCCCCAGCAGATCTCTCCGTGTCATTCAGGCCTCTACTCAAGTGTCCCTAATTTAAAAAGGACACTCCCTGCACCCTGTACACACTGGAGCCCCTGCCCTCCTTCTACTGCTGCCAGGTTACCCTGTCTCCCCTCCCCCGCCCTCCACAGCACATGGTGTGTTGTGCACACGTTCATTTCCTTGCGTTGCCTTCCTCCCCTGCTGGAATGTAAGCTTCATCAGATCTTGTCTGCTTGTTCGCTGCTCATGCCCAGGGCCTAGAACAGAGCATGGCACGTGGTCAGTGCCTGATAAATACTGGATGGAAGGAAAGGAGACATGGAGAGAAGAAGGTGAAAAGGGGGGGGGGGGGAGGGAGGGAGGAAGACAGGCGAGCGGCTTCTCCTATGAAGTCACCATTTGCCCCGTCTACCTCAGCACCTACCACCTGCTCACCGCCCTGCAAGGCTGTGGATACTACAAAAGAAAAAGAAAGCATTCTCCTTGTCCCTAAGAATCTCAGTCTGAGGAACGAGAAAATATACTAAAACCAATTGAGTGAATGACAGAAGCAATTCACTGTGCTGAAGAGACTCAGGAGCTAAATATATTTGAACACAGACAAGTGTTGTGAGAACCAGAAAAGAAAGAGAACTACACGGAAACTGGATACAGTTGTAAAGCCTCAGCTGCGTGTATTTCTCTGGTCCTACAGAGCATGTCCTCCATAAAGAGTCAGGACACACTATATCATGTTCTCCGAATTGGTTCTGCGGAAATTTGCCCAAATCCTTCTGAAGTGCACATTACCCACAGCTTCAGGGGTATCCAATGACCTAAAAATCTGGGTTACTTATTCTCATTCTCACCATTTCTTCCACTGACCTATAAATTCAATCTCCTGGTCAACCCCTCCCACAATCCTTCTCTCTATTTCAGGGGAGGGGGGCAGGGAGCAAGTCCTCCTATGTCTTCTTTGATTCCATTACTGATGTTTTACTCACCTTTTTGAACTTTCTCTCACACTCAATCCCAATAATCCTTTACACTTATTTTTTTTAAAGACTGACTTTTTTTTTTTTTTTTAACTTGGCCGCATGGCAAGGCATGCGGGATCTTAGTTCTCCGACCAGGGATCAAATCCACACCTCCTGCAGTGGAAGCGCAGAGTCCTAACCACTGGACCACCAGGGAAGTCCCTCTCTTCACTTATTTTTAATCTTCTTTTTCCCTCAGGCCGTCTTCACTCCATCTTCTATTCCTTACCTATTTCTTCTGGATTTTCCAACACGAAGGTTTGCATTATATAGCTCACCTCATTGCCCCATTTTTAAGCATTCAATTACAGAGGGAAAAAAAGTGCATTCCCTCATCTGCCTGCATCACACATGCAAGGTGAAGGAAGCGGCTAGTAAATCATTCCTCCACATCCTCACGGGACCAAAATGGCCCGTGCAGCCCCTCCACTACATTCCTGCTGCTCCCTGCCCTCCTGGCTCATCAGCCGGTAAACTCAGGCAAGGATTTTAATTCAGTGCTACTCTTCTGGAGAAAAGGTGACTGGAGATGCCCAGTGGAATGGCACATGTGAAGGAATGTTCTCCTGGCACCCAAAGTAATGTGCCCCGTTTGGACCTGGCATCAGGGTTATATGCGGCCAGCAGAGAAGCTGGGCCTCAGCCCAGATGCAAACTGAAGGGGCCACCCTGCTCAGGAGGCATCTACCACTTCCACCCTCATGGCTGAGGGATGGAAAAGCTGGTCCCCCACTAACTAAAAGTACCAACAGTGCCAGAAACACAGAAGGTGTCACGAGAGAAGGTACCAACCAATCCACCACCAAGGGCTGAAGGACTGAGAGATAAAAGGTAAAACACAAGAAGGTTAAATGAGAAAAAGTCAAAACACAAGACACCTCTATAGCTTTAGCTTCACTGCAAGGCTTTCTAATGGGAAAAGTAATGCACTTGCTGGAGAAGCAGCTGGTTTTCATTACAGCCCAAAAGAGTTCAAAAATGAATACAGCCCCCCTTCTCCCTGCCCCAAATTCGGTGCACATTCAATTCTAACAGAATGGACACCCAGACCTAAAACTCAAATAATCTGAAACCCCCGCCATGGAGAATTGCTGCTCAAATGGTTTATTCCTTTGGAGGCCACTAACTAAAACAATGATAACTTTCATGTCAAATTCCAGGAAATAAAGGGTAGACAATAAAGAGAGATTTTTTTTAACCAAATGCAAACAAATGAATTAGTGCTGAGGGGCTGAAGAGAAGCCAAACAAATTAGGCCTGAGGGCGCCCACCAGCCCTCCTACCCCACTGAACAGCTCCTGGGAGCCTTCTCCGTGAGAGTTCAGAAATGGTCAGGTTAGGGGACAAACATGTAACAAAAGACGCAGGCCCACCCAGAAGATGTGGGAGCCTGCTGGGAGGATTACAAACACTGGCGCAGGGCCAAGAACTGCCTCTCTTCCCCCAGCAGCGGAAAGGAAGCAAGATCGCCAACCCAGACATCGTGGGCAAGTCCCCCCACAGTCAAGACTGGTTTTCAAGCCAGAAGAATGCCTGTCATTGTGCCTGCAGACCCTGGGGTTGGCAACTACATTTTAAAATCATTACTTTTTCAAACGCACTCTCCATTACCACAACAGAGCATCTCAGTCCATTAGAGCATGGCCTGCTTTTTTGGGGACACAGTAAATATTTGTCATTAGAATTAACTAACTGTGCTAAAGAGGCCGCGACCAGGATCACGGTAACACAGCCTTCCAGTTTCCCACAGAGAAAAAGCCTATTCTTAAACCACAGACTTTACCCCACACCCCCAAACCAGCATCTGAAGAAGTCATATATGAGTTGTGAGATGGGCTATGCTAAAAAGCAGGTGACTCAGGACAAACAACCCACCCACCCAAATCACGGAGGATGGGTTGGAAATAGCATCTTGTGAAGGTGAACGCATTTCCGGCCGCCTATTGTATAGATGTGACCGTTGACGACAGGAGGGGCTCAAAAGCTCCCCTAAAGCAAATAGCAACCATGAGATTAGCCATAAAACCTCCTTAGGTGGTTTTCATTAAGAAAAATTTATAGTTGGACTTAAAAATTAAAAATCTCATTACTCACCAGTCCCTACCTAGAACCAAATGCTTTCTTTGACCTCTGCCTTATGTAGGCCCACCACTTCCTGGTAAATCTCCTCCCCAAGCCTCACCCAGGGCATTCAGGAAATCCCAAAGTCCACATACAAACTGAATGACTGAGCAAGGACAGGAGGCCCGCTGACCTGGTGGCCCCAGCAACTCAGGAAACTGAAGGATGCCGATGCCTGCCCACAGGGTGTGTCCAGTGTGGGGATCACTGAAGGGGCCAGAGCAGGGGCAGAGCGTTGGAAGCAGTGTTAGAAAATGAACTTTCGATGGTACAGCGGTGATCTCAAGCGTTTCCATTGCCACATGGAAACCAAGACGACTTTCCTCGGGATTTGCTGCAGCTGCCACCAGCTAATTTGGTACCTGGAGTTACGTCCAGCTGGGTGTCTTGTCTTTCCTTTGGAGCACTCACCCCCTTTCAAAATGAGCTTCATCCTAGACCATCCGGGCCATCTGATGATCAGAAACAGCCTGGCCTACCTACCCCTTTTGCATCGCGAGGGCTGTGGCTATGGTACTTCACTGGAAATGCAACTTTGCCATCTCCTTAAAATACTTCTTCCGTGGCGTCTGCTTATGGCTGTTCTGCCTCAGCTAAAGTGCACATGGGCGAATAAGATGCTATTTCATCTGCAAAGATTCCACTTACACATAGTCTTTTGGATACATACCTGTTGTCTACAGTATTGATTTCCATTCTGTGTTCCTGAAATACTAAAGTTGCATAAAAGTATCTCAGAAGACCAAGGACACCAGGCTGGTAGGGCTTTGGGTCCTCCACTTACTCTTCATTCAGATTCATTCTGGTATTAGCCATTTACTTATATAACATATACTTTATCATATATAACATATGATAACATAATTTACATTTATGTATATTATATATGATAAAACATATACACATACATAAATGGTCTATATGCATACACATATATATAATCAGAAAATTTTATGTAGAAAAAAATAATTCCATGGCTAAAGAAAAGCTTGAAAACCATGATTTAACCAAAGTGAGACCTATCTGTATCAGGGACTACAGTTTCTAAAGCTCTACCAGGCAATTGTGATATGAACAGTCAACCATATAGAGTTTCTCTGGTTGAAGCAGACCTGGGGAGCCTAAAGGCTCCCACTTAGGACCAACTCCTTACCCTTAAGTATCTCTCTCTCTCTCTCTCTCTCTCTCTCTCTCTCTCTCTCTCTCTCCCTTTCTCTCTCTCTCCTTGGAGAATAGTTTGGAAATTATTGAACCACATGATCTATATGTTCCTCCAGATTCAATGATCTAAAGATTCCCATATTCCAATACTTTTAGATGAAATGGATGAGAGCAATGATGATCTCACTGTCTGGGGATCTAAAATTGAAAAGATTCTGAATTACTGTTTCAAATAATCACTCACCGAAAAGAATATTTAGGCAAGGCAAGATATTAGGATATGTTGAAATCAGATTTCATTGCACAACTGCATAGATGAGCTTCATATTGATGAAATTCATATTTTCTGGCTTTTTGTTTTAATTGTGGCCACCCAGCCCCTTGCAGGCCAGACAAGCTCTTTCAATTTAGGATTGCAGCAAGCAAAGCATTTCCAGCAGAGGACCAATGATGGTGGAATTAAACCACCAGGTGATCTTCAAGCTCTTCCTTCCCCAGTTTGTTATTCCAAACTCTGTTACTTTCAACATCCAGAGAAGAACCACTTGTCACCAACGAAAAAGAAGTTTAATCAGCAGCTTTAACATTGTTATCCAGCATTTGGACCTTATCTCCTATCACTATGTCACCACCACTTACATTCTTAAAATTTAAAAGTCAAGACTGTCCCATGCCATGGTCATTTACGTTGAGAACAAACTTCTCCCGCCCTGCCCAAAAAAGCATTTTTAACAAAAACTTCACACGGTTTTACCCCTAGGATTATGTAAAGCATTTCCACATGTCTTAATTAATGGCAAGTAAATATTAAAACATTTGGGCTTTGTTTTGCATGTGTGTGTATGTGTGTGTTTAATTTAAGTAATGAACAGATTACAAGTAAGTAGAGCTCTTGGCTGAAGATATTTGTTTTCTTTTGATCATCTGGCTCATTTTACTCATCATTAAATAGGGAAAGTGGGTGAAATTCACCCAAGGAGTTTCCAACTTGCCAAAGCTCAAGATATGTGGTCAGTAGGCATGGAGCTGTTCAGACTGAAGCCGAGCAGGTCACTTCCGAGGGGGGTCCCCAGAGCACTATTGAAAACTCCTCTATGCCACTGTTCCATGAGGATTTTTCCAGCTGTAAAATTCTATGATCCAACTGTCTCCTCCGTATCTCCAATTGGGTAAGAAAAGGAAATAAGTGTTCAAAGAACCAAATGAAGAACCGAAAAGCCACACCCATTACTAGTCCAGTAAAGCAAGCATGCAGTCTTTTTTGTCTCCCCATAACTCAGTGTTCTGTCTGCAAAATGGAGAAAGTATGGGGCCAATGAGGATCCAAATGGCTAATGATGTTGGTGAAATGCGTTCCTTTCTCTTAATTGTTTTGTTATGACTCTCACCACCCCCACCCCAATACCAAAGAGTTATAGACACAGACAGGGAAGATAAAGGGTGATGTCAATAGAGGCAGGGTGAGTTGGGATCAGAATACAGGATGGGGCAGGAAGCAGAAATCCCAGAATTCAATAGGCAGGAGTAATGGGATGGCTCCAACTGGTCTACACAAGCCTCATCTGTGCCAATTTGATTTGACACAGTTAAGAGGAAGAAAGAAAATGCCAATGAAAACCAAAACAAAAGATAAACAGCAGCCTTTCCAAATGGGTGGGCAGGGATCTGGCCTCCTGGCAGGGGAGGAAGCCAGCAGCCCAGGGGGCCTGTCCCCAAAACCAGCTGAGCCCACTCTGCCCCCGTGGCCACTCCTTCCCACGGGGTTCAGCAGTGCTTTCCAGACCCTGAACCCATTGGGGGGATTTTTTGGAGGGAGTTTGGCAAATTATTACCCAAAAGGAACCAAAGAAGAGAAGGGAAACCATAAAATCATTTCTACAGCATAAAAAAATTTTTAGCCTTTGACTTTAGCCAGACAAAGAATTTTCAGGCTCCATTCAACCATAAAATCAGTTCTCATGCCACCCACATTTCACATGCCTCCCCCACTCCGCAGCCATTCCACTCCCCCAGCTCCAGCTCCCCCCATCCTCCACGTCTCCCAGCACCTGCCATCCCCCTGGCCTCAAACCCAAACATCCATTTGAAGCAAACATGAGGACCCAACAAATATACACTCCCTCTTGCACATATTCACGTGTGTGTATACATACATACAGCTACCCCTATCCCTCACTAAAACTCTCTAACGTCCGACGGAGATATTAGCCATGGTACCAGCCCCATACCCTCTCCCAGTGAAACTGACAAGGCACAGCTTCTGTCTAGGGGTAGCCGTAGGTGATGACTATTCCACCTGGTAACCTCACTGGAGCCATAGCTCACCGGACCCAGAGTAGGTAATAAAAGGGCTATGACAATGATCCTGAGTGTGGCCAGGTAAAAGGGAAGTTGGACATATTCATTTATTTCTTATACATTGTAGGTGAGGGGCTTAGGCAAGATTTATTTCATTCTCACTGTCATCCGTAGGGTGGGCTGTGAGTCTGCATAGAACATTCCATTTCACACACCCTTGGTCTGCCTCTTTTATCCTCTTGCCTAAGCCTTTTTCTTTGGAGGAGCAAGTGCCAGAAGATAAGCTTCTGAAACAAGTCAGGTTCTGGGGGCAGTGTTCCCACCAGCCCTGGAGAGCTTTCACACAGATCAGTATCCTGGAATGAGTCTGTTCAGTCTGCAGAAGGAAGTGTGATAATGCAGGAATGTGGCTCTGGGTCTTGGTCCCCCAGGGAAGGGGAGAGAGGAAGAGAAGGGAGGAAAAGCAGAGTTAAAGGTCATGAGCAATTGAGACTTGATAATGCCATGTGCCTGTGACAGTGAAGTCACACATGGTGGTGGAGCTTTGAACCCTGGGCTCTACATAACCCACCAAGCCTTGGGCTGAAAGTTAGATTCTAGTTCTGGTCTTCAACTGACCAGGAACTTCTTCGTAACGCTAACACCTTAGTGATTAAGGAACCATTGCCTCCCCAAATTCTACTCCTCCAGTTGGATTTGCCTTGGGAATGTGTTCTGTTAAACGGGAAGGGGGACGTTGCCCCTCCTCTTTTAACCCCTATGAGGCAAACTGATTCCATAAAGAGATTTAACTCTGACCTTTGGAGAAATTTGGGCAATCATGAAATTATGTCCTTTCTGTATTTGGAACAGCCATAGCTTCTACCGATAAAAACCTAAGGTCTTCAGGGTTTCCTAAAGACCTCACATCATCATACAGGCTTTTGGCAAGGTTCCTAGACCTAATGAAGAGATACAGTGGAGAGGAAGAAAATTTGAAGGGTGGCAGAAAGACATGGATAAACTATGCAGGGACTTCATTTTAACATGGACATCTTGAGCCATCCACACGGAAACTTTTCCTGGAGAGAGAGCACGTGAGATGTAAAGGCAAGGAAACGAGTTTCACCTCCTCTTCCTTCTTTCATTCTCCAGTGGCAGGATTAGGAAATAACCAACTGGCTAAAGATCAGGGGGCAAGAAGGAAAAGGAAGCAAAGCAAAAGGTCTGTATTATCCCTCCCTGGATCATCCTAGTGTTCTGACAAATCAAGAGGTGACCGTTTGAAAGATGAATGATCTCAGACCATTTTATGGATAGAGTCAGATTTTCTCATTATAGTAAATAAGTACAAGTATTGTTGGCATTCCAAAGAGGCTCAAAACCCATATCTCCACGCAGGTTCCCCAACCATCTCCTCTGATTCTAGGAGGTAAATCCATGGTCAGGTGAGTTCTGAGGCAACCCAAATGAGATCCATTAAAAGATCAAGAGAGAAAGAAAGAAGGAAAGGAGGGAGAGAAGGGGAAGGGAGGCAAGGGGACAAAGGAAGGGGGGGGAGGGAGAGAGGGAGGAAGGAAGGAAGGGAGGAAAGCAGGAAGACTGGCTCTTAGTTTTTTTTTTTAACTTGGGCCTAACCAATGAGAGTGTGATTTATGCCATTTGTCAAAGCAGGGAAAAGCTGAAAAAGTCAGAGAGACTGACTAAGTGGCCCCCTCCCTCCTGCCCACCTGTGATGTACACAGTCTAGGGCAAGAAGAGTCTGTTGGCAGAAATCTCTCAGAGGAAGAAGGAATTCTCTTTATAGTTAAGCAATTGTATCCCTTTTCAATAAAAGGAAAGTAGTATCCAATTTTCAGGGAAAGAGTTAGAGGAGACCAGTCAAGAATTCAAGAGGTGATTGGAATCTTAAAAAAAAAAGAGAGAATTCAAGAGGTGGATGCTCCCTGGGACTTCCCTGGTGGCCCAGTGGGTAAGATCCACACTCCCAATGCAGGGGGCCTGGGTTCGATCCCTGGTCAGGGAATTATATCCTGCATGCATGCTGCAACTAAGAGTCCACATGCTGAAACTAAAAAAAAAAAAAAAAAAAAAAAAAAAGATCCCGCATGCTGCAACTAAGACCCAGCACAGCCAAAATAAATAAATAAATATTTTAAAAAGAACTAAATCAGTATTAAAAAAAAAAAAAAAAAGAGGTGGACGTTCCCAAGACTGACGGAGAAAACCCCTTAGTTGTTCAGGCCTCAGAACTGCTATGGAAGCAGAGGTGGGCAGCTTTGGAGAACAAAGGTCTTTGAGAGCCAGACCTATAAGGTCGAAGAACATGGTAGATATTTGTCACTTGGGGCCACCCAGCATCCAAACACTCTCCTACTGGCGGAAGAAATCCCAAGTTAAGTGGAAAACAGTCCTCCTTGGTAGCCCAAGAGGCCACATAGCTCCTCCCCCTCTTCCCTCGCAGCTGGAGAAAGGGCATGTGACCGAGGTGTGGCCCATTGGAGGCTACCATACAGTTCAACTCCGAGTTAAAAGCCAAGGACCACTTAGAGATGATCTTGTGATGGCGGGTTTCTAGGGGGAGTGGAGCCTGAAGGTGCGACAGCAGAAGCAGCACCCCAAGCCCACTGCTCCCACAGCAGGGTTTTCCCAGAGATTTCAAGAGCTACTGAATACGTCCAATAAATCTATTTTCTGCTTAAGTTAACCAGCTGGAATCTTTTCTTCACAACCAAGAACCCTGACAAATATTGCATTATAACAAGAAATGTATCAGAAAAGAATCCCCTGCTGGTTGGAGGTGCCCATCTAACCCCTGAAGTGCCATTTCTCAGGTGATGCTCACCTGTCCTCTCTGGGCAGTGAGCAGGTAACTGAGAGAACCGTTACATCCGCACTGGCCGCACACGCCACGTGGGACTCTGCTCCTGACACACAACTCCACACTCTGCCCTCGGGGAGACGGCTCTCACACTGAACCCACATGCACTGCACACTGTGCATTCATCTGCTGTCCTGCTTTCTTATTCCCTTTATGGTAATGCTTTTTTCAGCAAATATATGTTTGGGAGATGTAGGTGTTCTCCTATAACCCACAGGGAAGAACCTGAGAAAGTGAGCAGACCTCAAAGCCTTCCACCAGTTTCCATCCCGTCATCTGGCCAAGGCCTCTCCACTCCAATCCATTTGCAGGACCCCATGTACTTTTTTTTTTTTTTTTTTTTTTGCAGTGCGCGGGCCTCTCACTGTTGTGGCCCCTCCTATTGCGGAGCACAGGCTCCGGACACACAGGCTCAGTGGCCATGGCTCACGGGCCCAGCTGCTCCATGGCATGTGGGATCTTCTCGGACCGGGGCATGAACCCGTGTCCCCTGCATCGGCAGGTGGACTCTCAACCACTGTGCCACCAGGGAAGCCCCCCATATACAATTTTGTTGCTTCTGCCTTCAAGGTTTTGTTCAGCAGAGAAAGTTCCCTCTACCAATTAAGCGTTCTCTCTTCCTCAAAACTCCTGCTCGAGATTCCTCTTCTATAGAGTCTGGCTCCAAAAGTCAGGAGCCGCATGGTTCCCTGGATGCACTGTGTTCTTTCTCTCCTTCACTAGGAACGCCTGACCTGCCCACCAAGAATCTCCACTTAACCTGATGAGAGTCTGCTTCTTAAAAGCGTAGCTCAGGCACCACCAGCTCCAGGAAGTGTTTGCTGACCCTCTGACAGTGTACTAGAGGCTCCTCCTTGACTCTCTCCAAACCCCCATGCCTGCTTCCACTACTGCACCTTCCACACGCATTGTCCCCTGCTTACGTGTCTGCCTCTCCAGGGAGATGATGAGCTCATTGGCGGCTGGCACTGGGTCTCCTTACACCAATACCTGGTGCAGCACTTGGCACAGAGTAAGTGTTCGGTGAGTGTTAATGAATGAATGAATGAGTTAGCACTGGGACCTACCCCCACAGCTGAACTTGTTCTGCCACTGAGACCTCATCTGTCAAAAGCGGAAACGGAGAAGAACATGCGCAAAGGTCTCTTCCAGGCCCAAGATTTTGTGAATCATTTCAGTTTTCCCTCATGAATCCCACTTAAAAGCAATAGTCATAGCTGACATTTCCTGAACAGGTTAGCAAGCCAGCTGCTCTGCTAAGCACTGTATCCGCCCTCCATATCCACGGGTTCTGCATCTGTGGATTCAACCGACTCCGGACTGAAATTATTCAAGAACATGCACGCACAAAAATTCCAGAAAATTCCAAAAAGTAAGACTTGAATTTGTCATTCACTGGCAAGTATTTACATGGCATTTACATTGGATTAGGTATTATAAGTCATCTAGGGATGATCTAAAGTGTACAGGAGGATGTGCGTGGGTTATATACAAACACTACGCCATTTTATACAAAGCACTTGAGGATCTGCAGATTCTGGTATCCGTGGGGGTCCTAGAGCCAATCCCCCACAGACACGGAGGGAGGGACGACTGTATGGGATTATCTCATTCAAGCCTATCAAACCCTTATCAGCACATTTGCAGGGAGCTGTACAGTAGCCAAGCGCTCAGTCTCACGGGGACTAAGATGGGGTTGGATGAGCGTACAGAGCAGCCTGAAGAAGACGCAGCCAAGGGAAGGGAGGAGGGGGCCAAGCAACTGGGTGCGGTTTTCCTGCCAGAAGAGACTTGAGGAATAAGCCAGGAGAGAAACGGGAAGGGAGGTCACAGTTGTTGAACACTCCCCTATGAGTCCTCGCAAAACCCCATGAGCAAGGCATGGTCGTCCCCACTTTACTGAGAGGGAAACCAAGACCCAGAGAAGTGAAGGAATTCATCCAAGGTCCCCCTGAATGGAGGCCGAGTCCAAAAACCCAGGTCTGTTTGTTTGCAGAGCTGGACTCACCATCCGCCCCAGGATGGGGAAGGTCCGACAATAGGGAACCGTCCCCAGAAAAAAACCTTGGAGCTCTAACCTATAGGTTTCCTCCAGCCTGTTCTCCTAAAGGAAGCAAGAGTCTGTAATCGATACAATCACACAGTCAGTCAAAGCAAGCTTGCAATTTCCCAGGAGCCCTCTAACGTTCTTTGGACGGACCTACCAAGGTTGAGAATCGCACAGGCAGAGAAAAGAGCCCACGATTTGGAGGCCAAGAACTTGAACGCAAGGCCCC